>NC_073227.2:211653000-212892000 GCF_029281585.2 Gorilla gorilla gorilla
CACGTTGTGCACATGTACCCTAGAACTTAAAGTATAATAAAAATAAATATTAAAAAAATGAAGCATCACCTTTATTAAAACATTTAATGGTCCTACTATTCCTTATGCTATAAATTTCTTATAATGTAATAAATATTTTTCCGTAATTGTGACTCTCTTCTATAGCTCTTGTTACTCCCGATATTCTTCTAATTATCAGGCAGTAGCACAAAGCTGCTCACACCTCTTTACACATCTCTTTATTTTAGGCCTTCTTGTATTTGCTCATGCTGTTCCTTTTTGTTTGAAAAACTTACACATTTCTTCATTTGGTTAATCCTTGCACACTTTCAAGACTCATTTGAGGCCTCATTGACTTTGGAAACCTTCCCTGTAATCTTGTATTATTAATTTATCTTCGTTTTCACTTATTAGCTCTTATTAGATTACTGTCCTTACATGTATAACTCTCCCACTAGATAGTAAGCTTTTGGACGGCAGAGATGATGTCTCATTCATCTTTGCATCTTTAGCACCCAGCCTGGTTTCTGGTTTCCTATAGTCACTCAGTGTTGAGCTAAACCATATTTTTGGGGCAATGACTTGACAATGCAGTATCATGATGGAACTATCACAGATGGACAGAATGAGTCTCTTGATTCCTACATTTATTTTTCTATTGATATAGCTGATTTAAAAAGAAACCTCTGTTAATTATATAATCATGTAATTACCCTGACATAACATCAAACTCCATAAATTACTTTCCATCTCTGCCTCTCTCTCTTTCTATATATATATAACATATACATGTTACAAAAATGCACAGGGAATAAATATGAGCAAAATGGTAAGAAGTGCAGGTTCTAGGTCAGATTTCCTGCATTTACTTGCAGGCTACACCAACTTTAGAGAAAAGATTTAGTGAAAAATAAAAATGAATCATTAATACACCACTTGGCACCGATAAATTATTCGGTAAACATTAACATATTTGCATTTATGTTTAACCATGGGTTTAAGTGATTATCCAGAAATCTCCCTCTCTTTGACTATGTTTGAATATTAGATACTTCTTAATTTATGTTTGCTCTGAATTTTTTTTTCACTCGTTGTATACTCATGGACCATTTTATGTGTTTCAGGAATTGATATTTTATTTAAAAACTGTTACTATAGAAAATTAACTTTTGGATAGTCCTGTTGAGACTAAAACTATCATTTGTAAGATCTGTATTACTCCAATCATTGGTGTTAACACTTTGCATTAATTAAAATTTTTTATGGACATATAATAAGTATTTCTCCCACCTAGATTTTTGTGGCTATCGTTTTATTCATTCCATTGCTTTTTTCTTCCAGTTTGCTATGAGGAAGTTGATAAGTAGGTAGGCAAAACGGTAGATCGTTTTGGCAGCTTCAGTGTATTTAAGTGCCTGTGATGAGGCTGTGGTTTATTTTTCTAATGTAGAATTCATAATGTAGAATAAATTTTAAAAACATAAATTTTTTTTCCTGCACATTGTGCACATGTACCCTAGAACTTAAAGTATGATAAAAATATACATATATAAAAAATTAAAAACATAAATTTATTTGCACAGCTTTTTCTTTCTGCTATTTTTATTCAATGATTATTTGCTTCCCTTGTTATTTAAGAGCTGACTTTTGGCTTCATGGCCAAAAATAAAATTCTTAGTAGGAGAAAGTAAATGTGATTTACTGATGAAGATGCCACCCCCAAGTGACCCATTAACCACTTTCCCTACGTTACCCTGGGACAACCAAAGTGATTCCAGGAGACAATTCCCGTGACAAGTGATTTCTGGCTGGCAGTGCCAGGTCTCTGAAGTTCCACTTGGCCACTGCCCAAGAACAATTAGTGCCGTTAGTTAACTACCTTTACTATGACAGCATTTTGTGTAACTCTTTGCACAGGGGAGTTTTATGCAACAGACAGAAACTTTCTGAGTTGTTCTGATTGCCTTGAAGATGCCCTGTTTTAGAGGAGAAAAATTTTCCCTGTTTACTGTGTTTCAGTGTTAAAAATATGAATGCATTGTCAGGATTAGCTCTGGCAATGGTAGTTAAATGCAGATATCCAGACAAAGGAGGTTATAGATTGGAGACTTTGTGCTACTTGATAATGAAGCCTTGGTTTTGCTTTTATTTATTTTTAAGTTGAAAAACAACACACACACACACACACACACACAATACAAAACATGGCACAAAACAAACTTATAGTTTGATTTTTGTAAACATCCCTGTAATCATCACATAAGTCAAGATATAGGACTTTGCCAGCCCTGAAGTCCTGCATGTGACTCTCCTCAATTGCAGCCACCTTTCTCCTGAAAAGTAACGATAAACATGACTGTTACAATAGAGACGTCCTTGCATTCTCACGGCTGTATCCTTCGTGTATGCATTCCAAGACACTATGATTTAGTCTTGCCCATTTTTTTTCATTTGTCATATTTTTAAAATCTCTTCTAACATACAGGTTTCTTTTCAAAGTTTTCTTTCCCATACAATATATTTGTTGAAAAATTTGGGATTTTTGTCACTTGATGTCCACACTGTGAATTTTGCTGGTTAGACTCTCAGTGAAGATCGACATTTTCACTATCCTTTGCGTTTTATCCAAATGACAGTTGAATCCAGAGGTTTGAGTAGGACACGTGCTTGATTCTATTTTTGGTAAGATTGTAGGTGATGCTGTGTTCATTCACCAGGAGGTTTAATTATGACTTTTATCTTAGCACCTACTACTACTTTCTACTAACACCTGTTAATACAAAGAAAGTTAACATTTTCTACTAGCACCTGTTAATCCTCAATATGTATAGATAGGATATGTATAGACACACGTGTGTCTATGCATATAGTATATGCACATATTATATATTTTTTTAAGAGAAGGAAAGAGCATATGAAAGAGCACATTGCATATTTATGTTGATAATATTGATTCTAATGTAACTCAGTGGGCTGCTTCTTTCCTTGTCTTATTCCATGTCTGTATCTCTGTCCTTTCACAGTGAGAATCTGGGGTTCTAGCAATACAAATATATTAATATTTACTCATTGGCTTAATCTTACAATGCATATACATTTGTTTCAGAATTGTTATATTTATACTAATATAAAAAGAAAAAAGCCTATCATGAAGATTTAATAATTTTTTGCAGATATTTTATTTTTTCAAGCAATGGTATGTAGTCAAAGTATGTTCAAAAGTCAATTTGAAATAAGAGAACAGTCAAAAATTCATCAGATTAATTATTATTTTCCTCTTAAGTTTGATTATGTCATTCATTCGTTTGAAATATATTTGGATTCACTTGTTTCTCATTGCATTCGGTTTTAGAGTCTTGTAATAACTTATCTTTGCTTGCTTAATATCACACTTTGAGAGTGTAAAAGATTAACTTAATTAAAAATGTACAATTATGCACAAAAGCATTCACAGAGCAATGTCCCATTCTCCCATATTTCTTTCACCAAATTCCCCTCTAATTCTTCATAGATAATACATGTTTTCAGATTCTGGTACATTTTGGCTACATTTGTTTGTTTCATGCTTGTATTTTTGGTGTATTATCTAAGAACGCATTGCCAATCCACAGCAATGTTTTATTTCCATGTTTTCTTCTAAGCATGTATGGTTTTCACTCTTATATTTACATTATTGATCCAATCTAGATTTTGTATATAATGTGAGGTAGGGGTCCAGCTTCATTTTTTTTGCATATGAATATTCAGTATTCCCAGCACTTTTTGTTGAAAAAGCTATTATTCCCCACTGAATAATGTTGGCTCCCTTGTAAAAAAAGTCAGCTGAATAGAGATGTTTTGCTTAGTCTATGTAAAAGTATATTAATTTTATTGATATTTTAAAAGAACCAACTTTTAGTTTTGTTGATCTCTGTATAATTTTTTAATTCTCAATTTCATTTATCTCTGCTCTAATCTTTATTTCCTTCCTTCTGCTAGCTCTGGATTTTGTTTGCTCTTCCTTTTATGGTTTATTGAGTAAAGTTTGGTTATTGATTTGACATGTTTCTTTTTTAAAATGTAGGTGTTACAACTCTGAGCACTGCTTTTGATATATCACACCCATCTTGTTGTATCTTTGTTTTCAATCATCTCTAAACATTTTCTAATTTCCCTCATGATTTGTTCTTTGATTCATTGGTTGGTGAATACTGTGTTGTTTAATTTCCAAATATTTGTAAATTTTCTAGTTTTTCTTTTGTTATTGATATCTTATTTCATTCCATTGTGGTCAGTGAAGATACTTTGCATGATTTCAATCTTTTTAAGTTTATTGAGCTTATCTTATGGCCTAACATATCATCTATGCTGGGGAATGTTCCATGTTTACTTGAGAAGAATGTGTATTCTGCAGTTTTTGAGAGAAGTGTTACCTATAGTTATTGCTTATAGTTTTATTCAAATCCTCTAATTCCTCCCTTGATATTTGCTCTAGATGCTTTATCCTTTATTTAAAGTTGGATTTTAAAATGCCCAACAATTTTCGTGGAATTGTCTGTCCCTTTAATTCTCTCAATGGTTACATTATATATTTTGGAGCCGTGTTAGTTGGTGTACATATATTTATAATTGTTATATCTTCTTGTTTAATTTTGAAATCAATATATACTGTTCTTTGTACTTTGTAACAGTTTTTGACTTAAAGTCTATTTTGTCTGATATAAGTATATTTGCCTCAGATCTCCTTTGGTTATTACTTACATGGAATATTTTCTCCCATCCTTTCATTTCAACTCGTTGTGTATTTTGATCTAAAGTGAGTATCTTGTGGACAATACAGTTGGATCATTTTTAAAAAATCCATTCTGTCAATCTCTTTCTTTGGATTGGAGAGTTTAATTCATTTGTATTTAATGTCATTACTGATAAAGAGGGGCTTACTCCTACCATTTTGCTTTTGTTTTCTGTATGTCTTATACCTCCTTTGTTCCTAATTTCCTCAATTATCACCTTCTTTTGTGTTAAGTTGCTATTTTGTAGCATATCACTGTGTTTACCCTCTGCGTTCCTTTTCTGTATTTTCAAAAGATATTAACTTAGTGGTTACCATGGGGATTTACAATTAACATTCTTAATTTGGAACAATTTAGCATAAATTGAAACAACTTCAATAGTATACAAAATCTGTATTATTATTTAGTTTCCTATGAATTTCTTTATGTTGTTAATTTCACAAACCACATCTTTATACATCATGCTCCATTAACATAGATTTATAGTCATTATTTTACGCATTTGTTTTAAAACTTATATAGAATATTAAAAAAGACTTACAAAAAATGTGATAATTGCTTTTATATTTACCTATGTAGTTACCTTTACTGGAGTTATTTCTTTATGTGGTTTTGAGTTACTTTCTAGTGTTTTTTAGTTTGTATCTGAAGGAGTCTTTTTTTTTAAAGTGTATCTTGAAGTACAGCCTACCAAACACGAACTTTTAAAGCTTGCTTGCTTGCTTGCTTTTCTTTTTCTTCCTTTCCTTTCCTTTTCTTTTCTTTCTTTTCTTTTCTTTTTTTCTTTCTTTCTTTCTTTTTCTCTCTCTCTCCCTCTCTTCTTTTTTTTTTTTTAATCTGGGAATGTGTAATTTATCCTTAATACTTGAAGGGGCATATTCCAGGTTATAGAATTTTTGGTTGACAGTGTTTTTTTCTTTCAGAACTTTAAAATGTCATCCTAAGCTCTTCTGGCATCCATGGTTTATAATGAGCTCTCTGCTGTCAAACTTACTGAGGATCCTTTGTAAATGATGTGTTGCCTTTCTCCTAAGCTCTTCTGGCATCCATGGCTTATAATGTGCTATCTGCTGTCAGATTTATTGAGGATCCTTTGTAAATGATGCATTGCCTTTCTCTTGCTGCTTTCAAACATTTACTTTGCCTTTTGACAATTTGAAACATAGTGTGTCTTGGTGTGAATATCTTTGTATATTTCCTTGATGAAGTTCACTGAGCTTTTTGAATGTGTATATTTGTCTTTAGTGAAATTTGGGGAGCTTTCAAACACATTTCTTCAAATAGTCTTCCTGCCCCTCACTCCCCACCAGGATTCTGTATGTAGGCATTCTTGATGTTGTTACACAGGTCTTTAGGCTCTATTCTTTTTTGTTGTCAATCTTTCGTTTTCCTGCTCTTCAGAATGAATCATTTCATTTGATCTATCAAGTTCACTGATTCTTTTTTCCACCTGCTCAAATCTTCCATTGGAACCCCAAGTAAAAAGTAACTTTTTACTTAGTTATTGTACTTTTCAGCCTCAGAATTTTTTTGTACTTTTTAAAAAATTCACATTTCCTATTTATTCATATGTCATTCTCTTGGGTTTCTTTAGCTCTTTAAGTTTATTTAAGACAGTTATATAAAGTTTTTGTCTAATATTTCCAATATCTGTGCTTACTCAGGGAGAGTCTCATTTATTTCTTCTGTAAATGGGCCATACTTTTGTGTTTATTTGCATGCTTCTTAATTTTTGTTGAAAACTGGACATTTTGGATAGTACAATGTGTTTATTCTGGAAACCAAATTTTCCCCCTCTTCAAGGTTATTTTTGTTACCCACTGTGGGATGTAGTTTTTATTTGCTTAGTAACTTTTGTAAACTGGTTTTTTAATATCTGCATTCTTTTTTATGTTTGCTGTTTGAAGGCTCAGTTCCTTTAGCTTGTGTTCATTTAGCATTTAGTGATTTAAAAATGATTTCCTTGACTGCAAGGAGCCAAAAAAGAAAAAAAATATGAAAAACCTCTCCCAGACTTTGCTTACTGACTCTGTATTGGGGCTCCCTCAACACTTAGCCAAGCCATATATAATTCTGCCTTGGCCTTCATTTTTTTTTGCCGTGAGCCTAGGAATTACTAAAGGTGAATTATTAGTGTCTTCTCAGGCCTTTTCTGAGCATGTGTCCCACCTTGGCCATGCTCATGGATTTCCAAAGTTTTCATTACATGTAAACACTTTTGAATATTCGAATTTCCCAAAGGGACTTTCTCTCATGCTTTTTCCTCAAGCTTTCAGTACAGTATATCTTGCCTCAATTGTAATATTTTGCCTCAAATGGCTGAGGGTTGTTAATTTGCCTTTGGATGATCTGATTTCTAAAGGTTTGGTGGAATTCTCTGTGAAAACATCTAAACCTAGTGTTTGTGTGTGTGTTATAATTCCATGACAACTGTATTTCTCTATGGAAATTGCTCACATAAGTGCTGTACTTCTTTTTTTTTTTTTGAAGTCAATTGTGGTGAATTGTATTTTTCTGGAAAATTACCCATTCCCTCTAGCTTTCAATGTTTTTCATAGATGTGAACAACATTGTTTTTAATGATTTTTTATTTGTTGATTATCAATAGTTATTTCTCTCACCATTCCTTATTCATTTTTGTGCTTTCTCTTTTTTTTATTCATGATTAAAAGATCTAAATTTTTGTCAACTTTGTTGATTTGTTTAAAGAACAAGATTTTTGGTTTACTGATTGGATCTGTTTTTGGCTTCTTATTTTATTAATTTTCACTTTTTTCTACTTTGGGTTCTTTCTTGCACTTTCTGCTTACTCTTTTAGATACTTTTTACATTTTTCAGCTGATAATTTAATTCCTACACTTTTATTAATAAATGTGTTAAGGCTATAGATTTTCCTCTGATCACTGCTTTAACTATATCCCATATACAGATGCTCCTTGATGTATGATGACGTTATGTCTCAACAAACCCCCGTAAACTGAAAATATCATAAGTTAAAAATGCATTTAGCACACCAAAAATTATAGGTTAGCTTAGCTTACTTTGAACATGCTCAGAACATTTAGATTAGACTTCAGTGGGTCAAAATAATCTAACAAAATGTCTAAATAAAGTATTGAATAACTGATATTTATTAAATATGGTACTGAAAATAAGAAACAGAATGGTTGTATGGGTACTCATCATTAATGTACGTAGCTGAAATTACACAGGGCCTGAAGAATTTTTGAAGCATTGAGCTAAAGTTAATTGCTGAATGATGGGACTAATACTTTGACACAGTCAGTGTCTGTCTCTTCCGATGATGAGGGTTGAGAATAGCTGGTAGAAAGTATTGATGCCTGTTGATGGTAGGCAGGCATTATGTTCTTCAGGAAGATATCAAGATGGATTATCTACCTTTATTATCATTTGGCTGACTGGAAGCTGCAGCTCACCGCTGTTGCACAAGATTGTGAGAGAGCATTGTGCCACATATTGGTAGTCCAGGAAAATATCAAAATTCAAAATTCAGAGTAGGGTTTCTTTCTTTTTTTTGAGATGGAGTCTCACCCTGTTGCCAGGCTAGAGGCAGTGGTGCTATCTTGGCTCACTGCGACACCTCCGACTCCCTGGTTCAAGTGATTCTCCTGCCTCAGCCTCCCAAATAGCTGGGATTACAGGCACGCACCACAATGCCCAGCTAATTTTTATATTTTTAGGAGAGACGGGGTTTCACCATGTTGGCCAGGATGGTCTTGATCTCTCGACCTCATGATCTGCCTTCCTCGGCCTCCCAAAGTGCTAGGATTACAGGCGTGACCCACTGTGCCCATCCTGGAGCATGGTTTCTAATGAATGGCTATCACTTTCACACCACCATAAAGTTGAAAAATGGTTGAACCATTGTAACTTGGAAACAGTTTGTATTCTGGTATGCACTGTTTTATTATCACTATTCGGAATATTTATGTCTTGTTTTTATATTTCCACTGTCATCCTTGTGTTGCTTAAGAGCAAGTTGAAAAATTTCCAGATGCAAGGGCCCTGTACACCGCATGTTCTCACTCATAGGTGGGAATTGAACAATGAGAACACATGGACACAGGAAGGGGAACATCACACACTAGGGCCTGTTGTGGGGTGGCAGGAGGGGGGAGGGATAGCATTAGGAGATATACCTGATGTTAAATGACGAGTTAATGGGTGCGGCACACCAACATGGCACATGTGTACATATGTAACTAACCTGCACATTGTGCACATGTACCCTAAAACTTAAAGTATAATAAAAAAAAAATAAATAAATAAACAAAAACAAAAACAAAACTAAGAAAACCTGAAGAAAGTATGGACATAAGTTTAAAAAAAAAAAGAAAGAAAGAAAGGGCCCTGTGTTTCTCAATCCCTTTTCTTGTAACTTCTAGTGTTATTGCCTTATAAAAAAAAGTACTTTTTATAATATTTCTACTTTCTGACACTAGTGTTTTTAAAGGAACTATTATATGATGAAATTTTGTGAATGTTTCACGTGCACTTGAGAAGAAGAGATATTCTCTATTATCAGGCTAGTGTTAGAAAACATCCATAAAATCTCTCTTATTGGTCTATTGTTTAGGTAATCTATATCTTAGAATCTTTGTCAATGATTTCCCCACTTTTAAACACTTTTTCAACTACTTTCACTTGTACCTCTTGTATATAGTTGTAATTTTGGGTTTTTATAAAATGTCATTGCTTTTAATATGTGAGTTAAGCCCATTCATGTATATTGATGAGACTGATATGTTTGTCTGTACTCTGTCACATTATTTTATTGTTTCTGTTTATACTATGCTATATTTACTGTACTTCTTTTTCCGCTTGACCCATCTTTTTTCTTAAATTTTTCTTTTGTTATTTAGGAAGACCCTTTTTTTTAATTGTGGGTAACATATATTTACAAATTCTCTAGTGCCTCAATAGCTCCCTTTCTTATGTAACCTCTTACTATATTGTTTGCCAGTTTTAAATGGCATCCTTGAGTCTTCCTATTTCCTACACAACAATTAATGATCTTATTCTACTTTCCCTTTTCTCCTCTCTTTCCATTTTGTTTAGGTTGTATTATTTCTTTCTCAGAACATACAGGATTTACATTCTTTTATTTCAACAATATTCTTACCTTTATTTCAATCTTAGATATGCAATTAAATACATAGATTGCTCACTATGAGTCTTTTCATGAAAAAGTTTTTCCAGTTATGTCCTTGGTGAAGTTTATCTCCTAGTTGATTCTTCTGGAAGGGATTTGTGATTACAATATTCCCTGATTTCTTGCATGTCTAAATTTTTTTCCAATAGCATTAATACTTTAAGATCTGCTTCACTGGATATAAACTTCACTCTATTCCTTGTGTATTAATTGCATAATTATGCATTAGTCACGCTAAGTTATTGCTGAAAGGGCTCAGGGGAATCAAATTATTTATTCTCATAAAATAGTTTCATTACAGATGAAGGATACAGTACAGTGGCAGCAGGAGAATAATTTGAATTAAAAAGGGTTCAGCCATATCAGGTACAGTTCTTTGTACTCCCACAGCTGGATCACACAGAATGCACTTTGTGTTTCAAACCACCATTGGTATGTGTGTAACATGTCTTGGATTCAGCAAGTTCAAGGCTGGCTTGTGGTGGGTTTCACTTATAATGAGTTGTCACATAGACACATTCCAGTTTTAACTATTGAATCACTTCTCTCCCTACACACCTGGCTCCATCCTAACCAAGTTATAAATCTAATTGTTTTTGCCAAGTAATGCTAATAGGGTGGTAGATTCTTCCCCTGAAATAATTCACAGAACCATGGTTACAGAACATCATTTATCTTATTTATTATTTCAATAGGTTTTTGAGGAACAGGTGGTGTTTGGTTACATGAAGAAGTTCTTTAGTGGTGACTTCTGAGACTTTGGTGCATTCACCTGAGCAGTGTACACTACACAATGTGTAGTCTTTTATCCCTCACCCCCTCCCACCCTTTCCCCTAGTCCCCAAAGTTCATTGTATCATTCTTATGCCTTTGCATCCTTATAGCTTAGCTCTCACTTATGAGTGAGAACATATGTGGTTTGGTTTTCTATTCCTGAGTTACTTCACTTAAAACAATGGTCTCCAATTCCATTCAGATTGCTGCAAAAGCCATTATTTCACTCCTTTTTATGGCTGAGTAGTATTCCGTGGTGTGCATGTGTGTGTGTGTCTATATATATATAGACACACACACATATACACACACGTATATATGTATATATACACATATATATATACGTATATATGTGTATATATACATATATATACGTATATATGTGTATATATACATATATATATACGTATATATATATATAACATTTTGTTTATCCATTTGTTGATTGATGGGCATTTGGGCTGTTTCCATATTTTTGCAATTGCGAATTGTGCTGCTTTAAACATGCGTGTGCAAGTATGTTTTTCATGTCTTCTTTTTCTCTGGGTAGATACCCAGTAGTGGGATTGCTGCATCATGTGGTAGTTCTACTTTTAGTTTTTAAATGAATCTTCACCCCTCTTTTCCATAGTGATTATATGAGTTTACATTCTCACCAACAGTGTAAACGTGTTCCCTTTTCACCACATCCAAATCAACACCTTTTTTGATTTTTTGATTATGGTCATTGTTGAAGGAGTAAGGTGGTATTGCATTGTGGTTTTGATTTGCATTTTGCTGATCATTAGTGATGTTGAGCATTTTTTCATATGTTTGTTGGCCATCTGTATATCTTCTTTTGAGAATTACCTATTCATGTCCTTCGCCCACTTTTTGATAGGATTGTTTGTTTATTTTCTTGCTGATTTGTTCCAATTCTTTGTAGATTCTGGATATTAGTCCTCTGTTGGATGCATGGTTTGTGAAGATTTCCTCCCACTCTGTGGGTTGTCTGTTTACTCTGCTGATTATTTATTTTGCTGTGCAGAAGCTTTTCAGTTTAATTAAGTCCCATCTATTTATCTTTGTTTTGTTGTGTTTGCTTTTGGGTTCTTGATTGTGAAGTCTTTGCCTAAGCCAATGTCTAGAAGGGTTTTTCCAATGTTATCTTCTAGAATTTTTATGGTTTCAGGTCTTAGATTTAAGTCTGTGAACCATCTTGAGTTGGTTTTTTTATAAGGTGAGAGATGAGGATCCAGTTGCATTCTTCTACATGTGGCTTGCCAATTATACCAGCACCATTTGTTGAATAGGGTGTCCTTTCCCCACTTTATGTTTTTGCTTGCTTTGTCAAAAATAAGTTGGCTGTAAGTATTTGGCTTTATTTCTGGGTTCTCTATTCTATTCCATTGGTCTATATGCCTATTTTTATACCAGTACCATGCTGTTTTGGTGACTATGGCCTTATAGTATAGTTTGAAGTCAAGTAATGTGATGCCTCTAGATTTGTTCTTTTTGCTAAGTCTTGCTTTGGCTATGTGGGCTCTTTTATGGTTCCATGTGAATTTTAGCATTGTTTTTTCTAGTTCTGTGAAGAATGATGGTGGTATTTTGATTGGAATTGCATTGAATTTGTAGGTTGCTTTTGGCAGTATGGTTGTTTTCACACTGTTGACTCTATCATCCATGGTGAACAGCAGGGGGTGTGGGTAGGACCCATGGGAGACAGACTGGTTTTTTCTTTGTGGTCGACTGAAGCTTGTTGGAGGTGTGGATAGAGCACTGGGGTCTTTGCTCCTTTGTTAGTTCAAGGGTAGCAGGAGTAGTACCACCGTAGAGGCAGTGGCAGAGGGGCTTTTGGTTGACCCTGGGGGGCTCCATCTCCAGGTGGAGCTGCTATTACTGGGAATGTTCAGCCTGGGGGATGGGGCAGCTGTACTGCTGGTGTGAGGTTAGGGCTCTGCTTGTTGGGGATCAGGGGGTTTAGGGCTCACTGGGAGGAGAGACTGGTCTCCTCTCCATATGGGAACTGTGGCATGCTGTAAGTTCAGGTGCAGCCTTCAGGCGCTTTGTTTCTTTCCGAGCCTGAGGACAGCATGGATAGAACTGCTGCCGTGACAGGGGCAGAGAGGCTGCCGTTTGCCTCTGGGAGCCTCTCCCTGGGGAAAGTCTGGGCCACTGCCAGTAGGTAAGCTCAGCTGTGGGTGGGGCAACTGATCTGTAGTTATGAGCTGGGGGCTGTGCCTGGTGGAGTGGGTGGTGGGGGTTCCCAGGGGAGGGGGGTGGACTCCTCTCTGTATGGTGGCTGTGGTGTGCTGAAGGTGCCACTGTAGTGACTAGACTCTTAGTTCCTTCTGCAGCCCAAGGGCTGTTATGGTGGTACCACTGCAATTGCAGTGGTTGTGAATTGACTCTGGTATTTCCTCCTTGGAGAAATGCTGGGCTACTTCTTATTGAAGTGGTCAGGTGAGGGGCAGGGTAGTTGTACAGGAGTCCCAGGCCAGGCGGCCCTGCTTGGTAAGGAGAAGTGAGGATGGAAAACTGCATGAAGAAAAATGCAGCCACTCTTCCGTGAGGCAGGTGCTCTGTGCTGGGGGTTCAGACCAACCCCTGGTCCCTGTGGACTCTCCAGGGTGAGGGCTGCGAGATTGGTTTTCTTATTAGATGATCTGTTTAATGCTGAAGGTGGGGTGTTGAAGTCCTTCACTATTATTATATTTGAGTCTACCTCTCTGTTTTGATCTAGTAGTATTTGCTTTATGAATCTGGCTGCACCAGTGTTGGCTGCATATATATTTAAAATTGTTATGTCCTCTTTCTGGATTGATTCCTTTATCGTTGTATAATAAGCATTTTTGTCTTTTTTCTAAAGCTAGTTTTGACTTAAAGTCTGTTTTGTCTGACATAAGTATAGCTACTTCTACTCATTTTGGTTTCTGTTCATGGAATACCTTTTTCCATCTCTTTTCTTTTAGTTAATATGTGTTTTTACAGGTAAAGTGCATTTGTTCAGGGAAGCAGATAGTCAGGTCATAGTTAAAATTCATTCAGTCAGTCTACATCTTTCAGGTGGAGAATTTAGAAGAAATATATTTTTTTAAAAATTAGTTTTTTATTTTTGTTTTTTTTTTTGTAGAGATAGGGTCTCACTGTGTTGACCAGGCTGCACTTGAACCTCTGACCTCAAGCAATCCTTCTGCCTTGGCCTCCCAAAGTGCTGGAATTATAGTCATGAGCCACCACACCCAGCCCCTAAGTGGACATTTAATCCATGTACATTCAAGGTTATTATTGTCTATATTTGATATAATCAAATACTTAGTCATTTTAAAATTATTTTAATAGTTTCAAATATATTTGTTAAATTTGCTCTATTTGAATCAGGATCTAAAGAAGTTTCAAAGTTGCATTGGCTAATATATCTTTTTAGTTTTTAAAAATATATATGAATTCCTTTTTCCTGCTTTTTCGCTCTGTGTATTTGCTGAATAATCCAGGATATTCATCCTGTTGAATATTCCATACCTTGTGATTATCTTATTAAATCCTACGGTGTTCTTGCATGTTTCTCTCTTCGACATATTTCCTGTATATTGTCATAAGATAGAGAATCTTTACCAATTAGGCTCATTTCTAGTTGGTTCTATGTGCTCCATATTATACTTTATGTGTATTCACTTCATGTGATATAAAAATTGATCAGTAGGTTCAGGTATTTTCAGCTGATTCATTCCATATATGTTTTCTTCTGAAACAGTTACTCGTCATTTTAGCTTCTGTTGGTTGTTATCTTAGGCCCATTAATTCATTGGGTTCCAAATGAATTTGACTGTATGTTAGTGTCCCATGAAACAATTCTTTTCTCCGATGTTTTATAACTTAATTAAAATGCCAGATCTTGATTTTTGGCAGTTGTAATTTTTTTCTGTTATTTTAATTACATTTTTAAATTACGTAAAACAGCTACATGATTTCAAAGTCAAAAATATAAAATAAGATGTATTCAGAATAACTTTTATCCCTGTGCCTTGCCCTGTTTCCTCCTCCTGCCATAAGAAAATTATATATGTATTATGTTTTTGCCATTTTAAGTATGCTTATTTAAATATTTATAAAATATATACTTATATATGCATGTAAATCCAATGTATTTATCCCTGTTTTAACAAAAATAACATTCTGGTGTCACTTTTTTGTTTCTTTTCAGTTAAGGTATACCTTGTAGATTACTTTAGAGTAGTATTTGGAGATATTTCTCACTCATTTTATGGTTGCTTCATACTGTATTGCGTACAAGTTTTGCAAGTAGTACTTACTACTTGTCATTTGGTTATTTTCCTTTTTTTTTTTTTTTTTTTTGAGATGGAATCTTGCTCTGTCATCCTGGCTGGAGTGCAGAGGCACGTTCTGGGCTCACTGAAACCTCTGCCTCCCAGGTTCAAGCGATCCTCCCGCCTCAGCCTCTCAAGTAGCTGGAATTACAAGTGTGCACCACCACGCCCGGCTAATTTTTGTATTTTTGGTAGAGGTGGGGTTTCGCCATGTTAGCCACGCTGGTCTTGAATTCCTGGCCTCAAGTGATCTGCCCACCTCAGCCTCCCAAAATGCTGGGATTACAGGCATGAGCCACCACGCCCGGCCTACTTTCCATTCTTTATTATGAAAAACAATGCTTCAATGAATAGACTTGTGTGCATCAATTATTTTGTATTTTTGCCAGTATATCTTTAGGATAGAAGTAGGATTGCTAGACCAAAAGTCAGTACCATGTAAATTTTTTAAGATATTGCCAAGAGTTGTACCATTTTGTATTCTCACCAACAATGCATAAGAGTGCCTCTCTCGGTGTTTTAGACATGAAGTCCTTGCCCATGCCTATGTCCTGAATGGTAATGCCTAGGTTTTCTTCTAGGGTTTTTATGGTTTTAGGTCTAACGTTTAAGTCTTTAATCCATCTTGAATTGATTTTTGTATAAGGTGTAAGGAAGGGATCCAGTTTCAGCTTTCTACATATGGCTAGCCAGTTTTCCCAGCACCATTTATTAAATAGGGAATCCTTTCCCCATTGCTTGTTTTTCTCAGGTTTGTCAAAGATCAGATAGTTGTAGATATGCGGCGTTATTTCTGAGGGCTCTGTTCTGTTCCATTGATCTATATCTCTGTTTTGGTACCAGTACCATGCTGTTTTGGTTACTGTAGCCTTGTAGTATAGTTTGAAGTCAGGTAGCATGATGCCTCCAGCTTTGTTCTTTTGGCTTAGGATTGACTTGGCGATGCAGGCTCTTTTCTGGTTCCATATGAACTTTAAAGTAGTTTTTTCCAATTCTGTGAAGAAAGGCATTGGTAGCTTGATGGGGATGGCATTGAATCTGTAAATTACCTTGGGCAGTATGGCCATTTTCACGATATTGATTCTTCCTACCCATGAGCATGGAATGTTCTTCCATTTCTTTGTATCCTCTTTTATTTCCTTGAGCAGTGATTTGTAGTTCTCCTTGAAGAGGTCCTTCACATCCCTTGTAAGTTGGATTCCTAGGTATTTGATTCTCTTTGAAGCAATTGTGAATGGGAGTTCACTCATGATTTGGCTCTCTGTTTGTCTGTTATTGGTGTATAAGAATGCTTGTGATTTTTGTACATCGATTTTGTATCCTGAGACTTTGCCAAAGTTGCTTATCAGCTTAAGAAGATTTGGGGCTGAGACAATGGGGTTTTCTAGATATACAATCATGTCGTCTGCAAACAGGCACAATTTGACTTCCTCTTTTCCTAATTGAATACCCTTTATTTCCTTCTCCTGCCTAATTGCCCTGGCCAGAACTTCCAACACTATGTTGAATAGGAGTGGTGAGAGAGGGCATCCCTGTCTTGTGCCAGTTTTCAAAGGGAATGCTTCCAGTTTTTGCCCATTCAGTATGATATTGGCTGTGGGTTTGTCATAGATAGCTCTTATTATTTTGAAATACGTCCCATCAATACCTAATTTATTGAGAGTTTTTAGCATGAAGCGTTGTTGAATTTTGTCAAAGGCTTTTTCTGCATCTATTGAGATAATGATGTGGTTTTTGTCTTTGGCTCTGTTTATATGCTGGATTACATTTATTGATTTGCGTATATTGAACCAGCCTCGCATCCCAGGGATGAAGCCTACTTGATCTTGGTGGATAAGCTTTTTGATGTGCTGCTGGATTCAGTTTGCCAGTATTTTATTGAGGATTTTTGCATCAATGTTCATCAAGGATATTGGTCTAAAATTCTCTTTTTTTGTTGTGTCTCTGCCCGGCTTTGGTATCAGAATGATGCTGGCCTCATAAAATGAGTTAGGGAGGATTCCCTCTTTTTCTATTGATTGGAATAGTTTCAGAAGGAATGGTACCAGTTCCTCCTTGTACCTCTGGTAGAATTCGGCTGTGAATCCATCTGGTCCTGGACTCTTTTTGGTTGGTAAGCTATTGATTATTGCCACAATTTCAGAGCCTGTTATTGGTCTATTCAGAGATTCAACTTCTTCCTGGTTTAGTCTTGGGAGAGTGTATGTGTCCAGGAATTTATCCATTTCTTCTAGATTTTCTAGTTTATTTGTGTAGAGGTGTTTGTAGTATTCTCTGATGGTAGTTTGTATTTCTGTGGGATCGGTGGGACAAAAGCAATGGCAACAAAAGCTAAAATTGACAAATGGGATCTAATTAAACTAAAGAGCTTCTGCACAGCAAAAGAAACTACCATCAGAGTGAACAGGCAACCTACAAAATGGGAGAAAATTTTCGCAACCTACTCATCTGACAAAGAGCTAATATCCAGAATCTACAATGAACTAAAACAAATTTACAAGAAAAAAACAAACAACCCCATCAAAAAGTGGGCGAAGGACATGAACAGACACTTCTCAAAAGAAGACATTTATGCAGCCAAAAAACACATGAAAAAATGCTCATCATCACTGGCCATCAGAGAAATGCAAATCAAAACCACAATGAGATACCATCTCACACCAGTTAGAATGGCAATCATTAAAAAGTCAGGAAACAACAGGTGCTGGAGAGGATGTGGAGAAATAGGAACACTTTTGCACTGTTGGTGGGACTGTAAACTAGTTCAACCATTGTGGAAGTCAGTGTGGCGATTCCTCAGGGATCTAGAACTGGAAATACCATTTGACCCAGCCATCCCATTACTGGGTATATACCCAAAGGACTATAAATCATGCTGCTATAAAGACACATGCACACGTATGTTTACTGTGGCACTACTCACAATAGCAAAGACTTGGAACCAACCCAAATGTCCAATAATGATAGACTGGATTAAGAAAATGTGGCACATATACAGCATGGAATACTATGCAGCCATAAAAAATGATGAGTTCATGTCCTTTGTAGGGACATGGATGAAATTGGAAATCATCATTCTCAGTAAACTATCGCAAGAACAAAAAACCAAACACTGCATATTCTCACTCATAGGTGGGAAGTGAACAATGAGATCACATGGACACAGGAAGGGGAATATCACACTCTGGGGACTGTTGTGGGGTGGGGGGAGTGGGGAGGGATAGCATCGGGAGATATAGCTAATGCTAGATGACGAGTTAGTGGGTTCAGCGCACCAGCATGGCACATGTATACATATGTAACTAACCTGCACAAGGTGCACATGTACCCTAAAACTTAAAGTATAATTAAAAAAAAAAAGAGTGCCTCTCTCTACAGCTTCATCAACAGGTTGGATTATCAAATATTGAGGTCAGATATTTGATATTTTATAGGTTAGAACTGATATTTAAGTATCATTTTACTTTGCATGCATCTTAATCTGAGAGACTTGAACATTTTTTTCATATATTTAAAGATAGTTTAACAGGTGCTGGTGAGGCTACAGAGAATGGGGAACACTTCTACACTGCTGGTCGGAATGCAACTTAGTCCAGCCACTGTGGAGAACAGTCTGGGGATTTCTCAAAGAACTAAGAGTTAAACTACCACTCGATCCAGCAATTCCATCACCGCATATATGCCCAAAGGAAAATACGTTGTTTTACCAAAAAGACACATGAACTTGTATGGGTTGTCCCAGTGCTATTCACAATAGGAAAGACATGGAATCCACCTGGGTGCCCAACAACTTTGGACTAGATAAAGTAAATGTGGTACAAATCCACCACAAAATATATGCAGCTAATAAGAAGAAAGTCACATCCTCTGCAGCAGCATGAATGCAGATGGAGGCCATTATCCTAAGTGAATTAGCACTGAAACAGAAAACCAAATACCACATGTTCTCACCTACAAGGGGGAGCTAAACATCGAGTACACGTGGACATAAAGATGAGAAAAACAGACACCACAGAGTAGCAGAGGGAGGATGGAGGAAGAGGGGAAAGAGTTGACAAACTACATATTAGGTATTATTCTTGCTACCTGGGAGGTGGAATCATTTGTACTCCAAACCTTAGTATCATGCAATATACCTTTGTCTCAAACCTGCACATGTACCCTCTGAACCTATAATGAAATTAGAAAGAAAACCCCAAATATGGTCATTGTAGTCCAGAAGCTAAGATGCGGTATAACTGAATGGTTTATCAATTAGGAATGGATGTAAAAGTAACAATCTCTGTTCTTGATTTTAAGACCAGGTCTATGTGCCACATTTTATCTAGTCTAACGTTGATGGGCATTTGGGTTGGTTCCAAGTCTTTCCTATTGTGAATAGCGCTGCAATAAACATACCTGTGCATGTGTCTTTATAGTAGAATGACTTACAGTCGTTTGGGTATATACCCAGTAATGGGATTGCTGGGTCAAATGGTATTTCTAGTTTTAGATCCTTGAGGAAACACCACACTGTCTTCCACAATGGTTGAACTAATGTATGCTCCCACCAACAGTGTAAAAGCATTCCTATTTCTCCACATCCTCTCCAGCATCTATTGTTTCCTGACCTTTTAATGATTGCCATTCTAACTGGTGTGAGATGGCATCTCATTGTGGTTTTGATTTGCATTTCTTGCAGCCATAAAAAAGAATGAGTTCATGTCCTTTGCAGGGACATGGATGAAGCTGGAAACCATCATTCTCAGCAAACTAACACAAGAACAGAAAACCAAACACCACATGTTCTCACTCATAGGTGGGAGTTGGCCAATGAGAACACATGGACACAGGGAAGGGAACATCACACACCAGGGCCTGTCGGGGGGTGGGAGGCAAGGAGAGGGATAACGTTAGGAGAAATACCTAACGTAGATGATGAGTTGATGGGTGCAGCAAACAACCATGGCACGTGTATACCTGTGTAACAAACCTGTACATTCTGCACATGTATCCCAGAACTTAAAGTATTAAAAAAGACCAGGCCTAATTCAGATAATATGTATGTATGTATGTATGTATATGTGTGTGTGTATATATATACACATATACACACATATATGTATATATGTAAAAGAGTAACATATTTTACTGCATAGATTCCAAACTTTTCTGCCTGCCTCTTTCCCAGGGGAGGGACGCCTACAACTTCTGGTCAAATTTCAGGAGAAATTCTGAATATATTGGTTTCTCCCATGGCGTTGTACACATTAATGCACTTAGCAGTTAAATGAATTGTGAATAAATTAGGGGTAAATTTTACAAATAAATGAAAAATAAAAGTTTTTTGCCTACAACTGTAAAAAAAAAAAGACTGATTCTCCTTATGTATGAACTGTAAGTTTAACTGTTTTGCCCATTTTCCTATTAATATTTTGGATTTTGTTTTAGAAGTTCCCTATGTGTTAGAAGTACTAGTCTATTATGTGAGTTATAAGTAGTTTCTTCTCACTTATCTTTTAAATTTTCTGATAGTTTTATTATGCATTAAAATTAATTTGATAGTCAATGTTATCCATCTTTACCATATTCATAGATTATAAAAACATTAACTTGTTTTCTTTGAATGTTTGCATAGTTTTTTTGAAAAAAGAGTTATGTCTTGAATTCACTTAGAGATTGTCCTGGCATTTGGTGTAGCAAATAAATTAAATATATCTTTTCCCATATTGCTATCCAATTATCCCACCATCACATTAGTAGGCCTTTCCCCCTGCACTGATTTGAGATACTGTCATTATTATTTACTACTTTTATTATGTGTTTTTAATCTGCTTATAAATTTTCTATTCTACTTTTCCTAGGATAAACACAATTTTGACCCTCTTATCATCTGACTCTCCTTATCTATTAATTCAAGTCACATTTTGACAAACTAGATTCCTTTTTTCTTAGAATATTTAGTGTTCAATTTTATTCTGGCTCAGTGATTCTCCCTGGAAAGAGAAGATATTTGTCAGAATCATTTGTTAAGGTTTTTTTTTTTCAATGTATATTTTCCTTCTATCTTAAATTTTCATCATGCCTTTCTAGGGTGGTAAGGTGGAAGTGTATGAGTACAAGCTTGCACACAGATATACACACTTCCACTCACAAGTACAGTATCCCAAATGAGCATCTGTTAAGATTGGGATGTGTCATATTTCACAAGAATGTTGGGAAAAAATAAAGTTGGAAACTTTTGGCTTTGTTAATATATAGGACTTTAATAGTATCTAATGTTTATTCATGCTTAATATGTCTCAAAGTGGGCTATTTGATTTATATCTATTTTGTCATTTTCCTTCATAATAACCATGCATAATAGGTATAATCTCCTGTTTATAAATGTAGAAACTAAAGCTCATGAAAGCTACGTAATGTGTCCAAAATCATGATTAATAAGAGTCAAAAGAGTTGAACCCAGCTCTTTGTTTTTTACTTTAAAGCCTGTGCTTTTAAACGTTAACCATGGAAAATGACACAGATGGATCCAAGTAATATACTTTGTGCCAACATGATGAGAGCCTGGATCCCTCTAAATTCTTTCTACTGCTTATGAGCAGTTATACCACAGATGTCAAGGACCTAGAAGGCACATTTCACATTGGGAAACTTACTCTTCCACTCACTCCTGATAATGCCCTCATGGATTCTGGGTTGTTATAGTGGTGGGAGGTGAAGTATAAACTCTTACAATGGGAGGCATTTGTTTTTCAACCTCTTAAAAGTTGACATGTATCTCCTTACCACTAAGCATATATTTTTTTAAATTAAGATGTGACAGTTCTTTTTTTATGCTTTTCACAAAATGGGCCAAATAAAATATTTTTTTAATTTGTAAGCTAGGCTATATTTTTTCTCCTTTCTTCTACTAAGGATCACACAGGAAGGAACAGGTGTACACAAATATATTTGTGCCTTTCTTTGTTCTAAGAATTAGCAAAAGAATATTTTGAAAGCATAATAACTTTGTATCTGTATTCCAAAATATAACACACAAGTTGTTGAAAGCTAAATTGAGGCAATGTCTGTGAAAGTTCCTAGACAATTACTAAATTATATGGGAATGGAGGGCACAATTTTCATCAGCTTTACTAAATAACTTACCAACTTCACTATATTTTGTGTCATTATCTGAGATTAATCTCACCGTTATATAGGATCTAAAACTTTACACTAGAATGTGCATCCCACTTTCTCAGCCGTCTTATTGCCATCTTCATGTCTTTGTTCCTCAGTGTTTATATAATTGGGTTCAAGAGAGGGGTGATCACAGAATAAAATACAGCAAGGAATTTATCTAATGACTTGATGGGGAATGGCCAGGCATAAATAAAGACACATGGTCCAAAGAACAAAAGAACTACTGTAATGTGAGCAGTCAAAGTGGACAGAGCTTTGGATGACTTATCTAAAGGGTGATGCTGGATGGTCATTAGGATGATAGTGTATGAGATGATTAGAAGAACAAAAGAACACACAGTGAGCACACCACTGTTAGCAATGACCATAATATCTAGCCTGTAGGTATCTGTACAGGCAAGTTTGATTACCCTAGGAAGGTCACAATAAAAACTATCGACCTCATTGGGACCACAGAAGGGTAAGTGCACAGCGAAGGCCAACTGGCTCACCGAATGGAGAAAGCCAATTCCCCATGCAACAGCCATAATGCCGACACATGCATTGCCACACATAATTGTAGTATAGTGTAGGGGTTTGCATATTGCTATATATCTGTCAAAGCCCATGGCTATGAGGATCACCATCTCACTCCCACCAAAGAAGTGAAGGAGAAATATCTGAACAAGGCAGCCCTTGAAAGAGATGACTTTGCGCTGGCTGAAAAAGTCAGTAATCATCTTGGGGGCTGTGACTGAAGACAGAGACAGATCAATGAGTGAGAGGTTGGCTAGCAGGAAGTACATGGGAGAGTGAAGGTGGGAGTCAGATACCACTGTTATGACAATAATAAGGTTTCCAAACACAATTCCTCCATAGAATACAAAAAACAACATAAATAGGAAGGTCTGGAGTTCCTGAGAATCAGAGAGACCCAGAAAAATGAATTCAGTCACCATAGAGTTATTTGTTTCACTCATTGATTCATTCCAGGAAATAGCCTCTGCAGTTACCTTGAAGAAGAGAAGGAGAAGGAAGTCAGAATTATTATATTCAAATTCAAAGCCTCATTTTATATCATTCTGCTCACTCTTACAGTGACTTTCTATAATCTATTACTTAAAGACATTCAGAATTCAACAACCAAAGATCATAATTTTATCTCGCACTACTTCCCTGGCTATGCCTTATAATTCAGTTATCTCGGCTTCTCAGTGTCTCCATTAATGTTAGGTTTATTCCTAATATAAAATACCGTTATTTATGCTTGTCTCTCTGCCAGATTAAGTCTATGTCATAACTCTATGTTTATCTCCTTTTTCTTTGAACTACAAAACAGTTTGTAGCACACATGTTATTTGGTGATATTAAAGTTCTTAAGAGAAAAAAAATAGGCCAAAATGAAATGAAAGATAAAAAATAGAAAAAAAGAAAAATAATATCACAAATATAGTACTTAAAAATTAACAGAGGATAAAAGAATAGGGAATTCAAAAGTGAAGTGAGAAAAAGTGAGGAAAATGCAATAAAGTTTAAATGAGAGAAAGTGTGAAGGACTTTCATAGGAGATAAAACTGGTAAGAGATTTTGGAATGCTTTCTAAAGCATTTCTGTTTTATTATAGAGACAAGAACTACTGAAAAATTTTGAATGATTGTTTAATTTAGCTCTGGACTCAATGTGAATTGGAAGGGAGGGAGCTTGGAAATGAAGCCAAGTAATTATTTTAAGCCTAACAATAGGTAATAACTGCAGGTTGTGGTTGTGTGAGCAGGAAAGGGGTGAATGAAGACCTGTAAGATCCCATCGAGCAACGTATTAAAGTAGTTAAGATATGAGCTTGTGTGCTAGGAGGCCTGTGTTCAAATCCTGGGTTATCTACTATGTATCTGAATGACCTTAGACAAGTCACCTAAGTGATTTCAGCCTTACGGCCACATCTGGAAAATATAGGTGATAATAGCACAACTTTATAGAAGTTCTGTGAGGACTGGATACGACCAGGTATATAAATTTTCTAGCAAATAGTAATGGTCAATATATAATAGCCATTATTAAGGTACTGATAACAAAATATTTTTTGGCAAGATGTGGAAAATAAAAAAATGTTATTCCAATGTCTTTAAGTAATTGGGAACATTGTGATGGCTTTAACTCTGATAATAATTATAACAAGCACTAGTATAACAATACTTTACATAGAGATCCCTTTTAGGAGCAGAAATAAATACAGAAAAAGGTAAAGGATAATGATGACTGTCTAGACACAAGGAGGTATTGTTGGGGCATCTTTGTAAGTTGCTATCTGCCAGGTGAGAGACTGAACACTGACTTCTGGGCGTGAGTTGAGAGCCATTTCAATTGTGTATGGAGGAGAGAAAATAAGTACTGTTTCAAGAAGTTTTGCAGTGAAGAGAAGTAACAAAAGGTGTCCTGAAAGTGAGGCATAGCCGTATTAACAATCTTTGGATTAGGTATAAGAGTTAATGGGCAAGTAAGATGTAAAAGAGAGAAGCGGAAATTGATCACTAACATTCCACGGGAGACATGAAGGTATAGAGTTTACACTTGCCATCTTTTTTGGAGGAATACTGTTATTTGTTTTTTGCTGTTTTTTAAATAACAGTAATTCATAGTGCTTGGAAATTCCACTTTTCTCTTTACTACTCTGAATCCCATTTCTTAGTCCTACACACTCAAGCAGCACGTTACTGTTTTTAAAGTCCTATAAAAATTCAGTGATTCTAAATATTTTTAAGAATAAAGAGAAATCTAATAGTGGAATAAATCATGAACACTCACTTCAGTTCTCTTCTGCTTAGCAGGGTAATAAATATAATCATACTAATCATTGACAGTACAAACGATAGGATTTTTATTGTGAGATAATTTCTGTCCTGACTGGTTGGTTGGACTGTTTCTTTTGAATCAAAGTGTGCAATTTAGAATATACCTTAAATATGCATTGACATAAAATTAATTCATTTCATTGATAGGCAAGGACAATCTTGAAGTTATATCTTCACATGAAATATGCCAAGGATGAGGTTGACCCGAGGGTTCTCATCTGTAGCAAAAGACTTTCTATCATGGTTGTTAGTAAGAATTCAGGAATGCTATTCTTTAGCAAAAGGAATTTCTTGCTAACGTAGTTAAGACATCTCTCTCCTGAATTTGTGCTGCTGAGGGGATCCTTCACCACCATAATTCTTTCAAAGCTCATTTCTGACTTTTCAAAAATTATTGAAAAAAATTTAGAAGAATTGTATTTATTCTAAGTTGAACATTAAGTTTAGGCTTATTAAAGGAGTTCTTCAGAATCTTACACACTCATTGTAGCAACCATGAAGAGCCAGCCACTGTTGACAGGTAAAATCTTTCATGCCATAGATTATTCTTGGAATTCAACCATTAGAATTATATATAATATATATATTTATATAATATATAATATATATATTATATAATATATAATATATATATTTATATAATATATAATATATATATTTATATAATATATAATATATATATTTATATAATATATATTGTGCATATTTTATATAATAATATATATTATTATATATTATATATATAATATATATTAATTTATATAATAAAATATATATTATATTTATATAATATATATTATATTTATATAATATATATTATATTTATATAATAAAATATATATTATATTTATATAATATATATTATATATTATATAATAAAATATATATTATATTTATATTATATATTATATATAATATAAATATAATATATATTATATAATATATAATATGTAATATACATAAATATATATTGTATATATTATATATATATATATAAAAATACCTTATGTCCTTATAGTAAGTCTCAGTGAGATGGGAGTAGGCATTTGGGTTCTGGCAGAAATTCACAGTGTGATCATGGGAATATCATTTAAAAATCTCTGGGCCTTAGCTTTCCTGTTTTTAAAATGAGTTTATTCTTTCAAAAGCTCTAAAAATCCTCACAACTCTAGCAGTATGATTTGTACCTTTATGTGAAAGAAATGCTCCAAACCAAGTTTCACTGGTATTATAAAAAGGAGGGAAGGAGGTGGGTAAGAAAACACCGGACCTGGGGAAAGATGGGGAAAAGGACTATTAAATGGGGAGAAAAGAACAAATTAGCCCAGAAGAGTGAGGAGGAGGACTCGACAATTGTTGCCAGCATAATACTTATAACAAGGGTTATTCTTGCTAACATTATTCATATTAATTCCTCGAAGTATTTAAGTTAACCATACAGAATCCTTTCATTTTTCCAGAAGGTAAACACAAAATGGAATTATGCAGAATAGATTCCTACTAATAGAACCATCTCATTGTCAATAAAATGCTACAATTTCATTCATTCTTCTAATATATTTGTTTTCTCTTTGTTTCCACCTACCTTCTTCATAACTGGAAGAGACTACAGCAATTTTCACAGAATGAGGAGTACAAATTTCCCTTTATTTGCACTCCCTTGAAGCATAAAAACTGTAAGAGAATAATATGTAGTGAATTGTCCTTTTTAGTAAACCACTTGGTTAATTAAAAGCCCTTTATGAATGGACTAGATGTACCTGAAGAGATCTGGGAATAGCCAGTCTGAGCTTTGTGTACTGAGACTAACTTTTATAGTCTCACAAGTTTTCCCTTGGCCATTAGAGAAAACACACAGAATTTTCCTGAGTGAGAGGACATTGCCACAATTTTTTGGCCTATTTGAATATTTTTGCTATCTCACTGAGTCTAAAGGTGCTTTTTAAAGAATCACAGCAAAACAAATATAATAAAGTTACAAAATTAAAATCCAGATAGGTTAACAAGAGAGTAAGTAATAATGCTTCGATTTTATAAAAAGAGGAATGCTTAGAACTTTTATAACCAACTTGCAGAGAAAATATAGAAAAATTGCTTTGACCAATAAAAAACCTCACTTCTTGTAACTTATTTTATTTTGCATCTTTAATTACCATGCAGTAGTTAAAAGTGAGCTGAGTGAGTCACTACAATTTATGTTTCTTAAAATAGTCATAGAAATACATCCAAGTGATGTCTCAGTTGTGTTCCTTGACCACCAAACTTACCAGGTTTTACCTGAAAGATGTCAATCGTCTTCTTTGTCCTAAGCACCTTAAGTTAAGCACGGGCACATTAAATGTGCTTTTAAGATCTCAATGGAGTCTCTTCTCCAGGAAATAAATCTCTTCCTATACTTTTAGGTTGTAAATGCTTTTTAAGAGTGACTCGAGAAATGCTTTGAAGAAGATTTCAAGGGCAATAGGATTGTGTTGTTAAAAAAGTGTAACATAGACAAATTTTGCATAATACAGAGTATTGGAGTCTATTTTTTTTGGTTATACTTTAAGTTCTAGGGTACATGTGCACAATGTGCGGGTTTGTTACATATGTATACATGTGCCATGTGGGTGTGCTGCACCCATTAACTCGTCATTTAACATTAGGTATATCTCCTAATGCTATCCCTCCCCCTTCCCCCCACCCCACAACAGGCCCCGGTGTGTGATGTTCCCCTTCCTGTGTCCATGTGTTCTCATTGTTCAATTCCCACCTATAAGTGAGAACATTGTACAAAACATATTGACAATCAGCCTGAAAATAATACTTAAGGGTTGTAACAAGCTGTTGACCTTACCATTTATCTAACTTAAAGTACAATTAAAATAAAAATTGTTTCTTCCTTGATTTTGGCATTTACTAATTTATATAAACTCATATTTTATCCATTGGATCCACATAATTTCCATAAGAAAATTAATTTCCAGTGATGCTTATTATCAGCATAAAAATACTGATAAATAAACCTAGGTCATATATATGTGTATGTGCTTATATACAGATATAAAATAACTACATCAAAATTAGAGATAGTCATTGCTGTTAATTAGATACACACATTAGATAGAAATATATACTTTTTATGATTAACAAAAAATGTTGCAACTTTATCTGAAATACAATTCTTAGATTTAATGCATCCTTTTTGCAGATTTTTCAGTTTTTTCAGGCAATACTAAAAATGTGCGCCTTCCATAGTGATCATGGTGATCACAGGAGTCTTGATGGTCCATGGCATTTATCCTGTGCTCTCATCAACCAAATCTGTTATGTCGTCTCCATAGAATTTAAAATACGTTGATTCAGCCTTCTCATTGCAAACTTCATATCTTTGTTCCTTAAAGTGTAGATGGCAGGATTTAAGACAGGGGTGACAACAAAGTTCATGATGGCAAAAAATTTATCCAATGACTTAGTAGGGAAAGGCCACACGTAGAGAAACATGCATGGAGCAAAAAACAAAACCACTACGGTGATGTGAGCCGACGAAGTGAAGAATGCTTTGGATAAATCATTTGAGGAATGTCGTCGGACAGTGACCAGAATAAAAATGTATGATACAATTAAGAAAAAGAAGGTGCCCATAGATAGGAATCCACTGTTGGCAGTGACCACAAATTCTAGCCCGTAAGTGTCCATGCATGCAAGTTTAATAACCCGAGGAAAATCACAATAAAAGCTCCCCACATTATTAGGGCCACAGAAGGGTAAATTTATGACAAAAACAAACTGAGACATAGCATGAATCACCCCAATGACCCAAGCTGCTGCTACCAAAAACATGCACATTTTGGGATTCATAATAGTTGGATAGTGGAGAGGCTTGCAGATCGCAGTGTACCTATCATACAGACACACTCTGTGGTGTCTGTTTTTCTCATCTTTATGTCCACGTGTACTCGATGTTTAGCTCCCCCTTGTAGGTGAGAACATGTGGTATTTGGTTTTCTGTTTCAGTGTTAATTCACTTAGGATAATGGCCTCCATCTGCATTCATGCTGCTGCAGAGGATGTGACTTTCTTCTTATTAGCTGCATATATTTTGTGGTGGATTTGTACCACATTTACTTTATCTAGTCCAAAGTTGTTGGGCACCCAGGTGGATTCCATGTCTTTGCTATTGTGAATAGCACTGGGACAACCCATACAAGTTCATGTGTCTTTTTGGTAAAACAACGTATTTTCCTTTGGGCATATATGCGGTCATGGAATTGCTGGATCGAGTGATAGTTTAACTCTTAGTTCTTTGAGAAATCCCCAGACTGTTCTCCACAGTGGCTGGACTAAGTTGCATTCCGACCAGCAGTGTAGAAGTGTTCCCCATTCTCTGTAGCCTCACCAGCACCTGTTAAACTATCTTTAAATATATGAAAAAAAGTTCAAGTCTCTCAGATTAAGATGCATGCAAAGTAAAATGATACTTAAATATCAGTTCTAACCTATAAAATATCAAATATCTGACCTCAATATTTGATAATCCAACCTGTTGATGAAGCTGTAGAGAGAGGCACTCTTTTTTTTTTTAATTATACTTTAAGTTTTAGGGTACATGTGCACCTTGTGCAGGTTAGTTACATATGTATACATGTGCCATGCTGGTGCGCTGAACCCACTAACTCGTCATCTAGCATTAGCTATATCTCCCGATGCTATCCCTCCCCCCTCCCCCCACCCCACAACAGTCCCCAGAGTGTGATATTCCCCTTCCTGTGTCCATGTGATCTCATTGTTCACTTCCCACCTATGAGTGAGAATATGCAGTGTTTGGTTTTTTGTTCTTGCGATAGTTTACTGAGAATGATGATTTCCAATTTCATCCATGTCCCTACAAAGGACATGAACTCATCATTTTTTATGGCTGCATAGTATTCCATGGTGTATATGTGCCACATTTTCTTAATCCAGTCTAGCATTGTTGGACATTTGGGTTGGTTCCAAGTCTTTGCTATTGTGAGTAGTGCCACAGTAAACATACGTGTGCATGTGTCTTTATAGCAGCATGATTTATAGTCCTTTGGGTATATACCCAGTAATGGGATGGCTGGGTCAAATGGTATTTCCAGTTCTAGATCCCTGAGGAATCACCACACTGACTTCCACAATGGTTGAAGTAGTTTACAATCCCACCAACAGTGTAAAAGTGTTCCTATTTCTCCACATCCTCTCCAGCACCTGTTGTTTCCTGACTTTTTAATGATTGCCATTCTAACTGGTGTGAGATGGTATCTCATTGTGGTTTTGATTTGCATTTCTCTGATGGTCAGTGATGATGAGCATTTTTTCATGTGGTTTTTGGCTGCATAAATGTCTTCTTTTGAGAAGTGTCTGTTCATGTCCTTCACCCACTTTTTGATGGGGTTGTTTGTTTTTTTCTTGTAAATTTGTTTTAGTTCATTGTAGATTCTGGATATTAGCCCTTTGTCAGATGAGTAGGTTGCGAAAATTTTCCCCCATTTTGTAGGTTGCCTGTTCACTCTGATGGTAGTTTCTTTTGCTGTGCAGAAGCTCTTTAGTTTAATTAGATCCCATTTGTCAATTTTAGCTTTTGTTGCCATTGCTTTTGTCCCACCGATCCCACAGAAATACAAACTACCATCAGAGAATACTACAAACACCTCTACACAAATAAACTAGAAAATCTAGAAGAAATGGATAAATTCCTGGACACATACACTCTCCCAAGACTAAACCAGGAAGAAGTTGAATCTCTGAATAGACCAATAACAGGCTCTGAAATTGTGGCAATAATCAATAGCTTACCAACCAAAAAGAGTCCAGGACCAGATGGATTCACAGCCGAATTCTACCAGAGGTACAAGGAGGAACTGGTACCATTCCTTCTGAAACTATTCCAATCAATAGAAAAAGAGGGAATCCTCCCTAACTCATTTTATGAGGCCAGCATCATTCTGATACCAAAGCCAGGCAGAGACACAACAAAAAAAGAGAATTTTAGACCAATATCCTTGATGAACATTGATGCAAAAATCCTCAATAAAATACTGGCAAAATGAATCCAGCAGCACATCAAAAAGCTTATCCACCAAGATCAAGTAGGCTTCATCCCTGGGATGCGAGGCTGGTTCAATATACACAAATCAATAAATGTAATCCAGCATATAAACAGAGCCAAAGACAAAAACCACATCATTATCTCAATAGATGCAGAAAAAGCCTTTGACAAAATTCAACAACCCTTCATGCTAAAAACTCTCAATAAATTAGGTATTGATGGGACGTATTTCAAAATAATAAGAGCTATCTATGACAAACCCACAGCCAATATCATACTGAATGGGCAAAAACTGGAAGCATTCCCTTTGAAAACTGGCACAAGACAGGGATGCCCTCTCTCACCACTCCTATTCAACATAGTGTTGGAAGTTCTGGCCAGGGCAATTAGGCAGGAGAAGGAAATAAAGGGTATTCAATTAGGAAAAGAGGAAGTCAAATTGTCCCTGTTTGCAGACGACATGATTGTATATCTAGAAAACCCCATTGTCTCAGCCCCAAATCTTCTTAAGCTGATAAGCAACTTCGGCAAAGTCTCAGGATACAAAATCGATGTACAAAAATCACAAGCATTCTTATACACCAATAACAGACAAACAGAGAGCCAAATCATGAGTGAACTCCCATTCACAATTGCTTCAAAGAGAATCAAATACCTAGGAATCCAACTTACAAGGGATGTGAAGGACCTCTTCAAGGAGAACTACAAATCACTGCTCAAGGAAATAAAAGAGGATACAAAGAAATGGAAGAACATTCCATGCTCATGGGTAGGAAGAATCAATATCGTGAAAATGGCCATACTGCCCAAGGTAATTTACAGATTCAATGCCATCCCCATCAAGCTACCAATGCCTTTCTTCACAGAATTGGAAAAAACTACTTTAAAGTTCATATGGAACCAAAAAAGAGCCTGCATCGCCAAGTCAATCCTAAGCCAAAAGAACAAAGCTGGAGGCATCATGCTACCTGACTTCAAACTATACTACAAGGCTACAGTAACCAAAACAGCATGGTACTGGTACCAAAACAGAGATATAGATCAATGGAACAGAACAGAGCCCTCAGAAATAACGCCGCATATCTACAACTATCTGATCTTTGACAAACCTGAGAAAAACAAGCAATGGGGAAAGGATTCCCTATTTAATAAATGGTGCTGGGAAAACTGGCTAGCCATATGTAGAAAGCTGAAACTGGATCCCTTCCTTACACCTTATACAAAAATCAATTCAAGATGGATTAAAGACTTAAACGTTAGACCTAAAACCATAAAAACCCTAGAAGAAAACCTAGGCATTACCATTCAGGACATAGGCATGGGCAAGGACTTCATGTCTAAAACACCGAGAGAGGCACTCTTATGCATTGTTGGTGAGAATACAAAATGGTACAACTCTTGGCAATATCTTAAAAAATTTACATGGTACTGACTTTTGGTCTAGCAATCCTACTTCTATCCTAAAGATATACTGGCAAAAATACAAAATAATTGATGCACACAAGTCTATTCATTGAAGCATTGTTTTTCATAATAAAGAATGGAAAGTAGGCCGGGCGTGGTGGCTCATGCCTGTAATCCCAGCATTTTGGGAGGCTGAGGTGGGCAGATCACTTGAGGCCAGGAATTCAAGACCAGCGTGGCTAACATGGCGAAACCCCACCTCTACCAAAAATACAAAAATTAGCCGGGCGTGGTGGTGCACACTTGTAATTCCAGCTACTTGAGAGGCTGAGGCGGGAGGATCGCTTGAACCTGGGAGGCAGAGGTTTCAGTGAGCCCAGAACGTGCCTCTGCACTCCAGCCAGGATGACAGAGCAAGATTCCATCTCAAAAAAAAAAAAAAAAAAAAGGAAAATAACCAAATGACAAGTAGTAAGTACTACTTGCAAAACTTGTACGCAATACAGTATGAAGCAACCATAAAATGAGTGAGAAATATCTCCAAATACTACTCTAAAGTAATCTACAAGGTATACCTTAACTGAAAAGAAACAAAAAAGTGACACCAGAATGTTATTTTTGTTAAAACAGGGATAAATACATTGGATTTACATGCATATATAAGTATATATTTTATAAATATTTAAATAAGCATACTTAAAATGGCAAAAACATAATACATATATAATTTTCTTATGGCAGGAGGAGGAAACAGGGCAAGGCACAGGGATAAAAGTTATTCTGAATACATCTTATTTTATATTTTTGACTTTGAAATCATGTAGCTGTTTTACGTAATTTAAAAATGTAATTAAAATAACAGAAAAAAATTACAACTGCCAAAAATCAAGATCTGGCATTTTAATTAAGTTATAAAACATCGGAGAAAAGAATTGTTTCATGGGACACTAACATACAGTCAAATTCATTTGGAACCCAATGAATTAATGGGCCTAAGATAACAACCAACAGAAGCTAAAATGACGAGTAACTGTTTCAGAAGAAAACATATATGGAATGAATCAGCTGAAAATACCTGAACCTACTGATCAATTTTTATATCACATGAAGTGAATACACATAAAGTATAATATGGAGCACATAGAACCAACTAGAAATGAGCCTAATTGGTAAAGATTCTCTATCTTATGACAATATACAGGAAATATGTCGAAGAGAGAAACATGCAAGAACACCGTAGGATTTAATAAGATAATCACAAGGTATGGAATATTCAACAGGATGAATATCCTGGATTATTCAGCAAATACACAGAGCGAAAAAGCAGGAAAAAGGAATTCATATATATTTTTAAAAACTAAAAAGATATATTAGCCAATGCAACTTTGAAACTTCTTTAGATCCTGATTCAAATAGAGCAAATTTAACAAATATATTTGAAACTATTAAAATAATTTTAAAATGACTAAGTATTTGATTATATCAAATATAGACAATAATAACCTTGAATGTACATGGATTAAATGTCCACTTAGGGGCTGGGTGTGGTGGCTCATGACTATAATTCCAGCACTTTGGGAGGCCAAGGCAGAAGGATTGCTTGAGGTCAGAGGTTCAAGTGCAGCCTGGTCAACACAGTGAGACCCTATCTCTACAAAAAAAAAAACAAAAATAAAAAACTAATTTTTAAAAAAATATATTTCTTCTAAATTCTCCACCTGAAAGATGTAGACTGACTGAATGAATTTTAACTATGACCTGACTATCTGCTTCCCTGAACAAATGCACTTTACCTGTAAAAACACATATTAACTAAAAGAAAAGAGATGGAAAAAGGTATTCCATGAACAGAAACCAAAATGAGTAGAAGTAGCTATACTTATGTCAGACAAAACAGACTTTAAGTCAAAACTAGCTTTAGAAAAAAGACAAAAATGCTTATTATACAACGATAAAGGAATCAATCCAGAAAGAGGACATAACAATTTTAAATATATATGCAGCCAACACTGGTGCAGCCAGATTCATAAAGCAAATACTACTAGATCAAAACAGAGAGGTAGACTCAAATATAATAATAGTGAAGGACTTCAACACCCCACCTTCAGCATTAAACAGATCATCTAATAAGAAAACCAATCTCGCAGCCCTCACCCTGGAGAGTCCACAGGGACCAGGGGTTGGTCTGAACCCCCAGCACAGAGCACCTGCCTCACGGAAGAGTGGCTGCATTTTTCTTCATGCAGTTTTCCATCCTCACTTCTCCTTACCAAGCAGGGCCGCCTGGCCTGGGACTCCTGTACAACTACCCTGCCCCTCACCTGACCACTTCAATAAGAAGTAGCCCAGCATTTCTCCAAGGAGGAAATACCAGAGTCAATTCACAACCACTGCAATTGCAGTGGTACCACCATAACAGCCCTTGGGCTGCAGAAGGAACTAAGAGTCTAGTCACTACAGTGGCACCTTCAGCACACCACAGCCACCATACAGAGAGGAGTCCACCCCCCTCCCCTGGGAACCCCCACCACCCACTCCACCAGGCACAGCCCCCAGCTCATAACTACAGATCAGTTGCCCCACCCACAGCTGAGCTTACCTACTGGCGGTGGCCCAGACTTTCCCCAGGGAGAGGCTCCCAGAGGCAAACGGCAGCCTCTCTGCCCCTGTCACAGCAGCAGTTCTATCCATGCTGTCCTCAGGCTCGGAAAGAAACAAAGCGCCTGAAGGCTGCACCTGAACTTACAGCATGCCACAGTTCCCATATGGAGAGGAGACCAGTCTCTCCTCCCAGTGAGCCCTAAACCCCCTGATCCCCAACAAGCAGAGCCCTAACCTCACACCAGCAGTACAGCTGCCCCATCCCCCAGGCTGAACATTCCCAGTAATAGCAGCTCCACCTGGAGATGGAGCCCCCCAGGGTCAACCAAAAGCCCCTCTGCCACTGCCTCTACGGTGGTACTACTCCTGCTACCCTTGAACTAACAAAGGAGCAAAGACCCCAGTGCTCTATCCACACCTCCAACAAGCTTCAGTCGACCACAAAGAAAAAACCAGTCTGTCTCCCATGGGTCCTACCCACACCCCCTGCTGTTCACCATGGATGATAGAGTCAACAGTGTGAAAACAACCATACTGCCAAAAGCAACCTACAAATTCAATGCAATTCCAATCAAAATACCACCATCATTCTTCACAGAACTAGAAAAAACAATGCTAAAATTCACATGGAACCATAAAAGAGCCCACATAGCCAAAGCAAGACTTAGCAAAAAGAACAAATCTAGAGGCATCACATTACTTGACTTCAAACTATACTATAAGGCCATAGTCACCAAAACAGCATGGTACTGGTATAAAAATAGGCATATAGACCAATGGAATAGAATAGAGAACCCAGAAATAAAGCCAAATACTTACAGCCAACTTATTTTTGACAAAGCAAGCAAAAACATAAAGTGGGGAAAGGACACCCTATTCAACAAATGGTGCTGGTATAATTGGCAAGCCACATGTAGAAGAATGCAACTGGATCCTCATCTCTCACCTTATAAAAAAACCAACTCAAGATGGTTCACAGACTTAAATCTAAGACCTGAAACCATAAAAATTCTAGAAGATAACATTGGAAAAACCCTTCTAGACATTGGCTTAGGCAAAGACTTCACAATCAAGAACCCAAAAGCAAACACAACAAAACAAAGATAAATAGATGGGACTTAATTAAACTGAAAAGCTTCTGCACAGCAAAATAAATAATCAGCAGAGTAAACAGACAACCCACAGAGTGGGAGGAAATCTTCACAAACCATGCATCCAACAGAGGACTAATATCCAGAATCTACAAAGAATTGGAACAAATCAGCAAGAAAATAAACAAACAATCCTATCAAAAAGTGGGCGAAGGACATGAATAGGTAATTCTCAAAAGAAGATATACAGATGGCCAACAAACATATGAAAAAATGCTCAACATCACTAATGATCAGCAAAATGCAAATCAAAACCACAATGCAATACCACCTTACTCCTTCAACAATGACCATAATCAAAAAATCAAAAAAGGTGTTGATTTGGATGTGGTGAAAAGGGAACACGTTTACACTGTTGGTGAGAATGTAAACTCATATAATCACTATGGAAAAGAGGGGTGAAGATTCATTTAAAAACTAAAAGTAGAACTACCACATGATGCAGCAATCCCACTACTGGGTATCTACCCAGAGAAAAAGAAGACATGAAAAACATACTTGCACACGCATGTTTAAAGCAGCACAATTCGCAATTGCAAAAATATGGAAACAGCCCAAATGCCCATCAATCAACAAATGGATAAACAAAATGTTATATATATATATACGTATATATATATGTATATATACACATATATACGTATATATATATATGTATATATACACATATATACGTATATATATATGTGTATATATACATATATACGTGTGTGTATATGTGTGTGTGTCTATATATATATAGACACACACACACATGCACACCACGGAATACTACTCAGCCATAAAAAGGAGTGAAATAATGGCTTTTGCAGCAATCTGAATGGAATTGGAGACCATTGTTTTAAGTGAAGTAACTCAGGAATAGAAAACCAAACCACATATGTTCTCACTCATAAGTGAGAGCTAAGCTATAAGGATGCAAAGGCATAAGAATGATACAATGAACTTTGGGGACTAGGGGAAAGGGTGGGAGGGGGTGAGGGATAAAAGACTACACATTGTGTAGTGTACACTGCTCAGGTGAATGCACCAAAGTCTCAGAAGTCACCACTAAAGAACTTCTTCATGTAACCAAACACCACCTGTTCCTCAAAAACCTATTGAAATAATAAATAAGATAAATGATGTTCTGTAACCATGGTTCTGTGAATTATTTCAGGGGAAGAATCTACCACCCTATTAGCATTACTTGGCAAAAACAATTAGATTTATAACTTGGTTAGGATGGAGCCAGGTGTGTAGGGAGAGAAGTGATTCAATAGTTAAAACTGGAATGTGTCTATGTGACAACTCATTATAAGTGAAACCCACCACAAGCCAGCCTTGAACTTGCTGAATCCAAGACATGTTACACACATACCAATGGTGGTTTGAAACACAAAGTGCATTCTGTGTGATCCAGCTGTGGGAGTACAAAGAACTGTACCTGATATGGCTGAACCCTTTTTAATTCAAATTATTCTCCTGCTGCCACTGTACTGTATCCTTCATCTGTAATGAAACTATTTTATGAGAATAAATAATTTGATTCCCCTGAGCCCTTTCAGCAATAACTTAGCGTGACTAATGCATAATTATGCAATTAATACACAAGGAATAGAGTGAAGTTTATATCCAGTGAAGCAGATCTTAAAGTATTAATGCTATTGGAAAAAAATTTAGACATGCAAGAAATCAGGGAATATTGTAATCACAAATCCCTTCCAGAAGAATCAACTAGGAGATAAACTTCACCAAGGACATAACTGGAAAAACTTTTTCATGAAAAGACTCATAGTGAGCAATCTATGTATTTAATTGCATATCTAAGATTGAAATAAAGGTAAGAATATTGTTGAAATAAAAGAATGTAAATCCTGTATGTTCTGAGAAAGAAATAATACAACCTAAACAAAATGGAAAGAGAGGAGAAAAGGGAAAGTAGAATAAGATCATTAATTGTTGTGTAGGAAATAGGAAGACTCAAGGATGCCATTTAAAACTGGCAAACAATATAGTAAGAGGTTACATAAGAAAGGGAGCTATTGAGGCACTAGAGAATTTGTAAATATATGTTACCCACAATTAAAAAAAAGGGTCTTCCTAAATAACAAAAGAAAAATTTAAGAAAAAAGATGGGTCAAGCGGAAAAAGAAGTACAGTAAATATAGCATAGTATAAACAGAAACAATAAAATAATGTGACAGAGTACAGACAAACATATCAGTCTCATCAATATACATGAATGGGCTTAACTCACATATTAAAAGCAATGACATTTTATAAAAACCCAAAATTACAACTATATACAAGAGGTACAAGTGAAAGTAGTTGAAAAAGTGTTTAAAAGTGGGGAAATCATTGACAAAGATTCTAAGATATAGATTACCTAAACAATAGACCAATAAGAGAGATTTTATGGATGTTTTCTAACACTAGCCTGATAATAGAGAATATCTCTTCTTCTCAAGTGCACGTGAAACATTCACAAAATTTCATCATATAATAGTTCCTTTAAAAACACTAGTGTCAGAAAGTAGAAATATTATAAAAAGTACTTTTTTTTATAAGGCAATAACACTAGAAGTTACAAGAAAAGGGATTGAGAAACACAGGGCCCTTTCTTTCTTTCTTTTTTTTTTTAAACTTATGTCCATACTTTCTTCAGGTTTTCTTAGTTTTGTTTTTGTTTTTGTTTATTTATTTATTTATTTTTTTATTATACTTTAAGTTTTAGGGTACATGTGCACAATGTGCAGGTTAGTTACATATGTACACATGTGCCATGTTGGTGTGCCGCACCCATTAACTCGTCATTTAACATCAGGTATATCTCCTAATGCTATCCCTCCCCCCTCCTGCCACCCCACAACAGGCCCTAGTGTGTGATGTTCCCCTTCCTGTGTCCATGTGTTCTCATTGTTCAATTCCCACCTATGAGTGAGAACATGCGGTGTACAGGGCCCTTGCATCTGGAAATTTTTCAACTTGCTCTTAAGCAACACAAGGATGACAGTGGAAATATAAAAACAAGACATAAATATTCCGAATAGTGATAATAAAACAGTGCATACCAGAATACAAACTGTTTCCAAGTTACAATGGTTCAACCATTTTTCAACTTTATGGTGGTGTGAAAGTGATAGCCATTCATTAGAAACCATGCTCCAGGATGGGCACAGTGGGTCACGCCTGTAATCCTAGCACTTTGGGAGGCCGAGGAAGGCAGATCATGAGGTCGAGAGATCAAGACCATCCTGGCCAACATGGTGAAACCCCGTCTCTCCTAAAAATATAAAAATTAGCTGGGCATTGTGGTGCGTGCCTGTAATCCCAGCTATTTGGGAGGCTGAGGCAGGAGAATCACTTGAACCAGGGAGTCGGAGGTGTCGCAGTGAGCCAAGATAGCACCACTGCCTCTAGCCTGGCAACAGGGTGAGACTCCATCTCAAAAAAAAGAAAGAAACCCTACTCTGAATTTTGAATTTTGATATTTTCCTGGACTACCAATATGTGGCACAATGCTCTCTCACAATCTTGTGCAACAGCGGTGAGCTGCAGCTTCCAGTCAGCCAAATGATAATAAAGGTAGATAATCCATCTTGATATCTTCCTGAAGAACATAATGCCTGCCTACCATCAACAGGCATCAATACTTTCTACCAGCTATTCTCAACCCTCATCATCGGAAGAGACAGACACTGACTGTGTCAAAGTATTAGTCCCATCATTCAGCAATTAACTTTAGCTCAATGCTTCAAAAATTCTTCAGGCCCTGTGTAATTTCAGCTACGTACATTAATGATGAGTACCCATACAACCATTCTGTTTCTTATTTTCAGTACCATATTTAATAAATATCAGTTATTCAATACTTTATTTAGACATTTTGTTAGATTATTTTGACCCACTGAAGTCTAATCTAAATGTTCTGAGCATGTTCAAAGTAAGCTAAGCTAACCTATAATTTTCGGTGTGCTAAATGCATTTTTAACTTATGATATTTTCAGTTTACGGGGGTTTGTTGAGACATAACGTCATCATACATCAAGGAGCATCTGTATATGGGATATAGTTAAAGCAGTGATCAGAGGAAAAACTATAGCCTTAACACATTTATTAATAAAAGTGTAGGAATTAAATTATCAGCTGAAAAATGTAAAAAGTATCTAAAAGAGTAAGCAGAAAGTACAAGAAAGAACCCAAAGTAGAAAAAAGTGAAAATTAATAAAATAAGAAGCCAAAAACAGATCCAATCAGTAAACCAAAAATCTTGTTCTTTAAACAAATCAACAAAGTTGACAAAAAATTAGATCTTTTAATCATGAATAAAAAAAAGAGAAAGCACAAAAATGAATAAGGAATGGTGAGAGAAATAACTATTGATAATCAACAAATAAAAAATCATTAAAAACAATGTTGTTCACATCTATGAAAAACATTGAAAGCTAGAGGGAATGGGTAATTTTCCAGAAAAATACAATTCACCACAATTGACTTCAAAAAAAAAAAAAGAAGTACAGCACTTATGTGAGCAATTTCCATAGAGAAATACAGTTGTCATGGAATTATAACACACACACAAACACTAGGTTTAGATGTCTTCACAGAGAATTCCACCAAACCTTTAGAAATCAGATCATCCAAAGGCAAATTAACAACCCTCAGCCATTTGAGGCAAAATATTACAATTGAGGCAAGATATACTGTACTGAAAGCTTGAGGAAAAAGCATGAGAGAAAGTCCCTTTGGGAAATTCGAATATTCAAAAGTGTTTACATGTAATGAAAACTTTGGAAATCCATGAGCATGGCCAAGGTGGGACACATGCTCAGAAAAGGCCTGAGAAGACACTAATAATTCACCTTTAGTAATTCCTAGGCTCATGGCAAAAAAAAATGAAGGCCAAGGCAGAATTATATATGGCTTGGCTAAGTGTTGAGGGAGCCCCAATACAGAGTCAGTAAGCAAAGTCTGGGAGAGGTTTTTCATATTTTTTTTCTTTTTTGGCTCCTTGCAGTCAAGGAAATCATTTTTAAATCACTAAATGCTAAATGAACACAAGCTAAAGGAACTGAGCCTTCAAACAGCAAACATAAAAAAGAATGCAGATATTAAAAAACCAGTTTACAAAAGTTACTAAGCAAATAAAAACTACATCCCACAGTGGGTAACAAAAATAACCTTGAAGAGGGGGAAAATTTGGTTTCCAGAATAAACACATTGTACTATCCAAAATGTCCAGTTTTCAACAAAAATTAAGAAGCATGCAAATAAACACAAAAGTATGGCCCATTTACAGAAGAAATAAATGAGACTCTCCCTGAGTAAGCACAGATATTGGAAATATTAGACAAAAACTTTATATAACTGTCTTAAATAAACTTAAAGAGCTAAAGAAACCCAAGAGAATGACATATGAATAAATAGGAAATGTGAATTTTTTAAAAAGTACAAAAAAATTCTGAGGCTGAAAAGTACAATAACTAAGTAAAAAGTTACTTTTTACTTGGGGTTCCAATGGAAGATTTGAGCAGGTGGAAAAAAGAATCAGTGAACTTGATAGATCAAATGAAATGATTCATTCTGAAGAGCAGGAAAACGAAAGATTGACAACAAAAAAGAATAGAGCCTAAAGACCTGTGTAACAACATCAAGAATGCCTACATACAGAATCCTGGTGGGGAGTGAGGGGCAGGAAGACTATTTGAAGAAATGTGTTTGAAAGCTCCCCAAATTTCACTAAAGACAAATATACACATTCAAAAAGCTCAGTGAACTTCATCAAGGAAATATACAAAGATATTCACACCAAGACACACTATGTTTCAAATTGTCAAAAGGCAAAGTAAATGTTTGAAAGCAGCAAGAGAAAGGCAATGCATCATTTACAAAGGATCCTCAATAAATCTGACAGCAGATAGCACATTATAAGCCATGGATGCCAGAAGAGCTTAGGAGAAAGGCAACACATCATTTACAAAGGATCCTCAGTAAGTTTGACAGCAGAGAGCTCATTATAAACCATGGATGCCAGAAGAGCTTAGGATGACATTTTAAAGTTCTGAAAGAAAAAAACACTGTCAACCAAAAATTCTATAACCTGGAATATGCCCCTTCAAGTATTAAGGATAAATTACACATTCCCAGATTAAAAAAAAAAAAGAAGAGAGGGAGAGAGAGAGAAAAAGAAAGAAAGAAAGAAAAAAAGAAAAGAAAAGAAAGAAAAGAAAAGGAAAGGAAAGGAAGAAAAAGAAAAGCAAGCAAGCAAGCAAGCTTTAAAAGTTCGTGTTTGGTAGGCTGTACTTCAAGATACACTTTAAAAAAAAAGACTCCTTCAGATACAAACTAAAAAACACTAGAAAGTAACTCAAAACCACATAAAGAAATAACTCCAGTAAAGGTAACTACATAGGTAAATATAAAAGCAATTATCACATTTTTTGTAAGTCTTTTTTAATATTCTATATAAGTTTTAAAACAAATGCGTAAAATAATGACTATAAATCTATGTTAATGGAGCATGATGTATAAAGATGTGGTTTGTGAAATTAACAACATAAAGAAATTCATAGGAAACTAAATAATAATACAGATTTTGTATACTATTGAAGTTGTTTCAATTTATGCTAAATTGTTCCAAATTAAGAATGTTAATTGTAAATCCCCATGGTAACCACTAAGTTAATATCTTTTGAAAATACAGAAAAGGAACGCAGAGGGTAAACACAGTGATATGCTACAAAATAGCAACTTAACACAAAAGAAGGTGATAATTGAGGAAATTAGGAACAAAGGAGGTATAAGACATACAGAAAACAAAAGCAAAATGGTAGGAGTAAGCCCCTCTTTATCAGTAATGACATTAAATACAAATGAATTAAACTCTCCAATCCAAAGAAAGAGATTGACAGAATGGATTTTTTAAAAATGATCCAACTGTATTGTCCACAAGATACTCACTTTAGATCAAAATACACAACGAGTTGAAATGAAAGGATGGGAGAAAATATTCCATGTAAGTAATAACCAAAGGAGATCTGAGGCAAATATACTTATATCAGACAAAATAGACTTTAAGTCAAAAACTGTTACAAAGTACAAAGAACAGTATATATTGATTTCAAAATTAAACAAGAAGATATAACAATTATAAATATATGTACACCAACTAACACGGCTCCAAAATATATAATGTAACCATTGAGAGAATTAAAGGGACAGACAATTCCACGAAAATTGTTGGGCATTTTAAAATCCAACTTTAAATAAAGGATAAAGCATCTAGAGCAAATATCAAGGGAGGAATTAGAGGATTTGAATAAAACTATAAGCAATAACTATAGGTAACACTTCTCTCAAAAACTGCAGAATACACATTCTTCTCAAGTAAACATGGAACATTCCCCAGCATAGATGATATGTTAGGCCATAAGATAAGCTCAATAAACTTAAAAAGATTGAAATCATGCAAAGTATCTTCACTGACCACAATGGAATGAAATAAGATATCAATAACAAAAGAAAAACTAGAAAATTTACAAATATTTGGAAATTAAACAACACAGTATTCACTAACCAATGAATCAAAGAACAAATCATGAGGGAAATTAGAAAATGTTTAGAGATGATTGAAAACAAAGATACAACAAGATGGGTGTGATATATCAAAAGCAGTGCTCAGAGTTGTAACACCTACATTTTAAAAAAGAAACATGTCAAATCAATAACCAAACTTTACTCAATAAACCATAAAAGGAAGAGCAAACAAAATCCAGAGCTAGCAGAAGGAAGGAAATAAAGATTAGAGCAGAGATAAATGAAATTGAGAATTAAAAAATTATACAGAGATCAACAAAACTAAAAGTTGGTTCTTTTAAAATATCAATAAAATTAATATACTTTTACATAGACTAAGCAAAACATCTCTATTCAGCTGACTTTTTTTACAAGGGAGCCAACATTATTCAGTGGGGAATAATAGCTTTTTCAACAAAAAGTGCTGGGAATACTGAATATTCATATGCAAAAAAAATGAAGCTGGACCCCTACCTCACATTATATACAAAATCTAGATTGGATCAATAATGTAAATATAAGAGTGAAAACCATACATGCTTAGAAGAAAACATGGAAATAAAACATTGCTGTGGATTGGCAATGCGTTCTTAGATAATACACCAAAAATACAAGCATGAAACAAACAAATGTAGCCAAAATGTACCAGAATCTGAAAACATGTATTATCTATGAAGAATTAGAGGGGAATTTGGTGAAAGAAATATGGGAGAATGGGACATTGCTCTGTGAATGCTTTTGTGCATAATTGTACATTTTTAATTAAGTTAATCTTTTACACTCTCAAAGTGTGATATTAAGCAAGCAAAGATAAGTTATTACAAGACTCTAAAACCGAATGCAATGAGAAACAAGTGAATCCAAATATATTTCAAACGAATGAATGACATAATCAAACTTAAGAGGAAAATAATAATTAATCTGATGAATTTTTGACTGTTCTCTTATTTCAAATTGACTTTTGAACATACTTTGACTACATACCATTGCTTGAAAAAATAAAATATCTGCAAAAAATTATTAAATCTTCATGATAGGCTTTTTTCTTTTTATATTAGTATAAATATAACAATTCTGAAACAAATGTATATGCATTGTAAGATTAAGCCAATGAGTAAATATTAATATATTTGTATTGCTAGAACCCCAGATTCTCACTGTGAAAGGACAGAGATACAGACATGGAATAAGACAAGGAAAGAAGCAGCCCACTGAGTTACATTAGAATCAATATTATCAACATAAATATGCAATGTGCTCTTTCATATGCTCTTTCCTTCTCTTAAAAAATATATAATATGTGCATATACTATATGCATAGACACACGTGTGTCTATACATATCCTATCTATACATATTGAGGATTAACAGGTGCTAGTAGAAAATGTTAACTTTCTTTGTATTAACAGGTGTTAGTAGAAAGTAGTAGTAGGTGCTAAGATAAAAGTCATAATTAAACCTCCTGGTGAATGAACACAGCATCACCTACAATCTTACCAAAAATAGAATCAAGCACGTGTCCTACTCAAACCTCTGGATTCAACTGTCATTTGGATAAAACGCAAAGGATAGTGAAAATGTCGATCTTCACTGAGAGTCTAACCAGCAAAATTCACAGTGTGGACATCAAGTGACAAAAATCCCAAATTTTTCAACAAATATATTGTATGGGAAAGAAAACTTTGAAAAGAAACCTGTATGTTAGAAGAGATTTTAAAAATATGACAAATGAAAAAAAATGGGCAAGACTAAATCATAGTGTCTTGGAATGCATACACGAAGGATACAGCCGTGAGAATGCAAGGACGTCTCTATTGTAACAGTCATGTTTATCGTTACTTTTCAGGAGAAAGGTGGCTGCAATTGAGGAGAGTCACATGCAGGACTTCAGGGCTGGCAAAGTCCTATATCTTGACTTATGTGATGATTACAGGGATGTTTACAAAAATCAAACTATAAGTTTGTTTTGTGCCATGTTTTGTATTGTGTGTGTGTGTGTGTGTGTGTGTTGTTTTTCAACTTAAAAATAAATAAAAGCAAAACCAAGGCTTCATTATCAAGTAGCACAAAGTCTCCAATCTATAACCTCCTTTGTCTGGATATCTGCATTTAACTACCATTGCCAGAGCTAATCCTGACAATGCATTCATATTTTTAACACTGAAACACAGTAAACAGGGAAAATTTTTCTCCTCTAAAACAGGGCATCTTCAAGGCAATCAGAACAACTCAGAAAGTTTCTGTCTGTTGCATAAAACTCCCCTGTGCAAAGAGTTACACAAAATGCTGTCATAGTAAAGGTAGTTAACTAACGGCACTAATTGTTCTTGGGCAGTGGCCAAGTGGAACTTCAGAGACCTGGCACTGCCAGCCAGAAATCACTTGTCACGGGAATTGTCTCCTGGAATCACTTTGGTTGTCCCAGGGTAACGTAGGGAAAGTGGTTAATGGGTCACTTGGGGGTGGCATCTTCATCAGTAAATCACATTTACTTTCTCCTACTAAGAATTTTATTTTTGGCCATGAAGCCAAAAGTCAGCTCTTAAATAACAAGGGAAGCAAATAATCATTGAATAAAAATAGCAGAAAGAAAAAGCTGTGCAAATAAATTTATGTTTTTAATTTTTTATATATGTATATTTTTATCATACTTTAAGTTCTAGGGTACATGTGCACAATGTGCAGGAAAAAAAATTTATGTTTTTAAAATTTATTCTACATTATGAATTCTACATTAGAAAAATAAACCACAGCCTCATCACAGGCACTTAAATACACTGAAGCTGCCAAAACGATCTACCGTTTTGCCTACCTACTTATCAACTTCCTCATAGCAAACTGGAAGAAAAAAGCAATGGAATGAATAAAACGATAGCCACAAAAATCTAGGTGGGAGAAATACTTATTATATGTCCATAAAAAATTTTAATTAATGCAAAGTGTTAACACCAATGATTGGAGTAATACAGATCTTACAAATGATAGTTTTAGTCTCAACAGGACTATCCAAAAGTTAATTTTCTATAGTAACAGTTTTTAAATAAAATATCAATTCCTGAAACACATAAAATGGTCCATGAGTATACAACGAGTGAAAAAAAAATTCAGAGCAAACATAAATTAAGAAGTATCTAATATTCAAACATAGTCAAAGAGAGGGAGATTTCTGGATAATCACTTAAACCCATGGTTAAACATAAATGCAAATATGTTAATGTTTACCGAATAATTTATCGGTGCCAAGTGGTGTATTAATGATTCATTTTTATTTTTCACTAAATCTTTTCTCTAAAGTTGGTGTAGCCTGCAAGTAAATGCAGGAAATCTGACCTAGAACCTGCACTTCTTACCATTTTGCTCATATTTATTCCCTGTGCATTTTTGTAACATGTATATGTTATATATATATAGAAAGAGAGAGAGGCAGAGATGGAAAGTAATTTATGGAGTTTGATGTTATGTCAGGGTAATTACATGATTATATAATTAACAGAGGTTTCTTTTTAAATCAGCTATATCAATAGAAAAATAAATGTAGGAATCAAGAGACTCATTCTGTCCATCTGTGATAGTTCCATCATGATACTGCATTGTCAAGTCATTGCCCCAAAAATATGGTTTAGCTCAACACTGAGTGACTATAGGAAACCAGAAACCAGGCTGGGTGCTAAAGATGCAAAGATGAATGAGACATCATCTCTGCCGTCCAAAAGCTTACTATCTAGTGGGAGAGTTATACATGTAAGGACAGTAATCTAATAAGAGCTAATAAGTGAAAACGAAGATAAATTAATAATACAAGATTACAGGGAAGGTTTCCAAAGTCAATGAGGCCTCAAATGAGTCTTGAAAGTGTGCAAGGATTAACCAAATGAAGAAATGTGTAAGTTTTTCAAACAAAAAGGAACAGCATGAGCAAATACAAGAAGGCCTAAAATAAAGAGATGTGTAAAGAGGTGTGAGCAGCTTTGTGCTACTGCCTGATAATTAGAAGAATATCGGGAGTAACAAGAGCTATAGAAGAGAGTCACAATTACGGAAAAATATTTATTACATTATAAGAAATTTATAGCATAAGGAATAGTAGGACCATTAAATGTTTTAATAAAGGTGATGCTTCATTTTTTTAATATTTATTTTTATTATACTTTAAGTTCTAGGATACATGTGCACAACGTGCAGGTTTGTTACATATGTATACATGTGCCATGTTGGTGTGCTGCACCCATTAACTCGTCATTTACATTAGGTATATCTCCTAACGCTATCCCTCCCCCCTCCCCCCACCCCACAACAGTCCCCGGTGTGTGATATTCCCCTTCCTGTGTCCGTGTTCTCCTTGTTCAAGTCCCACCTATGAGTGAAAACATGCGGTGTTTGGTTTTTTGTTTTTGAGATAGATGATGCTTTAAATTGACCACTCTAGCTGCATTGCGGGAGGAAAAAAGATTTTAGAACAAGACTAGAAACAGAATAATTAGAAAAATGCAACTACAATGCAGATGAGTGATGATCAAGGTCTGAACTGAATAGTGGAAATAGAGATAAGGAGGCAAATTCAAGAAATGTGTGTTACAGTAAAATTAACATGACCTGGTGTTTGATTGACTCTGTAAAGTGAAAGGAAAGGATGAATAATCAACAAATAATATTTATTCTACCAAATGCCTCCATGCCGCTCTGATGACAGGATAATATGTAAGCTTTTCTGTATCTCAGAAACTATATGACATGACGAAAAGTAAAAAGGGGATGGGGGTAAGGAGGTATCCTGAATTGACTGAGAAATAAGGAGGTATTCCACAGAGAATATAACAAAACATATACTTAGTGTTCAAGGAATAATAAAAAAGTGAACATCTATGTGTCCACCATACAGGATATGAAATAGAACATTTGCCGGCCATGGTGGCTCACACCTGTAATCCCAGTACTTTGGGAGGCCGAGGTGGGAGGATCACTTAAGCCCAGGACACAGCTTGCAGTGAGCCAAGATCACACCATTGTACTCCAGCCTGGGCCACCATGTCTCAGAAAAATAGAAAATAAAAAAACTAGATGTCTTGGAGGATTGGGAACAGAATAGAACTTTCCTAGTGCCTTAGACGCCCATTGGGTGCTCCTTGCCAATTGTGTTCTCCTTTATTTCCTGCTGGATATGACCACTATCCTTCCATTGCATTGTATGTGTTTTTTAATAGACTTTAATGGTTCTCAAATGATGCATTATTTAGTTTGGTTCTTTGAAACTTATACAAATGAAATTATTTTGTAGAAGTTCTTTCACCTTTATCAGAAGGTACTTTCACCTTGATTCAATAATAAGTTTGCATAATACAGCCTTGTTGAATGTTGCTGTAATTTATCCATTCGTATTGCTATATGATATTCTGCTACATGAATATGTCGGACTTCATTCCTCAGATCTGAACACTTGAAATTTTTCCAGTTTTTAACCATTACAAACAATGCTGCTATGAACATTCTTTTGTAAATCTCCTGGTTCATATGTGCAAGATATCCTCTGGGGTATATACTTAAAAGTAAAATTATTGAGTTATTCAACATTACCATGAAATGCTACACTATTTTTTTAACAGTCCTACCAATTTACACTTCTACCATGAACAGATAAGCATTACCATTGGTCTTCATTTGTAGGAACGATATTTGTCTTTTGTTCTGGGGGCTTTGTTTTGTTTTGCTTTGTTTTTTGCTTAGAAGTGCTTTGGCTATTTGGGATCTTTTTTTGGCTCCATATGAACTTTAGGATTTTTTTAATTTTGTGAAAAATAACGTTGGTAATTTGATGGGGATTGCATTAACTCTATAGATTGTATGGGTGATATGGTCATTTTAGCTATTGATTTTTCTAATCCATGAGCATGGGATGTTTTTCCATTTGTTTATGTCATCTATAATTTCTTTCATTAGTATTTTGTAGTTCTCCTTGTAGAGATCTTTCATTTATATACTTATGCATTCCTAGGTATTTTTCATGGCTATTGTAAATTCAGTTGAGTTCTTAATTTGGTTCTCAACAAATTAATCTCAACAAACATTCAAACAGCTTGAATGTTTTTGGTGTATAGAAATACAACTGATTTTTGTGGCTTGTTTATCCCAAGACTTTACCGAAGTCGCTTATCAAGTCTAGGAGTCTTCTGAAGACTTTAGGGTTTTCTAGGCCTACAGTCATGTCATCAGTGAGCAGAGATCATTTGACTTCTTTTCTAATTTGTATACCTTTTATTTCTTTCTCCTTTCTGATAGCTCTGGCTAGCACTTCCAGGACTGTGTTGAATAAGGATGATGAAAGTGAACATCCTTGCTTTTCCCCAGTTTCTAGAAGCAACACTTCCAACTTTTGCCCATCCAGGATGACGTTGGCTGTGGCTTTGTCATAGATGACTCATTTTTTGAGGTATACTCCATCTATACCTATATTGTTGAGGGTTTTTATCATAAACAGATGTTGGATTTTATCAAATGCTTATTCTGCATCTAATGAGATGATCATAGGGTTTTTGTTCTCAGTTCCGTTTATGTGGTGAATCATGTCTATTGATTTGTCTATTTTGAACCATTCAAGCACCCCTGGAATAAAGCCCACTTGATCATGATGAATTATCTTTTTGATGCACTGTTGGCTTCAGTTTGCTAAAATTTTGTAGAGTATTTTTACATCTGTGTTGGTCAGGGATAAGGATTTGTAGTTTTCTTTTGTGATCTTTTAAAATTTTTCCTTGTTAATTTTACTGCACAGTATTATTTTAATGATGAATAAAGTGTTGAGCTGGACATGTGTACCTTGTTCCTCATGTTAGAATGAAACTGTTTAATATGTCATGATTATTTATAATGTTGAGAGTAGTTTTTGTGTATATATTAAGATATTTACATCAGTTCTCTTCTAATCCTAGTTTGTTGAGTTATTATTACAAACAGTTTCAAATGTGAACAAGTGCTCTTCCCGCAGCTATTGAAATAACCATATTTTTTTCTTTTATTCAGTTAATGTGGTTAATTTCATTTTTTGGTTTTCTAATTTTAAACCATATGTCCTTGAAATTACTGCACTTAGTCACGATGTATTTTTCTTTGGAGTATATTCTTGGATTATATTTGCAAACATTTTTGTTTAGAATTATTATGTAGTATATTAGTCTATAATTTCATTTATTTTAATATCCTTGTATGGTTTTATTATCAAGGATGTACCACCACATAAACAAGTTGGAAAGTGTTATGTCTTCCCAATTCTCTAAAAATATTCATGTAACATTGGCATTATTTCTTTATTAAATATTTGGTAGAAATCATTATTGCACCCACCTGGCCCTGGAGTTCTTTCTACAGTGAAAAAAAATTGTATAAATAAAATTTCTACAATGAAAAAAAACTACTCAGTTTTTCTAGTTTTTTTCTGATCATTTCATAAAAATAGGTGTTTTTCATAGGAACTTGACCATTTCTTATGACTGTCAAATTTATTAATATAGTTTCATATTTTATATTTATTTTATCAGATAAATAAAATTATATATGTTTTTATTTTATTATTATAATATTTTAAGTTTTAGGGTACATATGCACAATGTGCAGGTTAGTTACATATGTGTACATGTGCCATGCTGGTGTGCTGCACCCATTAACTTGTCATTTAGCATTAGGTATATCTCCCAATGCTAACCCTCCCCCCTCCCCCCACCCCACAACAGTCCCCAGAGTGTGACGTTCCCCTTCCTGTGTCCATGTGTTCTCATTGTTCAATTCCCACCTATGAGTGAGAACATGCGGTGTTTGGATTTTTGTCCTTGCGATAGTTTACTGAGAATGATGATTTCCAATTTCATTCATGTCCCTACAAAGGACATGAACTCATCCTTTTTTATGGCTGCATAGTATTCCATGCTGTATATGTGCCACATTTTCTTAATCCAGTCTAGCATTGTTGGACATTTGGCTTGGTTCCAAGTCTTTGCTATTGTGAATAGTGCCGCAATAAACATACATGTGCATGTGTCTTTATAGCAGCATGATTTATAGTCCTTTGGGTATATACCCAGTAATGGGATGGCTGGGTCAAATGGTATTTCTAGTTCTAGATCACTGAGGAATCGCCACGCTGACCTCCACAATGGTTGAACTAGTTTACAATCCCACCAACAGTGTAAAAGTGTTCCTATTTCTCCACATCCTCTCCAGCACCTGTTGTTTCCTGACTTTTTAATGATTGCCATTCTAACTGGTGTGAGATGGTATCTCATTGTGGTTTTGATTTGCATTTCTCTGATGGCCAGTGATGGTGAGCATTTTTTCACGTGTTTTTTGGCTGCATAAATGTCTTCTTTTGAGAAGTGTCTGTTCATGTCCTTTGCCCACTTTTTGATGGGGTTGTTTTTTTCTTGTAAATTTGTTTGAATTCATTGTAGATTCTGGATATTAGCCCTTTGTTAGATGAGTAGGTTGTGAAAATTTTCTCCCATTTTGTAGGTTGCCTGTTCACTGTGATGGTAGTTTCTTTTGCTGTGCAGAAGCTCTTAGGTTAATTAGATCCCATTTGTCAATTTTGGCTTTTGTTGCCATTGCTTTTGGTGTTTTAGACATGAAGTCCTTGCCCATGCCTATGTCCTGAATGGTAATGCCTTGGTTTTCTTCTAGGGTTTTTATGCTTTTAGGTCTAATGTTTAAGTCTTTAATCCATCTTGAATTAATTTTTGTATAAGGTGTAAGGAAGGGATCCAGTTTCATCTTTCTACATATGGCTAGCCAGTTTTCCCAGCACCATTTATTAAATAGGGAATCCTTTCCCCATTGCTTGTTTTTCTCAGGTTTGTCAAAGATCAGATAGTTGTAGATATGTGGCATTATTTCTGAGGGCTGTGTTCTGTTCCATTGATCTATATCTCTGTTTTGGTACCAGTACCATGCTGTTTTGATCACTGTAGCCTTGTAGTATAGTTTGAAGTCAGGTAGCGTGATGCCTCCAGCTCTGTTCTTTTGGCTTAGGATTGACTTGGCAATGAGGGCTCTTTTTGGTTCCATATGAACTTTAAAGTAGTTTTTTCCAATTCTGTGAAGAAAGGCATTGGTAGCTTGATGGGGATGGCATTGAATCTATAAATTACCTTGGGCAGTATGGCCATTTTCACGATATTGATTCTTCCTACCCATGAGCATGGAATGTTCTTCCATTTCTTTGTATCCTCTTTTATTTCATTGAGCAGTGGTTTGTAGTTCTCCTTGAAGAGGTCCTTCATGTCCCTTGTAAGTTGGATTCCTAGGTATTTGATTCTCTTTGAAGCAATTGTGAATGGGAGTTCACTCATGATTTGGCTCTCTGTTTGTCTGTTATTGGTGTATAAGAATGCTTGTGATTTTTGTACATTGATTTTGTATCCTGAGACTTTGCTGAAGTTGCTTATCAGCTTAAGGAGATTTTGGGCTGAGACAATGGGGTTTTCTAGATATACAATCATGTCATCTGCAAACAGGAACAATTTGACTTCCTCTCTTCCTAATTGAATACCCTTTATTTCCTTCTCCTGCCTGATTGCCCTGGCCAGAACTTCCAACACTATGTTGAACAGGAGTGGTGAGAGAGGGCATCCCTGTCTTGTGCCAGTTTTCAAAAGGAATGCTTCCAGTTTTTGCCCATTCAGTATGATATTGGCTGTGGGTTTGTCATAGATAGCTCTTATTATTTTGAGATATGTCCCATCAATACCTAATTTATTGAGAGTTTTTAGCATGAAGGTTGTTGAATTTTGTCAAAGGCCTTTTCTGCATCTATTGAGATAATCATGTGGTTTTTGTCTTTGGTTCTGTTTATATGCTGGATTACATTTATTGATTTGCGTATATTGAACCAGCCTTGCATCCCAGGGATGAAGCCCACTTGATCATGGTGGATAAGCTTTTTGATGTGCTGCTGGATTCAGTTTGCCAGTATTTTATTGAGGATTTTTGCATCAATGTTCATCAAGGATATTTGTCTAAAATTCTCTTTTTTGGTTGTGTCTCTGCCCGGCTTTGGTATCAGGATGATGCTGACCTCATAAAATGAGTTAGGGAGGATTCCCTCTTTTTCTATTGATTGGAATAGTTTCAGAAGGAATGGTACCAGTTCCTCCTTGTACCTCTGGTAGAATTCAGTTGTGAATCCATCTGGTGCTGGACTCTTTTTGGTTGGTAAGCTATTGATTATTGCCACAATTTCAGAGCCTGTTATTGGTCTATTCAGAGATTCAACTTCTTCCTGGTTTAGTCTTGGGAGGGTGTATGTGTCGAGGAATTTATCCATTTCTTCTAGATTTTCTAGTTTATTTGTGTAGAGGTGTTTGTAGTATTCTCTGATGGTAGTTTGTATTTCTGTGGGAACGGGGGTGATATCCCCTTTATCATTTTTTATTGCGTCTATTTGATTCTTCTCTCTTTTCTTCTTTGTTAGTCTTGCTAGCGGTCTATCAATTTTGTTGATCCTTTCAAAAAACCAGCTCCTGGATTCATTAATTTTTTGAAGGGATTTTTGTGTCTCTATTTCCTTCAGGTCTGCTCTGATGTTAGTTATTTCTTGCCTTCTGCTAGCTTTTGAATGTGTTTGCTCTTGCTTTTCTAGTTCTTTTAATTGTGATGTTAGGGTGTCCATTTTGGATCTTTCCTGCTGTCTCTTGTGGGCATTTAGTGCCATAAATTTCCCTCTACACACTGCTTTGAATGTGTCCCAGAGATTCTGGTATGTTGAAATTATATATGTTTTGAAATATATATTCATTGTAAATTAGCCATGTTAAGCTAACATATGCATTACCTTACATGCTTATCTTTTTTTATGAGAACACTTAAAAATCTACTCTTAGCAATTTTGAAGAATACAAGTACAACCCCTATGGAGAACAGTTTGAAGTCTCCTCAAAAAACTAAAAATAGAGCTACCATGTGGTCCAGCAATCCCATTGATGCATATATACCCTCCAAAAAAGAAATCAGTATATTGAAGAGATATATGCACTCCCATATTTGTTGCAGCACTGTTTACAATAGCGAAGTTATGGAGTCAACCTAAGTGTCCATCAACAGATGAATGAATAAAGAAAATGTGGTACTTATATACAATGGAGTACTATTCAGCCATAAAAAAGAATGAGACCCTGTCATTTGCAACAACATGGATGAAACTGGAGGTCCTTATGTTAAGTGAAATAAGCCAGGCACAAAAAGACAAATACTATGTGTTATCACTTATTTGTCGAATCTAAAAAGCAAACAATTGAACTCATGGAGATAGAGAGTAGAAGGAAGTATACCAGAGGCTGTGAAGGGTAGTGGGGGTTGGGAGAGGTGGGGGATGATTAATGGGTACAAAAAATAGAAAGATTTAATAAGACCTAGTATTTGATAGCACAACAGGGGGATTGCAGTCTAAAATTCAATTATACATTTAAAAATAACTGAAAGAGTATAATTGGATTGTTTATAACACAAGGAATAAATGCTTGAGGGGATGAATATCCAATTTTCCATTATGTACTTATTGTACATTGCATGCCTATACCAAAATATTTCATGTACCCCATAAATGTATATACCTGCTATGTACCCAAAAAAATTAAATTTAAAAACAATACATTGTTATCCACTGTAGTCACCATATTGCACACTAGATCTGTTGAATTCATTCCTCCTGTACAATGCAATTTTGTACCCTTTGACCAACATCTACCCAATCCTCCTGGTAACCCTCATTCTACTCTGTACTTGTATGTGTTCAGCCTTCTTAGACCTCCACATACAAGTGAGATTATGCAGTATTTGGCTTTCTGTGCCTGGATTATTTTACTCAGTATAATGTCCTCCCAGTTCATTCATGTTGTCAACAAATGATACTTTTTTTATTTTTTAAGGTTGTATACTATTCTACTGTGTATGTGTACCACATTTTCTTCATCCACTCATGTGTCGATGGATACTTAAGTTAATTCCACATCTTGGCTGTTGTGAATAATGCTACAATAAATATGGGAGTACAGATAACTCATTGACACACTGATTTGATATCTTTTTAATATATGCCCAGAAATAGCCTTGCTGGATCATATGGTAGTTCTATTTTTAGAGAATCATTTATACTGTCTTTTACAATGGCCGAAATAATTTACATTCTCAACAATTACAAGGTTTTCCTTTTCTCCACATCCTCTCCAACACTTGGTATCTTCTGCCTTTTCTGTAACAGCCATTCTAACGGATGTGAAATAGCATTTTATTGTAGTTTTAATATGCATTTCTCTGATAATCAGTGATAATTAGCATTTTTATATATCTGTTGGCCATTTGTATGTCTTCTTTTGAGAAATGTCTATTTAGATCCTTTGTTAATTTTTCATTAGGGTTACTTGTTTTCTTATTATTGAATTGTTTGAGTTCCTAAGATATTTTGGACATTAGCCTCTTATCAAATGTATAGTTTGCAGATAATTTCTCCCATTTTGTAGGTTATCACTTCACTCTGTTGACTTTCTTTTGCTGTGCAGAAGCTTTTTAGGTTGATGCTATTCCATTTGTGTTTTGTTGCTTTTCTTGCCTGTGCTTTAGAGTCATATCATAAAATATTATTGCCCAGACCAATGTCTTGGAGTTATTCCCCTGTTTTCTTCTAGGAGTTCTATAGCGCTAGGTCTTACATTTAAGTCTAACTTATTTTGAGTTTATATTTTTATATGGTATGAAATAAGGGCCTAATGTCAATCTTGTGGACATTCAGTTTTCTCAACACCATTTTTTGAAGAGACTGTTCTTTCCCCATGTGTGTTCCTGGCACCTTTGTTGAAAGTCAATTGACTATAATATGTAGATTTATTTATGGGCTCTTTATTCTGTGTAATTGGTCTATGTGTCTGCGTTTTTGCCAGTACCATGGTGTTTCAATTGCTATAGCTATGTAGTATAATTTGAAGTCAGGTAATGTGATATCTCCTGCCTTGCTTTTTTTGATCAAGATTATTTTGGCTTTTCAGAGTTTTTTGTGGTTCCATACAGATTTGAGAGTTGTTTTTCTATTTCTGTGGGAAAATGTCACAGGAATTTTGATAGAGATTGCATTCAATATGTACATCACTTTGGATAGTATGGACATTTCAAATATATTACTTTTTCCAATCCATGAACATGAGATATCTTTCCATTTATTTGTGGCTTCTTCAATTGCTTTCATCAATATTTTGTAGTTTTCAGTGTAAAGATCATTCACCTCTCTGTTTAAATTTACATCTAAGTATTTTATTTTTTGTTGCTGTTATAAATAGGATTGTTTTCTTGATTTCTTTTTTTGTATAGTTTGTTGTTGATGTGTAGAAATGCTACTGAATTTTGTATGTTCACATTGTATCCTGCAACTTTACTAAATTCATTTATGAATTCTAAATTTTTTGGCAGAGTTATTGGTGTTTTCTATATATATAAGATCATGTCAACTGCAAACAGAAACAATTTAACTTCTTCCTTTCCAATTTTCATGCCTTTTATTTCTTTCTTTTGCCTAATTGCTCTGGCTAGGACATCCAGTACTATATTGAATAGAAGTTCTGAGAGTGGGCACCCTTGCATGAAGTTTTCCACAACATCTCTTATCTTTTTATTAGCTATATATTAATACGGATGTTTCTTTTTCATCAGGAGTTTGAAAAATATGTCTTTTCTCTATATTGTTCTTAATCAGTCTTCCTAGAAGTATTTCAATTTCAAAAAGTAGCAACAACTGTGGGAGTTCAGTCAGGCTGGTGGGAAAAATTTTAAAGATAGTTATAAGAAATCGACACAAACCTTCATGGAAGGCTGGGGGTGTTGCATAGCTTCAGTAATAGATCTGAATGAAGGCAGCCTAATCCTTCCTTGAGTAAATAGCTTAAAGTAGGTGCAAAGGAACGTAAGGGAGTTTATCTAAATAACTTGTTTACTCATGTGGTCCTGAAGCCAACCTTTGATCATTCACAGGCAGGATGGCTCTCTCTCGGGGGAGGGTGACCAGGTTAATTACCCTCTATTTGTGTTGACTAAAAGCCCCTGTCATTTAATGTTTTTTCAATAAATGCTGGCAGGGCTAGCTAGTCAGGGCTCGTGGCTGCCAGAACTCTTTCTGTGCACGGCCCAGCCCCCTAGCGGCTCTTTCACTGAATAATTGGTGTCTGAGCACATTATTCATCCCTCGTGCAGCTGGGGTCTGCAGGACAGACCCCCACAAACAACAATTTGCAAAAGCAAACTTCCCTGGTTTTTTTTTTCCCAAGATGATAAATTAGAGGCTTTTAGTGTGCCTCGGCCACTTCGAAATAGCAAGAGAGTGCACAAAGGTCAACTCTGTGAGCTCTAAGTCAAGAAGGAAAACGGGAATCCACCAGAATCATGAGGGACATCCTAGATCCCAAGAAGGAGAATGTGGGCAAACAGTCAACATGACAGCAACCAGCTTAAAAAAGTGAGTGAAGTCCTAGCATGTGAGAGAGGCAGAGAGCCTCCCTCTGTAACTGACATTTTCACTGTGAATCTGAGCAACCCCAGCCAAGTTGTTGCATTTTGTTTCTCCCAAGGCCTGGAGTCAACATGGGGAGAGGCTTGGAGATGCTGTGAAGCAAAGACACTGGGAACAGCTGCAGACATTTTCCCAGACCAGGAAGTAAGAGCAAGATGCCATTTTCAATCTGGATGCATGCAAAGTCAGCTTTTTTTTTTTTCTTTTTGTGACCCAGCAGAATGCCTGCACAGGCATTTTAGTCTCAGGCCAAAGATTGGAACAACTGCTTTGGGGCTTGGTAGGGACCTTCACAGCCATATTGTGGAAAACACCTCAGCAGTATGTGCTGGAATTGTGCTTTCCCCCATCGCAGCCTCGGGGCAACAGAAAAGCTGCTACAGCTGTAATTTCTCCTGGGTGATGAAACTTGCAGCCAGGGCCAGCTTGGAGACCTACAACCAGTCTGCAGGTGTCATTGCTGGGTGCCCCAGCCTGTTCCCCTGAGAATGTGATACAGCAGGGCTTTCTCTCCTTCACCCCCAGGCAGAAATTCAGGCATTGGAGCACCTGTCTACCTGGACCAGCATACTGAGCTACCCCACCACTTATAAACATAGGTTGTGGTGCAGTGGGGCCCTCTCCAGTCTATGGCCAGGCAGATTTCCAGGTATGTGGAGTACCCACTTGACTGGACCAGCAGCCTGAGCTTCCCCAACCTTCCTGTGCTGAGATTATAGTGCAGTGGGGCCCTCTCATCTCCACACATAGGCAGACCTCCAAGCAATTAGAGCATCTGCTCCTATGGAGAACTTAAATTTACAAGAAAAAAAAACCCATCAAAAATCGGCCAAAGGACATGAACAGACACTTCTCAAAAGAAGACATGTATGTGGCCAACAAACATATGAAAAAAAGCTCAAATCACTGATCATTAGAGAAATGCAACTCAAAACCACAATGAGATACTATCTCACGCCAGTCTTAATGGTGATTATTAAAAACTCCAGAAACAACAGTTGCTGGTAAGGCTGTGGAGAAATAGGAATGCTTTTACACTGTTTGTGGGAATGTAAATTAGTTCATTCACTGTGGAAGACAGTGTGAAAATTCCTCAAAGATCTAGAACCAGAAATGCCATTTGACCCAGCAATCCCTTTACTGGGTATATGCCCAAAGGAATATAAATCATTCTATTATAAAGATACATGTACAGGGCTGGGTGCAGTGGCTCACACCTGTAATCCCAGCACTTTGGGAGGCCAAGGCGGGTGGATCACCTGAGGACAGGAGTTTGAGACCAGCCTAGCCAACATGGGGAAACTCCATCTCTACTAAAAATACAAAAACTAGCCAGGTATAGTGGTGCACACCTGTAATACCAGCTACTTTGGAGGCTGAGGCAGGAGAATCGCTGGAACCCAGGAGGCAGAGGTTAAAGTGAGCCAAGATCATACCATTGCACTCCATCCTGGGCAACAAGAGCAAAACTCCATCTCAAAAAATATATATACATACATATATATACACAGATATATACATATATACATATATTATATATGTAAATGTATATATATATGTGTATATATATACACAGATATATACACATATATATACATATATATAACTACATATATATACACACACACATACATATACATGCACACATGTTTATTGCAGCACTATTTACGATAGAAAATACATGGAATCAACTCAAATGCCCATCAATGATATATTGGATAAAGAAAATGTGATATATATTCACCATGGAATACTATGCAGCCGTTAAAATAAATGAGATCATGTTCTTTGCAGGGACATGGATGAAGCTGGAAGCCACCATCCTCAGCAAACTAACACAGGAACAGAAAACCAAACACCACATGTTCTCAGTCGTAAGAGGGAGTTGAACAATGAGAGCAAACACATGGATACATGGAGGGGAACAACACACACCAGGGCCTCTCAGGGGGACAGGGGGTAGGAGACCATCAGGACAAACACGTGGATACATGGAGGGGAACAACACACACCAGGGCCTCTCAGGGGGACAGGGGTAGGAGACCATCAGGACAAATAGCTAATGCATGCAGGGCCTCATACCTAGGTGATGGGTTGATGGGTGCAGCAAACCACCATGGCACACGTTTACCTAGTATCAAACCTACACTTTCTGCACGTGTATCCCAGAACATAAAATAAAATTTAAAAAATATATACACTGATTCATGATCTCCTTCCTCTCCTTCTGAAACACTCCTTGAAATTTTTTAGCGTTTCCCCCTCTGTCTTCCATGTCTCCTAACTACATGTTTCTTATTTTCCATGTCTTTATTCCTGTGTTCATTTTGGATAGCCCCTTCTGACCTATATTACAGTTTACTAGTTCACTCTTCAACTGCTTCTAACATACTAATATTCTGTTAAAACCACTCATTTGGGTTTAAATTTCAATTATGTTATTTTCTATGGACATTCTATTTGTTTTCTTGTAATCTTCTTGGCCATTCTCCAGAGTTTCCTGTTCCATGATGATATTTTTAATTTTTTTTTTCACTTTAAACATACTAAGTATAGTTATTTTATTTTCTGTATCTGATACTTTCAATAACTGCAGTCTTTGCTAGTCTTTTTTCTGTGCTCTTGCTCATAGTTTTTTTTTGTTTGTTTTTCATGATTAGAAAAACAGAGAGAGAAGAAGGAGAGCAAAGGGAGGAGGAGGAGGAGAAAAGAAGAAAGCAGAGAAGAAGGGACAGAGAAAAAAAGGAAGTTGGTTCTAACGTTTCTCTAACAACTGGCTTCAGTGAAACACTCCCACCTTGTGGATTTTTAGGTTATTGAAATTAACCAGTCTTCTGGGTGCAGCACACCAACATGGCACATGTATACCTATGTAACAAACCTGCACTTTGTGCACATGTACCCTAAAACTTAAAGTATAATAAAAAATAAAATAAAAAGCTACACAAATTTAAAAAAAAAGAAATCAACCTAATTCCTAGATTACCACCTCTTGATTCAAATGCTTTAAATCTAGGCTTTTCATCTGAGTCTTTCTTTTTAGTTATTCTGTTTATCTTCAAAACACTCCTGCTTTGAATTATTCAAAATCTACCTCCCTCCCTCTGTTTGACTACCATCAATTTTTTTGCTCATTCCTAATGCATTAATCTATTAGCTGTGAATATCCAAAAACCCTCATTTCACTGAATCTTTGACAGACCCCTTTGCATCCTCTTGTTCTTCTAATTATTTCCTCAGAAACTTTATGTTCTCTTTTCTTTACAAGCATGTCATAGTTTATATATAATGTGTGTATTGTTTTTATATATACCTATATATAGCCTCTTTTTAAAAGCACTGTACACCATGCTTTGAAATATATTCTAAAATCAGGTAGCATGAAAATGGAAACATAACATACTAAAACCTATGGGATGCAACAAAAGCAGTTATAAGAGGGACATTTATAGCCCTACATCAAATAAATAAATGCCTACATCAAAAAAGAAAAAAAAGATCTCAAATAAGCAACCTAATATGCCTAAAGGAGCGAGAAAATTAGAGAACAATACAAGCCCAAAGACAGCAGAAGGGAACAAATAACAAAGATCAGAGCAGAAATAATATAATAGAAACTGAAAATTTCAATAAAAATAAGAATTGTTTTTTGAAAAGATAGACAAAATTAACAAATTCTTACGTAGACTAAGAAAAAAGAAAACAAACTCAGAAGTGAAAGAAGAGACATTACAACTGATACCACAGAAGTTAAAAAATCATAACATACTACTATAAACAATTATTCACCAGCAAATTAGATAACCTAGAAGAAATTGATAAACTCGTACCAAAACTGAATCATGAAGAATTCAAAATTTAGAACAAATCGTGAATAAGGAAATTAAATCACCAATGAAAGGTCTCTCATAAAAGAGAGACCCAGGGTTGAATGGCTTGCTGGCTGAATTCTCACAAACACTTAGATAAACTAACACCAAACTAACACCAATCCTTCTCAAACTCTTCCAAAAGAATGAAGAAGAGGAATACTTCCAAATCCATTTTTCAAAACCAGCATTACCCTGATACCAAACCCAGAGAAGGACACTATAATAAAAATAAATTTCAGACCAATACTCCTGATGAACTTAGATGGAAAAACCCTCAGCCAAATATTAGCAAATATTATTTTTAAAAAAACACAGCAAAAAAATTCACCATGCTTAAGTGGGATTCATCCCTGGGAAGCTTATTAGTCTTATTTGATTCGTGTAATCAGAAAATTTCTGTGTCTAGTGAAGAGAAATGAGAGCAATGGAGACTCATAGCACCTCAACAAATTTCCAGGCTTGAGCCAGTTAATAAATACGAGTCCTTCAAATACAAAAAAGACTGTGAAAGAAAATAGAACAGATCAATGAAACTAAGAATTCGTTCTTTGAAAAGATAAACAAAACTGACAAACCATTAGCTAGACTAGAAAAATGAGAGAATACTCAAAGCAATAAAATCAGAAATGAAGGAGGAAATATCACAACTAATACCACAGAAATACAGAGGATCGTGAGGCCACTATAAACAATTACAAGCCAACAAATTGGATAACCTAGAAAAAGCAGATAAATTTCTAGAAAAATGCAACTTACCTAGAGAAAGTCAAGAAGAAAGATAAAATCTGAACAGAACAATACTGAGTATGGAGAGTATATCAATAATAAAACATCTCCTATCAAAGAACATCCCAGGACCAGAAAACTTCATTGCTGAATTCTAACATTTTAAAAAATAATAATACAATCCTTCTGAAATTCTTCCAAAAACTTGAAGGAGAAAGAGTATTTCCAAACTCATTTTAAAAGATCGGCATTATTGTTTTTTTTTTAAAGTGATGTTCCCCTTCCTGTGTCCAAGTGTTCTCATTGTTCAATTCCCACCCATGAGTGAGAACATGCGGTGTTTGGTTTTTTGTCCTTGTGATAGTTTGCTGAGAATGATGGTTTCCAGCTTCATCCATGTCCCTACAAAGGACATGAACTCATCATTTTTATGGCTGCATAGTATTCCATGGTGTATATGTGCCACATTTTCTTAATCCAGTCTATCATTGTTGGACATTTGGGTTGGTTCCAAGTCTTTGCTATTGTGAGTAGTGCCACAGTAAACATACGTGTGCATGTGTCTTTATAGCAGCATGATTTATAGTCCTTTGGGTATATACCCAGTAATGGGATGGCTGGGTCAAATGGTATTTCTAGTTCTAGATCCCTGAGGAATCGCCACACTGTCTTCCACAATGGTTGAACTAGTTTACAGTCCCACCAACAGTGTAAAAGTGTTCCTATTTCTCCACATCCTCTCCAGCACCTGTTGTTTCCTGACTTTTTAATGATTGCCATTCTAACTGGTGTGAGATGGTATCTCATTGTGGTTTTGATTTGCATTTCTCTGATGGCCAGTGATGATGAGCATTTTTTCATGTGTCTGTTGGCTGCATAAATGTCTTCTTTTGAGAAGTGTCTGTTCATATCCTTTGGCCACTTTTTGATGGGGTTGTTTGTTTTTTTCTTGTAAACTTGTTTGGGTTCATTGTAGATTCCGGATATTAGCACTGGGGCCTGTTGTGGGGTGGGGGGAGGGGGGAGGGATAGCATTAGGAGATATACCTAATGTTAAATGATAAGTTAATGGGTGCAGCACACCAGCATGGCACATGTATACATATGTAACTAACCTGCACGTTGTGCACATGTACCCTAAAACTTAAAGTATAATTAAAAAAAACAAAAACAAAAAAATAAAAATAAAAATAAAAAGGCAAACAAGGACACTATAAGAAAAGTATGGGCCAACCAATATCCCTGATGAACACAGATACAAAAGTCCTCAAAAAAAAGTGCTAGCAAACAGAATTTAACAACACATTAGGAGAACATTTACCATGATAAAGTGGATTTATCCTCCAGATGGTTCAGCAAACACAAATCAACCACATTAACAGAATGAAGGATAAAAAAATAGCTATCTCTATATATGCAGAAAAAGCATTTGACTAAATTCAAAATCCTCTCATGACAAAACCTCTCAACAAATTCGGCGTAGAAGGCATGTACCTTAACACAAAACAGGACATATACAACAAGCTCACAGCTCACATCATACCCAACAACGAAAAAGTGAAATCTTTTCTGCTAAGATCAAGAATAAGACAAGGATATTTATTCTCACTACTTCTTTTCAACCTATTTCTGGAAGTCCTAGCCAGAGCAATTAAATCAAATAAAGAAATAAAAGATATTCAAATTGAAAAGGAAGAAGTAAAATTGTCTCTGTTTGATGACATATTATATATAGGAAACCCTAAAAACTCCACCAAAAAGCTATTAGACATGATCAATGAATTCAATAAAATTGCAGAATTCAAAATCAATGTACAAAACTCAGTAGTTTCTTTACACTGACAACAAACTATATGACAAAAAGAAAGAAATCAATCTCATTCATGGTAGCATCAAAAAAACCGTATTTTTTTTGTTTAGGAGCACATTTATGATTGTACTTAGGAGTACATTTAACCAAGGAGGTGAAAGATCTGTATTCTGAACACTATAAAACATTGATGAAAAAATTGTAGATGACACAAACACATGGAAAGATATTTTATGTTCATGGGTAGGAAGAATTAATATTCTTAAAATGTCCTTACTGCCCAAAGTGATTTATAGGTTTAATGCAATATTTATCAAAATTTCAATGTCATTCTTCACAGAAATAGAAAAAACAATTTGAAAATGTACGTGGAACCACAAAGGACCCTGAATAACTAAAGGACTCTTGAGCAATAAGAACAAAGCTGAAGGCCTCACAATCTGACTTCAAAACGTATTATAGGAAAAGAACAAAAGAAGGAAGAAGAGGGTAGAGGAGAAGTGCAGCAAGGGTGGAGGGAGGTGCCCGCGCTGGATCGGAGGAGCAGGAGGAGTATGGAGGGAAGACTCCTGGGTGGCATGGAGCTCTTCCACCTCTAGGCACTGCCTAGCCGCGTGTCAGCCAGGGCTGAACCCCCACAGGATAAGGAAGCCTGTGTGTGTACCAACAATCAAAGCTGCATCTGTGACACAACAGGACACTGCTATGGGCAGTCTCAGTGTTGTAACTACTACTATGAACATTGGTGGTTCTGGCTGGCGTGGACCATCACCATCATCCTGAGCTGCTGCTGTGTCTGCCACCACAGCCCAGCCAGCCCTCAAGTCCAGCAGTAGCAACATGAAATCAACCTGACTGCCTATCCAGAAGCCCACAATTACTCAGTGCTACCATTTTGTTTCATCAAACTATTTATTACCTTCTTATGAGGAAGTGGTGAACTAACCTCCACCTGTTTCCCTCCCTGTCTGTCCATTGTGGATGAGCTCTGAGCCCTGTTTTCCTGTGAAGATTCTTTGAATTGTGGCCATTCTATTCACATGAACTCTCACATCTGGAGCACAGATGGCCCTCTCAAGGTAATTTATTGTATGCATTGACTGTTTACCAAACAAATGTCTCAATATGTACTCAGGTATATTCAGCAGCATTGTCGACTGCAGTCCCCTGTGCTTGCCAGAAGATACTGTATTCAAGGTAGAGGTTTCACAGTGATGAGTAATCACTGCAATTTTCCCATTGCTCCATGGACTCTCGGAGGCCGGTGTTCTGTTCCCTGTAAATAGAGATGTACTCTGAACCTTTCTGCTTCCCTCAGCTGTTCCTAGTCCTTGGTATCAGCCCCTGGAGATGTCCACAACCACTTAGGACAAAAGGCAAAAGTGGAATTTCAGACAAAACTTTGATAGGATCTTCAGTGATAAACTTGGACTAGCTGTGGCCCAGGTATCAGCACTCCCAAGAATTGCCAGGAGGAAGCTTTGGCAGACACCGCAGGTATGGCAAGGCCTATCTCCCTCTGCTGAATCCAACAGGGGCAAGCAAGCTGGCATGTGGCTTGAGGTGACCCGAATATGTCAGCACCCCTCAGATGTCTTTCTTTGCACTTTTTAAAAAAATCTCAGAATTTGCTGGCAACATGGCCAAATAGGAACAGCTCCAGTCTGCAGCTCCCAGTGAGATCAATGCAGAATGCAGGTGATTTCTGCATTTCCAACTGAGGTACCTGGTTCATCTCACTGGGACTGGTTGGAGAGTGGGTGCAGCCCACGGAGGGTGAGCCAAAGCAGAATGGGGCGTCGCCTCACCCGGGAAGTGCAAGGGGTTGGGGGAATTCCCTCCCCTAGCCAAGGGAAGCCCCGAGGGACTGTACCATGAGGAACCGTGCACTCAACCCAGAAACTATGCTTTTCTCACGGTCTTCACAATCCACAGACCAGGAGATTCCCTCCAGTGCCTCTGCCACCAAGGCCCTAGGTTTCAAGCACAAAACTAGGCAGTTGTTTGGGCAGACACCGAGCTAGCTGCAGGAGTTTTTTTTTTTTTCATGCCGCAGTGGCAACTGGAATGCCAACAAGACAGAACCATTCTCTCTCCTGGAAAGGGGGCTGAAGCCAGGGAGCCAAGTGGTCTGGCTTGGCGGGTCCCACCCCTACAGAGCCCAGAAGCTAAGATCCACTGGCTTGACATTCTTGCACAGCAGTCTAAGGTTGACCTAGGACACTCGAGCTTGGTGGGGGGAGGGGCTTCCACATTGCCAAGGCTTGAGTAGGCAGTTTTACCCCCACAGTGTAAACAAAGCCACCAGAAAGTTTGAACTGGGTGGAGCCCACCACAACTCAACAAGGCCACAGCAGCCAGACTGCCTCTCTAGATTTCTCCTCTCTGGGCAAGGCATCTCTGAAAAAAGGGCAGCAGCCCCAGTCAGAGACCTATAGATAAAACCCCCATCTCCCTGGAACAGAGCACCTAGGGGAAAGGGTGGCTGTGGGCACAGCTTCAGCAGACTTTGAGCATCCTTGAAAAGCCTGATGGCTCTGAAGAGAGCAGCATATCTCCCAGCACAGCATTCGAGCTCTGATAAGGGTCAGACTGCCTCCTCAAGTGGGTCCCTGACCCCCGTGTATCCTGACTGGGAGACACCTCCCAGTAGGTGCCAATGGGCACCTCATACAGGAGAGCTCTGGCTGGCATCTGGTGGGTGCTCCTCTGGAACAAAACTTCCAGAGGAAGAAACAGGCAGCAATCTTTGCTGTTCTCCAGCCTCCGCTGGTGATACCCAGGCAAACAGGGTCTAGAGTAGACCTAGGGCAAACCCCAACAGACCTGCAGCAGAGGGGCCTGACTGTTAGAAGGAAAACTAACAAACAAAAAGGAACAGCATCAACATCAACAAAAAGGACATCCACTCAGTGACCCCATCAGAAGGTCACCAACATCAGAAACCACAGGTAGATAAATCCACAAAGATGGAGAGAAACCAGAGCAAAAAGGTTGAAAATTCCAAAAACCAGAATGCCTCTTCTTCTCCAAAGGATCACAACTCCTCACCAGCAAGGGAACAAAAGAAAACTGGATGGAGAATGAGTTTGACAAATTGAGAGAAGTAGGTTTCAGAAGGTAGGTAATAACAAACTCCTCCAAGCTAAAGGAGCATGTCCTAACCCAATGTAAGGAAGCTAAGGACCTGGAAAAAAGGCTAGACCAATTGCTAACTGGAATAACCAGTTTAGAGAAGAACATAAATGACCTGATGGAGCTGAAAAACACGCCATGAGAACTTCATGCAGCATGCACAAGGATCGAGCACTGATTCAATCAAGCAGAAGAAAAGATATCAGAGATTGAACATCAACTTAATGAAATAAATAAAGAAGACAAGATTAGAGAAAAAGGAATGAAAAGAAATGAACAAAGCCTCCAAGAAATATGGGACTATGTGAAACGACCAAATCTACGTTTGATTGCTGTACCTGAAAGTGATGGGGAGAATGGAACCAAGTTAGAAAACACTCTTCAGGATATTATCCAGGAGAACTTCCCTAACCTAGCAAGGCAGGCCAATATTCAAATTCGGAAATACGGAGAATATCACAAAGACACTCCTCAAGAAAAGCAACCCCAAGACACACAGTCGTCAGATTGAGCAAGGTTGAAATGAAGGAAAAAATCTTAAGGGCAGCCAGAGAGAAAGGTCAGGTTACCCACAAAGGGAAGCCCATCAGACTAACAGCAGATCTACCAGCAGAAACTCTACAAGGCAGAAGAGAATGGGGGCCAATATTCAACATTCTTAAAGAAAAGAATTTTCCACCCAGGATTTCATATCCAGCCAAACTAAGCTTCATAAGTAAAGGAGAAATAAAATCCTTTACAGAAAAGCAAATGCTGACAGATTTTGTCACCACCAGGCCTGCCTTAAAGGAGCTCCTGAAGGAAGCACTAAACATGGAAAGGAACAACTGGTATCAGCCACTGCAAAAACATACCAAATTGTAAAGACCATTGACACTATGAAGAAACTGCATTAACTAACAGCAAAATAACCAGCTAACATCGTAATGACAGGATCAAATTCACACATAACAATATCAGCCTTAAATGTAAATGGGCTAAAAGCTCCAATTAAAAAACACAGACTGGCAAATTGGCTAAAGAGTCAAGACCCATCAGTGTTCCGTATTCAGGAGACCCATCTCACGTGCAAAGACACAAATAGACTCAAAATAAAGGGATGGAGGAATACTTACCAAGCAAATGGAAGGCAAAAAAAAGCAGGGGTTGCAACCCCAGCTGGCAGCTGGGAGGCTGCAGGGGCCCGGGCGGGCGGGCGACGGTGGCGCGGAGGCGCAGAGGAGGCGAGCCGCCGGAGCGGTGTCAGGCCTGGACGCTGCGCGGGCCCGGTGTTTCGCGGGACGGGGGTCTCCACCCAGCCCAGGGGACGACGCATTTTCCGGGGGTGGGGGGTGGGGGTGGGGAGGGGGCGGTCAGGCGGCGGGGTGGGGTGGTGGAAAGGCATGAGAGCTCTGCCCGGGCTGCCCGCTCCCACAGCCCAGGCGGCTGCCCGCAAACCCGCGCGTGCGCAGTAGGCGGCCCACCTGCTGGTACCTGGGCCGGCTCTGGGATCCCCGGGATGCCCAGGAAAGAATGGCAGTTCTCCGCTGTGTGGAGTCTCTCACCGGGCCTAGACCTAGAAGGCAGGAATCCCAGGCCGGTCAGCCCGGTGGAGGCGGCGGGGCGAAGACACGCCCCTCCGTAGCCAGCCAGGTGTTCCCCGCGAAAGAGAGAGAGGCCACCGCCCTCGCCCCGAACCACCCGACCCCGTCCCAACCCCGCGTCCTAAAGCTCCTCCAGCAGAAGCCGGTATTCTTCCTCGCTGAGGGGTGCTTCCAGCGAGGCGGCCTCTTCCGAGGCCTCCAGCTCCCCCGGGGCCTCCGTTTCTAGGAAAGGTTGCGCCTGCTGCAGAAACTCCGGGCTCGCCAGGAGCTCATCCAGCAGCAGGCCGCAGGGGAGTGCAGACGAGCGCCCCGGCTCCTGGAGCGCCTGGGAGGGCGCCGGGATGCCTTGCATCTGCCCCTGCCGCGCGGAGGCCTCCGGGGGCGCGGGCTGGGGAGGTGGAGCTGCCCCGGCTTGGGGTTCCCACGCCGCCCCGGCGACCTGGGGACCCCGGCCCCAGCCCCACCACGGGCTCCCCTGGGACGTGGGTGGCGCAAGCACACCTTGGCCCTGCGGCCCCGCTTGAGCGGGCCCAGGCTGTCCCACCGCGCAAGGGCCCGGCAGGCCGTCGCGCTGCGGGTCCCGGTCCTCCCGGCTTTTGCCCGGGTGCGGAGGCCACCGAGGAGCCTGAGGGTGGGAGAGCGCCCCTTCCGGAGGAGCCGGGGCGGCGTAGGCAAAATCCCCGCGCGCCGGGGCAGGTTGGGAGATCCCCTCCGCCGGCGCGGCCCGGCTGGGCTGCAGCACGGGGGCGGCCCTCGCCGCCTGGCTCACGGAAGCCCCCTGTGGGAGAGCCCCAGGCGCGCAGGGCACGTGGGGTGCGGGAAGCCCCGTTCCCCACGCGCCGGTGTGGGCGAAGGCGACCCACGAGGGAGCAGGGTGACACCCGCCGGGGGCGCGTTGCACAGGCCGCCTGCCTGCGCGGGCGCCCTGCCACCCTGTCCCGGGTGCCTGGCCCTTCGATTCTGAAACCAGATCTGAATCCTGGACTCCGGGAGGCCCGTCTCTCTGGCCAGCTCTTCCCGGGCGGCGATGCCTGGAAAGCGATCCTTCTCAAAGGCTCGGAGGAGCAGGGCGGTCTGGGATCCGGTGACGGCGGTCCGCTTTCGCCGGCCTTCTGGCGGGCCGCGTCTCCCGGGCCAGGGCCGAGATTCCCGCCGGTGCTGCCTCAGCTGGCGCGACCTCTCATTCTGAAACCAAATCTGGACCCTGGGCTCCGGAATGCCGATGGCCTGGGCCAGCCGTTCTCTGGTGGCGATGCCCGGGTACGGGTTCCGCTCAAAGCAGGCTCGCAGGGCCTCGCTTTGGCTCGGGGTCCAAACGAGTCTCCGTCGCCGTCCTCGTCCCCGGGCTTCCGCGGGGAGGGTGCTGTCCGAAGGTGTCGGGAGGGCCATCGCGGTGAGCCCCGGCCGGAATGTCACGGACGGACGCGGGCAGAGAGAGGCCGGCGGGCTCCCGTGCACCTCAGCCGGCCTGTGCACTGCGGCAGGTGCAGCCAGGAGGCCTGCCCGGACAGCCAGCCAGCCAGCCAGCCGGCCGGCCAGCGGCCCCTATAAAGGCCCACAGGCAGGCAGGCTCCACCCCTTCATGAATGGCGGTGAGCCCCCCTGGGACAGCCCGCCCCACCCCGGAAGGGACCCAGGGCAAGTCGAGGCCTGCTGCCGGCCGGGTGGTGTTGGGGGGGTGTGGGGGGGTGGGGGAGGGCGTGGTGGTGGTGGTGGCGGTGGGGCCGGAGAGACGAAGAGGAAGGGGGAGAGGGGGAAGGGGTGAGGGGGGCGCGTTTCGGGGGCTGGCTCTCCGGACCTCTCCAGGGATCCCGCGGGAACGGGAAGCCGCTCTCTGGGCTCCCACGCGTCTGCAGCAGGGAGAAACCAGCCTGGGAGGGTGGAGGGGAGTGTGGAACTGAACCTCCGTGGGAGTCTTGAGTGTTCCAGGCCCTCTCTCCGTGAAGGAGGCAATGCCTGTGGGTGTCGCCGTTGCCGGGACAGTCTCACACACGCAGGCGTGTGGCTCTCGTTCATTTCCACGTAGAAGACCAGAGCGAGACCCCAGAGAGGAGATGCCTCCCCGGCGTGATGGCCTGACGATGGATTCCCGTGTGCGGCAACATGGGGAGTCTGCAGTGTGCCCGGTTTGGAAGCTGGCAAGGAGAGCGAAGGCACCATGCCGGGCTTCCACCCTTCCCTGCATGTTTCCGGGTGCCCGCAGAGCTCCGGGAGCAAACAGTCAGCATGGCCAGCCTTTCGGGGGCCGGAGAGACGTGGGCAACAGGCCGCCTTGCAGAGGGCAAAGCCACGCGGAAACCAAAATCACGCCTCCGTCGTCCTGCGTGTGGCTCCTCCGTGGTCGGGGCTGTCGGCCTCGCGCTGCGTTGCAGGGCTCAGCCTGGGGATGTGCGGTCTGTGAACCGCGCGGGTGAAAACCCGACGGCAACCCGAGTCCCGGTCTTTTGTCCCTGAGGAAACCGCCCACTCCCTGGGCCACGGAACCGGGGCGAATGAGTGCCGCGCCGGACGCTGACCGTTTTCCCGGAGGGCGGGGGTCCCGCTACTCCCGGAGGCCGAAGACCGCTTTTCCTCCCTGTCTTCCTCCCTCTGTCCCCGGCTCCCTCCGGCCCGCCCCCAGTCCCTGCGTCGCTCTGTCTTTCCCTCCGTTCCTCCCTGCCTCCCTGCCTCCCTGCCTCCCTGCCTCCCTCCCTCCCTCTCTCCCTGCCTCCCTCCCTCCCTGCCTCCCTCCTAACGTCCCTCCGCCCATCCTTCCGCCCTTCTAGTTCTCCCGTTCCTCTCTCCACCTCTGCCCGCCTTCCCTCCCGCCTGGAACGCTCAGCGTCCCCGGTGTGCGCCGGGCCTGGGGTCTGCGTTCCGCCGCCAGGCGCTCCGTGCTGGCAGCTGGGAGGCTGCAGGGGCCCGGGCGGGCGGGCGACGGTGGCGCGGAGGCGCAGAGGAAGCGAGCCGCCGGAGCGGTGTCAGGCCTGGACGCTGCGCGGGCCCGGTGTTTCGCGGGACGGGGGTCTCCACCCAGCCCAGGGGACGACGCATTTTCCGGGGGTGGGGGGTGGGGGTGGGGAGGGGGCGGTCAGGCGGCGGGGTGGGGTGGTGGAAAGGCATGAGAGCTCTGCCCGGGCTGCCCGCTCCCACAGCCCAGGCGGCTGCCCGCAAACCCGCGCGTGCGCAGTAGGCGGCCCACCTGCTGGTACCTGGGCCGGCTCTGGGATCCCCGGGATGCCCAGGAAAGAATGGCAGTTCTCCGCTGTGTGGAGCCTCTCACCGGGCCTAGACCTAGAAGGCAGGAATCCCAGGCCGGTCAGCCCGGTGGAGGCGGCGGGGCGAAGACACGCCCCTCCGTAGCCAGCCAGGTGTTCCCCGCGAAAGAGAGAGAGGCCACCGCCCTCGCCCCGAACCACCCGACCCCGTCCCAACCCCGCGTCCTAAAGCTCCTCCAGCAGAAGCCGGTATTCTTCCTCGCTGAGGGGTGCTTCCAGCGAGGCGGCCTCTTCCGAGGCCTCCAGCTCCCCCGGGGCCTCCGTTTCTAGGAAAGGTTGCGCCTGCTGCAGAAACTCCGGGCTCGCCAGGAGCTCATCCAGCAGCAGGCCGCAGGGGAGTGCAGACGAGCGCCCCGGCTCCTGGAGCGCCTGGGAGGGCGCCGGGATGCCTTGCATCTGCCCCTGCCGCGCGGAGGCCTCCGGGGGCGCGGGCTGGGGAGGTGGAGCTGCCCCGGCTTGGGGTTCCCACGCCGCCCCGGCGACCTGGGGACCCCGGCCCCAGCCCCACCACGGGCTCCCCTGGGACGTGGGTGGCGCAAGCACACCTTGGCCCTGCGGCCCCGCTTGAGCGGGCCCAGGCTGTCCCACCGCGCAAGGGCCCGGCAGGCCGTCGCGCTGCGGGTCCCGGTCCTCCCGGCTTTTGCCCGGGTGCGGAGGCCACCGAGGAGCCTGAGGGTGGGAGAGCGCCCCTTCCGGAGGAGCCGGGGCGGCGTAGGCAAAATCCCCGCGCGCCGGGGCAGGTTGGGAGATCCCCTCCGCCGGCGCGGCCCGGCTGGGCTGCAGCACGGGGGCGGCCCTCGCCGCCTGGCTCACGGAAGCCCCCTGTGGGAGAGCCGCAGCCGCGCAAATCCCAATGTCTCCCCATTTGCCCTCACACACTTCTGACTTTAGGCACAACAGATTTATAAAAAATTGCATGACAAGGGTCTCCAGAAGTGTGCACAGATTTTCCCAGATCCCCAAAAGCAATGCCAAACTAGTCAAATCATTTATGTTCTCACAAGATTCTGGGAGGATTTTGCCTGTCAGTTCGAATGCACTTTAAGATTCTGGGAGGGAGAGAAAAGGCCTTAGAGGATTGCAGAGTAGAATAAGCATAAGACAGGAAATGTTCCTCTGTTATAGCAAGGAAAATAAAAGTCGGCTTTTCGCAAACAATTTCCACTGGAGCAGAGATGACCGCAGTATATTCAAACTCTGGCCTTGTCCGTGACGTTTAATAGGGTTTTTTGTTTTTCTCTTGTAAATTTTTTTTTCATTGCTGCAGAAATTTGATGAAGTCTGGCTTACAGACTGTCCACTGCAGTTTCTTTTTTCACCCAGAACAGTAACTGGGCTAATCAGAAAATGCCCAACTCCCAGTATCTCCTTCAGGAGAGAATTAAAACGGTAGAATGTGTGTTGAAATATTTGGCTTTTTGATAAATTGTCTAATGACTAGATTCTGTCTCTCCTGATGTGGAGTGCTGAAGGACATGATGGAGTCATATAGATGACAGTTTGTGTCTGCTGAGAAGAAAGATGAGTGTTTGCTACAGCACTAGAGAAACTGCAATACCACAGACAGCCAACTGGGGAAGAAAATAGACAATAGAATCTAAAATACATTGAGAAAAAATTCTCTTTGACTTGGAAACACACCCAAGTCCAGAGAAAATATATTTGGGAATGTGTTTGTGAAGCACCTAGAATCTATAGCTTGGACTATTGCTGTCGGTATCCCCCTTTACTGAGCCAGTCTTTAAATGCTAGATTTGATGAGTGCTGTATAGATCCCCAGATCTCTTTAAAAAAAAAAATCACAAGGCACACAGAGAAGGCAGAAAATATTCCCCATTGGAAGAAAAACATAAATATTCAGAAACTGAATTTTAACAAATAAAGATTTTTGCATATCTGATGGAGAACTTAAAATAATCATCTTATGCATTCTCAGTGAGCAAAACTATAACAGGAAGAGACAACTGAGTGAAATTTAAAAATAACGAATGAGCAAAATATCAACAAAGAGATAAAAACTATTTTTAAAAACCCAACAGAAATCATAGAGTTGAAGAATATAATAACTGAGTTTTATAAATTCACTACAGATACACAACAGCAAACAATGGAGCAGAAAAAAGAAAATTGAACATATATTATTCACAAATATTGAGTCCTGGAAACTAATATTTTAAAGAATGGGAAAAATACAGGTGAAATATAAGACTTACTGGACACCATCAAGTAGACCAATACATTCAGAGATAGAGTCTTTTAAAAAGAATAGAGGGAGAAAATGGCATAAACATTATTTCAGAGAAAAAGCGGGGATGCTAAGAACTTTCCAGATTTCAAAGCGATGAAAGAAAAAATACTAGCAACCAATAATAATTGATCTGGGAAATACTGTATTTCAAAAATTAGAACAAAATAAAGACTTTCAAAGATTAAAATAAAAAAGCTGAGGTTGTTAACTACTAGAATAACCCTAGGAAAAAAAATGCTAAAGAGAGTTAATGATGTTGAAAAATTAAATGATGCTGGACAGCATCATAAAACCACATGAAAATATAAAGCTCTCTGTTCAATGTAAATATATACACAGATATACAATTTTCTACTGTAATGGTGCATTAAATTCTTAAATCTCTGTGAAAATACAAATCATATATAAGGATACAATTTGTAATGTTAAGAAAGTGACGGAAGTAAAAATGAATATATTTTGTATGTTGTTAAGGTGAAGTTGAAGGCAAAAGCCATTTGCCCTGGGGACCTTAGCACTGGGCAAGGGAGGAGGCAAGGCTGCCATTTTCTCTCCCTCGTTTCTTCCATCTCCCCTTACTCTGCATAGGGATTTTTCTTGGTCTACAGGAATAGTCAATGGGCCAGGCTCTGTCCTGCGTGCACAAACACACACACACACACACACACACACACACAGGTGCAGGTGGGCATGGCATGTATATGCGGAACCTGGGATTTTAATTTTAAAAGTTTTAAAAAGTGGGAAACCAAGGATTTTTGGCATGATTCTCAGGACTTTCGGCTGGGGAAAGGGTAAGTCTTTGCTTTCTGCCATGTGGCATGCCATCAGTTGTTGGGGCTTTCTCCCTGAAGGTGTCCCCCAAGGAGATTGTGCAGGAGATTTACCCGGTGTTCTTGGTCCGTGAAGACATGTGTCACCGCACCTGCTTCTCACTGCCCCTGGACAGCAACATGCTGGACCACTTCTCAGAGATGTGCAATATTGAGGGGCGGCAGGAGGGCTCAGGGCTGTGTGTGAGGGAAGGCTGTTTTGGAAGTTGGGTGGACTGCCTTGGGGACGGCTGCCAGAAGCAGGGCCAGGAAGCACTTCCCCACTTCTCTGAGGGCTCTGCGTCAGATGAGCGCATGAAGGTGGGATTGGAGCTGCGCTCTGCTTGTCAGGCTGTCACACCAGCACCTTCTAACTTCACAACCCGTGAGTTAAAGAACAGGGTTCTGATTCCAAAAAAAATGAGGCAGTACCAAGCCAGGCTTGATATCAGCCCAACAAAATTCTATAAAGAAAAATAATGTTTAAAAAAAAAGAAAGAAAAGCTTCACAGCCTTTGAGTAGGGAAGTCTGCCCAGTGCAGCACTGCCAGCTGCTGAGGTGAGATTGGCATGGTTGTAAAGCAAAAGTTCTCATGCACTCAAGTTACCTGCGGGGAAGCTACTCATGTTCTCAGGGTCTACCTGCTTGTTAAGAGCAATTGTGAAAAAGATCTGTAGCTCAATGTGTTCCATAATTGATCACAGAACCTTTCCTTTTTCCCAAAAGAACCACCATTAAAATATCGTGAAACACACATTGGAAGACAGTGCTGAACTTGTGGGTCCTGAAAAGTTCTTAGGACACCCCTGCATGAGGGCTGCCCCTGGACAGCAGGGCAAGGTTGTGGAGGCCCCAAAGCTCTGAAGGCTATGCCTACCCATGACACTAGTGCACAAAGAGGAAGTGGCCTTGTGGCTCCCCAAGACCTGCCTGTGCTTCAGAGGCATTTGGCAGAAGGTTTCTTGTTAACAAGGATCCTTGCCCACTAGCAGGAAGGAGAGAGAGAGAGAGACAGAAAGAGACATACAGAGAGAGAGAGAATGTGTATGTGTGTGTGTTTGTGTGTGTGTGTGTGTGTGCTGAAACCAGAACCCCACCTTAGGTGTTTATTGTGGAATTTGAAAATGAAAGCCTAAAGTTGAAAACTAAAATCACACATGACCGCACCCTGCCAACTATTTACTGTCTGAGAAGGGTCGTTCCAGGGTGTAGGACCCTGGTAACACCCTTTTCCCTTCCTTCCTGAAAGAGCTACACACACTGCTCAAAGCCTGTATCCACATGTTCCATGTCCAAGATGAGCTCAAGAGCCTGGACCCATCTGCCACTTTCAGCAGGGTTAACTGCAGCTGCTTGTTCTTCCTGAGCATCTTCTCCAGTGGTGACCTGAGAGTTGAGGGAGGCATTGGCGCCAGGATTGAACAGAGGAAAAGGGAGCACGGACGCCAGGTGGTGAGGACCAGGCCATCTCACCTGGAGGGTTCTGGCCCTGAGACATCCAGACAAGCATCACATTTAGGTGCAGACAGCTGGCCTTGGGTGGCTCTGTGCTTGTCACCCGCCTCGGGTCCCTCAAACAGTGGGAAATGGAAGAATGGCTTGGAAATGGGCCCCATCAACTGTGTGTCACCGGAGCACATTCTCCCAGGGGTCCAGGAGGGGCCATCGTGTCTCCAGAACCAGAACTGGAAGGTCCAACTTCCGGGGGAGCAAGGAAGAGTGTCCTTAGTGAACTGGAGGGCCTCACAGCAAGATGCCTGGCTTAATCAAGCTTGGACATGCCTGAAGCACGCTCAGTGACTAAAAGTGCCTACCACGAGCAGCTGGAACCCACTCCCTGAGAACTTCAAGAAGCCTGGACATGCCTGAAGCATGCTCAGTGACTAAAAGTGCCTACCACGAGCAGCTGGAACCCACTCCCTGAGAACTTCAAGAAGCTTGGACATGCCTGAAGCATGCTCAGTGACTAAAAGTGCCTACCACGAGCAGCTGGAACCCACTCCCTGAGAACTTCAAGAAGCTTGGACATGCCTGAAGCATGCTCAGTGACTAAAAGTGCCTACCACGAGCAGCTGGAACCCACTCCCTGAGAACTTCAAGAAGCTTGGACATGCCTGAAGCACGCTCAGTGACTAAAAGTGCCTACCACGAGCAGCTGGAACCCACTCCCTGAGAACTTCAAGAAGCTTGGACATGCCTGAAGCACGCTCAGTGACTAAAAGTGCCTACCACGAGCAGCTGGAACCCACTCCCTGAGAACTTCAAGAAGCTTGGACATGCCTGAAGCACGCTCAGTGACTAAAAGTGCCTACCACGAGCAGCTGGAACCCACTCCCTGAGAACTTCAAGAAGCTTGGACATGCCTGAAGCACGCTCAGTGACTAAAAGTGCCTACCACGAGCAGCTGGAACCCACTCCCTGAGAACTTCAAGAAGCTTGGACATGCCTGAAGCACGCTCAGTGACTAAAAGTGCCTACCACGAGCAGCTGGAACCCACTCCCTGAGAACTTCAAGAAGCTTGGACATGCCTGAAGCACGCTCAGTGACTAAAAGTGCCTACCACGAGCAGCTGGAACCCACTCCCTGAGAACTTCAAGAAGCTTGGACATGCCTGAAGCACGCTCAGTGACTAAAAGTGCCTACCACGAGCAGCTGGAACCCACTCCCTGAGAACTTCAAGAAGCTTGGACATGCCTGAAGCACGCTCAGTGACTAAAAGTGCCTACCACGAGCAGCTGGAACCCACTCCCTGAGAACTTCAAGAAGCTTGGACATGCCTGAAGCACGCTCAGTGACTAAAAGTGCCTACCACGAGCAGCTGGAACCCACTCCCTGAGAACTTCAAGAAGCTTGGACATGCCTGAAGCACGCTCAGTGACTAAAAGTGCCTACCACGAGCAGCTGGAACCCACTCCCTGAGAACTTCAAGAAGCTTGGACATGCCTGAAGCACGCTCAGTGACTAAAAGTGCCTACCACGAGCAGCTGGAACCCACTCCCTGAGAACTTCAAGAAGCTTGGACATGCCTGAAGCATGCTCAGTGACTAAAAGTGCCTACCACGAGCAGCTGGAACCCACTCCCTGAGAACTTCAAGAAGCTTGGACATGCCTGAAGCATGCTCAGTGACTAAAAGTGCCTACCACGAGCAGCTGGAACCCACTCCCTGAGAACTTCAAGAAGCTTGGACATGCCTGAAGCATGCTCAGTGACTAAAAGTGCCTACCACGAGCAGCTGGAACCCACTCCCTGAGAACTTCAAGAAGCTTGGACATGCCTGAAGCATGCTCAGTGACTAAAAGTGCCTACCACGAGCAGCTGGAACCCACTCCCTGAGAACTTCAAGAAGCTTGGACATGCCTGAAGCATGCTCAGTGACTAAAAGTGCCTACCACGAGCAGCTGGAACCCACTCCCTGAGAACTTCAAGAAGCTTGGACATGCCTGAAGCATGCTCAGTGACTAAAAGTGCCTACCACGAGCAGCTGGAACCCACTCCCTGAGAACTTCAAGAAGCTTGGACATGCCTGAAGCATGCTCAGTGACTAAAAGTGCCTACCACGAGCAGCTGGAACCCACTCCCTGAGAACTTCAAGAAGCTTGGACATGCCTGAAGCATGCTCAGTGACTAAAAGTGCCTACCACGAGCAGCTGGAACCCACTCCCTGAGAACTTCAAGAAGCTTGGACATGCCTGAAGCATGCTCAGTGACTAAAAGTGCCTACCACGAGCAGCTGGAACCCACTCCCTGAGAACTTCAAGAAGCTTGGACATGCCTGAAGCATGCTCAGTGACTAAAAGTGCCTACCACGAGCAGCTGGAACCCACTCCCTGAGAACTTCAAGAAGCTTGGACATGCCTGAAGCATGCTCAGTGACTAAAAGTGCCTACCACGAGCAGCTGGAACCCACTCCCTGAGAACTTCAAGAAGCATGGGGACCTCATGTACCTGTTTGTAATTACAGCCAAGGACCAGCAGGCAGCATTACTGCATCCACATGGGGCTTTTACTGGAACCAGTAAGTCTCTGCCAGCCCCTCACAGGCTCCTGGGATGCCACTCATTCTGCGTCTATGGACAGACAACCAGGACACTTGCTCAGTGCCCACCCACTCCTTGTGGCCCACAGCCCATCACTCAACCCCAGCCCCACCATCCCCTGCTTCCTAAGCCATTCCTCATGCCAGAAGAAAAGGCAATACCTTTGTCCCACAGCCTCTGCCTTGTGTCGTGTCATGTGGGCGTATGGAATGAACTGGCCAGCCTAAACTCCAGTGCTTCTGCCTGAGGAATCTGTCCCCGCTGTCTGAGTCCCCCTCTAGGGAGCTGTCAGTGGGGGAGAGAGCAGCCCTGGAAGAGAGGCCCACCTGCTTCTGTTTGACTTCAGGGCAGCCTCTCAGGGCAAGAACCCAGAGCAGATGGAGGCCTCACAGAAGCCTGTGGCAGGGCTCTGGGCTTGGTGGCTGAACATCTCCCTCTCTGCTGCCAGCCATGGGGCCCAGAACCACCCATTCATGAGGGTCACCACCACATTGTGCAGCTGGACGGCTCCCCAGGCAGAGCCTGCCATGGACTCCATGCACACAGAGGATGCACACCTTGAGGCTGGACTATGAGGAGAACATTCCTGAAGAGGTGCATGAAGCCTGCTCCTGCCCTCACTTGGAACCCCCTTCCCTCTGGGTACCAGACAGAATTCTATGCACTTTCCTGGAGGCTCCATGCTGGTCTGTTCATTTGGAAGTTTGAGGCTGTCCATGAGGAAGTAACAAAAGAGATATCTCAGAGCAGGTTGTGGGGCACAGGCTGAGCCCTTGCCTAGTCCCTCCCTAGTCCCTTTGCAGAGCCGGGGCTGGAACAAGGACCTGTGGATAATGAGGGAACTGCTCTGCAATAACCGGCCTGAGCAGCTGCTTCAAGAAACAGCCACAATCGAGGCACCTATAGCCTCTGGTGAGTGACTGGCAGCCTCAGGCCCACCTGCCATCTGTGAGCAGGTTTTCTTGCTAACAGAATGAAAGCAAAGAAAGCTGGAATAAGCCCAGCCCTCTCAGGCACCTTGAAGTCTGTCGGGGTTCCTTGCAAAGCCTTCTAGCCTTCTGCTTCTTGGAAGCCCACCCAAGCACCTTTTTCCAGCCTCTAAGACTTTGATGCTCTGGAAGGAGAGGGCCCTAGTTTTCACTAGGCTATGGGGCCAGGCCCATCCAGCTCCCTACTTCCACTAACAACCACAGGGCTCTCACCTGGGCACACACTGCCCAGCCATAGCCCTTCTAAGGCAGAAGATCATTTGTCTTGCAGTTTCAGCTTGCTAGGGCTTAAAAGTTATCAGTGCTGTTATTAAGATAGAGAAGTGAGATCATCAGCACAGGTGACAGCACAGGCTGGGCTGCTGGGGAGGCTGAGGGAGAGTGTCCAGCCTATTCTGCCAGCTGGGCCTTGCCAGGGGTGTCTCGTGACCCAGTCCCTTAGAGAAACATGCAGACATCTCAGCAAGGAGCTGGAAGGTGCAGATCAGGGCAGCCCAGCACCACTGATGGTGGAGTGGGGCTACCTCCCATCAAGCTGTGTCTCCACAGCTGACCCGTGGAGCCAGGAGGTGATTTACAACATCTGCAAGGCAGTCAGCCCCATCAGCTCTATGCCCTTCAACATTCACTTCAACTCAAACATCCCACCAGAAAGCAGTGGGGACTGGCCAATGCAGCAGCCCTGCAAAGTGGAACAGAGCATCCTGGGGTGGGGAATCTGGGGCCTGCCTGCTCATCTGAGCACTGCTCCCTGGGGGTGTGCTCTGCAGGATCCCTGAAGGAGGGCTGTGAGCTCATCAGGGAGACCCTGAGCCTGTGGAACATGCCTGAGGCCATGTCCATGGGGATTTGTGCCTACTTGCACCTCCTTGCTCATCTCACTACGCTATTGGTGACTGTGCTGAGGTGGGCCTCGAGCATCCCCTGGGCTGTGTCGGCACAGGGCTCTGGGCCTGGCCTGGCATTGAGGGATGGCAAATAAGGGGCCTGTGTTTACATTGTCGCCTCCTGTGGTTCCAGAAAATGAGGAAGTCCAGACCTGCAGTACTGGAACCCTATCAAAGGGGTTAGGAGGCCACTCACTTTCCCTCAGGGCCCCATGTGGAGGAGCTGAGGGAGGTTAAGGAGACCCTGGGGACTCACTTGTTCTGTCTGGGCTTCCCCCAGCTCCACCCTTTGATAACCGTTTTCTGGGAAGAGCTCAGGAACCTCTCGTGCTGTAGTGAGGTGGGGCCTTCCCTCACAGGGTATTGGTGAGGAGGCATTCTGAGACTCTGTGAGTGAGAAGCTAACACAGTGCCTGAGAATACTCATGGGAGCTGTCATCCTCTGTGACCATCACGTGACCTTGTAGTGTTCAGACTGCCTGGCCTGGCCTTGGGCTTGCTAAGGCTGTTTTGGGGTCAGCTGCTTTAGACTCCCACTTTCTCTGCATTCAAACAGTGACTGTTTTAGTGTTTGTTTATGGGTTTAAAAAATCCTAATATTTCATTTATAGTAGTTTCAGCTTGTATGTGTGTATTTGTATAAATTTTATTAGAAGAAAGAGGGCTTAAGGCAACAGCATTTTAAGAAGGTCTTAATGGGGCATAGACTTTTATGTCACAACAGCTAATACTGACCTCTTTTTCTACCTTTGCATAAAGTATACGTAGAAAGTGTAGCCAGAGGTGGTGAGGCTAAGTGTCTAGAGCTGAGCTGCTTGGGCTTGCTTGCTGGCCTGCAGTCAGATGGACTCTGGCTGTGAGGCAGTGCCCACCCTGGATCTACACCCCCCCACCCCCTCTCCTTAGTCCCTGAGTAACCAACACAAGGCAGTGCTAATAAGCAGGGGAGTGATGGGCATCGGGAACCCCAATACTATCCGGGAAGATCTGAATGCCATCTGGGCTGGGGCTGTTGGGGGTAGGGGCTGTGGCTGCCTTGGCTTGTCAGGGTGCCACCCACAGATGTGCCTGCCCTGTGCTGCTTCTCCAGCAGCTGGCTGCCTATGGCCCTGAGCCTGTCACACCATGCTTGCTACCTCATGCTACTTGTGTTTGAAAAACCATCCTAAGATGGTGCTGCTGGATGTGAGTGCTGAAAAGGGGGCAGCACCTTTGTCCTGGGGGATTAGGAGCTGACCAGATTCCTCCTGACTCCCTCCCAAAACAAGTGGGGCTGGTGCTGCAATCAATGATGCCCCCCAGAAGATGTGTTTGCACTGGCTGAACAAATACATGATGCAGAGGCCTAAATGAAGACACATGAATGGGGTGTGTGGACATCAGCTAGCAGCTGGGAAACAGGTGTCTCTCAGGCCTCTCATTCTTCAGCAAGTGTGGAATGTGCCTATGCCCTTGAGTGTATACATCTGCAGTGTATACATCTGGAGTGTATACATCTGGAGTGTATACATCTGGAGTGTATACATCTGGAGTGTATACATCTGGAGTGTATACATCTGCAGTGTATACATCTGGAGTGTATACATCTGGAGTGTATACATCTGGAGTGTATACATCTGCAGTGTATACATCTGCAGTGTATACATCTGCAGTGTATACATCTGGAGTGTATACATCTGGAGTGTATACATCTGCAGTGTATACATCTGGAGTGTATACCTCTGGAGTGTATACATCTGGAGTGTATACATCTGGAGTGTATACATCTGGCTGTTGCTTTTGCTGCCACTATCTCCAGGCCCAATCTGGCTTAAAGTCCAGGTTTTAAGTAAAAAAGATAAGAGGATTTTCTGTGTTCTGGGATAGGAAGCCAGGGATCTGTGTAGGGCTGCGGTTGGGTGCACATTAGTTTTGTGACAGGATGAGAGCTGCAGTGGTTTTATTAATCATGATAGCCTGGGCTGGTTGTAGCTTCAGGTGAGGGGGAGGGAGTCAGCAGTGGTGGTCCCGGAGACATCCATGTGCCCAGCCCTGGCCTTCCTGCCCTCAGGCACAGCAAAAGGCACCGCCACAGGCCCTGACTTCCTTCTCTACTCTCTGCAGCCCAGATGGGAAAACTTGGAGGCTACAATCTGAATATATTTTTCTCCCATTTTAACCTGAGCTGCCTAACACACAGTGGGGGCAGGGTGGGTGAAGGGCCTGGGGGAAAGCAGGGCTGGATCATGGATCCTGGGGGAAATTTAGAGATACAGAAGTGCTTGTCACCTCTCTGTGGAACCCAGCTCCATACCTGGTCCTTGCCACACAGCCCTTTCTACAGAGAATAGCTCTGGGGCGTTTGGGGATCCCTATGGCCCCGGGTGGCTTCCTGTCCCCCGCTGCCTGTGCTGCTTCCCTTGCCTGCTGTCAGAGCCCAACATGGAGGAGGAGGTTGCCGCCCTGAGAGCCTGAGGGAGCTGTGTCTGACTGGGGCTTCTGCCTGGGGGTTTGCAAAGAGCTACTTATGAATATAGTCTCTCCAGATTCCTTGTTTCAAAGGAAGTGAGCATGAGCTAGCAAGTATAGCAACCCCACAGCTGATAAACAACTTTGTCTTGGTTTTAAACCATCACATCTTCATTTCACATTGGAATAAAGTAAGTGAAACCTGCTACCCCAGCCTTGCCCATGTGTTCTGTAACCCAGTCTCCTTTGGTTGTGAAGGCTGTTGTCAGAAATGTTATTAGAAAAGATTATGCCTAAATTAAATCAAATGTAAAATTATGCTTATAATGTCACTTGAGTGAAAGGTAAGAGGGTAGAGTCACAGGCACTCAGCTGGGGTTTACCCACCCATCACTTACCACACTCATAAGAGTGTGGCACAGGTGAATGTCACTTGACATTGGTGACAGAAGAGAAAAGGCCGGCATGAAGGCCAGGTAGGGGAGAGGTGCCAGGCTGTGGGGCCAGGCCCTGGGCATGCTGGACCTGTGAGGTCCCTGAACATCTAACTGCCCAGGCACTGGCCCTTTTCACATCAGTTGAGGTAAGAGGATGGGGGAGCACTCTCTGGAAGTCACACTGCGCTGGGAGAATGGAGGAGAGTCTACAACTCACCATCCTAGTGTAGGTTTTAGAGTGAGATGGACTGTCTTGGAGAGCTAATGAGATGGGAGGAAAGCAGTCCCCCAGGTGCATCTGAGGGCCACAGCCTATGAAGTAAGCAGTGTGTGTGGGAGTGGCCTGTCCCTGTGAGAGGAGAAGTTTAAAGCTATTACAGCTGGTGGCTGCTGCTCAGCCATCCCTCTGCAGAGCAGGCAGGTCCTCAGCTGCATGTATATCTGAATGTCTTTTGGAGTGTTTAGAGAGTCCTCTATGTCTTAGAAATTTTGAAAAGAAAAACAAATTTCAATTCTAATGTTTATTAGTTTCCCTGAGCCAATTGGAAAAAAAATGTCCTTCACCTTGAAGTTTTAAGTGACACCCAAGGGTAGCCACCAGTGTCTCAGCCACTGAAGCCTTGTGCATGCTCCCACTACCAGTTTGATTTGCAGCCTCATGGTTGTGTTGTACTAAATGTTCTTTCTTCTGGCCTTGTCCAGTGAAAACGGTTCACATGGCTAACACCACTTCTTGAGATACAGGCACCATGTAAAGCTGAGAATGGATTGGTTTAGTTACTATTGTGCCTCCTCCTGACCCGAGAGGCCCATTTCTCCTGGTTGATTCATTAAGTGTATTAGTGCTGTCAGTCGCCTTTGGACAACTCAAATGACAAGTGGCTGTTGTTTCATAAAGAAAATGAAGGCTTTAGATGTGAAACCCTCCTTTTCTCTTCTGCTTCTCTTAGGTGAAAGATTTTATTTTTTAAAAAAGGGTACATAGTCGTATCCCAGCAGGTGTAGTGTGATAACTGGCATGTGCTAGGCTATGGTTTCAGTGTGTATGGGCAATTCTTCAAGACGGAAAACCAAGTTTCACTGAGTTGCTGGAGCCGCACTCACCTTTCTCCACATCCCCCACCATGGGCTTTCACTTTTCTCCCGGGCTTGAATTTTTTTCACATCCATATTGTTTATACACACACACACACACACACACACATCTGTCTGTCGGTGCAGTGGCTGAATCATGGGTCAGTGCAGCCTCAAACTCTTAGGCTCGAGTGATCCTTTCACATCAGCTTCTCAAATAGCGAGGACTACACTACAGGCATGCAATGCTACACCCAGCCAATTAAAAATTTTTTTTTGTAGAAACTGAGCCTACTTATGTTGCCCAAACTGATCTTGAACTCATAGGAACCAGCGATCATCCCACCTTGGCCTCCCAAATTGTTTACATTACAGGTGTGAGCTACCAAACTCAGCCAAAAATATTTTTTAAAGAACAGTTACAACCAAATTATGAGTTATGGTTGTGCCACTGCCCTCCAGCCTGGGCACCAGAGCAAGACCTTGTATCCAAAAAGAAAGCAAAACAAAACAAGAACAAAAACCCTTATAACCAAATTAAACTTCGAAGATTGTGTCATCTGTGTCCCTCTCTGCCCTCCAGTTATCACCTTTAAATATAGTGGTTATTGAGAAAACGGTTAGATATTATTAAGAAATTTCTATATCTACTCAAGCTGAGCATAGGTATTCTGATGTGGCCAAAACATTTTCTCACTGCTACCTTCAGGGTCTAAACTAGCAGACAAAATCAGGACACCTGCAGAGGACAGTTGGCCATTTTCAAATAGAAACAGAAATACCCCCATTAATGAGAGTAATCCAGTGATTTTCAGAAAGACAAGTCAGACTGACATGCAGCACAGTCAGGGCACAATTACCCTGGAATAATCACTTCACACAGAATGGTTGTGGAGCCTTTCTAAGATGAGCAAATATGGGCAACATCATTCTTGCTTATTTATTCCCAGCCCCCGCTGCCCGCCTTATTCTGGCCTGATTCTGGCCCGCCTGATAATGGCCACCCCACGATGTGGTCAGCAGTGAGGTGCAGCGTGGTGAGAGAGGGGCTCAGGGATGGGATGAGGGTCTTTCCTGCATTATGAAAATGCCTAATAAGTTGTTGAAAAGATGTCCAAATGTTCTACTTCCTACCCTTAAATAGCTGCTAAGATGCATGACTCAACAGATCCTGGTAAGGGAAAGAGCATGCACATTTCAAGTCTCAGCTCACTTCTTAATTAGCTGTGATACTCTGCGCATGTGACCCCAACTATTCGAGCCTGTTTGCCTGTCCACCCAAGACAATCCTAAGCAAAAACAACAAAGCTGGAGGCATCATGCTACCAGACTTCAAACTATACTTCAAGGCTACAGTAACCAAAACACCACGGTACTGGTACCAAAACAGATATATAGACCAATGGAACAGAACAAAGACCTCAGAAATAACACCACACATCTACAACCATCTGATCTTTGACAAACCTGACAAAAACAAGCAATGGGGAAAGATTTTCTATTTAACAAATGGTGCTGAAAAAACTGGCTAGCCATATGCAGAAAACAGAAACTGCACCCCTTCCTTACACCTTAAACATTATCTCAAGATGGATTAAAGTCTTAAATGTAAAACCCCAAACCATAAAAACCCTAGAAGAAAACCTAGGCAATACCATTCAGGACATAGGTATGAGCAAAGACTTCATGACTAAAATACCAAAAGCAATTGCAACAAAAGCCAAAATTGACAAATGAGATCTAATTAAAGAGCTTCCGCACAGCAAAAGAAGCTATCATCAGAGTGAAAGGCAACCTACAGAATGAGAAAATTTTTGCCATCTATCCATCTGACAAAGGTCTAACATCTGGAATCTACAAGGAACTCAAACGAATTCACAGGAAAAAAAAACCATCAAAAAGTGGGCAGAGGATATGAACAGACTCTTCTCAAAAGAAGATATTTGACTGAGTGTGGTGGCTCACACCTGTAATCCCAGCACTTTGGAACGTGGAGGCAGGTGGATCATGAGGTCAGGAGCTTGAGACCAGCCTGGCCAACATGCTGAAATCTCGTCTCTACTGGAAACACAAAAAATTAGCCAGGCATATTGGCAGGTGCCTGTAATCCCAGCTTCTCAGGAGGCTGAAGCAAGAGAATCACTTGAACCCGGGAAGCAGATGTTGCAGTGAGCCAAGATCCTGCCACTGCATTCCAGCCTGGGTGACAGAGCAAGACTTTGTCTCAAAGAAGAAGAAGAAGAAGGAGAAGAAGAAGGAGAAGGAGAAGAAGAAGACATTTATGTGGCCAAAAAATATTTTTAAAAATCTCATCATCACTAGTTATTAGAGAAAGGCAAATCAAAACCACAATGAGATACCATCTCACACCAGTTGGAATGGCAATTATTAAAAAGTCAGGAAACAACAGATGCTGGTGAGGCTGTGGAGAAATAGAAACGTTTTTACACTGCTGGAGGGAGTGTAAATTAGTTCAACCATTGTGGAAGACAGTGTGGTGATTCCTCAAGGATCTACAAGCAGAAATACCATTTGACCCAGCAATCTCATTACTGGGTATATATCCAAAGGAATATAAATCATTCTACTGTAAAGACACATGCACATTTACATTTATTGCAGCACTGTTTACAATAGGAAAGACTTGGAACCAACCCAAATGCCCATCAATGATAGACTGGAAAAAGAAAATGTGGCACATATACACCATGGAATACTATGCAGCCATAAAAAAGAATAAGTTCATGTCCTTTGCAGGGACGTGAGTGAAGCTGGAAACCATTATCCTCAGCAAACTAACACAGGGAACAGGAAACCAAACACCATATGTTCTCACTCATATGTGGGAGTTGAACAATGAGAACACATGTACACCGGAAGGGAACATCACACACTGGGGCCTGTTAGGGGGTTGGGGTCAAGGGGAGGGAGAGCATTAGGACAAATATCTAATGCATGCGGGGCTTAAAACCTAAATGGCAGGTTGATAGGTGCAGAAAACCACCATGGCACATGTAAACCTGTGTAACAAACCTGCATGTTCTGCACATGTATCCCAAAACTTAAAGTAAAACAAAGAAACAAACAAAAATGCACTAACGCTCAGGGTGAGTGGGGTAGGGGCCGGGGTGGGGTGCGGGTGGGTGGGTCCTGGCCTTTTATTCAATCAGTGGTGCTGGTGTGGGAACCACCCAATCAGGCGCACAGTTTGAGAAGAGAGGAGGGTGTGGCTTCTGGCGTTTGGTGGGGCCTTTGTCTCTCGCTGGTGCTGGTGCAGGAGCTTGGGATCCATCTCCTCTTTCGCCTCCTCCACCTTGGGAAATCCAGACAACTCCCTCACAGCACCTGTTGCCCGGTGATCTGTAGGTCCTTGGGGACACATAGTTAAGGTGCTGTTACCATGGGGCGGTCTTTGCTCCCAGAGCTCCCAAGATGGTGGCGGGCCACTTCCATAATTTTGGCAGACCACTTCCAAGATGGTGGCAAGCCTCCTGTTCTCTGACCTGGGGCTCTTGGCCTCACGGATTCCAAGGAATGGAATCTTGAGCCATGCGGTGAGTGTTATAGCTCTATTAGAAGCTGTGGGTCACGGAAGAGAACCGTGGAACCCAGTGACTAGTGTTCAGCTTGATTAGGATGAACCCAGGCGCTTAGCTGTGCAGGAACAATGGCAAGCCTTTAGCCCGATCGGGAGTGGCAATGGATGCCTCGCTGGATCAGGAGCACAGTGGACACCTTGCTAGCCAGGATGGTCTTGATCTCCTGACCTTGTGATCCGCCCGCCTCGGCCTCCCAAAGTGCTGGGATTACAGGTGTGAGCCATCGTGCCCAGCCAAGAACTGTCTTCACAACAATTGGTGCTGGGGAAATTAGGTACCCACATGTAAAAGAATGAACCTGGGCCCTTCACTTATACTGTAAGAAAAAATTAACTAACTGGATCAAATACCTAAATGTAAGAGCTAAAACTACAAAATTCTTAGAATAAAATATAGGGGAAACACGTCATAACACTGGATTTGGCAGTTTTTTTTTTTTTTTAAACAGGACACCCACAACACAAGAAACAAAAGAAAAATAGACGAATAGGAATCTATCCAGAATATGCAAAGAACAATTCAGCAACAATAAAACAAACTACTTGTTTAAAATATTGGCAAAAACTTAAGCAGACATTTCTCTAAAAAATATGTAAAGTAGCTAATAAGCACATGAAAAGACGCTCAACAAAACTCATCATTAGTGAAATGCAAATCTAACCCCAAATGACATATCACTTAATACCCATCAGCATAGCTACTACCAAAAGAAAAAAAAAACCAGAAAATCCGAAGTGTTGGTGAGGACGTGGAGCAATTAGAATCCTTGTACACTGTTGGTGGAAATGTAAAATGCTGCAGCTGCTATAAAATAACAACACAGTAACTAAAAAATTTACACATAAAATCACCATACGATCCAGCAATTTCACATCTGGGTATGCAGCAAAAGATATGAAAGCAAAGACACAAAATAATACACATACACCTAGGTTCATAGCAGCATTACTCACATCACCAAAAAGGTGTTTGAATTACTCAAGTGTTGTTTGAATTACCATCAATGATTAATAGATAAAATGTGATTTATACATAGAGTGGAATGTTATTCAGCTATGTAAAATAAGGAAATTCTGACACATGGTACGTCACGCATGAACCTTAAGGACATTGTGCAAAGTGACATGAGCCAGTCATAAAAGGACAAATACTGAATCATTCCACTTATGAGATACTTAGAGTAGTTAAATTCTAGAAACCCAAATAGAAGAGTGGTTCTTAGGAGCTAGAGGGGGAGTAACAAGGAGCTTATTTAATGGGTATAGAGTTTTGTTTCTGCAAGTTGAAAGAAGGTCCCTATGAGTGGTAATGACAGTTGCAAAACAATGTGAAAGTAGTTAATTTTTCTGAGCTGCACACTTAAAATAGCTAAAATGGTTAATTTTATGTATACTTTACCACAATGTAAAAAATAATTTTTAAATAAACTATAGCTATCTGCAATATCATGAATTAATATCATAAATATGATGTTGCATAGAAGAAAGTAGATGTAAAAGTATACATATTACACAATCTCACTGATATAAAATCCAAAAAGTGAACACAACTGAGCTTCTGGCTTCCAGTAATAATGAAGTAAAGTGGTTTGTTGAACACTTCACAGATAACTATAACAAAGCTCTTTGGTCACAGGGCTGCAGCACTGCAATCCCAGCATGCACCAGGCTCAGGGAGAGTGCGCTAATCACTGGAGGAAGGGACGAGGCTCCGCGCCTCTCGCTGGTCTTGCTGGGAGATGCAGTCTCATAAACACTCCCAGCCCTTTGGTCAAAGAGCTACAGGACTACAATCCCAGCATGCACCAGGCTCCAGGGCGAGGCGCAGCCCTGGAAGAAGGGGCAGAGTGGTACCCGCCCCACCTAATATGCTGGGAGCTGTAGTCCGTTAACTACTCTCAGCCTGTTTGTCGGTAAGCTTCAGAGCTATAATCCCAGCATGTACCGGGATCCGGGGTCCATAGCCCTGGAGGGAGGGGCAGAGCGGTGTGGACTTCCCGGTGTCCAAAGCACTGCTGAGTTCTGACGCTATGCCAACTCTTTGCAAGGAGAGTGAGTAAAGAGGTGCACCTGGAGGGCAGGTCTGGGCTGAGCATTGAGGAGGGTATTACCCTACAAAGATACCTTACCTTTTCCCAAATCGGGCGGGTTGTCCTCACCCGCTTGGCCCTATCCTTCTCAGGTTCCTCTTTCAGTTGCACCCAGGGTTCTTTCCAGAGGAGTAAGTCTTCTGCAGCCCAGGGTGCTGCCTTCTTTCCTAAACTGCGTGAGAACTCTCCTGATGTCCAAGACACTGTCCATTGTGCCGCAGCCCTCTTTTTTCTCTAGCCAGAGCACTCACTCAACCGTTTTTGAGAGAAATCTTCCACCTGGCCTGCTTGTGAGCAGCTTCAGAGCTCTGCAGGGGTGACAAGGGCTGTGGCTTCCTGGAAAGGTCACTTTCAATGGCGCCTTTTTCACAAATGTGAAAGTCTAGGCATCAGAAAGGTTAATTATTGGGTTGCATAAAATCTGCTAAGAGCAAAGGAAAAAACCCCATTTCTGAGGCGTGAGTCTTGTGAGCCATTTTCATCAACCCACTTAAGTGGACAAGCTCCAAAATGCAACCTGAAGCTACTGACTATTTAGGCATTTTACACTTGAAATCACTGGTCTCATCTCAAGTCAGGCCTGGCTTGCCAGTGGCTCAGAGCCACAAATGGGACCTGATACCTCAGGAACAGATAGTGTTCCAGCTTTACGGGAGGAACTTTTAAGACGTGGAGCACTTGGGGTCATTTGAAACCCGCTATCTTCAGTAGGGACTTTTAATTCTACAGAGCATGTGCATTTTGATTTTATCTGTCCTCAAGCTGACCCTTTGTTCATTTTAATAGTAAAAAACACATTCCTGGGTGGAGATTTAAGATGCTAGTGAGGCATGCAATGTATGCACAAATATGTACAGCTACTGCACATGTGTACCGAGAAGACCAGTCAGAACATGCTTACCGTAACACTTCTTTCCACCTTCTTATGAAATAATCATGCAAAACTCCCATAAAGAGGGTTTCTCCAGCAATAATTAATGCTGTCTCACTTTTATGAGCAGGCTGCCCTGGAATCTCTTTCTCAGACTGTACCGTCTATTCTGCACTTAATTTTCAAAATATTCTTTTTTTTGCAATAAATTATGCTGTACTTCTTTTGCTGTGTGTCTCTTGTTTAAATTCTTTTAAACTAAGAAGATAAGAACCAAGGTATTACATCAGCCATCAACATTTCTGGTGCCATGACCTGCGGAGACGTTTGTCTGCTTCATTAATTTCAGTTTCCCTTTACTTGCAGTGAATACTATGGCAGTTTCAGACTACCTGGTTAACTATCGCTGCTTGTTCCAGCGCTGTTTCAGTAAAGTTCTGGGGGAAACGTTTTTAAGTCACCTGCATTCTTTAGAGAGAGAATATATGTCCGCTCTCCTTTTCTCTGCGGCTTCTGTAGTATCGATAAATACGCTAACCACATGGGTTGCCCTCAATATTTCATATTTGGGCTATTTGCCGCTTAGTTTCACACCTTTCTGGCCACAGTTTAGACTCGGCTTATCGTTTGCTGTCCGTTCAGCAATACTCGATCGCCACCTAGTGGCTATTGTAATTTATTTTCTGGTCAGGTTTTCTGTTTACAAAATTTTTGTTTTGTTTTGAGCAGCACATTAAGAGAACCCTGTCCCTTCAGGCTTTATGCATTTCCCAGCTCCTTGAAATTGTTCTTCAACTGGCTTTCTTTGCTGAACAAAAGATGCACAGTCAAGCAGATGCCCAGTCGTAGGGTTTGCATCTGAGCATTCCAGGTGTTGTAACTGGGCATCACAAATGGCAAACCAGTGAATTAGAGCAAGGCTTGTCAGCCAGACATCTGCCCCCGAGCCCGCAGTGGGGGTCATCTCCGTAGGGCTGGAGATGTCCACCGCTGGGGGAGCTAGGACGGTGTATGGCAAATGCCTATGACCTCCTAGAGCTTCAGTTAATGGGGTTTCGAGGGGATGCGCTGGACCCCTTGGTGTTTCACTTGGCTCATGAGGACGCCCACAGCCTCCTGGACTTCAGTAAATGTTCTGTCATTGCAGGATTCTCTCGGCACCATGGGAGCCGCTTCCTCTACTGTCACTGAAACACCCCTGGGATGTATATCTAAAAATTAGAACAGCTTTTGGCTAAATGAACTTAGAAAAAAGAAAACCTTATCTTCTTTTGTAATACTATTTAGCCTGCCTACAGATTAGCTGACAAAACATGGCTGGAGAATGCGACTGTGAACTTTAACTCCATCCTACAGCTAGATCTTTTCTGTAGCAATCAGGGAAAATGGTCTGAAGTACCCTATGTGCAAGCCGTTCTGTCCTGACAACAAAATCCAGCTCTATGCAGCACCTGTGGGCTAAAGCCTAGTAAGCCAGAAAGCCCCTCAGAACAATTGGAAGATCATCTCTTATTAAGGAGAAGGGACCCCAGACCCCACAGCCCAACACCAGCTCCAGACAGGGGCCCTCAGAGGCCCACACCTCCTTTAGAATCCCCAGCATCCCCACACTATCAGAGTCTTCTGTAGAATCTAAGCTTGTTTCACCTCCTCCTTATGCTCCTTTCTATCGGCCTTTGCCAGGTACAATAGAGACCAGCCCAGCTGCAGTTACAGTGGGACTTCACACCATCCAGGGCCAGAGAAATTGCTCCCCTTACAGAAAGTCCCAAATGGAGAGAGGACCATCAGAGTGCTTGTTCTACTCTCAATAAATGATCTAATCCAATATAAGCAACAACTCTGATGGCCCTCAGACAACTTCAGCGCATTTACTGAAGGCTTCCAGGCTCTAACTTTGACCACCATTCAACTGTACCGTTCATAAATGGACCGAATGACTGCTGCCAACTTAGCTGCACAAAATTTTGCTTATTAGCAAAAAATAGAAAATACTTAAAACGTTTGTTGCTTTCACCATTTTAATGCAAAATACTTTTGCAGCATAAATGTCACCATAAGGCGGAGCCTTGGGAATCCAGTATAAACTATCTCAGAAAACCTCAATGGGTCCGCAACAAGCAGCAGAGGGCCTCAGTAGACTTCAACAACGTCTTGACTCCATGGCCACTGTAGTCCGACAAAAGCAAAGAGCCTGGGATCTTCTCCCAGCCGGGCAAAGAGGAACATGTTTATATCTAAAAGAGGAATGCTGTTTTTGAGATCAATCAGCCCGGTTTAGTCCAAGAAAATATTAAAAATATCATCACCCAGGCAGACAAAATTGAATCTCTATGAACTTCCATGGGACCATGAAAGCAATGTCTATTACCTGCCTTACTCTCTTTAATAGTAACAGCCATTACTATACTTTCAGCTTTTACTTTTGTTCCAATTTTGTTTAAAATGTTAACTGATTTCTTGCTCTCTTGCTTACGGCAACTCCATGTTTGCATGATGGTTTTGCAAGGCTTTCAACATTTGGCTGCCAACATCTTGCCCACTGGTTCCACGAATTACATGGTTTACACCCAGTTAGATCACACAGGAAGAAACTTTAGGGCCCAGACTAGGCAGAAATAACACCCACTCAGCAGGAAACAGCTCCAGAAAAAGTGACCTAGCCCCTCAACCTCCAATATGATTATGACCCTAAGATCACTTAGGGGGAAACTGAGGCAGAATAGACCAGAATAGATAGTCAAGAAAATGACCATGATCTCGGGATACAGAAATGTGGGGAAATTATAAATAGAACCACCATATGATGCAACAATCTCATTGCTGGGTTTATATCAAAAGGAAACAAAATAAGCATGTCAAAAAAGACAACTGCACTCTCATGTTTATTAAGCAGTATTCAAAATAACCCAAACCACTATTTCTTCTAAGTATTTCTTAATTTACCTTTTTTTCATATATTACACCCTAAACTTTTAAAGGTTTCATGTCTGGTTTCCAGTTTCTGAAACTTACAAGTCACTGATTCTTTGTTGCCTTCCTATTTAGAGTCTGGTAAAACAATTAAATGCTTTTTATTTCTTCTCAATCTGATCTTCATATATAAATATATTTATATTTTCTATTAATTTGCCTTCTATAGCATATATGACTACATTAATTGTGATCAGCATTTCACTTTACTAGTCCTCTTTTTGGCTCAGCCTATTTTAATACGTAATTTGTATGTTGTACATTAAATTGTTTTACAACACTTTCAATACTTTACTTTTCATTTGCCTCTTTTCCAAAGATAGCTTGACAAGCTCGTAGTTTCTTTCCACATTATTTTGGTTTCTTGTTTTTCCATTATATTGACTTAAACATTTAAATATAAATTCAATATCTGAGATTTATGTGCCATATAATTTCTTCTGATGCTTCACCCCAGTAGCTCATCTCCTTGTGTGCGACATAATTTATAATTTAATCCTCACATATGGGAGACACCGCATTCCAATGCCTGCAGGCAGTTTCTCTTTGTTTATTCCATTTGCCTTGTCAGAAGGGAACAACCCACACGGACCTGATGTTCTTGTAATCAGATGCATCTGAGTGGAGCCCTGGCCTCTTAGGTTGATTACTTCTCTGGATCATTACCTTTATTTACTTCCAGTGCTGGGAGATTTTCTTAATTTCCTTTCAACTATATTAGGCATTCTGTGAATTCTTGTAACTTCTTGGTGATTTTAATTGTCTGCATTAAGTGTTTAAAGTATATTATTTTTCTGAAAAGCAGAAATATCAATAATTGCATATGACTGAAATATTTTACATAGGTTTTCTATGGCATCTATCACCATGAGAAATTCCAAGTTTTTTTCATTTGAAACACCCCTCTCATCAATAGACCATATTGTAATAATTTGTAGAGTGTGATTACTTTTATACCATTAGAAAATTAATTATATATTATGTACATATTTTTGAAATACTCCACTGCAATAAGTAGTATATGGTCAGAAGTATTGTTTTCTCTAACCTAAAACTAATATGAGTAAAATTATCTACCTGAATTCAGACCTTTTGGCTTCAATGGCCATTCTGTCTCATTAGCACTTCCCTGATCCATAAAAGACATCATTCGTTATTTTTTGTTTAATTCACAATTTATTGAAATGAGTAATTTAATGTTATAATGTTTTATGGCAATTTAGGACATTTTCAATAAATATATTGAGCTTGAGGCCCTGGCTAAGTATTCCTTTTGTACTCAAAATCAGATTTTTCTGGCACAACTTCATTGCCTGCAATGGTATTTATAAAAAGTATGAATGCCAGCACATGGACTATTTCAATACTGTACTCATTTTTTCATGTATAAACATTTCATTAGCTATGAAACAAACCAAATACAAATGCTGAATGTACAGTATATATCAACAAATGCAGATTCTTCACCGAAGAAAACAATAAAAGACTAATTTTCTGTGACATGTCACCTGTTCATTAGTTCTTTAATATGATTTAGGCTATTCCAAATATAAGAAAATGTATGCATCACTATTCATGTCTCAACATTTTTTATCTAGGTCCTGAAGGACATAAAAAAGAATGTATATTGTCAGATTTATTTTTATAGATTTTAGATGTTTCTTTTGCTGTATTTTCTGTGCATGCTACTATGAATATATGGAGACAAGGACAAATGAGCATTTAAGTGGTTATATGAATTTTGCTTATATGGCTAATTGCTTATATGGATGTTGTAAATGACAAGATAAAATAGTAAAGTTTGATAAACTTATCTGTGCCCTGTGAACTTTAGTTCACTTACTGTATAACTTAATTCAGTCACTAATAATTAATTTAAAAAGTGTTTTTTAAAAGCTGCAAACCACATTTTATTACACATTTCTGAATCAGGAAGGGGTAAACTGTGACACAGCTTTCTTATGCCACTGACTTTTTTGGGGAGAAACATTCTGCAATAAAATAAGGGTTTCCAAACTCTATTTATAAAAAAGCTTGAGTTTTCTTCTGTGATTAACCTTCACTCCTCAGTCCCTTTTACCCAAGGAATGGTTCCTAGGTCATCTTTTGGAAGTTTAGTTTCTGGAAAGTTTTTGGCAAACCTCTCCTGTGCTTTGTCCCAGTTGTTGTTGTTGTTCTTGTTTTGGAGAAGGTGAGTCTCTTTAATTGAGGATGGTTTGTCTGTCTCCAATCCTGCATGTGTTTGCCAAAGCTGAAGCTGTATTGGAGTTTTTATTCTCCCACCATCCTTCCCCGGGCCTTCTCCTGTTTTCAACACATCTTTTTCAACATCTTCTGACCTTTGTCGCCATCAGTAATTTCAGAATGAACAGATGCAGCAGCATCATCTCTTTGGAAATTTCCTTCACTTCCAATCTGCTCCCTATGTTTTCCAGCTCTATCTTTATATTTTTGATTCTCCAGTATCTTATCATCTTTGTAGTCTGTATTCTGTAAACCATATTTTACTCATGTATTTTTAAAATCCTTTTCTTCTTTCCAACTAGTTTCCTTCTTATTTAATGATGGACCAACAAATGATTCATCTTTTTTATCAAGGAAAAGGTGAGCTCTAACCTGCCCTGGTTCACATCCAACACAGCTATTACTGCCAGGGTGAATGTAATAGGATAACACAGTGTCTCCAACTTTCACTTTATCTCCATGCTCAGGTTCATAAGGGTCACATTTAGTTTTCAGCTGAACAATCCATTTTCCATTAACAATTGTTCCATTTTGACTTCCTGATCCAAAAGGACATAACTTTGTAAGTCATGATCAAAATAGATTTCTGCATGAAACTTACACCAACTTCAGGGATTAGAAGTGCATGCTCCATGTCATTTTCTCTTCCAATTGTAGCAGGTTTTACAGCAGTAATGATGAAGAATGATCCTGTCTGTAGCACAGGTGATCTAATGACAATTACTCTCATATATGAGGTCCACAATTTTTCCTCATCTTCCTCCTCAGAGGCATTGCGTTTACTGGTAATGCCTTCATCATAACTACCCTCGGTCTGAGAGTCTGTAATTTCACCTTCTTCTGGTTCACTATCAGTCTCTGTGATTTTCTCATCCTTAACGATGAATTGAGATGTTTTCATTAAAAGGAGATTCCATAGTATTTCCACTAACTGGAACAGTGAATTTTGGGGGATTATTTTTGTGATGAATGCCTATTTTGGCTTTTTTTTCACATTTGTGAAATTGTCTTTCTCATTGCAGCTTGAATGTTCAAAACTGAAGGATTCTTGATCCTCTGAATTCAAATCCTTTTCCTCATCGTTTTTTTGTAGAAGAATCCTTTCTTTTCTCAATTTTTCATTTTTGTTTTGTGCTATAAGTCTGATAAGGTTGCAAATCTACTCGAGAATGAAACCGATAGCGACCACTTTCCACATCACAGTAGTAATAAATTAAATCATAATATATTTGATTCTCAGAATCTTAATAGAAACCAGTGCTGTGCTGAAAATACAGTCCAGTATTTTCATCATCACTAAATCCAGTCTGTGATAAAGCCGCTTCTGCTGCAGCTCTCAAACTTCCAGCTAATGACGAACCTTCTAAGCACGTATCTTGTGCTGCTAATGCAGAGGCTGGCTCCTGTGAATTGGAGGCAGATGACCCTCTTGTCTACACTTAACATTTGCTGTCCTATCAGTACCAGGGTGAGCGTCATTTTCTATTTATAACTTGTCGTTAGAATTCAAAGCAGGACTTTCAATATCCTGATCTGGCTGATCTGACAGTTCAGTCACTCACTTTATTTGGAAGACTAACATCATTACAGTAGATCTGATAATAATCTGAGATTGACCAAGGAGCATGGTTCTCTGCGAGTACTTGTACATCAGACTTTTATTATCTCCATTTCTCCCACAGCGGAGTACGTTACTGAGTTCTTCCAGCTGCGTGCGGAGCTCCTGGCGGTTGCTCGTGTCGCTCTGAGCAGCCGTCCTGTGCGAGGCCATAGCTTCTCCCGTTCCCGCACCTGCCGCCTGCAGCTCCGCGTTCGGGTTCCAGCTTCTCCGCCCTCCTTCCCCGCTGGGCCAGCTCGGGCTCGGGGAGGGGGAGGAGCGGCCACAGCGAAGGCGCTGGCGGCGGGTACGGGCAGAGGCCGCGAGTTCGGGCGCCAGACGGCTGCGGCCTCGGAGGGGCTGCGCGGGGCCGAAGCGGGGGCTGGTGGAGCCACAGCCCCGGGGGCGCGCGGGCAGCCACAGGCAGCCTCCCCGGCCAGGAGGCCCCAAAACGCGGAGCCTAACGGGGCTGCGGCAAGAGCAAGGGGACGGCGATGGCCCTGCCGGATCTGCGTGCCTGGAATCCTGGGAACGACTGCACCTTCCCCAGCCACGGGGGCGCGGGAGGAGCGTCGAAGTCCAGGGGCCAGAAGCGCTCCGGTCCGGCCGGCCGTTCCCGAGTTGAGCTGCAAACAGTGGCCAAGCGTGTTTTAAATCGAGTTTCCGTGTGGCTAGATATGACCTGCTGGTTACTCTTATTTTTTTCTCCATTCGTTGAGCTATGATTGACAAATTGAAAAGTGTGTATTTTTAGGGTGTACAATAGAGTGTTTTGAGATGTCAGTGGTCTTTAAATTACCTCAGTTAAGCTAGTTAGCCTATCTATCCCCTCACACAGTGAATACGTTTCTGTGTGTGTGGTGAGAGCACCTGAGATCTACTCTTGCAGCAAATTTCAAGTACACAGTATTGTTAACTATAGTCACTATTCTGTACATTAGGTCCCCAGCAGTTACTCACCTTGTAACTGAAGGTGCGCCCCTTCCATGGAAATCTCCCCACTTTCCCCACTTCCTAGCCCATGGGAACCAGCGTTCTACTGTTTCCATGGCTTTTCTAAATTTTTATTTACTTTTTTAGATTTTACATACAAACGAGATCATGCAGTAGTTGTCTTTCTGTATTCAGCTTATTTCGCTTAGCATAATGTCTTCAAGATTTATCAATATTGTTGTGGATGAGTTTCATTTTTATTAAAGCTGAAATTATGTCTCTCAGTTTATCTGTATCAGAGGAGTGCAGATACCCTTGATGATCCTGATTTTATGTCCTTTGGCTATATACTCCTAATTGGGATTAATGGTAGTTCTAGTTTAAAAATTTTAAGGAACCTCCACACTGTTTTTCATAATAGCTGCACCAATTGACATCCTCAGCAACAGTGCACAAGTGTTCTCTTTTTCCACACCCTAACACTTTTTATCTTTTGACTTTTTGATAATAGGTATCCAAACACCACGATAAGGTGATACCTCATTGTGATTTTGATTTTAATTACTGTGATAATTAGTGATGTTGAGCATTTTTTATATACCTGCTTGCCATTTGTATATCTTTGGAAAAATTGCTATTTATATATTTTGCCCAATTATTAATCAAGAAATTGCTTTTAATTCTGCTGTGGGTTTTTTGTATTGATTAGTATGACATATATTTTGGATAGTAACATATTATCCTACATATGGTTTACAAATATTTTCTCCCATTCCATATAATGCCTTTATATTTTGCTGATTGTTTCCTTTATTGTGCAGAAAATTTTTACTTTGACATAGTTCCACTTGTTTATTTTTGCTTTTGTTGACTGTGTTCTTGGTGTCAAATCCAAAACATCATTGCCATGACCAGTGTCAAGGAGGTTTTTCCCCATTTTTTTTTTTAGAGGATTCATGATTTCAGTTCTTATGTTTAAGTCTTTATTTCATTTCAAATTCATTTTGTGATGACATGAGAGAAAGGTTTACTTTTTGTCTGTGCATATCTAGTTTTTCCTACACCACTCCTTGATGTGTTTATCCTTTCTCCATTCTGTGGGATTGGTTGACTGTATATCTGTGAGTTTATTTCTGGGTCCTCTATTCTGTTCTATTGGTTTTTATGTAGGTACTATACTATATTAATGACTACAGCTTTGTAATATAGTTTGAAATCAGGAAGTGTGAGGCTTTCAGCCTTTTTGTTCTTCTCAGTATTTGGCTATTTGAGGTCTTTTGTGGTTCCATACTAATTTTAAAATTGTTGTTCTACATTTTAATAAAATGGCATTAAAATTTTGATAGAAATTTAACTCTGTAGATCACTTTGTGTAATATGGATATTTTAACAATATTAATTTTTAAAATCCATGAACACATATTTCCCATTTTGTATTCTTCATTTTCTTTCCTCAACATTTTATAGTTTTCAGCATGCAGATCTTTCATATTCTTTGTTAACTCATTCCTAAGTACTTCATTCTATTTGATAATATTGTAAATGGAACTATCTTTATTCCTGTTTCAGATATTTTGTTGTTACTGTAAAAAAATGCCACTGATGTTCATATGTTAATATTGTATCCTGAGAATTTACTGACTTAGTTGGTTAGTTATAACAGGTTTTTTTTTTTTCTGGTAAAATGGTGGGTATTCTGAATTCTGGTTAAACTTTAAATTGATAATTGCTATTATCATTTCAAAATTATTTAAAATATGACCAGATGGATTCCTGCTTTCATGAATTCAATGGAATTCAAATCTTCCCATTTAAAATAATTTTGTCGGTTGACCTAGACCCCGGGGATCGGGGGCACCCCGTGGGAGCCCGGAGATTCGCTTGGGGGTGGGAGGGAGAAGCCGTCAGAGAGGGGGCTGAGCTGGGGAAGCGGAGAGGGGCTCCGGGGACAGCCGGGAGGAGAGAGGGTCGTGTCGGAGACCCAGTGGGGAGAGACAATGGGCCAGAAAAGGAGGAAGGGTGAGAGTGGGCAACAGGACGGCTTCCCAGCGCAGCAGGGAACTTTGCTGAAACTGCGGGCCCCAGGGAACAGCGCGGGCAGGGTGGGAGGGAGTGGAGAGGACCCAGCAGACCCGAAGGTCAGTGTGGAGAAAGGGACATTTCCCGGTTCCTTCGCCTCTGCCCAGGGTTCTGCGGGCGTGGCCCCCCCCAGGGGCAGGGGAGGAGGTGGCTCCCGGCGGGCTCGGAGAACTAAGGGGCGCACACCCACTTCGCAGGGCCGGGGTGACAGGGGAAGCCTGAGACGGCTGCGGATCTCGCTGGCCCCGTGGGTGGGCGCGGGGGACGCGGGAGGGGCCGAGCTCACGGGGCCAGCGCCGGGGCCTGCAGGTGGCCCTGGAGGAATCTGCAAGCACACGCCCGTGCAGCGGGCCTTCCGGGAGACCAGTGTGGACAGCGCCCTGGACACGCCCTTCCCAGCTGGAACATCTGTGAGGCTGGAATTTAAGCTCCAGCAGACAGGGAATTGGCTGGAGGAAGGACTGGAAGAAACCCAAGTGCAAAGTCCAGCCCGAGAGGAGGAAGCAGAAATGGCTGACCTGCGTCAAACTGGAATGTCAGGATAAGGTTCTGGGCAGGATGGTTCGCTGCCCTCCAGAGACGCAGACTCGGCGGGAGCCTGAGGAGCACCAGGAGGCCGGGTGCAGCCCGGCGGAGCGGGCGGTGAGGCCCCACAGCCGCTGCTTCCCTGCACAGTTCGCCTTCTCCAAGGCCCGGCCCCCAGCGGAGCCCAGCGCTGAATCGCATGGCGCCCCCTGGAGCCCTGGCGGGGATAACCAGTGGAAGACCCCACCTCCCAGGGAGAGGACCCCACTGTATCCCCAGATAATAAAACTGTTCTCTCCCCAAAAAAATAAATAAATAATTTTGTCTGGTCTTTGAAAATGTGTATCCCCTGTGTACTGGTCAAAATGCTGCCCATTTATCTATATGCCTAATTAGCCAACTTTTTAATGAAGTTATTAAACATTCTTTTTTATTATGAAACAAAACAGTAAATTTGTTAATGGTTTTAATATCATCTAATATGATTGAAAATATGTCAATTTGTCATTGCCAATGAATCTTTGTGTTATTTATTTTACTCTGTTATGTATTCTGTCCATAAAGGTCTAAGTGGCTTAGAATCTTGCCTAACATATTGTATGTGCTAAGTACTAACTACTCTAATTCATCAAATTATCTTTCTATACCATTCTTAAAATACAATATTATTTTTATTTAGTTTTATTAAAATTTTTTGCCTAATCTAATTATTTATGAAAATTATGAGGTCTATTCAGTTTGTCCTCTTGATAAAAGCCAAAGTTTTTTTTTTTCTCTCTCTTTTTTTTTTTTTGAGACGGAGTCTCCCTCTGTTCCCCAGGCTGGAGTGCAGTGACACAATCTCGGCTCACCATAACCTCCGCTTCCCGGGTTCAAGTGATTCTCCTGCCTCAGCCTCCCAAGTAGCTAGGACTACAGGCATGTGCCACCATGCCTGGCTAATTTTTGTATTTTTAGTAGAGATGGGGTTTTACTATATTGGCCAGGCTGGTCTTGAACTCCTGACCACGTGATCCGCCCTCCTCAGCCTCCCAAAGTGCTGGGATTATGGCTTGAGCCACCGCACCAGGCCTTTTTTTTATCTCTTTATTAATACGTGAGAGAGTACAAATGCAGCTCCCTTACAGAAGCATGTTGCATAGTGATGAAGTATGGGCTTTTGGTGTGACAATCATCTGAATGTTGTTTATTGTCCCAATTAGTTATTTTCTCATTCCTAAACCCTCTCCAACCTCCCATCTTTCTGAGTCTCCAGTGTCTATTTTTCCAGTCTCTATATCCAAGTGTATGCTTAATTGAGTTCCCACTTACAAGTGAGAAAATACTGAATTTGATTTTCTGTTTCTGAGTTTTTTCACTTACAGTAATGGCCTCCGGTTTTATTCATGTTGTTGCAAAAGACATGATTTTATTCTTCTTCATGGCTGAGTAGCATTCCATGGTATACTTGTATAGCACATTTTCTTTATTCGATTATTGATTGATAAATTTAAATTGATTTCATATATCAGCTATTATGAATAGTGCTGTGATAAACATGTCAGCATGTGTATTTTCTTTATGTAACAAATTGTTTTCCTTTGGGTAGATACCAAGTAGTGGGAGTGCTGAATCAAATGGAAGTTCTATTTTTAGTCTATTTTGAAATCTCCATACTGTTTTCCAGAGGTTGTAGAAAGTTACTTTCCCACAAACAATGTATAAGTGTTCTCTTTTCTCTGTATCCTTGCCGATAGCGCATTTTTCTGCTTTTTAGTAATAGCCATTCTGCATGGTGTAAGTTGGTATCTCATTGTGGTTTTTAATTGGCATTTCTCTGATCATTGACAAGGCTGAGCATCTTTTACGTGCTTGTTGACCATTGACCATCAGTGTCTTTTTTTTTTAATGTTCATGTTCTTTGCTTGCTTTTTAATGAGGTTACTTGTTTTATTTTTGTTGAGCTGTTTGAGTTCCTTGCATATTCTGGATATTAGATCTTTGTCACATGCAAAACTCGTAAACATTTATCTCATTCCATAGGTTTTCTGTTCACTGTGTTAATTAGAAAGCTCATTTTCAGGAGCTTTTTAGTTTAATTGAGTTGCTGTTGTCTATTTTTGTTATTGTTACATCTGCTTTTGAGATCTTAGTCATAAATTCTTTGTCCAAGTCAATGTCTAGAAGAGTTTATCCTAGAGTTTCTTCTAGCATTTTTATAGTTTCAGGTCTTACATTTTAGTCTTTTAATCCATATTGAGTTGATTTTTGTATATGGTGGGACATAGGGGTCCCATTCCATTCTTCTGCATACGGAAATATAATTTTTCCAGCACAATTTGTTGAATAGGATGTCATTTCTCCAGTGTGTGTTTTTGTTGACTTTGTAAAAGATCAGTCATTTGTAGGTATGTGGCTTTATTTCTAGGTTCTCTATTCTGTACCATTGATCTATGTGTCGATTTATATCAGTACCATGCTGTTTTGGTTACTACAGCCTTCTAGCATAATTTTAAGTCAGATAATGTAATATCTCCAGCTTTATTCTCTTTGCTTAGATTTGCTTTGACTATTCAGGCTCTTTTTGTGGTTCCATAAGAATTTTAGTGGGTTTTTTTTTCTAATTTTATAAAAAATAACATTGGCATTTTGGTAGGAATTGCATTTAATATGTAGATTGTTTTGGGCAGTAGAGTCATTTTATTGATCATAATTCTTCCAGTCCATAAGCATGGGGATGTTTTTCTCATTTGTGTCATGTACAATTTCTTTCATCAGTGTTTTGTAGTTTTCCTTGAAGGGATCGTTCATCTCTTTGACCAACTGTATTTCTAAGCATTTTACCTTTTTTTTGTAGCTATTGTAAAACGAAGTGACTTTTTAATTCAGTTCTCAGCTTGATCATCATTAATGTATAAAAATGCTATCAATTTTTGTACTTTGATTTTTGCATCCTGAAACATTATTAAATTTATCAAATCTGAGTTTTTTGGTGGTCTTTAGAATTTTTGTATATATGATATTATATTATCATCAAAGAGGGAAAATTTGACTTTCCAATTACAACCACATAGATGCTCCCACGAAGATCAATAGACAGAGTCTCTGGGGAGGGCACAAGTGATGGTATTTCTTTAAGCTGGCCATGTGATTATGGCTGGAAGCATGGGCCGAGAGCCACTTAGCTAAGCCTTGCCTCTCAAGTCTGTCTGTCTTTCTTTCTTTCCTTCTTTCTTTCTTTCTTTCTGTCTGTCTGTCTGTCTGTCTGTCTTTCTTTCTTTCTTTTCTTTCGACAGAGTTTTCACTCATTGTACAGGCAGGAGTGCAGTGGCACCATCTTGGCCCACTGCAACCTCCACCTCCCAGGTTCAAGGGATTCTGCAGTCTCAGCCACCCGAGTAGCTAGGATTACAGGCACCAGCCACCACACCTGGCTAATTTTTGTATGTTTTAGTAGAGACATGGTTTGGCCATGTTGCCCAGGCTGGTCTTGAACTCCTGACCTCAGGTTATCTGCCCACTTCCGCCTCCCATAGTGTTGGGATTACAGGCATAAGTCACCACACCCGGCTGCCTCTCAAGTTTCAATGTGCATATGAATTATTTCCGATTCCAGGCTCTCTCTTAGTAATGTGATTCTGCAGGTTTGGAAGGGGTCCATGAATTGGCTTCTTTAAAAAGTCTCCTCTTAATGCTGATGTTTCTTCCACTACATCCAATATAGTAGCACTCAGCTAGAGAAAGTAGGCACAGCACAGAGCTCCTGACACCCAACACTGTTACCACAACACAAATACTTTTGGCTCAAAGTGGAAGCCACCAATCGCCATTTTCAAACATGTCATTTTCTGCTGGCTCTTTGCAGTTTAGAAAGCCTAGAGAAGGCATCAATGTTTGGGTAAGTCTGCATTTGGAAAACATGTACACATGAGTTAATACAATGTTTACTGAGCACATACTATGTGTTCAGAAGTCTGTTACAGAGCACTGTTCAGGAAACATTACATGATGTGAGTTAATCCTCATAGCACCCTGGGGAGTTGGGTGCTAAGTTTTCTGTAATTTTCAGGACTTAAATGAAGGGCCTAGCATTTCTATTTTTTCTTCCATTTAAAACATTATTTACCTGGAAAATAAAATGTGCAGAATAAAAGCTATATCGACAGATGAAGGGATAGAGAAAAAAGGATGAACTGTTCAGAGAGATGTTTTATATTTATATTTACCTTCTTGTGCCTTGTGGAGCAGCCACTGAATTTGCAGGAATGGAAAACAAGTTGCTAGGTGAGGTGTCTCTAGAAGCGCTGGCTTCAATGAAAAAGAAATTATAGCCCCCAAATATAGAATTATTTGCTTCCACTTATCTGCTTTTCCATTTTAGGAAATTGTGGGCACCAGCTCAGGAGAGGCAGCAGGAGCCCCCGCCCGAATCTCTGGTCTCCTTTAATGAGTTCTGTGAGAGAAGATTCTAGGGTGAGGCCAGACCTGGATGAGGCCTTAGAAGAGGGTGGATCTGGGCAGGGCTGGAACAGAAAGTGGACCCCATGTTTCTGATGTTCATGCTGGTGGAGTATTTCCAGTTCTGTCTTTCCTAAGCCTTCCCAACAGAGACTTGACTCTTAGAGCTTGTGTAATTTTAATCTGTTTTAGCCACTTCCCTGTCAATTTTTATAACACATGATAACAAGAAACTTAAGCAAAACTCGTAGGGTTTTTTAGGACAATTATATGAGAAGCTAAAAACTTATTTTTACCAAGATAAAAGAAATAGAAATAATCACAACAATAACAATAATTCTTCTGTCCATGAATAGCCCTTCAGGTGGTGACATCGGAACTCAAGGAACAGCATAAGGGAAATGGAGCAAACGCAGCCAAGGCCCCCTGTGCAGCTCCCTTCTCCCTTCCGACCACAGGATGCCGAATTCAGCCATTAATCCATTTCCCTTCCGACCACAGGATGCTGAATTCAGCTATTAATCCGTTTGCTCTAGATGAAAAGTTCCTGGACAATAGAAACCATGAATTCTTCATCTGTTTTTCTGATGGTCATGTGATATAGTTTAGATGTCCCCTCCAAATCTCATATTGAATTTTAATCCCCAATGTGGCAGGTGGGGCCTGGGGAGGAGATGGTTGAATCACCGGGTGAGTCCCTCATGGCTCTGTGCCGTCCTTGTGATAGTGAGTACTCGTGAGATCTGGTTGTTTAGAAGTGTGGCCCATCCCTCCCCCATCTTTCTTGTTTCTGCTTCTACCATGTGAGATGCCTGCTTCTCTTTCACCATGATTGTAGGCTTCCCCAGGCCTTCCCAGAAGCAGACGCTGGTGCTATGCTTCCTGTACAGCCTGCAGAACCATGAGCCAATCAAACTCTTTTCTTATAAATTACCCAGTCTCAGGCTTTTAAAATAGCAATGCAAGAATAGCTTAATACCTCATATGAAAAGAAAGCAATTGATATATTTACCAGTTTGAATACTTACCAGTTTGAGTCTCCAGACTTCTGCCTTGCTTCAACTCAAAAAACAGGAAGGGAGCAACCTCCATCTACTGCTCCTGATTATGGGAGAATCTTCAGTTCATCTTAAAACATTTCAGTCAAAAGCACCGTGTTTTATGTAGAAGAATGAGGGTGTCTGAAAGAATGGGTCTCTTTATTTATTTTTATTTCTGAGACAGGATCTCTTTCCCTGTCATTCTGGCTGGGGTGCAGTGGTTCACTGCAGCTTTGACATTCTGTGCTCCAGCGATTCTCCCACCTCAGCCTCCCAAGTAGCTGGGACCACACGTGCACACTACCACAACCAGATAATATTTGTATTTTTGGCAGAGATGAGGTTTTTCTATGTTGAGCATGCTGGTCTTGAACTCCTGAGCTCAAGTGATCCTCCAGCCTCTGCCTTTCAAAGTGCTGGAATTATAGGTGTGAGCCACCACACCAGGCAGATGGGTCTTAACTGATTTTAATCAGGATACCTGAGCATGGAAGACATGCCCTTAATTTTTTTCCTAATACAATATTTGACAGTTATATAACTATGATTTTTTTATTCCTGTGATTCATAAGGATATGATAGTAAAAGGCCTTGAAAGCCTGTAGGAAAAAAGTGCTACATTGTGCTTGAAACCACCTTTTACTCTGAAAGCAAGTGCCATCCAGACACATCTTTTTAGAAGGTATTTTCTCCTGCTGCATTTTAGTCAAACAGCTGAGTGTGTCTTGAAGTTGTTTTTTGATTTTTAACAGGACAAGTGTATTTTCTAAGACCCCAAACTCAGGAGTGGCCATGGGGCAAATCACCGCTGCACACATGGAATGCATGCACAGCACATGCATTTCTCATCCCGAACCAGGGGTTTTTCCCCCTGGGTGCACACGGGAATCACCAGGGAGGCTTTTAAAATTACCTAAACTCAAAAGGCAATAGATAAATGAACTCAGAATCCCTGCAGTGGGACCTGAGCCATAGTGCTGTTTAAATCTCTCTGGGTGACTGTGGGGTACAACCAAGCCCCCAAACTGCTGCTTTAAATCAGCTTCTTCAGATGAACTAGTGGCAAATGGTTTCCTGAAATGAATGGTTTAAATCAGCCTCTTCCGGTGAACTAGTGGCAAATGGGTTCCTGAAACAAATGGAAAGATTTGCTGCTGGGTTGTGCTCTTCTGATCTTACCTGCATTACCTACTTTTCCTTGCCGAACTGACCTCTGCTACGTATTTTATTCCTGATTCAATCCAGTTCTACTCATACCAAATGCATAGTATGCACTAGGTGCCCTTGCATTGCTGAACCTCACCGTGGGGAGAGGACTTTGCTGAATAATATTTGCATCCTAAAAAAAACTCAAAATACTGGACTCAAATGATCCTCCTGCCTTGGCCTCCCAAAGAGCTGAGACTGTAGGCATGAGCCACCGTGCTTGGCCTATACCCTAAAAAATTAAAACTATCTTACTTACTAAATTGATGTAAACATGGGAAGACCTAGAAGGTCACCGAAGTGTTACAACATAAGTAAATACTTTGGAATATTAATATCCATCTGATGATGCCCTGAGCAAACATGTCCCACTTTAAAACAGTACAAAACAGTGCTATTATTCTGAGATATGAAGTTAAAATTTTGTGCAAATAGGTAATATTTAAATTTTTATATATGTATAACATTCATGCAGAAAGACGTATACAAAGAAATCATGTAAAGTTTAATGAATTATTACAAAGTGAACACACGTGTGTAACCTAGAAATAGAACCAGCTTCACTAATGTCCTGGCAACCACTTTCTCTCTTTTGCTCCCCCAAAGTCACTAAGATCTTAAGAGCTAACAATGTAGATCAACTTTGTATTATTATGCATGTTTTATTACAGAAAATTTAAAACATACACAAAATAAAAGAAACAGTACAATAGGCCTGTTACCCAGGCTCAACAGCAACTAATAACATGCCAATTTCATGTTATCTATACTTCAACTCATTTCTCACACAGACTTTGTTATTTATTATTATTTTTTGTGGCATAAAATGTGTGCCCATTGAAGGTAAAATCTTGGCTGAGCACAATGGCTTAAGCCTGTGTAATCCCATCACTTTGGAATGACAAGGCAGGAGGATCATTTGAGGTCAGGAGTTTGAGAGCAGCCTGGGCAGCATAGTGAGACCACATCTTTATTAATTTTTTTTTTAATTAATCAGGTGCGGTGGTGCACGCCTGTAGTTCCAGCTACTTGGGATGTTGACATAGCAGGATCCCTTGATTCTACGAGTTTGAGGCTACAGTGAGTTGTGATTGTGCCACTGCACATCAGCTTGGGTGACAGAGTGAGACTCTGTCTCAAAAAAAAAATAAAGGTTCGACCTTAACTAGCTTTTTACACATAAACACACCCATATAAGCAATCCCTCTTTTAACAATAGAATACCAAATTAAAAATCATTAATGTGAACCCATTTTTAACTCAGAATTTATCTTTTAATAAGTTTCTTTTCTTTTTTTTTTTTTTGAGGTAAGATGTGCACTCATTGAAAGGTCTAATTTTGGCTGGGCATGGTGGCTCACATTCGTAACCTCATCACTTTGGAAGCCAGAGCTCAGGAGTTTGAGACCAGCCTAGGCAACGTAACAAGGCCTCACTGGGGCGAGAGAGTGAGACCTCATCTCTACAACAATTTTTTAAAAGTTAGTTGGGCATAGTGGTGCACACTTGTAGTCACAGCTATTTGGGAGGCTGACTTGGGAGGATCACTGGAGTCTGGGAGGTCAAGGCTGCAGTGAGCTGTGATTGCACCACTGCACTCCTTCCAGAGGGACAGAGTGAGGCTCTGTCAAAAAAAGGTTACAATTTTAACTGTACATGTTTGACACATCAAACATCCATATAAACAATCCCTCTCTTAAAAATAAAAGTACCCAATTTAACAGTTATTAATATTCATATGAATTACCTAGAAATTTTTTGTTTGTTTTGGTTTGGATTTTTATTGAAAGAGGACACCTAGAAATGTTATTTAAAATCTAGATTTTGATAAAAATAAGCCTGAGTTTTTTCTTTTTTTGAGACGGAGTTTTGCTCTGTCTCCCAGCTGGAGTGCAGTGGTGTGATCTCGGCTCACCAAAACTTCTGCCTCCCGGGTTCAAGCAATCCTTCTGCCTCCCAACTAGCTGGGATTACAGGCGTGAGCCACCACATTCAGCTAATTTTTTTTTTTTTGTATTTTTAGTGCATATGGGGTTTCCTTATGTTGGCTAGGCTAGCCTTGAACTCCTGACCTAAGGTGATCCACCCACCTTGGCCTCGTAAAGTGCTGGGATTACAGGCATAAGCCACCATGACCGGCCAGGCCTGAGTTTTGCCTGAGAATTTCTCTTTCTAAGAAAGTACATCATATGGCAGTTACAAGGTCTCTTTTGTCTAAAATAAATAGAATTTAATAAATAAAAATTTAAAAAATTTACCTGAGATTAAAGGACAAATCAAAACACATGGGTAATATGTTGTCTGTAGGAATATATTTTAACAATGACATAAATTATTAATAATCACTAAATGTTATAATAATTTATTAACTAAAATTAACAAAATTCCTATTACGATATCTATGAAAACACTTTCTTAGAGTAAAATATTCTCATATCTTGAGAGGGCACTGGTTAAAAACAGCAAAGATGTGGAAGTCGATGTCTTATCAAGTACTTACTATCACGTAAGTAGCAGACCCCTCTTCACAGCTTTTACAGAGTTATCCAAAAAGCAGTCATTTACACAAGAGCAGACAATTTTCCTAGCTTTCTATTGAGTTTATATGTTAATGTTGTTACAAAATTTATAAAATTACCGGACCAAATTTTATATATTATTTCATAATATATCAAAATTTATTTAGATGTCAAATAAATTTTATATCATAATATATAATGTTATCATATTATGATAAGTTCCATTTACATTCAGACAATTTCACTAGGCAATGTCTGTCTACCACTAATTCTTTTTTCGTTCCACTATCTGCACAGGCAGCACAGCTGGGAAAACACAGACTCACCCAACACAGTCTCCTCCCTGTGTCTTTCTCCTCCTCAAGGAATCAGTTCAGTCAATCAAGTCATTTGGGACTGGAGGCTGAGTACTCCTTAACATAGAAGGTCTCATTCCTGCATGCTTTCCTCAGCAGAGGGGGAGACAAGAAGGTCCTTTTAGGGGACACTTGCTTGGACATAGACCAGGCTAGTTGGAGGGCTCTGAGCAGCAGAGACAGACTCCGCCGCAGTAGGAAGGGATGAGGCAGCTATTCTGAACCTGGAGCTCCACCACACCTTGTCCCGTCTCACTGAGGCAGTTTTGAGAGGCTGCCCTGGAATACGTCTTGCTGGTGGATGTTGAGAAACAATCTGGGCTTTGACGGGATTCAGGTGGTGTCCACGGTGTGAAGACAGGAGCTGATGTTCAGAATCTAGGCTGTTTTTCTTGTGATCAGTTGGGTTACCTGTTTGAGGCCAAGTCCATTTTTACTAGGGAGGCTGAATAAAGTCCACAGAACACAATGGCGCTCCCAGGATGACTGAGGAAGGGTGAGAATGGGGGAAAGTTTTTCCACCGAGACTTTTTGCTACCTCAGGAATCGGGGGCTTAATTAGGTTAGCACTGGCTCAACCTAATCAATTCAATTTTATTGCATTTGATCTAATTATCTTCCCCATTTTTAAGGTAGGAAGGGCCATTTCATTTGGTATTTATTTTTTTCTCTGCATGTTTATTTCATCATATATGTGTGAATCTAATACAATCAACCATAATTTGACATGTGTTGTTTCCAAACATTTAAGAAATTATAATATCTATGCATACAATGTTAACACTATGTATAATAAATTCTCTTTCTGTGCAAAATATATAACATATGACAATATAGGCATGTTTAATTGTGCATCTTGAAAGGTGAACAGGATCATAAATCCTTCCAGGTAGGAACTGGGACAGAAATAGGAAGAAGTGGTTCCCCGATTTTCCGGTCCCTGTGCTCCCGATTCTTTGTTTTCTGGACACCATGACAGGATCCTGAAAATGTCTCCCTTTAACTGTGTCTAGGTCCCCAGTAGAACTACAGCAAGAAACTTCTGATTGAGGCTCTAAGAAGCAGCAGGAATGAGAAAACTCTTCAGCCAATAAGAGTAAGCCACGCCCAGCCGAGGGACGTATAAAAGGCAGGTCTCACAGACTAACCCACACTCTGCCTTTGGACGTGAGAGAGAGCGCACCTTTCACTTGAGCTTCAACATGGGAAAGGGAAATGAAGACCCCGATCTCCACTGCTCCTCCATCCAGTGCTCCACTGACCAGCCCCCTTTCCAACAGATCTCCTTTTCAGAAAAGGGCTCAGATGAGAAGAAACCATTCAAAGAAAAAGGCAAGACCGCCTTCTCCCATTCCAGTGAGAAGCACATACAAAGGCAAGGTAAGGCCTTGGGCTGCTCCTACGGAGGCTGGAAGGAGGGTTGGAATCAGGGATACTGAGCTATGTGTCTTTAGCAGGGTTTTATTTTGAGATTTGGGGATGGGAAATGGCTTAGTGCCCTCAGGGGACTTGAGAAACGTGTTCACTCGTGACACTGGCAGAAGAGCTTCACATGAAAGACTGATTCGCAAAAGTGCATCAGAGATAGACTATGGGACTCTGCCTAGGGAGAGGTGAGTCATCTATACTTTCTTTTGCAGCAGGATCGGAGCCCAATCCAAACAAGGAGAATTCTAAGGAAACCAAGCTCAAGGCCGGGAACAGCACTGCTGGATCAGGTAAGATTTGACTCTTTCAAGGTGAGAAGGGACAGGGAAGCAACACAGGCTCCCCTGGCAAGGAAACTGGGAGCTCCTTGGCAGCCAGGGCCATACAGATCCTGGACACTGGAGAACAGAAGAGAGCTGGGGTTTGGTGGTAACCTCAGCTCCTGTGTGTCCAGGATGGACTAGGAATTTCAGGGTGTTCAGTTGGAGGCACTTTCTCAAACTCTCATTGTGTTCACAGAACCAGAGTCCAGCTCATATCGGGAAAACTGCAGGAAAAGAAAAATCAGTTCCAAGGACAGCTGCCAAGACACAGCAGGTAGAATCTTGGTGTTTGTTGTTGTTGGTGGTGGTTTTTTTGTTTTTGGTTTGCCCCAAAAGGCAAATAATCCGGAAACTTTTATACGAGGCTTGAGCGGAAAGGGAGTTACTTATTGACAAGTAAATTTTTGAGATCTTAGCACTCTGAGAATATTTGGGGACTCACAAGGGGTTCAGCCTCACTTCATTCCAGTGCTGAGATGGTCAGGAAGGAGTGGGAGAGACAAGTGGGGTTCACCTGGGTGTACAGGGGGTTCTGGAAATCAGGGTCTGTGGGGACTGCTCTGGTGAGTCTCTCACATGCTTTCTTTGCAGGGAACTGTCCAGAAAAGGAGTGCAGCTTGTCGTTGAATAAAAAATCAAGATCCTCCACTGCTGTGCACAACAGTGAAATCCAGGAGACCTGTGATGCCCACCATAGGGGACGTTCCAGAGCTTGCACTGGGCGCAGCAAGCAACATAGGTCTCGGGCCCTGGGAGTCCAAACACCGTCAATTCGAAAAAGCTTGGTGACCTCTGTGCGAGCTATGTCAGAGGCTGTTTATCAAGACCTAACCCAGGTGTGGGCACAGCAGATCCATTCTCCACTGACCTGTGAGCAGCTGACACTGCTCACTCGGCTCCGGGGGCCTCTGTGTGCCCAGGTGCAGACCTTGTATTCCATGGCCACCCAGGCAGCTTATGTCTTCCCTGCTGAGAGCTGGCTTGTCCCAGCCACATTGCCTGGTCCTAGGGATTCAGCCCTGGATAGAGAAGCCCATCCTTTCCCTGGGCAGGAGATAACTGAGACTGTCAGTGGATCAGATGAGGCTAAGCTGTGAGCACCCCGACCCTATTCAGCAGAGATGCAGCTCTGGGAATGAGAACAAGGATCTGCGTCTTCTCAGATTCTTCCAGATGACCAGCAGTGACAATTTTAGACACACTGTGTTAATAAATGACAGAACCTGAAGAAGTCATAGGAAAGAAACTTGAGTGGTATACTCAGAATGGCGAGCCCTGAATTTTGCAGACCACTAAGACTATAGTCAAATTTTATATTTCGTGTTAGACATTTGATGCCTTTTGGATGTCTGATGACAGTCGTGCGTTTCTATATAATCAGAAAAGCATTAGAATGTAATCGTGAATTTGCATATTTTAGATTGTAGAAAAGTAAATATAAAATTATGTGCTCCTTTTTTGTTTTTGTTTTTTGAGGTAGTCTTGCTATGTTACCCAGGCTGGAGTGCAGTGGCACAATCTTAGCTCACTGCAATCTCTGCTTCCTGGGTTCAAACAATTCTCATGCCTCAGCCTCCCAAGTAGCTGGGACTACAGGCATGTACTGCTATGCCTGGCTAATTTTTTTTTTCTTGTATTGTTAGTAGAGACAGAGTTTTGTCACTTTGGCCAGGTTGGCCTCAAACTCAGGTGATCCGCCAGCCTCGGCCTCCCAACGTGCTGGGATTACAGGCATGAACCGCCTTACCAAGAAATTGCTTCTCTTTTAATCCAGAAAAGGTTGTAGGTCTCACTCTTCCAGCCTGAACCCATGGAGTACTAATATCCACAAACCATTAATAGCACTCCCTGTGGGAAAATGTCTATATATTTTTAGTTTGATATAATTATAGTAAAATTACTATGCAAGCTGTTTACTTTTAATATTTCTACATAAAATTTAAGTCAAGATATATTAAATGGTAAATGATTGTACTTATTTATTGACCTGCCTCATGTTTCATTTCATTTTAAACATCCTAAATTTATATTTTATTATATTTCATACATTTCAATTGATTGTACTATATTGCAGGATATGGAGATTTCATCACGTACTACAATACAGTGTATTTTGTTATATTTGACATATATTCTACTTGTATTTTGTACTGAGATCATACACTATTTCATTATCTAAGTGTATTAATTACTTGTTTGGTTGCTTTATAATTTTCATTTTATGTAATGAAATAAACAATGTTGTTTGGAATTTTAAATTTCTTTCATATGGAATTTGAATTTAATAAAGATGTGAAAAAGAGAATGTCTTATTGTCACTTCCGTGTCATCCTATCCCTGACCTCCCCACAGCCCACAGCTCTTGTCATAGTCCGGGAATAGTGTTCTATCACTACAGGAAATGGGGCCAATTCAATGGTAATACACAGATATAAATTGGAGATACAGAGATTTTATTCTCGACCACTGCAGTATAAAAGAATCACAGTAACGCGAGTCACACAATTTTTGGGTTGACACTGCTTATGAGTTATGCTTACACTATGCTGTAGAATAACGCTGAAATAAATTATGTCTATTAAACAAATGCACATACATAAATAATGTGTCTAAGTAACAATGTACATATCTTAATGAAAATGAATTTTATTGCTAAAAAATGTTAACACACAGATACACACAATGGGATCATGTAATGTTGAAAAATAGAGATGGGGAGAGGAACAGAGAGAGAAAGGGAGGAATGGAGAGAGAAAAGGACAGATGGACAGAGGGACACTGGAAAGGAGAATGTGGGGAAGGGGAGGAAGGGAGGTAGGGAGGAAGGAGGGAGGAAGGGAAGGACAGAGGGAGAAAGGGAGCAAGAGACAGAGAGAGGAAAGCAGAGAGAAAAGCGGTCTTCTGTCTCCAGGACCAGCAGGACCTCGCACTCCGGGAAAATGTTGGGTGCCCAGTGCAGGCTGAGTGCTCGGCCGACAGCCACGTCGGCCGGCGGCGCGCTCACCAGCTCACCAGCCCTCCGGATCGCCAGCCCGGGTCACTTCATCCCGGAACAATTCAGACGAATTCCGCCTCCCAAGGAATGAGAGAATTGCCCAGAGAGCAATGAGCCGAGACTCGGGTGATTGTCCGTTTTTCATCCACATGGTTCACAGATGACATAGCCCCACGTTGAGCCTGCAACAGAGCGCGAGGCAGATACTCCCATTCACACGGGAGTCACACTCAGGCCGAGTGAACCATGATTCCGGGTCCCACGTTCCTTCGCCCTCTGCAAGGGGGCCTGTTGCTCACGTGTCTCCCGCCCCCGAAAGCGTGACCATGTTGACTGTTTCCCGAGCTCTGCAGGGACACAGAAACCTCCAGCGAAGCGTGGAAAAGCAGCATCGTAACTTCGCTCTCCTTTCCAGTTTCCAAACCGGCCACAGTGGAGAATCCCCTTGTTGCAGGAAACAGCAATCCGTCGTCAGGCCGTGATGCACCCGACGTTTCTTTTCTCTGTAGTTTCGCTCTCGTTTTCTACATGAAAATGAACGAGATCCACACACCTGCGTGCGTGAGACTATCACGGCAACGGCGACACCCACAGGCATTGCCGCCTTCCCGGAGAGGGCCTGGAAAACTCAAGACTCTCATGGAAGTTCAGTTCCACACTCCACGCTTCACGGTGGTTTCTGCCTGAAAACTGAGTCAAGACAGCGGCTTCCAGTTTCCATAGAATTACTGGAGAACCTCAGAGAGCCAGTCCCCGAAGGCCCTCTTTCCCCTCCAATCCGGACCTAAACCCACCCACCCCACAAGGCCCTGGTCACTGTGGTTTTTGGCTTCGGAGGACGGGCTACCCTGGGACCTTCGGTCTCGAGCTCATGCATGTTCATAACGCGGTGGAGGTGGTAGGTCTTTCTAAGGGCCTCCTGGCTGCACCTGCCGCAGTGCACAGGCCGGCTGAGGTGCACGGGAGCCCGCCGGCCTCTCTCTGCCCGCGTCCGTCCGTGACATTCCGGCCGGGACTCACCGCGATGGCCCTCCCGACACCTTCGGACAGCACCCTCCCCGCGGAAGCCCGGGGACGAGGACGGCGACGGAGACTCGTTTGGACCCCGAGCCAAAGCAAGGCCCTGCGAGCCTGCTTTGAGCGGAACCCGTACCCGGGCATCGCCACCAGAGAACGGCTGGCCCAGGCCATCGGCATTCCGGAGCCCAGGGTCCAGATTTGGTTTCAGAATGAGAGGTCGCGCCAGCTGAGGCAGCACCGGCGGGAATCTCGGCCCTGGCCCGGGAGACGCGGCCCGCCAGAAGGCCGGCGAAAGCGGACCGCCGTCACCGGATCCCAGACCGCCCTGCTCCTCCGAGCCTTTGAGAAGGATCGCTTTCCAGGCATCGCCGCCCGGGAAGAGCTGGCCAGAGAGACGGGCCTCCCGGAGTCCAGGATTCAGATCTGGTTTCAGAATCGAAGGGCCAGGCACCCGGGACAGGGTGGCAGGGCGCCCGCGCAGGCAGGCGGCCTGTGCAACGCGGCCCCCGGCGGGTGTCACCCTGCTCCCTCGTGGGTCGCCTTCGCCCACACCGGCGCGTGGGGAACGGGGCTTCCCGCACCCCACGTGCCCTGCGCGCCTGGGGCTCTCCCACAGGGGGCCTCCGTGAGCCAGGCGGCGAGGGCCGCCCCCGTGCTGCAGCCCAGCCGGGCCGCGCCGGCGGAGGGGATCTCCCAACCTGCCCCGGCGCGCGGGGATTTTGCCTACGCCGCCCCGGCTCCTCCGGAAGGGGCGCTCTCCCACCCTCAGGCTCCTCGGTGGCCTCCGCACCCGGGCAAAAGCCGGGAGGACCGGGACCCGCAGCGCGACGGCCTGCCGGGCCCTTGCGCGGTGGGACAGCCTGGGCCCGCTCAAGCGGGGCCGCAGGGCCAAGGTGTGCTTGCGCCACCCACGTCCCAGGGGAGCCCGTGGTGGGGCTGGGGCCGGGGTCCCCAGGTCGCCGGGGCGGCGTGGGAACCCCAAGCCGGGGCAGCTCCACCTCCCCAGCCCGCGCCCCCGGAGGCCTCCGCGCGGCAGGGGCAGATGCAAGGCATCCCGGCGCCCTCCCAGGCGCTCCAGGAGCCGGGGCGCTCGTCTGCACTCCCCTGCGGCCTGCTGCTGGATGAGCTCCTGGCGAGCCCGGAGTTTCTGCAGCAGGCGCAACCTTTCCTAGAAACGGAGGCCCCGGGGGAGCTGGAGGCCTCGGAAGAGGCCGCCTCGCTGGAAGCACCCCTCAGCGAGGAAGAATACCGGCTTCTGCTGGAGGAGCTTTAGGACGCGGGGTTGGGACGGGGTCGGGTGGTTCGGGGCGAGGGCGGTGGCCTCTCTCTCTTTCGCGGGGAACACCTGGCTGGCTACGGAGGGGCGTGTCTTCGCCCCGCCGCCTCCACCGGGCTGACCGGCCTGGGATTCCTGCCTTCTAGGTCTAGGCCCGGTGAGAGACTCCACACAGCGGAGAACTGCCATTCTTTCCTGGGCATCCCGGGGATCCCAGAGCCGGCCCAGGTACCAGCAGGTGGGCCGCCTACTGCGCACGCGCGGGTTTGCGGGCAGCCGCCTGGGCTGTGGGAGCGGGCAGCCCGGGCAGAGCTCTCATGCCTTTCCACCACCCCACCCCGCCGCCTGACCGCCCCCTCCCCACCCCCACCCCCCACCCCCGGAAAATGCGTCGTCCCCTGGGCTGGGTGGAGACCCCCGTCCCGCGAAACACCGGGCCCGCGCAGCGTCCAGGCCTGACACCGCTCCGGCGGCTCGCCTCCTCTGCGCCTCCGCGCCACCGTCGCCCGCCCGCCCGGGCCCCTGCAGCCTCCCAGCTGCCAGCTGGGGTTGCAACCCCTGCTTTTTTTTGCCTTCCATTTGCTTGGTAAGTATTCCTCCATCCCTTTATTTTGAGTCTATTTGTGTCTTTGCACGTGAGATGGGTCTCCTGAATACGGAACACTGATGGGTCTTGACTCTTTAGCCAATTTGCCAGTCTGTGTTTTTTAATTGGAGCTTTTAGCCCATTTACATTTAAGGCTGATATTGTTATGTGTGAATTTGATCCTGTCATTACGATGTTAGCTGGTTATTTTGCTGTTAGTTAATGCAGTTTCTTCATAGTGTCAATGGTCTTTACAATTTGGTATGTTTTTGCAGTGGCTGATACCAGTTGTTCCTTTCCATGTTTAGTGCTTCCTTCAGGAGCTCCTTTAAGGCAGGCCTGGTGGTGAAAAAATCTGTCAGCATTTGCTTTTCTGTAAAGGATTTTATTTCTCCTTTACTTATGAAGCTTAGTTTGGCTGGATATGAAATCCTGGGTGGAAAATTCTTTTCTTTAAGAATGTTGAATATTGGCCCCCATTCTCTTCTGCCTTGTAGAGTTTCTGCTGGTAGATCTGCTGTTAGTCTGATGGGCTTCCCTTTGTGGGTAACCTGACCTTTCTCTCTGGCTGCCCTTAAGATTTTTTCCTTCATTTCAACCTTGCTCAATCTGACGACTGTGTGTCTTGGGGTTGCTTTTCTTGAGGAGTGTCTTTGTGATATTCTCCGTATTTCCGAATTTGAATATTGGCCTGCCTTGCTAGGTTAGGGAAGTTCTCCTGGATAATATCCTGAAGAGTGTTTTCTAACTTGGTTCCATTCTCCCCATCACTTTCAGGTACAGCAATCAAACGTAGATTTGGTCGTTTCACATAGTCCCATATTTCTTGGAGGCTTTGTTCATTTCTTTTCATTCCTTTTTCTCTAATCTTGTCTTCTTTATTTATTTCATTAAGTTGATGTTCAATCTCTGATATCTTTTCTTCTGCTTGATTGAATCAGTGCTCGATCCTTGTGCATGCTGCATGAAGTTCTCATGGCGTGTTTTTCAGCTCCATCAGGTCATTTATGTTCTTCTCTAAACTGGTTATTCCAGTTAGCAATTGGTCTAGCCTTTTTTCCAGGTCCTTAGCTTCCTTACATTGGGTTAGGACATGCTCCTTTAGCTTGGAGGAGTTTGTTATTACCTACCTTCTGAAACCTACTTCTCTCAATTTGTCAAACTCATTCTCCATCCAGTTTTCTTTTGTTCCCTTGCTGGTGAGGAGTTGTGATCCTTTGGAGAAGAAGAGGCATTCTGGTTTTTGGAATTTTCAACCTTTTTGCTCTGGTTTCTCTCCATCTTTGTGGATTTATCTACCTGTGGTTTCTGATGTTGGTGACCTTCTGATGGGGTCACTGAGTGGATGTCCTTTTTGTTGATGTTGATGCTGTTCCTTTTTGTTTGTTAGTTTTCCTTCTAACAGTCAGGCCCCTCTGCTGCAGGTCTGTTGGGGTTTGCCCTAGGTCTACTCTAGACCCTGTTTGCCTGGGTATCACCAGCGGAGGCTGGAGAACAGCAAAGATTGCTGCCTGTTTCTTCCTCTGGAAGTTTTGTTCCAGAGGAGCACCCACCAGATGCCAGCCAGAGCTCTCCTGTATGAGGTGCCCATTGGCACCTACTGGGAGGTGTCTCCCAGTCAGGATACACGGGGGTCAGGGACCCACTTGAGGAGGCAGTCTGACCCTTATCAGAGCTCGAATGCTGTGCTGGGAGATATGCTGCTCTCTTCAGAGCCATCAGGCTTTTCAAGGATGCTCAAAGTCTGCTGAAGCTGTGCCCACAGCCACCCTTTCCCCTAGGTGCTCTGTTCCAGGGAGATGGGGGTTTTATCTATAGGTCTCTGACTGGGGCTGCTGCCCTTTTTTCAGAGATGCCTTGCCCAGAGAGGAGAAATCTAGAGAGGCAGTCTGGCTGCTGTGGCCTTGTTGAGTTGTGGTGGGCTCCACCCAGTTCAAACTTTCTGGTGGCTTTGTTTACACTGTGGGGGTAAAACTGCCTACTCAAGCCTTGGCAATGTGGAAGCCCCTCCCCCCACCAAGCTCGAGTGTCCTAGGTCAACCTTAGACTGCTGTGCAAGAATGTCAAGCCAGTGGATCTTAGCTTCTGGGCTCTGTAGGGGTGGGACCCGCCAAGCCAGACCACTTGGCTCCCTGGCTTCAGCCCCCTTTCCAGGAGAGAGAATGGTTCTGTCTTGTTGGCATTCCAGTTGCCACTGCGGCATGAAAAAAAAAAAAACTCCTGCAGCTAGCTCGGTGTCTGCCCAAACAACTGCCTAGTTTTGTGCTTGAAACCTAGGGCCTTGGTGGCAGAGGCACTGGAGGGAATCTCCTGGTCTGTGGATTGTGAAGACCGTGAGAAAAGCATAGTTTCTGGGTTGAGTGCACGGTTCCTCATGGTACAGTCCCTCGGGGCTTCCCTTGGCTAGGGGAGGGAATTCCCCCAACCCCTTGCACTTCCCGGGTGAGGCGACGCCCCATTCTGCTTTGGCTCACCCTCCGTGGGCTGCACCCACTCTCCAACCAGTCCCAGTGAGATGAACCAGGTACCTCAGTTGGAAATGCAGAAATCACCTGCATTCTGCATTGATCTCACTGGGAGCTGCAGACTGGAGCTGTTCCTATTTGGCCATGTTGCCAGCAAATTCTGAGATTTTTTTAAAAAGTGCAAAGAAAGACATCTGAGGGGTGCTGACATATTCGGGTCACCTCAAGCCACATGCCAGCTTGCTTGCCCCTGTTGGATTCAGCAGAGGGAGATAGGCCTTGCCATACCTGCGGTGTCTGCCAAAGCTTCCTCCTGGCAATTCTTGGGAGTGCTGATACCTGGGCCACAGCTAGTCCAAGTTTATCACTGAAGATCCTATCAAAGTTTTGTCTGAAATTCCACTTTTGCCTTTTGTCCTAAGTGGTTGTGGACATCTCCAGGGGCTGATACCAAGGACTAGGAACAGCTGAGGGAAGCAGAAAGGTTCAGAGTACATCTCTATTTACAGGGAACAGAACACCGGCCTCCGAGAGTCCATGGAGCAATGGGAAAATTGCAGTGATTACTCATCACTGTGAAACCTCTACTTTGAATACAGTATCTTCTGGCAAGCACAGGGGACTGCAGTCGACAATGCTGCTGAATATACCTGAGTACATATTGAGACATTTGTTTGGTAAACAGTCAATGCATACAATAAATTACCTTGAGAGGGCCATCTGTGCTCCAGATGTGAGAGTTCATGTGAATAGAATGGCCACAATTCAAAGAATCTTCACAGGAAAACAGGGCTCAGAGCTCATCCACAATGGACAGACAGGGAGGGAAACAGGTGGAGGTTAGTTCACCACTTCCTCATAAGAAGGTAATAAATAGTTTGATGAAACAAAATGGTAGCACTGAGTAATTGTGGGCTTCTGGATAGGCAGTCAGGTTGATTTCATGTTGCTACTGCTGGACTTGAGGGCTGGCTGGGCTGTGGTGGCAGACACAGCAGCAGCTCAGGATGATGGTGATGGTCCACGCCAGCCAGAACCACCAATGTTCATAGTAGTAGTTACAACACTGAGACTGCCCATAGCAGTGTCCTGTTGTGTCACAGATGCAGCTTTGATTGTTGGTACACACACAGGCTTCCTTATCCTGTGGGGGTTCAGCCCTGGCTGACACGCGGCTAGGCAGTGCCTAGAGGTGGAAGAGCTCCATGCCACCCAGGAGTCTTCCCTCCATACTCCTCCTGCTCCTCCGATCCAGCGCGGGCACCTCCCTCCACCCTTGCTGCACTTCTCCTCTACCCTCTTCTTCCTTCTTTTGTTCTTTTCCTATAATACGTTTTGAAGTCAGATTGTGAGGCCTTCAGCTTTGTTCTTATTGCTCAAGAGTCCTTTAGTTATTCAGGGTCCTTTGTGGTTCCACGTACATTTTCAAATTGTTTTTTCTATTTCTGTGAAGAATGACATTGAAATTTTGATAAATATTGCATTAAACCTATAAATCACTTTGGGCAGTAAGGACATTTTAAGAATATTAATTCTTCCTACCCATGAACATAAAATATCTTTCCATGTGTTTGTGTCATCTACAATTTTTTCATCAATGTTTTATAGTGTTCAGAATACAGATCTTTCACCTCCTTGGTTAAATGTACTCCTAAGTACAATCATAAATGTGCTCCTAAACAAAAAAAATACGGTTTTTTTGATGCTACCATGAATGAGATTGATTTCTTTCTTTTTGTCATATAGTTTGTTGTCAGTGTAAAGAAACTACTGAGTTTTGTACATTGATTTTGAATTCTGCAATTTTATTGAATTCATTGATCATGTCTAATAGCTTTTTGGTGGAGTTTTTAGGGTTTCCTATATATAATATGTCATCAAACAGAGACAATTTTACTTCTTCCTTTTCAATTTGAATATCTTTTATTTCTTTATTTGATTTAATTGCTCTGGCTAGGACTTCCAGAAATAGGTTGAAAAGAAGTAGTGAGAATAAATATCCTTGTCTTATTCTTGATCTTAGCAGAAAAGATTTCACTTTTTCGTTGTTGGGTATGATGTGAGCTGTGAGCTTGTTGTATATGTCCTGTTTTGTGTTAAGGTACATGCCTTCTACGCCGAATTTGTTGAGAGGTTTTGTCATGAGAGGATTTTGAATTTAGTCAAATGCTTTTTCTGCATATATAGAGATAGCTATTTTTTTATCCTTCATTCTGTTAATGTGGTTGATTTGTGTTTGCTGAACCATCTGGAGGATAAATCCACTTTATCATGGTAAATGTTCTCCTAATGTGTGGTTAAATTCTGTTTGCTAGCACTTTTTTTTTGAGGACTTTTGTATCTGTGTTCATCAGGGATATTGGTTGGCCCATACTTTTCTTATAGTGTCCTTGTTTGCCTTTTTATTTTTATTTTTATTTTTTTGTTTTTGTTTTTTTTAATTATACTTTAAGTTTTAGGGTACATGTGCACAACGTGCAGGTTAGTTACATATGTATACATGTGCCATGCTGGTGTGCTGCACCCATTAACTTATCATTTAACATTAGGTATATCTCCTAATGCTATCCCTCCCCCCTCCCCCCACCCCACAACAGGCCCCAGTGCTAATATCCGGAATCTACAATGAACCCAAACAAGTTTACAAGAAAAAAACAAACAACCCCATCAAAAAGTGGCCAAAGGATATGAACAGACACTTCTCAAAAGAAGACATTTATGCAGCCAACAGACACATGAAAAAATGCTCATCATCACTGGCCATCAGAGAAATGCAAATCAAAACCACAATGAGATACCATCTCACACCAGTTAGAATGGCAATCATTAAAAAGTCAGGAAACAACAGGTGCTGGAGAGGATGTGGAGAAATAGGAACACTTTTACACTGTTGGTGGGACTGTAAACTAGTTCAACCATTGTGGAAGACAGTGTGGCGATTCCTCAGGGATCTAGAACTAGAAATACCATTTGACCCAGCCATCCCATTACTGGGTATATACCCAAAGGACTATAAATCATGCTGCTATAAAGACACATGCACACGTATGTTTACTGTGGCACTACTCACAATAGCAAAGACTTGGAACCAACCCAAATGTCCAACAATGATAGACTGGATTAAGAAAATGTGGCACATATACACCATGGAATACTATGCAGCCATAAAAATGATGAGTTCATGTCCTTTGTAGGGACATGGATGAAGCTGGAAACCATCATTCTCAGCAAACTATCACAAGGACAAAAAACCAAACACCGCATGTTCTCACTCATGGGTGGGAATTGAACAATGAGAACACTTGGACACAGGAAGGGGAACATCACTTTAAAAAAAAAACAATAATGCCGATCTTTTAAAATGAGTTTGGAAATACTCTTTCTCCTTCAAGTTTTTGGAAGAATTTCAGAAGGATTGTATTATTATTTTTTAAAATGTTAGAATTCAGCAATGAAGTTTTCTGGTCCTGGGATGTTCTTTGATAGGAGATGTTTTATTATTGATATACTCTCCATACTCAGTATTGTTCTGTTCAGATTTTATCTTTCTTCTTGACTTTCTCTAGGTAAGTTGCATTTTTCTAGAAATTTATCTGCTTTTTCTAGGTTATCCAATTTGTTGGCTTGTAATTGTTTATAGTGGCCTCACGATCCTCTGTATTTCTGTGGTATTAGTTGCGATATTTCCTCCTTCATTTCTGATTTTATTGCTTTGAGTATTCTCTCATTTTTCTAGTCTAGCTAATGGTTTGTCAGTTTTGTTTATCTTTTCAAAGAACGAATTCTTAGTTTCATTGATCTGTTCTATTTTCTTTCACAGTCTTTTTTGTATTTGAAGGACTCGTATTTATTAACTGGCTCAAGCCTGGAAATTTGTTGAGGTGCTATGAGTCTCCATTGCTCTCATTTCTCTTCACTAGACACAGAAATTTTCTGATTACACGAATCAAATAAGACTAATAAGCTTCCCAGGGATGAATCCCACTTAAGCATGGTGAATTTTTTTGCTGTGTTTTTTTAAAAATAATATTTGCTAATATTTGGCTGAGGGTTTTTCCATCTAAGTTCATCAGGAGTATTGGTCTGAAATTTATTTTTATTATAGTGTCCTTCTCTGGGTTTGGTATCAGGGTAATGCTGGTTTTGAAAAATGGATTTGGAAGTATTCCTCTTCTTCATTCTTTTGGAAGAGTTTGAGAAGGATTGGTGTTAGTTTGGTGTTAGTTTATCTAAGTGTTTGTGAGAATTCAGCCAGCAAGCCATTCAACCCTGGGTCTCTCTTTTATGAGAGACCTTTCATTGGTGATTTAATTTCCTTATTCACGATTTGTTCTAAATTTTGAATTCTTCATGATTCAGTTTTGGTACGAGTTTATCAATTTCTTCTAGGTTATCTAATTTGCTGGTGAATAATTGTTTATAGTAGTATGTTATGATTTTTTAACTTCTGTGGTATCAGTTGTAATGTCTCTTCTTTCACTTCTGAGTTTGTTTTCTTTTTTCTTAGTCTACGTAAGAATTTGTTAATTTTGTCTATCTTTTCAAAAAACAATTCTTATTTTTATTGAAATTTTCAGTTTCTATTATATTATTTCTGCTCTGATCTTTGTTATTTGTTCCCTTCTGCTGTCTTTGGGCTTGTATTGTTCTCTAATTTTCTCGCTCCTTTAGGCATATTAGGTTGCTTATTTGAGATCTTTTTTTTCTTTTTTGATGTAGGCATTTATTTATTTGATGTAGGGCTATAAATGTCCCTCTTATAACTGCTTTTGTTGCATCCCATAGGTTTTAGTATGTTATGTTTCCATTTTCATGCTACCTGATTTTAGAATATATTTCAAAGCATGGTGTACAGTGCTTTTAAAAAGAGGCTATATATAGGTATATATAAAAACAATACACACATTATATATAAACTATGACATGCTTGTAAAGAAAAGAGAACATAAAGTTTCTGAGGAAATAATTAGAAGAACAAGAGGATGCAAAGGGGTCTGTCAAAGATTCAGTGAAATGAGGGTTTTTGGATATTCACAGCTAATAGATTAATGCATTAGGAATGAGCAAAAAAATTGATGGTAGTCAAACAGAGGGAGGGAGGTAGATTTTGAATAATTCAAAGCAGGAGTGTTTTGAAGATAAACAGAATAACTAAAAAGAAAGACTCAGATGAAAAGCCTAGATTTAAAGCATTTGAATCAAGAGGTGGTAATCTAGGAATTAGGTTGATTTCTTTTTTTTTAAATTTGTGTAGCTTTTTATTTTATATTTTATTATACTTTAAGTTTTAGGGTACATGTGCACAAAGTGCAGGTTTGTTACATAGGTATACATGTGCCATGTTGGTGTGCTGCACCCAGAAGACTGGTTAATTTCAATAACCTAAAAATCCACAAGGTGGGAGTGTTTCACTGAAGCCAGTTGTTAGAGAAACGTTAGAACCAACTTCCTTTTTCTCTCTGTCCCTTCTTCTCTGCTTTCTTCTTTTCTCCTCCTCCTCCTCCCTTTGCTCTCCTTCTTCTCTCTCTGTTTTTCTAATCATGAAAAACAAACAAAAAAAAACTATGAGCAAGAGCACAGAAAAAAGACTAGCAAAGACTGCAGTTATTGAAAGTATCAGATACAGAAAATAAAATAACTATACTTAGTATGTTTAAAGTGAAAAAAAAAATTAAAAATATCATCATGGAACAGGAAACTCTGGAGAATGGCCAAGAAGATTACAAGAAAACAAATAGAATGTCCATAGAAAATAACATAATTGAAATTTAAACCCAAATGAGTGGTTTTAACAGAATATTAGTATGTTAGAAGCAGTTGAAGAGTGAACTAGTAAACTGTAATATAGGTCAGAAGGGGCTATCCAAAATGAACACAGGAATAAAGACATGGAAAATAAGAAACATGTAGTTAGGAGACATGGAAGACAGAGGGGGAAACGCTAAAAAATTTCAAGGAGTGTTTCAGAAGGAGAGGAAGGAGATCATGAATCAGTGTATATATTTTTTAAATTTTATTTTATGTTCTGGGATACACGTGCAGAAAGTGTAGGTTTGATACTAGGTAAACGTGTGCCATGGTGGTTTGCTGCACCCATCAACCCATCACCTAGGTATGAGGCCCTGCATGCATTAGCTATTTGTCCTGATGGTCTCCTACCCCTGTCCCCCTGAGAGGCCCTGGTGTGTGTTGTTCCCCTCCATGTATCCACGTGTTTGTCCTGATGGTCTCCTACCCCCTGTCCCCCTGAGAGGCCCTGGTGTGTGTTGTTCCCCTCCATGTATCCATGTGTTTGCTCTCATTGTTCAACTCCCTCTTACGACTGAGAACATGTGGTGTTTGGTTTTCTGTTCCTGTGTTAGTTTGCTGAGGATGGTGGCTTCCAGCTTCATCCATGTCCCTGCAAAGAACATGATCTCATTTATTTTAACGGCTGCATAGTATTCCATGGTGAATATATATCACATTTTCTTTATCCAATATATCATTGATGGGCATTTGAGTTGATTCCATGTATTTTCTATCGTAAATAGTGCTGCAATAAACATGTGTGCATGTATATGTATGTGTGTGTGTATATATATGTAGTTATATATATGTATATATATGTGTATATATCTGTGTATATATATACACATATATATACATTTACATATATAATATATGTATATATGTATATATCTGTGTATATATATGTATGTATATATATTTTTTGAGATGGAGTTTTGCTCTTGTTGCCCAGGATGGAGTGCAATGGTATGATCTTGGCTCACTTTAACCTCTGCCTCCTGGGTTCCAGCGATTCTCCTGCCTCAGCCTCCAAAGTAGCTGGTATTACAGGTGTGCACCACTATACCTGGCTAGTTTTTGTATTTTCAGTAGAGATGGAGTTTCCCCATGTTGGCTAGGCTGGTCTCAAACTCCTGTCCTCAGGTGATCCACCCGCCTTGGCCTCCCAAAGTGCTGGGATTACAGGTGTGAGCCACTGCACCCAGCCCTGTACATGTATCTTTATAATAGAATGATTTATATTCCTTTGGGCATATACCCAGTAAAGGGATTGCTGGGTCAAATGGCATTTCTGGTTCTAGATCTTTGAGGAATTTTCACACTGTCTTCCACAGTGAATGAACTAATTTACATTCCCACAAACAGTGTAAAAGCATTCCTATTTCTCCACAGCCTTACCAGCAACTGTTGTTTCTGGAGTTTTTAATAATCACCATTAAGACTGGCGTGAGATAGTATCTCATTGTGGTTTTGAGTTGCATTTCTCTAATGATCAGTGATTTGAGCTTTTTTTCATATGTTTGTTGGCCACATACATGTCTTCTTTTGAGAAGTGTCTGTTCATGTCCTTTGGCCGATTTTTGATGGGGTTTTTTTTCTTGTAAATTTAAGTTCTCCATAGGAGCAGATGCTCTAATTGCTTGGAGGTCTGCCTATGTGTGGAGATGAGAGGGCCCCACTGCACTATAATCTCAGCACAGGAAGGTTGGGGAAGCTCAGGCTGCTGATCCAGTCAAGTGGGTACTCCACATACCTGGAAATCTGCCTGGCCATAGACTGGAGAGGGCCCCACTGCACCACAACCTATGTTTATAAGTGGTGGGGTAGCTCAGTATGCTGGTCCAGGTAGACAGGTGCTCCAATGCCTGAATTTCTGCCTGGGGGTGAAGCAGAGAAAGCCCTGCTGTATCACATTCTCAGGGGAACAGGCTGGGGCACCCAGCAATGACACCTGCAGACTGGTTGTAGGTCTCCAAGCTGGCCCTGGCTGCAAGTTTCATCACCCAGGAGAAATTACAGCTGTAGCAGCTTTTCTGTTGCCCCGAGGCTGCGATGGGGGAAAGCACAATTCCAGCACATACTGCTGAGGTGTTTTCCACAATATGGCTGTGAAGGTCCCTACCAAGCCCCAAAGCAGTTGTTCCAATCTTTGGCCTGAGACTAAAATGCCTGTGCAGGCATTCTGCTGGGTCACAAAAAGAAAAAAAAAAAGCTGACTTTGCATGCATCCAGATTGAAAATGGCATCTTGCTCTTACTTCCTGGTCTGGGAAAATGTCTGCAGCTGTTCCCAGTGTCTTTGCTTCACAGCATCTCCAAGCCTCTCCCCATGTTGACTCCAGGCCTTGGGAGAAACAAAATGCAACAACTTGGCTGGGGTTGCTCAGATTCACAGTGAAAATGTCAGTTACAGAGGGAGGCTCTCTGCCTCTCTCACATGCTAGGACTTCACTCACTTTTTTAAGCTGGTTGCTGTCATGTTGACTGTTTGCCCACATTCTCCTTCTTGGGATCTAGGATGTCCCTCATGATTCTGGTGGATTCCCGTTTTCCTTCTTGACTTAGAGCTCACAGAGTTGACCTTTGTGCACTCTCTTGCTATTTCGAAGTGGCCGAGGCACACTAAAAGCCTCTAATTTATCATCTTGGGAAAAAAAAAAACAGGGAAGTTTGCTTTTGCAAATTGTTGTTTGTGGGGGTCTGTCCTGCAGACCCCAGCTGCACGAGGGATGAATAATGTGCTCAGACACCAATTATTCAGTGAAAGAGCCGCTAGGGGGCTGGGCCGTGCACAGAAAGAGTTCTGGCAGCCACGAGCCCTGACTAGCTAGCCCTGCCAGCATTTATTGAAAAAACATTAAATGACAGGGGCTTTTAGTCAACACAAATAGAGGGTAATTAACCTGGTCACCCTCCCCCGAGAGAGAGCCATCCTGCCTGTGAATGATCAAAGGTTGGCTTCAGGACCACATGAGTAAACAAGTTATTTAGATAAACTCCCTTACGTTCCTTTGCACCTACTTTAAGCTATTTACTCAAGGAAGGATTAGGCTGCCTTCATTCAGATCTATTACTGAAGCTATGCAACACCCCCAGCCTTCCATGAAGGTTTGTGTCGATTTCTTATAACTATCTTTAAAATTTTTCCCACCAGCCTGACTGAACTCCCACAGTTGTTGCTACTTTTTGAAATTGAAATACTTCTAGGAAGACTGATTAAGAACAATATAGAGAAAAGACATATTTTTCAAACTCCTGATGAAAAAGAAACATCCGTATTAATATATAGCTAATAAAAAGATAAGAGATGTTGTGGAAAACTTCATGCAAGGGTGCCCACTCTCAGAACTTCTATTCAATATAGTACTGGATGTCCTAGCCAGAGCAATTAGGCAAAAGAAAGAAATAAAAGGCATGAAAATTGGAAAGGAAGAAGTTAAATTGTTTCTGTTTGCAGTTGACATGATCTTATATATAGAAAACACCAATAACTCTGCCAAAAAATTTAGAATTCATAAATGAATTTAGTAAAGTTGCAGGATACAATGTGAACATACAAAATTCAGTAGCATTTCTACACATCAACAACAAACTATACAAAAAAAGAAATCAAGAAAACAATCCTATTTATAACAGCAACAAAAAATAAAATACTTAGATGTAAATTTAAACAGAGAGGTGAATGATCTTTACACTGAAAACTACAAAATATTGATGAAAGCAATTGAAGAAGCCACAAATAAATGGAAAGATATCTCATGTTCATGGATTGGAAAAAGTAATATATTTGAAATGTCCATACTATCCAAAGTGATGTACATATTGAATGCAATCTCTATCAAAATTCCTGTGACATTTTCCCACAGAAATAGAAAAACAACTCTCAAATCTGTATGGAACCACAAAAAACTCTGAAAAGCCAAAATAATCTTGATCAAAAAAAGCAAGGCAGGAGATATCACATTACCTGACTTCAAATTATACTACATAGCTATAGCAATTGAAACACCATGGTGCTGGCAAAAACGCAGACACATAGACCAATTACACAGAATAAAGAGCCCATAAATAAATCTACATATTATAGTCAATTGACTTTCAACAAAGGTGCCAGGAACACACATGGGGAAAGAACAGTCTCTTCAAAAAATGGTGTTGAGAAAACTGAATGTCCACAAGATTGACATTAGGCCCTTATTTCATACCATATAAAAATATAAACTCAAAGTAAGTTAGACTTAAATGTAAGACCTAGCGCTATAGAACTCCTAGAAGAAAACAGGGGAATAACTCCAAGACATTGGTCTGGGCAATAATATTTTATGATATGACTCTAAAGCACAGGCAAGAAAAGCAACAAAACACAAATGGAATAGCATCAACCTAAAAAGCTTCTGCACAGCAAAAGAAAGTCAACAGAGTGAAGTGATAACCTACAAAATGGGAGAAATTATCTGCAAACTATACATTTGATAAGAGGCTAATGTCCAAAATATCTTAGGAACTCAAACAATTCAATAATAAGAAAACAAGTAACCCTAATGAAAAATTGACAAAGGATCTAAATAGACATTTCTCAAAAGAAGACATACAAATGGCCAACAGATATATAAAAATGCTAATTATCACTGATTATCAGAGAAATGCATATTAAAACTACAATAAAATGCTATTTCACATCCGTTAGAATGGCTGTTACAGAAAAGGCAGAAGATACCAAGTGTTGGAGAGGATGTGGAGAAAAGGAAAACCTTGTAATTGTTGAGAATGTAAATTATTTTGGCCATTGTAAAAGACAGTATAAATGATTCTCTAAAAATAGAACTACCATATGATCCAGTAAGGCTATTTCTGGGCATATATTAAAAAGATATCAAATCAGTGTGTCAATGAGTTATCTGTACTCCCATATTTATTGTAGCATTATTCACAACAGCCAAGATGTGGAATTAACTTAAGTATCCATCGACACATGAGTGGATGAAGAAAATGTGGTACACATACACAGTAGAATAGTATACAACCTTAAAAAATAAAAAAAGTATCATTTGTTGACAACATGAATGAACTGGGAGGACATTATACTGAGTAAAATAATCCAGGCACAGAAAGCCAAATACTGCATAATCTCACTTGTATGTGGAGGTCTAAGAAGGCTGAACACATACAAGTACAGAGTAGAATGAGGGTTACCAGGAGGATTGGGTAGATGTTGGTCAAAGGGTACAAAATTGCATTGTACAGGAGGAATGAATTCAACAGATCTAGTGTGCAATATGGTGACTACAGTGGATAACAATGTATTGTTTTTAAATTTAATTTTTTTGGGTACATAGCAGGTATATACATTTATGGGGTACATGAAATATTTTGGTATAGGCATGCAATGTACAATAAGTACATCATGGAAAATTGGATATTCATCCCCTCAAGCATTTATTCCTTGTGTTATAAACAATCCAATTATACTCTTTCAGTTATTTTTAAATGTATAATTGAATTTTAGACTGCAATCCCCCTGTTGTGCTATCAAATACTAGGTCTTATTAAATCTTTCTATTTTTTGTACCCATTAATCATCCCCCACCTCTCCCAACCCCCACTACCCTTCACAGCCTCTGGTATACTTCCTTCTACTCTCTATCTACATGAGTTCAATTGTTTGCTTTTTAGATTCGACAAATAAGTGATAACACATAGTATTTGTCTTTTTGTGCCTGGCTTATTTCACTTAACATAAGGACCTCCAGTTTCATCCATGTTGTTGCAAATGACAGGGTCTCATTCTTTTTTATGGCTGAATAGTACTCCATTGTATATAAGTACCACATTTTCTTTATTCATTCATCTGTTGATGGACACTTAGGTTGACTCCATAACTTCGCTATTGTAAACAGTGCTGCAACAAATATGGGAGTGCATATATCTCTTCAATATACTGATTTCTTTTTTGGAGGGTATATATGCATCAATGGGATTGCTGGACCACATGGTAGCTCTATTTTTAGTTTTTTGAGGAGACTTCAAACTGTTCTCCATAGGGGTTGTACTTGTATTCTTCAAAATTGCTAAGAGTAGATTTTTAAGTGTTCTCATAAAAAAAGATAAGCATGTAAGGTAATGCATATGTTAGCTTAACATGGCTAATTTACAATGAATATATATTTCAAAACATATATAATTTCAACATACCAGAATCTCTGGGACACATTCAAAGCAGTGTGTAGAGGGAAATTTATGGCACTAAATGCCCACAAGAGACAGCAGGAAAGATCCAAAATGGACACCCTAACATCACAATTAAAAGAACTAGAAAAGCAAGAGCAAACACATTCAAAAGCTAGCAGAAGGCAAGAAATAACTAACATCAGAGCAGACCTGAAGGAAATAGAGACACAAAAATCCCTTCAAAAAATTAATGAATCCAGGAGCTGGTTTTTTGAAAGGATCAACAAAATTGATAGACCGCTAGCAAGACTAATAAAGAAGAAAAGAGAGAAGAATCAAATAGACACAATAAAAAATGATAAAGGGGATATCACCCCCGTTCCCACAGAAATACAAACTACCATCAGAGAATACTACAAACACCTCTACACAAATAAACTAGAAAATCTAGAAGAAATGGATAAATTCCTCGACACATACACCCTCCCAGGACTAAACCAGGAAGAAGTTGAATCTCTGAATAGACCAATAACAGGCTCTGAAATTGTGGCAATAATCAATAGCTTACCAACCAAAAAGAGTCCAGCACCAGATGGATTCACAACTGAATTCTACCAGAGGTACAAGGAGGAACTGGTACCATTCCTTCTGAAACTATTCCAATCAATAGAAAAAGAGGGAATCCTCCCTAACTCATTTTATGAGGTCAGCATCATCCTGATACCAAAGCCGGGCAGAGACACAACAAAAAAAGAGAATTTTAGACCAATATCCTTGATGAACATTGATGCAAAAATCCTCAATAAAATACTGGCAAACTGAATCCAGCAGCACATCAAAAAGCTTATCCACCATGATCAAGTGGGCTTCATCCCTGGGATGCAAGGCTGGTTCAATATACGCAAATCAATAAATGTAATCCAGCATTTAAACAGAACCAAAGACAAAAACCACATGATGATCTCAATAGATGCAGAAAAGGCCTTTGACAAAATTCAACAACCTTCATGCTAAAAACTCTCAATAAATTAGGTATTGATGGGACATATCTCAAAATAATAAGAGCTATCTATGACAAACCCACAGCCAATATCATACTGAATGGGCAAAAACTGGAAGCATTCCTTTTGAAAACTGGCACAAGACAGGGATGCCCTCTCTCACCACTCCTGTTCAACATAGTGTTGGAAGTTCTGGCCAGGGCAATCAGGCAGGAGAAGGAAATAAAGGGTATTCAATTAGGAAGAGAGGAAGTCAAATTGTTCCTGTTTGCAGATGACATGATTGTATATCTAGAAAACCCCATTGTCTCAGCCCAAAATCTCCTTAAGCTGATAAGCAACTTCAGCAAAGTCTCAGGATACAAAATCAATGTACCAAAATCACAAGCATTCTTATACACCAATAACAGACAAACAGAGAGCCAAATCATGAGTGAACTCCCATTCACAATTGCTTCAAAGAGAATCGAATACCTAGGAATCCAACTTACAAGGGACATGAAGGACCTCTTCAAGGAGAACTACAAACCACTGCTCAATGAAATAAAAGAGGATACAAAGAAATGGAAGAACATTCCATGCTCATGGGTAGGAAGAATCAATATCGTGAAAATGGCCATACTGCCCAAGGTAATTTATAGATTCAATGCCATCCCCATCAAGCTACCAATGCCTTTCTTCACAGAATTGGAAAAAACTACTTTAAAGTTCATATGGAACCAAAAAGAGCCCTCATTGCCAAGTCAATCCTAAGCCAAAAGAACAGAGCTGGAGGCATCACGCTACCTGACTTCAAACTATACTACAAGGCTACAGTGACCAAAACAGCATGGTATAGATCAGAGATATATATCAAAACAGAGATATAGATCAATGGAACAGAACACAGCCCTCAGAAATAATGCCACATATCTACAACTATCTGATCTTTGACAAACCTGAGAAAAACAAGCAATGGGGAAAGGATTCCCTATTTAATAAATGGTGCTGGGAAAACTGGCTAGCCATATGTAGAAAGATGAAACTGGATCCCTTCCTTACACCTTATACAAAAATTAATTCAAGATGGATTAAAGACTTAAGCATTAGACCTAAAAGCATAAAAACCCTAGAAGAAAACCAAGGCATTACCATTCAGGACATAGGCATGGGCAAGGACTTCATGTCTAAAACACCAAAAGAAATGGCAACAAAAGCCAAAATTGACAAATGGGATCTAATTAACCTAAGAGCTTCTGCACAGCAAAAGAAACTACCATCACAGTGAACAGGCAACCTACAAAATGGGAGAAAATTTTCACAACCTACTCATCTAACAAAGGGCTAATATCCAGAATCTACAATGAATTCAAACAAATTTACAAGAAAAAAACAACCCCATCAAAAAGTGGGCAAAGGACATGAACAGACACTTCTCAAAAGAAGACATTTATGCAGCCAAAAAACACGTGAAAAAATGCTCACCATCACTGGCCATCAGAGAAATGCAAATCAAAACCACAATGAGATACCATCTCACACCAGTTAGAATGGCAATCATTAAAAAGTCAGGAAACAACAGGTGCTGGGGAGGATGTGGAGAAATAGGAACACTTTTACACTGTTGGTGGGATTGTAAACTAGTTCAACCATTGTGGAGGTCAGTGTGGCGATTCCTCAGTGATCTAGAACTAGAAATACCATTTGACCCAGCCATCCCATTACTGGGTATATACCCAAAGGACTATAAATCATGCTGCTATAAAGACACATGCACATGTATGTTTATTGCGGCACTATTCACAATAGCAAAGACTTGGAACCAAGCCAAATGTCCAACAATGCTAGACTGGATTAAGAAAATGTGGCACATATACAGCATGGAATACTATGCAGCCATAAAAAAGGATGAGTTCATGTCCTTTGTAGGGACATGAATGAAATTGGAAATCATCATTCTCAGTAAACTATCGCAAGGACAAAAATCCAAACACCGCATGTTCTTACTCATAGGTGGGAATTGAACAATGAGAACACATGGACACAGGAAGGGGAACGTCACACTCTGGGGACTGTTGTGGGGTGGGGGGAGGGGGGAGGGTTAGCATTGGGAGATATACCTAATGCTACATGACAAGTTAATGGGTGCAGCACACCAGCATGGCACATGTACACATATGTAACTAACCTGCACATTGTGCATATGTACCCTAAAACTTAAAATATTATAATAATAAAATAAAAACATATATAATTTTATTTATCTGATAAAATAAATATAAAATATGAAACTTTATATTAATAAATTTGACAGTCATAAGAAATGGTCAAGTTCCTATGAAAAACACCTATTTTTATGAAATGATCAGAAAAAAACTAGAAAAACTGAGTAGTTTTTTTTCATTGTAGAAATTTTATTTATAAAATTTTTTTTCACTGTAGAAAGAACTCCAGGGCCAGGTGGATGCAATAATGATTTCTACCAAATATTTAATAAAGAAATAATGCCAATGTTACATGAATATTTTTAGAGAATTGGGAAGACATAACACTTTCCAACTTGTTTATGTGGTGGTACATCCTTGATAATAAAACCATACAAGGATATTAAAATAAATGAAATTATAGACTAATATACTACATAATAATTCTAAACAAAAATGTTTGCAAATATAATCCAAGAATATACTCCAAAGAAAAATACATCGTGACTAAGTGCAGTAATTTCAAGGACATATGGTTTAAAATTAGAAAACCAAAAAATGAAATTAACCACATTAACTGAATAAAAGAAAAAAATATGGTTATTTCAATAGCTGCGGGAAAAGCACTTGTTCACATTTGAAACTGTTTGTAATAATAACTCAACAAACTAGGATTAGAAGAGAACTGATGTAAATATCTTAATATATACACAAAAACTACTCTCAACATTATAAATAATCATGACATATTAAACAGTTTCATTCTAACATGAGGAACAAGGTACACATGTCCAGCTCAACACTTTATTCATCATTAAAATAATACTGTGCAGTAAAATTAACAAGGAAAAATTTTAAAAGATCACAAAAGAAAACTACAAATCCTTATCCCTGATCAACACAGATGTAAAAATACTCTACAAAATTTTAGCAAACTGAAGCCAACAGTGCATCAAAAAGATAATTCATCATGATCAAGTGGGCTTTATTCCAGGGGTGCTTGAATGGTTCAAAATAGACAAATCAATAGACATGATTCACCACATAAACGGAACTGAGAACAAAAACCCTATGATCATCTCATTAGATGCAGAATAAGCATTTGATAAAATCCAACATCTGTTTATGATAAAAACCCTCAACAATATAGGTATAGATGGAGTATACCTCAAAAAATGAGTCATCTATGACAAAGCCACAGCCAACGTCATCCTGGATGGGCAAAAGTTGGAAGTGTTGCTTCTAGAAACTGGAGAAAAGCAAGGATGTTCACTTTCATCATCCTTATTCAACACAGTACTGGAAGTGCTAGCCAGAGCTATCAGAAAGGAGAAAGAAATAAAAGGTATACAAATTAGAAAAGAAGTCAAATGATCTCTGCTCACTGATGACATGACTGTAGGCCTAGAAAACCCTAAAGTCTTCAGAAGACTCCTAGACTTGATAAGCGACTTCGGTAAAGTCTTGGGATAAACAAGCCACAAAAATCAGTTGTATTTCTATACACCAAAAACATTCAAGCTGTTTGAATGTTTGCTGAGATTAATTTGTTGAGAACCAAATTAAGAACTCAACTGAATTTACAATAGCCATGAAAAATACCTAGGAATGCATAAGTATATAAATGAAAGATCTCTACAAGGAGAACTACAAAATACTAATGAAAGAAATTATAGATGACATAAACAAATGGAAAAACATCCCATGCTCATGGATTAGAAAAATCAATAGCTAAAATGACCATATCACCCATACAATCTATAGAGTTAATGCAATCCCCATCAAATTACCAACGTTATTTTTCACAAAATTAAAAAAATCCTAAAGTTCATATGGAGCCAAAAAAATATCCCAAATAGCCAAAGCACTTCTAAGCAAAAAACAAAGCAAAACAAAACAAAGCCCCCAGAACAAAAGACAAATATCGTTCCTACAAATGAAGACCAATGGTAATGCTTATCTGTTCATGGTAGAAGTGTAAATTGGTAGGATTGTTAAAAAAATAGTGTAGCATTTCATGGTAATGTTGAATAACTCAATAATTTTACTTTTAAGTATATACCCCAGAGGATATCTTGCACATATGAACCAGGAGATTTACAAAAGAATGTTCATAGCAGCATTGTTTGTAATGGTTAAAAACTGGAAAAATTTCAAGTGTTCATCAACAATAGATCTGAGGAATGAAGTCCGACATATTCATGTAGCAGAATATCATATAGCAATACGAATGGATAAATTACAGCAACATTCAACAAGGCTGTATTATGCAAACTTATTATTGAATCAAGGTGAAAGTACCTTCTGATAAAGGTGAAAGAACTTCTACAAAATAATTTCATTTGTATAAGTTTCAAAGAACCAAACTAAATAATGCATCATTTGAGAACCATTAAAGTCTATTAAAAAACACATACAATGCAATGGAAGGATAGTGGTCATATCCAGCAGGAAATAAAGGAGAACACAATTGGCAAGGAGCACCCAATGGGCGTCTAAGGCACTAGGAAAGTTCTATTCTGTTCCCAATCCTCCAAGACATCTAGTTTTTTTATTTTCTATTTTTCTGAGACATGGTGGCCCAGGCTGGAGTACAATGGTGTGATCTTGGCTCACTGCAAGCTGTGTCCTGGGCTTAAGTGATCCTCCCACCTCGGCCTCCCAAAGTACTGGGATTACAGGTGTGAGCCACCATGGCCGGCAAATGTTCTATTTCATATCCTGTATGGTGGACACATAGATGTTCACTTTTTTATTATTCCTTGAACACTAAGTATATGTTTTGTTATATTCTCTGTGGAATACCTCCTTATTTCTCAGTCAATTCAGGATACCTCCTTACCCCCATCCCCTTTTTACTTTTCGTCATGTCATATAGTTTCTGAGATACAGAAAAGCTTACATATTATCCTGTCATCAGAGCGGCATGGAGGCATTTGGTAGAATAAATATTATTTGTTGATTATTCATCCTTTCCTTTCACTTTACAGAGTCAATCAAACACCAGGTCATGTTAATTTTACTGTAACACACATTTCTTGAATTTGCCTCCTTATCTCTATTTCCACTATTCAGTTCAGACCTTGATCATCACTCATCTGCATTGTAGTTGCATTTTTCTAATTATTCTGTTTCTAGTCTTGTTCTAAAATCTTTTTTCCTCCCGCAATGCAGCTAGAGTGGTCAATTTAAAGCATCATCTATCTCAAATACAAAAAACCAAACACCGCATGTTTTCACTCATAGGTGGGACTTGAACAAGGAGAACACGGACACAGGAAGGGGAATATCACACACCGGGGACTGTTGTGGGGTGGGGGGAGGGGGGAGGGATAGCGTTAGGAGATATACCTAATGTAAATGACGAGTTAATGGGTGCAGCACACCAACATGGCACATGTATACATATGTAACAAACCTGCACGTTGTGCACATGTACCCTAGAACTTAAAGTATAATAAAAATAAATATTAAAAAAATGAAGCATCACCTTTATTAAAACATTTAATGGTCCTACTATTCCTTATGCTATAAATTTCTTATAATGTAATAAATATTTTTCCGTAATTGTGACTCTCTTCTATAGCTCTTGTTACTCCCGATATTCTTCTAATTATCAGGCAGTAGCACAAAGCTGCTCACACCTCTTTACACATCTCTTTATTTTAGGCCTTCTTGTATTTGCTCATGCTGTTCCTTTTTGTTTGAAAAACTTACACATTTCTTCATTTGGTTAATCCTTGCACACTTTCAAGACTCATTTGAGGCCTCATTGACTTTGGAAACCTTCCCTGTAATCTTGTATTATTAATTTATCTTCGTTTTCACTTATTAGCTCTTATTAGATTACTGTCCTTACATGTATAACTCTCCCACTAGATAGTAAGCTTTTGGACGGCAGAGATGATGTCTCATTCATCTTTGCATCTTTAGCACCCAGCCTGGTTTCTGGTTTCCTATAGTCACTCAGTGTTGAGCTAAACCATATTTTTGGGGCAATGACTTGACAATGCAGTATCATGATGGAACTATCACAGATGGACAGAATGAGTCTCTTGATTCCTACATTTATTTTTCTATTGATATAGCTGATTTAAAAAGAAACCTCTGTTAATTATATAATCATGTAATTACCCTGACATAACATCAAACTCCATAAATTACTTTCCATCTCTGCCTCTCTCTCTTTCTATATATATATAACATATACATGTTACAAAAATGCACAGGGAATAAATATGAGCAAAATGGTAAGAAGTGCAGGTTCTAGGTCAGATTTCCTGCATTTACTTGCAGGCTACACCAACTTTAGAGAAAAGATTTAGTGAAAAATAAAAATGAATCATTAATACACCACTTGGCACCGATAAATTATTCGGTAAACATTAACATATTTGCATTTATGTTTAACCATGGGTTTAAGTGATTATCCAGAAATCTCCCTCTCTTTGACTATGTTTGAATATTAGATACTTCTTAATTTATGTTTGCTCTGAATTTTTTTTTCACTCGTTGTATACTCATGGACCATTTTATGTGTTTCAGGAATTGATATTTTATTTAAAAACTGTTACTATAGAAAATTAACTTTTGGATAGTCCTGTTGAGACTAAAACTATCATTTGTAAGATCATTACTCCGATCATTGGTGTTAACACTTTGCATTAATTAAAATTTTTTATGGACATATAATAAGTATTTCTCCCACCTAGATTTTTGTGGCTATCATTTTATTCATTCCATTGCTTTTTTCTCCCAGTTTGCTATGAGGAAGTTGATAAGTAGGTAGGCAAAACGGTAGATCGTTTTGGCAGCTTCAGTGTATTTAAGTGCCTGTGATGAGGCTGTGGTTTATTTTTCTAATGTAGAATTCATAATGTAGAATAAATTTGAAAAACATAAATTTTTTTTCCTGCACATTGTGCACATGTACCCTAGAACTTAAAGTATGATAAAAATATACATATATAAAAAATTAAAAACATAAATTTATTTGCACAGCTTTTTCTTTCTGCTATTTTTATTCAATGATTATTTGCTTCCCTTGTTATTTAAGAGCTGACTTTTGGCTTCATGGCCAAAAATAAAATTCTTAGTAGGAGGAAGTAAATGTGATTTACTGATGAAGATGCCACCCCCAAGTGACCCATTAACCACTTTCCCTACGTTACCCTGGGACAACCAAAGTGATTCCAGGAGACAATTCCCGTGACAAGTGATTTCTGGCTGGCAGTGCCAGGTCTCTGAAGTTCCACTTGGCCACTGCCCAAGAACAATTAGTGCCGTTAGTTAACTACCTTTACTATGACAGCATTTTGTGTAACTCTTTGCACAGGGGAGTTTTATGCAACAGACAGAAACTTTCTGAGTTGTTCTGATTGCCTTGAAGATGCCCTGTTTTAGAGGAGAAAAATTTTCCCTGTTTACTGTGTTTCAGTGTTAAAAATATGAATGCATTGTCAGGATTAGCTCTGGCAATGGTAGTTAAATGCAGATATCCAGACAAAGGAGGTTATAGATTGGAGACTTTGTGCTACTTGATAATGAAGCCTTGGTTTTGCTTTTATTTATTTTTAAGTTGAAAAACAACACACACACACACACACACACACAATACAAAACATGGCACAAAACAAACTTATAGTTTGATTTTTGTAAACATCCCTGTAATCATCACATAAGTCAAGATATAGGACTTTGCCAGCCCTGAAGTCCTGCATGTGACTCTCCTCAATTGCAGCCACCTTTCTCCTGAAAAGTAACGATAAACATGACTGTTACAATAGAGACGTCCTTGCATTTTCACGGCTGTATCCTTCGTGTATGCATTCCAAGACACTATGATTTAGTCTTGCCCATTTTTTTTCATTTGTCATATTTTTAAAATCTCTTCTAACATACAGGTTTCTTTTCAAAGTTTTCTTTCCCATACAATATATTTGTTGAAAAATTTGGGATTTTTGTCACTTGATGTCCACACTGTGAATTTTGCGGGTTAGACTCTCAGTGAAGATCGACATTTTCACTATCCTTTGCGTTTTATCCAAATGACAGTTGAATCCAGAGGTTTGAGTAGGACACGTGCTTGATTCTATTTTTGGTAAGATTGTAGGTGATGCTGTGTTCATTCACCAGGAGGTTTAATTATGACTTTTATCTTAGCACCTACTACTACTTTCTACTAACACCTGTTAATACAAAGAAAGTTAATATTTTCTACTAGCACCTGTTAATCCTCAATATGTATAGATAGGATATGTATAGACACACGTGTGTCTATGCATATAGTATATGCACATATTATATATTTTTTTAAGAGAAGGAAAGAGCATATGAAAGAGCACATTGCATATTTATGTTGATAATATTGATTCTAATGTAACTCAGTGGGCTGCTCCTTTCCTTGTCTTATTCCATATCTGTATCTCTGTCCTTTCACAGTGAGAATCTGGGGTTCTAGCAATACAAATATATTAATATTTACTCATTGGCTTAATCTTACAATGCATATACATTTGTTTCAGAATTGTTATATTTATACTAATATAAAAAGAAAAAAGCCTATCATGAAGATTTAATAATTTTTTGCAGATATTTTATTTTTTCAAGCAATGGTATGTAGTCAAAGTATGTTCAAAAGTCAATTTGAAATAAGAGAACAGTCAAAAATTCATCAGATTAATTATTATTTTCCTCTTAAGTTTGATTATGTCATTCATTCGTTTGAAATATATTTGGATTCACTTGTTTCTCATTGCATTCGGTTTTAGAGTCTTGTAATAACTTATCTTTGCTTGCTTAATATCACACTTTGAGAGTGTAAAAGATTAACTTAATTAAAAATGTACAATTATGCACAAAAGCATTCACAGAGCAATGTCCCATTCTCCCATATTTCTTTCACCAAATTCCCCTCTAATTCTTCATAGATAATACATGTTTTCAGATTCTGGTACATTTTGGCTACATTTGTTTGTTTCATCCTTGTATTTTTGGTGTATTATCTAAGAACGCATTGCCAATCCACAGCAATGTTTTATTTCCATGTTTTCTTCTAAGCATGTATGGTTTTCACTCTTATATTTACATTATTGATCCAATCTAGATTTTGTATATAATGTGAGGTAGGGGTCCAGCTTCATTTTTTTTGCATATGAATATTCAGTATTCCCAGCACTTTTTGTTGAAAAAGCTATTATTCCCCACTGAATAATGTTGGCTCCCTTGTAAAAAAAGTCAGCTGAATAGAGATGTTTTGCTTAGTCTATGTAAAAGTATATTAATTTTATTGATATTTTAAAAGAACCAACTTTTAGTTTTGTTGATCTCTATAATTTTTTAATTCTCAATTTCATTTATCTCTGCTCTAATCTTTATTTCCTTCCTTGTGCTAGCTCTGGATTTTGTTTGCTCTTCCTTTTATGGTTTATTGAGTAAAGTTTGGTTATTGATTTGACATGTTTCTTTTTTAAAATGTAGGTGTTACAACTCTGAGCACTGCTTTTGATATATCACACCCATCTTGTTATATCTTTGTTTTCAATCATCTCTAAACATTTTCTAATTTCCCTCATGATTTGTTCTTTGATTCATTGGTTGGTGAATACTGTGTTGTTTAATTTCCAAATATTTGTAAATTTTCTAGTTTTTCTTTTGTTATTGATATCTTATTTCATTCCATTGTGGTCAGTGAAGATACTTTGCATGATTTCAATCTTTTTAAGTTTATTGAGCTTATCTTATGGCCTAACATATCATCTATGCTGGAGAATGTTCCATGTTTACTTGAGAAGAATGTGTATTCTGCAGTTTTTGAGAGAAGTGTTACCTATAGTTATTGCTTATAGTTTTATTCAAATCCTCTAATTCCTCCCTTGATATTTGCTCTAGATGCTTTATCCTTTATTTAAAGTTGGATTTTAAAATGCCCAACAATTTTCGTGGAATTGTCTGTCCCTTTAATTCTCTCAATGGTTACATTATATATTTTGGAGCTGTGTTAGTTGGTGTACATATATTTATAATTGTTATATCTTCTTGTTTAATTTTGAAATCAATATATACTGTTCTTTGTATTTTGTAACAGTTTTTGACTTAAAGTCTATTTTGTCTGATATAAGTATATTTGCCTCAGATCTCCTTTGGTTATTACTTACATGGAATATTTTCTCCCATCCTTTCATTTCAACTCATTGTGTATTTTGATCTAAAGTGAGTATCTTGTGGACAATACAGTTGGATCATTTTTAAAAAATCCATTCTGTCAATCTCTTTCTTTGGATTGGAGAGTTTAATTCATTTGTATTTAATGTCATTACTGATAAAGAGGGGCTTACTCCTACCATTTTGCTTTTGTTTTCTGTATGTCTTATACCTCCTTTGTTCCTAATTTCCTCAATTATCACCTTCTTTTGTGTTAAGTTGCTATTTTGTAGCATATCACTGTGTTTACCCTCTGCGTTCCTTTTCTGTATTTTCAAAAGATATTAACTTAGTGGTTACCATGGGGATTTACAATTAACATTCTTAATTTGGAACAATTTAGCATAAATTGAAACAACTTCAATAGTATACAAAATCTGTATTATTATTTAGTTTCCTATGAATTTCTTTATGTTGTTAATTTCACAAACCACATCTTTATACATCATGCTCCATTAACATAGATTTATAGTCATTATTTTACGCATTTGTTTTAAAACTTATATAGAATATTAAAAAAGACTTACAAAAAATGTGATAATTGCTTTTATATTTACCTATGTAGTTACCTTTACTGGAGTTATTTCTTTATGTGGTTTTGAGTTACTTTCTAGTGTTTTTTAGTTTGTATCTGAAGGAGTCTTTTTTTTTAAAGTGTATCTTGAAGTACAGCCTACCAAACACGAACTTTTAAAGCTCGCTTGCTTGCTTGCTTTTCTTTTTCTTCCTTTCCTTTCCTTTTCTTTTCTTTCTTTTCTTTTTTCTTTCTTTCTTTCTTTCTTTCTTTCTTTCTTTCTTTCTTTCTTTCTTTCTTTCTTTTTCTCTCTCTCTCCCTCTCTTCTTTTTTTTTTTTAATCTGGGAATGTGTAATTTATCCTTAATACTTGAAGGGGCATATTCCAGGTTATAGAATTTTTGGTTGACAGTGTTTTTTTCTTTCAGAACTTTAAAATGTCATCCTAAGCTCTTCTGGCATCCATGGTTTATAATGAGCTCTCTGCTGTCAAACTTACTGAGGATCCTTTGTAAATGATGTGTTGCCTTTCTCCTAAGCTCTTCTGGCATCCATGGCTTATAATGTGCTATCTGCTGTCAGATTTATTGAGGATCCTTTGTAAATGATGCATTGCCTTTCTCTTGCTGCTTTCAAACATTTACTTTGCCTTTTGACAATTTGAAACATAGTGTGTCTTGGTGTGAATATCTTTGTATATTTCCTTGATGAAGTTCACTGAGCTTTTTGAATGTGTATATTTGTCTTTAGTGAAATTTGGGGAGCTTTCAAACACATTTCTTCAAATAGTCTTCCTGCCCCTCACTCCCCACCAGGATTCTGTATGTAGGCATTCTTGATGTTGTTACACAGGTCTTTAGGCTCTATTCTTTTTTGTTGTCATTCTTTCATTTTCCTGCTCTTCAGAATGAATCATTTCATTTGATCTATCAAGTTCACTGATTCTTTTTTCCACCTGCTCAAATCTTCCATTGGAACCCCAAGTAAAAAGTAACTTTTTACTTAGTTATTGTACTTTTCAGCCTCAGAATTTTTTTGTACTTTTTAAAAAATTCACATTTCCTATTTATTCATATGTCATTCTCTTGGGTTTCTTTAGCTCTTTAAGTTTATTTAAGACAGTTATATAAAGTTTTTGTCTAATATTTCCAATATCTGTGCTTACTCAGGGAGAGTCTCATTTATTTCTTCTGTAAATGGGCCATACTTTTGTGTTTATTTGCATGCTTCTTAATTTTTGTTGAAAACTGGACATTTTGGATAGTACAATGTGTTTATTCTGGAAACCAAATTTTCCCCCTCTTCAAGGTTATTTTTGTTACCCACTGTGGGATGTAGTTTTTATTTGCTTAGTAACTTTTGTAAACTGGTTTTTTAATATCTGCATTCTTTTTATGTTTGCTGTTTGAAGGCTCAGTTCCTTTAGCTTGTGTTCATTTAGCATTTAGTGATTTAAAAATGATTTCCTTGACTGCAAGGAGCCAAAAAAGAAAAAAAATATGAAAAACCTCTCCCAGACTTTGCTTACTGACTCTGTATTGGGGCTCCCTCAACACTTAGCCAAGCCATATATAATTCTGCCTTGGCCTTCATTTTTTTTTGCCGTGAGCCTAGGAATTACTAAAGGTGAATTATTAGTGTCTTCTCAGGCCTTTTCTGAGCATGTGTCCCACCTTGGCCATGCTCATGGATTTCCAAAGTTTTCATTACATGTAAACACTTTTGAATATTCGAATTTCCCAAAGGGACTTTCTCTCATGCTTTTTCCTCAAGCTTTCAGTACAGTATATCTTGCCTCAATTGTAATATTTTGCCTCAAATGGCTGAGGGTTGTTAATTTGCCTTTGGATGATCTGATTTCTAAAGGTTTGGTGGAATTCTCTGTGAAAACATCTAAACCTAGTGTTTGTGTGTGTGTTATAATTCCATGACAACTGTATTTCTCTATGGAAATTGCTCACATAAGTGCTGTACTTCTTTTTTTTTTTTTTTTTTGAAGTCAATTGTGGTGAATTGTATTTTTCTGGAAAATTACCCATTCCCTCTAGCTTTCAATGTTTTTCATAGATGTGAACAACATTGTTTTTAATGATTTTTTATTTGTTGATTATCAATAGTTATTTCTCTCACCATTCCTTATTCATTTTTGTGCTTTCTCTTTTTTTTATTCATGATTAAAAGATCTAATTTTTTGTCAACTTTGTTGATTTGTTTAAAGAACAAGATTTTTGGTTTACTGATTTGATCTGTTTTTGGCTTCTTATTTTATTAATTTTCACTTTTTTCTACTTTGGGTTCTTTCTTGTACTTTCTGCTTACTCTTTTAGATACTTTTTACATTTTTCAGCTGATAATTTAATTCCTACACTTTTATTAATAAATGTGTTAAGGCTATAGTTTTTCCTCTGATCACTGCTTTAACTATATCCCATATACAGATGCTCCTTGATGTATGATGACGTTATGTCTCAACAAACCCCCGTAAACTGAAAATATCATAAGTTAAAAATGCATTTAGCACACCGAAAATTATAGGTTAGCTTAGCTTACTTTGAACATGCTCAGAACATTTAGATTAGACTTCAGTGGGTCAAAATAATCTAACAAAATGTCTAAATAAAGTATTGAATAACTGATATTTATTAAATATGGTACTGAAAATAAGAAACAGAATGGTTGTATGGGTACTCATCGTTAATGTACGTAGCTGAAATTACACAGGGCCTGAAGAATTTTTGAAGCATTGAGCTAAAGTTAATTGCTGAATGATGGGACTAATACTTTGACACAGTCAGTGTCTGTCTCTTCCGATGATGAGGGTTGAGAATAGCTGGTAGAAAGTATTGATGCCTGTTGATGGTAGGCAGGCATTATGTTCTTCAGGAAGATATCAAGATGGATTATCTACCTTTATTATCATTTGGCTGACTGGAAGCTGCAGCTCACCGCTGTTGCACAAGATTGTGAGAGAGCATTGTGCCACATATTGGTAGTCCAGGAAAATATCAAAATTCAAAATTCAGAGTAGGGTTTCTTTCTTTTTTTTGAGATGGAGTCTCACCCTGTTGCCAGGCTAGAGGCAGTGGTGCTATCTTGGCTCACTGCAACACCTCCGACTCCCTGGTTCAAGTGATTCTCCTGCCTCAGCCTCCCAAATAGCTGGGATTACAGGCACGCACCACAATGCCCAGCTAATTTTTATATTTTTAGGAGAGACGGGGTTTCACCATGTTGGCCAGGATGGTCTTGATCTCTCGACCTCATGATCTGCCTTCCTCGGCCTCCCAAAGTGCTAGGATTACAGGCGTGACCCACTGTGCCCATCCTGGAGCATGGTTTCTAATGAATGGCTATCACTTTCACACCACCATAAAGTTGAAAAATGGTTGAACCATTGTAACTTGGAAACAGTTTGTATTCTGGTATGCACTGTTTTATTATCACTATTCAGAATATTTATGTCTTGTTTTTATATTTCCACTGTCATCCTTGTGTTGCTTAAGAGCAAGTTGAAAAATTTCCAGATGCAAGGGCCCTGTACACCGCATGTTCTCACTCATAGGTGGGAATTGAACAATGAGAACACATGGACACAGGAAGGGGAACATCACACACTAGGGCCTGTTGTGGGGTGGCAGGAGGGGGGAGGGATAGCATTAGGAGATATACCTGATGTTAAATGACGAGTTAATGGGTGCGGCACACCAACATGGCACATGTGTACATATGTAACTAACCTGCACATTGTGCACATGTACCCTAAAACTTAAAGTATAATAAAAAAATAAATAAATAAACAAAAACAAAAACAAAACTAAGAAAACCTGAAGAAAGTATGGACATAAGTTTAAAAAAAGAAAGAAAGAAAGAAAGGGCCCTGTGTTTCTCAATCCCTTTTCTTGTAACTTCTAGTGTTATTGCCTTATAAAAAAAAGTACTTTTTATAATATTTCTACTTTCTGACACTAGTGTTTTTAAAGGAACTATTATATGATGAAATTTTGTGAATGTTTCACGTGCACTTGAGAAGAAGAGATATTCTCTATTATCAGGCTAGTGTTAGAAAACATCCATAAAATCTCTCTTATTGGTCTATTGTTTAGGTAATCTATATCTTAGAATCTTTGTCAATTATTTCCCCACTTTTAAACACTTTTTCAACTACTTTCACTTGTACCTCTTGTATATAGTTGTAATTTTGGGTTTTTATAAAATGTCATTGCTTTTAATATGTGAGTTAAGCCCATTCATGTATATTGATGAGACTGATATGTTTGTCTGTACTCTGTCACATTATTTTATTGTTTCTGTTTATACTATGCTATATTTACTGTACTTCTTTTTCCGCTTGACCCATCTTTTTTCTTAAATTTTTCTTTTGTTATTTAGGAAGACCCTTTTTTTTAATTGTGGGTAACATATATTTACAAATTCTCTAGTGCCTCAATAGCTCCCTTTCTTATTTAACCTCTTACTATATTGTTTGCCAGTTTTAAATGGCATCCTTGAGTCTTCCTATTTCCTACACAACAATTAATGATCTTATTCTACTTTCCCTTTTCTCCTCTCTTTCCATTTTGTTTAGGTTGTATTATTTCTTTCTCAGAACATACAGGATTTACATTCTTTTATTTCAACAATATTCTTACCTTTATTTCAATCTTAGATATGCAATTAAATACATAGATTGCTCACTATGAGTCTTTTCATGAAAAAGTTTTTCCAGTTATGTCCTTGGTGAAGTTTATCTCCTAGTTGATTCTTCTGGAAGGGATTTGTGATTACAATATTCCCTGATTTCTTGCATGTCTAAATTTTTTTCCAATAGCATTAATACTTTAAGATCTGCTTCACTGGATATAAACTTCACTCTATTCCTTGTGTATTAATTGCATAATTATGCATTAGTCACGCTAAGTTATTGCTGAAAGGGCTCAGGGGAATCAAATTATTTATTCTCATAAAATAGTTTCATTACAGATGAAGGATACAGTACAGTGGCAGCAGGAGAATAATTTGAATTAAAAAGGGTTCAGCCATATCAGATACAGTTCTTTGTACTCCCACAGCTGGATCACACAGAATGCACTTTGTGTTTCAAACCACCATTGGTATGTGTGTAACATGTCTTGGATTCAGCAAGTTCAAGGCTGGCTTGTGGTGGGTTTCACTTATAATGAGTTGTCACATAGACACATTCCGGTTTTAACTATTGAATCACTTCTCTCCCTACACACCTGGCTCCATCCTAACCAAGTTATAAATCTAATTGTTTTTGCTAAGTAATGCTAATAGGGTGGTAGATTCTTCCCCTGAAATAATTCACAGAACCATGGTTACAGAACATCATTTATCTTATTTATTATTTCAATAGGTTTTTGAGGAACAGGTGGTGTTTGGTTACATGAAGAAGTTCTTTAGTGGTGACTTCTGAGACTTTGGTGCATTCACCTGAGCAGTGTACACTACACAATGTGTAGTCTTTTATCCCTCACCCCCTCCCACCCTTTCCCCTAGTCCCCAAAGTTCATTGTATCATTCTTATGCCTTTGCATCCTTATAGCTTAGCTCTCACTTATGAGTGAGAACATATGTGGTTTGGTTTTCTATTCCTGAGTTACTTCACTTAAAACAATGGTCTCCAATTCCATTCAGATTGCTGCAAAAGCCATTATTTCACTCCTTTTTATGGCTGAGTAGTATTCCGTGGTGTGCATGTGTGTGTGTGTCTATATATATATATATATACACACACATATACACACACGTATATATATATATATATACACATATATATACGTATATATGTGTATATATACGTATATATATATACGTATATATATATATAACATTTTGTTTATCCATTTGTTGATTGATGGGCATTTGGGCTGTTTCCATATTTTTGCAATTGCGAATTGTGCTGCTTTAAACATGCGTGTGCAAGTATGTTTTTCATGTCTTCTTTTTCTCTGGGTAGATACCCAGTAGTGGGATTGCTGCATCATGTGGTAGTTCTACTTTTAGTTTTTAAATGAATCTTCACCCCTCTTTTCCATAGTGATTATATGAGTTTACATTCTCACCAACAGTGTAAACGTGTTCCCTTTTCACCACATCCAAATCAACACCTTTTTTGATTTTTTGATTATGGTCATTGTTGAAGGAGTAAGGTGGTATTGCATTGTGGTTTTGATTTGCATTTTGCTGATCATTAGTGATGTTGAGCATTTTTTCATATGTTTGTTGGCCATCTGTATATCTTCTTTTGAGAATTACCTATTCATGTCCTTCGCCCACTTTTTGATAGGATTGTTTGTTTATTTTCTTGCTGATTTGTTCCAATTCTTTGTAGATTCTGGATATTAGTCCTCTGTTGGATGCATGGTTTGTGAAGATTTCCTCCCACTCTGTGGGTTGTCTGTTTACTCTGCTGATTATTTATTTTGCTGTGCAGAAGCTTTTCAGTTTAATTAAGTCCCATCTATTTATCTTTGTTTTGTTGTGTTTGCTTTTGGGTTCTTGATTGTGAAGTCTTTGCCTAAGCCAATGTCTAGAAGGGTTTTTCCAACGTTATCTTCTAGAATTTTTATGGTTTCAGGTCTTAGATTTAAGTCTGTGAACCATCTTGAGTTGATTTTTTTATAAGGTGAGAGATGAGGATCCAGTTGCATTCTTCTACATGTGGCTTGCCAATTATACCAGCACCATTTGTTGAATAGGGTGTCCTTTCCCCACTTTATGTTTTTGCTTGCTTTGTCAAAAATAAGTTGGCTGTAAGTATTTGGCTTTATTTCTGGGTTCTCTATTCTATTCCATTGGTCTATATGCCTATTTTTATACCAGTACCATGCTGTTTTGGTGACTATGGCCTTATAGTATAGTTTGAAGTCAAGTAATGTGATGCCTCTAGATTTGTTCTTTTTGCTAAGTCTTGCTTTGGCTATGTGGGCTCTTTTATGGTTCCATGTGAATTTTAGCATTGTTTTTTCTAGTTCTGTGAAGAATGATGGTGGTATTTTGATTGGAATTGCATTGAATTTGTAGGTTGCTTTTGGCAGTATGGTTGTTTTCACACTGTTGACTCTATCATCCATGGTGAACAGCAGGGGGTGTGGGTAGGACCCATGGGAGACAGACTGGTTCTTTCTTTGTGGTCGACTGAAGCTTGTTGGAGGTGTGGATAGAGCACTGGGGTCTTTGCTCCTTTGTTAGTTCAAGGGTAGCAGGAGTAGTACCACCGTAGAGGCAGTGGCAGAGGGGCTTTTGGTTGACCCTGGGGGGCTCCATCTCCAGGTGGAGCTGCTATTACTGGGAATGTTCAGCCTGGGGGATGGGGCAGCTGTACTGCTGGTGTGAGGTTAGGGCTCTGCTTGTTGGGGATCAGGGGGTTTAGGGCTCACTGGGAGGAGAGACTGGTCTCCTCTCCATATGGGAACTGTGGCATGCTGTAAGTTCAGGTGCAGCCTTCAGGCGCTTTGTTTCTTTCCGAGCCTGAGGACAGCATGGATAGAACTGCTGCTGTGACAGGGGCAGAGAGGCTGCCGTTTGCCTCTGGGAGCCTCTCCCTGGGGAAAGTCTGGGCCACCGCCAGTAGGTAAGCTCAGCTGTGGGTGGGGCAACTGATCTGTAGTTATGAGCTGGGGGCTGTGCCTGGTGGAGTGGGTGGTGGGGGTTCCCAGGGGAGGGGGGTGGACTCCTCTCTGTATGGTGGCTGTGGTGTGCTGAAGGTGCCACTGTAGTGACTAGACTCTTAGTTCCTTCTGCAGCCCAAGGGCTGTTATGGTGGTACCACTGCAATTGCAGTGGTTGTGAATTGACTCTGGTATTTCCTCCTTGGAGAAATGCTGGGCTACTTCTTATTGAAGTGGTCAGGTGAGGGGCAGGGTAGTTGTACAGGAGTCCCAGGCCAGGCGGCCCTGCTTGGTAAGGAGAAGTGAGGACGGAAAACTGCATGAAGAAAAATGCAGCCACTCTTCCGTGAGGCAGGTGCTCTGTGCTGGGGGTTCAGACCAACCCCTGGTCCCTGTGGACTCTCCAGGGTGAGGGCTGCGAGATTGGTTTTCTTATTAGATGATCTGTTTAATGCTGAAGGTGGGGTGTTGAAGTCCTTCACTATTATTATATTTGAGTCTACCTCTCTGTTTTGATCTAGTAGTATTTGCTTTATGAATCTGGCTGCACCAGTGTTGGCTGCATATATATTTAAAATTGTTATATCCTCTTTCTGGATTGATTCCTTTATCATTGTATAATAAGCATTTTTGTCTTTTTTCTAAAGCTAGTTTTGACTTAAAGTCTGTTTTGTCTGACATAAGTATAGCTACTTCTACTCATTTTGGTTTCTGTTCATGGAATACCTTTTTCCATCTCTTTTCTTTTAGTTAATATGTGTTTTTACAGGTAAAGTGCATTTGTTCAGGGAAGCAGATAGTCAGGTCATAGTTAAAATTCATTCAGTCAGTCTACATCTTTCAGGTGGAGAATTTAGAAGAAATATATTTTTTTAAAAATTAGTTTTTTATTTTTGTTTTTTTTTTTTGTAGAGATAGGGTCTCACTGTGTTGACCAGGCTGCACTTGAACCTCTGACCTCAAGCAATCCTTCTGCCTTGGCCTCCCAAAGTGCTGGAATTATAGTCATGAGCCACCACACCCAGCCCCTAAGTGGACATTTAATCCATGTACATTCAAGGTTATTATTGTCTATATTTGATATAATCAAATACTTAGTCATTTTAAAATTATTTTAATAGTTTCAAATATATTTGTTAAATTTGCTCTATTTGAATCAGGATCTAAAGAAGTTTCAAAGTTGCATTGGCTAATATATCTTTTTAGTTTTTAAAAATATATATGAATTCCTTTCTCCTGCTTTTTCGCTCTGTGTATTTGCTGAATAATCCAGGATATTCATCCTGTTGAATATTCCATACCTTGTGATTATCTTATTAAATCCTACGGTGTTCTTGCATGTTTCTCTCTTCGACATATTTCCTGTATATTGTCATAAGATAGAGAATCTTTACCAATTAGGCTCATTTCTAGTTGGTTCTATGTGCTCCATATTATACTTTATGTGTATTCACTTCATGTGATATAAAAATTGATCAGTAGGTTCAGGTATTTTCAGCTGATTCATTCCATATACGTTTTCTTCTGAAACAGTTACTCGTCATTTTAGCTTCTGTTGGTTGTTATCTTAGGCCCATTAATTCATTGGGTTCCAAATGAATTTGACTGTATGTTAGTGTCCCATGAAACAATTCTTTTCTCCGATGTTTTATAACTTAATTAAAATGCCAGATCTTGATTTTTGGCAGTTGTAATTTTTTTCTGTTATTTTAATTACATTTTTAAATTACGTAAAACAGCTACATGATTTCAAAGTCAAAAATATAAAATAAGATGTATTCAGAATAACTTTTATCCCTGTGCCTTGCCCTGTTTCCTCCTCCTGCCATAAGAAAATTATATATGTATTATGTTTTTGCCATTTTAAGTATGCTTATTTAAATATTTATAAAATATATACTTATATATGCATGTAAATCCAATGTATTTATCCCTGTTTTAACAAAAATAACATTCTGGTGTCACTTTTTTGTTTCTTTTCAGTTAAGGTATACCTTGTAGATTACTTTAGAGTAGTATTTGGAGATATTTCTCACTCATTTTATGGTTGCTTCATACTGTATTGCGTACAAGTTTTGCAAGTAGTACTTACTACTTGTCATTTGGTTATTTTCCTTTTTTTTTTTTTTTTTTGAGATGGAATCTTTCTCTGTCATCCTGGCTGGAGTGCAGAGGCACGTTCTGGGCTCACTGAAACCTCTGCCTCCCAGGTTCAAGCGATCCTCCCGCCTCAGCCTCTCAAGTAGCTGGAATTACAAGTGTGCACCACCACGCCCGGCTAATTTTTGTATTTTTGGTAGAGGTGGGGTTTCGCCATGTTAGCCACGCTGGTCTTGAATTCCTGGCCTCAAGTGATCTGCCCACCTCAGCCTCCCAAAATGCTGGGATTACAGGCATGAGCCACCACGCCCGGCCTACTTTCCATTCTTTATTATGAAAAACAATGCTTCAATGAATAGACTTGTGTGCATCAATTATTTTGTATTTTTGCCAGTATATCTTTAGGATAGAAGTAGGATTGCTAGACCAAAAGTCAGTACCATGTAAATTTTTTAAGATATTGCCAAGAGTTGTACCATTTTGTATTCTCACCAACAATGCATAAGAGTGCCTCTCTCGGTGTTTTAGACATGAAGTCCTTGCCCATGCCTATGTCCTGAATGGTAATGCCTAGGTTTTCTTCTAGGGTTTTTATGGTTTTAGGTCTAACGTTTAAGTCTTTAATCCATCTTGAATTGATTTTTGTATAAGGTGTAAGGAAGGGATCCAGTTTCAGCTTTCTACATATGGCTAGCCAGTTTTCCCAGCACCACTTATTAAATAGGGAATCCTTTCCCCATTGCTTGTTTTTCTCAGGTTTGTCAAAGATCAGATAGTTGTAGATATGCGGCGTTATTTCTGAGGGCTCTGTTCTGTTCCATTGATCTATATCTCTGTTTTGGTACCAGTACCATGCTGTTTTGGTTACTGTAGCCTTGTAGTATAGTTTGAAGTCAGGTAGCATGATGCCTCCAGCTTTGTTCTTTTGGCTTAGGATTGACTTGGCGATGCAGGCTCTTTTTTGGTTCCATATGAACTTTAAAGTAGTTTTTTCCAATTCTGTGAAGAAAGGCATTGGTAGCTTGATGGGGATGGCATTGAATCTGTAAATTACCTTGGGCAGTATGGCCATTTTCACGATATTGATTCTTCCTACCCATGAGCATGGAATGTTCTTCCATTTCTTTGTATCCTCTTTTATTTCCTTGAGCAGTGATTTGTAGTTCTCCTTGAAGAGGTCCTTCACATCCCTTGTAAGTTGGATTCCTAGGTATTTGATTCTCTTTGAAGCAATTGTGAATGGGAGTTCACTCATGATTTGGCTCTCTGTTTGTCTGTTATTGGTGTATAAGAATGCTTGTGATTTTTGTACATCGATTTTGTATCCTGAGACTTTGCCAAAGTTGCTTATCAGCTTAAGAAGATTTGGGGCTGAGACAATGGGGTTTTCTAGATATACAATCATGTCGTCTGCAAACAGGCACAATTTGACTTCCTCTTTTCCTAATTGAATACCCTTTATTTCCTTCTCCTGCCTAATTGCCCTGGCCAGAACTTCCAACACTATGTTGAATAGGAGTGGTGAGAGAGGGCATCCCTGTCTTGTGCCAGTTTTCAAAGGGAATGCTTCCAGTTTTTGCCCATTCAGTATGATATTGGCTGTGGGTTTGTCATAGATAGCTCTTATTATTTTGAAATACGTCCCATCAATACCTAATTTATTGAGAGTTTTTAGCATGAAGCGTTGTTGAATTTTGTCAAAGGCTTTTTCTGCATCTATTGAGATAATGATGTGGTTTTTGTCTTTGGCTCTGTTTATATGCTGGATTACATTTATTGATTTGCGTATATTGAACCAGCCTCGCATCCCAGGGATGAAGCCTACTTGATCTTGGTGGATAAGCTTTTTGATGTGCTGCTGGATTCAGTTTGCCAGTATTTTATTGAGGATTTTTGCATCAATGTTCATCAAGGATATTGGTCTAAAATTCTCTTTTTTTGTTGTGTCTCTGCCCGGCTTTGGTATCAGAATGATGCTGGCCTCATAAAATGAGTTAGGGAGGATTCCCTCTTTTTCTATTGATTGGAATAGTTTCAGAAGGAATGGTACCAGTTCCTCCTTGTACCTCTGGTAGAATTCGGCTGTGAATCCATCTGGTCCTGGACTCTTTTTGGTTGGTAAGCTATTGATTATTGCCACAATTTCAGAGCCTGTTATTGGTCTATTCAGAGATTCAACTTCTTCCTGGTTTAGTCTTGGGAGAGTGTATGTGTCCAGGAATTTATCCATTTCTTCTAGATTTTCTAGTTTATTTGTGTAGAGGTGTTTGTAGTATTCTCTGATGGTAGTTTGTATTTCTGTGGGATCGGTGGGACAAAAGCAATGGCAACAAAAGCTAAAATTGACAAATGGGATCTAATTAAACTAAAGAGCTTCTGCACAGCAAAAGAAACTACCATCAGAGTGAACAGGCAACCTACAAAATGGGAGAAAATTTTCGCAACCTACTCATCTGACAAAGAGCTAATATCCAGAATCTACAATGAACTAAAACAAATTTACAAGAAAAAAACAAACAACCCCATCAAAAAGTGGGCGAAGGACATGAACAGACACTTCTCAAAAGAAGACATTTATGCAGCCAAAAAACACATGAAAAAATGCTCATCATCACTGGCCATCAGAGAAATGCAAATCAAAACCACAATGAGATACCATCTCACACCAGTTAGAATGGCAATCATTAAAAAGTCAGGAAACAACAGGTGCTGGAGAGGATGTGGAGAAATAGGAACACTTTTGCACTGTTGGTGGGACTGTAAACTAGTTCAACCATTGTGGAAGTCAGTGTGGCGATTCCTCAGGGATCTAGAACTGGAAATACCATTTGACCCAGCCATCCCATTACTGGGTATATACCCAAAGGACTATAAATCATGCTGCTATAAAGACACATGCACACGTATGTTTACTGTGGCACTACTCACAATAGCAAAGACTTGGAACCAACCCAAATGTCCAACAATGATAGACTGGATTAAGAAAATGTGGCACATATACAGCATGGAATACTATGCAGCCATAAAAAATGATGAGTTCATGTCCTTTGTAGGGACATGGATGAAATTGGAAATCATCATTCTCAGTAAACTATCGCAAGAACAAAAAACCAAACACTGCATATTCTCACTCATAGGTGGGAAGTGAACAATGAGATCACATGGACACAGGAAGGGGAATATCACACTCTGGGGACTGTTGTGGGGTGGGGGGAGGGGGGAGGGATAGCATCGGGAGATATACCTAATGCTAGATGACGAGTTAGTGGGTTCAGCGCACCAGCATGGCACATGTATACATATGTAACTAACCTGCACAAGGTGCACATGTACCCTAAAACTTAAAGTATAATTAAAAAAAAAAAAGAGTGCCTCTCTCTACAGCTTCATCAACAGGTTGGATTATCAAATATTGAGGTCAGATATTTGATATTTTATAGGTTAGAACTGATATTTAAGTATCATTTTACTTTGCATGCATCTTAATCTGAGAGACTTGAACATTTTTTTCATATATTTAAAGATAGTTTAACAGGTGCTGGTGAGGCTACAGAGAATGGGGAACACTTCTACACTGCTGGTCGGAATGCAACTTAGTCCAGCCACTGTGGAGAACAGTCTGGGGATTTCTCAAAGAACTAAGAGTTAAACTACCACTCGATCCAGCAATTCCATCACCGCATATTTGCCCAAAGGAAAATACGTTGTTTTACCAAAAAGACACATGAACTTGTATGGGTTGTCCCAGTGCTATTCACAATAGGAAAGACATGGAATCCACCTGGGTGCCCAACAACTTTGGACTAGATAAAGTAAATGTGGTACAAATCCACCACAAAATATATGCAGCTAATAAGAAGAAAGTCACATCCTCTGCAGCAGCATGAATGCAGATGGAGGCCATTATCCTAAGTGAATTAGCACTGAAACAGAAAACCAAATACCACATGTTCTCACCTACAAGGGGGAGCTAAACATCGAGTACACGTGGACATAAAGATGAGAAAAACAGACACCACAGAGTAGCAGAGGGAGGATGGAGGAAGAGGGGAAAGAGTTGACAAACTACATATTAGGTATTATTCTTGCTACCTGGGAGGTGGAATCATTTGTACTCCAAACCTTAGTATCATGCAATATACCTTTGTCTCAAACCTGCACATGTACCCTCTGAACCTATAATGAAATTAGAAAGAAAACCCCAAATATGGTCATTGTAGTCCAGAAGCTAAGATGCGGTATAACTGAATGGTTTATCAATTAGGAATGGATGTAAAAGTAACAATCTCTGTTCTTGATTTTAAGACCAGGTCTATGTGCCACATTTTATCTAGTCTAACGTTGATGGGCATTTGGGTTGGTTCCAAGTCTTTCCTATTGTGAATAGCGCTGCAATAAACATACCTGTGCATGTGTCTTTATAGTAGAATGACTTACAGTCGTTTGGGTATATACCCAGTAATGGGATTGCTGGGTCAAATGGTATTTCTAGTTTTAGATCCTTGAGGAAACACCACACTGTCTTCCACAATGGTTGAACTAATGTATGCTCCCACCAACAGTGTAAAAGCATTCCTATTTCTCCACATCCTCTCCAGCATCTATTGTTTCCTGACTTTTTAATGATTGCCATTCTAACTGGTGTGAGATGGCATCTCATTGTGGTTTTGATTTGCATTTCTTGCAGCCATAAAAAAGAATGAGTTCATGTCCTTTGCAGGGACATGGATGAAGCTGGAAACCATCATTCTCAGCAAACTAACACAAGAACAGAAAACCAAACACCACATGTTCTCACTCATAGGTGGGAGTTGGCCAATGAGAACACATGGACACAGGGAAGGGAACATCACACACCAGGGCCTGTCGGGGGGTGGGAGGCAAGGAGAGGGATAACGTTAGGAGAAATACCTAACGTAGATGATGAGTTGATGGGTGCAGCAAACAACCATGGCACGTGTATACCTGTGTAACAAACCTGTACATTCTGCACATGTATCCCAGAACTTAAAGTATTAAAAAAGACCAGGCCTAATTCAGATAATATGTATGTATGTATGTATGTATGTATATGTGTGTGTGTATATATATACACATATACACACATATATGTATATATGTAAAAGAGTAACATATTTTACTGCATAGATTCCAAACTTTTCTGCCTGCCTCTTTCCCAGGGGAGGGACGCCTACAACTTCTGGTCAAATTTCAGGAGAAATTCTGAATATATTGGTTTCTCCCATGGCGTTGTACACATTAATGCACTTAGCAGTTAAATGAATTGTGAATAAATTAGGGGTAAATTTTACAAATAAATGAAAAATAAAAGTTTTTTGCCTACAACTGTAAAAAAAAAAAGACTGATTCTCCTTATGTATGAACTGTAAGTTTAACTGTTTTGCCCATTTTCCTATTAATATTTTGGGTTTTGTTTTAGAAGTTCCCTATGTGTTAGAAGTACTAGTCTATTATGTGAGTTATAAGTAGTTTCTTCTCACTTATCTTTTAAATTTTCTGATAGTTTTATTATGCATTAAAATTAATTTGATAGTCAATGTTATCCATCTTTACCATATTCATAGATTATAAAAACATTAACTTGTTTTCTTTGAATGTTTGCATAGTTTTTTTGAAAAAAGAGTTATGTCTTGAATTCACTTAGAGATTGTCCTGGCATTTGGTGTAGCAAATAAATTAAATATATCTTTTCCCATATTGCTATCCAATTATCCCACCATCACATTAGTAGGCCTTTCCCCCTGCACTGATTTGAGATACTGTCATTATTATTTACTACTTTTATTATGTGTTTTTAATCTGCTTATAAATTTTCTATTCTACTTTTCCTAGGATAAACACAATTTTGACCCTCTTATCATCTGACTCTCCTTATCTATTAATTCAAGTCACATTTTGACAAACTAGATTCCTTTTTTCTTAGAATATTTAGTGTTCAATTTTATTCTGGCTCAGTGATTCTCCCTGGAAAGAGAAGATATTTGTCAGAATCATTTGTTAAGGTTTTTTTTTTTCAATGTATATTTTCCTTCTATCTTAAATTTTCATCATGCCTTTCTAGGGTGGTAAGGTGGAAGTGTATGAGTACAAGCTTGCACACAGATATACACACTTCCACTCACAAGTACAGTATCCCAAATGAGCATCTGTTAAGATTGGGATGTGTCATATTTCACAAGAATGTTGGGAAAAAATAAAGTTGGAAACTTTTGGCTTTGTTAATATATAGGACTTTAATAGTATCTAATGTTTATTCATGCTTAATATGTCTCAAAGTGGGCTATTTGATTTATATCTATTTTGTCATTTTCCTTCATAATAACCATGCATAATAGGTATAATCTCCTGTTTATAAATGTAGAAACTAAAGCTCATGAAAGCTACGTAATGTGTCCAAAATCATGATTAATAAGAGTCAAAAGAGTTGAACCCAGCTCTTTGTTTTTTACTTTAAAGCCTGTGCTTTTAAACGTTAACCATGGAAAATGACACAGATGGATCCAAGTAATATACTTTGTGCCAACATGATGAGAGCCTGGATCCCTCTAAATTCTTTCTACTGCTTATGAGCAGTTATACCACAGATGTCAAGGACCTAGAAGGCACATTTCACATTGGGAAACTTACTCTTCCACTCACTCCTGATAATGCCCTCATGGATTCTGGGTTGTTATAGTGGTGGGAGGTGAAGTATAAACTCTTACAATGGGAGGCATTTGTTTTTCAACCTCTTAAAAGTTGACATGTATCTCCTTACCACTAAGCATATATTTTTTTAAATTAAGATGTGACAGTTCTTTTTTTATGCTTTTCACAAAATGGGCCAAATAAAATATTTTTTTAATTTGTAAGCTAGGCTATATTTTTTCTCCTTTCTTCTACTAAGGATCACACAGGAAGGAACAGGTGTACACAAATATATTTGTGCCTTTCTTTGTTCTAAGAATTAGCAAAAGAATATTTTGAAAGCATAATAACTTTGTATCTGTATTCCAAAATATAACACACAAGTTGTTGAAAGCTAAATTGAGGCAATGTCTGTGAAAGTTCCTAGACAATTACTAAATTATATGGGAATGGAGGGCACAATTTTCATCAGCTTTACTAAATAACTTACCAACTTCACTATATTTTGTGTCATTATCTGAGATTAATCTCACCGTTATATAGGATCTAAAACTTTACACTAGAATGTGCATCCCACTTTCTCAGCCGTCTTATTGCCATCTTCATGTCTTTGTTCCTCAGTGTTTATATAATTGGGTTCAAGAGAGGGGTGATCACAGAATAAAATACAGCAAGGAATTTATCTAATGACTTGATGGGGAATGGCCAGGCATAAATAAAGACACATGGTCCAAAGAACAAAAGAACTACTGTAATGTGAGCAGTCAAAGTGGACAGAGCTTTGGATGACTTATCTAAAGGGTGATGCTGGATGGTCATTAGGATGATAGTGTATGAGATGATTAGAAGAACAAAAGAACACACAGTGAGCACACCACTGTTAGCAATGACCATAATATCTAGCCTGTAGGTATCTGTACAGGCAAGTTTGATTACCCTAGGAAGGTCACAATAAAAACTATCGACCTCATTGGGACCACAGAAGGGTAAGTGCACAGCGAAGGCCAACTGGCTCACCGAATGGAGAAAGCCAATTCCCCATGCAACAGCCATAATGCCGACACATGCATTGCCACACATAATTGTAGTATAGTGTAGGGGTTTGCATATTGCTATATATCTGTCAAAGCCCATGGCTATGAGGATCACCATCTCACTCCCACCAAAGAAGTGAAGGAGAAATATCTGAACAAGGCAGCCCTTGAAAGAGATGACTTTGCGCTGGCTGAAAAAGTCAGTAATCATCTTGGGGGCTGTGACTGAAGACAGAGACAGATCAATGAGTGAGAGGTTGGCTAGCAGGAAGTACATGGGAGAGTGAAGGTGGGAGTCAGATACCACTGTTATGACAATAATAAGGTTTCCAAACACAATTCCTCCATAGAATACAAAAAACAACATAAATAGGAAGGTCTGGAGTTCCTGAGAATCAGAGAGACCCAGAAAAATGAATTCAGTCACCATAGAGTTATTTGTTTCACTCATTGATTCATTCCAGGAAATAGCCTCTGCAGTTACCTTGAAGAAGAGAAGGAGAAGGAAGTCAGAATTATTATATTCAAATTCAAAGCCTCATTTTATATCATTCTGCTCACTCTTACAGTGACTTTCTATAATCTATTACTTAAAGACATTCAGAATTCAACAACCAAAGATCATAATTTTATCTCGCACTACTTCCCTGGCTATGCCTTATAATTCAGTTATCTCGGCTTCTCAGTGTCTCCATTAATGTTAGGTTTATTCCTAATATAAAATACCGTTATTTATGCTTGTCTCTCTGCCAGATTAAGTCTATGTCATAACTCTATGTTTATCTCCTTTTTCTTTGAACTACAAAACAGTTTGTAGCACACATGTTATTTGGTGATATTAAAGTTCTTAAGAGAAAAAAAATAGGCCAAAATGAAATGAAAGATAAAAAATAGAAAAAAAGAAAAATAATATCACAAATATAGTACTTAAAAATTAACAGAGGATAAAAGAATAGGGAATTCAAAAGTGAAGTGAGAAAAAGTGAGGAAAATGCAATAAAGTTTAAATGAGAGAAAGTGTGAAGGACTTTCATAGGAGATAAAACTGGTAAGAGATTTTGGAATGCTTTCTAAAGCATTTCTGTTTTATTATAGAGACAAGAACTACTGAAAAATTTTGAATGATTGTTTAATTTAGCTCTGGACTCAATGTGAATTGGAAGGGAGGGAGCTTGGAAATGAAGCCAAGTAATTATTTTAAGCCTAACAATAGGTAATAACTGCAGGTTGTGGTTGTGTGAGCAGGAAAGGGGTGAATGAAGACCTGTAAGATCCCATCGAGCAACGTATTAAAGTAGTTAAGATATGAGCTTGTGTGCTAGGAGGCCTGTGTTCAAATCCTGGGTTATCTACTATGTAGCTGAATGACCTTAGACAAGTCACCTAAGTGATTTCAGTCTTACGGCCACATCTGGAAAATATAGGTGATAATAGCACAACTTTATAGAAGTTCTGTGAGGACTGGATACGACCAGGTATATAAATTTTCTAGCAAATAGTAATGGTCAATATATAATAGCCATTATTAAGGTACTGATAACAAAATATTTTTTGGCAAGATGTGGAAAATAAAAAAATGTTATTCCAATGTCTTTAAGTAATTGGGAACATTGTGATGGCTTTAACTCTGATAATAATTATAACAAGCACTAGTATAACAATACTTTACATAGAGATCCCTTTTAGGAGCAGAAATAAATACAGAAAAAGGTAAAGGATAATGATGACTGTCTAGACACAAGGAGGTATTGTTGGGGCATCTTTGTAAGTTGCTATCTGCCAGGTGAGAGACTGAACACTGACTTCTGGGCGTGAGTTGAGAGCCATTTCAATTGTGTATGGAGGAGAGAAAATAAGTACTGTTTCAAGAAGTTTTGCAGTGAAGAAAAGTAACAAAAGGTGTCCTGAAAGTGAGGCATAGCCGTATTAACAATCTTTGGATTAGGTATAAGAGTTAATGGGCAAGTAAGATGTAAAAGAGAGAAGCGGAAATTGATCACTAACATTCCACGGGAGACATGAAGGTATAGAGTTTACACTTGCCATCTTTTTTGGAGGAATACTGTTATTTGTTTTTTGCTGTTTTTTAAATAACAGTAATTCATAGTGCTTGGAAATTCCACTTTTCTCTTTACTACTCTGAATCCCATTTCTTAGTCCTACACACTCAAGCAGCACGTTACTGTTTTTAAAGTCCTATAAAAATTCAGTGATTCTAAATATTTTTAAGAATAAAGAGAAATCTAATAGTGGAATAAATCATGAACACTCACTTCAGTTCTCTTCTGCTTAGCAGGGTAATAAATATAATCATACTAATCATTGACAGTACAAACGATAGGATTTTTATTGTGAGATAATTTCTGTCCTGACTGGTTGGTTGGACTGTTTCTTTTGAATCAAAGTGTGCAATTTAGAATATACCTTAAATATGCATTGACATAAAATTAATTCATTTCATTGATAGGCAAGGACAATCTTGAAGTTATATCTTCACATGAAATATGCCAAGGATGAGGTTGACCCGAGGGTTCTCATCTGTAGCAAAAGACTTTCTATCATGGTTGTTAGTAAGAATTCAGGAATGCTATTCTTTAGCAAAAGGAATTTCTTGCTAACGTAGTTAAGACATCTCTCTCCTGAGTTTGTGCTGCTGAGGGGATCCTTCACCACCGTAATTCTTTCAAAGCTCATTTCTGACTTTTCAAAAATTATTCAAAAAAATTTAGAAGAATTGTATTTATTCTAAGTTGAACATTAAGTTTAGGCTTATTAAAGGAGTTCTTCCGAATCTTACACACTCATTGTAGCAACCATGAAGAGCCAGCCACTGTTGACAGGTAAAATCTTTCATGCCATAGATTATTCTTGGAATTCAACCATTAGAATTATATATAATATATATATTTATATAATATATAAATATATTTATATAATATATATATTTATATAATATATAAATATATTTATATAATATATATATTTATATAATATATAAATATTTTTATATAATATATATATTTATATAATATATAAATATATTTATATAATATATATATTTATATAATATATAAATATATTTATATAATATATATATTTATATAATATATAAATATATTTATATAATATATATATTTATATAATATATAAATATATTTATATAATATATATATTTATATAATAAATATATTTATATAATATATAAATATATTTATATAATATATATATTTATATAATATATAAATATATTTATATAATATATATATTTATATAATATATAAATATATTTATATAATATATATATTTATATAATATATAAATATATTTATATAATATATATATTTATATAATATATAAATATATTTATATAATATATAGTACATATTTTATATAATAATATATGTTATTATTATATATTATATTATATATTAGATATATATTATATATATTATAATATATATAATATATATAATATAATATATATTATATTATATATATTATATTTATATAATAAAATATATATATAAATATATATTGTATATATTATATATATATATATATATATAAAAATACCTTATGTCCTTATAGTAAGTCTCATTGAGATGGGAGTAGGCATTTGGGTTCTGGCAGAAATTCACAGTGTGATCATGGGAATATCATTTAAAAATCTCTGGGCCTTAGCTTTCCTGTTTTTAAAATGAGTTTATTCTTTCAAAAGCTCTAAAAATCCTCACAACTCTAGCAGTATGATTTGTACCTTTATGTGAAAGAAATGCTCCAAACCAAGTTTCACTGGTATTATAAAAAGGAGGGAAGGAGGTGGGTAAGAAAACACCGGACCTGGGGAAAGATGGGGAAAAGGACTATTAAATGGGGAGAAAAGAACAAATTAGCCCAGAAGAGTGAGGAGGAGGACTCGACAATTGTTGCCAACATAATACTTATAACAAGGGTTATTCTTGCTAACATTATTCATATTAATTCCTCGAAGTATTTAAGTTAACCATACAGAATCCTTTCATTTTTCCAGAAGGTAAACACAAAATGGAATTATGCAGAATAGATTCCTACTAATAGAACCATCTCATTGTCAATAAAATGCTACAATTTCATTCATTCTTCTAATATATTTGTTTTCTCTTTGTTTCCACCTACCTTCTTCATAACTGGAAGAGACTACAGCAATTTTCACAGAATGAGGAGTACAAATTTCCCTTTATTTGCACTCCCTTGAAGCATAAAAACTGTAAGAGAATAATATGTAGTGAATTGTCCTTTTTAGTAAACCACTTGGTTAATTAAAAGCCCTTTATGAATGGACTAGATGTACCTGAAGAGATCTGGGAATAGCCAGTCTGAGCTTTGTGTACTGAGACTAACTTTTATAGTCTCACAAGTTTTCCCTTGGCCATTAGAGAAAACACACAGAATTTTCCTGAGTGAGAGGACATTGCCACAATTTTTTGGCCTATTTGAATATTTTTGCTATCTCACTGAGTCTAAAGGTGCTTTTTAAAGAATCACAGCAAAACAAATATAATAAAGTTACAAAATTAAAATCCAGATAGGTTAACAAGAGAGTAAGTAATAATGCTTCGATTTTATAAAAAGAGGAATGCTTAGAACTTTTATAACCAACTTGTGGAGAAAATATAGAAAAATTGCTTTGACCAATAAAAAACCTCACTTCTTGTAACTTATTTTATTTTGCATCTTTAATTACCATGCAGTAGTTAAAAGTGAGCTGAGTGAGTCACCACAATTTATGTTTCTTAAAATAGTCATAGAAATACATCCAAGTGATGTCTCAGTTGTGTTCCTTGACCACCAAACTTACCAGGTTTTACCTGAAAGATGTCAATCGTCTTCTTTGTCCTAAGCACCTTAAGTTAAGCACGGGCACATTAAATGTGCTTTTAAGATCTCAATGGAGTCTCTTCTCCAGGAAATAAATCTCTTCCTATACTTTTAGGTTGTAGATGCTTTTTAAGAGTGACTCGAGAAATGCTTTGAAGAAGATTTCAAGGGCAATAGGATTGTGTTGTTAAAAAAGTGTAACATAGACAAATTTTGCATAATACAGAGTATTGGAGTCTATTTTTTTTGGTTATACTTTAAGTTCTAGGGTACATGTGCACAATGTGCAGGTTTGTTACATATGTATACATGTGCCATGTGGGTGTGCTGCACCCATCAACTCGTCATTTAACATTAGGTATATCTCCTAATGCTATCCCTCCCCCTTCCCCCCACCCCACAACAGGCCCCGGTGTGTGATGTTCCCCTTCCTGTGTCCATGTGTTCTCATTGTTCAATTCCCACCTATAAGTGAGAACATTGTACAAAACATATTGACAATCAGCCTGAAAATAATACTTAAGGGTTGTAACAAGCTGTTGACCTTACCATTTATCTAACTTAAAGTACAATTAAAATAAAAATTGTTTCTTCCTTGATTTTGGCATTTACTAATTTATATAAACTCATATTTTATCCATTGGATCCACATAATTTCCATAAGAAAATTAATTTCCAGTGATGCTTATTATCAGCATAAAAATACTGATAAATAAACCTAGGTCATATATATGTGTATGTGCTTATATACAGATATAAAATAACTACATCAAAATTAAAGATAGTCATTGCTGTTAATTAGATACACACATTAGATAGAAATATATACTTTTTATGATTAACAAAAAATGTTGCAACTTTATCTGAAATACAATTCTTAGATTTAATGCATCCTTTTTGCAGATTTTTCAGTTTTTTCAGGCAATACTAAAAATGTGCGCCTTCCATAGTGATCATGGTGATCACAGGAGTCTTGATGGTCCATGGCATTTATCCTGTGCTCTCATCAACCAAATCTGTTATGTCGTCTCCATAGAATTTAAAATATGTTGATTCAGCCTTCTCATTGCAAACTTCATATCTTTGTTCCTTAAAGTGTAGATGGCAGGATTTAAGACAGGGGTGACAGCAAAGTTCATGATGGCAAAAAATTTATCCAATGACTTAGTAGGGAAAGGCCACACGTAGAGAAACATGCATGGAGCAAAAAACAAAACCACTACGGTGATGTGAGCCGACGAAGTGAAGAATGCTTTGGATAAATCATTTGAGGAATGTCGTCGGACAGTGACCAGAATAAAAATGTACGATACAATTAAGAAAAAGAAGGTGCCCATAGATAGGAATCCACTGTTGGCAGTGACCACAAATTCTAGCCCGTAAGTGTCCATGCATGCAAGTTTAATAACCCGAGGAAAATCACAATAAAAGCTCCCCACATTATTAGGGCCACAGAAGGGTAAATTTATGACAAAAACAAACTGAGACATAGCATGAATCACCCCAATGACCCAAGCTGCTGCTACCAAAAACATGCACATTTTGGGATTCATAATAGTTGGATAGTGGAGAGGCTTGCAGATCGCAGTGTACCTATCATATGCCATGACTATCAGCAGCACCATTTCAACTCCTCCCGTAACATGGATAAAGAACATTTGTATCATACAATTATGGAAGGAAATAACTTTACCATCAGTAAAAAGATCATAGATCAACCTAGGAACTGTGGTAGATGAAAGGCTCAAGTCAATGAGCGATAGGTTGGCCAGCAGAATATACATGGGGGAGTGTAAGTGAGGATCAAAGATCACTGTGAACACAATGAAGAGGTTTCCCAGGATAATTCTCACATAGAATAAAGAGAAGAAGAGAAAAAGGAAAAACTGCACTTCCAAGGATTGTGCAAGTCCAAGTAATACAAATTCTGTTACCAGAGAGTCATTTACTTGGTCCATTGAATCAGATAGAAGGGAAGACTCTGAAGCCACCTGAAAGAAAGGAAGGAATCAACTTAGTGTGACTGAAAATAATGCGTTAAGTGTTAATGATTTAAAATGTATTATTAACAAATCTTTTATTTGATAGTAGATTATTTAAAAACTAGTGGGAACCCAGGGTATAAAAGGTTAATGTAATATGGACAAAGCTGTGCTCAGAGGCAGTCTATTGTTTTAAATGTTCTCAATTGATCAAATACATGAATTTATTAGCATCTTAAGAAACTGGAAAAGAATGCATAAAAACTCAAAAAATTCAAGCCAAAAAAGGTAAAAAACAAAAATAAGGAAATATGAAATCCCAGAAAATGGCAAGATTGTATACCAATATATACAAATAAATGGTTTAAAAAATACAGAATCTTTAAAAATGCAATCAATAATAACATTAAATAAAAATTATAATACAAATGCATAATTACGGTTAAGGCATCTCTGAAAGCTGTTTCCTACATGTGCCTATAATGATCTACCCCAAACTAACACGTGAATCATACTTGAATTTGAAATGCTGTAGAGACAAAAGGTTGATATCTTCATAGTATAAGAAAGAATTTAAACAGTTTCACAAAATCTCCAAGACCTAATAAATGAACAAATGAAATGAAGAATTAAAATGTAAGCTATACATGTATTTGTATATACCGATATGTGTGTGTGTGTGTATGTGTGTCTTAGAAATCAAAGAAATATGATAAAATGTAATACTATTATTTTTCTGTTAAATTAGGAAAAAGTTTTACAGGCCGGGCATGGTGGTTCACGCCTGTTATCTCAGCACTTTGGGAGGCCGAGGAGGGTGGATCACGAGGTCAAGAGATCGAGACCATCCTGTCCAACATGGGGAAACTCCGTCTCTACTAAAAATAACAAAAATTAGCTGGGCATGGTGGTGCATGCCTGTAGTCCCAGCTACTCGGGAGGCTGAGGCAGGAGAATAGCTTGACCCCGGGAGGCGGAGGTTGCAGTGAGCCGAGATTGCACCACTGCACTTCAGCCTGGTGACAGAGGGAGACTCTGTCTCAAAAAAAAAGAAAAAAAAGTTTTACAATTATTATTACCCAAACTGGCTAAGGACCAGAGAAATTGGCACTTTTATACGCTGCTGGAGGGAATATAGACTGATTCAAACCTTAAAGAAAATATTTTGAAATCATGTATCAAGAATTTTAAGTCCATGCCTTTTGGTGCAATAATACTCTTGGAATTCTATTTTTACAGAAGTTTTCAGCATAAAAATATTCATCATACTTTGTTGACAGTGATAAAATCTTGAAACGATTTAAATACCAAACATTAGGTTTAAGTATAGTGTATGTACATGATGGACTGTAATAACAGTTATTAAAATAAATATCAATAGAAGCATTTATAATAACAATGGAAAGACTTTTCTTAAAAATACTGAGAGTAATAATGGTAAACAAATTGCATAGTACAACATGTTAATTAACAGTAGTTGCTTTTGATTTTTCAAAGAGCTTTACAAAGCTCTAAAGCTCTCTTTCTAGATTTTGAAATATCTTTTTGTATACATATTATATAATTTTTTTGACAAAACATCAAATGGCATAGAAAGTTGAAGGAATAAATGGTTTATTAAGAATTTTGAAAACTAGGATTGACTCATAAGAGACTAAACCAACTAAAGAAATGAAGAACTCTACTACTTCCTTCATTTAATCAATCATTTTTATAATGACTAGAATTTTTTCATAGATGGGATTCTCAAGGAGGTATAGTTAAGTAAGTGAAGGGTCTTGATTAAACGTCTTGAACTTTGCATAATGCTACCATGAAATGGAAACCTTTTGAGACATTCCATCCAGGCAGTTGACAAAGCATCTTGCCTGCCTCACTTTGACCAGAGCTGGCCATACTGAACGAATTCTGGTAATCATTAAATAATTATAAGAAAAATTAATGCTCAGGTGCTCTCATCAAGTTCAGAGTGAGTGAGGTTAGTAATGATGAAGTGGGAAATATTAAGAGATACACAATAAATGGTCAAAGAAATGCAATATAGTATAATGGGATAAGAAGAGATAATATTTTGGGAAGAATACAGCAGATGGAGACAAATGGATTTGATTTCTATCTCCACAATATGCATGCATTTTTTTAAACTCTCAGTCAGTTTGTGCATGGCTTTCTACCTTCTCTCGTCTAGATATTCTCCTAAATGCTCTTTCCAGCATTTTCTGAATGAAATACATATGGATGGTCCCTGGCTTGTGATAGTTTGACTTATAATTGTTTGACTTTACAGTGGTGAGAAAGTGACATGCATTCAGAAGAAACTGTACTTGAGTATAGTAGTCAGTATATTACGTGAGCTATTCAATATTTTATTATAAAATAGGCTTTGTATTAGGTGATCTTATATAAGCTAATGAAAGTGTTCTGAGCACATTTAAGGTAGGCTAGGCTAAACTATGATGTGAGGTACATTAGGAATATTAAATGCATTTTTAACTTATGATGGATTTATCAGGACATAACCCTATTATAAGTCGGAGAGCATCTGTACATTTTTAACTATGTTTTACTATTTTCACTTCATTCATAGTGCTATCCCTGGACTTCTTACCCATATTTAGATCACCCAGATCATAGGGGCTTAAGAACAAAGAATTTTGGGAGAGGAATTGAACCTGGGAAACATTATAGAGTAAATACGATTATCCCTGGGAGGTTTCATGGAAATGTCCTTTATGCTGCTGAGCAGAAGGTGTTTGGTGACTTACTAAGCTCAACACCAATTCATAAATATTTATTTATAAAGAAATGGAGTTGAAGCTGAAGAATCATGTTTACTGCTTAGGATCAAGTGTTTTATCCTGTTAAAACTAAGATACAATATATAAACCAAGCACTCTAGGACTCTCATCATGAAAGTGATATTTCATCTTATAAGAGCAATTCCAAAACAAAAGCAATTAATGTCTGAATTACTTTGTCATATTTGGAGATTCCTATTAATACTGAAATTCATATTGCTACTGAAATGGTGTTTGTCTTGGAGTGTGAGTGATAATTAATTTTCTTAAAGAGGAAAATCCCAAACTACATGAACCTATTAGTCTAAAGACTGAAAAATTCTCTTTATAACATGAACATTTGCCATTTTAAAATAAAACAATCACAATCCAAAATATGAAACTATGGGCGTTCAATATCAGTGTGAAGGAGTCAGAGTCCATAGAATGTTTAAAGAGAGTAAAAAGGAAAGGGAAGAACAAAGATGAATTGGAAAGAATTTGGAGAATAAAAGAAGGGTCAGGGGAAGGAATAAGAAAGAATCCTAAAGAAAAAACAGGATAAAATGATGATCAAAAGAAGCATTGGTGGAACATGGTACATCTTTACTTAGGTTACCTTCATGGCTTAAAGCAATATGTATTGATGCATTATGAACACCTGAGAGAGTAGATTTTACTTGGGTTTTCATACACTGTTTATGTATATTGTCACTGCAAACGTGGAAAGTAAAAGAAAAGCTGTAGGAAATAGTCACTGATGTGGAGAAAAGAGTTTAAGCTTGTGAGTGAATAGGTGTGATAATGAGGTATGGTGGGATTGAATGTATAGTTGGATATCACTGGTAGTGGTTCAGCTAACCGACAGGTGAGTTCTCTTCTAAAAGAATTAGGGAATAAGTCATCAAAATATGCTTTAGCCTCCAGGCAGTATTTTACTTATTCTAATATTTGTAGCTTTTCGTAAATGTAAAATTAAAGTCCATGAGTGCAGGGAAACTTTTTGCATTGTTCAGTGCATAATTACTTGCCTAAAACAGTGCCTGTCTGATAGAAAAAGCTCAAGAAATACTTGATGAATGAGCTTTCTAAAAACAGCATAATAAATTGTTAATATGAGAAATAAAATATTAGCCCCCACAAAAAGAGAGAAATTGCATTTTAAAGTACTCCTTCGCAAGCTTGTACTTGTTGATGAAAACTCAGTTGCATAAAAAGGGAGTATTTAAATAAGTGAAGAAAGTCCTACCCATTCTGTTACAAACATTTGGAATTATTACATTTTATTGTTGAAGAAATCGTGATGACCCAGAGGAGCTTGTCTGGAGGAAAAGACCATGCGTTTGATTTCTCTGCCTTCTTAGGAAACACTGATGACTTTGGAAAGCTTCTAGGAGTTCTTCAGAAGCCAAGTTTCCATAAAGTTTGTCATCTTTCCTATTGGAGATTTAAAATTTGTCAGTCATTTAGGGTCTGGGACACATATCTTCAAACAGGAAATGCAGACTTATATTAAACAAAAAGGATGTTCAGAATTATAGTTTTGTATAGAAGTGGGAAAGAACTTTGAGATTCTACAGGTAGAATGAGAAACAACACAGTGTGGTTAAATGGCTAACAATACATTCAAGAAGTCAGAATCAGAAGGCAGACCTCCTGAATTCCAGTTTAATGATCTTTCTCAATAGTGGTCTATGCTTTCTTAGTAGAAACAGTCTTTAAAAAAATCTAGAAGCATATATGTTTGACAGGATCACTCTAACCTATCGGAAGAACCCTCTTATTCCTTGAGTTCTTATTTTGTTTAAAATAAAATTAGCATTCACTTCCTAAAATATTATTTCTTCTTTTTCACTGGGCATTGCTCTTCCCAATTCCCTTTCTTATTTCTTCAAACAACCTGGAGCAGTTCCATTTTAGAATTCATAGCCATCAGCTCCTCTGTACCCTCCCCTGGGATGAGGCCAAATCTTTCTGAATCTGAGATAGTCTCTCAGCCTATGCATTGGCTGGAGTGTTCCAATGTGGAGGAAGGTAATACCAAAAGAGAGAGAATCACACCAGACTGTGGGAGGTAAAGACTTGAGATTCCCTTCCTCTGGTTTAAAACTAAATCTGGTTTTCAAATAGGATGGGAATAGCTGAGATCAGACATCTCCTTTTCACAGTGGAAAATGAAGTTTATAATGAATTGGAGAGCATGAAAGTTAGAAAACTACACATCTTTAAAGAACTTCATACTAGGGACAAACTGAAATTATAGGGGTTTATATGTGGGATTAGTTTTATAAGACATAATTTAATGATTAAAATTTGAAAATAAGAGATAGTGTGGAAGAAAAAGATAAAATATTTCAGAAAGCAGAAGATTTTGGGCACAAATGTTTTACAGAAGAGAAGAAATTGAAAGGGAGTTCAGAAGGATAGAGAGAAGCAACCACAACAGGGAAAGTTTTGTAATTAAAAGCATCTCTCTTACCTGTCTTTTCAGTCATAGGATGTGCATTTTTAGGAGAAGGAGAAATTCAGATAGCTTAATCTTCATTTATGTAATACCCCAAAGACAAAGCTATATATAAGATTTTTCATATTGGAAAGGAAGCTAATTAGCTGCACAGGAGAGGGGCTCACTGATGCTGCTGAGACAGACAATACCCAGCCCATTATTAGTTTCTCTTGGGGACTAGGTCTCTGAGTCACACAATTTCCCCTTGACAAAAGTATCAAAAGAATTGCCTGCTGATGAAACAGGGAGAAGGAAGGAAGGATTTGAGGTACTACATTGGCTAGTAAAAAAGAATCCCCATTTAGCATGGGTAATCTTAGTGTGTGAATTGTTTGGAATGACTGAGATGAGGGAGTGAAAATATATTCAGGGTGGACAGACATACCTTCACTTATGGCACCATGAATGAAATTTGAAGAAATACATATAAAACATCTGATCTTTAAATACAATGCCTGTAATTGATAACAGGTGAATAAATGGATCCTTCTCCTGTTATCAATTATAACAAATGTTTACCTCTGGATGCCAACCTGTGCTCCCAAACTTTAGTGTGTTGGGGCTGAAGGTTTCTTTGAAAGTTTTTGACCTTTATCCTTCCTGAATTGACTGGCTACTATTAAAATTTGTATTTTTTTTGGATCAGTTTTTTCAGAGGTATTGGAAAAACATATACAAATATAAAAGAAAAAAATAGAGTCATTCTGAGTTTCTGTAACAAGAGTGTGTTTCCATGAGGGTGAGGTAATCATTCACAAAACGACCTGTATTGCGCCATTGAGACAAGCCTAGTGGATACCCCTGGAGAAGCTTGGCTTTATTATTGATGTAAGACACAGAAAAACCTAATCTCCAGGTTATCATGGTGGCCTGAAAGTGCAAAGGCTCCAACTTGGTTTACAGTGGCATTTGTTTAGAGCTGTGTTTCATTTTCTCTTGTTCAGAAATGAGGAAAATGATTTTTTCTAGAACAGCAGCAGAATAAGAAATGTTGGTTGATCCCAAATTAATTTTTGAAAAATAGTAACATTCCAAAAATACGTAAGCAAGATAAAAACTGCAGAATAATGTGGGCAGAAATATTTTTTAAAATTAGGATACACAGTCAGTTACATGGATTATTGTCTACCTAAGATGAGATAAAACAGTTTAGGTGCTTAGGGAAACCACAACTACAGTGACATGAGAGGAAAATCTGTTCTATTGCCCCCACAGAGGTCTCTTCTGCAACACAATGAGCAGTACATAAGTCATTCTGATGTGCCAATGTGCTCCTGTCCTGTGTGCCATTGTTCTAAGTGGGAAACTGGGGTAGCAGGCCGAACAGCGTATTGAAATGAATGAGGGAGAATCTAGGCAGAAATAAGTTGCAGGGAGTTGGCCAGCCAGATACAGAACATGTTGTGATTTGAAGGCTGTTTCCTGAGGCATGAATCATGGGTTTTCTTGGCAGCAAAAGGCTTTTGGGCTAGCAGAGAAGCTGGAGTTGTTAATGAAGAGTTCATGAGACCTAGTAGTACAAGAGAGGACTGAGAGTGATAATTTACAGGCTTCTTCACCTGAGATTGGCTCAAGATTGGAATTGGCTTAAGCTGCAAAAGGAATTCATTAGTGGATTTCACCCCAGAGACTTGAGGTGATGCAGGCAGAGGAAATTAATTGAGAATAGAAAAGGAGATTAAAAAGGAAGTTCTTTAGTCGTATGACCTGTGATTGAACGTAAGAAGAAAGCTGAAGCATCATTCAATACATTAGTCACGTTGCAATAGTTTTACTCTTTGCTATATTTATGATGTGATAGAGGTGAACATGACAAAGTCCTGCTCATGTTGAACTTAAAATGCAATGAGGAAGACATCACTGAATGAGAAATTTTGAGGGCTGTTAGTCTTACAAAAGAGGTAATAGGTAGTGCTAGAGGAATATACAATGGAAGGAACTCTTCTGGACTCAGGTTCTGGGAGGCCTCCCTGGTAAAATGATGAAACTGAAAGCTGAGATGTTAAGATGCAAAACATGAAGGACAAATATTGTATACAAAATGATTAGCTAGTGGAAAGCCCCAGAGTTGATAGAATTTGAAGTTTCCAGGCAAGTGAAAGAAAACCAAATTGGATCTGGAGTTGCAGGGAAAGAATATGTTATTCTCTGAGACTGAAGAAAAGGAAGGAAACCAGGTCTTGGATGGCCTACTATACCATGATAACATACCAGTTTAAGGGCAAGGAAGCATGTGAAGTGTCTTTAGCAAAAGAATTACATGCTTAGATTAAATTTTTTATTCTTTTACTGAAGTGTAGATAATAGGATTTTAAGTGGGAAGATCACATAGGTGACAATGTTCTCTTCCAAAAATGACATAGGTAGGCTTAGACAGGAATAGTGGTGTTACAGATGAAAATAAAGGCACATATGTAAGGCTTTTTGGAAGGTAGAATAAGACTTGATGATTTATTGATTTTGGGGTACTATGGAGAAAGAAATCTATTATTTTCCCCAGATTTTGGGTTGTGTAACTAGGTAACTAGTTGGTACAAATTATTGTGACTGAGAACACTGAAAGAAGAGTAGGTTTGAAAAGAGGAAGACTAGTTTAGTTGCAGACTTGTTGAGTGGAAGATCTTGTGTGGCATCCAGGAAAGTAGGAGGTTAGATCTGTGGATCAGGAACTCAAGAAATAGTACCAGGGTCAGGTGCAATGGCTTGTCCCTGTATTCTCAGCTACTTGGGAGGCTGAAGCAGGCAGATTGCTTGAGGTCAGGAGTTTGAGACCAGCCTCAGCAACATAGTGAGACCCTGCCCCTTAAAAAAGAAAGAAAGAATGAAAGAAAGAAAAGGAGGAAGAAAGAAAGAAAGAAAGAAAGAAAGAAAGAAAGAAAGAAAGAAAGAAAGAAAGAAAGAAAAATACAAGGTTTGAGAGCCCCTAGTGTTTAGATGGTAATTAAAGCTGTGGGAATGGGTGATACGTAGGGATAGAATCTAAGTGAAAACAGGCCAAAGATCAGATTATGGGCAATAGGTTGATTGGTGGTTAAGCAGATGAGGAACACTCAGCAAATGACAGAGGGAAGGACTTGCCCAAGAGGTAGGAGAAAAAGCCAGGAAGCTGTGGTGTTCCAGAAGCCCGGTAGAGTATTTGAAGATGGGGGAGATTAGCAGCAATTAAGAGAAGAAATTCCCATTCATATGAGTGATAAAGCAATTAAGTAGAATAACTTAGGAAGGTTCTTGGAGAATCACAGGACAAAATAGCATAGGTACCGGTTTCTCTTAATTGAGCTATTATAATTTACAAAGCAGTAGAAACAAATACATGAAAAAAGTATGTGTAACTTCAATAGAGTTTTTATTTCAAATGCAGAAATCTTCAATGAAATTGAATATGCCTCACCATTTCTAGCTTTATTCTTATCCCAAAATATCAACCACAGATGCATAAGCTCCAGGGAATCTTTTGCCTGACTAGAAAACCTTATTTAAGAAACCAGTACCTCTAAACACATACCCTTGGGCGATTAGTCTCCTGTGAAACAACTGTTATTTCTACACATCTTTTTAGAATAAACTTGGATGATTGACTTTTGGAATGTTCTCATTTTTAGAATAATAGAGATGCAGGAAAAAGTGAAAATGCTCTGTCTGTATCTATTTAAAGTATTGACAGCATTAAAGAAATTTATTCTCTTCCTGCAATCACTCAAATCTGAGCACAAAACTGAACTAGCATCGTAAACTGACAAAGCTCAAGGTAAAGTCAAATCTCAGTTCAGGGCTTTGCACAGGTATTACATAGTTGTTTTTGTTTCTTATTCTAATTTAAACAGAAATTAAAATGGAAATTTTAAAAATATACTTTATTAATTTATAATTTACCTAAGTTCACATTTTATTTATTCCATCTATATGCTTACTATGAGATAAATTTATTATGTTTTGAAGCTGAAAGTAATTACAATTAGCATGTCTCAGAAAATGTCATTCAGGAAATAGTATTTGAATGTCAAGTTTACTCCTGCAAATCAGCTTGGTTTTGTATTCTTATCTCTCTTCTCAATGGAAGTATATGAAATTAATCTCTTCTCTGTGGTGGCAAGTTAAAGATACCTCTGACTTAATCAATTTCTACATGGCACCTTTGCTAAACTATCTCCCAAAATAGTAGTTCTTATCACAATAATGCTGGTAGCCATGTGACTTTCAGTGTTCTTGGTGAGACTGAATCATCTTGCACTCTGGATATGCACCATTTATTATGACATCCTGCTAGAACCTGCAATCCATTTTCCCAGTCTTTCCATGGAGACGTTCGTGTCTTTGTTTCTTAATGTGTAGATCCTAGACAGTGGTGATAGCAAAAGGAACAATGAACAAATATTAATCATGTGTTGTTTTAGGCAAAGGCTACACATAGAGAAATATACATGGCATAAAAAACAAAATCCCTACTGTGATGTGATCTAACATGACACAAATGCTTTAGATAAGTCTCCTGAAGAAGGATTCTAGACGGTTACCAAAATGAAAATATAGGATATTATTAATAAGAAACAGGTAGCTATGGATATAAGCCCACTGTTAGCAGTGACTACAACCTCTAGTTTGTAAGTGTCTACACAAGCAAGTTTCATGACATAAGGAAAATCACAGTGAAAACTATCTACTCTATTAGGGCCACAAAAAGGCAAGTTTATGGCAAAAACAAACTGAGATACAGCATGGATTATCCTGACTATCCAGGATGCCTCCAACAAAGGAAACACACATTTTGGGGTTCATTGTGGTCAGGTAATGGGGAGGCTTACAGATTGGCAGTGTACCTGCTCTATGCCATGGTTATGAGCAGCACCATCTCAATTTTTACGCATGACACAAATGAAAAATATCTGTATCATGCATCTTGGAAAAGAAATGATGCTGCAGTTAGTGAAAAAGTCAGAACTGTAGAAGACCCAGATCAAGAAGATAAATGTTGGCCAGTAGGCAGTACCTGGGGAATTTAAATGAGAGTCAATAATTACTGTGAACACAATGAAGAGATTTTCCAGGATAATTCCCATGTAGAACACAGAGAAGAACCAAAAAAGAAAAAGATGCATCTCCCAAGAGCTTGAAAGTCCAATCAATACAAATTTAGATACCGCAGAATTATTTACTCTATCCATTGGCCATTGACTCAGTCAGTAGAGAAGAAGCTTTAGTATTCTGAAGGAAGAAAGTGAGGAAGAATTGAGAAATACAAATGCTACACGTTGAAGTGTTGTTTGACCATAAATGATTTTGTGGGAAATATGTGGCAAGTGCTGAAATATGAAGATAGAAAACACACAAAGAGAGAAAATGAAAGAAAGATAAATGAATTGGGGAAATGCGGTGATCGTAAGTTATTTATTAATTTATTAATAAATCATGTGATCATAAGTTATTTATTAATAACAATTAGATCATAAGTTATTAATAACAATTAGACAAGAACAGCAAAGAAAAAAGTCATGTGTGAATATGGCAGGTGGAGTGAAGGATTAGAGGCGCAAAGAATATAATTTCCGTAACAGAGTACTTCTTTACCATGCGTATCGTGCGGTAATTATGGCTGCTTCAGGCTTATTCACCCATGTTCAACACAACATCGTCCACGTAAGAAATAGTCACCCGTATTTGAAATGTTAATACCCTTAATTGTATTTATCTGCATATACCCTTAGAGGAGGTACTCTCTGATCGATGTTTTTTTTGTTTTTTAGATGGAGTCTCGCTGGGTCCCCCAGGCTGGAGTGCGGTGGCGCGATCTCGGCTCACTGCAAGCTCCGCCTCCCGGGTTCGCGCCCTTCTCCTGCCTCGGCCTCCCCAGCAGCTGGGACCGCAGGCGCCCGCCACCGTGCCCGGCTAATTTTTTGTATTTTCAGTAGAGACGGGGTTTCACCGTGTTGGCCAGGATGGTCTCGATCTCCTGACCTCGTGATCCGCCCGCCTCCGCCGCCCAAAGTGCTGGGATGACAGGCGCGAGCCACCGCGCCCGGCCTCTGATCCATCTTTTACTTCACACAATCTCAGGCATTAATCACACACTTAAGAGTGACTGGCCAATGAGGGAAAGAGCAATTAATCTCAGAGGTACAGTAGCATAAAATGCAAAGACTTACTCTTCTGCTGGTTTTCCAATACGTGTGATTCCAGCCAATCACTTGTTGACTTGTTGGAGGATTAAGACTCACTTTAAGTAAAGTGAAACTCAACCCCCACAAAAAAGAGTATCTGAAACTCAGAGAGAGGGCTTTTCCATGCTTTGTTAGGAATCAGAGTTGGTGCTTTTGAGAGTTCTGCTCTAGGATTAATACCTTTGACAATTTGAATATGAAGTTGGGAAATAATGGTGTCTTTACTAAAACAAAATATTTAATCATGATACACTAAAAGCACGTAAAAACTACAGGCCCACAGAGCCACAGAGATAAAGGTCACGATAGCTGGTCATCAAATATTTGAACTTTGTCCCATTAAGATGTTTTTAAAGGTCAGTAAAATTGTTACCAACTACACTTTAGAGAGAACATCTGTTATTATCACTACTTGTAAGTAGAAAGTTTGAAGATATCTATCCATAACATATTTGGATTCATTCATTATGTGATCTAAAGTGAAAAATTAGAAGTACATTTAAGAGTGACATATGAGAAAATCATTAAATAATGCAGAAAGGGGTAATTAAGATTCATACCAAAATGAACGTAGCCATTATAGATGATACAGATTTAGGTTTGTTGACAAGTCCAGTAAATTGTTAATGACAAAAGTTGGTTACAAAAGGATATGTCTTATGTAGTAGACTCTTTACTTGAATACACTGTAAAATATGTAAGTATATACATCAGCATCTCCAGAGAACCACTTTGGATAATGGCATTTTAGGTAACCTTAATATTAAAAAGGTTGACCATCTATATTTTGTTATTTTCTATATTGTTATTTTTCTTTTATGAGAAGGAAATGAAAGGAAAGCAATAGGAGAGAAAGAAGAGCAAGGAAAGGAAAGGAAAAAGAAAAAGAATACTGTGAGATTTATGGAGGGAGTGAAATTTTCTCTCTCTCCCTCTTACACACACACACACACACACACCAGTTAGAGACAGATGTTTTGTGGCATTAGTTTCATAATTTTATTATCCTTTGTTAAATCACCATTCTCAATTAGTGAGTGACAGTTATTGGGTGCATTATGAAAAAATGCCTGGGTGTTCCATGCCAAATTTTAACCAGAATTCTACATGCTAATTTGTTTAGAAAAAAATGAATACATGTGAATGAATTTTGAGTTAGGGAATATAAATGATAACTGGATGGCATTTTACAGAATCCTTGGGTGTCCCAGTTATTTAGAACAGTGAGTCATACACTGAAAACAATAGGAAAACACTCTTATAAGCCATACCTTCATTTTGCCAATTAAATTTTATTATTAAATAATTTTTCCTATGTTTTCTAAAAGAGATAAGACTGAATGAAACAATCATCCAAAAGAGAAAAGCTAGAATTGTGTAGTGGCATCAGGCTTACTAGTAACTCTAAATACTACTATGTCCTGGCGATTAACCTGTTTATAGAGGATTCTATCTTTTGTTCAAGACTTATCAGGAGTTGGTTCTAACATTCAGTTAGTTTGCCCTGAAATACTGAATTCATGCTCAGAGCAGTGAGAAAAGAGTGTATTCAAATAAGTTGAAAGAGAAAACATTTAGTGTTTTGTTTGTTTTGCTTTTTTAGAAAACATTAAAGAATCAGGAATCCTCCTAAGGGAGAGTACCTTAAGAGTTGGTTGCTATCCTTGCTGGATATCTTGGCTTTAACACTAATAAGTGGGTAACCTTTTCAAACAGATAATGTAGAAAATCAGATAGAATGTGTGTCTCCTGACTTCAGTGATTGAAGATTCTCTCTGCCCTAAGGAACTAAGGGAAATCGTAACTTTTCTGAGACCAAAAACACAGACAATAATACTTAAAATTAATCTCACCAGTGCCTTGTTAACTGATGCATCATATGCATGGATTTTTCTTTTTTTTCTTTTTTTTTTTGACTTTTATTTTAGGTTCGGGGGTACATGTGAAGGTCTGTTACATAGGTAAACTCATGTCCTGGGGGTTCGTTGTACAGATTATTTCATCCCCCAGGTAGCGCCCAGTAGTCAATAGTTATCTTTTCTGCTCCTCTCCCTCTTCCCATCGTCCTCAAGTAGACCCCAATGCCTGTTGTTTCCTTCTTTGTGTTTATAAGTTCTCATCATTTATCTCACACTCATAAGTGAGAACATGTGGTATTTGGATTTCTGTTCCTGCGTTAGTTTGCTAAGGATAATAGCCTCCAGCTCCATCCATGTTCCTGTCAAAGACATGATCTTGTTCTTTTTTATGGCTGCATAGTAATCCACGGTGTATCTGTACCACACTTTCTTTATCCAGTCTGTTACTGATGGGCATTTAAGTTGATTCCATGTCTCTGCTATTGTGAGCAGTGCTGCAATGAACATTCTCATGCATGCGTCTTTATGGTAGAACGATTTATATTCTTCTGGGTATATACCCACTAATGGAATTGCTGGGTTGAATGATAGTTCTGTTTTTGGCTTTTTGAGGAATCGCCATCCCATACTGCTTTCCACAATGGTTGAAATAATTTACAGTCCCACCAACAGTGTATAAGTGTTCCCTTTTCTCTGCAACCTCACCAGTATCTGTTATTTTTGACTTTTTAATAATAGCCATTCTGCCTGGTGTGAGATGATATCTCAATATGGTTTTGATTTGCATTTCTCTAATGCTCAGTATATTGAGCTTTTTTTTCATATGCTTGTTAACCATATGTATATCTTCTTTTGAGAGTGTCTATTCATGTTCTTTGCCCACTTTTTAATGGGGTTGTTTTTGTCTTGTAAATTTAAGTTCCTTATAGCTGCCAGATATTAGATTTTTGTCAGACTTATAGTTTGCAAATATTTTCTCCCATTCTGTAGGTTGTCTGTTTACTTTGTTGTTAGCTTCTTTTGCTGTGCAGAAGCTATTGTTTTATTAGATTCCACTTCTCAATTTTTGCTTTTGTTGTGATTGGTTTTCGTGTCTTTCTTATGAAATCTTTGCCCATTCCTATGTCCAGGATGGTGTTGCCTAAGTTTTAGCTCTATTCATAACTACCTTAGTTCATTGTGATAGAGGCCCTTTTCAGAACTGATAGACGCAATTTCATTAAACCATTTTCATTCTGATAATTACCCCTTTAATTCTTGGCCCAGGCATTGACTAACATTATCAAATGCTTTATCAAATATGGCATACAGAGGGAATGGCCCCAGCATTCTCTATATGAGGACAGAAAATCACTTCCCCCCACTTTCCATTAGGAAAATGGATGCACACGATGTGAACATGTTTGGTCTCCGCAGTGGGAAATGTGACATATCATATGACATAAGGAAGGTGACAAGAGATAACAGATCCTTATAATACTAATTCTCCAAAGAGAGATAGTACAAATGTCAATCCGTTTAGAAATCTCTCCTTTAATGGGCGTAATATAATTTAGTGATTAAGATTGTAAGAATAATGCTGTGAGGATTGAAATAATTGGAGATAGGAGGAAAACAGAAAAGTGGAAGAGATAGAAGGTTGAAGGGAAATGTAAGAAGAGATTGCCTTGACATTGCTAAACATTGGGAGCATTTTTCTGACCTACCTGTTCTGTTCCAGGGTGTGCAGTAGTAACACTGGGAAACTGATAATTTTGATTTCTGCTTTCTAGTATAATCAGCTCCAAGACAAAAGTATATATACATTTTCTTCCCAATGATTAACGGAGTTAATTAGTACCACTAGATGTTAGTGACCCATTGATGCTTCTTAGATCCTTGTAACCAGGCCTCCATTGATTTCTCTTGGGAACCAGGTCTATGAGTCATATTAATTTTCTCAAGAGAAAAAATATCAGAAGTTACTTGGTGATGGAAAGTAAGGAAAAAAAGAAAAATGCAGGAAATATGTTCCCTCTAGGACAGGAAAGTGATACCATGAGCTTACTTAGATTAACTGAGTTGAGGGAAACTAAGATGTCATCCACAATTGTTGAAGATGCCCTCATTCATGGTGTGGGGGGCAGTGAGCTCAATGTGTGTCAAGATATTCTTTTAGAAACAAGGAAGAGAGCTTTAATGCAATGGTGATATTCGTATAACTATTCTTGATTCCTTCCCATTCAACACTTTTTTTTTTACTTCATTGGATAGGGATGACTGAAACCAACACTTTTATCATCTGTTAACTATTCCAAAATTTATCATTCAACACTGAAAATGTGTTGTATAAATGAATGAATGTATGTCTTCGTGTAACCATTCTTTCCTTAAAACATACTGAGTTCTGACTAAATGTAAGGGACATGGAGCCATGCTTAACTGTTGAGCAAAATAAAAGGGCTCAAAAGTGTTTCTCTAGATCTGGAGGTGGCAAATTTGACTCATGGGACAAATCTTTTGTAAATAAAGTTTCACTGGAACCTGGTCACACTCGTTTGTTTCTGTATTGTCTGTTGACAGTTTTTATGCTACAATAAAAGAGTTGAGTAGTTATGACAGACACTCTAGGGCCTGTAGAGTCTATGATATTTACTTTTGGCCTTTTACGGAAGAAGTTTACTGACCTTATCCTAGATCAAGGAAGTTTGGCAGAGGAAGAGGGTATGGTAGAAGCACCATCCATATCTATCTTCATCATCTTCATATATAGTTGGGAGTAAAGATGCAGATGAAAGTTGAGAAGGTAAGGTTCTTGAAGTCCTGTAAACCCTGCCTCCAGACACATTGTCTGGAATCAGGATGTCTACATGATTGCAGGGCTAATGTAAACTGAATTTGTGAGGACTTTGGTTAAAAAAATTGTTAAGAATTTCAAGGCAGAAACAGAGCATTAAAAAAAGTGTAGGATCCTTTTAAGTGTGGGATCTTGTTCAACTGCACAGGACACACACTTGTGAAGCTGGGGTTGTCTGCAATAATGCTAAGAATCTTAAAGTGTTGAATTAGAAGTTAATACAACTGGGCAAACCGCTCAGGTCCCCTTCCACACTGTGGAAGCTTTGTTCTTTCACTCTTCACAATAAATCTTGCTGCTGCTCAAAAAAAGAAATAGTTAATACAACTTTGAGCACTCAGTACATAAAGTTTCCTTTCCAGTTGCCGAAGGAATTTATAATGGCCCGTACCCTGTATATTAACACATGAATGAGAGAAATGAGTGCATGAATATTTTGAACAGCGTGACTTAAGTGAGGTACGAACCTCAAAAAGAGGTTTTTTAAAAATTTTAAATTTTAACTGCTATATTTCTTTTTGATAACAAGTTATATATCTTTATGGTGTGTAATGTGATGTTTTGATACATATGTATATTTATCGTGAAACAGTGACCACAATCAAGCTAATTAACATAATTCATCATCTGACATAATTATCTTAGTCATTGCTTTGCAGAGTATGAGTGTCTGTTTCCTCACAGGCTCATCCATGATATATTATTATTTATGAAAACACAATAGCAATGCTATATTTTAAAATTTACATTTCTTTGATAAAAAGTGAGTTTGAATATTCTTCATATGTTTATTTTTTATTTGGATTTCTTGTTTTGTCCATAGTCTTTATATGCTTATTTTAAATTTGGTTTAAATTATATTTAACAACCATTTTCCCACATTTGTTTTTACTTTAATGAATTAATTCTTCTGTATAATTTTTTTAATCTGAAAATGTCAGTTTTTTTGTTTCTCATTTTTAAAAATTATTTTTTAATTGACAAAAATTATATTATATATATTTGTGGAATACAATGTGATGTTTTAATATATGTGTATGTTGTTGAATGAATAAATCAAGTTAATTAACACATATATTACCTCATATTAACATTTACAATATACTGTATTAGCAATTTTCAAGCATACAATACATTATTAATTACAGTCAACATGTCATATATTGGGTCCCCTGAATGTATTCCTACTAATTGAATTTTTTTTCCTTTCATTAACAGTGTCCCATTTCCTCATCCTCTCCCTGCCAGATAACCCTAGTAACCATCATACTATTCTCTGCTTCTATGAGTTCAGATTTTTTAGATTCTAAGTGAGATCATGCAATATTTGTCTTTCTGTGTCTAACTTATTTCACTTAGCTTAATGTCCTCTAGGTTCATCCACGTTGTCTCAAATGACAGAATTTCCTACTATTTTTAAGGCTGAATAATTTTCCATATCACATTTCATTTTCCATTCATCTGTCTATGAACAGTTAGGTTGATTCTATATCTTGGCCTTTGTGAATATGCTGCAATAACATAGGAGTGCAGATATCCCTTTGACATATTGATTTCAATTCCTTTGGCTATATACCCAGAAGTAGGATTCTTGGATCATGTGATAGTCCTGTTTTTAATTTGTACATGATACAACGGTTCCCTTTTCTATCATCCTCTCTGATAGTTGCTATCTTTCATCTTTTTGATAATAGCCATTCTAACAGGTTTGAGGGGACATCTCATTTTGGTTTTAATTAGTACTTCCCTGACAAATAGTGATGTTGAGCATTTTTTGATATATCTGTGGCCCTTTGTATGTTGTCTCCTGAGAAATGTCTATTCTTGTCCTCTGCCGATTTTTAAATAATTTATTTTATTTTATTTATTTATTTATTTTAATTTTGACATATTTGTGTTACTTGTATATTCTGGATATCGATCCCCAGTTGGATGAGTAGTTTGCAAATATTTCTCCCATTCAAGAGGTTATCTTTTTCACTCTATTGATCGTTTCTTTTGTTGTTAGAAATTTTTTAATTTGGCATAGTCTCATTTGTCTATTTTTTCTTTTTTTGCCTGTGCTTTTGGGGTCATATCAGAAAAATGATGGCCCAAACCAATGTCAGGAAGAATATTTTCTATGTTTTGTTCTAATAGTTATACCATTTCATGTTTTAAATTTGTATTTAATCCATTTTGAGTTGAATTTTGCATATGGTATGAAATAAGGATTCAACTGCATTCTTCTGCATGTGGATATATAGTTTTTCCAGCATCATTTATTGAAGAGATTGTCTTTTCCCCATTGTCTTCTTGACATTGTTGTTGCAAATCAATTGAATGTAAATGTGTGGACTTATTTCTATGCTCTTTATTCCATTCCATAGGTTTATCTATCTGTTTTTATGACAGTATCATGTTGCTTTGATCAGTATAGCTTTGTAGTAGATTTTGAAATAAGGTAGTGTGATGCTTCCAGTGTTGTTCATCTTGCTCAAGATTGCTTTAGCTATTCACAGTCTTTTGTGGTTTCATGCATATTTTAGAATTTTTTTTTTCTGTAAAAAATACCTTCGGGGCATTTCTGTAAATGGTAGGCACAGCAAGCCGACTCAAACAGGAAGGAGCAAACCCCTCCCTCCTGCTTTAACCTCACAGTCTCCTTGTAGCATGCCTTATTGTCAAAGCATGACATGGAGTCAGATGGGAAACAAGTACATGGTTTGCAGAGTCCCAGCATCAGAAAGTTGACCAAAGAAGAGTGATTTTTGAGCTAGATACAATAATAATTGGTACAGCAACTGTTTTAATTGTAATTGTAATTTGTTTAATAGATATAGGAGCACTAAGATATTCTTGCTTTATTAGCTAGCCTTTTGGTAGTTATTTTCTTATTTTGTATTTAATAAAAAATATTAACATTAATTACAAATTTTGGCATGGAATTTGTATAAAATGTCATATTGCAATATTTTTAAAGACTTTAGCATGCATAGAATGGTATTCTTATTCTTGGCTTTGGTTATTTGTCTCTTTCTTCTTTCCTTCTTGATCAGTCTTGAAAATGTAGTATCAATTTTGTCAGTCTTTTGAAATAATCATTTTTGGTTTTTTGATTTTTTAAATTTTAAAATAAAAATAATTTATGTTTTTATTATTTATTTTTTCTACTTTTTGTAGGTTAACTTTCTTGGAATGGATATTTGGGTTATTGATACACATCTTTTCTTTTAAAAAATATATGCATATATAATAATGCCCCTGCACGTATGACTGCAGCAGCACACCATAAATACTATATTTATTGTATTTTCATTATTCAGTTCAAATTTAAAAAATTCCATTGTGATTCTTTTTGAAAAATGAATTACTTAGAAATAAATTGTGTTCAAAAACAGCCAAGCCAAAAGCAAAATCAGAAATGCAATTTCATTCACATTTGCCACAAAAATAATAAAACACCTAGGAATACAGCTAACCAGTAAGGCAAAAGAGCTTCACCATGAGAATTACAAAACACTGCTCAAAAAAATCAGAGATGACACAAACAAATGGAAAAATATTTCATGCTTATGGATAAGAAGAATCAATATTATTAAAATGGCCATACTCTCCAAAGAAATTTACAGATTTAATGGTACTCCTATCAAGCTACTGATGACATTCTTCACAGAATTAGAAAAAACAAATTTTTTTTTTTGAGACTGAGTCTTGCTCTGTTGCCCAGGCTGGAGTACAGTGGTGTGGTCTCAGTTCACTGCAAGCTCTGCCTCCCAGGTTCATGCCATTCTCCTGCCTCAGCCTCCCAAGTAGCTGGGACTACAGGTGCCCACCACCACACCCAGCTAATTTTTTTGTACTTTTAGAAGAGACAGGGTTTCACCATGTTAGCCAGGATGGTCTCAATCTCCTGACCTTGTGATCCACCCGCCTCAGCCTCCCAAAGTGCTGGGATTACAGGCATGAGCCACCATTCCCGGCCTAGAAAAAACAATTTTAAAACTCATATGGAACCAAAAAAGCACCCAAATAGCCAAGGCAATCCTAGGCAAAAAGAACAAAGCTGGAGGCATCATGTTACCCAACTTCAAACTATACTACAAGGCTACAGTACTCAAAACAGCATGGTATTTGTACAAAAACAGGCACACAGACCAATGGAACAGAATAGAGAGTCCAGAAATAAGGCTGCACACATAACTATTGAGTACTAAGCTGAGTATTTGGAAGATGAAATAATCTATTTTTAAAATATCTTTGTTAGATCAGTTATATTGTCATCATGAGCCCTTTAATTTATTGGCACAGAGATAATTAGTTTGTCATTATTAACTTGTTAGGTATTTGTATAGATATGAGAATGAAAAAGTTATGATGTTCCACAGTGCATGGAATAAATTAGAAATTAAGATATTATAAATATGTGTAGATATAATTTTATCCAGCAAAGGATACATATCATCTAAAGGTATATAATATGCTTTATTATACAAGCTATTTTAAAATATCATGTTATGTTGACATAATTGTCCTTGCCCATTCTAACCCTAAAATGAAACAAACTATATGCATGTTTCTTCTTTCTATATTTTACTATTTATATGTATCAAATGTATTATATATATGTGTGTATATATAAAAATACACATACGTGTATTTTTAGGAGAGGGATGTCAGGTGAGGTACCCTTACAAAGCGGACTGTTTATTAGGTATATAGCCCAGAACTACATAGCTTATCTGAACTTTGCAGTGAATGAATGGATAATTGTGTTGTGTTGCTTTTATTGATGGTTTCTCCTTGGCTTTCTTCTCATCAGTATAAATTTCTTTATTTTTGAAACAATACATCCTTCTTCTCCACACTCACAGCTATCTTATCTTATTTCTTATGGTAAAGTAAAACTACAATTATAAAAATCATTTCTTTACTGAGATAATAATGTTTCAAAGGATTGCAACTCTTCGCTCTGTGTGTTCAAGGGAAACTACATTTACAGTAACAATTAAGACTTGAAAACTCATGTTTTCTTTTCTTGTAAATTTGTTTAAGTTCCTTATAGATGCTGGATATTAGACCTTTGTTGGACACATAGTTTGCAAAATTTTCTCCCATTCTTTAGGTTGTCTGTTTACTCTGTTGATAGTTTCTTTTGCTGTGCAGAAGCTCTTTAGTTTAATTAGATCCCATTTGTCAATTTTTGCTTTTGTTGCAATTGGTTTTGGTGTCTTCATCATGAAATCTTTGGCTGTGCCTATGTCCTGAATGGTATTGCCTAGGACACGAACATGTCTTTTCAAAAGAAGACATACATGTGGCCAACAATCATATGAAAAAAAGGTAGACATCACTGATCATTAGAAAAATGCAAATCAAAACCAGAATGAGACACCATCTCACACCGGTCAGAATGGCTATTATTAAAAGGTCAAAAAACAATAGATGCTGGCAAGGTTGTGGAGTAAAAGGAGCACTTACGTACTGTTGGTGGGAGTGTGGCAAGGTTGTGGAGTAAAAGGAGCACTTACATACTATTGGTGGGAGTGTAAATTAGTTCAACCATTGTGGAAGACAATGTGATGATTTTTCAAAAACACGAAGACAAAACCACCATTTCACCCAGCAATCCCATTACTAGGTATATACCCAAAGGAATATAAATTATTCTATTATAAAGATACAGGCACGTGCATGTTCACTGAAGCACCATTCACAATAGCAAAGACATCGAATCAACCTAAATGCCCATCTATGATAGACAGGATAAAAAAATGTGGTATATTTACACCATGGAATCCTCTGCAGTCATAAAAAAGAACAAGATCATGTCCTTTTTCAGGAACATGGGTGGAGCTGGAGGCTATTATCCTTAGCAAACTAATGTAGGTTCAGATAACCAAATACTACAAGTTCTCACTTACAAGTGGGAAGTAAATGATGAGAACACATAGACACATAGAGGTGAACAACAGACACTGGGGCCTACTGAAGGGTGGAGGATAGGAGGAGATAGAGAAACAGGAAAATAACCAATGGATACTAGGTTAAATACCTAGGTGATAAAATAGTCTGTACAACAAACCCCATGACACAAGTTTACCTATGGAACAAACATACACAGGTACCCTTGAACTTAAAAGTTAAAGACTTGAAAACTTAAATTAAAGGGATTGTGTCATGAAGGATGGGGCAATAATACTATGGTTTGATCCATTTATCATTTTGTTTTCTAAGTAGATGCAGACCACTCAAATATCATTAGCACCCTCTCTAGCTAAGTTAGAATTAGGATGATATATCATGTATTTTTAAAAACAGGAATAGTGATAACTAGCTCAAAGTGGTTTTGTAAGTAATGCATAATCTAGGTAAAAAGCTTTGCACAGTATTGAAAACATAGGTACTGTTTAATGAATTACGGCAATTATTTTTACAATTATTGTCATTGCTATCATCTGATAATTTTTTAACATATACAAAGAAATATTTAGGCAGAATTATTATTTTGCCCAGCTGGTAAGAATCTAAATGTTAGGTTCATAAACATATTTTTATAATGGAAAAACCGAACATCTGGCCTACTAATAGCTTACAGATATGAATAAGTAGTAATATCCAAAGTTCAGTTTACAGTTCAAAATGCAGTCAAACTGGGGTGCACACAGTGAATTTTCTGATTACATATCTAAAAATTATCCCTTCAGTGCAAATGCTGATTTAACAGTCTCTTTATGGCATTCTGAATCTCTTTATTTCTCAGTGTGTAAATGGCTGGATTCAGGAGAGGTGTGATTAGTGTGTAAAACACTGCAAGGAACTTGTCCACCCAAGTGATGCTGAGTGGCCACAGATAGATAAAGATGCAGGGTCCAAAAAACAGCAACACCACTGTGATGTGGGAAGTACAGGTAGAGAGTGCCTTCGATGCCCCATCTTTAGAGTGAAGGCGCAGACTTAATAAGATATAGGTATAGGAAATCAGCAAGAGAATGAAGCAACTTGTTGCCAAAGTCCCACTGTTGGCATTTATCACTGTTCCCAAAGTATGAGTATCCATGCAGGCTAGTTTGATCACCAAAGGTATATCACAGAAAAAGCTATCTACTACTCTAGATCCACAGAAGGGCAGATCCAAAATCACTGCCAGTTGACTCATGGCATGCACAAAGCCAATGATCCATGATATCAAAACTAGCCAGATGCACTTTTTTCTGTCCACGATGCTGGAGTAATGGAGTGGCTTGCAGATGGCCACATAATGGTCGTAGGCCATTGTCACGAGAAGCACCATCTCACCCCCTCCAAAGAAATGCACACAGAGGATCTGACTCATACAGCCTGCAAAGGAAATGGTCTTATTTTCCTTTAAAAAGTCTGTGGTTAATTTAGGAGTGGTTACTGAGGAAAGGCAACAGTCAACAAATGAGAGGTTGGCTAAGAGAAAGTACATGGGGGAATGGAGATGGAGATCAGCGATGATGAGTAGTACAACAGAGGTGTTACCCACAGCAGTCATCAGGTAGAGTACAGAAAATGGCAGAAGGAGGAGTGTCTGCAACTCCCTTGAATCACAAAGTCCCTGAAACATAAACTCAGACATGGCAGACTGGTTTGCTTCTTCCATTTAGTACAGTATGTTCTAATGGACCTAAAGAAAAAGAGATGAACTAAGAACTTCTAGAATAGAAAGAACTTAATGTCAGGTACTAGTGAGCAGATCAATATGTTTCATGTACAAAACTGAAATCTTAGCATTGTGCTAAACTCAAAATTGAAAACAAATATTTCTTGAATTTAGACGTGTGTTCAGCCTTGTGACTAAGAAGGGGAACTAGCTGGGTGTAGAAGGGTAGGTCAAAAACTTTACACATTAAAAGTACAGCTCTTATAGGCATCAAAAATTTATTATCTGACTAAAAATATCAGTAGTAAATGTTCTTCATAAATAATTTCTTCAAGCTTTGAGTCTACCTCTCCTTCAGGGAATCAGAGAGACTTGTCTTCAGTGCATAGCTCTAAAATAAAGCTACTTGGAGGTTCTTTATTTTACTAGGGTGAAACCAGGGCACAAACTAAAGCTACATTTATGATCAAAACACATATTTCTAAGAAATAAATTTATTTCTAAGTGCATATGTATGTGCACACTGAATTGAACCAGTCTATTACAAACCATAGGAAAAACTGTCTAACAAATAGCTTGAGAAATGACATTTATGTTCCAAAAAACACCTCGGGTGTTGACTATACATTTATAGCATTATGTACTTCCTCGCATTTTGAATTTCCCCATGAGAAGTTATGTCTGCGAAATTATATAGTTTTTGGCCTGAGTAATGCCACTTATTGTCATTCGTTGACTGGCCCTTGACTCTTACTGATAGGAGAGATTAATTTTTTAAGATCAGCTTAAATGATGGCTATGTGAAAGCTACTTTTAGTCTTGACTGTCCTTCATGAGAGAAAATATAAAATATAAGTTCATGTGTATTTAAACTATCCATCTGTGATTTAAATTGACATCTGTGGAGATATTCATATTTTCCATAAGGCAGAGATCGAAGACCTTTTTGCCAATTAATTCCCCTATCCGTCCCTTCTTTCCTCTCTCTTTTCTTGGACCCTCTCTCCTTTCCTTCTTTTAACCTTTTTTCCTTTCTTCTTTTCTCCCTTTCTTTCTTCCTTTGTCATTTTTTATCTCCTTCTTTCTACTTTTTTCCTTGACCTTTTTCAGACTGTAAACTGGACAATTAAAATGGACTGATTAGCACATATTATGTATCACATGATATGTACACACATATTATGTCTGTGTTAAGTACTTTAAAAATATATTTCAATGCTCATAGCTTTGTCATTTTCCAGATGTGAAGGCTTGACATCTCCAAGTCATGAAGCTAGAAGGTAGCAAATCTCGAATATTGGCTGAGGTCTGTTTGACTCCAAAGCATCCAATATAACTTTCCTGCTAGAAATGGCTTTCTGACAGGAATCCTGATTTTAAGAAGATTAAGAAAATTAACCAGATTTGCAAAATAAGGCATTTTGTTTTATAAAGAGGTAATCCAGATGAATAAATGTGAATGATCAATAAAAATAGGCAAGGTTATGTTTTTATTTAAACCATTTCAATGTCATTGATTGTTTTCAAATTGGACTGTACTTCACCCTGTTCATGTGAGTGACTGAGTTTTTCTGCATTTGTTATTTTTGTCAAATGAGAGAACAGCCAAAATCTCCCTCAAATTAAAAAATGTCAGGGCAAGTTGAATAGCCTGTACAAACCATTCTTTCCAAACTTGGGTGTTTGGGAATTTCCGAGATTGTAAAAAGACTGTGCTTTTAGTTGGTGTTTGAGACTGCTGTAAGAGTCCCAGACATTAGTTGGGAGAAAAAAAGCCTATAACATTTTCAGTAAGCACATAAACTAAATAACAGAATACTAAGATACTTATGGTGGTATAAAAAATGCTATAGAAAACAGAAAATAGTTTTAAATTAGTGGATGAGATGAAGTAAAAGTTCAAAAATCAGGTAGCTTGTGATATACTTACCCTCTAAGAATCACCTCTGAAACAAGATCCTTCTAGACTGATAAGGCTTACTCAAGATTCTATCCTAAGTTTGAAATGAAGTCCAACTTGTTTTCTGCAGTGACCAGTGTGGGTGACAGTGCATCCACCTCATTGTGGCATATATACACTGTAAAGAGTAGTCTCTGGGTTGGAAACTTTCCAACTCTGTGTTTTAGACAGAGCCAAGTGTTTGGGAAGACTTTTGTTGTCCTCAGGGATCCTTAGCTTCCAACTTGCCCTGAATTGAAGACATTGTGTAATACTGAACCCTTTTCAATGCTAGTTCAAGTTAGAACAGTTAAATACAACTAAAAATTTAAGATTAGAAAGTTTAATCTAAAGATAAAAGTGTTGGCCATGAGATGAAGACATTGGGATCCCTTATACATTGATGGTGGCACTGTAGAGTGGTACAGCAACTAGAGAAAACAGCGTGGAATTTCCTGGAAAAACTAAATATAGAACTACTCTATGACACAGTAATCCCACCACTGGATATATAGCCAAAGGAAATGAAATCAATATGTCGAAGACATATCTACACTCCCATGTTCATTGCAGAATTAGTCACAATAGCCAAGATATGAAAACTACCCAAGTGTCCACGGACAGATGAATCAATTAGAAATGTGGTATATACATACAATGGGGTATTTTTCCACCTTAAGAAGAAAGGAAATGCTGCCATTTGCAAGAACATGGATGAACCTTAAGGTCATTATACAGCATGAAATGAGCCAGTCGTAGTAAGACAAATACTGCATGATTCTACCTATATGAGATATCTAAAATAGTAAAACTCATAGAAGCAGAGAATACAATAGTGGTTTCCAGGGGTTCGGGAAGTGGGAGAATAGGGAGGTATCTGATGGGTATACTCGATTGAATAAGTTCTAGAGATATGCTGTACGACAAAGTGCCTATAGTTAACCACATGGTATTGCATACTTCAAAATCTGTTCAGAGGGTAATTCTCATGTTAAATGTTTCTACAAAACCAAGAAACAAAACCCAAAAGAATAAAAATAAGCACCCCAAACACAAGAAACCACACACAAGCAAAGACAGACACAAGGAAACTTTGGAGGCACTGGATACATCTATTGTTTTAATTGTGGTGATGATATTATAGGTGTTTGCATATGTCCAAACTCATCAAAATGTGTGCTTTAAATATATGCAGCTTATGTACATCAATTAAAACTGAATAAATCTGTTAAAGTAAAATGGTTCTATTATTCTGTCCATTAGAAGGATATAACACTCTTTTGTTTGGCCTGAATCTACCATGTCATAAAATTGAAATAAGATAGTAAATTCCAGTTCCAGCAGAAGTTAGGTGAGTTATGTGGATGGGAAGGTGACAGCTACCTCAACATTGGCACTTCACCACTGTGCTCATGATTTAAGGGCCTACATGAACTTCTGCTTCTTGTTTAATGATGAGATTTAAATAATTTAGATCTCATTATTTTCAGGGTTTCTTTGAGCAGAGTTCTGAAAATTAGCAATTTGAGTATAAAACCAGATTATGAACATTTTGTAAGTGATAATTCACAACTTTATTAAAGAAAAAAGATATTAATACATTCTAATTTAATGATTTAAACAATTCATTAGATGTGTTTGGAGAAAATGTTGAAGGCCTCTTTGTCTCTCCTCACTCTTGTCCACTCTTGGATATAACAACTACTAAGCTTGGAGTGCATCCTTCTATTACTGTTTGTATCAGTAGTGAGAAGTATACATACCAACATATATCAGTGGTGATTTTTCTTTATCTTCTTTTTGGTTGATATTTTTAATTAATTAGATCTGAAAAGCTATGCTTATTAAGTCCTCATTTGTTTCCTTTATCCTTCCCTTGCTGTTCCTATCCACCCACCCTCCTTTACTTGATCTCTCTCTCTCTGCCTCCCATTCTTTTGTTATCTCTTTCATTTTCAGGTCTCAAATCATTTAAATGAATTTATTTGCTCTGCCCAGCCACGACATGATCTGAGGTCTAGAGATCATAATTTCCTAGTCAGAGACATAAGGATTCAATGCTTATTCACTTGCTGGGATACTCTAAAAACACTTTCCAGTACTATCTCATTTAATCATGATAACATGTAGACTCATTTACAGAAGAGAAAACAGGATAAAAGAGGCTAGGTGACTTGTCCATGGCACACTGTTACTAAGTGAGGGGCCTGGGGAAGAATGTTGGTTTCCACGAGAGCTGGAGGGAGTACATGATTTCTATGAATCTTAACACAATAAGATTTTTTAATGCAATAAATTAATTCATTTTGTGTTTTGTAACTTATAATTTAATATTTGCTCATTTTTATTAAGGCATAATTAACATGTAATAAAACTAAAGCCTTTCAGTATATAGTTCTGCAGTTACACATAGACATTTAGGTAAACATCATATTATCAGAGTATGCGATAGTCTTATTACACCCCAAATTTTCCTAAATCTCCTGTGGTTCTTTGTAGTCAATCACCACCATATCCCTGACTTAGGCAACCACTGATCTGTTTTATATTCCTGTAAGTTTGCCTTTCCTCTTTTGAAATTTTATTTTTATTGTATATTTTTAAGGTGTACAATATGATGTTTATATATGTATAGTGAAATGATTGCTATATTCAAACAAATTAACATATCTGTCACCTTACATAGATACTTCTTTATGGTAAGAGCACCTAAAATTTTCTCTTCGGAAATTATCAGTATGTAATACTATATTATTAACTATAGTCCTCATGTGGTACATCTCTAGATTTATTCATCTTACCTCCCTGCAAATTTGTAACCTTTGACCTACTTCTCCCTATTCCCTTCCTCTCCCTCCTTGCAATAACTACAGTTCTACTCTGTTCCTATTTACTGTTTTTTTTATTTTAGGTTTCACATATAAGTGAGATCATACAGTAATTTTCTTTTTGTGTCTGGCTTATTTCATTTGGCATAATGTCCTGAAGTTTCATCCATGTTGTCACAAATGACAGTATATTTTTCTTTTTGAAATGAAATGGTATTCATATATATATATTATATATATGAATGTCTTTATCCATTGATCCATGGATGGACACTTAGGTTCTTTCTATATCATGGCTATTGTGAATAATGCTGCAATGAACATGGGATGGGAGTGCAGACATCTCTATGAGGTGCTGATTTCACTTGTTTGGGTATATATCCAGCAGAGGGATTGCTGAGCCATATGATAATTCTATTTTTAATTTTTTGAGAATCCTTCATACTGTTTTCCATAATGCCTGTACTAATTTACATTTCCATCAACAATGTAAAAGGATTCTCTTTTCTTCACATCCTCGCAAACACTTGTTGTCTCTTTTTGATAACAGACATCCTAACAAGTGGGAGCTACCCTCATTGAGTACTTTTGATTTGCATTTCCAGAATGATACAGTATGTTCCTTTCGAGTCTGGGTTTCCTCACTCTGCACTTGAGATTTATAGATTTATAAATGTTGTTGCACGTATTAGTAGTGGCTTTCTGTCTTTTAAAAAATTATGCATAATATATTTGTGGAATACATGTGGTATTTTAATACATGCATACAGTGTGTAATGATAAAATCAGGGTAATTGGGATCCATCACCTCAAACATTTATGATTTGTTTGTGCTGGGAACATTCCAACTCTTCTCCTCTAGCTATTTTTGAATATACTATAAGTTGTTGTTAGCTGTTTTCACCCTACTGTGCCATCGAACACTAGAACATATTCCTGTTTTCTAACTGTATTTTTGTACCCATTAACTGACTTCTTTTCATCCTCTTCTCCCTGCTACCCCCCTCCCAGCCTCTGGTAACCACCATTCTATTCACTACCTCTAGGAGATCAAATTTTTAGCCACAAATATGAGTGAGTAGCAGTATTTCATTACATCTGTATGATGTAAACATTTATTATATATTCACCACTTTAGGACATTCGGGTTATAATAAATTTTTAGGGATTAGGAATAAAACTGTATGAGCATTCATGTACTTAATGGTACTCAAATTTTTATTTCACCTAGTTAAATACCTAAGAATAGGCTTGCTGGGTCGAACAGTTTAGCGTATATTGAATAATGTAAGTCTTCTTAAGAATTATATACAAAAAGATGAGATAAATAGTCAATGTCCATATGAAAATATGCTTATAAGCATATTGATCAGAGTGCTGCAGATTTTACCAAAGCCCATGCAAGCCTTCTCACCCTCACTACTTTCCTTGAAAGGTGTCACTACTATTTTATATTGATTTACAAATCAATGTAGTATTAGTAATACTATACGATTGTATTAGTAATACTATACGATTGTATTAGTATTAGTATTAGTAATACTATACAATTGAATTAATAGCCAGAGAAAGAATACTGTGGTAATTAATTTAATGAGAATGAGGTGTTCAGTATGGGAAAGGTATATCTTCACGTTCCAAGTGTTAATTTTTACCATGAAATACTTCGAGACAGAACATTTCCTAAAGAGAAAGTAAAAATATGTGGAGGTCAAAAAGAAAAATCAGAAAATCTGAATATACCTCACATGTCAGGAGCTTTCACTCACATTGTCTGATCTAATTTTCACAATAAACTCATAAAATGCATCTTGTTGAGAGGTTGTATCTCTGTGAGTGTAGTTTACTGGAAGTCACGGAGCTGGGAAGCAGCAGGACTGGATCCACATCCAAGGTCTTCTGACTCCTGTTGTGCAGTTCTGCCCCTGTTACGTTCTAAAGGCTTAGTTTCATTTTCTTCTTCCTCTTCTTCTTCTTCTTCTTCTTCTTCTTCTTCTTCTTCTTCTTCTTCTTCTTCTTCTTCTTCATTTTACTTTAAGTTTTAGGGTACATGTGCACAATGTGCAGGTTAGTTACATATGTATACATGTGCCATGCTGGTGTGCTGCACCCACTAACTCGTCTTCTAGCATTAGGTATATCTCCCAATGCTATCCCTCCCCCCTCCCCCCACCCCACAACAGTCCCCAGAGTGTGATGTTCCCCTTCCTGTGTCCATGTGTTCTCATTGTTCAATTCCCACCTATGAGTGAGAATATGCGCTGTTTGGTTTTTTGTTCTTGCGATAGTTTACTGAGAATGATGATTTCCAATTTCATCCATGTCCCTACAGAGGACATGAACTCATCATTTTTATGGCTGCATAGTATTCCATGGTGTATATGTGCCACATTTTCTTAATCCAGTCTATCATTGTTGGACATTTGGGTTGGTTCCAAGTCTTTGCTATTGTGAATAGTGCCGCAATAAACATACGTGTGCATGTGTCTTTATAGCAGCATGATTTATAGTCCTTTGGGTATATACCCAGTAATGGGATGGCTGGGTCAAATGGTATTTCCAGTTCTAGATCCCTGAGGAATCGCCACACTGACTTCCACAATGGTTGAAGTAGTTTACCGTCCCATCAACAGTGTAAAAGTGTTCCTATTTCTCCACATCCTCTCCAGCACCTGTTGTTTCCTGACTTTTTAATGAGTGCCATTCTAACTGGTGTGAGATGATATCTCATTGTAGTTTTGATTTGGATTTCTCTGATGGCCAGTGATGGTGAGCATTTGTTCATGTGTTTTTTTTTAATGATATTTTTACTTGTTATTTAGGGTTCAGAGGTATATGTGCTTGTTTGTTATATAGGTACATTGCATATCATGGGGGTTTGGTGTAGAGATTATTTCAACACCAAGTTAGAAAATACAGTACCCAATAGATGGTTTTCTAATCTTCACCCTCTTTCTATCCTCAACCTTCAAGTAGGTCCTATTTTCTTTCTTTTTTTTTTATTATACTTTAAGTTTTAGGGTATATGTGCACAATGTGCAGGTTAGTTACATATGTATACATGTGCCATGCTGGTGCGCTGCACCCACTAACTCATCATCTAGCATTAGGTATATCTCCCAATGCTATCCCTCCCCCCTCCCTCCACCCCACCACAGTCCCCAGAGTGTGATATTCCCCTTCCTGTGTCCATGTGATCTCATTGTTCAATTCCCACCTATGAGTGAGAACATGTGGTGTTTGGTTTTTTGTTCTTGCGATAGTTTACTGAGAATGATGATTTCCAATTTCATCCATGTCCCTACAAAGGACATGAACTCATCATTTTTTATGGCTGCATAGTATTCCATGGTGTATATGTGCCACATTTTCTTAATCCAGTCTATCATTGTTGGACATTTGGGTTGGTTCCAAGTCTTTGCTATTGTGAATAATGCCGCAATAAACATATGTGTGCATGTGTCTTTATAGCAGCATGATTTTGGCTGCATAAATGTCTTCTTTTGAGAAGTGTCTGTTCATGTCCTTCGCCCACTTTTTGCTGGGGTTGTTTGTTCTTTTTCTTGTACATTTGTTTGAGTTCATTGTAGATTCTGGATATCAGCCCTTTGTCAGATGAGTAGGATGCGAAAATTTTCTCCCATTTTGTGGGTTGCCTGTTCACTCTGATGGTAGTTTGTTTTGCTGTGCAGAAGCTCTTTAGTTTAATTAGATCCCATTTGTCAATTTTAGCTTTTGTTGCCATTGCTTTTGGTGTTTTAGACATGAAGTCCTTGCCCATGCCTATGTCCTGAATGGCAAGGCTGGTTCAGTATACACAAATCAATAAATGTAATCCAGCATATAAACAGAACCAAAGACAAAAACCACATGATTATCTCAATAGATGCAGAAAAGGCCATTGACAAAGTTCAACAACGCTTCATGCTAAAAACTTTCAATAAATTAGGTATTGATGGGATGTATCTCAAAATAATAAGAGCTATCTATGACAAACCCACAGCCAATATCATACTGAATGGGCAAAAACTGGAAGCATTCCCTTTGAAAACTGGCACAAGACAGGGATGCCCTCTCTCACCACTCCTATTCAACATGGTGTTGGAAGTTCTGTCCAGTGCAATTAGGCAGGAGAAGGAAATAAAGGGTATTCAATTAGGAAAAGAGGAAGTCAAATTGTCCCTGTTTTTAGACGACATGATTGTATATCTAGAAAACCCCATTGTCTCAGCCCAAAATCTCCTTCAGCTGATAAGCAACTTCAGCAAAGTCTCAGGATACAAAATCAGTGTACAAAAATCACAAGCATTCTTATACACCAATAACAGACAAACAGAGAGCCAAATCTTGAGTGAATTCCCATTCCCAATTGCTTCAAAGACAATAAAATACCTAGGAATCCAACTTACAAGGGACGTGAATGACCTCTTCAAGGAGAACTACAAACCACTGCTCAATGAAATAAAAGAGGATACAAAGAAATGGAAGAACATTCCATGCTCATGGGTAAGAAAAATCAATATCGTGAAAATGGCCATACTGCCCAAGGTAATTTATAGATTCAATGCCATCCCCATCAAGCTACCAATGCCTTTCTTCACAGAATTGGAAAAAACTACTTTAAAGTTCATATGGAACCACAAAAGAGCCCGCATCACCAAGTCAATCCTAAGCCAAAAGAACAAAGCTGGAGGCATCACGCTACCTGACTTCAAACTATACTACAAGGCTACAGTAACCAAAACAGCATGGTACTGGTACCAAAACAGAGATATAGATCAATGGAACAGAACAGAGCCCTCAGAAATAACGCCGGATATCTACAACTATCTGATCTTTGACAAACCTGAGAAAAACAAGCAATGAGGAAAGGATTCCCTATTTAATAAATGGTGCTGGGAAAACTGGCTAGCCATATGTAGAAAGCTGAAACTGGATCCCTTCCTTACACCTTATACAAAAATCAATGCAAGATGGATTAAAAACTTGAACGTTAGACCTCAAACCATGAAAACCCTAGAAGAAAACCTAGGCATTACCATTTAGTTTCATTTTCATGACAAATAATTTCTATAGTATTTTGGAGGCTTCCTCTATGTGGTTCATTCAGGATTTTCCTAGCATAAAGGGTTAGCAAACAATGCTGTTAGCAACCAAATTCCTGTTTAGAGAATGATGGATTATGATATGAGAATAGGCCTTCCTGAGTCGTAATCCTTGGGAGCTTTGGGATTGTATAGAAGGCACCCCATTTGGTGCTGAAAGATCCTTTGCTCTGGAGAGTCCAGAAGTCCCAGGAATTTGTTGAGAAGAAACCTTTGATGTTTCTGGAAATTTTAGAAAACTTCTAGAATATCCCAGTGGGTATATACAAAAAGTTGATATTAAACCCTTCTTAAATTTGGTTTGAATGTGAAGGAGTAAGATAAGTAAGGGAGACATTAAGAAATTATTATAGAGTGTAAGATATATCTCAGTTTTGACTCATCATCATCTGTCATTGGATTCTTTTTTATGAGTAAAGCAGATTCCAGTATCTAACTAGGGCCTGAAATATAGTCAGAACCCAGTGAAACAAACAATACACTCCCTGAACAGTGTTGATATAGTGTAGAATATGTTTACTGTGGAGAGTAGCTTCTGAGGTGGGCAACTGTAGAGCTCTGTGTTGTTGGTAAGCATGACTTATGGACAGACTACTCAAGCCTTGTTTCTTGAGACTTCTTATGTGAGTTATCCTAGATTAGGAGCATCATCTGATAGACTTTTCTCAAATCAGAAGCAAAGATACAAGGTGAATTAGTTATAACTATTCTAGTGATGGACGTGTACTCAAGTTTTAAAGTATCCTTTGGTTCATTTGATTTATTTGTGTAGTGGTGAAGAAAATCCTACTTAATTTTGATCTATAGTTACAGATTTTTTTATTATTATATGTTAAGTTCTGGGATTCATGTGCAGAACGTGCAGGTTTGTTACATAGGTATACAAGTACCATGGTGGTTTGCTGCACTCATCAACCTGTCATCTAGGTTTTAAGCCTAGTAGGCATTAGGTATTTGTCCTAATGCTCTCCTTCCCCTTGCCTCCAACCCTGTGATAGGCCTCAGTGTGTGATGTTCCCCTCCCTGTGTCCATGTGTTCTCATTGTTCAACTCCCATTTATGAGTGAGAACATGCGGTGTTTGGTTTTCTGTTCCTGTGTTAGTTTGCTGAGAATGACGGTTTCCAGCTGCATCCATGTCCCTGCAAATGACATGACCTCTTTCTTTTTTATGGCTGCATAGTGTTCCATGGTGTATATGTGCCACATTTTCTTTATCCAGTCTATCATTAACGGACATTTAGGTTGGTTCCAAGTCTTTGCTATTGTAAATAGTGCTGAAATAAACATATGTGTGCATGTGTCTTTATAGTAGAATGATTTATAATCCTTTGGGTATATACCCTGTAATGAGATTGCTGGATCAAATGATATTTCTGGTTCTAGACCCTTAAGGAATCACCACACTGTCTTCCACAATGGTTGAACTAATTTACACTCCCACCAACAGTGTAAAAGTGTTCCTGTTTCTCCATGTCCTCTCCAGCATCTATTGTTTCCTGACTTTTTAATGATTGCCATTCTACCTCACGTGAGATGGTATCTCATTATGGTTTTGATCTGCATTTGTCTAATGATCAGTGATGATGAGCTTTTTTTCATATGTTTTTTGGCCGCATAAATGTTTTCTTTTGAGAAGTGTCTGTTCATATCTTTTGCCCACTTTTTGATGGAGTTGTTTGTTTTTTTCTTGTAAATTTGTTTAAGTCCCTTGTAGATTCTGGATATTAGCCCTTTGTCTGATGCATAGATTGAAAAAATTTTCTCCCATTCATTAGGTTGCCTGTTCACTCTGATATGAACAGGGTGTTTCTTTTGCTGTGCAGAAGCTCTTTAGTTAAATTAGATCTCATTTGTCAATTCTGGCTTTTGTTGCCATTGCTTTTGGTGTTTTAGTCATGAAATCTTTGCCCATGCCTATGTCCTGAATGGTATCACGTAGGTTTTCTTCTAGGGTTTTATAGTTTTAGGTTTTACATTTAATGCTTTAATCCATCTTGAATTAATTTTTGTATAAGGTGTAAGGAAGGGGTACAGTTTCAGCTTTCTACTTATGGCTAGCCAGTTTTCCCAGCACCATTTATTAAATAGGGAATCCTTTCCCCATTGCTTGTTTTTGTCTGGTTTGTTGAAAATCAGATGGTTGTAGATGTGTGGTGTTATTTCCAAAGCCTCTGTTCTGTTCCATTGGTCTATATATCTGTTTTGGTACCAGTACCATGCTGTTTTTATTTACTGTAGCCTTGTAGTATAGTTTGAAGTCAGGTAGCCTGATGACTGCAGCTTTGTTCTTTTTGCTTAGGATTGTCTTTGCTATACAGGCTCATCTTTGGTTCCATATGAAATTTAAAATAGTTTTTTCTAAGTCTGTGAAGAAAGTCAATGGTAGCTTAATGGGGATAGCATTGAATCTATAAATTACTTTGGGCAGTATGGCCATTTTCATGACACTGATTCTTCCTATTCACGAGTATGGAATATTTTTCCATTTGTTTGTGCCCTCCCTTTTTTTTTTAATTTATTTTTTTGAGACAGAGTCTCACTCTTTCACCCAGGCTGGAGTGCAGTGGCATGATCTCGGTTCAATGCAGTCTATGCCTCCCAGGTTCAAGTGATTCTCCTGCCTCAGCCTCCGGAGTAGCTGGGACAACAGGCACATGCCACCATGCCCAGCTAAATTTTGTATTTTTAGTAGAGATGGGTTTTCACCATGTTGGTCAGTATGGTCTTGATCTCTTGACCTCATGATCTGCCTGTCTTGGCCTCCCAAAGTGCTGGGGTTACAGGTGTGAGCCACCATGCCCAGCCATCTTCTCTTATTTGTTTGAGTAGTGGTTAGTAGTTCTCCTTGAAGAGGTCCTTCACATCCCTTGTAAGCTGTATTCCTAGGCATTTTATTCTCTTTCTAGCAATTGTGAATGGGAGTTAACTCATGAGTTGGCTCTCTGTTTGCCTATTATTGGTGTGTAGGAATGCTTGAGATTTTTGCACATTGATTTTGTATCCTGAGACTTTGGTTGCTTATCAGCTTAAGGAGTTTTTGGGCTGTGACGATGGGATTTTCTAAATATATAATCATGTCATCTGCAAACAGAGACAATTTCACTTCCTCTCTTTCTATTTGAATAAGCTTTATTTCTTTCTCTTGCCTGATTGCCCTGGCCAGAACTTCCAGTACTATGTTGAATAGGAGTGGTGAGAGAAGGCATCTTTGTCTTATGCCAGTTTTCAAAGGGAATTCTTCCAGCATTTGCCCATTCAGTATGATATTGGCTATGAGTTTGTCATAAATAGCTCTTATTATTTTGAGATATGTTCCATCAATGCCTAGTTTATTTAGTGTTTTTAGCATGAAGGGGTGTTGAATTTTATTGAAGGCCTTTTGTGCATCTATTGAGATAATTATGTAGTTTTTGTCATTGGTTCTGTTTATGTGATGGATTACCTTCATTGATTTGCATATGTTGAACCAGCCTTGCATCCCAGGGATGAAGCTGACTTGATCATGGTGGATAAGCTTTGTGATGTGCTGCTGGGTTTGATTTGCCAGTATTTTATTGAGGATTTTTGCATTGATGTTCATCGGGTGTATTGGCCTAACATTTTCTTTTTTTTCTTTTTTTGTTGTGTCTCTGCCAGATTTTGGTATCAGGATGATGCTGGCCTCATAAAATGAGTTAGGGAGGGTTCCCTCTTTTTCTGTTGTTTGGAATAGTTTCAGAAGGAATGGTACCAGCTCCTCTTTGTACCTCTGGTAGAATTCAGCTGTGAATCCATCTGGCCCTGGGCTTTTATTTGTTCATAGGCTGTTAATTACTGCATCAATTTCAGAACTTGTTATTGGTCTTCAGGGATTCAACTTCTTCCTGGTTTAGTCTTGGGAGGGTGTATATACCCAGGAATTTATCTATTTCTTCTATATTTTCTAGCTTATTTGGGTAGAGGTGTTTATAGTATTCTCTGATGGTAGTTTGTGTTTCTGTAGGATCAGTGATGATATCCCCTTTATCATTTTTTATTGTGTCCATTTGATTCTTCTCTCTCTTCTTCTTCATTAGTCTAGCTAGTGGTCTCTTTTGTTAATTTTTTCTAAAAACCACCTCCTGGATTCTTTGATTTTTTTAAGGATTTTTTGTGTCTCGGTCTCCTTCAATTTTGCTCTGATCTTAGTTATTTCTTGTCTACTGCTAGCTTTTGAATTTGTTTGCTTTTGCTTCTCTAGTTCTTTTAATTGTGATGTTAGGGTGTTGATTTCAGATCTTTCCTACTTTCTCCTGTGGGCATTTAGTGCTATAAATTTCCTTCTAAACACTGCTTTAGCTGTGTCCCAGAGATTCCAGTGTGTTGTTTCTTTGTTCTCATTGGTTTCAAAGAACTTATTTATTTCTGCCTTAATTTTGTTATTTACCCAGTAGTTATTCAGGAGCCGGTTGTTCAGTTTCCATGTAGCTGTACAGTTTTGAGTGAGTTTCTTAATCCTGAGTTCTAATTTGATTGCACTGTGGTCTGAGAGACAGTTTGTTATGATTTACATTCTTTTGCATTTGTTGATGAATGTGTTACCTTCAATTATTTGGTCAATTTTAGAATAAGTGTGATGTGGTGCTGAGGAGAATGGATATTCTGTTGATTTGGGGTGGAGAGTTCTGTAGATGTCTATTAGGTCTGCTTGTTCCAGAGGTAGGTTCAAGTCCTGAATATCCTTGTTAATTTTCTGTCTCGTTGTTCGGTCTAATATTGACAGTGGGGTGTTAAAGTCTCCCACTATTATTGTGTGTGAGTCTAAGTGTCTTTCTAGGTCTCTGTGAACTTGCTTTATGAATCTGGGTGTTCCTGTATTGGGTGCATATATATTTAGAATAGTTAGCTCTTCTTGTTGCCTTGATCCCTTTACCATTATGTAACGCCCTTCTTTGTATTTTTCGATCTTTGTTGGTTTAAAGTCTGTTTTATCAGTCTAGGATTGCAACCCCTACTGTTTTTTTTGCTTTCCATTTGCTTGGTAAATATTCCTTCTTCCCTTTATTTTGAGCCTATGTGTGTATTTGCATGTGAGATGGGTCTCCTGAATACAGCACACTGATGAGTGTTCACTCTTTATCCAAAAAACTCTTGCAGCTAGCTCAGTGTCTGCCCAAGCAGCTGCCTAGTTTTATGCTTGAAACCCAGTGCCCTGGTGGTATAGGCACAAGAGGGAATCTCCTGGTCTGCGGGTTGCAAAAACCATGAGAAAAGTGTAGTATCTGGGCTGGATACCACAGTCCCTCATGGCTTCCCTTGGCTAGGGGAGGGAAGTCTCCAGCCCCTTGCACTTCCTGGGTGAAGTGACACCCCACACTGCTTTTGCTTGCCTCTGTGGGCTGCACCACTGCCTAACCACTCACAATTAGATGAATTGGGTACCTCAGTTGGAAATGCGAAATCACTCGACTTCTGCATTTGTCTCTCTGGGAGCTGCAGGCCAGAGCAGTTCCTATTCAACCATCTTGCCAGATACCCCTGTAGCTATAGTTTTGTATTGAAACTAAGATTCCTGCTGCAGCAGAAGTCATATGACTTTTGTTGGTGGCAGGTGATGGCCAGCTGTGCTAGCTGAAACTATGGGCTGGTCACTCACTTGCTGAACCATCTCAATGGTCGAATAACCACCTTGGACTTCTGGTTTTTGTAAACATTGTTGAAATTAGAGAAACAGAAATATTTCAGATAACAGAATTATCTATGCTCACTTACCAGTTAATATTATTTAAATTAAGAGGAAAAAATTTAATTTGCACTTTTGTAGGAAATATAGTGAGATTAGGAGGCTGCCCTTTGTTTTTACCGGTGATGGTTCATTACTGTTAGCACCAGAAAGTCTCCCTGGTAGCTTGTCTCTGGCTTCCTAAAATACACACAGAATATTTTACATGAGACAGACTGGATATACCGAGGATTAATGCATTCTTTAAGAATGACAAAATACTCCAAACACTTTGCCCTTCAAATGAGACAGTTCTAAATCAGGAGTCTATATAATCTCCTAAAGGGTAGTGGTAGACTTGCATCCCAGTTATGTTTATCAGCATAAGCATGCCTCATTTCTTGGTGTCACCTCTCCACTGATGCTTCCAAAAATTAACTTCCAAATAAACTACCTGCATTCAAAGTTTGTCTTTGGGTCTTCTTCTGAGGGAACCAAACCTAAGTAAGCAAGTAGAGCTCCTAGTCCTATGTATATAACCATTCCATATGATGATTCCTGACATTCACCAGAGCAAGTTCGCAGTTATTTGTAAACCTTTTAGGAAGCAGAATGGTTGTCATCTATCTTTTCTTAAGTTCAAATAATCAAAAGTTAAATCATAAAAATTCATTTATAGATACTGCTACCGTCTGCTAAAGTAACACATATCATGGTAGATTCACATTCCACTGCATTCCCATAGTGGTAAGAGCAATGATTAAATACTCTGTAGGAGCAGTAGACACATGTTCAGTAAGTAAGTGACATGTCTAGTTGGCCAGTTTAAATGGCAGATACCTAAATGAAGATGTCCAACAGGCAGGCAAATGTACATTTTTAGAGGTACAGCAAAATCTGTCGTAATGCCTGTTTGCTCAACCTTTGTATGGCTATCTTCATATCTTTATTCCTTAATGTATAGATGATAGGATTCAAGGCAGGGTTATAGCAAAGTCAGCAATGAACAGGTATTTGCCAATTGAAGATGTGGGGGAAAGGCCACACATAGAGAAACATGCATGGAGTTAAAAAAACAAACATACAAACAAACAACCACAGTGATGTGAGCTGACAACATGACAAGTGCCTTGGATAAATCTCCTGAAGAACGCTTCCAGAAGGTGATGAAGATATAGGAAAGTATTAGCAGGAAGAAGTTGCCCATGCTCATGAAGCCACTGTTGGCAGCAACAGGTAACTCAGTCTTGGCTCTATCTATACATGCAACTTTTATGATCCTGGGAAAGTCACAATAAAAGCTGTCTACTATATTAGGACCACAAAAAGGCAAGTTAATAACAAAAGCAAACTGGGAAATGGCATGGATAAGCCCAGTAACCCAGGCAGTGACTACGAATAAAACACACTTCAAATGCCATGGCTGTGAGCAACACCATCTCTGCCCCTCCCATGATGTGGATGCAGCATACCTGTGTCATACAACCTTGGAAAGAAATTACTTTGTATTCATTTGAGAGGTCTGAGATTATCTTGGGGATTATGGTGGTGGAAAGGCCCACATCAATGAGGGAGACATTGGAAAGCAGGAAGAACATAACAGAATGTAAGTGAGAATCGGCGATTACTAAAAATACAATGAAGAGATTTCTCAGGATGATTCCTAAATGGAGCAAGGAGAATATCAGTTGAGAAAAATGTTGGTTTCCCAAGAACTAGAGAGTCCCAGCAGCACAAACTCAGAAACCAAGGAGTCATTTATTCCATCAATTGACTTGAGTAGAGGAGCTGATTTTCAAACCACCTGAGGATAGAAAATGATGAAAAGTCAGAATCAGTGGTGCTAAAGTGTATTCTCTTTTTTATTTTATTTTATTTTATTTTACTTTAAGTTCTATGGTACATGTGCACAACGTGCAGGTTTGTTACATATGTACACATGTGCCATGTTGGTGTGCTGCACCCATTAACTCGTCATTTACATTAGGTATATCTCCTAAGGCTATCCCTCCCCCCTCCCCCCAACCCCACGACAGGCCCCGGTGTGTGATGTTCCCCACCCTGTGTCCAAGTGTTCTCATTGTTCAGTTCGCACCTATGAGTGAGAACATGTGGTGATCCTGCTAGTTTGTTTTATGGGTTACATTTATTTAAGTCAGAAATCATTGAATTGGGAAAGACACAAGTAAAGAAATAGAATTATAGTGATCAGAGAGTGACTACACAGAAAGAGAAAGATAATTATGAATGTATTGGGTGGGGGCAAACGGAGTCACTTCCTTCTTATTTCATTAATATACTTTTCCTTTTTTTTCCCCTCAAGGATGTTTAGATGTTTCCCCCAACTACTTAGCTAGATGTTGTCCCATCCTAATAATCTCAGCTAAGAGCAATTATTCACACGTTAATGTTCTCTCACTAACCTGCAACTTCTCTTTAGCTTAATTTCTTATTCCACTGCTGAAATGGAAATTTTTAGGCCAATCATTTAATATATTTCATCTCGTTTCACCTGTGTGTTTTGTTTTTGTTTGTGCATTTAACTATGGAGGTCAAATGCACAGACTGAGATTATTCATCATGTTTAGCTCATAACACATTATTATCTTAGTGCGTGGATGGACCTCGATAACCATAAATTATGGATACAAAACTGAATACCTGTTAGCAAGTAAAAATGTTATTTAAACAATGATCATATTAAGAGATAACACGTGTGTCCTTTCTTCATGAAGAACTTTGTTTTAAGCATACTGTCTCTTTTAACCCTCATAAAATTCCATTTACAGAGACTGTTAGTCCCATTATATAAATGAACTGAGTGTCAGAGGAATCAAGTGTCTGAGCCAAGACTTGTACCTGGAGGTGTAGGACACCATACTTCATGCTCCTAATCATGGTGCTCTGCTCTTTAAAGGATAGCACCCTTCAAGTACATCTTTCATTCTCCCCAAATAGCCTTCAACCTTTTAGGTAATTTTACCTATCAACATCATAAACTTTCTTTTTAAAAGACTCAAATCTCTGCATCTTGTGTCCCCTCCTAATCCTTATTATTCCTTTTTTTTTCAACGCTTCATTGGCAGTTCTTACAGTTTGTTCATTCAATGTCAAAACAATTCAGTTTCCACTGATGGCTTGTTTCATTCTCTATAGAAAGAAACTCTGGATTCTGAATGCTTTATACAATAATCTCTTTTCAATAATCATTTTCCTTGATCTCCCTGTAGAATCTGATCCTATTTATCATGGTCTTATTTCTGTAATTACCTCTCCCCCGGATTCTTGTATTCTACAAAGTCATTTCCTTTCCCATCTCTTACAAACAGAAATCCATTTGTTCATGCTGTGGGTTGAAATCTTTCAATTTTAGAAGAGAGTAGCTTTATTCAAGATCAAGAGCATGATATATGATTTTTCCAAACCAGTTGCTATTATCCCATTTTCTTTGGCCATGGATTTGTCTAAGGTGGGGCAGGTAACCCAGAACTGTTCAATGAGATGTAAACCAATGTCTTCTCTGGAGGACTTTCCTTCTCAAGTTAAAGGACATCCATCATAAATCAAAAAAATCAAAGTTATAAAGAATTCTCATTGAACTAATCTACGCAACAGCTACGGTGCTTAGGAGATGGTATTTTCCTGGTCCATTTTTTATGCACTGAATTCTATTGTTATTCCTAAAGGTGCAGTAACCAATGAAGTTCTATGATCCATATAGAACAAATAACATAGTAAACATTTAGAAAACACTTAGAACCCAAAGGTCATGTTGAACTGCTTCACTAAAGACAGCAATAATTTATTTCCAGATTTCTCCTTGTAACCTGAGAAAAATAAACCCTAGTTTGTTTCATTCACTGTAAAACAAGTTTTCTGTTAATTGCAGTTGACTGCAATCTAAGTATTTCTATGAAAGCTCTTCCCTAATTATTCTCCTACCTTTCTGATTTCTTCTCTGTGTCTTTAAAACAGAGTGGTGATTTCCCCTCAGCTCAGCCTTAATTTTTGGTGTGACTCAGAAGTTCTGACCTATTGGTTTTTAATTCAATATCAGGTTGCTTATTTTAAATAGTATCTACAAATTGAATTCTAAATCTGTAGCTTTATCCCTGAATTCCAGGTTGTGACGTGGAACATACAAATGCAATCCCAACTTCACCTCAAGTTAACACGTGAAAACTGAACTCATTATCTTATAATCTACTTCAATGTTTCAGTACGTGTCACTACCATTCTCCCAGATGCCCGGTGTGTACACCTGTGTGGCACTCTTGTCTGTCCTTCACATTCCATCTCCAGGTGCACAATTTTTACTTTCAAACATTTCTCAATTCGATTTCCTCCTCTGTCATTTCTTTTTTTGATTTCAGTTTATGTATTTTCTGATCTCGACAACTGAAAAGACTAAAAGACTACTGAAGGTACTATCTGCCTCCATTTTTCCCAAATTCGTTCATTTTAATAATCTGTTTTTAGATCTCTCTAACGTCAAATATGATCACTTGGTTCTCCTATTCAAAGTCTTTAGTGGATCTATCATAAGAATATTCTTGGAATCCCACAGCATATCACATAAGACTCTGAGAGGAATCAGCATAATTTGATTTCAGAGAGTATTTCCCCCAAAATTTTGGGGAATAAGTGTACTGAGAAGTTACTGAACAAATTTCAAAATTTATTGCTGAGAAAAAATCTTAATAAAATGGCAGAATTAATAAATATTTTACACAGGATGCTTTAAATACAATTTTAAAACCAATAGTCAGCACCTGATTACAAATGAAACATAAAATGAAGACTATAAAGAAGAAAGCCTGCTAATGCTGTGGCTCAGCGACATAATGTAATGTAGACAAGATTAGATCAAGCAACCTTCTTGAAAAGTAGCACAACTAAAATCTTCACAAATCACCAATTGTCTGCCTTAAAAACTGTAGTCAATTAAATGGATAATGTAAACTCTAATAAGATCATTTAAATAAATATGTAAAATAAAAATTTAAGATATAATTAAAAGATATATTTATAAATGAAGTAATGTGCAATGTATGCATTCTGTTGAAGAAAATACAAACTTTCCTGATATAAACCCTAAATAAGTGGGAGATTCAGCCATGCTAATAGATTAAAAAATCAAAGTTATAAAGAATTCTCATTGAACTAATCTACGCAACAGCTACGGTGCTTAGGAGACACAATGGAATGTTACAAAGGGATCCAAAATTTTACTTCAAAACTCAGGTAAATTGTGAAAAGAAAATGTAATGGGAACTGGGGAGGCTTTCTGTAAAAGATCAGAATATATCATGAACCTCTAAGAATGAAACAATCATTATTTTGACTAAAATTAAACAGATAAATAGAACAAAAACACAGGAAGAATTAGATACATATTAGGGAATTTAGTATATAATAAGGAAGGTATTACATTTGTGTGGGAAAATAAAGTATTTCTCCCACAAAATGATAATAGCCAATGATTGGTAAATGTGTAAGTCGATATTGGAATCATATAATTTTAAGTATCGTTTATGACAAAACAAGTTCTAGGTGATATGTCTTAAATGTAAAAGCAAAATTGTAAAACTTTAATTAAATATATATATTAATTTTTAAAAATTGAGGTCAGCTACTCAGGAGGCTAAGGCAGGAGAATCGCTTGAACTTGGAAGGTGAAGGTTGCAGTGAGCCGAGATCGTGCACTGCACTCCTGGGTGACAGAGTGAGACTCCATCTCAAGAAAAAAAAAAAAATTGAGGTTAAGAAAGCCTTTCTTCAAATTCAAAAGCTAGATTTTATTTTTATGTCATTTCCTGAACAAAATTATTATTATTGTTATTATTTATTATACTTTAATTTCTGGGATACATGTGCAGAACATGCAGGTTACATAGGTATACATGTGCCATGGTGGTTTGCTGCACCCATCAACCCACCATCTACATTAGGTATTTCTCCTAATGCTATCCCTCCCCTAGCCCCCCACCCCCTGACAGGCCCTGGTGTGTGATGTTCCCCTCCCTGTGTCCATGTGTTCTCATTGCTGAACAAAATTATTAATCCTTCTGTTGCTTTGGAATTGAGGAAGCAGTGCTTCTCCATCTCAGCTGATGGGAATGTGAAGTGTGCAATCCTTCTAGAGGGCAATGGAGTAATGGAAGTAAAAACTCTTTTAAGTGTGACATAGCAATTTTATTTCATGGAATTCATTTGTAAGGAAATAACTAGACAAATGGTAAAATGTATTTGTAACATTATTTTACTTATCAGTATGTCTGAGAATATGGACTGATTGTAAACATATTAAACCTACGTATCCCTAGTGTTCCATTATTGGAACACTAAGTGCATGAGTGTTATTTATATCCTACTGCTCAAGGTCATTGCCAAGGTCTGATTTTTCACACATCTGCAATTCAAAAACTGGCAACCTCCGGCATAAATGGGTTAACTGTTCAATAAAAAGGGACAGATTAAGTGGATACATTTATCTGACATTGGTTTTGAAATGAGATTAAGTCTGTAGTAGCTAGAATGGAAGGTTATCAATAGAGAAACAGTCATAGAACATACATCTTTTTATTTGAGGGGTGCAAATAAGCTTTTCATGAGTAAATATTTAATATTTACCCCAAATCTGTACAGCTGGAAAGATTTTAACTAATTGTGTGCTGCTTTCTTTATTTCCAACCTAACTTGCTATATTTTTAGAAGTATCATTTTTTGTTTTTACAATTTAAAAACAAGACATATCCCATTTGATAAAGGGGAAAGGAAAATTTATACAGGAGCAATGTCTAATATATAAGATAACGCAGTGTTTAAGGGCGTAGACACGGCCAGGCGCAGTGGTTCACGCCTGTAATTCAGAGGTGGGAGGATCACCTGAGGTAGGGAGGTCGGGAGTTCAAGACCAGCCTGACCAACATGAAGAAACCCTGTCTCTACTAAAAATACAAAAAAGTAGCCAGGCGTGGTGGCACATGCCTGTGATCCTAGCTACTCGGGAGGCTGAGGTAGGAGAATCGCTTGAACCTGGGAGGTGGAGGTTGCGATGAGCTGAGCTTGAGCTATTGCACTCCATCCTTGGTAACAAGAGCGAAACTCCATCTGAAAAAAAAAAAGACACAAGGGGCAACTGTTTGCACCCTCGGATTTTCTATTTACTAGCTGCACTTTCTAGAGTGAGTTACTAAACTGCTTGGTGCCCTAGTTTCTTCTCTGTAAAGAAAGATACCTAAAAGTCACTACCTCCTATGTTTTGAAATTTGAATGAGTTAAAGAAAGAAAAACATCAGAAAATGCTCTGGTATAGAGTAAGTGCTAAGTAAATGCTATCATAAAAGTGTAGATATTTAGGAAACAGACCTAGAGTTTTTCACATTGAGAACAGTGATTGAATTCCTTTGGGAAAAATAAAGCTAGCATGCTTTCTAATGTTGTGTCAGTAGGCATAGGATAACCAAGACATAGACATCACTTTTGTTTTCATGATCCTAATCTTTACAGAGAAAGGAGATGGAAAATTCCAGATACTTCATACGGTATTTTAACAAAGAGAACGGCACTTTGAATATTATTTTATGTTTATATCCTAATATAATTTTAACTATGAGAATAAGACTTTAAAGGATATTAGACAGTATAAGTGCAAATCAATCAAATAAAGAGAGTTAACAAAGGAAAAAGGGAGACAGAGATAAAGAGATTGTGGCGATAAAAAAACTGAGGGACGATAACGATGGAAGCAGATGCAGAAAAGTTAAAAGAGTGAGTGTCTTTCCTACTTATACAGGCTTAGGTTTCCTCAGAAACTTCAAGGAATGAGAAACACAGATAAATCAACTGCCTTTTAGATTCTTTATTATTGCCCAAGCCACACAGTTATAAATAGTTTTTGTATTTGGGACTAAAACCAATGAGCAAGTCTGGGAATTAATTACCAATAACTAATTCATACATTTACTGGCTATTGTTTACTATATCAGTGTTGAGCACTTTACAAACATTATATTCTAGCAGTCATAACATTTATTGCCATTTTTTCAGATGTGAAAGCTTGATTTTCCAAGTCACACACTAGAAAATGGCAGAGCTGGAATAGAAACTGAGATCTGTCTGACTCTAAAATTTCCAAAATGGCTTCTGATAGGAATCTTGATTTCGAGAAAAATAAGGAAAAGACAAGATTTCTAAAACAAGGCATTTTTTTGTAGGAAGAGAACAAATACAAACAAACTTACATGGCCAATACTGATGGGAAAAGAAGTTCATTTTTATATTAAAATTATTTAATCATCATTGTCTTCAGATTGGAATGTACTTTATTAATGTTAATAACTGAGTTTTTGTGCATTTACTACTTTGACCAAATGGTAGAAACAAGCAAAATTAGAAAGGAATTAGAGTATTGTCACGGTAGGTTGAATGGCCTGTGAAAACCATTCTTCCCCAACCTGAGTGTCTGAGAAGTTCTAGGATTGTAAAAAGACGTTGCCTTTTGTTAGTGTGTGAAACTCTGCTGCAAGAAGTCCAGAAGGCCTAGGGATTAGTTGGAAGAGAAAACTCATAATCTTTCCTGTAAACATATCAGCTAAATAATACATTCAGAGCTCTAAGACTAACAGGTAGATATGGAAAAAAATCCTTCAGGAAAAATTATTTTTAAGTTAGTGGATGGGACAAAAGTGGAAGTTCAAAAATCAGATAGTTTGTGATATACTTACCCTACAGGAATCACCTCTGAAACCAGATCCTTCTTGGCTCATAAGGCTTACTCTAGATACTACTTTAAGTCTGGAATGAAGGGACTTTCTGCAGGGACCAATGTTGTTGAGGATATATCCTCAGTGTGGCATACTGTATGTAGTAGCCTCTTTTAAATGTAACCAAAAATTTGAAAAGGTTTTCTTATCATGCTCCTGGGGGAATCTCTTAGCTTCCTAATTTCCCTAAATTGAGTCCTTATGTATAATGCACTCTTTCAAAGCTAGAATCAAGTCAGTCCTGTAAAATAGAATGAGGAAGTTTATTAAAATTTGACAAAATAAAGTTTAACATATGTTTCTCTTCTGCTTTATGGGCAGATATAGCTTGCTTTCTTTTGGTGTGTATCTACCATGTCATAAAATTGAACTAAGATGTCAGTTCCAGTCCCAGCAGAAATTAGATGAGTTATGTAGGTGGGCAGGTGACAGCCAGCTCATTGTGAGCATGTTGCACCTGTTCTCATGATTTAAGAACCTACTTGAACTTCTGCTTCCTGTGACTCAGAGGAACATTTAGGTCTCAACATTCTCCATGCTTTCTTGAGCAGAGCCCTGAAAATTAACAGTATGAATGAAAATCATATTATGGGCATAACTCTAACTGATAAAAAGACACAGTAGTCTCCCCTTACCTTCAGAGGACATGTTCCAAGACCCCTAGTGGATATCTGAAACCACAGACAGTATCAAACAATATGTTATAATAAAGTTATGTGAATATGGTATGTCTCTCTTTCAAAATATCTTAATATTTTTAGACTAAGGTTGACTGTGGCTAACTGAGGTAATGGGTAATAGAAACTGAGGAAAGTAAACCATGGAGAAGGGGAGACTACTGTAAATAGAATGAGATTTTAAAAATTAACCTATGCATGTACAGTAATTGATTCTTGACAGGGTGCCAAAATTCTTGACAAAGGTGCCAAAGATAATAATAGGACAAAGAACAGTCTCTTCAACTAGTGGTTCTGAGACAACTGGATATCCACATGCAAAAGAATCAAGTTGGACCCGTACTTCACACCCATAGAAAAAAAATTAATTTGGAAGGACCGAAGACCAATATAAGAGCTAAAACTATTAGAAGAAAACATAGTGTAAATCTCCATTACCATGGTTTTAGCAATGGATTCTTATAGATATGATAATAAAGACACAGCAAAAAAGAAAAAAATAGGTAAATAGGTAAAATGTACATAAAAATAATGTTCATCAATGGATACTGTTAAGAAAGTTAAAAGACGACCCACAGAATGGGAGAAAATGTGCCATCACGTATCTGATAAGGTCTTATATTCAGAATATTTAAAGAATTCTTACAACTCCATAATAAAAATACAGGCAGGGTGTGGTGGCTCACACCTGTAATCCCAGCCCTTTGGGCAGCCAAGGAGGGAGAATTGCTTGAGCCCAGGAGATGGAGACCAGCCTGGGCAACGTAGTGAGATCCCATCTTTCCAAATATTAAAAAATTAGCCAAGTGTGGTAGCACACACTGTAGTCCCAGCTACCTGAGAGGCTGAGGTGGGAGGACGGCTTGAGCCTGGGAGGTTGAGATTGCAGTAAACTGTGATTGCACCACTGTATTTCAGCCTGGGTGACAGAGTGAGACTCTGTTTCAAAAATAATAATAATACAAATGCAAATAACACAATTAAAAATACACAAAGAATCTTAATAGACATTTTGCCAAAGATGATATATAAATGACCAATAGGCACGTTAAAAGTTGCTCAGCAACATTTGTCATTAGGGAAATACTAATCGCAACCACAATCTAACAATATGTCAAACCCATTAAGATGTCTATTATATATTTAAAAAAACAAAACAAAATAAATGTTGGCAAGAATGTGGAGAAATTGGGACTTTTGTGCATTGTGGAAGTGTAAAATGGTACAGCCACTGTGAAGAAAAGTATGGCAGATCCTAAAAAAGTTAAACATAGAACTATCATATGACCCATCAATTCCACTCCTAGGTATTTACACAAAATAATTGAAAACAGGTACTCAAAAAAAAAAAACCTGCATAGGAATGTTCATAGCAGCAATTTTCACAATAACTAAAGATAGGACAATCCGTATGTTCATCAGCTAATGAATGGATTAAAAAATGTGGTATATCCAAAAAATTAGCCAGGCATGGTGGCGGGCACCTGTAGTCCCAGCCACTTGGGAGGCTGAGGCAGGAGAATGGTGTGAACCCAGGAGGCGGACCTTGTAGTGAGCCGAGATTGTGCCACTGCACTCCAGCCTGGGCAACAAAGCGAGGCTGTGTCTCAAAAAAAAAAAAAAATTGTGGTATATCCATGCAATGGAATATTACTCAGCCATGCAAAAGGAATGAGTACTGATACACACTTCAATATGGATGAACTTTGAAAGCCTACTAAGTGAAAGAGGCCAGACACTAAGGTCACATACTGTTTTGATGCCATTTAAATGAAATATCCAAAATAGATAAATCCATAGAGTCAGAAAGGAGATTAGTAGTTGCCTAGGGATAAGGAGAGAGGGGACTGGGCAGTGACTGCTCAAAGGATATGGGATTTTCTTTTAAGATGATGAAAATATGTTATATTTTGATGAAACTGATGGTTGCACATGCATATTGCAACATGCATATTGTGTGTATACTAAACACAACTGAACTGTATTAATGTTAAGTTTATGTGAATTTTTAACTCAATGAAAATAAAATTTTAACATGAAAAGATAATTAAGTAAATATTTTACATTATGAATTAAGATTTGAGCCATTCAGTTTGGCTTAGCACATTTCTTTCAAAATCATATTTGACTTAGGTTTATCTTTCTCTTCATATTAGGTAAAAATATGCCTTTGATTTAAAATAGTATGATACAGTTAACACACTAAGTTTTCTCTTATTTTAATCCCTGCAGTCTAGGTACCATATAGAACTCAGGCTAAAATTTAGAAAAATGGGAATAATAAGTAGCGATGTAATTAACAAAAATCAAGTTTGTTAAAATGATATGTTGAAATACAGTTGTTCTTATAATAGTGTTAAATGCTTGAGACTAAGGGTGTGTGGCATTTGGTCTCCTGTTTGGATACATTGTCTTTCTGAGCAGCATTTCAGGCATTCAGGATGCCTAGCATCAATCTGCAAATTAAAAAAAAAAAACACTGATTGAATTCATGACAGGGAACAAGAATTCATCTGCCTTTCTGCCACTCAACAGTAGGTAAGTCACAACCTCATTTTTTCTTTTGTTATGGAAGACTATTGCATTTCTACCTCATGGTCTTATTAGAAAGAATAAATGAGACAATATATGTAAAAATATTCAGAAAACTTAAAACTAGGTCTGTGAACTTCTGTTTGTGTATTACAGAAATGACATAAAAAGGAAGCAGTATGTTATAGTGTTTACAATCATGGATTTTGAAATTTAAAACACTGAGTTTGAATATTTGATGACCGTAGCATAGTGATCATTGCCAATATATTTAATGAACATGTTACTTAATATTAGCATCTCTAAAATAGGGATGCTAATTGCATGAATGAGATAAAAAGCAAGTAGTGTTTCTAAGGATATCGCATGTATATGCTTCCAAAACAATTTTAAATGATGCTAATTTAATCAGTTTGTTAATAGCTATTCTTTTTTCATTAAATGGTCTTTAATTTATAAATAGACTTTAAAATATCAGATGTTGATTTTTCTTGAAGATATTTTGCTGTTATACACTATTAGACATAATTCCCTTTGTTTTCCATTTACTTTCATATCCAAGCTTCTAAATATTTTTTCCTTTAAGGCCATGGAAATTCAAAAGTAGAATTCCCATGATAAGTGACCTCAGGATTCAGATCACAGTCATAAAGTGGCCACCAAAAGCGTTGCTAGGCTGTTGTTAGAACTGGAGCCATTGTGGGAAGCACTATGCATATAGCATCAAAAAGGAAAACATTTGTTAAAAGATCCAGTAATGGTGGAAACTTTGCATGCTGGCACGTTTTTTTTTTTTGGCCGGGTAAGTGGGGGACAGTACAATTAAAGTCAACAGCCTACTAAAATTACCAGGTATTTTCTTTATACAGGTAATGCATAGTATCTATACCACAACACTGAAATTCTCTCTCTCTCCCATCTCCATTGCTGTTTTTCAATTCGACAAGCATTTATTGAACATCCACTCATGTCAACCTTTTCAAGGAAAAGTTAGAATTTTCAATTGCTCCATATGCTTAGATTATGTCTTGGTTTACAAGGAAATTTCTTGGTCTAGGTTATATTATATTTCAGTAGGAACTAGCAACAACCTTGGAAATTGGTTCTACAGTGAATTGCCTCAGACCTGTTGTATGTGTGTGATCATTTCTACAGTAACAATTATTTTTTTAAATAATTCTATTGGTATCAGTTTTTGAAAGGATTAAGATATAGTATAAACATTCTTTACCAAGAAACCATTATTATCAATTATCCATCTGTTTATATACATATTCATGCCCACATCCATCCGATCACCTGCCTCTCTCTCAAATTTACAAGACTTACTGTGGGCCAGGATTTATGAATAAAATACAGTCCCTGCTCTCCAGAAACTCATAGACCTAGCAAGGGAGGCAAAGAGGCTAGTAATTGTAAATTATATTATGAAGTAGATAATATAAAAGATTTGAAAACACGTTGTGAGAGCACAGAGGAGTAATATCTACCCCAGACTGGAATAGAGAAGGAGACATCCTTGATGAATTGACGCATGAGATGCAATTTTGGAATGAGAAGTAATCAGCTAAATGAAAAACGTCAGGGATTGCTTTAGAGCAAAAAGATTTCGTGAGTGAGCCTCAACAGTCATGAAAGAACAAGGAGTGTCCCTGTAATTCATCAGGTTGTGAGGTGGAGAGGCCACATGAGAAGGTGGGGAGATGGGCTGTATGCAGATTCCAGAGCTTTACCGACATCATGAGATGTTTTGAAGGCAGAAGTCTCAGGGATTTTAAGTGGTGAGTAGGCAAGATAAGACGAGGGAAATACTCCATTGCTAGGCTTTTTGACTGCTTCCCTTTTAATTTTTATGGTATCCCTTCTTGCTTGCTTCTATTCTTCTCTCCCGTTTCTTTCCTGTTGCTCCTGTCCCTTTTCTCTCCACCCTTAGTCTTCCTTTGCCTTTCATCTCTTTCCTTACTAATATGAATCAACTAAACAATGGATACATTGTAAAGACACCAGCAATAGACTGCTCAGAAATATGAGGTTTTATCTTGGTAATGAACTCCTTACTGACAATAGTTTCTGTTAACTGACAGCTGTGATTTTTTTAAAAGAGAAAACAGTTGTTCTCATGTTTGTAAAACTGTATTTTGATTTTTAAATGCTTATTGGAATGGCATTGACATTACTACATTGAATTTGCAGGGTTGTGCATCTTGAACCTCTTATTTTATACTTAAGTCTATTTTTAAGTCAAAAGCAATGCAAGTTTGGTTTAGGTTATTCAATATTTTAATATTTAATACTTAAGTGATCAATCATTTATATTTATAAAAGTCTCATTATAAAATATTCGAGTGGAACTAAATTGTATAAAAGTAAAAAGTTTAAGCCGCCTTCCTCCCTCCTCTCGCCTCGTTCAATCTGTTACAAAGTTCAGCTAGAGATTTCCTTCTCCCTGTGGAGTTTTATCCCCTGCTCCTGTGGCCGTCCCCCCGACGGATCCCTGTGGTGCCAAGGCAGGAATGGCCTGCTAGGGGACCCATTGAGCTCCCAGGGCCTTTCTGCTGCTTCCTCTACCCCTGTGTTTCATTAGGCTCTCCAAATCCACCCAGCTCCAGGTAAAGTCAGAAACTTCTATTGCAAACAGACCTTCGGCTTCTCCAGTGCGGGTGTGTGTCCGGGAGAGGGGGGTCTGCTTTTTTCACTTCCACAGTTGGGGCCCTGACGGTATTTGCAGTGTCTTCCGGGTCCTGCAGGAGCAGTCTGCTTCCTTCATGGGGTCTGTGGGTCCTGTCAGGATGGCTGGTTTGTTCTCGCAGTCAATCTGGAGGTAAAGCTCACAATGCGGGCATCTATCTGCAGGCTGCTCTGCCGGGAGCTGCAATCCAGTCCTGCCTCCGGTCCGCCATGATGATTTGTCTCCCCAGGTGATTGAAACAATACAGAAGTATAGACCACATGTAATTCTTCTCTGCAGGATTCACCGTTGGTAATATTTGGTGTGTATTCTTGGAGAATTTTTTTATTCAAGCACACCCACAAAGTCTCGTTAATTTTATAATGCATTCTCTAGTTTGTCACTTAAATTGGAAATTTTTCTCGATCTGCATATGTAGAACCATTTAGTTGATTTTAATAGCTTCATAATTTTCCATTGTATACATGTCATATATTGTGATTAGTGTTCGCTACTGTTTGACGTGTCAAAACCATTTTATTTTATGTATATATGTGTATGTATGTGTAAATATGTATGTTACATAAATATATTCTATATATATTTACTCCTGTGCTAGCATGTCTAGAAATAGATTCCTCCACTTTAACTTATATTAAATATTTTCAATTTGTAATTTCTTGAAAAGTATACAGTAATCACTTTTGTTTTAAAACCTTGAAAATACTGGAAATTTTTGTTCTTTCTCTTACTCATTTCTCTTTTTCTATTTCTCTGTCTCTCTTTTGCTGTTGAATGGCAAAACAGAAAACAATGAAGCTCCTAATGACTGACAAGCACCATTGAAAATGGAAACATGAATATACTTATTGGCCATTTGCACGTGCTGTTGCTCCTGTTGTGAGTTACCTGTGCATGCCTTCTCATTTTTTCAAATTCGACCTTCTCGTGGAATTAACCTATTGACTTTTTCTTAATCATAATATTCTGATTGATGACACTATCATACCTAACCTTCCCATTGAATTGTATCAAATGAAGACAGTTTTATTAATAAGGAATTTTAAATTTAGAAAATAAAGAAGAGGAAAACAGACAAAGAAATCACCCATTTTTCTACCACTTAGAAAAAAACCCTGTTTTTACTTTTTCTTCCCTTTTATTTTGGTCTTTAAAATATTTTTTGTTCATCTTATACTGTTGGGAACATACTGAATCAACGTGTTTTTTTTCATATTCCAGAATATGCATATAGTAACATATATATTATATATAAATATGTATATATAAAAATCTATAACGTCAAAACCTTTGGATAGAGATTTGACTATAGTTCCCTTTCAAGTCACATCCATTGTCATTCACCTTAGTTACTGTCCCATTCTCTCATGCCCAATTGTGCTCCATTTTCATCAATTACTGGCTATAAAATTCTTCCTCCATTGCTGTTGTGGCAGGGCCTCCTGGCATCTCTGCTGTAGTGTTTTCTTTTGACTGCAATACTTGTTCCATGTCCATAACACTTAGGATCCCCAGTCCTGTTTGACCTGGCTGCCCTCAAATCCATTCTTGACTCCCACATGTTCATGGTGCTCCCGCCAGCTCATGCTGCTCTCCTGCTGAAGTGGTGCATTGGGAGCCTAGGCTTGGTGTGGAGCGGCACAAGAACGAGCAAGGACATGAGAAAGTCAAGTGGTGTGGGCTTGAGGGAAAGTGTGTTGATGGCTGTACAACTGGGAATCCCGTGCTATTCAATTCGGGTTGAGAAATAATCATCAATAATGTTTGATGCTTAGAGATAAAGTGGTTTTGAAAATTATGTAAGGAAAAAATGTCAACGTATTAGATTGAAATCTATAAAATTGATATTTGATCATCTTTTGATCTACAGAGAGCATAATTTTATATGGTTCAAATCAATAAATACATGTAAGCCTGGAGATTTACAATTTATTGATAAACACTAAAGACAAAATTTCAAAATGAATTTCTTATATATTTTATCTTTTTCTTTCTATCCAAATATACTCTATTAACTTTTTTTATTTTTACATCTCAACTTTTATTTTAGATATAGTGGAGATTTGTTTTAGGGACGTGCAGGTTTGTTTCATGAGTATATTGCATCCAGGTTGTGAGCATAGTACCCAGTTGGTAGTTTTTCAACCCATGCCCCACTTCCTCTTCCCTCTAATAGTCCACAGTGTCTATTGTTCCCATGTCTGTGTCCATCTGTGCTCAATGTTTAGCTCTCACTTATAAATGAGACTGTGCAGTATTGAGTTTTCTGTTCCTGCATTAGTTTGCTTAGGATTATGGCATGCTGCTCCATCCATGTTACTGCAAAGGACATTATTTCATTCTTTTTTATGGCCGTATAACACACTGTGGTGTACATGTTCCCACACTGCCTTTATCTAGTCCACCATTGATAGGCACCTAGGTTGATTCCATGTCTTTGCTATTGTGAATAGCACAGTAATGAACATATGAATGCATATGTCTTTTTGGTGTAATGATCTATTTTCCTTTGAGTATATACTCAGCAATGGGATTGCAGGGTCAAATGGTAGCTCTGTTTCAAGTCCTTTGAGAAATCTCCAAACTGCTTTCCACAGTGGCTGAACTAATTTACATTCCCCCACCAAGAGTGTGAGCATTCCCTTTTCTCTTCAGCCTCACCAACATCTGTTGTTTTTTGACTTTTTAGTAATAGCCATTCTGACTGATGTGAGATGGTATCTCACTGTGGTTTTGATTTGCATTTCTCTGATGATTAGAGATACTGAGCATTTTTCTTCATATGGTTGTTGGATGCTTGTATGAATTATTTTGAGAAGTATCTGTTCATATGCCCTTTGCCCATTTTTTAATGGGGTTATTTGTTTTTTGCTTGTTGATTTATTTAAGTTCCTTACAGATTCTGGCTATTAGACCTTTGTCAGATGCACAGTTTGTGAATATTTTCTCCCATCCTGTAGGTTGTCTGTTTATTCTAGTAATAATTTCCTTTTCTCTGCAGAAGTTTTTTATCAGTTAAACAAATTTGCTTATCAATTTTTGTTCTCTCACTTATCAATTTTTGTTTTTAAAAATTGTTTTGTTGTCTTACTTACGAATTTTTGTTTTCATTGCAATTGCTTTTGGGAACATAGCCAAAAGTTCTTACCAAGGCCAATGTTGAGAATGATATTTCCTAGATTTTCTCATAGAATTTTTAGAGCTTGAGGTTTTACATTTAAATCTTTAATAATCCCCCCAACTTAATTTTTGTATATGATGAAAGGAAAAGGTCTAGTTTCATTCTTCTGCATATGGCTAGCTAGTTATCCCACCACCGTTTATTGAATAGGAAGTGCATTACCCATTGTTTGTTTTTGTTGGCCTTGTTAAAGATCAGGTGTTTGTAATTGTGGCCGTTTATTTCTGAGTTTTCTATTTGGTTCCATTGGTCTATGTGTCTGTTTTTGTGCCAGTACTATGCTGTTTTGTTTACTATCGCCTTATAGTATAGGTGGAAGTTGAGTAATGTGATGTTTCTGGGTTTGTTCTTTTTGCTCAGAATTTCTTTGGCTGTTTGTGCCCTTTTTTGATTTCATGTGAATTCCAGATTTTTTTTCTAATTCTGTGAAGAATGGCATTGGTAGTATGATAGGAATAGGATTGAATCTGTAAATTGCCTTGGGTAGTATGGCCATTTTAATGTATTGATTCTTCTAATCCATGAGCATGGAATGTTTTTCCATTTATTTATATTGTCTTGATTTCTTTAGCAGTGTTTTGTAGTTCTCCTTGTAGAGATCTTTCACCTCCCTAGTTAACTGTATTCTCAGGTATTTTATTTTCTTTATTAGAATAAAATTATAAATGGGATTGTGTTTTTTATTTGACTTTTGGCCTAGACATTATTGGTGTATAGAAATGCTACTGGTTTTTGTACATTGCTTTTGTATCCTGAAGCCTTACTAAAATCATTTATAGTTCTGGAAGCCTTTTGGCAGTGTCTTTAGGATTTTGTAGGTATAGAATCATATCATTAAGTAAAGTGAGATAGTTTTACTCCTTCTTTTCTGACTTGGATGCCTTTTATTTCTTTCTCTTGTCAGATTGCTATGGCCAGGACTTAGCAACGGCTCTCCACATATTAATTTTTGTTTCTCCACAAGAGATTGAATGCCTTCTCCAGTTAGAAGTACCATGTATATTTTAATTCTCTGTAATATAACAATGGTATAATAGGTAGCCTTGCAGCTATATTTTTAGCTCATCTATTATTACATGAAGTAATGTTGTTGAGATGGGAGTTTTAGTTATAAGTTAAGGAAAAATTTAACCATTTGATATCTACTTAGTGCCTTCTAGAGACATTGTATTAATTTGCACTATTCCTTTAAGTATTCAAGAATGTCTATTTCCTCACAGCCTCATCCATAGAAAATCATCTTTTTTTTTTTCTCAGATGGAGTCTTGCTCTGCTGCCCAGGCTGAAGTGCAGTGGCACAATCTTGGCTCACCGCAACCTCTGCCTCCAGGGTTCAAGCAGTTCTCCTGCCTCAGCCTCCCGAGTAGCTGGGACTGCAGGTGCGTGCCATCGTGCCCAGCTAATTTGAAATTGTTAAGCACAAAATAGCTCTCCATACTATCTTATCTACACATCTTGGATTACTAGTGTCTTACTTTTAGTATGATTATTGACTGTTCAGATTTCTCCTTTTGTCAATAATCTTTTTACTAACTTTAAACCGATTTGCCATATTTTTTTCTTTATCTATTTGGAAGAACTAATTATCAATCACATATCTAATCTTTTACAACAATTTTCAACAATTTATGCTTATATTTTTATAGTGCTTATATCCTCATATAAAACATTTATATGTATATCTGGATATACTATCTTTATATTTACCTGGATATCTAATGTATTTCTATTTTAATATTTTGGATACTATCGATTATTTCCTCCATTATATTTATGAATCTAGGTATATGCTTACAATGAATTTTTCAACCTAATAGTTCTCCGAGTATTCAGATACTTCCTTTGCCTTGTTCCTATTTCTGTCATTTAAATATCAGTTTGAAACTTATCTGAGTTTGTGTTCAGAGACAAAGATTTATTTTTTCTCAGTTTTATTTGTTTTGCTAACACCATTGGTTAATAATTCATCCTGCTCACCTGATGTGATATGGTTCTTCAGTAGTTCCTGATAAACTACTTTAAGCTCTCTCTAGCCCTTTCATTCCATTCTTTACATTGTGACCATTTGAAAGCAGAAATATAACCAAGCTACCACTTAAAAATTTTCAGTGATTTTCTATTGCTATTAGGGTAAAAAACTAAATTATTATAATGGAAACAAGATTTTAAGACTGGCCTATCACTCTATGCTAATCTCAGTTGTTCAGCCTCTTGCCGCACTGGCTTTCCTGTCTTAGGGTCTTTGCACAGGGCATTTCCAAAGTCTGGACTGCTCTTCTCACTTTTCAGTAATAATTTCCTGTAGCGGAGTCTGCGCAGGCACTACTGGGATGCATCACATTGTTCTCATAGCGCTCTGTGGTTTTTCTTAAGGTCAATCATCAGAGTATGTCTATAGTTAGGGCTATGTAACGTTTTGCTCCATCTGAAGTCAGAATCAGTGTCTGACCTCAGAACTTGACATCTTTCCTGGCATATAGCAGTTGCATATTAGAAGCGTTAGTTGAGTGGGTAAATGAGTGCATGAATTTTTCAACACCTTGTGATTATGAGAAGATTTCTTTTACTTTAATATTGAATTTAAAACAGCTTAAAATTTTACAAACATTTATTTCTGATAAACTCCTTTTTGTTATTATTTTGTTTTTGATCTTTTAGGTAGTAAAAGACAAAGTCAGTGAATGAAGCAAATTACACTGAGGTATCACAATTTGTGTTGCTGGGACTTTCTGCATCTACACCAATACAGCATTTCTTCCTTGCTGTCTCTACAGTGTTTTACGTAACAATTGTTCTAGGCAATCTCTTTGTTGTGTTTATAGTAAGCTTTGACCCTCATTTACATTCCCCCATGTATTTCCTTTTAGCCAACCTTTCATTTATGGATTTGTGCTTTTCTACCTTAACAGTTCCTAAGATGATTTCTGACCTGTACTCTGGTCATAATACCATATCATTCCAGGGGTGTGTCATCCAGATATTTGTCCTTCATGTCCTGGGTGGATCTGAGATGGTGCTGCTCATAGGGATGGCCTTTGACAGATATGTGGCCATATGTAAGCCCCTCCACTACCTGACCATCATGAACTCATGGATGTGCATTCTGCTTCTGTCTGGCGCTTGGGCTATTGGTCTTATTGACTTAGTTACCTAATTGGCCACTCAGTGGCCCAGTTGGCTTTTGTTGTCCATTTGCCTTTTTGTGGTCCTAATGAGATAGATAGCTTTTGTTGTGATCTTCCTTGGTTTATCAAACTTGCCTGCATAGACAGCTACAGAATGGAGTTCTTGGTTACTGCCAATAGTGGGTTCATTTCCACAGGCTCTTTCCTTTTATTGATTATCTCCTATATCTTCATCTTGGTCACTGTATGGAAACGCTCTTCGGGTGGTTTGTCCAAAGCCCTCTCTACTCTTTCAGCTCACATCACTGTGGTGGCTTTGTTCTTTGGACCATGCATCTTTGTTTATATGTGGCCATTTCCCTCAGTGTCAGTGGATAAATTTCTTGCCATTTTGGATTTTATGATTACACCCATCCTGAATCCTGCCATTTACACATTGAGAAACAGTGACATAAAGATGGCAATGAAGAGACTGAGTAGTCAACTCCTGAGTCTGAGGAAGATCTCCTGAACAACTTATAAGGGCACAAGTGATGCCTTCAATAAGCACCACTGTAAACACAATTTTTTTAAAAGTTATGCTATCTTGAGACAATTTATTGTCCTTAATCATGAGCTCAAACACCTTGGAAAGTATATTCCAGTTTAGTAACCAATAATGTGAATACATATTTAATTCCTTACCTACGGGCTATTTTGCATAGTTTCGTAACTTTAAAATATAGAAAACATACTCTTGTGTGGCTCGCATTTTAACTAGTCCATAGAACATTCTGAGAAGTTTATGAACTTTATTCCACAGTGCCACATTTACAGATTTACTGGTATATACTGATATTTTCTTCTGTTACTAGGCTGGGAAATGTTCTCATCAGAGAGAATGACTGGTTCCCATCACAGTTATTATTTGGCAAGCAGAGCAGTTTCACATTCTATGTTGATTCAGGTTTGCTGATTTTTCATTTTCTTCCTTTGTACTATTACCTATATTAATAAATGTACTCAGTTCCATACATTTTGTAAGAAATTTAATTTGTTTCATAGAATATTGTGAAATACTCACATACACATAAAATAGTCAAGTGGACAAAGATAGTTAAGTGGTCAGTAGTGCTTTGAATGCCTTTTTGGGGTCTGGTCACTAAGAGGTCAAAGATGGTTTTCTTTTTCTCAACCTTGAGTTTAACCATGCCCTTTAAAAGTGTGCTGGTGGTAAAAAGTTATGAATTTAGAACAAGTATTCAGTCAAAGAAAGTAGAACTAGGCTAGGATTGAAAAATGCTAAAGAGAGGGACCTCGGATATAATCTTGCTCAGCAGCGGATCCAATGCAAGAATGAACACCACTGTATCTTCAACCATTAAGCAACCTGTTCTTTTAAACTTCCAGGTAGGAGAAACTGACCAGTACCTACAGCAACACAACACCTTTTGTAAACTACCTATTCAAATTGAAATTGTATTCTTATAGTGAGATGGAATTTGCTTCCCTATAGCTTTCATATTGCGTTTCTCATTTTATAATCTGGAATTGTGCATGACAAAATATTTTTATGATGCCTCCTCCTTTCATGTTGGAAAATAAATATTGTTCTATTGTGTCTTCCAGTTTTAGTTAAATATTTCCAGTTAATATTTCCAGTTAAATATTTCTTCTGAGATTAAACATATTGAATCTTAAATCTTTTTAGACAAGATCCCCATCTTGAAATTTTCACCATAGAATTTTAAAAAATTACTATGAGGCAACCTGAAATATCAGCTCAATTTTCTAATTCCTAATAAATTATCTAGCAACTATTTCATATATCATTAAACGTTTTTGGAAGTTGCAAGAATGGTGAATATAGATTACAGAGGTAGCTTAGTCATGTGGCTTCATATATCAGATGGACTAGGTCAAATTAAGTAACTAGAAGCAAATTTGTAGAAAATTTTTGAAGGAACTATAGAATATATTATAATTTGTTCAGATATTTGCATTTTGTATGTATCTTTACATATCAGATGTGCATTAAGAAGCAGATTGATGGCAGTCCTCTGCACATTAAGTGTTAACAGTAGTCGGGAATTTTGCTTTAGAACTTGGTTCTCTCCTGTTAAAAGGTTAAGATTCTGAAATAGCCAAGAGCATGTGGGAGCACTTAACAATCAAATTAAAAGTGGCCATAACTGTTGTAATGGATTGTGTTATGAGCTGAACTGTATCTTCCCCAAATTCATATGTTGAAGTGCCAACCCCTAGTACTTCAAAAAGTAACCCTATTTGGAGATAAGCCCTTTATTTTGAAGTGGAGATTAGGTTAAAACAAAACTATGAGGGGTGGGGCCCTAACCCAATATGACTGGTGTCCTTATTAGAGAAGAAAGAGACATCACCAATGTGTTATTTTTTAAGTGACACTCAAGTTGAAAAACAAGTTATAAAATTGTATACCAAAAATATAAAAATAATTTTTTTAAATTCAAAAGAACAGGTAGAGACAATATTATGAAAGACATGTTAATAACACAAAACTAAACCAAGTAAAACTGAAAAGAATAGGACTGACCATTAAAAGGTGTTGACAAGTGATGTCTAATCTAAGGTCAAGTGGGCAACACAATAAGGAAAAGTAAAAATACTCAGTTAACAAAATCAAACCATAGTAAATATTTTGAGTATATGTATATATATTTTTCTAACTCCCTAATGGAGAATATATCTCTTTAAGTGTACACATAACTGAAAATACCATACATTTCTTCACAAGTAAAATAAAATGTTCTGACTTCAATGCAATGAAAGTAGATATTAATTGATCAAAAATATTTATGACCTCTTGGGGATAAAAAAATTATATTAAACAACTTATTGGAGTATTAACTAAAATTAGAATGCTAATAAAAATGCAAGAGGATTCAGAGTAAAATTTAGAGTAATCTTGTATTTTACTCCAATAGTATTATTTTATTATCGATATTGGTCCTGACATTTTGGAATACTTTTGTATATACTGTAGTATTAAAAAATGGATATTAATGATATTAGGATCAAAGATTTTTCATGGAAGAGAAACTAGATACAAATATAAAAGAAATAAAGCAAAAGTCTATAGTATTAAATGTTTATTGACAAATTAATGTTTTAATAAATTTATAGTTAATTGTAACTAATTTAATTATTAAGTTTTGATTGGATTGATATTTACAAATTTGACTTAATCTAAAAGCTTTCATTTATAATGTATAGCACTAAAAAGTAACCACACGTAAAAGAAAGTTGAAAACCAGTAGAAAAACCAGACCCAAAAAATAGACATACAGGAACTCCAGAGATATGGACTTAACAAATAAAATCACTATGGTCAATTAACTAAACTATAGGTTGGAAAATTTTGGCAGGGAGTTGGAAATTCCAAAAATGAATTTAATGTAAATTCTGAAACTAAAATTGCAATAATAAAGAGTAAGAACTCAGTGAATGAACTTAAGAACAGATTAGATATAACTGAAAAAATTAATGACCAGAGGAGGGTCGAGAAAACATTTTGTTGATTGATACCTTCATTAGTTTTGAAAATTTCTCACCTATTACATCTTCGAATATCACTTTCTGTTTATTTGCTCCTTCCTTGTAGGATTCCAATTACACTTACGTTAGACCATTTTAACATGTCCTATATGCTCTATGTTTTATCTTTTCATGTATTTTACATTCTTTTTAAAATGTTCATTCCTCAGTCTAGATATTTTTAGTTAAATAAAATGAGAAAAAAATCTGTCACTTGAGGACTTGCAAAAGTATTAAGAAGGTTTTTCATTGTACAAAATAATCTTATCCCAGATGGAATTTCAAAGGTATAAGGAGAAATAAAAAAACTGTAAAAGTTCTTATGTTGGGAAATCTAATGGTCTATAAAATACTTTTCATATGTAAACTATGTATAGAATTTTTAAAAATGACAATAGCACAAAAAGTAAGCGAAGCTGATGAGTTCTAAGGTAATTGAATTGTCTGTAAATTGATAACACATAGTAACTTAAAATTGGTTCTAATAAGCTAAGGGTGGGTGTTGTAATCTCTATGGTAAGAACTAAATGGAGGTAAAAATATATATTTCAGTAGCTCTTAGGAAAAAATAGAATAATAACAATCACAAACAGTAAGAAAGAAGAGAAATCAACATAAGCAAGTGTGACAAGTAGAAAATACACAAATAATTGGTGAAATCTCAAGTATGTCAGTAATTATATTTCTGTAAATAAACTAAATACTATAATTAAAAGACATAGAGCCAGACTGGATAAAAAGAAATAAATTTGAACTATATTATGTTTTCAGGAGACTCAACTGAAGTTTAAGTTTACAAAAAAGTTGAAATTAAAAGGATAGAGATACAACATACACATAAAAACCAAAAGAACGCTTACTTAGATAATGTACACTTATATTAGGTAATGTATACTTTTAAGGCAATATAGAGATGGAAGAAAACATTTTACAATAATTAAAGTGTCAACATAGCAGAAAGACTTAACACTTTAACTTTATATGTCCTTAATTACATACCTTCAATATATGTAAGCTGAAAAAGTTTCACAACTCCAGGAACTCCAACAGGTTCTCATTGTAAATATTTGAAACATTCTCCTGGTTCTACTGGGAACGGGGCTGAGGAATAAGAGTGATCTTTGTAAAATATACCCAGAGCTGTTTCCAAAACAGAGGACAGCAGAGAGAACTTTATCACAGCTCAATTTAAAAACTTTTTCCAGCTGGGGAAGAAAATTCTTCCTACTCCAACCCTCTCCAGGCTTCCTTTCCTAACTAAGAGAAAACAAACAAAACAACAATGACAACAAAACTCAGCAGGGTTCGGGGCTTCGAGAAAATAGAGTGAGAATGCTACAGCCATGGAAGGAAGTAGGAGGCAGGAGAGTTAACAAGCTAAACCACTGAAGAAACGCTGTAATAATCCCGGCCCTAAAACACAGACACATTGAAAGATGGAGATTTAATCAGAAGATTGTAAAACACTACCCTCTGCAACAATTTACCGACATACCGACAGAACTTCTGTATAGTAACAGCCTACAATTGAGAGCTACGTGACAACAGACTTTCTCTGAAGAGAGACACGTAGGGAAGCCCAAAATCAAGAGAAGAAAATAAAACAAAGACACTAGAGAAATTCAGCCTCTACTTGGCCAAGGAAAGAAGCCATGAGCTTGAAGATCCCCAAACTGAAATGCAAAGAGAAAAAATAGACTAAAAAAGAAAGCAGAAGAAAATAGTAAAAAAAAAAAAAAAAAAAAAAATTGTGAGAAAATGAAAAGAGATGTAAGTGGGAAGGAGAAGAGAAAGAAGAAAAACAGAACTGACCAGGAGAAATTTTTGAAGTAATAATGACGGACAACTGTCTAAAAATGAAGAATGAAACCACTGATCCAGGGATGCCAGAGAACAGCAAGAATGAAAAATACAACAAAAACCCAACACACGTAGACATAGAATATTAAAACTGCAAAAATCCAGAGTCAGAACAAAATACTGAAAAAATCATGGCAGAGGGTACATTTTACAAATACAGGGGAACAGGGTAAGTATTATAGTGGGCTTCTTGTTAGAAAAGAAAGCAGTAAAAGAATAGAGTGAAATATTTAATGGATTGAAACAGAAACCCTTTATTAACCTACAATTCTACATCCAGTGAAATTATCCTTCAAAAGGGAAGGAGAAATAAATTTCACAGACAAACAATAACTGGGGAATCAATTGTCAGCAAAGCTACCCTGAAATAAATATTAAGAGAAGTTATTCAGGAAGCAGGCTAGAAACTTGGATCTACATAAAGAGAGGGAGACCATTGGAAAAGGAAAAAATGAAAGTAGAATAAAATAATTTTTCCTTTCTTAACTGGTTTACAAGATGTTTAAAGCAATGGCAGCATTAATATATAAGGTTGTTATCACATATGGATAAGTGAATGAATGATAACTATGTTACAAGTGACAAGAGGGAGAAATTGGGAATACTCTATTATAAGGTACTTGTACTACATGTGAAACAGTATAGTGTTATATGAAAATGAACATTAGTTAAAATGTGTATTGTTAACTATAAGGCAATCACTGAAATATTTTAAAAAGTATAATTGATAGGAAAGAGAGGAGATATAATGGAATCAGTAATACAAAGAAACTAACACAGGAACAGAAAACCAAATACTGCATGTTCTCACTTACACGTGGGAGCTAAATGATAAGAACTTACGAAAACAAAGAAACAAACAACAGACACTGGGGTCTATTTATTTGAGGGGGGAGGGTGGGAGGAGGGAGAGGAGCAGAAAAGATAACTATAGGGGTTCTGAGCTTAATACCTGGGTGATGTAATAATATGTACAACAAACCCCCATGACACATGTTTGTTTATGTAACAAACCTTCACATGTACCCCCAAGCCTAAAATAAAAAGAAATAAAAATAAGAAAGAGAAAACAATCCACAAAGAGAAAATATTTGCAAAAGACACACTGATAAAGGACTGTTATCAAATATATACAAGTAACTCATAAAACTCAGCAATAAGAAAACAAATGAACAAATTAAAAATCAACAGAAGACTTTGATACCCACCAGGGAAAATATACAGATAGCAAATAAGCACATGAAAAGATGCTCCATGCATGTCATCAGGGAAATGCAAATTAATACCACAGAGATACCACTACACATCTATTTGAGTGATCAAAGTCCTGAACACTGAAAATATAAAATGCTAACAAGGATATGAAACAACAGGAACTTTCATTCATTGCTGGTTGGAATTGGTGCAACCACTTTGGAAGACAGTTTGGCAGTTCCTTACCAAAACTTAACATACTCTTACCATATAATCCAGCAATCATGCTCCTTGGTATCTACCCAAAGGAGTTGAAAACTTCTGTCCACACAAAAATCTGTGCATAGATGTTTATAGCAGCTTTGTTCATAATTGCCAAAACTTGGAAGCAACTAAGATGTCATTCAGTAGGTGAATGGATAAATAAGCTGTGGTACAGCCAGACAATGGGATATTATTTAGCACTAAGAACAAATGAGCTATTAAGCCATAAAAAGACCTGGTGGAACCTTAAATGCATATTACTAAGTGAAAGAAGCCAGTATGAAAAGGCTATATACTGTATGATTCTAACTATATGATATTCTGGGAAAGGCAAAACTATGAAGAGAGTAAAAAGATAGTAAAGAAGGAATAATAGGTGGGAGCACAGAGGATTTTTAGGGCAGTGAAAATACTCTGTATGATACTACTGTATAAGTATATATATAGAATAATACTGTAATTATACATTTGTCCAAACCGCTGAAATACACAATATCAAAAGTGAACCCCTAATATAAACTATGGACTTCGGATGATAATGATGTGTCAATGTAGGTTTATCAGTTGTAACAGATACCACTCTGGTGCGGGATGTTGGTAGTTGGGGAGGCTGCGCATGTGTGGCCAGGGGATACATGGAAAATCTCTGTACCTTCCTCTAAATTTTGCTATGAACCTAAAATTTCTCTAAAAAAAGTAAAGTCTTTTTTAAAAAAGTTATAATAATAATGATAATATCAATCCTTTAGATTGTGGCTAAAACATTGCTCAGAGGTATATTAATAGCTTAAACTTCTCATATACCACATAAAGATAAATAAAACATAATTGTGTTCCCAACTGCACTATTTCGGTAATAAACAATACAGTGAACCTAAGCAAAATGTCAGAAAAGAACACACAGAAAATAAATATTAATACATTAAAAACCAGATTTATATTGGAATCAACCAATAAATTAAAGGTAATTTTTAAGGAAAATATGGCAGTTGGAATATTAGCTACCTAAAGAAATCACAATTTCACAACACTTTAATTGGATATTTAAAAAATCATTACAGGCATAGATGTAATTTTAAAACAATTATATATTTATTTTCAAAAAGGAACTGGAAATACAAAATAAATTTAATCAGTTTCAAGGAAAATATGATTACCAAAACTCACTCCATGGTTCTGCAGACCGTACACGAATCAGTGCCAGGATCTGCTTCTGATGAGAGCCTCAGGAGGCTTACAATCATGGCAGAAGGCAAAGGGGGAGCAATATTCTCTTTGCTTTTTCATTATTTCATTTTTTACTCGGGAGAAATTTTCAAAGGTAGAAATATTCAGCAATATACAAAATTTACAAGAGAAATATATGCACTGAAATAATTGCAGGTATTAAAATACATGGAATATAAACTCACAGTTCAGGTTTGAGATCATTACAAGATGAAGGAAAGTAGTGTGTTCATAATTTCTGAGAAATACATACCACTAGGTGATGGCGAATTGCAAAAAATAGCCATAGCTTCTGCTGCTACTGCCATTTCCAGATCCTACTTCATTTAATGAGAATCATAAGCATCATTAGAAGCAAATAATATTGCTTTGATCTGCAGTGAAGTGTTCTTTAGAATGTGAGATTGGGGAAGTATTCTGAACTGATTGAATTCAGAAATGAATAGATAAACAGGAATTAAGGGGACTGTGGATGAATGTGAAACAGAATGAAGTATGTTTCCTAAGGAAAAAAATGAGTATTTAGTATTTAGCCAGAAAAGAATAGAGCAGACCTCACTGAGACAGCAGCTTCCAAAAGACCTGTACACTTGTTAGGATGCTCCATCTTACTGCTGCATCTTATTCTATGGGAAATGCTGCCTGCTGAAGACTCTCTGATCAATTATTTTTTAAATAAAAATGAAGATAAGATACACATGTACTTCAAAAAGTCAATTCTAGATTCACATTATCATTTAAATGAACCTCCCTTAAACTTGTTGAATTCACTCTTTTGGCTTGAGACAAAGTGACAGGCAGGTTGTGAGGGATTAATACATCCTGCAGATGCTTAAAACAGTTTCTTGATTGACTCTGTAATTAACCATTCTATGGGAAGGATCAAAACACAGGATAAATCATAACTTACCCAGAAACTGTTATCATCAAATCAAATCATCTTTCCATTCTTCCATCTGTCCAAGTAATTCTGAACACCTTCTGGAACACTTACTATGGGCCAGAATTTGTCAGTAAGAAATGATCTGTCTCCTTAGGGGGAGCTCATAGACATGTTGGGAGTGACAGACAAGGTAGCGAAATGTCAATCATAAAGTGTCCATAAGCATTATGACAGATGCTTGTACAAAGTGATATGAGGACATAAAGGTCTGATACAACTGGGAGGAGGGAGGAAGGAGGAAGAAGTCTATGAGACGGTGTTGCCTGGGTTGTACTTAACAGCAGAACCAAAAGCATGCACACATCGGTCCGGCCAGGCGGCAAGCAAACATATGAAAAATGGTTATCCAAGTAGTTAAACTTGGACAGGACTTTGTGGGAGCAGGGCAGAATCAAGATGTGAGACTAGGAAAATAGAAGACGGATTGCCTCTACAGTCTGTACTTTTGTGAAAGGGTAAAAGTAATTTAAAGAGTTTAAGCAGAATTGTAACTCATCAGGGGACTCTCACACAGACTCCCTTCTCGCCTGTCTTTCATCTCTCAGTTCCTCACTTCTAGTTTCCTTTTCTCTTTTTTAAATTCTATCACTGTCACTTCCCTTATTTTTCCTCTTTTTGAAATCACCTCCAGCCTTAACCAAGTTTATCAGTCAGCCAATTTTATATTTATGTTATGTATATGCAACTAAGATATGTTGAATACTACGGATGCATTGCTGATAATTTGTGCTATACTAATAGTTTTGGTTTTTCATCAGAAAAAAATTGTTTACCTACTATTATGCTTCATTTTTTAAATATTTGTGTGGTATTTCTTCATTTAATGGGCTGTGTGTCTTGAATTTCCACTTGTATTTTGAAAAATCTATACTTTCTCACTAACAAATGTTAATTCTTTGTAAAAGGCATCTAAACTGCAAAAGTAAGGCTTTTAGGAAGTTAAAGCCACCTAAAATCACATTTTGCTAGATTGATCTTCAAAGTTGGGCATTTTTGTTCTTTGAGATGTTTTCATGTATGGACAATACTGAATCATACCATTTTTTCTGCTCAGCAAGATTTGTTTTTTATTTTAGGTGTCTGTTATGTAAGCTATGGCATTTCCTTTCAGTTACAAGACCTCCTCAATGCTCAGTGAATTTAACCCTTTGTTCAGGGATAGGGATCTCGGAGATCTCTGTTGTTGCCTGGAGTTGAACATTTTAAATTCTAATAAATATTAATTTCTACTTCCCCCAATCATGTTTAAGAGTTTCTACTATAGGGACTCTTTCAAACACACTGGGATTAATCTGTGTCTCTTTTTCTTTTTTTCATTTTTGTCTTTGCCAATCAGTTAACAAAAATCAGTAAAAACAAAACAAATCTGTTATTTTAAAATTGCATTTTCTTAAGGATTACTGAGGTTTAATATCTTTAAATGAGTTTAGTCATCACTTATATTTTTATAATTATGAGTTACTTGTTTTTATGCTTTTCTTTTTCTATTTAATTGAAACCTTCCAATTTGTAGTTAGCACACTAACATATAATCATCTATATTTCTACTGATGAAAATATTGTTTCTTTTTCTCTCATTAAATTGGATCAACTAATATCAATTGACATTAAACTAAGAAATTCAGATTTCTAGAAAATAAAGAAGGAAAGAAAAAATCACTAATTTTTCTATTACTCAGAGAAAATAATTAGTAATTTCATTTTACTGTATTATCTCTGAGTCTTTAAAACAATACTTGTTTTTTTTAAAGAAAAGACTCTTTTTACAGCAGTTTTAGGTTTATAGCAAAACGGAGAGGAAGGTGCATATATACCCCATGTATCTCAAATGTGCGTAGCCTCCCCCATTAACATCCCCTACTAAAGTGGTGTGTTTCTTACAATTGATGAATCTACATTAACACATTATTATCACCCAAAGTCCATAGTTTACATTAGTGTTCACCTTGGTACATTCTATGGGTTTGGAAAAATGTGTTATGATAGGTATCTACCATTGTAGTATCAAAAACTCTTAGATTTGATACATGAATTTAGTAAATCTTAGTTAAGTACTATGTTGAGTACTTAAGTCAAAATGTTCTATTTCTGGTTTGATTGCTTGTGCTTTTGAGGTCTTTGTCATAAATGCTTTGACTATACCAATGTCCAGAAGAGTTTTCCCTGGAGTTTATTCTAGTATTTTAATAGTTTCAGACCTTACATTTAAGTCTTTAATCCATCTTGAGTTGATTTTTGTGTATAGTGAGATATAGGGATGCAGTTTTCATTTTTCTGCATCTGGCAGTCCAATTTTCCCAGCACCATTTAGTCATGAGAGTGTCCTTTCCCCAGGGTATGTATTGGTTGACTGTGTGAAATGTCAGCCGACTGTAGATATGTGATTTTATTTCTGGGTTCTCTATTCTGTTCCATTGGTCTATATGTCTATTTTTATACTAGTATCATACTGTTCTAGTTACTATAGCCTGGTAGTATAATTTGAGGTCAAGTAATGTAATGCCTCCAGCTTTGTTCTTTTTGCTCAGATTGCTTTGGCTATTTCAGCTCTTTTTTTGGTTCCATATGAATTTTAGGATTGTTTTTTCTAATTATGTGAAAATGACATTGGTATTTTGATAGGAATTGTATTGGACTTGTAGATTGTTTTGGACAATATGGTTATTTTTTATGATATTGATTCTTTCAATCCATGAGCATAGGATTTTTTTTCATTTATTTTTATTGTCTACAGTTTCTTTCATCAGTGTTTTCCTTGTAGAGATCTTTCACCTCATTGGTTAACTATATTTTTAGGTATTTTATTAAATATTTCTTGTAGGTATTGTAAATGAAATTGCCTTCTCGATTTGGTTCTTGCCTTAATTGTTATTGGTGTAAAAATGCTGATGATCTTTGTACATTGATACTGTATCCTGAAGTTTTACCGAATTCGTTTGTCGAATGTAAGGGTTTTTTGTTTGTTTGTTTGTTTTTGAGAAGTCTTCCATTGTGTGGAATATCTTTGGAAAAAGATATTTACCCCTTTACCTTCAGCGTATAAATGTCTTTACTACTAAGGTGAGTTTGTGATAAATAGTGTTTAGTTGGATTGTTTTTTAAAATCCGTTCTGCCAATGTATATATTTTAAGTGGAGCATTTAATTCATTTACATTCAAGGTGAATACTGATATGTGAAATTATCCTCTTGAGGATATGACTATGATGTATGTTGACTAGGATTGTTGGGATTTGCTTCTGGCCGTGTTCAGCGGTGAAATCTCTATATGATTTCCTTGGTTATAAATAGCTTTAGTGTGGTGCCTTTCTTAAATGCTGGTTGTAGTAGTGGTGTTTTGGGCTGCTGTGTGGGCTCACCACCTCCTTGGTAGCTGGGGTGGCATAGGTGATGATGGTAGCAGAGGTTGTAGGAAGCATGTCTCTTACCCAAGTGTGGTATACTTGTGTCAACAGATGTTTACGATGGGTTGTGCAGATTGACTTCCAGTCCAGTAGGTGGTGATTGCAGGTAAACTCAGAGAGGAAGGAGAGAGACCACTTAAGAATCTAACAAAGGACCACATCAAATAGGTCTTTGAGTGAGAAAAATCTAAGTATATCACCCCATGTGCAAATAATGCAGAAAAAAATTTCTGACCCTTTAAGTTTCAAAAATTTAAATCTTTTGTATAAATTATTTAACTAAAATAAATGTAGGAAATAACTGTTAAATGTAAATGTATACCAAATTTAAAATAAACTCATGTTTATGACAAAATAGGAAATCCAAAAATAGTCAATAAGTATATGAAGAACATTAAAATTCATCTGTAATCAAAGAAATGTAAATAAAAAATAGAATTGCTATTATGTTTGTAAAAAACTGTAAAAACTTAAAATAAAAGAATAATATGTCATAGGTGTTGTGGGAAGTCAGGGATCCCGGACGGAGGGACTGGCTGAAGCCATGGCAGAAGAACATAAATTGTGATGATTTCATGGACATTTATTAGTTCCCCAAAATTAGTACTTTTATAATTTGTTATGCCTGTCTTTACTGCAGTCTCTGAACATAAATTGTGAAGATTTCATGGACACTTATCACTTCCCCAATCAATACCCTTGTGATTTCCTATGCCTGTCTTTACTTTAATCTCTTAATCCCGTCATCTTCGAAAGCTGAGGAGGCTGTATGTCGCCTCAGGACCCTGTGATGACTGCGTTAACTGCACAAATTGTTTGTAGAGCATGTGTGTTTGAACAGTATGAAATCTGGGCACCTTGAAAAAAGAACAGGATAACAGCAACGTTCAGGGAACAAGAGAGATAACCTTAAACTCTGACTGCCAGTGAGCTGGGTGGAACAGAGCCATATTTCTCTTCTTCCAAAAGCAAATGGGAGAAATATCGCTGAATTCTTTTTCTCAGCAAGGAACATCCCTGAGAAAGAGAATGGGTCCCTGAGGGTAGGCCTCTGAAATGGCCGCTTTGGGGGTGGCTGTCTTTTACGGTCGCAGCGGTGGGATGAAATAAGCCCCAGTCTCCCGTAGCACTCCCAGGCTTATTAGGATGAGGAAATTCCTGCCTAATAAATTTTGGTCAGACCGGTTGTCTGCTCTCAAACCCTGTTTCCAGATAAGACGTTATCAATGACAATGCCTGCCTGAAACTTTATTAGCAATTTTAATTTTGCCCTGGTCCTGTGATCTCGCCCTGCCTCCATTTGCCTTGTGATATTCTATTACCTTGTGAAGTACGTGATCTCTGTGACACACACCCTATTCATACAATCCCTCCCGTTTTGAAAATTGCTAATAAAAACTTGCTGGTTTTACGGCTCAGGGGGCATCACGGAACCTACTGACATGTGATGTCTTCCCTGGACACCCAGCTTTAAATTTTCTCTCTTTTGTACTCTGTCCCTTTATTTCTCAGACCGGCCGACACTTAGGGAAAATAGAAAAGAACCTACATGACTATCGGGGGCAGGTTCCCCCGATACATAGGTGAGCCTTTAAGAAAATAGACACCATCATACTTTGCAATTTATAGTATAAATTATAAATCTTCTACAGATCATAAGTTCAAAACATATATCAAATGCTTAAAAATTGCCATATGATTAAAATCCAATTACAAAATTTTTTTCTTCAGGTAATAACAACAGATTAGCTAAAATATTTAGCTATTGGGCAAATATTTTACAATTATTTATTTTAAAAATAAAATCCCCAAAAATAGAGAATTAAATTATTCATTACACATCCAGCTGGCAAAGGGATTCAGCCTTATATATAGAAAAATAATACCATGGAAAAGTTTATCTTTTAATTTAAAAGATAAAAGGTAGGACTTGTAGATTCAAGAAGTGCAGTGAACAAGAGAGATGACTACAGTGAAAACGATATCATAGGCATATTGTCACTTTGCTGAAACTGAAGGCAAAAAGAACATATTTATGGTAGCGAGAAAAAGGAACTTAATATCTTCAAAGGAACAGCAATAAAACTGATGACAATTCAACAGAAAACATGAAAGCCAGAAGCATTGGAATAACATTTTATTATTATTACTTTTACTTTTATTTTAGGTTCAGGGGTACACGCGCAGGTTTGTTACATAAGTAAATTGTCCATCATGGGGATTTTGTGTACAGATTAATTTGTCACTGAGGTGATATGCATACTACTTGATAGGTAGTTTTTTGATCCTCTCCTTCCTTTCACCCTCCACCTTGGAGTAAACCCAGGGGTTTGTTGTTCCCTTCTTTGTGTCCATGTGCACTCAATGTTTAGCTCTCACTCATAAATGAGAACATGCAATATTTGTTTTTCTGTTCCTGAGTAGTTTTGCTTAGGATAATGGCCTCCAGCTTTATCCAGTCACTGCAAAGGACATGATCTCATTCCCTTTAATGGCTGAGTAGGATTCCATGGTGTGTATGTACCACATTTTCTTTATCCAGTTCAAGCTTTGAGAAAAATTGACACATTAGAATTCCAGACTTAATGAAAATATCTTTCAAATATGAAGAAAAAATAAAGACACTTTCGGCCGGGCACGGTGGCTCACGCCTGTAATCCCAGCACTTTGGGAGGCCGAGGCAGGTGGATCACGAGGTCAGGAGATCGAGACCATTCTGGCTAACACGGTGAAACCCCATCTCTACTAAAAATACAAAAAAATTAGCCGGGCATGGTGGCACACACCTGTAATCCCAGCTACTCGGGAGGCTGAGGCAGGAGAATGGTGTGAACCCAGGAGGTGGAGTTTACAGTGAGCTGAGATCACGCCACTGCACTCCAGCCTGGGCAACAGAGCGAGACTCCATCTCAAAAAAAAAAAAAGACACTTTCAGATAAACAGTAACTGAGAAGAAATCTAGGAAGTGTTGCTAGGGTGGAAAAAACTTTCCCAGATTGCAGTAAATATTGAATGAAAATCATCAAAATGGAGAAATATACAATATTCACTATTTAAACCACAACCAAAATAGCAACAACAAACAACAATACAATCTGGCATTATACTGCACACATAATTTTAAAAGGTTATTACAGTTTTTACTTTTTTTACTGTGAGTATGTGATAATGAGGACTGCCACAATATCTAGTACAGGATGCCACTGTCTTGCTTTGTGCTAAATTTCACCTGTAGTTTTATTCACCATTGCTTTTCCACAAAAATGAAAACATTCCTCTTTTATTCAACTATATATCTCTGTCAGGCCAGATGGCCTTTATATAATTCTAACAAAAGCACATGTTACAACAGACGCAATGCAGAGTAGATGAGAGAACTCAACTGCTTCTATTCAGCCATACGCTAAAGGAATTTGCAAATAGGTAAAACCATTCCATTCTTCTTTATTACATTTTTGAAAATATTGTTACTTTTCCTAAAATATGATATTTGCAGTAACTAATAATGCCTTATTTTTGTTATTTTTAAGCATTAGTACATAATCATTTAATTTTTTAAGATTTCTAAACTGATAAATGTTAATAGATATAACCTTCTTAAACAGAAGGTCTTTGGGGTCCCTAGTCATTTTTAGAATATAACACAATGTCCCTTATTTTATCTGGTATAGATAATGAACTTCCAACACATTTATTAAAAGAAAGAGAAGTAATACCCTAAGATTGTTAGTGCACTCATCTCTCTTTTTATTGTGTATCTCCTAAAGACAATTACACAGTTTTGCAAATGGCCAAGGCATGAAGTTGAAGGAATAACATTCTCTCTATATTATGACTGATTCAGTCTTATTCCGAGTGTGATGGGGAATGTTTCACAATTACCTTTACAGTGTCTCTTCAGGTAAGTTAGGTAGAGTGATTATTAATTGAATGACTAATTTATCCATTTGTAAAAATAAAGATAGCAATACTCAATTCACTGGCTTATTGAAAAAAATTAAGAGAAGACTTACATGACATACTTTGCTCAAAGAAATGCTTAGCATAATAGAAAATTTCAGCATATGGTAGTGGGTATTGGAAGTAGTAGCACCAAGAGTAATAAATGTCATTAATTAACTTCAAGTCATCCTTGAGCACAGTCAAAATCATAGTCCTAAAGACTGGCCAAATTTCCCAGACAGGAAATAATTTAGCATTCAATAATCAATAAATGATTGTGGAATTGAGTAGAATTGACACAAATCTTTCATTTGGAGATATAGACGACCATCTGTGAACTGGGTAATGTTTCCCAGTTCAAAGTAACAGGTCAGATGTGACTAATTTAGGGACATTACTATAAACATGCTAGGGTGAGACACTAAATACTCACTGCAATCTAATACTAACATAGTAGTCTCTTTATGGCATTTTTAATATCTTTGTTTCTTAGGGTGTAAATGGCTGGATTTAGGAGAGGTGTGATGACTGCATAAAATACAGCAAGAAACTTGTCCACCCAGGGGATACTGACTGGCCACAAATAGATGAAGATGCAAGGCCCAAAGAATAACACTACCACTGTGATGTGGGCAGCGCAGGTAGAGAGAGCCTTGGATGCTCCACCCTTAGAGTGAAGGCAGACAGTAAACAGAATATGAGAGTAAGAGCTCAGCAACAGAATGAAGCAGATGGTTGCCAGTACCCCACTGTCAGCATTTATCAACATTTCTAGAATATAGGTGTCTATGCAGGCTAGCTTGATTACCAATGGAATATCACAGAAAAAGCTGTCCAATTCCCTGGGTCCACAGAAGGGCAGCTTTGCAATCATAATTAGTTGGCTTGTTGAATGCACAAAGCCAATAATCCATGATATCATCACTAACCCAATGCACATATATCTGTTCATGATGCTGGAGTAATGGAGTGGCTTGCAGATGGCCACATAACGGTCATAGGCCATTGACACAAGCAGTACCATCTCGCCCCCTCCAAAGAAGTGTCCAAAGAAAATTTGACACATACAGCCTCCGAAGGAGATGGTCTTATTTTCTTTGAGAAAGTCCGTGATCATTTTAGGGGCAGTGACTGAGGAAAGACAGAAGTCAATGAATGAGAGATTGGCTAACAGGAAGTACATAGGGGAATGGAGATGGAGGTTAGTGATAATTATAACCACAATGAAGATGTTGCCTAAAATGGTGATCAAATAAAGTGAAGAAAATATCACTAGGAGTAAGTCCTGGAGCTCCCATGAATCACAAAGCCCAAGAATGATGAATTCAGACACCACAGACTGATTTACTTCTTCCATTTAGTCCAGTTTGTTCTAAAGTCATCTGAAAAAAAAAAAAAAGGCACAGCATCACATTTTCTGAATAAACAGTATGTGAATTTAGAGGATTTTTTTTAGAACTGATTCACTTTATTACACTAGTCCTGATTATTTGTATACAGTGCAGCAAGAATAATTATTTGTTTTTACATAGGCTTTTAAACTGGTTTTGATGGAACTTTGTTCCATAGAAGGAATCTCAGATAAAATTTTTAAAGCCAAGCCCAGCCATGGATTTGTACCATCAAATACCTGTGAGTTGGGTGAATTCCTCTCTGAGGTTCCAAGATAAACTTGGGGCTCCTGGGCCTGTCAGAAAGTGACATTCTTTCTAAATTAACTGAGACCTGTCTCAGATTTTTGGGGTTCACAACTTTAGAGCTTTCATTTAATCTCACCTAAACTTGATAAGTTTTATTTTTAAAGCCTTCTTCACTGTTTCCAGTAATAACTTGTATGAATGCAAAAGTATCTGAGAACAGATCTCATTCAATTTAGAAAGTTTATTTTGCCGAGGTTAAGGACGCACTCATGACACACCCTCAGAAGGTCCTTATGACATGTGCTCAGTTAAGAGGATTTCTTAAACGTCGCTGATGGAACCAAATACTAGTATAATCGTTTTGGGAAAACAGTTCGCCCTTATCCTGGAAAACTTAACATTCACACATTCTATGGCCCAGTGATTTCACTTCCATTTACAACCCAAGATAAACTCTTGCATATGCATACAAAGAGAAATTTATAATAATGCCCATTGACAAAACAATGGGATATTATTCTGAACCATAACAAATGAAGCACAACTACATAAAATCATATAGAAAAATCTTAGTAAAATATTATAATGTAGGAAAAGTCCAAAATGGATCAATTCAGCATAGGTTTTATGAGGTGAAAAGCAATAAAACGCAACAGTGTGCTTTGCAAGAACTTGTATAAGTGAAAATATATGTATGAAATAAAAAAGAGGAAATGTAAGATGTTCTCAGTAACCTCAGGTGAGGGGAAGCAAAGGAGTTATGAAGATGAGCACATAAGCATATGAGTGCTTTATGAATCGTTCAGTTCTTGTATTGCATCATGTTTTCATAGGTGTAATTTCACTAATGGATAAACACATACATAATAGGCGTGGAAGAGCTTATGATGTGAATCAAGGATTATGGTCCATTCAATACTGTGAACCTAAGGTAAAATAATATTCTTTTCTTTTCCTCTTCTTCTTTTTTTTTTTTTTTTTTTGACACAGAGTCCTGCTCTGTTGCCCAGGCTGGAGTGCAATGGCATGATCTTGGCTCATTGCAACCTCCGCCTCCTGGGTTCAAGTGATTCTCCTGCCTCAACCTCCTGAGTAGCTGGGATTTCCTGGCCTCAGCTGATACACCCATCTTGGCCTCCCAACGTGCTTGGAAAACAGGCATGAGCCACCGTGCCTGGCCAATAATATTATTTTTGAAAAGCACATATTATTATTTAGGGACTATATGGTAGAAAAATAGTGCCTAAATATACATTTGAAATACTGGAAAATATTAGGACATTGTTTGAAGGTCAATAATTGTTTCATTAATGAATAAATAAAGAGATCCTACTTCTAGTCTTGACAAAATGACAAAACGTTTTTCATCAATGAAAATAGCTAATTAAATATAAGGGCAGATAAACCAGTCAAGGAGAAGGTGGTTAACCATCTGTGAAAGAATAAATATTCTAGGCATAAGGAAAAATAATGGGCATTAGGAAGAAATGTTCTCTGATCATGAAACTCGAAGCTTGTGTAGCCTGTAAAAAATTACTCAGAACCTGAGGCATACCACAGCCATTGTGACTCCTAAGGTCTAATCTTCAATATAGAACTCTAAAATGTGTTCAAAAGCCATGTTGCCAGACACGATCTATGACCGTAGAATACATTATCTTGCATTAAATTTCTAGTTCAAAAGAAGATGATTTTTGAGAAGCTAAAGTCTGGAAATCTCTGCAGGGACTAAAATGAAGCAAAGTCTGTGGTGAAGACTGGGAGAGGGATGTGCATCAAGTTGCTTTAAAAACAGATTTTAGTGTGACAAAGGAGAAGGCCCCTGGGACCCAAGACTCTGGCTACGCACTTTGAGATTAGATAATTCCCTCCGTTTTCCAACGTCACCACAGGAAGCTATTTCCAATCAGTCTCATCTATCTTAGATGAAGAAGCTATGTTTTTTGAAATACATAGTTTCCCCTAATCATCACTGGCAGAAGATTTCCTTTCACAATGCCAGGGTAAATGGCATATACAAACTAAATAGATTCCTTACCAACAAGTTGTAGAAATTTTGTCTCTAACCTACTCATTTTTGCTATTAATTCCTTTAAAATATAATTCTGTGAAGCTGGAAAATAGATTTACATTCTTTCTATTTCTTGCTTTCCCTCTCCTCTCTTGTATTTTCTGTCTCCTAGTTTTCCTTCTTACTCTCCTTCTTTTTCTTTTTTTAGATATCTGGATCTCAAAGCCTTGCTATAATGAATCACTTATTTCCAATACCCATGATAATTTTCTGATGATTGGTGTTACACAGCCCTCTGTTAAGGTTGGGAGGCAGCTAGATTGTTGCTAGATAGTTTAGATAGTATATATAAATATATATATATATGGAGAGAGCTTTATAAATACATAAAACATATATAAAGTTATATATGTATAAAATTATATATATACACACAGAAAGGGAGAGTATATATATGCGTGTGTATATATAAATATACACACACATATTGAGAGAGAGTATATACGTGTATCTTTGAGAGAGAGGACAGTGCACTCAGGGCTGTGCAAAACACTTATTTCATAATCATAATAACAATTATACTCATTTTTACAGCTGAAAAAATGTCAACAAAAGGAAAATGTCCATAGATAATAGAGAATGTAGTAGAGTTAGTGTCTAGAAAGAATGATTATAAATAGTTTAGTTTGGTTGGAAAGGAATATGATTTCTATGAATCATGATGAAATAATAAAACTCTTACAAAGACGACGTGTCCTATGAAAAGGTAACTGACATAAGAAATATAAGTGGAAAATAGCTGCATGAAAAATATTCCATGCATCCATAATAATTCTGTTATGATTACTTTTGGAACTTACAGCATCAAGTTGTTTGAGTCTGGGCGTATCCCCACTGTTGTATATCATTGAAGTTGTTGTTTAGATTCAACAGTATTATTGGATACCAGGGATAAAATAAGAACGGAATTAGAAAGTACCAGATTTACAAGGGGATTATTTTTTCTACTCTAGTCAACAAGAATTTATTGAATATTTTCTTATCGTGTGCATTAATCTCTACTGGTCATGTCAGATAAAAAAGAAATAGACTGTTGGTACTATACACAAAGAGTAAAAGCCTATGCCTGCTTTTTTACCTTATTACTTATTTTAAAAGTTGTTAGTATTATTTTAGTTAAATTACAAAAGATAAAGTATTACTAGTAAAATAAATTATAATTTAATATCAATACTGACAATACAAGTATAATTAATTTTCAGACATACCCTAGGGAGAAGTTACTCTCTAAATTGCAAGAGTATATATTTATAAAATGGAATGACTTAAAGCAGACCTCACCAAAGAGAAGAAAATATAGGGAAAAAAAAGAAGCATAGAAAGAAAATGAAACCATTTCCATTTATTTTGGAGCTGCTGCTTTTAGGGTCACGTGAAAAACTAAAACCCTCTCTGTGTTGCCTTGTCTCTCTGAATACCTGCTGTGTGCCTGAAACTTTCACTCACATTGTCTAAATTAATCTTCACAATAACCCCATGAAATGGGTCTTATTCTGAGTCTGACTGTCCAGGTAACTTGTTAGAAGTTTCAGAGCTCAGAATTAGCATGATTGGGAGGCACACCCAATGTTCTCTGACATTTGTCCTTCTCCTCATGTGTATTATCCTGCATCTCTTTCTATTCAGTTCCCAGAACATAATTTTATTTCCATGGCACCATTGACAGTTATAGCTTTTAACAGATTTCCTTCCATATTTTCTACCAAGTTTCTCCTTATCTCAATAAATTATTAACAATTTTTTCCCTGTTTGAAAATTTCCGCTAATGACAGTCACATATCTGTACCTAGAACAGTCCCTTAATCCAGGAAAACTATGGACTCTGATTATTACGGATATGTAAGAAGAGGCCTTCCTCAACCAGGGCATCTATCAAGGTGTGAGACTGTCTAGCAGTCATTCCCTTTGATGCTGTAGGGAGTACAGAAGTCCCAAGATGTAGCTGGGAGAAAACCCTTGATATTTCTGGAAGCTATGCAGCACTTTCAAACTATCCCAGTTAGTTAGTAGGTGTGGACAAATGGTGTTAAAACATTGTGAAATTCTCTTAAATGTGATAGAGGAAGTAAGGGATAGGTTAGAATACAGACCATATCTTACCAGACAGACATCATTATCTCACCACATTTTTCTCCCATGGATAAAGCATTGCCCATATTTTAACTGACGTCTGAAATAAAACCCTATTGCAGCAAAACAATGCATTTTCTGCAGTGACCAGTGTTTGTGGGAGAGTGCGAGGCATATATTCACTGCAGAGTAGCCTCTGGGGTGGAAGGCTTTCAAACTACCTATACCATATTCCTTTGGGATCTCATAGTTTTCCAGTTTCTCTGAATTGAGAATATCACTTAATAGAGAACCTTTTGTTAAAGACAAAGAGCCCTAGCGAATACAATTCTAAAGGTTCTAAAGATAGAAGTTAAGCCGTTTTAAAACATTTCTTTGTTTAATTTTTTAAAAGAGAAACATTATTTCAGAGCAGAGCTTCCATTTCTAACCCCAGCAGAAGCCAGATGACTTGTGTTGGTGGGAGTGGGTGACAGGCAGCGGGAGATGAGCTGGGCACTGATGCAGCAGCCATGCCTATGACAGAGCAGCCAGCCCTGAACCACTGCTTTTGTATGAAGCATACACAATGAAGAGGAGAGAAGCACGTTAAGGTCTCAAAACTTTCTGTGCTTATGTGAGCAATGTTCTAGGTTTAACATATTATGTAAAAAATAAAATTACTAATATTCTTATAAATAACATCAATAGCAGAAGCTTATCTTTTGTTTTCATTTATAAGGTATTATGCAAATTCAGGTTTACTGTTCAAAGTTCCAACACTTTAAAGCTTGAGAAAGATATATAATAATCTGCCTCTGTCTCCTTTTTTTAATTACTTTTTTTTTTGCCAAAAATAAGTCTTGTACATATTTTTAGGGATTTTGTTCTAGTTTCCTTTTCATGTAATTACATAATAACATGTGCATATGTTAACATGTATATTTTGATGAGTTCTGTTTTTTGATATATGGTACACACGTTTCTTGACTTAAAATGGGGTTACATCTCAATAAACCCATGATAAGTTGAAAATATTAAAAATTGAAATGCATTCAACACATCATAGCTTAGCCTAGCCTGCCTTAAACATGCTTAATACACTAACATTAGCCTACAGTTGGATGAAATCATATAACATACAGCCTGTTTTACAATAAAATATTGACCATCTTATGTAGTTTCTTGAATGCAGAACTGAATGTGAAAAACAGAATGATTGTATGGGTACCTAAAGCATGGTTTCTCAGAATATGTATGGCTTTTGCACTATTGCAAAGTTGAAAAATTATAAGTAGAACCATTATAAATTGGGGATCATCCGTATATGAAAGGTATTTTAATATTTAATGTATTAAAATCAATTTATGCTTAAATACCTTTCATTTAATGGAGTGGTTGCTTTTAGAGAAATGAGGAATTAAGATAACATTATTTAAAAGATACCTCCTTTTTGTTCAAAAGAAAAAACACGTTTTTAAAGTGTTGTCTTTGCACTTTAGGAATGAGCGCTTGGGCTTTGGGAAGAGAATGTGGCAAGGGTGGGACTATTGGGCTTGACATTAATCAGGTAAGTAGTGATGAGTTCTCTGGTCAATTAAGCTGAAGATCAGGTAAAGCAAGGCCTCAGGTCTTGAGACATAACCTAGAAAATATTTTACATAAAAATATTGTTGATTAGATACAAGGAATCAAAAGAACAGATAAAAAGTTGTAAATAAACTATTCAGATTCCATTGTGTGAGTATTCCAGACAATATGATGAATATCAACATGTTTAAATATAGCATCTACACAATCTGAGGAGATGTATAAACTGGCATTCTATATGTATAAACTCGATCTATTATCACCATTTTAGAGATTATACATTCACCTGGTTTATCTGAGCTGCTTCAGTTACTTTCCAAAAATGTACAAGAAAACAATAAACAAACAACATTAAGATAATACAAGAGCTCCTATTTTAGATACAAAAACATATGAGGCTTGGCATTTGTAACTTGATTAATATCCCATAGTTCATAAGTAATTGTATTAGTGAGGGTTCTCTAGAGGGATAGAACTAATGGAATATATATATAAATTATCACCTCACATACTCACAAGGTCCCACAATAGGCTGTCTGCAGGATGAGGAACAAGGAGGTCCAGTTCGAGTCCCAAAACTGAAGAACTTGGGGTCCAATGTTTGAGGGCAGGAAGCATCCCTCACAGGAGAAAGATGTAGGCTGGGAGGCTAGGCCAGCCTCTCCTTTCTCATTTTTCTGCCTGCTTATATTCCAGCCATCCTGTCAGCTGATTAAATTGTGCCCACCCAGATTAAGGGTGGGTCTGCCTTTCCCAGCCCAGGGAGTTGAATGTTAATCTCCTTTGGCAACACTCTCACAGACACACCCAGGATCAATACTTTGTATCCTTCAATCCAATCAAGTTGACACTTGGTATTAACCATCACAGTAACAGAGACAAGACTCAGACTATGACTGCCTGGCTCAGAGAATCTGTGTTCTTAGGTACCACAGAGTGAAAGATGAAGATGAAAAATCGAGGAGGGCTATTAGCACAAATAATTACATGAAATTGTGCAAGGTGAGTTCCTGATAATTTCCTCTTTGGCCTCTGTTCTGCAAATGAACAAATGAATGCTTTTCATGGGCTCAGCAGTAGACAGGACAAAGCTGAGAAAAGATTCAGTGAGCTTGAAGACTTTTGAATAGAAACTTCCCAACTGAAATGCACAGAGGAAAATAGAAGACCCCCACCCCCGACGGAATATCCAAGAATTGTTGTACAATTATAAAAGGTATGACATATGTGCAACTGGAATACCAGAAGAACAGTAAAAGAAAAAGGAGCAGGAGAAATGTGTGAAATAATAATAGCTCAGAATTTTCTCAAATTAATGGCAGTGATGAAACCACTTATCTTAGACAACACCAAGCAGGATAAATACAAAACAGAACAAAAACCCATCCACACCTAGGCATGTCACATCTAAACTATAGAAAAGCCAAAAAAAAAAAAAAAAAGAAAAAAGACTTGAAAGAATCCATAGGATATAGGGAAATAACCTTACATACAGAGGAACAAGAATATAAATTGCATAATGTTTTTGGTCAATCCATGTAGCAGAGAAAGGAGTGAAATATTTACAGCATTGAAAAAAAATCAAACTAGAATACTATGTTTAGCAAAATTATCCATCAAAAGTGAAGAATGACAAAATATTTTCTAAGACACACTTAATCTGAGGGAATTCATTCATTCTCAAAAGAGACATAATAATTCTGAATGTGTAAACATTTAACAACAACGTTAAGGCAAAAACTGATAGAACTCCAAGGACAAACAGACAAACAACCACTGCATTTGCAGACTTCAACACCTTGTTTTCAGTAATTGTTAGATCCAGCAGGCAGAAAATCCCTAGGGACATCACAGGGCTCAACAATGCCATTGATCTACTTGACCTAATTCACATTTAGAAAACTACATCTAAGAACAGCAGATCACACATTCTTCTCAAGCTCACATGGAACATTCATAAAGATAGACCACATTCTACTCCACAAAACACACTTAACAAATTTAAAAGAATGGAAATTATACAAAACATGTTCTTAGATTACAAAGGAATTAAACTAAAAGTTAGATTACAAAGGAATTAAACTAAAATATTTGGAGATTAAACAACACTTGTTAATAATAACAAATGGATCAAAAAATAAGTCTCAGAAGATATTAAAAATATTTTGAACTAAATATAAATGAAAAGACAAAATTTGTGGGAGGCAATGAATGCAGTGTTTAGAGGGAACTTTATATCATTGATTACACATATTAGAAAAGAAGATAGACCTAAATCAATAATAATAAGCTTCTACCTGAGAAAACTGAAAAAAAAAGAAGACAAGATAAGCCCAATGTGCAAAGAAATGAATATTAGGTCAGAAACCAATGAGGTTGAAAAATGGAATCTCAATAAAGATACTCAACAACTGAAAAAAAGCATTGTTGTCAGCTAAACCTGCTTCTGTTATACTGGAAACAAAGCCAAAAAAGGCAGCAGGAAAGGATAAATCTTCAGACAACAAAAGTGAAAACAAAAGGGATAAGGAGAGCAAAGGGAAAACAGGCTGAAGGGTGGCTAACCAAGAAACTAATCCAGGGGGGGTCGAGCCAAGATGGCCGAATAGGAACAGCTCTGGTCTACAGCCCCCAGCGTGAGCGACGCAGAAGATGGGTGATTTCTGCATTTCCATCTGAAGTATCGGGTTTATCTCACTAGGGAGTGCCAGACAGTGGGCGCAGGACAGTGGGTGCAGCACACCATGTGCGAGCCGAAGCAGTGTGAGGCATTGCCTCACTCAGGAAGCGCAAGGGATCAGGGAGTTCCCTTTCCTAGTCAAAGAAAGGGGTGACAGACGGCACCTGGAAAATCGGGTCACTCCCACCTTAATACTGTGCTTCTCCAATGGACTTAAAAAACGGCACACCAGGAGATTATATCCCGCACATGCATCGGAGGGTCCTATGCCCACGGAGTCTTGCTGATTGCTGGCACAGCAGTCTGAGATCAAACAGCAAGGAAGCAGCGAGGCTGGGGGAGGGGCGCCCACCATTGCCCAGGCTTGCTTAGGTAAACAAAGCAGCCAGGAAGCTCCAACTGGGTGGAGCCTACCATAGCTCAAGGAGGCCTGCCTGCCTCTGTAGGCTACACCTCTGGGGGCAGGGCACAGACAAACAAAAAGACAGCAGTAACCTCTGCAGATTTAAATGTCCCTGTCTGACAGCTTTGAAGACAGCAGTGGTTCTCCCAGCATGCAGCTGGAGATCTCAGAATGGGCAGATTGCTTCCTCAAGTGGGTCCCTGACCCCTGACCCCCGAGCAGCCTAACTGGGAGGCACCCCCTAGTAGGGGCAGTCTGACACCTCACATGGCAGGGTACTCCTCTGAGACAAAACTTCCAGAGGAACGATCTCACAGCAGCATTCTTGGTTCACGAAAATCCACTGTTCTGCAGTCACTGCTGCTGATACCCAGGCAAACAGGGTCTGGAGTGGACCTCTAGCAAAGTCCAACAGACCTGCAGCTGAGGATCCTGTATGTTAGAAGGAAAACTAACAAACAGAAAGGACATCCACACCAAAAACCCATCTGTACATCACCATCATCAAAGACCAAAAGTAGATAAAACCACAAAGATGGGGAAAAAAACAGAGCAGAAAGACTGGAAACTCTAAAAAGCAGAGCGCCTCTCCTCCTCCAAAGGAATGCAGTTCCTCACCAGTAATGGAACAAAGCTGGATGGAGAATGACTTTGACAAGTTGAGAGAAGAAGGCTTAAGATGATCAAACTACTCCGAGCTACAGGAGGAAATTCAAACCAAAGGCAAAGAAGTTAAAAACTTTGAAAAAAATTTAGACGAATGTGTAACTAGAATAACCAATACAGAGAAGCACTTAAAGGAACTGATGGAGCTGAAAGCCAAGGCTCGAGAACTACATGAAGAATGCAGAAGCCTCAGGAGCTGATGTGATCAACTGGAAGAAAGGGTATCAGTGATGGAAGATGAAATGAATGAAATGAAGTGAGAAGGGAAGTTTAGAGAAAAAAGAATAAAAAGAAATGAACAAAGCCTCCAAGAAATATGGGACTATGTGAAAAGATCAAATCTATGTCTGATTGGCGTACCTGAAAGGGACGGGGAGAACGGAACCAAGTTGGAAAACACTCTGCAGGATATTATCCAGGAGAACTTCCCCAATCTAGCAAGGCAGGCCAACATTCAGATTCAGGAAATACAGAGAACACCACAAAGATACTCCTTGAGAAGAGCAACTTCAAGACACATAATTATCAGATTCACCAAAGTTGAAATGAAGGAAAAAATGTTAAGGGCAGCCAGAGAGAAAGGTCGGGTTACCCACAAAGGGAAGCCCATCAGACTAACAGCGGATCTCTTGGCAGAAACTCTACAAGCCAGAAGAGAGTAGGGGCCAATATTCAACATTCTTAAAGAAAAGAATTTTCAACCCAGAATTTCATATCCAGCCCAACTAAGCTTCATAAGTGAAGGAGAAATAAAATACTTTACAGAGAAGTGAATGCTGAGAGATTTTGTCACCACCAGGCCTGCCCTAAAAGAGCTCCTGAAGGAAGCACTAAACATGGAAAGGAACAACCAGTACCAGCCACTGCAAAATCATACCAAAATGTAAAGACCTTCGAGGCTAGGAAGAAACTGCATCAACTAATGAGCAAAATAACCAGCTAACATCATAAGGACAGGATCAAATTCACACATAACAATATTAACTTTAAATGTAAATGGACTAAATGCTCCAATTAAAAGACACAGACTGGCAAATTGGATAAAGAGTCAAGACCCATCAGTGTGCTGTATTCAGGAAACCCATCTCACATGCAGAGATACACATAGGCTCAAAATAAAAGGATGGAGGAAGATCTACCAAGCAAATGGAAAACAAAAAAAGGCAGGGGTTGCAATCCTAGTCTCTGGTAGAACAGACTTTAAACCAACAAAGATCAAAAGAGACAAAGAAGGCCATTACATAACGGTAAAGGGATCAATTCAACAAGAAGAGCTAACTATCCTAAATATATATGCACCCAATACAGGAGCACCCAGATTCATAAAGGAAGTCCTGAGTGACCTACAAAGAGACTTGGACTCCCACACAATAATAATGGGAGACTTTAACACCCCACTGTCAACATTAGACAGATCAACAAGACAGAAAGTTAACAAGGATACCCAGGAATTGAACTCAGCTCTGCACCAAGCGGACCTAATAGACATCTACAGAACTCTCCACCCCAAATCAACAGAATATACATTTTTTTCAGCACCACACCACACCTATTCCAAAATTGACCACATAGTTGGAAGTAAAGCTCTCCTCAGCAAATGTAAAAGAACAGAAATTATAAAAAACTGTCCCTCAGACCACAGTGCAATCAAACTAGAACTCAGGATTAAGAAACTCACTCAAAACCACTCAACTACATGGAAACTGAACAAACTGCTCCTGAATGACTACTGGGTGCATAACGAAATGAACGCAGAAATAAAGATGTTCTTTGAAACTAACGAGAACAAAGACACAACATACCAGAATCTCTGGGACACATTCAAAGCAGTGTGTAGAGGGAAATTTATAGCACTAAATGCCTGCAAGAGAAAGCAGGAAAGATCCAAAATTGACACCCTAACATCAAAATTAAAAGAACTAGAAAAGCAAGAGCAAACACATTCAAAAGCTAGCAGAAGGCAAGAAATAACTAAAATCAGAGCAGAACTGAAGGAAATAGAGACACAATAAACCCTTCAAAAAATTAATGAATCCAGGAGCTGGTTTTTTGAAAGGATCAACAAAATTGATAGACCGCTAGCAAGACAAATAAAGAAGAAAAGAGAGAAGAATCAAATAGATGCAATAAAAAATGATAAAGGGGATATCACCACCGATCCCACAGAAATATAAACTACCATCAGAGAATACTACAAACACCTCTACACAAATAAAATAGAAAATCTAGAAGAAATGGAGAAATTCCTCAACACATACACCCTCCCAAGACTAAACCAGGAAGAAGTTGAATCTCTGAATAGACCAGTAACAGGATCTGAAATTGTGGCAATAATCAATAGCTTACCAACAAAAAAGAGTCCAGGACCAGATGGATTCACAGCTGAATTCTACCAGAGGTACAAGGAGAAACTGGTACCATTCCTTCTGAAACTATTCCAATCAATAGAAAAAGAGGGAATCCTCCCTAACTCATTTTATGAGGCCAGCATCATCCTGATACCAAAGCCGGGCAGAGACACAACCAAAAAAGAGAATTTTAGACCAATATCCTTGATGAACATTGATGCAAAAATCCTCAATAAAATACTGGCAAACCGAATCCAGCAGCACATCAAAAAGCTTATCCACCATGATGAAGTGGGCTTCATCCCTGGGATGCAAGTCTGGTTCAATATACACAAATCAATAAATGTAATCCAGCATATAAACAGAACCAAAGACAAAAACCACATGATTATCTCAATAGATGCAGAAAAGGCCTTTGACAAAATTCAACAACCTTCATGCTAAAAACTCTCAATAAATTAGGTATTGAAGGGATGTATCTCAAAATAATAGCTATCTATGACAAACCCACAGCCAATATTATACTGAATGGGCAAAAACTGGAAGCATTCCCTTTGAAAACGGGCACAAGACAGGGATGCCCTCTCTCACCACTCCTATTCAACATAGTGTTGGAAGTTCTGGCCAGGGAAATTAGGCAGGAGAAGGAAATAAAGGGTATTCAGTTAGGAAAAGAGGAAGTCAAATTGTCCCTGTTTGCAGATGACATGATTGTATATCTAGAAAACCCCATTGTCTCAGCCTAAAATCTCCTTCAGCTGATAAGCAACTTCAGCAAAGTCTCAGGATACAAAATCAATGTACAAAAATCACAAGCATTCTTATACACCAATAACAGACAAACAGAGAGCCAAATCATGAGTGAACTCCCATTCACAATTGCTTCAAAGAGAATCAAATACCTAGGAATCCAACTTACAAGGGACATGAAGGACCTCTTCAAGGAGAACTACAAACCACTGCTCAATGAAATAAAAGAGGATACAAAGAAATGGAAGAACATTCCATGCTCATGGGTAGGAAGACTCAATATCGTGAAAATGGCCATACTGCACAAGGTAACTTGTAGATTCAATGCCATCCCCATCAAGCTACCAATGCCTTTCTTCACAGAATTGGAAAAAACTACTTTAAAGTTCATATGGAACCAAAAAAAGAGCCCGCATCGCCAAGTCAATCTTAAGCCAAAAGAACAGAGCTGGAGGCATCACGCTACCTGACTTCAAACTATACTATAAGGCTACAGTAACCAAAACAGCATGGTACTGGTACCAAAACAGAGATATAGATCAATGGAACAGAACAGAGCCCTCAGAAATAATGCAGCATATCTACAACCATCTGATCTTTGAAAAACAAGCAATGGGGAAAGGATTCCCTATTTAATAAATGGTGCTGGGAAAACTGGCTAGCCATATGTAGAAAGCTGAAACTGGATCCCTTCCTTACACCTTACACAAAAATTAATTCAAGATGGATTAAAGACTTACATATTAGACCTAAAACCATAAAAATCTTAGAAGAAAACCTAGGCAATACCATTCAGGACACAGGCATGAGCAGGGACTTCATGTCTAAAACACCAAAAGCAATGGCAACAAAAGCTAAAATTGACAAATGGGATCTAATTAAACTAAAGAGCTTCTGCACAGCAAAAGAAACTACCATCAGAGTGAACAGGCAACCTACAAAATGGGAGAAAATTTTCGCAACCTACTCATCTGACAAAGGGCTAATATCCAGAATCTACAATGAACTAAAACAAATTTACAAGAAAAAAACAACCCCATCAAAAAGTGTGCAAAGGATATGAACAGACACTTCTCAAAAGAAGACATTTATGCAGCCAAAAAACACATGAAAAAATGCTCATCATCACTGGCCATCAGAGAAATGCAAATCAAAACCACAATGAGATACCATCTCACACCAGTTAGAATGGCGATCATTAAAAAGTCAGGAACAACAGGTGCTGGAGAGGATGTGGAGAAATAGGAACACTTTTACACTGTTGGTGGGACTGTAAACTAGTTCTACCATTGTGGAAGTCAGTGTGGCAATTCCTCAGGGATCTAGAACTAGAAATACCATTTGACCCAGCCATCTCATTACTGGGTATATACCCAAAGGACTATAAATCATGCTGCTATAAAGACACATGCACACATATGTTTATTGCGGCACTATTCACAATAGCAAAGACTTGGAACCAACCCAAATGTGCAACAATGATAGACTGGATTAAGAAAATGTGGCACATATACACCATGGAGTACTATGCAGCCATAAAAAATGATGAGTTCATGTCCTCTGTAGGGACATGGATGAAACTGGAAACCATCATTCTCAGCAAACTATCACTAGGACAAAAAACCAAACACCGCATGTTCTCACTCATAGGTGGGAATTGAACAGTGAGAACACATGGACACAGGAAGGGGAACATCACACTCTGGGGACTGTTGTGGGTTGTGGGGAGAGGGGAGGTATAGCATTAGGAGATATACCTAATGTTAAATGATGAGTTAATGGGTGCAGCACACCAGCATGGCACATGTATACATATGTAACAAACCTGCACATTGTGCACATGTAACCTAAAACTTAAAATGTAATAATAATAAAATTTTTAAAAAATAAATAAATAAAGTTTTCAAAACATCTTATGGTGGTTCAGGAAGATTTCTTTTTTAATATAATATTTAAGAACAATTTAAATGTTTTTCTCAATATTTATTCCTGACAAATTCCTTTGTTCTTATTTTATTTGTGATCTTTCAGTTTACACCAGACAAAACCTGAGGTCTGAAGCAAATTACTCTGAGGTATCTGAATTTGTATTCCTGGGACTTTCTACCTACAGACCAGTGCAGCACTTCCTGCTTGCCATTTCTAGTGTTTTATGTGACAGTTGTTCTGGGAAACATTATTGTTGTGTTTATAGTGACCTTCGATCCTCATTTACATTCATTCCCCCATGTACTTCCTTTTAGCCCGCTTTCATTTATGGATTTGTGTTTTTCTACTGAACAGTTACTAAGATGATTTCTGACCTATACTCTGGGCACAATACCATATTATTCCAGGTGCGTGTCATCCAGATATTTGTCCTTCATGTCCTAGGTGGATCTGAGATGGTGCTCCTTATAGCTACGGCCTTTGACAGATATGTGGCCATATGCAAACCCCTCCACTACCTGACCATCATGAGCCCGTGGATGTGCGTTTTGCTTCTGTCTGGTGCTTAGGTTATTGGTCTTATTGGCTTAGTTACCTAATTGGCTTTTGTTGTCCATTTGCCTTTTTGCAGTCCTAATGAGATAGATAGCTTATACTGTGATCTTCCTTGGTTTATCAAACTTGCGTGCATAGACAGCTACAGGATGGAGTTCCTGGTTACTGCCAATAGTGGGTTCATTTCCACAGGCACTTTCTTGTTATTGATTACCTCTTATATCTTCATCCTTGTCACTGTATGGAAACACTCTTCAGGTGATTTGTCCAAGGCCCTCTCTACTCTTTCAGCTCACATCACTGTGGTGGCTTTGTTCTTTGGACCATGCGTCTTTATTTATGTGTAGCCATTTCCCACAGTACCAGTGGATAAATTTCTTGCCATTTTAGACTTTATGATTACACTCATCCTCAGTCCTGCCGTTTACTCATTGCAAAACAAAGATATGAAGATGGCAATGAAGAGACTGAATAGTCAACTCCTGAGTCTGAGGAAGATCTAAGTAATTTATAATGTACAAATGGTGCCTTCTGTAAGCACCAGTGTAAATGCAAATATTTAAAATTTATGCTATTTTCAGACAATGTATTGTCCTCAATTCAGGAGCTCAAATACCTTGGACAGTTTATTCCAAGTTAGTCAATAATACAAATACATATTTAATTCCTTATCTATGAGCAGTTTTAGATAGTTTCAAACTTTACAATACACTTTTTGTGTGAGCTGCATTTTGACTCTTCCATAGAACATCCTAAAATGTTTTAATGAATTCCCACCCACAGTGTGTATTTGCAGGGCTATTGGCATAAGCTGATATTTTCCTCTTGCATTGGGTTGAAAAGCATTCTCATCTAAAGGGAATAATTGTGTACAATTATTTTTTGGAAAGCAAAACAAGTGTTACCTTGAATGTTGATTCAGGTTTGCTGTTCCTTCTTTGCCTTTATGTTATTACATATGTTAAAAATGCATATGTATACAATTATAATTTTTCAAAAATTATATCCATGTATATAATTAAATGTATTATTATTCAATATTCACATAAGCAGAAAAAAATAAAATGGGCGAAAAAATAGTTAAACAATTAGTAGTGCTTTGAGTGCAATTTGGGGATCTTGATACGAAGATGAAAAACTAGTCTAAAACCCCTCTATGTTCAACTAGTAAGCAACCTATTCTTTCAGACTTCTAGGCCTGGGAAACTGGCGAGCACATAGAGCAACATAATACCTTTTGGGAACTTTACTTATTAAAAGTGAAATTATATTATTTTATTGAGATGAAAATTTGCTTCCTTATAGGTTTCATATTTCATTTCCCATTTTATAATCTGGAATTGCATATAATCAAATATCTTTTATGATGCCCCCTCCTTTCGTGTTTGAAAGTAAATGTGATCCTACTATGTCTCCCAATTTTAAGGTTAAATATGTCTTCTGAGGCTAAACATATTGCATCTTAAATATTTTCAGGCAAAATTTTCCAATTAAAAATTTCATTATAGAGTTTTTAAATTATGAGACAACTTTGATTATTTGTTTAGTTTTCTAATACCCGGTAAGTTTTCAGCAACTGTTTCATAGTGTCATTAGATTTTTTTTCAGAAGTTGCAAGAAGGGTAAACACAGATCACAGAAATTACTTTTTCATATGGCCTCATATATCAGATAGTCTAGATTCAACTTAATTAACTGGAAGAAAATTTGCAGAACATTTCTTCGGGCACTATAGACTGTATTATATATTTTTTGAGATTTTTTAAAGGCATGCATGCTCTGAGAGGGTCAAGGGGATACTTTTAAGGTAGTCACTAACATCTTTAAATAACACATTTATTACTGTCTTCTGTACCCAAGAATTACAGTAGTTGGAGATTCTGCTATGAAACTTGGTTCTCTAGTATCAAAGGGATGAGACTGGAGAATAGCCAAGGGCAGATGGGACCACTTAACTGTCAGATTCAGGGTGATCTAATTGTTGTACCAGGTAGCATAATAGGCTAAATAATACACCCCTTATGCCAGTCAGCCTGGAACCTCATGTTTTTGGGGTTGATATAGACAGGAAGTCCCTTAGAGAAGCAGAATGTTGCTTGTCTTGCATAACCAGATAAAAAACTGGTATATAATTCTTTTCATGCATTGTTAGATTCCATTTGCTAATACACTGTTGAGGTTTTTTTGGCCTTTATATTCATGAGAGACGATATTGGTCTGGTAGTTTCCGTTTCTCATAATACCTTTCTCTGGTGTTGGTATTAGGATAATGCTGGCCTCAGCATTTAGTTATTTCTATTATCTGTAGCATTTTAAGATTGCCAGAATTGTTACTGATAACATATTAGATTTTTATAAATTTATATTATTTTTGAGAACTTTATATCAACAACATACCCATAAATGCAACTGAAAGTTCTACTATCACTTGTCATTTGACAATATTTCTTATACAAATTACCAAATAATCCTAAACATTTAATAGCTGCACAAAGTGAGACATATATGTCTTTTAAATCTTTCCTGGGGTCCAACTGAAAAATTCCAAAGTTAATATTAGGTTAAAAGTCTTATAATTTAATTTTGGGGAAGTTTGTGAAAGATGTTCAAAGGCTTAAAACACTTGATCAAAATAGGATCATAGGTCATTTGTAAAATAATAATCACTTATGTAACCAGAGTGATAATCAAAATGCTTTAAAATCAATACCAGGAGGTACATGGATGAAAAAAACCTTAACCTTTTTAAAGCTCAGTTTCTTTTTAAATAACAAAAAGATCTAATAAGTGCAACACAATAAATCATTCTGATAAAATGTAAAATCTTTATTTCTCAGGCCATCTGCCAAAAAGGAAAAGGAAAATCTTTTGAAGTGTGATTGATTGTTTCTCCTTGTGGAAAGCTCATTAGATAACCTGAAAGTTAAATTTGATGGAAAAGATGCTTGAATGTAATCAGTCACAGGAAGAATATGCCCAAGGGTAGAAGGGTAACAAGTTAAACACCTTGAGAAAAACCAAGAGTACAGAATTAAAGTATACTGGAGAAAAACATTGCCTTTCCAGGCCTTCAAGATAAACATTTCAGGGTCATGCAACAATAGCTGATTTGGAACCAGAGAAAAAAGATACAAAAACTGATAAACAAGTTGAAGGAGAGAGTTATTATCACAGGCCTCCTTAAGGGGAGAAAAAGCTGAAGGCAATAATCTATGACCTGCAAATTATATGCTGTGAGATATGGTAAAAGTTGAACCTCTGAGATGTGAATCTGAAAAATTTCCAATGGAAAACTCTTCCTCAAGAAATGAAAGTACCATTTTAAACAAAGAGCACAGCATTTTAAACCTGAAACCAGGGAAATTAAATATATCTAACAAAAATGTGACACAAATAAAAACTGTCTGTAATTTAAAAGATGGCAGATAAAGAAACAAAATCCAAGCCATTTTCAATTTTATTAAGTTCAGTACTTTGAAAAAACCTTGATGTTTAAACTCTGTAGAACCAGACTTGTCCTGTATCAGTGCACCCCTGACACCAATGTTTAGAAAAAAATTATAAACAAATTCTTTTCAATCCCAGCCAAGCCAATTACACACACAACGTTTTGTAAGGCCCACCTTTCATAAATCCTCTTTGACTTTTCCAGATATTTCCTCATTTTCTTAAACCCCCAGTCTTAGCCGTGTACTTTTTAAAAAATATATTTAAACCACCAATCAGTTTACCTTAGGACAAAAGATTTACCACACAAGACTCTTTCTTATACAAAATTATTCTAGGGATTACACCCTAGAATACAAAATTATAAAAGACATAAAATAAAAATTATTTTTTGCTGTAATCCCAGCACTTTAGGAGGCTGAAGCAGGCAGATCACTTGAGCCCAGGAGTTCAAGACCAGCCAGTACGACACAGCCAAACCCCATGTCTACTAATACAAAAATTAGCCAGACATGGTGGCACACAGCTGCAGTCCCAGCTACTTGGGAGGCTGAGGAAGAAGGACTGCTTGACCCCATAATGTGGAAGTTGCAGTAAGCTGAGATCGCACTATTACATTCCAGCCTGGACAACAGTGCAACACCCTGTCTCAAAAATAAAAATAAAAATAAAAAGGGCCAGGTAAGATGGCTCACGCCTGTAATCCCAGCACTGTGGGTGGCTGAGGCAGATGGATCACTTGAGGTCAGGAGCTGGAGACCAGCCTGGCCAACATGGTGAAACCTTTTCTCTAGGAAATAATAAAACAATTAGGGCCAGGCTCTGTGGCTCACACCTGTAATCCCAGCACTTTGGGTGGCTGAGGCAGGCGGATCACCTGAGGTTGGGAGTTCGAGACTAGCCTGACCAACATGGACAAACCCCATCTCTACTAAAAATACAAAATTGGCTGGGCGTGGTGGCACATGCCTGTAATCTCAGCTACTCAGGAGGCCTAGGCAGGAGAATCGCTTGAACCTGGGAAACAGAGGTTGTGGTGAGCCGAGATCGCGCCATCATACTCTAGCCTTAACAACAAAAGTGAAACTCCGCCTAAAAGGAAAAAAAAAATTAGCCAGTGTGGTGGTGCAGACCTGTAATCCCAGCTACTCAGGAGGCTGAGGAAGGAAAATTGCCTGAACCTGGGCGATGGAGGTTGCAGTGAGCCGATATCAGGCCACTTCACTCCAGCCTGGGCGAAAGAGCAAGACTTGTCTCCAAAAAACAGAACAAGAAAAAGGAAATGCATGGGACAAAGTGGTATATCCTGAAATGAGGACTTTCCTTCTGGACTAGGGTTTCCGATGAAGGTGACAGTTTATCCTTCAGTCTCCACAGGTCACGAATTTGTCGTCCAGCAAGAGGCAACAGAGGGAGCCTCCCCAAGTCCCATGCCAGAACTATGACATAATTACATTCCCTCACTCATTTCAGTACCTAAATATTAATAATTCATCAACTTAAATATCTACACTTACTTTACCAATTTTCCATTGCATAGATGAAGAGGTTTCCAAATTTTATATAGGTTGTCATGATGTGGACAGGACTTTTTGATAGTTAACTATACCGAATGACTAAAATATAAGTGTTTAAACCTAAAATACCTTGTAACTGCTAACACAGGGCTAGAGAATACAGCAAGGTAACAGTCTGTCCAGTAAATTCTTCTGAAATTTCCTTTTTTTTTCTTTTTTTTTAATACACGGAGTCTCACTCTGTCACACAGGCTGGAGTGCAGTAGCACGATCTTGGCTCAATGCAGCCTCCATCTCCTGGGTTCAAGCGATTCTCCTGCCTCAGCCTCCCGAGCAGCTGGGACTACAGGTGCGTGCCACCACACCAGGCTAATTTTTGTATTTTTAGTACAGATGGGATTTCACCATCTTATCCAGGCTGGTCTCGAACTCCTGACCTCAGGTGATCTGCCTGCCTCAGCCTCCCGAAGTGCTGGGATTACAGGAGTGAGCCACTGCACCCAGCCCTGTTCTGCAATTTCAATAATCAATTGTGCTATTTGCCTTTCTTTCAGCAATGAGATTTTATTTTTCTTTCCTAATTATTTCAAACATGAACTTTGGTTCCAGAGAACTAGTATTTCCTTGATTTATAAATTGAGGGCAGCTGGGCACGGTGGCTCACGCCTGTAATCCCAGCACTTTGGGAGGCCAAGGCAGGCAGATCACTGGAGGTCAGGGGATCAAGACCAGCCTGGCAAACATGGTGAAACCCCATCTCCACTAAAACTGCAAAAAATAGCCAGCCATGGTGGCAGGTGCCTGTAGTCCCAGCTACTCAGGAGACTGAGACAGGAGAATCGCTTGAACCCGAGAGGTGGAGACTGTGGTGAGCCAAGGTCGTGCCACTGCACTCCAGCCTGGGTAACATAGGGAGACTCTATCCTCAAAAAAAAGATAAAAAAATTGAGGGTCGTCTCACAGACGATCTAATAATGAATTGTTTTTTTGTCTTTAGAAAATCAGCATTAACTTTTCAAGTTTTAGATATCGTAACTGCTGTGACTTGAAGGACTTATCTAGAAAAAGCCTTAAAAAAGTACGGTCAGCACTGGGTGAATGGGTTCGGGGAACCCACATAAAATCCCCAAGACACCTGGGAGTCCATGTCCCCATGAGTGGGACTGCAGGCAGCTGTAGCAGACTGGATGGGAGAGGACAGCAGGCAGGAGAACTCGGGGTCTGGAGTCCACGGTTCTAAGGCCAGGGAAAACCACTGGCAAAGTGAAATGCGGAGCTTGACAGGATGAAATTTGTGATTGTAAATGAATATTTGCCATTTCCAAGTGAGATCGCCAGTGGTGGTGGGATGGATGGGTGCTCCTCCAAGTGGGCTGCAGTGAGGAGAGCGCAGCACCAGGGCAGGATGTTCCTGCCAGGAACACAGGATCTGCACACGTTTAGGAGGAAACGCTGGGCAGACCCAGCTTGGAGTCATCTCTGCTCTTTACATCTGTTGAGGCTGTGAAAACTGAGAGTCGGCCGGATGCAGTGGCTCACGCCTGTAATCCCGGCACTCTGGGATGCTGAAGCTAATGGATCACCTGAGGTCAGGAGTTCAAGACTAGCCTGGCCAACATGGTGAAACCCCATCTCTACTAAAAATACAGAAAATTAGCCGGGTGTGGTGGTAGGTGCCTGTAATTACAGCTAATTGGGAAGCTGACGCAGAAGAATATCTTGAACATGGGAGGCAGAGGTTGCAATGAGCAGAGATGGCACCATTGCACTCCAGCCTGGGTGACAGAGGGAGACTCCGTCAAGAAAAAAAAAAACACACACACAAAAAAACAGAAAACTGAGTCTCAGGAACAGTTCCCGAAAAGGAAAATTGGGCCCGCATGGAAATAGACATTTTTCTCCCACCTAGGGCAGGGAGTGAAGTGAAATAGGTCTGTAGACTGGACTTTCACATAGAAACTGTTTATTTCCTAAATTGGGGGTTATTTGGGGATCACCTGGAGGAGTATTCCTGCTTTTGGTGAAACACACGGGGGTATTTTTTGTGAAGCTGCAATCTGGCACAGGAATAACAGCTGGGGAATTGGAGATAAAGGAGAAGGCATACTAAGTGCTGTTGCAAGTTTCCCAGAAATATGACATTATTGGGAAGTAAACTACTTTTTAAAACAACCGTGGCAATACCACGTCAGTAAGGCAGAGACAACAACATGAAGTTTCATGACAGAGGCCAAATCCAGCCCAAACCCAGGCCAGCAGAGGCTGTCAACTCAGCGCCCCAGCGAGAGCCAGAAGGTTCCATCCTCAGAGCTGCAGACCCTCTCGTGTGGGCTGCAAAGGCCATGACTGCATCCCGGGCGGTATGTATGCTCTGAGAAATACATGCATGTTCCGGGGGTGTGACGGGTGTGGCGTGAGTCTGACTGTGTCACGGGCGTTCCAGGGGTTACGTGTGTGCTCTGAGGGACACATGCGTGTTCCGGGGATTATATGAGTGTGACGGGTGTAGCGTTAGGTGACGATGTCACCTCCACGTTCCAAGCGTTATGTGCGCACTGAGGGACACATCCATGTTCCCGGGGTTGGATGTGGATGGCAGCTTCCGAGTTACCCCGACGGGTGTGCCTCTCTGTATAAAACGGGTGCTAACACTAGCATCACAGATGCAGTGTTATTAGTACTACGGAGGTCATGATCAGTGTGGCGGGTGTTCTAGTTGCTTTCCTGATGCTACATTTCTGTTCCAAGACCGCAGCTTGGCCCTGTGGCTGCCTCACCTTGGGTGTGGAGAATGAACCTCGAGTGTGCTGGATTCACAGGGGATTTTGGTTTCTAATTTTCCACATGAAGGGCCAAGGCGGGTGGATCACTTGAGATCAGGCGTTCAAGACCAGCTTGGGCAAATAGCAAGACGCTTATGTCTACAAAAAAGAAAAAAAAAAATTAGATGGCATGCTTGCACGTACCTGTAGTCCCAGCTACCCAGGAGGCTGAAGTGGGAGGATTGCTTGAGTCCAGAGGTTTGAGGCTGCAATGAGCCAGCCATGATTGCACCACTGCACTCCAGCCTGGGCGACAGAGTGAGACCCTGTCTCTCTCTCTCTCTCTCTCTCTCTCTCTCTCTCTCTCTCTCTCTCTCTCTCACACACACACACACGTTAAATTTGTTGGATTATATATTTAGGGGGTTGAGCACTTTTGGTTATAAAATATTTATGATTGTGGGAACAAGTTAATAAAGACACGAAACTTATTTAAATGTCCCAAAACTTTAAGAACAAAAAGCATTCTTAGTTTAAAAATAAGTTTTATTTTAAAGGTAATAGTACGCACATAAATTGTTGTTAAAATCGACAGTAACAAAGAGAAGTAACAATACTAATAGCCTGTCACAAATTGATTCTTAATAACCTATATAAACAAACATTAAGCCCGGGCGCCGGGTGGCTCATGCCTGTTATCCCAGGACTTTGGGAAGCCGAGGCAGGCAGATCACTTGAGGCCAGGAGTTCCAGACCAGCCTGACCAACATGGTGAAGCCCAGTCTCTACCAAAAATAAAAAAAATTAGCCGGGTATATTGGCACGCACCTGTAATCCCAGCTACTTGGGAGGCTGAGGCAGGAGAATCCTTGAACCCAGGAAGCAGAGGTCGCAGTGAGCCGAGATCATGCCATTGTGACAGGAGAGAAACTCTGTCTCAAAAAAAAGTTATATGTTTACAACAGGTGCATTCCTCCTCTTGCTTTCTGAAGACGCCCTGCTATGTAGCTGAGTAGTCGCTAATAAACTATCTTAACTTCACTATACTCTGTGACTTGCCAAAAGGTCTTTCCCATGTGAAATCCAAAAACCTGTTCTTGGGGTCTAGGACAAGACCCATTTTATAATGACAAAACTATACAAATTCTAGAGGAAAACATGGAAAGAAAGCTATGTGACCTTGGGTTTGGCCATGAGTTTTAATACGACACTATCAGAGGCATTTGAACCCCTCCTCTATATGAACTCCAGGGTGGTTTATGTTCCACTGGCTAAGAGAAAGTTTTCTTCAAAAATGTGACATGATTTGAGGTCAAACATTAATATCAAGTAAACTCAAAAGATTGAGAAGCTAGCATTAGTTCTGGGAAAACCAGAAGTGTGCCTTTTTTGGAAATAATCATTGGTAGCACAAACTTAAGAATCTCCAAAGGAAATAAAAATGAGTTATTAACTTACAGTTTTCACCAATTAAGATATAAATGAAGCTAATGAAATCCGGAAATACAATTTCACTGTTTTTAATGTTCATTAAAAAAAAAATCCTTATCAAATAGCCCCAGTAAGTCACCAATTAAGTCTTTACTACTTAAAAGCAAAATCCACCTATGTCCTGAACACTATCCACTTTACAAGCCTCATTATATGTACTGGAGACAAAATTCAGAAATAAATAAATATATATGTACATATATACAAATATGTTTCAAATTAAAAAATACTTTTAGAGAGTGGTATGTATTACATTTAGAAATTAATAACGAAGTAAATTATGGGATGTCATCCACACCTGTCCCAAAGGTACCGAATTTATAAATCATCTCAGGTGCGGAGCAGGACAGGTTGAAAATAGGAATGACATGAACCCGCGCGGAACAGCTGCCTGCGCGGTGTCCAGGGCAGCACCCCGCCCGGTCCCGGCCCCTCCAGCCCTGGGCCCGACCCCTACTACGCCTCTGCCTCGACGCGAACGCGGAGCCCGAGCGCGCGTCACGCCGTGTGCGGCCGAAGAGGCTGCCACCCAGAGGCGGAGTGCGGGCTCGCAAGGGTCCCCACCCCACTCTCGCTCTCGCCAGCACCTACCGACTCGCGTCCCCGCCGCGCGCCGACTCGGGAGCAGCACCGCCCCCGGCACAGGAGCCTCACGTGCCTCTTACCTCACAGGAAGTTGGGTGGAAGCAGCGCGGACCCACGGCGGCGCACGGAACGCACTCCAACGGAACCCGACGCAGACACGCGCTTTCAACCGGCGAAGACACCGGCAGAGCCAGAAACGCGCGCAGCTGGCGCGGGAGGTCAGTAAGCTCCCCGCCCCGGCCCCAGCCCGGCCCCCCGGCCCGGGACCCCCGGCCAGAAACGCGCGTAGCTGGCGCGGGAGGTCAGTAAGCTCCCCGCCCCGGCCCCCCCCGCCGGCCCCCCGGCCCGGCCCCCCGGCCCCGGCCCCGGCCCCCCGGCCCCGGCCCCCCGGCCCCGGCCCGGCCCCCCGGCCATAAACGCGTGCAGCTGGCGCGGGAGGTCAGTAAGCTCCCCGCCCCGGCCCCCCGGCCCCCCGGCCAGAAACGCACGCAGCGGGCGCGGGAGGTCAGTAAGCTCCCCGCCCCGGCCCCGGCCCCTCCAGCCCTGGGCCCGACCCCTACTACGCCTCTGCCTCGACGCGAATGCGGAGCCCGAGCGCGCGTCACGCCGTGTGGGGCCGAAGAGGCTGCCACCCAGAGGCGGAGTGCGGGCTCGCGAGGGTCCCCACCCCACTCTCGCTCCCGCCAGCACCTACCGACTCGCGTCCCCGCCGCGCGCCGACTTGGGAGCAGCACCGCCCCCGGCACAGGAGCCTCACGTGCCTCTTACAGGAAGTTGGGTGGAAGCAGCGCGGACCCACGGCGGCGCACCGAACGCACTCCAACGGAACCCGACGCAGACACGCGCTTTCAACCGGCGGAGACACCGGCAGGGACAGAAACGCGCGCAGCGGGCGCGGGAGGTCAGTAAGCTCCCCGCCCCGGCCCGGCCCGGCCCCCCGGCCAGAAACGCGCGCAGCAGGCGCGGGAGGTCAGTAAGCTCCCCGCCCCGGCCCCGGCCCGGTCCCCCGGCCCCCCGGCCAGAAACGCGTGCAGCGGGCGCGGGAGGTCAGTAAGCTCCCCGCCCCGGCCCGACCCCCGGCCCCGGCCCCGGCCCGGCCCCCTGGCCAGAAACGCGCGCAGCGGGCGCGGGAGGTCAGTAAGCTCCCCGGCCCGGCCCCCCGGCCAGAAACGCGCGCAGCGGGCGCGGGAGGTCAGTAAGCTCCCCGCCCGGGCCCCGGCCCCGGCCCGGCCCCCCAGCCAGAAACGCGCGCAGCGGGCGCGGGAGGTCAGTAAGCTCCCCGCCCCGGCCCCGGCCCGGCCCCCCAGCCCCCCGGCCCCGGCCCCGGCCCGGCCCGGCCCCCCGGCCAGAAACGCGCGCAGTGGGCGCGGGAGGTCAGTAAGCTCCCCGCCCCGGCCCCGGCCCGACCCCCGGCCCTGGCCCCGGCCCGGCCCCCCGGCCAGAAATGCGCGCAGCGGGCGCGGGAGGTCAGTAAGCTCCCCGGCCCGGCCCCCCGGCCAGAAACGCGCGCAGCGGGCGCGGGAGGTCAGTAAGCTCCCCGCCCCGGCCCCGGCCCCGGCCCGACCCCCGGCCCCGGCCCGGCCCCCCAGCTAGAAACGCGCGCAGCGGGCGCGGGAGGTCAGTAAGCTCCCCGCCCCGGCCCCGGCCCGGCCCCCCAGCCCCCCGGCCCCGGCCCCGGCCCGGCCCGGCCCCCCGGCCAGAAACGCGCGCAGCGGGCGCGGGAGGTCAGTAAGCTCCCCGCCCCGGCCCCGGCCCCGGCCCCGGCCCGGCCCCCCGGCCAGAAACGCGCGCAGCGGGCGCGGGAGGTCAGTAAGCTCCCCGGCCCGGCCCCCCGGCCAGAAACGCGCGCAGCGGGCGCGGGAGGTCAGTAAGCTCCCCGCCCGGGCCCCGGCCCCGGCCCGGCCCCCCGGCCAGAAACGCGCGCAGCGGGCGCGGGAGGTCAGTAAGCTCCCCGCCCCAGCCCCCCGGCCCCGGCCCCGGCCCGGCCCGGCCCCCTGGCCAGAAACGCGCGCAGCGGGCGCGGGAGGTCAGTAAGCTCCCCGGCCCGGCCCCCCGGCCAGAAACGCGCGCAGCGGGCGCGGGAGGTCAGTAAGCTCCCCGCCCCGGCCCCGGCCCGGGCCCCGGCCCCTCGGCCCGGCCCGCCTTTTTCTCTGCCTCCCCTCCCTGCACGTACGGGCCGCGCCCCTCGCGCGACGTGTTTCGTTGACCGGGAAACGGGTTCTCCGGAGCCAAGGTCCGCTCGGGTGAGTGCCCTCCGCTTTTTGTGGCCAAACCCAGCCACGCAGTCCCCTTCCTGCGGCATCCTCCACACCCGGGGCCTGCTGGTCTCCGCGGATGTCACAGGCTCGGCAACCGCCCTCCTGTCGGCGGGGAGTCCCGCGACGCCCGGAAATGCTCCGGAGCCTGCCGCTCAGCTGCCAGATCTGCGTCTGTGTCCGGTTCCGTCACTGAGGTCGCCCCTGTCCGACCCTTCCACCCTAGTTCTCTTCACCGTCCGCCCATCCTGTCGCGCGCCGCGTCAGGTCCCCATTCGGCATGTGGCTTGTCTTCATCGTCCCCACCCTCGCCCCCTTGGCCCCTCAGGGCAGCCCTGGGATTTGGCAGACGCCAGTCCTCCCTGAGATGCTTCCCCATCCTTCCCTCCGCCAGGCCCTACGTCTCCGCAAACCCCACGCTTCGGGGTGACCGCCTCAGACAGGACCCTGAGTCCGAGACTGGGGTAGGGGACCTGCCCGATCCTGTAACAACCCTCGTGCTTCTGCACAGTCGCCTCCCACTAGCGGTGAGTGTTGGGTGTTTACCTTCCCGGTGTCCCACTGAGAAGTGGGCTCTTCCTTGGCGGGGGCGTCTTCATTGCCTCGCTGTGGATGTCGAGGTGGGGCAGGAGAGTGAGGAGAAAACGGAGAGGAGGGAGGTAGAGCCAACGAGCGAGAAAAGGGGAGGGAAGTTTAGACGGGAAGTGGATGGGTCTGAGGAATTTGAACAAACACTGACAGTGAAGGAGAGTGACCTGAGCAAGTAGTAGTGGGGTAAATGGAAATAGACAAAATGGGAATCAGCAGAGAGATGGAGGACAGAATACAATGAGGAGGCCTTGGCCGTCAGTAGCAGAGAGGGCAACAGAAGCCTAATTCCCAAATTCCTTAGATGGTTTTCTGATTTCCAAATTAGTTTCCCTTTTAAATTTGTTGTGTCAGGTTCAGCTTATGAGGCCTCAATACTTTTCAGTCTTAATTGTATATTGAAAATACTTTTTACTAAATACTTTTTACATTAATTCAGTGTGCACTTCGTAAGGATATTGATGATTTGAGTTAGTTTAGTATTCAACAGCTTCCTCTATTCCTTTATATGATCTCTGTATTTAATGGCTGTGGCATAAAGTTTCCAACTAAGTATAAGTATCAGGTTTTCTTTGTGCTGTTTTCTGCAAATATTGAAGGATGACCTGGATTGTCCTAGAACTTTGTTCCAACAGATTACATGTGTTCATAATGAATAAATTGCTCAAGGATATTTCCAAAGCTCACCTTTTATGTTTTTCAGTTCCAATAATTACATCTTTTTAAGGTTTATATTTTTTGATGACTTAATGTGATGTTCTGGAGAAGACAAATGCTTTTAATCAATATGATTGAAACCGTGAAAGACAAATCGCTGTTACTTAAGAGTGTGACATATGATCTGAAATCTTTAGGGGGCAGGGATGTTAAGGGAAAACTGCTGCTATCGTTATCAAGGTCATGCCATTCCTGTGAAGCTGGTGCTGGTTACTCTACTGGCTTCTGTTCACCTTTCCACCGGCCCCAAGACACACACATACTGACACAAGGCAGTGGATAGGGAAAGAGCAAGACTTTATAAAGTAAGCACAGAACAAAGGTATCTTTCTAATGAGGAGGAGGTGTTGGTTCTGGGAAGGAAGCTTGGGATTTGGGTATTCAGGATCCAGAAGTGAGAGAGCCTGGGAAGTTCAGGAACCAGAGAAAGAAAAAGACTTGCCCATTCTCACCCATGACCCTGTGCTCAGCAGGTACTAGAAGAGACTTCAGGCTCCGTGACTAAAAGGCGTCAGACCAGTTGATATACCCACAGCTGCCATGTAAGTATGTGTGTGGACTTCACTAGGGAAGAACGGTGTTATGAAAGAAGGGGCAGAAAAACTCACCTGTTGGTCTCCATGTAGACGTTTATTGTCCTGAATTCCTGGAGGTTCAGTGAAAAGCAGAAGATTGTCTTTTACACATGTTGAGTTATGCCCCCATATATGTGGTTGTGGTAAAGAAAGAGGATGTGTTGATGAGAGGTCCTGAAATGCATTTTCCTAATACTCAGCAGGGGCTTCTCAAGAAGGATCTTCCCTAAGAAAGAAGCTCAGAGAACAAAAATGGAAAAGGATTAGGTATGGCACTTTCACTGGAAAAAGTCATGTTATTCATTGATTGTTTTGTCATCTCCCTCCTTAAGTGTTGTTTTTAGGATGTGGTAATCTCTGACCCTGCCTAACACATTTCCCAACTCACCCATAGCCTCCCCTTAACGTCCTCCCATCTTCACACTATCACACTGTGACCCAGTGAATTCGAACTTGTGAAGTTCCATTCGGGGGATCATATGGGAAGGGCTTCACACTCAGACATAGATTATAGATGGGAAGTGGGCCACATGGTGTCAGTGAGGCAAGTATGGATCGTTTAGGGACAATGCACTGTCAGATCTTTGTTGACCATGATTAGAGAAACTGTGCATATTAGTAGTGAATTAATGTCAGGAATACCTGACAAATCCTGGAAAAGAAGACTGATGAGAGGAAATGTGTTCTGCCCAACTGTATAATGCATTTGAAGCTTAAAACAATGAATCAGTATTGATCTGGTCACAAAATATTAATGATTTGAATTAAAAAGAAAAGTTTAGAAAATGATAGCTTTGACAAATTAAGGTAGCATTTCATCCACACGATGGAGTGTGTTTTATTCAGTAATTGATTTAAAAATGGAATCAACCTAAGTGTCTAACAGGAGGGAGTTTTATAAATTGTTCACAGAGCATCTGTTCCAAGGAGACCTTGATGTTCATAGATTTGTAAAGAATGCTGCTTACTAGCACACTGACTCCTCTGCAAATGTCTGAGGGTTCGTCCACTTGGGGCAAGTTGGGGGTTTGATCGCAGAGTAAATAAATGGTGCATTTTATAATGTAATATATTCTAGCAAGATGCAGCCCACAAACTGTATAGATACTCTTATGTACCACGTAAAGTTCATCTACTACTTTAACCAGAACTTGATACTGTATGTATGTTTTTTTTTAGATTTGGATAAAATGACAACTCATTGTTATTTCCAGTTCACAAAGTAATTGTGAGGCTGAATAAATTTTATTATTTTATAGACATATATGTAAAATGAATTTCTCTATGAAACTCATTTTTGATGTATATTAGATACTATTTTATATTCTGTAGTTTAATTATATGTACGCACACACAAACACACACTTCGGTGTCTTATTATGTTTCTGCAGTGAAACCAAAATCCTTCCTTCACGCCCTTTGATTTTATGTTTTCCTCAGGAAGGCAGGAGCTATGGTACATGATAAAATATTATGTTTTATTCAGTCCACTTATGAAATTGTTTAATATTGTTATAAATATTTATATAACTTATTTTAAATTTCCAAATAACATAGGTTACATGAAATTTGACAACTTTTTTCTTCTCACAACTATTTTGACTGTATACTCACCAAAAATCAAAATTTAGACAAAATTGACTTTTAGACTAATTCTCATTTTTTACATGTAAAAGACGACATGGGACTTTTAAGTCTAGGTTGCCCTGAGTCTACAGTCACTGAGGTTTTATGTCACTATGTCCTCCATTCAAATAATATGATTTTCGGGCTTTATTCATGTCATTTTTATATCCTCATTAAGATTTAAAATTTATTTACATGGGTCTACAAATTTATTTCAAATCGTAGTCATAATATTTGGCTGTTGTAAATAGACACTGATTTTGTGTGTTTGCTTTTTTTAAGGACTAATGTTGCTGGACAGGCAGGTATTAGAGACAGGGTGGATCTGCTGGCCAGGCAGGTAGTGTAGACAGGGTGGATCTGGTGGGGAGGCAGGTACTGTAGACAGGGTGGATGTGCTGGGGAGGCAGGTAGTGTAGATAGCGTGGATCTACTGGCCAGGCAGGTAGTGTAGACAGGCTGGATCTGCTGGGGAGGCAGGTACTGTAGACAGGGTGGATCTGCTGGGCAGGCAGGTAGTGTAGACAGGGTGGACCTGCTGGACAAGCAGGCAGTGTAGACAGGGTGGATCTGCCGGCCAGGCAGGTAGTGTAGATACCGTGGATCTACTGGCCAGGCCGGTATTGTAGACAGGGTGGATCTGCTGGGCAGGCAGGTAGTGTAGACAGGATGGATCTGCTGGACAGGCAGGTAGTGTAGATAGCGTGGATCTGCTGGACAGGCAGGTATTAGAGACAGGGTGGATCTGCTGGACAGGCAGCGTAGATAGGGTGGACATGCTGGACAGGCAGCTAGTGTAGACAGGGTGGATCTGCTGGACAAGCAGGTAGTGTAGACAGGGCGGATCTTCTGGGCAGGCAGGTAGTGTAGACAGGGTGGATCTGCTGGCCAGGCAGGTAGTGTAGACAGGGTGGATCTGCTGGGAAGGCAGGTACTGTAGACAGGGTGGATATGCTGGACAGGCAGGTAGTACAGACAGGGTAGATCTGCTGGACAGGCAGGTAGTGTAGATAGCGTGGATCTACTGGCCAGGTAGGTAGTGTAGACAGGGTGGATCTGCTGGGCAGGCAGGTAGTTTAGACAGGGTGGACCTGCTGGACAAGCAGGCAGTGTAGACAGGGTGGATCTGCCGGCCAGGCAGGTAGTGTAGATACTGTGGATCTACTGGCCAGGCCGGTAGTGTAGACAGGGTGGATCTGCTGGGCAGGCAGGTAGTGTAGACAGGATGGATCTGCTGGACAGGCAGGTAGTGTAGATAGCGTGGATCTGCTGGACAGGCAGGTATTAGAGACAGGGTGGATCTGCTGGACAGGCAGGCAGCGTAGATAGGGTGGACATGCTGGACAGGCAGCTAGTGTAGACAGGGTGGATCTGCTGGACAAGCAGGTAGTGTAGACAGGGCGGATCTTCTGGGCAGGCAGGTAGTGTAGACAGGGTGGATCTGCTGGCCAGGCAGGTAGTACAGACAGGGTGGATCTGCTGCCCAGGCAGGTAGTATAGACAGGGTGGATCTGCTGGCCAGGGAGGTAGTGTGGATAGCGTGAATCTACTGGCAAGGCAGGTAGTGTAGACAGGGTGGATCTGCTGGCCAGGCAGGTAGTGTAGACAGGGTGGATCTGCTGGACGGGCAGGTAGTGTGTATAGGGTGCATCTGCTGTACGGGCAGCTGGTGTAGACAGGGTGGACCTGCTGGACAAACAGGTAGTGTAGACAGGGTGGTTCTCCTGGCCAGGCAGGTAATGTAGATAGCGTGGATGTATTGGCCAGGTAGATAGTGTAGACAGGGCGGATCTGCTGGTCAGGTAGGTAGTGTAGACAGGGCGGATCTGCTGGCCAGGGATACAGTGTAGATAGGGTGGATCTACTGGCCAGGCAGGTAGTGTAGACAGAGTGGATGTGCTGGAGAGGCAGGTAGTAGAGACAGGGCGGATCTGCTGGACTGGCAGGTATTGTAGACAGAGTGGATGTGCTGGAGAGGCAGGTAGTAGAGACCGGGCGGATCTGCTGAACTTGCAGGGAGTGTAGAAAGCATGGATGTAATGGGCAGGCAGGTAGTGTAGACATGGTGGATCTGCAGGGCAGGCAGGTAGTGTAGACGGGGTAGACCTGCTGGATAAGCAAGTAGTGTAGACAGGGCGGATCTGCTGGTCAGGCAGGTAGTGTAGATAGCGTGGATCTACTGACCAGGGAGGTAGTATAGACAGGGTGGATCTGCTGGGCAGGCAGGTAGTGTAGACAGGGTAGATCTGCTGGATAGGCAGGTAGTATTGACAGGGTGGATCTGCTGGACAGGCAGGGAGTGTAGATAGCATGGATGTAATGGCCAGGCAGGTAGTGTAGACAGGGTAGATCTGCAGGCCAGGCAGGTAGTTTAGACGGGGTGGATCTACTGGACAAGCAGGTAGTGTAGACAGGGCGGATCTGCTGGGTAGGCAGGTAGTGTAGACAGGGGCGACCTGCTAGGCAGGCAGGTAGTGCAGACAGGTTGGTATGCTGGACAGGCAGGTAGTATAGACACGATGGATCTGCTGGCCAGGCACGTAGTATAGACAGGGTGGATCAGCTGGCCAGGGAGGTAGTGTAGACAGGGTGGATCTGCTGGACAGGCAGATAGTATAGACAGGGTGTATCTGCTGGCCAGGCATGTAGTGCAGATAGCGTGGACATAATGGGCAGGCAGGTAGTGTAGACAGGGTGGATCTGCTGGTCAGGCAGGTAGTGTAGATAGCGTTGATCTACTGGACAGGCAGGTAGTATAGACAGGGTGGATCTGCTGGGCAGGAAGGTAATGTAGACAGGGTGGATCTGCTGGCCAGGCAGGTAGTGTAGACAGGTCGGATCTGCTGGCCAGGCAGGTTGTATAGACAGGGCGGATATGCTGGCCAGGGTGGTGGTATAGACAGGGCGGACATGCTGGACAGGCAGGTAGTGTACACAGAGTTGATCTGCTGGACAGGCAGGTCGTGTAGATACGGTGCACGTGCTGGACAGGCTGGTAGTTTAGACAGGGTGGACTTGCTGGAGAAGCAGGTAGTGTAGACAGGGTGGATCTGCTGGCAAGGCATGTAGTTGTAGATAGCTTGGATCTTCTGGCCAGGCAGGTAGTGTAGACCGGGACGATCTGCTGGACAGGCTGGTAGTATAGAGAGGTTGGATCTGCTGGACAGGTAGGTAGTGTAGAAAGCGTGGATATACCGGCCAAACAGGTAGTGTAGACAGGGTGGATCTCCTGGGTAGACAGGTAGTGTAGACAGGGTGGACCTGCTGGACAAGCAGCTAGTGTAGACAAGGTGGATCTGCTGGCTAGGCAGGTAGTGGTGATTGCGTGGATGGGCTGGACAGGCAGGTAGTGTAGACAGGGCGGATATGCTGTACAGGCAGGTAGTGTAGACAGGGTGGATCTGCTGGAGAGGTAGGTAGTATAGACAGGGTGGATCAGCTGGCCAGGGAGGTAGTATAGACAGGGTGGATCTGCTGGACAGGCAGATAGTATAGACAGGGTGTATTTGTTGGCCACGAAGGTAGTGTAGATAGCGTGGAGATAATGGCCAGGCAGGTAGTGTAGACAGGGTGGATCTGCTGGCCAGGTAGGTAGTGTAGATAGCGTGGATCTACTGTCCAGGGAGGTAGTATAGACTGGGTGGATCTGCTGGGCAGGCACGTAGTGTAGATAGCCTGGATCTACTTGACAGGCAGGTAGTGTAGACTCGGTGGATCTGCTGGGCAGGCAGGTAGTGTAGACAGGGTGGATCTGCTGTTTAGGCCGGTAGTATACACAGGACAGATCTGCTGGACAGGCAGGTAGTGTAGACAGGGTGAACCTGCTGTATAGGCAGGTAGTGTAGAATTGGTGGATCTGCTCCACAGGCAGGTAGTATAGACAGGGTGGATCTGCTGGCCTGGCAGGTAGTATAGACAGCATGGATCTGCTGGACAGGCAGGTAGTGTAGATAGCGTGGATCTACTGGCCAGGCAGGTAGTGTAGACAGGGTGGACCTGCTGGGCAGGCAGGTAGTGTAGACAGGGTGGACCTGTTGGGCAGGGAGGTAGTGTAGACAGGGTGGATCTGCTGGCCAGGCAGGTAGTGTAGACAGGGTGGATCTGCTGGGCAGGCAGGTAGTGTAGACAGGGTGGACCTGCTGGACAATCTAGTAGTGTAGAGAGTTGGATCTGCTGGCCAGGCAGGTAGTGTACATTGCATGGATCTACTGGCCAGGCAGGTAGTATAGACAGTGTGGATCTGCTGAGTAGGCAGGTAGTGTAGACAGCATGTATCTGCTGGACAAGCAGGTTGTGGAGACAGGGCGGATGTGCTGTGTAGGCAGGTACTATAGACAGGGCGGATCTGCTGGGCAGGCAGGTAGTGTAGACAGGGTGGACCTGCTGAACAGGCAGGTAGTGTAGACAGGGTGGACCTGCTTGAAAGGCATGTAGTGTAGACAGGGTGGACCTGCTTCAAAGGCATGTGGTGTAGACAGGGCGGATCTGCTGGCCAGGCAGGTAGTGTAGATAGCGTGGATCTACTGTCCAGGGAGGTAGCATAGACAGGGTGGATCTGCTGGGCAGGCACGTATTGTAGACAGGGTAGATCTGCTGGATACGCTGGTAGTATAGACAGGGTGGATCTGCTGGATAGGCAGGGAGTGTAGATAGCATGGATGTAATGTCCAGGCAGGTAGCGTAGACAGGGTAGATCTGCAGGGCAGGCAGGTAGTGTAGACAGGGGCGACCTGCTGGGCAGGCAGGTAGTGTAGACAGGTTGGTCTGCTGGACAGGCAGGTAGTATAAACACGGTGGATCTGCTGGCTAGGCAGGTTGTATAGACAGGGTGGTTCAGCTGGCCAGGGAGGTAGTATAGACAGGGTGGATCTGCTGGACAGGCAGATAGTATAGATAGGGTGTATCTGCTGGCCAGGCATGTAGTGCAGATAGCGTTGAGATAATGGCCAGGCAGGTAGTGTAGACAGGTTGGATCTGCTGGCCAGGCACGTAGTGTAGATAGCGTGGATCTACTGGACAGGCAGGTAGTGTAGACAGGGTGGATCTGCTGGGCAGGCAGGTAGTGTAGACAGGGTGGATCTGCTGGCCAGGCAGATAGTATAGACACGGCAGATCTGCTGGACAGGCAGGTAGTATAGACTGGGCGGATCTGCTGGCCAGGGAGGTAATATAGGCAGCGCGGGCATGCTGGACAGGCAGGTAGTGTATACAGGGTGGACATGCTGGACAGGAAGGTATTGTAGACAGGGTGGATCTGCTGGCCAGGCACATAGTGTAGATAGTGTGGATCTACTGGCCAGGCAGGTAGTATAGACAGGTTGTATCTGCTGGGCAGGCAGGTGGTGTAGACAGGGTAGATCTGCTGGATAGGCAGGTAGTATAGACAGGGTGGATCTGCTGGACTGGCAGGTAGTGTAGACAGGGTGGATCTGCTGGAGGAGCAGGTAGTGTAGGTAGGGCGGACCTGCTGGACAGGCAGCTAGTGTAGACAGCGTGGACCTGCTGGACAGGCAGGTAGTATAGACAGGGTGGATCTGCTGGCCAGGCCGGTAGTGTAGATAGCGTGGATCTATTGGCCAGGCAGGTACTGTAGACAGGGCGGACCTGCTGGTCAGGTAGGTAGTGTAGACAGGGCGAATCTGCTGGCCAGGCATGTAGTGCAGATAGGGTGGATCTACTGGCCAGGCAGGTAGTGTAGACAGGGCGTATCTGCTGTTCAGGCAGGTTGTGTATACAGGGTGGATGTGCTGGTCAGGCAGGTAGTATAGACAGGGCGGATATGCTGGACAGGGAGGTAGTGTAGACAGAGTGAATCTGCTGGACAGGCAAGTAATATAGACAGGGCGTGTCTGCTGGTGAGGCAGGTAGTGGAGATAGCATGGAACTACTGGCCAGGCAGGTAGTATAGACAGGGTGGATCTGCTGGGAAGGCAGGTAGTGTAGATAGGGTGCACCTGCTGGATAGGGAGGTAGTGTATACAGGGTGGACCTGCTGGGCAAGCAGGTAGTGTAGACAGGGTGGATGTGCTGGCAAGGCAGATAGTGTCGATAGCGTGGATCTACTGGCCCGGTACGTAGTGTAGACAGGGTCGATCTGCTGGACAGGCAGGTAGTATGGACAGGGTGGATCTGCTGGACAGGCAGGTAGTATGGACAGGGTGGATCTGCTGGACAGGCAGGTAGTGGAGATAGCATGGAACTACTGGCCAGTCAGGTAGTGTAGACAGGTTTGATCTGCTGGCAGGCACGTAGTGTAGACAGGGTGGACCTGCTGGTCAAGCAGATAGTGTAGACAGGGTGGATCTGCTGGCCAGGCAGGTAGTGTAGGTACCGTGGATCTACTGGCAGGCAGGTATTGTAGACAGGGTGGACCTGCTGGATAGGCAGGTAGTATAGACAGGGTGTATCTGCTCGACAGGCAGGTAGTATAAACAGGGTGGCTCTGCTGGACAGGTAGGGATTGTAGATAGCGTGGATCTGCTGGCCAGGGAGGTAGTGTAGATAGCATGGATCTCCTGGCCAGGCAGGTAGTGTAGACAGGGTGGATCTGCTGGGCAGGCAGGTAGTGTAGACAGGGTGGACCTGCTGGACAGGCAGGTAGTGTAGACAGGGTGGATCTGCTGGCCAGGCCCGTAGTGTAGATAGCGTGGATGTACTCGCCAGGCAGGTAGTGTAGACAGGGTGGATCTCCTGGGCAGGCAGGTAGTGTAGACTGGGTGGATCTGCTGGACAGGCAGGTATTATAGACAGGGTGGATCTCCTGGACAGGTAGGGAGTGGAGATAGCGTGGATCTACTGGCCAGGCAGGTAGTGCAGACAGGGTGCTTCTGCTGGGCAGGCAGATAGTGTTGGTAGGGTGGATCTGCTGGGCAGACAGGTAGTGTAGACAGGGTGGATCTGCTAGCCAGGCAGGTATTATAGACAGGGCGGATGTGCTGGGTAGGCAGGTAGTGCAGATAGGGTGGAACTGCTGGGCAAGCAGGTTGTGTTGACAGGGTGGATCTGCTTGTAAGGCAGGTAGTGTAGATAGCGTGGATCTGCTGGCCAGGCAGGTAGTATAGACAGGGTGGATCTGCCGAGCAGGCAGGTAGTGTAGACAGGGTGGATCTGCCGAGCAGGCAGGTAGTGTAGACAAGGTAGATCTGCTGGATAAGCAGGTAGTGTAGACAAGGGGGATCTGCTGGACAGGCAGGTATTAGAGACAGGGTGGTTCTGCTAGACAGGCAGGTAGCGTAGATAGGGTGGACATGCTGGACAGGCAGCTAGTGTACACAGGGTGGATCTGCTGGCCAAGCAGGTAGTGTAGGCAGGGTGGATCTGCAGGGCAGGCAGGTAGTGTAGACAGGGTATTCCTGCTGCACAAGCAAGTAGTGTAGACAGGGCGGATCTGCTGGCCAGGCAGGTAGTGTAGATAGCGTGGATCTACTGGCCAGGGAGGTAGTATAGACAGGGTGGATCTGCTGGGCAGGCAGGTAGTGTAGACAGGGTGGATCTACTGGACAAGCAGATAGTGTAGACAGGGCGGATCTGCTGGGCAGGCAGGTAGTGTAGACAGGGTGGTCTGCTTGGCAGGCAGGTAGCATAGACACGGTGGATCTGCTGGCCAGGCAGGTAGTATAGACAGATTGGGTCAGCTGGCCAGTGAGGTAGTATAGACTGGGTGGATCTGCTGGAGAGGTAGGTAGTATAGACAGGGTGTATATCCTGGCCAGGCAGGTAGTGTAGATAGCGTGGAGCTAATGGCCAGGCAGGTAGTGTAGACATGGTGGATCTGCACGCGAGGCAGGTAGTGTAGATAGCGTGGATCTACTGGGCAAGCAGGTAGTGTAGAAAGGGTGGATCTGCTGGGCAGGCAGGTAGTGTAGACAGGGCGGATGTGCTGGCCAGTCAGGTAGTATACATTGGGCGGATCTGCTGGACAGGCAGGAAGTGTAGACAGGGTGGACCTGCTGGACAGGCAGGTAGTGTAGACAGGGTGGACCTGCTGGACAGGCTGGTAGTGTAGACAGGGTGGACCTGCTTGTAAGGCATGTAGTGTAGACAGGGTAGACCTGCTTGAAAGGCAGGTAGTGTAGACAAGGTGGATCTGCTGGACAGGCAGGTAGTGTAGACAGGGTGGATCTGCAGGACAGGCAGGTAGTGTAGACATGGCGGAACTTCTGGACAGGCAGGTAGTGTAGACAGGGCGGATCTGCTGGCCAGGAAGGTAGTATAGACAGGGCGGATCTGCTGGACAGGTAGGTAGTGTGTACAGGGTGGACCTGCTGGACAAGTAGGTAGTGTAGACAGGGTGGATCTGCTGGCCAGGCACGTAGTGTAGATACCGTGGATCTACTGGCCAGGCAGGTAGTATAGACAGGGTGGATCTGCTGGGCAGGCAGGTAGTGTAGACAGGGTAGATCTGCTGGACAGGCAGGTAGTGTAGACAGGGTGGATCTGCTGGACAGGCAGGTAGTGTAGAGAGGGCGGATCTGCTGGACAGGCAGGTAGTGTAGACAGGGCGGATGTGCTGCCCAGGCAGGTAGTATAGAAATGATGGATCTGCTGGACAGGCAGGTAGTGTAGACAGGGCGGATCTGCGGGACAGGCAGGTAGTGTAGACAGGGCGGATCTGCGGGACAGGCAGGTAGTGTAGACAGGGCGGACCTGCTGGACTGGCAGGTAGTGTAGACAGGGTGGACCTGTTTTAAAGGCAGGTACTGTAGACAGGGTGGATCTGCTGGGCAGGCAGGTAGTGTAGACAGGGTGGACCTGCTGTATAGGCAGGTAGTACAGACAGCGTGGAACCGCTGGACAGGCAGGTAGTGTAGATAGCGTGGATCTGCTGGCCAGGCAGGTAGTGTGGACGGGGTGGATCTGCTGGCTGGGCAGGTAGTGTAGACATGTTGGATCTGTTGGCCAGGGAGGTAGTATAGACAGGGTGGATCTGCTGGAAAAGCAATAGTGTAGACCTTGTGGATCTGCTGGACAGGCAGGTAGTGTAGATAGCGTGGATCTACTGGCCAGGTAGGGAGTATAGAGAGGGCGGATCTGCTGGGCAGGTAGGTAGTGTAGACAGGATGGACCTGCTGGACAGGCAGGTAGTGTAGACCTTGCGGATCTCCTGGACAGGCAGGTAGTATAGATAGCGTGGATCTACTGTCCAGGTAGGGAGTATAGACAGTGTGGATCTGCTAGGCAGGCAGGTAGTGTAGACAGGGTGGACCTGCTGGATAGGCAGGTAGTATAGACAGGGTGTATCTGCTCGACAGGCAGGTAGTATAGACAGGTTGGATCTGCTGGACGTGAAGGTAGTGTAGATAGCGTGGGTCTACTGGCCAGTCAGGTAGTGTAGACAGGGTGGATCTGTTTTGCAGGCAGGTAGTGTAGACAGGGTGGACCTGCTGGATAAGCAGGTAGTGTAGAGAGGGTGGATCTGCTTGCCAGGCAGGCAGTGTAGATAGCGTGGATGTACTGGCCAGTCAGGTAGTATAGACAGGGTGGACCTGCTGGTCAAGCAGGTAGTGTAGAAAGGGCAGATCTGCTGGCCAGGGAGGTAGTATAGACAGGGCGGATCTGCTGGACAGGCAGGTAGTGTGTAGAGGGTGGACCTGCTGGAGAAGCAGGTTGTGTAGACAGGGTGAATCTGCTGGACAGGCAGGTAGTGTGTAGAGGGTGGACCTGCTGGACAAGCAGGTACTGTAGACAGGGCGGATCTGCGGGACAGGCAGGTAGTGTGGACAGGGTGGACCTGCTGGACAGGCAGGTAGTGTAGACAGGGTGGACCTGCTTTAAAGGCAGGTAGTGTAGACAGGGTGGATCTGCTGGACAGGCAGGTAGTGTAGACAGGGTGGACCTGCTGTATAGGCAGGTAGTATAGAAAGGGTGGATCCGCTCGATAGGCAGGTAGTATAGACAGGGTGGATCTGCTGGCCAGGCAGGTAGTATAGACAGCGTGGATCCGCTGGACAGGCAGGTAATGTAGATAGCGTGGATGTATTGGCCAGGTAGATTGTGTAGACAGGGCGGATCTGCTGGTCAGGTAGGTAGTGTAGACAGGGCGGATCTGCTGGCCAGGGATACAGTGTAGATAGGGTGGATCTACTGGCCAGGCAGGTAGTGTAGACAGAGTGGATGTGCTGGAGAGGCAGGTAGTAGAGACAGGGCAGATCTGCTGGACTGGCAGGTAGTGTAGACAGAGTGGATCTGCTGCACAGGCACGTAGTATAGACAGGGCGTGTCTGCTGGTCAGGCAGGTAGTGGAGATAGCGTGGAACTACTGGCCAGGCAGGTAGTATAGACAGGGTGGATCTGCTGGTAAGGCAGGTAGTGTGTACAGGGTGGACCTCCTGGAGAAGCAGGTTGTGATGACATGGTGGATCTGCTGGCCTGGCAGGTAGTGTATATAGCGTGGATCGACTGGCCAGGCAGGGTGTGTAGACAGGGTGGATCTGCTGGGCAGGGTGGTAGTGTCGACAGGGTGGACCTGCTGGATAGGCAGGTAGTATAGACAGGGTGGATCTGCTGGACAGTCAGGTAGTGTAGATAGGGTGCACCTGCTGGACAGGCAGGTAGTGTAGACAGGGTGGACCTGCTGGACAGGCAGGTAGTGTAAACAGGGTGGATCTGCTTTCAAGGCAGGTAGTGTAGATAGCGTGGATCTACTGGCCTGGCAGGTAGTGTAGACAGGGTCGATCTGCTGGACAAGCAGGTAGTATAGACAGGGTGGATCTGCTGGACAGGCTGGTCGTGTAGATAGCGTGGATGTACTGGCCAGGCAGGTAGTGTAGACAGGTTGCATCTGCTGGCAGGCACTTAGTGTACACAGGGTGGACCTGCTGGACAAGCAGGTAATATAGACAGGGTGGATCTGCTGTCCAGGCAGGCAGTGTAGACAGCGTGGATCTGCTGTCCAGGCAGGTAGTGTAGACAGCGTGGATCTGCTGGGCAAGCAGGTAGTGTAGACACGGTGGACTTGCTGGGTAGGCAGGTAGTATAGACAGGGTGGATCTACTGGACAAGCAGGTAGTGTAGACAGGGCGGATCTGCTGGGCAGGCCGGTAGTGTAGACAGGGTGGACCTGCTGGGCAGCCAGGTACTGTGGACAGGTTGGTCTGCTGGACAGGCAGGTAGTATAGACATGGTGGATCTGCTGGCCAGGCAGGTAGTATAGACAGGGTGGATCAGCTGGCCAGGGAGGTAGTATAGACAGGGTGGATCTGCTGGACAGGCAGATAGTATAGACAGGGTGTATTTGTTGGCCACGAAGGTAGTGTAGATAGCGTGGAGATAATGGCCAGGCAGGTAGTGTAGACAGGGTGGATCTGCTGGCCAGGCAGGTAGTGTAGATAGCGTGGATCTACTGGCCTGGCAGGTAGTGCAGACAGGGTCGATCTGCTGGACAAGCAGGTAGTATAGACAGGGTGGATCTGCTGGACAGGCAGGTCGTGTAGATAGCGTGGATGTACTGGCCAGGCAGGTAGTGTAGACAGGTTGCATCTGCTGGCAGGCACTTAGTGTACACAGGGTGGACCTGCTGGACAGGCTGGTAGTGTAGACAGGGTGGACCTGCTTGAAAGGCATGTAGTGTAGACAGGGTAGACCTGCTTGAAAGGCAGGTAGTGTAGACAAGGTGGATCTGCTGGACAGGCAGGTAGTGTAGAGAGGGTGGATCTGCAGGACAGGCAGGTAGTGTAGACATGGCGGAACTGCTGGACAGGCAGGTAGTGTAGACAGGGCGCATCTGCTGGCCAGGGAGGTAGTATAGACAGGGCAGATCTGCTGGACAGGCAGGTAGTGTGTAGAGGGTGGACCTGCTGGACATGTAGGTGGTGTAGACATGGTGGATCTGCTGACCATGCACGTAGTGTTGATAGCGTGTATCTACTGGCCAGGCAGGTAGTATAGACAGGGTGGATTTGCTGGGCAGGCATGTAGTGTAGACAGGGTAGATCTGCTGGACAGGCAGGTAGTATAGACAGGGTGGATCTGCTGGACAGGCAGGTAGTGTAGAGAGGGCGGATGTGCTGGCCAGGCAGGTAGTATAGAAATGGCGGATCTGCTGGACAGGCAGGTAGTATAGACAGGGCGGATCTGCGGGACAGGCAGGTAGTGTAGACAGGGCGGACCTGCTGGACAGGCAGGTAGTGTAGACAGGGTGGACATGCTTTAAAGGCAGGTACTGTAGACAGGGTGGATCTGCTGGACAGGCAGGTAGTGTAGACAGGGTGGACCTGCTGGCCAGGCAGATAGTATAGACAGCGTAGATCCGCTGGACAGGGAGGTAGTGTAGATAGCGTGGATCTACTGGCCAGGCAGATAATGTAGACAGGGTGGATCTGCTGGGCAGGCAGGTAGTGTAGACAGGGTGGACCTGCTGTATAGGCAGGTAGTATAGACAGCGTGGAGCCGCTGGACAGGCAGGTAGTGTAGATAGCGTGGATCTACTGGCCAGGCAGATAGTGTAGACAGGGTGGATCTGCTGCATAGGCAGGTAGTGTAGATAGGGTGGATCTACTGGCCAGGCAGATAGTGTAGACAGGGGGGATGTGCTGGACAGGCAGGTAGTATAGACAGGGTGGATGTGCTGGAGAGGCAGGTAGCATAGACAGGGTGAATCTGCTGTATAGGCAGGTAGTATAGACAACGTGGAGCCGCTGGACAGGCAGGTAGTGTAGATAGCGTGGATCTACTGGCCAGGCAGGTAGTGTAGACAGGGTGGACCTGCTGAGCAGGCTGGTAGTGTAGACAGGGTGGATCTCCTGGCCAGGCAGGTAGTGTAGATAGCATGGATCTGCTGGCCAGGCAGGTAGTGTAGACAGGGTGGATCTGCTGGACAGGCAGGTAGTGTAGACAGGGTGGACCTGCTGGACAGGCAGGTAGTGTAGACAGGGTGGATCTGCTGGCCAGGCCCGTAGTGTAGATAGCGTGGATGTACTGGCCAGGCAGGTAGTGTAGACAGGGTAGATCTGCTGGATAGGCAGGTAGTGTAGACAAGGGGGATCTGCTGGACAGGCAGGTATTAGAGACAGGGTGGTTCTGCTGGACAGGCAGGTAGCGTAGATAGGGTGGACATGCTGGACAGGCAGCTAATGTAGACAGGGTGGATCTGCTGGCCAAGCAGGTAGTGTAGACAGGGTGGGTCTGCAAGGCAGGCAGGTAGTGTAGACAGGGTATTCCTGCTGCACAAGCAAGTAGTGTAGACAGGGCGGATCTGCTGGCCAGGCAGGTAGTGTAGATAGCGCGGATCTACTGGCCAGGGAGGTAGTATAGACAGGGTGGATCTGCTGGGCAGGCAGGTAGTGTAGACAGGGTCGATCTACTGGACAAGCAGGTAGTGTAGACAGGGCGGATCTGCTGGGCAGGCAGGTAGTGTAGAGAGGGCGGACCTGCTGGACAGCCAGGTAGTGTGGACAGGTTGGTCTGCTGGACAGGCAGGTAGTATAGACACGGTGGATCTGCTGGCCAGGCACGTAGTATAGAAAGGGTGGATCAGCTGGCTAGGGAGGTAGTATAGACAGGGTGGATCTGTTGGACAAGCAGATAGTATAGACAGGGTGTATTTGTTGGCTAGGAAGGTAGTGTAGATAGCGTGGAGATAATGGCCAGGGAGATAGTGTAGACAGGGTGGATCTGCTGGCCAGGCAGGTAGTGTAGATAGCATGGATCTCCTGGACAGGCAGGTAGTGTATACTGGGTGGATCTGCTGGGCAGGCAGGTAGTGTAGACAGGGTGGATCTGCTCGCCAGGCAGGTAGTGTAGATAGCGTGGATCTACTGGGCTGGTAGGTAGTGTAGAAAGGGTGGATCTGCTGGGTAGGGAGGTAGTGTAGACAGGGCGGATGTGCTGGCCAGTCAGGTAGTATAGATTGGGCGGATCTGCCGGACAGGCAGGCAGTGTAGACAGGGTGGATCTGCTGGATAGGCAGGTAGTGTAGACAGGGTGGACCTGCTGGACAGGCAGGTAGTGTAGACAGGGTGGACCTGCTTGAAAGGCATGTAGTGTAGACAGGGTAGACCTGCTTGAAAGGGAGGTAGTGTAGACAGGGTGGATCTGCTGGACAGGCAGGTAGTGTAGATAGCATGGATCTGCTGGCCAGGAAGGTAGTGTAGACACGGTGGATCTGCTGGGCAGGCAGGTAGTGTAGACAGGGTGGACCTGCTGGACAGGCAGGTAGTGTAGACAGGGTGGATCTGCTGGCCAGGCCGGTAGTGTAGATAGCGTGGATGTATTGGCCAGGCAGGTAGTGTAGACAGGGTGGATCTCCTGGGCAGGCAGGTAGTGTAGAGAGGGTGGATCTGCTGGACAGGCAGGTAGTATAGACAGGGTGGATCTTCTGGACAGGCAGGGAGTGGAGATAGCGTGGATCTTCTGGCCAGGCAGGTAGTGCAGACAGGGTACTTCTGCTGAGCAGGCAGATAGTGTAGGCAGGGTGGATATGCTGGGCAGACAGGTACTGTAGACAGGGTGTATGAGCTAGCCAGGCAGGTAGTATAGACAGGGCGGATGTGCTGGGTAGGCAGGTAGTGTAGATAGGGGGGACCTGCTGGGCAAGCAGGTTGTGTTGACAGGGTGTATCTGCTGGCCAGACAGGTTGTGTAGATATCGTGGATCTTCTGGCCAGGCAGGTAGTATAGACAGGGTGGATCTGCTGAGCAGGCAGGTAGTGTAGACAGGGTAGATCTGCTGGATAGGCAGGTAGTGTAGACAAGGGGGATCTGCTGGACAGGCAGGTATTAGAGACAGGGTGGTTCTGCTGGACAGGCAGGTAGCGTAGATAGGGTGGACATGCTGGACAGGCAGCTAGTGTAGACAGGGTGGATCTGCTGGCCAAGCAGGTAGTGTAGACAGGGCGGATCTTCTGGGCAGGCAGGTAGTGTAGACAGGGTAGATCTGCTGGCCAGGTAGGGACTGTAGACAGGGTGGATATGCATGGACAGGCAGGTAGTACAGACAGGGTAGATCTGCTGGTCAGGCAAGTAGTGTAGATAGCGTGGATCTACTGGCCAGGTAGGTGGTGTAGACAGGGTGGATCTGCAGGGTAGGCAAGTAGTTTAGACAGGGTGGACCTGCTGGACAGGCAGGTAGTATATACAGGGTGTGTCTGCTGGTCAGGCAGGTAGTGGAGATAGCGTGGAACTACTGGTCAGGCAGGTAGTATCGACAGGGTGGATCTGCTGGGAAGGCAAGTAGTGTATACAGGGTGGACCTGCTGGAGAAGCAGGTAGTGATGACAGGGTGGATCTCCTGGCCAGGCAGGTAGTGTAGATAGCGTGGATCTACTGGCCTGGCAGGTAGTGTAGACAGGGTGGATCTTCTGGGCAAGCAGTTAGTGTAGGCAGGGTGGACCTGCTGGATAGGCAGGTAGTATAGACAGGGTGGATCGGCTCGAAAGGCAGGTAGTATAGACAGGGTGCCTCTGCTGGACAGGAAGGGAGTGTAGACAGCGTGGATCTACTGGCCAGGCAGGTAGTATAGACAGTTTGGATCTGCTGGGCAGGCAGGTAGTGTAGACAAGGTGGACCTGCTGGGCAAGCAAGTAGTGTAGACAGTGTGGATCTGCTGGACAGGCAGGTAGTGTAGATAGTGTGGATCTACTGGCCAGGTAGGGAGTATAGACAGGACGTCTCCGCTGGGCAGGCAGGTAGTGTAGACAGGGTCGACCTGCTTGACAGGCAGGTAGTATAGACGGGGTGAATCTGCTCGATAGGCAGATAGTATAGAGTGGTTGGATCTGCTGGACAGGAAGGTAGCTTAGATAGCATGGGTCTACTGGCCAGTCAGGTAGTGTTGACAGGGCGGATCTGCTTTGCAGGCAGGTAGTGTAGACAGGGTGGACCTGCTGGACAAGCAGGTAGTTTAGACAGGGTGGATCTGCTGGCCAGGCAGGCAGTGTAGATAGCGTGGATCTACTGTCCAGGCAGGTAGTATAGACAGGGTGGACCTGCTGGCCAGGCAGGTAGTATTGACAGGGTGGATCTGCTGGGCAGGCAGGTAGTGTAGATAGGGTGGATCTACTGGCCAGGCAGATAGTGTAGACAGGGGGGATCTGCTGGACAGGCAGGTAGTATAGACAGGGTGGATTGGCTGGAGAGGCAGGTAGCATAGACAGGGTGGATCTGCTGGACAGGCAGGTAGTGTAGACAGAGTGGATCTGCTGGACAGGCAAGTAGTATAGACCGGGCGGGTCTGCTGGAGAGGCAGGTAGGGGAGATAGCGTGGAACTACTGCCAAGGCAGGTAGTGTAGACAGGGTGGATCTGCTGGGAAGGCAGGTAGTGTATACAGGGTGGACCTGCTGGACAAGCAGGTAGTGTAGAGAGGGTGGATCTGCTGGGCAGGTAGGTAGTGTAGACAGGGTGGACCTGCTGGACAATCAAGTAGTGTAGAGAGTTGGATCTGCTGGCCAGGGAGGTAGTGTAGATTGCGTGGATCTACTGGCCAGGCAAGTAGTATAGACAGTGTGGAGCTGCTGAGCAGGCAGGTAGTGTAGACAGGGTGGATCTGCAGGACAGGCAGGTAGTGTAGACAGGGTGGATCTGCAGGACAGGCAGGTAGTGTAGACAGTGCGGAACTGCTGGACAGGCAGGTAGTGTAGACAGGGTGGTCTGCTGGACATTCAGGTAGCATAGACGTGGTGGATCTGCTGGCCAGGCAGGTAGTATAGACAGGTTGGATCAGCTGGCCATGGAGGTAGTATAGACAGGGTGGATCTGCCGGACAGGCTGGTAGTATAGACACGGTGTATCTGTTGGCCTGGCAGGTAGTGTAGATAGCTTGGAGTTAATGGCCAGGCAGGTAGTGTAGACATGGTGGATGTGCTGGGCAGGCAGGTAGTGTAGATAGCGTGGATCTCCTGGGCAGGCAGGTAGTGTAGACAGGGTGGATCTGCTGGACAGGCAGGTAGTATAGACAGGGTGGATCTCCTGGACAGGCAGGGAGTGGAGATAGCGTGGATCTACTGGCCAGGCAGGTAGTGCAGACAGGGTGCTTCTGCTGGGCAGGCAGGTAGTGTAGGCAGGGTGGATCTGCTTGGCAGACAGGTAGTGTAGACAAGGTGTATCTGCTAGCCAGGCAGGTAGTATAGACAGGGCGGATGTCCTGGGTATGCAGGTAGTGTAGATAGGGTGGACCTGTTGGGCAAGCAGATTGTGTTGACAGGGTGGATCTGCTGGCCAGGCAGGTAGTGTCTATAGCGTGGATCTGCTGGCCAGGCAGGTAGTGTAGACAGGGTGGATCTGCTGAGCAGGCAGGTACTGTAGACAGGGCAGATCTGGGCAGGCAGGTAGTGTAGACAGTGTAGATCTGCTGGGCAGGTGGGCACTGTAGACAGGGTGGATATGCTGGACAAGCAGGTAGTACAGACAGGGTAGATCTGCTGGTCAGGCAGGTAGTGTAGATAGCGTGGATCTACTGGCCAGGTAGGTAGTGTAGACAGGGTGGATCTGCAGGGCAGGCAGGTAGTTTAGACACGGTAGACCTGCTGGACAGACAAGTCGTATATGCAGGGCGTGTCTGCTGATCAGGCAGGTTGGGTAGATAGCATTGAACTACTGGCCAGGCAGGTAGTATCGACAGGGTTTATCTGCTGGGAAGGAAATAGTGTATACAGGGTGGACCTGCTGGAGAAGCGGGTAGTGATGACAGGGTGGATCTCCTGGCCAGGCAGGTAGTGTAGATAGTGTGGATCTACTGGCAGTCAGGTTGTGTAGACAGGGTGGATCTTCTGGGCAAGCAGGTAGTGTAAACAGGGTGGACCTGCTGGATAGGCAGGTAGTATAGACAGGGTGTATCGGCTTGAACGGCAGGTAGTATAGATAAAGTGGATCTGCTGGATAGGCAGACAGTGTAGACAGGGTGGATCTGTTCAACAGGCAGGTAGTATAGACAGGGTGGATCTGCTGGAGAGGCAGGTAGTGTAGAAAGGGTGCACCTGCTGCACAGGCAGGTAGTTTAGACAGGGTAGACCTGCTGGACAAGCAGGTAGTGTAGACAGGGTGGATCTGCTTGCAAGGCAGGTAGTGTATATAGCATGGATCTACTGGCCCGGCAGGTAGTGTAGACAGGGTCGATCTGCTGGACAGGAAGGTAGTATAGACAGGGTGGATCTGCTGGTACCCTGCCCAGAGGCATGAGCCCCTGCCACACACTGGCTCCTCCCATGCTGAGAGAGGTCATCGTGAGCCCTTGCCTCACACCGGCCCCTCCCACGCTGAGAGAGGTCGGCGTGAGCCCTTGCCTCACACCGGCCCCTCCCACGTTGAGAGAGGTCGGCGTGAGCCCCTTGCCTCACACCGGCCCCTCCCACGTTGAGAGAGGTCAGAGTGAGCCCTTGCCTCACACCGGCCCCTGCCACACTGACAGAGGTCCATGGGAGTCCCTTGCCTCACACCGGCCCCTCCCACACTGAGAGAGGTCAGCGTGAGCCCTTGACTCACACCGGCCCCTCCCACGCTGAGAGAGGTCCATGGGAGTCCCTTGTCTCACACCGGCCCCTCCCACGCTGAGAGAGGTCAGCGTGAGCCCTTGCCTCACACCGGCCCCTCCCATGCTGAGAGAGGTCAGCGTGACCCCCTGCCTCAACAGGCCACCGTGAGGGAGGAGCAGGGTCGCCCGCGGGCTGCTGGGAGGCACGCAGGGACTTGGGCCTGGGAGGTCACGGTGGGGTGAGAGCTGGGTCTGGAGACACTCCTGGGAGGCAACAGCGGGGCCTGCAGACGCTCGCCTCCAGCCCGAGCTGGGACTGTTCAGGTACTGGGAGGCGGGATGTGGGTCTGAAGAGCTTGGTTGCAGAAACTTCGGGGTCTACAAACGCAGGTGGGAGCTGAGCCAAAAAAGCTTGTTTGCTGGGAGGCGGGAGATGCAGCCAGGAGAAACAGCTGTGCCTGCAGAGGCCGCCATGCGGGAGGCGGAGGCCGGGCCTCCTCAAATCGGCCTCTCCAGACCCACTTGTAGCCTCCCGGCATCCTCTCCGGGCCCAGCTCTTCCTCCCGGCTGTGTCTCCAGGCCTGACTCTGGCCTCCCAACAACGTCTTTGGACTCAGCTCCTGCCCAGCTCCCAGCAGGCCCAAGTCGTCGTCAAGTCGGCCTGGAATTGGGCCCGGAAGAGCAGCAAGTCGGCCTCCCCGGGCCCAGCTCCGTCCTCTCGGCGGCCTCTCCAGGTGCAAAACTTCCTCGAGTCAGCCTCTCCAGGCCCAGCTCCTCCTGCCTCCCAGTGGCCTCTTTCAGCCCAGACCAGCTCATGGCTCTCGGCGGCCTTCCCAGGCCCCGCTTTTGACTTTTGGTGGCCTCTTCAGGCCCAGAACTTGACCTCCAGTGGGCCTTTGCAGGCCCGGCCTCCTGCCTCTCGAAGGCCTGCACGGGCCCGGACTCACAGCGGACTCACAGCGGACTCTCCATGCCCAGCTAGCTCTCGCCTCATTGCGGCCTCCCGAGTCCAAAGCTCCTGCCTCTCGGCCGCTTCGGCAGGCCCAGCTCCCGCCTGCCAGTGGCCTCTTTAGGCCCAGCTCATTCCTCACAACGGCCTTCCCAGGCCCCGTTTTTCCCTTCCGGCAGCCTCTTGGCCTCTAATTTGTTTATCTTTTGTGTATAAATCCCAAAATATTGAATTTTGGAATATTTCCACCATTATGTAAATATTTTGGTAGGTGATTTATTTGGGGTGAGTTTCTGCACCAAGCCCGAATTTTTTATTTTATTTTACTTATTATTTGGTGTTAAACAGGTTTAATGACGGTCATGGCAACTTTTTGGCACAATGGAAAATATCGCCCATGATCAACGTGTTCTGTTCTGGGGAAGGGGGCAAAGGCAGGGTGAATCACTTTCTGAAAAAATATAGCTCAAGTTGGGAGTGCAGAGGGAATGGGGAGAAAACCCTCCCGCTGCCTGTGTCGAAGTGCAGGAGCCCCCACCCCCATACTCACCTGAGTCCAGCCCCTCTGGGGAAAGAAGGGGTGCATGAACTCCCCCTAGTCCACAGGCACCTCCCTGTGGCCCAAGGCCCTCTTCACACTCCATCTTGTAGCCCCAACAGGAGCTATTTTCCGAAAAGTGAAAAGCTCTGAAGGTCCCACAATTCATGGTATGTACAGGGGCTCGGAGGAGGGAAACTGCCCAGCTTTCCCCCGGCGCAGCTGCAGGGGTAGGGGGTATAGATAAGAGGAGCAGGCGTTGGCCAGGCGTGGTGGCTCACGCCTGTAATCCCAGCACTTTGGGAGGTGGAGGCAGGCGGATCACGATGTCAGGAGATCGAAATCAGCCTGGCCAAGATGATGAAGCCCCGTCTGTACTAAAAATACAAAAATTAGCCGGATGTGGTAGCGTGCACCTGTAATCCTAGCTACCCGGAAGGCTGAGGCAGGAGAATGGCGTGAACCCGGCAGGAAGAGGTTGCAGTGAGCCAAGATCGCACCACTGCACTCCAGCCTGGGCGACAGAGCAAGACTCCGTCTCAAAAAAAAAAAAAAAAAAGAGGCAGGCCTTATTCCATCCCAAACTGAAAGGATTTGGGACCCTGATGACTGAGGAGCCTGGTAGCTCCAGGTCACCCACGCTTTCAGGCCTCTTGCCCCAGAAGGTGGCAGAATCCATTGGGAGGAAACAGGTCACCTTGGAAGGCGTCCGTGGGTCCCCATCCCCAGGGGTAGGGGCCATAGGGGGCCCGCTCTGCTGCCTTGACCATACTCCTGGGCTTTGAAGGCTCCTGGGCCCAGTAAGAAGGAGGTGGGTGCCAAGGTTGAGGAGGAAGCATCCGAGTATGTGTAGGAGGAGGACAGGGTGGGACCATAGACTTTGCCAAAAGCTGCAGGTGGATTGGGGAACCGTGGGGGCTCAGGATCCAGCAAGGGGCGGCAGGAGTAAAGGAGGAAGGAATGACAGGTGCAAATACCTTCCCACCAAAGCCCTTGTTGCCCTCTGGCTCCTCCCCAGAGTTGTCCCCACTCTCAGTCGGTCACCCACTCCTTGAACTTCAGATCAGTGTCAGTGGTGCTAAAGCCATCATCAGCAATGACATCATCACCCCCTCCTCCTCATGGATGACTGTGTGCTCCTCATCACTCGCTATGTCCTCACTGGCCATGTGCTGGGAATGAGCAGCTCAGGTGGACAGCAGCAGGGCTGCCCACTGGTCACCTCCCTCACCAGGGGCTGCAAAGTGGCCTGGAGCTCCATACTGAGTAGAAGGCTTTGGGCCAGAGTATGATGCAGTGCCAGACACCACCTGTGTCAGTTCCTGTAGTGCCTGACGGTCTATTTCCCTGCCGTCCAGGCTGTGTACCCCCCTGTGGGAGAAGGCTTGGGCCAGGCTGAGCCAGGTTCCCTGACTGTGCAGTTAACGCAATTATCACAGGGTCCTGCGGGGACATTCATCCTCAGCTTACGAAGATGACCGGATTAAGAGATTAAAGACAGGCATAGGAAATCACAAGGGTATTGATTGGGGAAGTGATAAGTGTCCATGAAATCTTCAGAATTTATGTTCAGAGATTGCAGTAAAGACAGGCCTAAGAAATTATAGAAGTATTAATTTGGGGAACTAATAAATGTCCATGAAATCTTCACAATTTATGTTCTTCTGCCGTGGCTTCAGCCAGTCCCTCCGTTTGGGGTCCCTGACTTCCCGCAACACGTTTCTCTCTACTCACAGACTTCTGACCAAATGTGTGTGCGGAGTTTCTACACCAGTTCTCCAACTCTCTGGATGCCAACTGTGTATCCCACGATTCCATTCTGACACTACCTAGAGTTAGCACAGAACCCACAGGTTAGGGGCTCAGCCCCACAAGACCACCCTCACTTCAGATGCCAGTTGCAAGTCCTAGGTTGTCACCTGTATTTGGACCAACCAGTTAGAAATCAGGGTTTCCCATGACCCTCTTCTTGAGTTTAATTATTTACTAGAACAACTCACAGAACTTAGAAAAACAGGTTTTTTTTCTTTTCTTTTTAAGACACAGGGCCTCGCTCTGTTGTCCAAGCTGGTGTGCAGTGGTGCAATCATAGCTCATTGAAGCCTCAACCTCCAGGGCTCAAGTGATTCTCCTGCTTCAGCCTCTCAAGTAGCTGGAATTACAGGGTTCCCACCACCACATTTGGCTAATGTCTTTTATTTTTTGTATAGATGGGGTCTTCTTATGTTGTTGGTTAGGGTTAGGGTTAGGGTTAGGGTCAGGGTTAGGGTGTTAGGGTTAGGGTCAGGGTCAGGGTCAGGGTCTGGGTCAGGGTCAGGGTCAGGGTCAGTTTAGCAATTCTAACAGATATAGACCAGCTGTGCTATCTCATTGTGGTTTTCAATTGTAACCACATTGTGGTTTCAATGTGTTTACTTGCCATCTGTAGATCTTCTTTGATGAGGTGTCTGTTCAGATGTGTGTGCATTTTTAGTTGGGCTGTTTAACTTATTGTTTAGTTTTAATAATTTTTTATATATTTTGAAGACAAATTCTTTCTCAGATGTGTATTTTGCAAATATTTTCTTCAATATGTGGCTTGTCTTTTTGTTCTCTTAACAAGGTCTCTTCCAGAGTATAAACTTTAAATATTAAGAAATCCACACTGTCATTTCTTTTGTGTATATCTACCTTTTGTGTCATTTGTTAAAATTCATTACCAAACCCAAAGGCAGATAGCTTTTCTTCTATTGTTTCTTCTAGAAATTGTATAGTTTTGCATTTTTAGTGTAAGGATGATTTTGAGTGATTATTTGTGTAAGTTGTAAAGTTTTCATCTATATCCATATCATTTCTTATGGTTTCCAATTAATCGTTCCCTCACTATTTTTGGGAAAGACACAGGATAGTGGGCTTTGTTAGAGTAGATAGGTAGCTAGACATGAACAGGAGGGGCCCTCCTGGAAAAGGGAAAGTCTGGGAAGGCTCACCTGGAGGGACCACCAAAAATTCACATATTAGTAGCATCTCTAGTGCTGGAGTGGATGGGCACTTGTCAATTGTGGGTAGGAGGGAGAAGAGGTGCCTATGCAGAAAGAAACACCCTAGAACTCCTCTGAAGATGCCCCAATCATTCACTCTGCAATAAAAATGTCAGAATATTGCTAGCTACATGCTGATAAGAAGGCCAAAGGGGACATTCTTAAGAGAAACCTGGCACCATAAGTACAGATTAGGGCAGAGAAGGACATTCAAAAGAGGCAGGCGCAGTAGGTACAAATGTGATCGCTGTCAGCGTGCCTGGGATGGTGGGAAGGAGGCTGGTGCTAAAGTGGATTCGTATTGATCACCACACATGTACCTCAACCAACAGTGAGGAGGTCCCACAAGCCTAAGTGGGGCAAGTTGGGGAGCTAAGGCAGCAGCAGGAAAACCAGACAAAGAAAACAGGTGGAGACTTGAGACAGAGGCAGGAATGTGAAGAAATCCAAAATAAAATTCCCTGCACAGGACTCTTAGGCTGCTTTAATGCACGCTCAGCCCACTCCTCCCTATTTTTCTACAATAAGCTCTTTACACTGTATTTCTTTTCAATGAAGTTATCTGCCATCTTTGTACTGCCTCTTGGTGAAAATGTTTCTTCCAAGTTAAACAAGAACTGGGACATCAGCTCTCCCCAGTAATAGCTCCGTTTCAGTTTGAATTTACAGAACTGATGGGGCTTAATAACTGGCGCTCTGACTTTAGTGGTGCAGGAGGCCGTCACACCAGGACCAAGAGGGCCCTGCCTAGTCCCCATCTGCCCGCAGGTGGTGTGCTGCCACGACACTGACAGCAATAGGGTCCAGCAGTGTCCCCAGCTGCCAGCAGTGGGCGTACGATGACTACACTGTGAGCAAGAGGGCCCTGCAGTGTCCTCAGCTGCCAGCAGATGGCGTACGGGCACCACACCATGAGCAAGAGGGCCCTGCAGTGCCCTGTCGTGCTGCCACTACACTGTGAGCAAGAGGATCCTGTCGTGCCCCCAGCAGCCAGAAGAGGGCGTGCCCCGACTACACTGCAAGCAAGAGGGCCTGGCAGTGTCCCCATCTGCCAGCAGGCGGGCGTGCTGCCACTACACTGTGAGCAAGAGGGCCCTGCAACGTCCCTAGCTGCCTGCAGGAGGCGTGCCGCCACTATTTTGCGAGCAAGAGAGCCCTGCAGTGCCCCGGCGCCAGCAGGGGGCGCTGGCCACTACTGTAAGCAAGAGGGCCCTGCAGTTGCCCTAGTCGCTAGCAGGGGGGGCACTGGGACGGCACCGCGGACAAGCGGGTCCTGTAGTGCCCGGCTGCAAGCAGGGGGCGCCTGAGCCCGGCATTTCGGATTACTGAGGTTCAACCCGTCTCTGCGCCGCGCCCCTGGGGACGTGCGTCTCTGCGCCTACAACGCTCCACCCCGGCGGTGGCGTGTGACTCTGCATCTGCACCACTCACCTCCCCCCAAACCCACAGCCCAACGACGTGCGTCTCTGCGCCTGCGCCGCGCCTCCCCCCCCGCCCCCCAGGGGACGCGCCTGCGCCGGCGCGCCTCAGTCAATTTAGAAAGCTTATTTTGCCAAGATTAAGGACACGCCCATGACACAGCCTCAGGAGGTCCTGACGACGTGTGTCCAAGGTGGCCAGGGTAGAGCTTGCTTTTGTACATTTTAGGGATACATGAGATGTGTAAGATGTACAGTCATTTGGCCCAGTAAGGCGGGACAACTGGAAGCAGGAAGTGGGGGTGCTTCCAGGTCAGAAGTAGGTTAGAGACAAAAGGCTGCATTCTTTTGAATCCTTCATCAGCCTTCCACTGAATACACAATTTAGTCTGGCTCAATGAATCTGCATTTTTACATAAATAATAGGGCAGAGGAAGCAGTCAGATATGCATCTGTCTCAGGTGAGGGATGACTTTGAGTGCTGTCTGTCCTTTGTCCAAAAGGAAATTCTTTGTGGGCAAATTGTGAGTGAGGTATGTACCTTTTTATCTTTGTAGCTATCTTAAGTTAGGAATAGAATGAGGGCAGGTTTGCCTGACATAGCTCCCAGCTTGACTTTTCCCTTGGCTTAGTGATTTGGGGGTCCTGAGATTTATTTTCCTTTCATGGTATCAGAACAGAGAAAAGGTAATGCATTGAGCCATGAGTTTATGACAAGATGGCTAGGAAGGAATTTTCCAGCTCCATTTTTATCTCATGGGACCACCATCATATGTATGCAATGCACGAGTGTAAAATCACATTTAGTTAAGTCAGCTTACACTAAGCTATGGACCCAGATGGTCCTGGGGCCTTTTTCCACTGGGAGATCTTTAAGGACCTTTCTTAGCTTTTCTATGCTAATTGGTATATTCATAGTTGCCTTATTTCAGTGCCCATTTTGTTAATGTGTATTTTTACTAGGAAATCACCCATTTTTTCTAGGTTTCCAGTTTGATGCAATTATTTGACTTTTAATTTCTCTTCTGTTTTTAGTTTTGTACATAATTTTCCTATCTACTTTTGCACTCTTTTTTCCATCAACAATATTTTTAAAATATACTTTTTAGCTTTTTTGAAGAATTGTTATGTTTGACAATTTTTTATGACCTAATCATGACCGTAAATGATTTTTAATTAATTTCAGGTTAATGTCTTTTGTAGGGCACAACTGTTAAAATACAAAATTACAACAAATGTGGGTTTGCAGGTCTTAATTGGCTTTTTTTTGTGGTTCTAGAATCAGGCAGCAGTCCAGACCAAAAATGGTTCAGAATGATCTGCCACACAACATGTGCGGGTTATATTTATAGCCAGAGAAAAAAAGTGACATACAGAAAACAGAAGTGAGGTATAGAGGTTGCTGGATTGGTTACAGACCTGGTTACAGCCTGGATTTGCCGTCTTGGAACTTGTTTTGAACAGCTGGCTGCTGGCCATTGACTGACACTCGGCTGATGTGATTGGCTGAACCGCCGCTATTTGTTACCATGATACATTCCCAAGTCAGATTTTCAGTTTGTTTCTATACTAAATTAGGTTGCGATTCTTCTTCTTCTTCTTTTTTCTTTTTTGAGGCGGAGTCTCGCTCTGTCACCCAGGCTGGAGTGCAGTGGCGCGATCTCAGCTCACAGCAAGCTCCGCCTCCCAGGTTCATGCCATTCTCCTGTCCCGGCCTCCCGAGTAGCTGGGACTGCAGGCTGCCACCACCAAGTCCGGCTAATTTTTTTGTATTTTTTTTTAGTAGAGACTGGGTTTCACCTTGTAAGCCATGATGGTCTCGATTTCCTGACCTCATGATCCACCCGTCTCGGCCTCCCAAAGTGCTGGGATTACAGGCGTGAGCCACGGCGCCCGGCCACGACTCTTTACAAGGACTCCTTGGGAGGCTTCTAAAGCCCAAATGTTGTTTGATGTAAGAATTCCTCCCTTTTGGTCAGCCTCTCAATTTTGAGATATTGATCAAAACTTTGGGCATTGGTGTCACTCTGTTATCGTTGTAAATTGAGTTATTAGGACTTATTTGCTTTCAGTGTGGCATTTTCAAGTTTTATTTGGTCTCAGTGCCCTCTGGGCAATATCAGAACACTGTTGTGTAAGGCGGAAATAGAGCAATAGAAAATAACAACTGACTTGTTAATATCAGATTACTTCAAGTTACTTGTTTTGGTAAGAATTAAAGCAGAGGGGACTTCTTTATGCTGACTCAGGTAGACTGGAATCTCTTCAGGGAAAAAGGGAGCTCTTTTGGGATCTATCTACTTCCTTAAAGTTTCAGCTTTGTTGTGTGTCATTCAGCGTGAGTGTCTCCATTCTGGTTTTGCCTGCTCAGTGTGGCCTAATGCGGGAGTTGTGACCAAAACAGTGACCTCCCGTAATTTGTTCAACAGTTCTCCCCTTTTGGTTAGGTTCCTACCTAGGTGAGGGTGTAACTAAAAACTTAGGGCATTAGCAGTATTCTCAGTAACTATCATTTTAGGTTTCCGGTCTCAACACATCATTTAAGAAGTCAGTAAAGCTTTCTTCTATTGTGACAGCATATTTAATACTGAGAAAGAAAAGAAAATTTCTATCTTGCGAATGTGAGCTTCCTCTAAATTATCAGGTCCAGGGAGGCGTGGGAATGAGGCAGCAGTCACGTCCCATTTCCCTCTTAGCTAAGTAATCATATCTTGAAGCTGCTTGCTATGTAGACTAGACTGACTGTCATCAGCTATAGATTAACCTAAGAGTGTCTTTGAATATTTTTTTCCAGTGGCAAATATTTGCTTCTGTTGTATCGTAGCTGAAAGGAATGCTGGGAAACAAAATAAAGACAAGCATTCATTAGAATAAGTGATCCAGTCACAAGGAATCAATTTGAACTTTTTTTTTTTTTCACAAAGTCATACTTTGAAAACGTCCAGCCGTAAATTGAAATAGTCTCCAAAATGTGAATTTTTTTCCCTGGTTCTAAGATGACCAGCTTTCTTAGAGAGTGAACTACACCATAAGAAAAATGATATGACCATGTTTACACGTATATGTTATCTTAACATAAAACATGTAAAAGGGGCATTTCTTTGAAAGTATATATTAGTCTGTATAATTTACTTTGCAGTATCATGAATGCTCTTATTTTTAAAAATAGGAGTAGTTACTGTCAATTACTAATTTTTAGTACAAATAATTTAGCAGATATCTGAAAAAATTACAATTTTTAAATAGAGGTTTTATTTTAAATTTGTTTTAGATTCATACAGAAATTGGGAAGAAAATGCAGATTTCCCATGTAGATGCAACCTAGTTTCCCCTCTTTTTAACATATCAACATGTATCAGATAGGTTTAACATCTTTTTTTTTTTTTTTTTCCCAGACAGAGTCTCAACCAGGCTGGAGTGCAGTGGCATGATCTCGGCTCACTGCAACCTCCGCCTCCCAGGTTCAAGTGATTCTCCTGCCTCAGCCTCCTGAGTAGCTGGTATTACAGGCGCCTGCCATCATGCCCGGCTAATTTTTGTATTTTTAGTAGAGATGAGGTTTCACCACGTTGGCCAGGCTGGTCTTGAACTCCTGATCTCAGGTGATCCACCCACCTCAGCCTCCCAAAGTGCTGGGATTACAGGCATGAGCCACCACTCCTGACCAACATCTTACATCATTTCTTGTCATACTTAATGACTGGGTATTACTATATTATTAAATAAGCTCACATGTTATTTGGTTTCCCTTAGTTCTGCCTTTTTCTCTCCCAGGATCCTATCTAGGATCCCATAGGACATTTAGTCATCATGTCAGGCTCTTCTTGGCTGTGACAGTCTCTCAGACTTTACTTCTGAGGACCTGGAATAGTGTTAGGAGGATTGGTCAGGTATTGTGTAGAATGTCCTCCATTGTGGTTTACTTGGGGTTTTTCTCATAATCAGCCTGGGTTTAGGGGTTTGGGGGAAGCAGAGCAGATGTGTAGTGTGTCCACGAAAAGAGTCAAAGACTGTAAAATATTTGAAGAGATGTATTCTGAGCCAAATATGAGTGACCATGGCCCTTGACACAGCCCTCAGGAGACCCTGAGAACATGTGCTCAAGGTCGTTGGGGTGCAGGTTGGTTCTATACATTTTAGGGAGATAGGAGACATCAATCAAGTGTATTTAAGATATATATTGGTTCGGTCCAGAAAGGTGGGACAACCCAATGGATTAGGGTGGGGTGGGGCTTCCAGGTTATAGGTACATTTAAAATTTTTCTGATTGGCAGTTTGTTGAAAGACTTACTATCAATAGAAAGGAGTGTCTGGGCTATGATAAGGGGTTATGGAGACCAAGGTTTTATCATGGAGATGAAGCTTGCAGGTAGCAGGCTTCAGAGAGAATAGATTGTAAATGTTTCTTATCAGATTTTAGGTTGTGTTTATGTTAAATGCTGATTGGCTTTTCCTGAATTCCAAAAGGGAGGAGGGCATCATGAGGCATGTCTGACCACCTCTTTCCCATCATAGCCTGAACCAGTCTTCCAGGTTAACTTTGGTGTCCCCTGGTGGAGAGGTGGTTGTGGGAAAGATCTTTGAATTTTATTTTTGGTTTGCAAGTGCTAGTCTAGTCACTTCATGCTCTCAAGATGTGTTATTACCATTAATGTTAACTTTTATCACTTGGTTGAGGCAGTGTTTTCAGGTTTTTCACTGTGAAGTTACTTTTTTCCCATGTCTATATTGTATGTATGCTTTTGGAGGAAGTCATCATGCAGAGCTCATACTTAAAGGAGTGGGGAGTTAGCCCCACCTCCTTGATGGCTGTCTATATCAGGTATTTGGAATTCTTCTGTATAAGAGATTTCTATTCAGCCCATTTGCATATCTGTTTAATCATTTATTTATACCAGTATGGGTCCACAGATAGTTACTTTAATCTTTTGGTTGTTATCTAATTGTACAGTATTTTGTTGCTCTTTGTTCATAGCTGTGGCCATTGGTAGCTCTTTCCACTGGCTCCTTTTACATAATTTCATGGTTTTTTTTTTATAATTTATTTCTGTTACTTCAAAAGTACCCTGGCTCATATATTTTCTGTCCCAGTCCTAGTTTCAGCTATTTCTTCTAATAGCCCTGATTTCTTTTGTTAGAGAATGGTATGAAAAACTTACATCTGGCCACTAAATGTGGTCATTGCGTCATGATACTTACAGCTGACAGTGCAAAGAAATATATGTGTGTCTTCTAACTTATATGTACCCACTTAATTATAAAGGTTTCTATGTGGAACCATCTATGTATATGTTAAGCTAAATGTGAGTTTATACTTATGTTGTATATATATATATTCTGACTCATTATGACAGAGATCATTCTAGGCTTCCCTATTTTTTATCTGTAACTTCTCACTGTAATAGTGAGGAACCTGGCTCCTACTATCTGCCATTTATTTCATCCCTTGTACCATTGGGAACAAGGAGTTCATTCTTGATCAAGATTCCAGGTTGGGACTTAATAAGAAATATATGTTTGGTCTGTGTCTGCAGTTCCTGGTACAGAGCTTCTAAAACTATTATAATTTCCTGAACAGTAGGGCTGCTAGGAGCATCTTGTGTTCTAATATTTGGTCTTTGGCCCTGGTTCCTGATGCAGAGTTCCTAAATCTCTTGGAATCTCCTGGATAATAGGAATGGCTTCTGTTCTAATAAGGACACTCTGTGGGTTCCTGGATGGTTTCAGGATGGGGATGGTCACCAGAAAGACCAAGCCATGATAAGAAGGTTGTAACTTTTAGCTTAACATGCAATCCTTTGAGGGTGTGAAGGGACTGGAAATGGAGTTAATAATCCATCATGTCTACATGATGAAGCTTCCATAAAAATTCCTAAAATATGGAATTTGGAAAGTTCCAGATCAAGGCTGACAGATTTGATGTCTAGTGAGGGCTCATCTATCATAGATAGTGCCTTTTAGCATGTCGTGACATGGCAGAATGGGGAAACGGGCTCCTAGATGCTTTTATAAGGGCACTGGTTTCATTCATGAGGACAGCACTCTCATGATCCGATCACCTCTCGGTTACCTCTGAATACCATCCCTTTGGGGATTACATTTCAAAATAGGAATTTGGGGTGGGGGTGTACACACATTGAGACCATAATAACTAGTAAACATAAGTAAGTATTTCCTAGTTCCATAAGCCATCATAGCAAATTGTCAAACCTGAAGAGGGGGTGTAGGAATACCTAGTTTCTAGCCAAGTCATATAGAAGTTTGGGTAAACTGGGGATTCACAACTTGTGATTGGCATCTGAGGTTGTGGACAGTCTGGTGTTACTAAGCCCTTAACCTGTAGGGTGTATACTAACTCCAGGTAATCAGTGTCACAGTTGAATTACAGGATACCCAATTGTTTTCCAGAGAGTTGGAATATCAGTTGGTATGGGAAACACCCCCCACCCCCCACAATTTGCTGTTAAAAGTGGAGTGTTGATAGTATAGAGGAAAATCATGGTTATTTTTCTTTTTACAGATATAGTAGTTTCAAAATTAACTATTATCCCTATGGGAAATAACTTTATAAAATAGAGTCCACTGTTCGTGTATATAGTACGTTTTGTTTTTAGTCTATGGATTCTACTCATTTCCAGCTCAGCACCTTTGGCCCACCACTTGCAACATACATTGGTAATACAGTTAGATTCTTGGTTGCACTCTGTATTTTGTCCTTAGATACTTCCACATCCTAAATAATTTAATTTGTGTAGATTGTGATTTGTTCTTTGTGCATTAAAATTCTGTGGGTTTTATCAAATGCATAGTGTCAGATATCCACTACTGAAGTAGCATACAGAATACTTCAAATCCCCACCCCAGACAGTCACTGATCTGACTATCATCTCTTTGGTTGTGCTTTTTCCAGAATGTTATATGAATGGAGTCATATAATGTATAGCATCTTCATACTGCCACCCTTTACTTAGCAACATAGATGCAAGATTCATTCATTTGTTTTCATGGATTGACAGTTCATTCCTTTCTGTTGGTGAATGGTATTCCATTGCATGGTTGTACTTCAAATTGATTGTGCATTCAGCTATTGAAGAACGTTCTGATTACTTCAAGTTTTGGCCATTATCAGTAGAGTGCCTCGTATATAATTACATGCTAGTTTTTGTTTGAACATAATTTTTCAAAGCAGCTGTCTAAACATACACAATTTAGGGGTGCATTTGTTGGATTGTAAGGTAAGACTTGTTTATCTTTGGGAAAAACTGTCAAACTATTTCCCAAAGTGGCTGTACCCATTCATGCATTCTGCCAGTAATGAATGGCCGTACCTATTGTTCTTCAACCTCCAATTGTTACTGTTGAGCTTTTTTAAGAGTCCCACAGTTGTACTAGGTGTGCAGTGATATCTCAGCATTATTTTAATTTGCAGTCTCCTAATGAGATATATTGAGCATCCTTTTGTGTGATTATGTGCTATCTGTATATTTTCTTTTTTTTCTTTTTTCTTTCTATTTTTATTGAGATAGAGTCTCGTTCTGTCACTCAGGCTGGAGTGCAGTGGCGTGATCTTGGGTCACTGCAACCTCCACCTCCGATGTTCAAGCAATTCTCTTGCATCAGCCTCCCAAGTAGCTGGGATTACAGGCACCCACCACCATGCCTTGCTAATTTTTTTGTATTTTTAGTAGAGAGGGGGTATCACTATGTTGGCCAGGCTGATCTCAAATTCCTGACCTCGGGTGACTCACCCACCTCAGCCTCCCAAAGTGCTGGGGTTATAGGCATGAGCCACCACACCTGGCCTGCTATCTATGTATTTTATTTGGCTGGATGTCTGTTCAGATATTTACCCAGTTTTATTTGGGTTTTTAGTTTTCTTAGTGTTCGTTTGAAGAGTTCTTTGTGTATTTTCAATACAGTTTTTAAAATCACGTTTGTATTCTGTAAATATCTTCTCACAGTGTGTCTTGTCTTTTTGTTCTCTGAATAGGGTTTTTCATAGTAGAAAATTTAGCTTTATAAAGCCTGTTCTCAGTATTTTCACGAATTGGCACTTGATGCTGTGTGTTAAAACTCAACACCAGATCCAATGTCTCTTAGGTTTTCTTTTAGATTATTTATAGTTTTGCATTTGAAGTTGTAGTCTCTGGACTATTTTGAGTAGGTTTTTGTGTTTTAATTTGTGTATAGAGTCATTTCATTCTATATGGCTTCCAAATAATTCTTCCATCACCATTTATGGGAAGGGTATGGATATAGTGGCCTTTATTTCGGTTTGAATTTGCAAAATTATGACACTGAATAAACTGAATATTGAATTTTATGGGTATTTCAGGACAGCCAGGAGGGGGCGCACATCCGCCGAGAAACTGTGGGCAAGAGCGTCTGTGCTGAACCACGGAGCCACCAGAGGGCGCGCGATCCCGCCCCAACCAACTTCCCGCGGAGGTGCCAGAAGCAGCGAGGAGCTTCAACTTCCCCAGTGCAGCACGAGGGTCGTGTTAACTTGGTGTTCTTCATTGGTGAGTAAAAAGCTCCTGTCCACGGCCCTGAGTGCCAAGGAGTGAGTCTTTAGAGCACTCAGCAGAGGAAGAAATTCATCTAGAAAAATAAAATCCCCAAATCTCACTGTTTGGAGTACACCTTAATATCACTGTCAACGTCCAAGACACAGTGGCTGCTAATATATATTCTTACAGTGGCCTCTAATATAATAATCACACTGTGCCCTACATTACTATGATATCCACACCGTGCCCTAACACCCATATAATATCCACACCATGCCCTAACACTGATGTAATCCACACCATCGCTTCCAATACTAATGTAATAATATCCACACCATGCCCTAACACTGATATAATCCACACCATCGCTTCCAATACTAATGTAGTAATATCCACACCATGCCCTATCACTGATCTAGTCCACACCATCGCTTCCAATACTAATGTAGTAATATCCACACCATGCCCTATCACTGATCTAATCCACACCATCGCTTCCAATACTAATGTAATAATATCCACACCATGCCCTATCACTGATCTAGTCCACACCATCGCTTCCAATACTAATGTAGTAATATCCACACCATGCCCTAACACTGATCTAATCCACACCATCACTTCCAATACTAATGTACTAATATCCACACCATACCCTATCACTGATCTAGTCCACACCATGGCTTCCAATGCTAATGTCATAATATCCACACCATGCCCTGTCGGTGATCTAATCCACACCATCGCTTCCAATACTATTGTAGTAATATCCACACCAGGACCTAACAGTGATCTAATCCACACCATCTCTTCGAATACTAATGTAATTTTATCCACACCACGCCCTATCACTGATCTAGTCCACGGCATTGCTTCCAATACTAATGAAATGATTTCCACACCATGCCCTATGACTGATCTAATCCACACCATCGCTTCCAATACTAAAGTAGTATTATCCACAGCATGCCCTATCACTGTTCTAATTCACACCATCGCTTCCAATACTAATATAGTAATATCCACACCATGCCCTGTCACTGATCTAATCCACACCATCGCTTCTGATATTAATGTAATAAAATCCACAACATGCCCTATCACTGATCTAGTCCACACCATCGCTTCCACTAGTAATGTAATAAAATCCACACCATGCCCTAACACTGATCTAATCCACACCATCATTTCCAGTACTAATGTAATAATATACACAGCATACCCTATCACTGATCTAATCCACACCATCGCTTCCAATACTAATGTAGTGATATCCACACCATGCCCTATCACTGAAGTAATCCACACCATCGCTTCCAATGCTAATGTAATAACATCCACACCAAGTCCTATCACTGATCTAATCCACACCATCACTTCCAATATTAATGTAATTATATCCACACCATGCCCTATCAGTGATCTAGTCCACACCATCGTTTCCAATACTAATGTACTAATATCCACACCATGCCCTAACACTGATCTAATCCACACCATCGCTTCCAATACTAATGTAGTAATATCCACACCTTGCCCTATCACTGATCTAATCCACACCATCGCTTCCAATACTAATGTAATAATATCCACTCCATGCCCTATGACTGATCTAATCCACACCATCGCTTCCAATGCTAATGAAATAATTTCCACACAATAACCTATCACCGATCTAATCCACACCATCGCTTCCAATACTAATGTAGTAATATCCACACCATGCCCTATCACTGATCTAGTTCACACTGTCGTTTGCAAAGCTAACGTAATAATATCCACACCATACCCTAACAATGATCCAATCCACACCATCGCTTCCAATACTAATGTAGTAATACCCACACCATGACCTAACACTGATCTAATCCACACCATCGCTTCCAATACTAATGTAATAATATCCACACCATGCCTTAACACTGATCTAGTCCACACCATCGCCTCCAATACTAATGTAATAATATCCACACCATGCCCTATCACTGACGTAATCCACACCATCGCTTTCAATACTAATGTAATAATATCCATACCATGACTTAACAGTGATCTAATCCACACCATCACTTCCAGTATTAATGTAATAATGTCCACACCATACCCTATCACTGATCTAGTCCACACCATCACTACCAATACTAATGTAATAATATTCACAACATGCCTTAACACTGATCTAATCCACACCATCACTTCCAATACTAATGTAGTAATATCCACACCATGCTCTATCACTGATCCAATCCACATCATCGCTTCTAATACTTATGTAGTAATATCCACACCATGCCCTATCACTGATCTAATCCAGACCATCGCCTCCAATCCTAATGTAATAATATCCACACCATACCCTAATACTGATCAAGTCCACACCATCGCCTCCAATACTAATGTAGTAATATTCTCACCATGCCCTATCGCTGATCTAGTCCACACCATCGCTTCCAATACTAATGTAATAATATCCACACCATGCCCTATCACTGATCTAATCCACACCATCGCTTCCAATACTAATGTAATAATATCCACACCATGCCTTAACACTGATCTAATCCACACCATCGCCTCCAATAGTAATGTAATAATATCCACACCATGCCCTATCACTGATCTAATCCACACCATCGTTTCCAATACTTATGTAATAATATCCACACCATGCCTTAACACTGATCTAATCCACACCATCACTTCCAATACTAATGTAGTAATATCCACACCTTGCCTTAACACCGATCTAATCCACACCATCGCCTCCTATACTAATGTAATAATATCCACACCATACCCTATCAGTGATCTAATCCGCACCATCGTTTCAAATACTAATGTAATAATATCCACACCATGCCTTAACACTGATCTAATCCACACCATGACTTCCAATACTAATGTAGTAATATCCACACCATGCCTTAACACTGATCTAATCCACACCATCGCCTCCAATAGATATGTAATAATATCCACACCATGCCCTGTCACTGATCTAATCCACACCATCGTTTCCAATACTAATATAATAATATCCACACCATGCCCTATCCCTGATATAATCCACACCATCGCTTCAAATACTAATGTAGTAATATCCACACCATGCCCTATCACTGATCTAATCCACACCATCGCTTCCAATACTAATGTAATAATATCCACACCATGCCCTGTCACTGATGTAATCCACACCATCGCTTCCAATACTAATGTAATAATATCCACACCATGCCGTATCACTAATCTCATCCACACCATCCCCTCCAATACTAATGTAATAATATCCACACCATGCCCTATCACTGATGTAATCCACACCATCGCTTCCAATACTAATGTAATAATATCCACACCATGCCTAAACACTGATCTAATCCACACCATCGCTTCCAATACTAATGTAATAATATCCACGCCATGCCCTATCACTGATCTAATCCACACCATCGCTTCCAATACTAATGTAGTAATATCCCCGCCATGCGTTAACACTGATCTAATCCACACCATCGCCTCCAATACTAATGTTATAATATCCACACCATGCCCTATCAGTGATCTAATCCACACCATCACCTCCAATACTAATGTAATAATGCCCACACCATGCCCTAACAATGATGTAATCCACACCATCGCCTCCAGTACTAATGTAATAATATCGACACCATGCCCTATCACTGATCTAATCAACAGCATCGCTTCCAATACTAATGTAGTAATATCCGCACCATGCCCTGTCACTGATCTAGTCCACACCATCGCTTCCAATACTATTGTGATAACATCCACACCATGCTCTATCACTGAACTCATCCACACCATCGCTTCCAATACTAATGTAATAATATGGACACCATGCCTTAACACTGATCTAATTCACTCCATCCCTTCCAATACTAATGTGGTCATATCCACACCATGCCTTAACACTGATCTAATCCACACCATCGCCTCTAATGCTAATGTTATAATATCCACACCATGCCCTATCAGTGATCTAATCCACACCATCGCCTCCAATACTAATGTAGTAATGTCCACACCATGCCCTAACACTGATGTAATCCACACCGTCACCTCCAATAGTAATGTAATATCGACACCATGCCCTATCACTGATCTAATCCACACCATCGCCTCCAGTACTAATGTAATAATATCCACACCATACCCTATCACTGGTCTAATCCACAGCATAGCTTCCAATGCTGGTGTAATAATATCAACACCATGCCTTAACACTGATCTAATCCACACCGTCACTTCCAATACTAATGTAATAATACCCACACCATGCCCTATCACTGGTCTAATCCACACCATCGCTTCCAATACTAATGTAGTAATATCCACACCATGCCCTATCACTGATCTAATCCACACTATCCTTTCCAATACTAATGTAATAATATCCACACCATGTCCTATCACTGATCTAATACACAGCATCGCTTCCAATACTAATGTAGTAATATCCACTCCATGCCCTATCACTGATCTAATCCACACCATCGCTTCCAATGCTAATGAAATAATTTCCACACAATAACCTATCACCGATCTAATCCACACCATCACTTCCAATATTAATGTAGTAATATCCACACCATGCCCTATCACTGATCTAGTTCACACCGTCGTTTGCAAAGCTAACGTAATAATATCCACACCATATCCTAACACTGATCCAATCCACACCATCGCTTCCAATACTAATGTAGTAATATCCACAGGATGCAGTAACACTGATCTAATCCACACTATCCTTTCCAATACTAATGTAATAATATCCACACCATGTCCTATCACTGATCTAATACACAGCATCGCTTCCAATACTAATGTAGTAATATCCACACCATGCCCTATCACTGATCTAATCCACACCATCGCTTCCAATACTAATGTAATAATATCCATACCATGCCCTAACACTGATCTAATCCACACCATCACTTCCAATACTAATGTAGTAATATCCACACCATGCCTTAACACTGATCTAATCCACACGATCGCCTCCTATACTAATGTAATAATATCCACACCATGCCCTATGACTGATCTAATCCACACCATCGTTTCAAATACTAATGTAATAGTATCCACACCATGCCCTATCACTGATCTAGTCCACACCATCGCTTCCAATACTAATGTAATAATATCCACACCATGCCCTATCACTGATCTAATCCACACCATTGCTTCCAATACTAATGTAATAATATCCACACCATGCCCTATCACTGATCTAATCCACACCATTGCTTCCAATACTAACGTAATAATATCCACACCATGCCTTAACACTGATCTAATCCACACCATCACTTCCAATACTAATGTAGTAATATCCACACCATGCCTTAACACTGATCTAATCCACACGATCGCCTCCTATACTAATGTAATAATATCCACACCATGCCCTATGACTGATCTAATCCACACCATCGTTTCAAATACTAATGTAATAGTATCCACACCATGCCCTATCACTGATCTAGTCCACACCATCGCTTCCAATACTAATGTAATAATATCCACACCATGCCCTATCACTGATCTAATCCACACCATTGCTTCCAATACTAATGTAATAATATCCACACCATGCCCTATCACTGATCTAATCCACACCATTGCTTCCAATACTAACGTAATAATATCCACACCATGCCTTAACACTGATCTAATCCACACCATCACTTCCAATACTAATGTAGTAATATCCACACCATGCCTTAACACTGATCTAATCCACACGATCGCCTCCTATACTAATGTAATAATATCCACACCATGCCCTATGACTGATCTAATCCACACCATCGTTTCAAATACTAATGTAATAGTATCCACACCATGCCCTATCACTGATCTAGTCCACACCATCGCTTCCAATACTAATGTAATAATATCCACACCATGCCCTATCACTGATCTAATCCACACCATTGCTTCCAATACTAACGTAATAATATCCACACCATGCCTTAACACTGATCTAATCCACACCATCGCTTCCAATACTAATGTAGTAATATCCACACCATGCCCTATCACTGATCTAATCCACAGCATCGCCTCCAATACTAATGTAATAATATCCACACCATGCCCTATCACTGATCTAATCCACACCATTGCTTCCAATACTAACGTAATAATATCCACACCATGCCTTAACACTGATCTAATCCACAGCATCGCTCCCAATACTAATGCGATAATATCCACACCATGCCCTAACAATGATGTAATCCACACCATCGCTTCCAATACTAATGTAATAATATCCACACCATGCCCTAACACTGATCTAATCCACATCATCGCTACTAATACTAATGTAATAATATCCACACCATGCCCTAACACTGATCTAATCCACACCATCCCTTCCAGTACTAATGTAATAATATCCACACCATGCCCTGTCACTTATCTACTCCACACCATCGCTTCCAATACTAATGTAGTAATATCCAAACCATGCCCTATCACTGATCTAATCCACACCATCGCTTCCAATACTAATGTAATAGTATGCACACCATGCCTTAACACTGATGTAATTCACACCATCCCTTCCAATACTAATGTGGTCATATCCACACCATGCCTTAACACTGGTCTAATCCAAACCATCGCCTCCAATAGTACTGTAATATTATCCACACCGTGCCCAATCGCTGATCTAATCCACACTATCCTTTCCAATACTAATGTAATAATATCCACACCATGTCCTATCACTGATCTAATCCACACCATCCCTTCCAATACTAAGGTAGTAATATCCGCACCATGCCCTGTCACTGATCTAGTCCACACCATCGCTTCCAATTCTAATGTAATAATATCCACACCATGCCCTATCACAGTTCTAGTCCACACCATCGCCTCCAATAGTAATGAAATAATATCCACACCATGCCCTATCACTGATCTAATCGACAACATCGCTTCCAATACTAATGTAATAATATCCACACCATGCCTTAACACTGATCTAATCCACACCATCACTTCCAATACTAATGTAATAATATCCACACCATGCCCTACCACTGATCTAGTCCACACCATCGCCTCCTATACTAATGTAATAATATCCACACCATGCCCTACCACTGATCTAGTCCACACCATCGCCTCCAATACTAATGTAATAATATCCACACCGTGCCCTATCACTGATCTAATCCACACCATCGCTTTCAATACTAATATAATAATATCTATACCATGACTTAACACTGATCTAATCCACACCATCACTTCCAATACTAATGGAATAATATCCACACCATTCCCTATCATTGATCTAATCGATACCATCGCTTCAAATACTAATGTAGTAATATCCACACCGTGCCTTAACACTGATCTAATCCACACCATCACTTCCAATACTAATGTAGTAATATCCACACCATGCCTTAACACTGATCTAATCCACACCATCGCCTCCAATACTAATGTAATTATATCCACACCATACCCTAACACTGATCTAATCCACACCATCGCCTCCAATACTAATGTAATAATATCCACACCATGCCCTATCACTGATGTAGTCCACACCATCACCTCCAGTACTAATGTAATAATATCCACACCATGCCCTGTCACTGATCTAATCCACACCATCGCTTCCAATACTAATGCATTGGGGGAGTAACCTGATGAGATTCATGGATTAGAGACATGGCTGTGGCTGCTGTGGAGAAGGCACCAGGGAGAGCAGATGGCTCAATGGGTGTGCAGGAGACCTCTCCCTGAGTTTAGGGAGAGGTTTTTAAAACAGAAGAAGTTTGAGTAATTTAAATGATGATGAGAAGAAGCTAAAAGTGGGGGATAGGTTAAAGATACAGGAGAGTGGGAGGAAGAACCGACAAGTGAGGTTCCAGAGAGAGCAGGAGAAGAGGAGATTCCCATAGGGGGATTAACACTTTCTTTTTTCTTTCTAAGACAGGGTCTCACTCTGTCGCCCAGGCTGGAGTGCAGTGGCACAATCTTGGCTCACTGTAGTGTAGACTTCCCAGGCTCAAGGGATTTCTCCCACCCCAGACTCCCAGGTAGCTGGAACTACGGGTGTGCACCACTACCACACCTGGCTAATGTCTCTTTTTTTTGGTAGACACAGAGTCTCACTATTTAACACTGATTGGTCTCCAACTCCTGGCCTCAAGCGATCCTCCTGCCTAGGCTGCCTAGGGTTGTTTTAGGGTCAGGGCCCAGGGTTAGGGTTGTTTTAGGGTCAGGGCCCAGGGTTAGGGTTTCAGGCTCAGGTCCAGGGCCCAGGGTTGGGGTTTCAGGCTCAGGGCCAGAGCCCAAGGTTAGGGTTTTAGGTTCAGGGTCAGGGCCCAGGGTTAAGGTTTTAGGCTCAGGACCAGGGCCCAGGGTTAGGGTTTTAGGCTCAGGGCCAGGGCCCAGGGTTAGGGTTTTAGGCTCAGGGCCAGGGCCCAGGGTTAGGGTTTTAGGGTCAGGGCCCAGGGTTAGGGTTGTTTTAGGGTCAGGGCCCCGGGCCCAGGGTTAGGGTTTTAGGGCCAGGGCCCGTGGCCCAGGGTTAGGGCTTTAGGGCCAGGGCCCGGGGCACAGGGTTAGGGCTTTAGGGCCAGGGCCCGGGGCCCAGGGTTAGGGCTTTAGGGGCAGGGCCCGGGGCCCAGGGTTAGGGCTTTAGGGGCAGGGCCCGGGGCCCAGGGTTAGGGCTTTAGGGTCAGGGCCCGGAGCCCAGGGTTAGGGTTGTTTTAGGGTCAGGGCCCGGGGCCCTAAGTTAGGGTTGTTTTAGGGTCAGGGCCCAGGGTTAGTGTTGTTTTAGGGTCAGGGCCCAGGGTTAGTGTTGTTTTAGGGTCAGGGCCCAGGGTTAGGGTTGTTTTAGGGTCAGGGCCCAGGGTTAGGGTTGTTATAGGGTCAGTGCCAGGGCCCAGGGTTAGCGTTGTTTTAGGGTCAGGGCCAGGGCCCAGGGTTAGGGTTGTTTTAGGGTCAGGGCCAGGGCCCAAAGTTAGGGTTGTTTTAGGGTCAGGGCCCAGGGTTAGGGTTTTAGGCTCAGGTCCAGGGCCCAGGGTTAGGGTTTTAGGGTCAGGGCCAGGGCCCAGGTTTAGGGTTGTTTTAGAGTCAGGGCCAGGGCCCAGGGTTAGGGTCGTTTTAGGGTCATGGCCAGGTCCCAGGGTTAGGGTTCTTTTAGGGTCAGGGCCAGGGCCCAGGGTTATGGTTGTTTTAGGGTCAGGGCCCAGGGTTAGGTTTGTTTTAGGGTCAGGGCCCAGGGTTAGGGTTGTTTTAGGGTCAGGGCCAAGGGTTAGGGTTGTTTTAGTGTCAGGGCCCAGGGTTATGGTTCTTTTAGGGTTAGGGCCCAGGGTTAGGGTTTTAGGCTCAGGGCCAGGGCGCAGGGTTAGGGTTTTAGGCTCAGGGCCAGGGCCCAGGATTGGGGTTTCAGGCTCAGGGCCAGAGCCCAAGGTTAGGGTTTTAGGCTCAGTGTCAGGGCCCAGGGTTAGGGTTGTTTTAGGGTCACGGCCCAGGGGTAGGGATGTTTTAAGGTCAGGGCCCAGGGGTAGGGTTGTTTTAGGGACAGGGCCCAGGGTTAGGGTTGTTATAGGGTCAGGGCCCAGGGTTAGGGTTGTTTTAGGGTCCCGGCCCAGGGTTAGGGTTGTTTTAGGGTCAGGGCCCAGGGTTAGGGTTGTTTTAGGGTCAGGGCCCAGGGTTAGGGTTGTTTTAGGGTCAGGGTCCAGGGTTAGGGTTGTTTTAGGGTCAGGGCCCAGGGTTAGGGTTGTTTTAGGGTCAGGGCCAGGGCCCTGGTTTAGGGTTGTTTAAGGGTCAGGGCCAGGGCCCAGGGTTAATGTTGTTTTAGGGTCAGGGCCAGGGCCCAAATTTAGGGTTGTTTTAGGGTCAGGGCCCAGGGTTAGGGTTTTAGGCTCAGGTCCAGGGCCTAGCGTTAGGGTTTTAGGCTCTGGGCCAGGGCCCAGGGTTAGGGTTGTTTTAGGGTCAGGGCCAGGGCCCAGGTTTAGCGTTGTTTTAGGGTCAGGGCCCAGGGTTAGGGTTTTAGGCTCAGGTCCAGGGCCTAGCGTTAGGGTTTTAGGCTCTGGGCCAGGGCCCAGGGTTAGGGTTGTTTTAGGGTCAGGGCCAGGGCCCAGGTTTAGCGTTGTTTTAGGGTCAGGGCCAGAGCCCAGGGTTAGGGTTGTTTTAGGGACAGGGCCAGGGCCCAAAGTTAGGGTTGTTTTAGGGTCAGGGCCCAGGGTTAGGGTTTTAGGCTCAGGTCCAGGGCCCAGGGTTAGGGTTTTAGGCTCAGGGCCAGGGCCCAGGTTTAGGGTTGTTTTAGGGTCAGGGCCAGGGCCCAGGTTTAGCATTGTTTTAGGGTCAGGGCCAGAGCCCAGGGTTAGGGTTGTTTTAGGGACAGGGCCAGGGCCCAAAGTTAGGGTTGTTTTAGGGTCAGGGCCCAGGGTTAGGGTTTTAGGCTCAGGTCCAGGGCCCAGGGTTAGGGTTTTAGGCTCAGGGCCAGGGCCCAGGTTTAGGGTTGTTTTAGGGTCAGGGCCAGGGCCCTGGGTTAGGGTTGTTTTAGGGTCATGGCCAGGGCCCAGGGTTAGGGTTGTTTTAGGGTCAGGGCCAGGGCCCAGGGTTATGGTTGTTTTAGGGTCAGGGACTAGGGTTAGGGTTGTTTTAGGGTCAGGGCCCAGGGTTGGGGTTGATTTAGGGTCAGGGCCAAGGGTTCGGGTTGTTTTGGGGTCAGGGCCCAGGGTTAGGGTTGTTTTAGGGACAGGGTCCAGGGTTAGGGTTGTTTTGGGGTCAGGGCCCAGGGTTAGGGTTGTTTTGGGGTCAGGGCCCAGGGTTAGGGTTGGTTTAGGGTCAGGGCCCAGGGTTAGGGTTGTTTTAGGGTCAGGGTCCAGGGTTAGGGTTGTTTTAGGGTCAGGGCCCAGGGTTAGGGTTGTTTTAGGGTCAGGGCCAGGGCCCAGGTTTAAGGTTGTTTTAGGGTCAGGGCCCAGGGTTAGGGTTTTAGGCTCAGGTCCAGGGCCCAGGGATAGGGTTTTAGGCTCTGGGCCAGGGCCCAGGTTTAGGGTTGTTTTAGGGTCAGGTCCAGGGCTCAGGGTTAGGGTTGTTTTAGGGTCATGGCCAGGGCCCAGGGTTAGGGTTGTTTTAGGGTCAGGGTCAGGGCCCAGGGTTATGGTTGTTTTAGGGTCAGAGCCCAGGGTTAGGGTTGTTTTAGGGTCAGGGCCCAGGGTTGGGGTTGTTTTAGGGTCAGGGCCAAGGGTTAGGGTTGTTTTAGGGTCAGGGCCCATGGTTATGGTTGTTTTAGTGTTAGGGCCCAGGGTTAGGGTTTTAGGCTCAGGGCCAGGGCCCAGGGTTAGGGTTTTAGGCTCAGGGCCAGGGCCTAGGGTTGGGGTTTCAGGCTCAGGGCCAGAGCCCAAGGTTAGGGTTTTCGGCTCAGGGCCAGGGCCCAGGGTTAGGGTTTTAGGCTCAGGGCCAGGGCCCAGGGTTAGGGTTGTTTTAGGGTCAGGGCCAGGGCCCAGGGTTAGGGTTGTTTTAGGGTCAGGGCCAGGGCCCAGGGCTACGGGTGTTTTAGGGTCAGGGCCAGGGCCCAAAGTTAGGGTTGTTTTAGGGTCAGGGCCCAGGGTTAGGGTTTTAGGCTCAGGTCCAGGGCCCAGGTTTAGGGTTTTTTTAGGGTCAGGGCCAGGGCCCAGGGTTAGGGTTGTTTTAGGGTTAGGGCCAGGGCCCAGGGTTAGGGTTATTTTAGGGTCAGGGCCCAGAGTTAGGGTTTTTTTAGGGTAAGGGCCCAGAGTTAGGGTTGTTTTAGGGTCAGGGCCCAGGGTTAGGGTTGTTTTAGGGTCAGGGCCCAGGGTTAGGGTTGTTTTAGGGTCAGGGCCCACAGTTAGGGTTTTTTGATCAGGGCCAGGGCCCAGGGTTAGGGTTTTTGGGTAAGGGCCAGGGCCCAGGATTAGGGTTTTAGGGTCAGGTCCAGGGCCCAGGGTTAGGGTTTTAGGGTCAGGGCCCAGGGTTAGGGTTGTTTTAGGGTCAGGGCCAGGGCCCAGGTTTAGCATTGTTTTAGAGTCAGGGCCAGGGCCCAGGGTTAGGGTCGTTTTAGGGTCATGGCCAGGTCCCAGGGTTAGGGTTCTTTTAGGGTCAGGGCCAGGGCCCAGGGTTATGGTTGTTTTAGGGTCAGGGCCCAGGGTTAGGTTTGTTTTAGGGTCAGGGCCCAGGGTTAGGGTTGTTTTAGGGTCAGGGCCAAGGGTTAGGGTTGTTTTAGTGTCAGGGCCCAGGGTTATGGTTCTTTTAGGGTTAGGGCCCAGGGTTAGGGTTTTAGGCTCAGGGCCAGGGTGCAGGGTTAGGGTTTTAGGCTCAGGGCCAGGGCCCAGGATTGGGGTTTTAGGCTCAGGGCCAGAGCCCAAGGTTAGGGTTTTAGGCTCAGTGTCAGGGCCCAGGGTTAGGGTTGTTTTAGGGTCACGGCCCAGGGGTAGGGATGTTTTAAGGTCAGGGCCCAGGGTTAGGGTTGTTTTAGGGTCAGGGCCCTGGGTTACGGTTGTTTTAGGGTCAGGGCCCAGGGTTAGGGTTGTTTTAGGGTCAGGGCCCAGGGTTAGGGTTGTTTTAGGGTCAGGGCCCAGGGTTAGAGTTGTTTTAGGGACAGGGCCCAGGGTTAGGGTTGTTTTAAGGTCAGGGCCCAGGGTTAGGGTTGTTTTAGGGTCCCGGCCCAGGGTTAGGGTTGTTTTAGGGTCAGGGCCCAGGGTTAGGGTTGTTTTAGGGTCAGGGCCCAGGGTTAGGGTTGTTTTAGGGACAGGGCCAGGGCCCAAAGTTAGGGTTGTTTTAGGGTCAGGGCCCAGGGTTAGGGTTTTAGGCTCAGGTCCAGGGCCCAGGGTTAGGGTTTTAGGCTCAGGGCCAGGGCCCAGGTTTAGGGTTGTTTTAGGGTCAGGGCCAGGGCCCAGGTTTAGCATTGTTTTAGGGTCAGGGCCAGAGCCCAGGGTTAGGGTTGTTTTAGGGACAGGGCCAGGGCCCAAAGTTAGGGTTGTTTTAGGGTCAGGGCCCAGGGTTAGGGTTTTAGGCTCAGGTCCAGGGCCCAGGGTTAGGGTTTTAGGCTCAGGGCCAGGGCCCAGGTTTAGGGTTGTTTTAGGGTCAGGGCCAGGGCCCTGGGTTAGGGTTGTTTTAGGGTCATGGCCAGGGCCCAGGGTTAGGGTTGTTTTAGGGCCAGGGCCAGGGCCCAGGGTTATGGTTGTTTTAGGGTCAGGGACTAGGGTTAGGGTTGTTTTAGGGTCAGGGCCCAGGGTTGGGGTTGATTTAGGGTCAGGGCCAAGGGTTCGGGTTGTTTTGGGGTCAGGGCCCAGGGTTAGGGTTGTTTTAGGGACAGGGTCCAGGGTTAGGGTTGTTTTGGGGTCAGGGCCCAGGGTTAGGGTTGTTTTAGGGTCAGGGCCCAGGGTTAGGGTTGGTTTAGGGTCAGGGCCCAGGGTTAGGGTTGTTTTAGGGTCAGGGTCCAGGGTTAGGGTTGTTTTAGGGTCAGGGCCCAGGGTTAGGGTTGTTTTAGGGTCAGGGCCAGGGCCCAGGTTTAAGGTTGTTTTAGGGTCAGGGCCCAGGGTTAGGGTTTTAGGCTCAGGTCCAGGGCCCAGGGATAGGGTTTTAGGCTCAGGGCCAGGGCCCAGGTTTAGGGTTGTTTTAGGGTCAGGTCCAGGGCTCAGGGTTAGGGTTGTTTTAGGGTCATGGCCAGGGCCCAGGGTTAGGGTTGTTTTAGGGTCAGGGTCAGGGCCCAGGGTTATGGTTGTTTTAGGGTCAGAGCCCAGGGTTAGGGTTGTTTTAGGGTCAGGGCCCAGGGTTGGGGTTGTTTTAGGGTCAGGGCCAAGGGTTAGGGTTGTTTTAGGGTCAGGGCCCATGGTTATGGTTGTTTTAGTGTTAGGGCCCAGGGTTAGGGTTTTAGGCTCAGGGCCAGGGCCCAGGGTTAGGGTTTTAGGCTCAGGGCCAGGGCCTAGGGTTGGGGTTTCAGGCTCAGGGCCAGAGCCCAAGGTTAGGGTTTTCGGCTCAGGGCCAGGGCCCAGGGTTAGGGTTTTAGGCTCAGGGCCAGGGCCCAGGGTTAGGGTTGTTTTAGGGTCAGGGCCAGGGCCCAGGGTTAGGGTTGTTTTAGGGTCAGGGCCAGGGCCCAGGGCTACGGGTGTTTTAGGGTCAGGGCCAGGGCCCAAAGTTAGGGTTGTTTTAGGGTCAGGGCCCAGGGTTAGGGTTTTAGGCTCAGGTCCAGGGCCCAGGTTTAGGGTTTTTTTAGGGTCAGGGCCAGGGCCCAGGGTTAGGGTTGTTTTAGGGTTAGGGCCAGGGCCCAGGGTTAGGGTTATTTTAGGGTCAGGGCCCAGAGTTAGGGTTTTTTTAGGGTAAGGGCCCAGAGTTAGGGTTGTTTTAGGGTCAGGGCCCAGGGTTAGGGTTGTTTTAGGGTCAGGGCCCAGGGTTAGGGTTGTTTTAGGGTCAGGGCCCACAGTTAGGGTTTTTTGATCAGGGCCAGGGCCCAGGGATAGGGTTTTTGGGTAAGGGCCAGGGCCCAGGATTAGGGTTTTAGGGTCAGGGCCAGGGCCCAGGGTTAGGGTTTTAGGGTCAGGGCCCAGGGTTAGGGTTGTTTTAGGGTCAGGGCCAGGGCCAGGTTTAGCGTTGTTTTAGAGTCAGGGCCAGGGCCCAGGGTTAGGGTCGTTTTAGGGTCATGGCCAGGTCCCAGGGTTAGGGTTCTTTTAGGGTCAGGGCCAGGGCCCAGGGTTATGGTTGTTTTAGGGTCAGGGCCCAGGGTTAGGTTTGTTTTAGGGTCAGGGCCCAGGGTTAGGGTTGTTTTAGGGTCAGGGCCAAGGGTTAGGGTTGTTTTAGTGTCAGGGCCCAGGGTTATGGTTCTTTTAGGGTTAGGGCCCAGGGTTAGGGTTTTAGGCTCAGGGCCAGGGCGCAGGGTTAGGGTTTTAGGCTCAGGGCCAGGGCCCAGGATTGGGGTTTTAGGCTCAGGGCCAGAGCCCAAGGTTAGGGTTTTAGGCTCAGTGTCAGGGCCCAGGGTTAGGGTTGTTTTAGGGTCAGGGCCCAGGGTTAGAGTTGTTTTAGGGACAGGGCCCAGGGTTAGGGTTGTTTTAAGGTCAGGGCCCAGGGTTAGGGTTGTTTTAGGGTCCCGGCCCAGGGTTAGGGTTGTTTTAGGGTCAGGGCCCAGGGTTAGGGTTGTTTTAGGGTCAGGGCCCAGGGTTAGGGTTGTTTTAGGGTCAGGGCCCAGGGTTAGGGTTGTTTTAGGGTCAGGGTCCAGGGTTAGGGTTGTTTTAGGGTCAGGGCCCAGGGTTAGGGTTGTTTTAGGGTCAGGGCCAGGGCCCTGGTTTAGGGTTGTTTAAGGGTCAGGGCCTCGGCCCAGGGTTAATGTTGTTTTAGGGTCAGGGCCAGGGCCCAAATTTAGGGTTGTTTTAGGGTCAGGGCCCAGGGTTAGGGTTTTAGGCTCAGGTCCAGGGCCTAGCGTTAGGGTTTTAGGCTCTGGGCCAGGGCCCAGGGTTAGGGTTGTTTTAGGGTCAGGGCCAGGGCCCAGGTTTAGCGTTGTTTTAGGGTCAGGGCCAGAGCCCAGGGTTAGGGTTGTTTTAGGGTCAGGGCCAGGGCCCAAAGTTAGGGTTGTTTTAGGGTCAGGGCCCAGGGTTAGGGTTTTAGGCTCAGGTCCGGGGCCCAGGGTTAGGGTTTTAGGCTCAGGGCCAGGGCCCAGGGTTATGGTTGTTTTAGGGTCAGGGCCAAGGGTTCGGGTTGTTTTAGGGTCAGGGCCCAGGGTTAGGGTTGTTTTAGGGACAGGATCCAGGGTTAGGGTTGTTTTGGGGTCAGGGCCCAGGGTTAGGGTTGTTTTAGGGTCAGGGCCAGGGCCGAGGTTTAAGGTTGTTTTAGGGTCAGGGCCCAGGGTTAGGGTTTTAGGCTCAGGTCCAGGGCCCAGGGTTAGGGTTGTTTTAGGGTCAGGGCCCAGGGTTAGGGTTGTTTTAGGGTCAGGGCCCACAGTTAGGGTTTTTTGATCAGGGCCAGGGCCCAGGGTTAGGGTTTTAGGGTAAGGGCCAGGGCCCAGGATTAGGGTTTTAGGGTCAGGGCCAGGGCCCAGGGTTAGGGTTTTAGGGTCAGGGCCCAGGGTTAGGGTTGTTTTAGGGTCAGGGCCAAGGGTTAGGGTTGTTTTAGTGTCAGGGCCCAGGGTTATGGTTCTTTTAGGGTTAGTGCCCAGGGTTAGGGTTTTAGGCTCAGGGCCAGGGCGCAGGGTTAGGGTTTTAGGCTCAGGGCCAGGGCCCAGGATTGGGGTTTCAGGCTCAGGGCCAGAGCCCAAGGTTAGGGTTTTAGGCTCAGTGTCAGGGCCCAGGGTTAGGGTTGTTTTAGGGTCACGGCCCAGTGGTAGGGATGTTTTAAGGTCAGGGCCCAGGGTTAGGGTTGTTTTAGGGTCAGGGCCCTGGGTTACGGTTGTTTTAGGGTCAGGGCCCAGCGTTAGGGTTGTTTTAGGGTCAGGGCCCAGGGTTAGGGTTGTTTTAGGGTCAGGGCCCAGGGTTAGAGTTGTTTTAGGGACAGGGCCCAGGGTTAGGGTTGTTTTAGGGTCAGGGCCCAGGGTTAGGGTTGTTTTAGGGTCCCGGCCCAGGGTTAGGGTTGTTTTAGGGTCAGGGCCCAGGGTTAGGGTTGTTTTAGGGTCAGGGCCCAGGGTTAGGGTTGTTTTAGGGTCAGGGCCCAGGGTTAGGGTTGTTTTAGGGTCAGGGTCCAGTGCCCAAATTTAGGGTTGTTTTAGGGTCAGGGCCCAGGGTTAGGGTTTTAGGCTCAGGTCCAGGGCCTAGCGTTAGGGTTTTAGGCTCTGGGCCAGGGCCCAGGGTTAGGGTTGTTTTAGGGTCAGGGCCAGGGCCCAGGTTTAGCGTTGTTTTAGGGTCAGGGCCAGAGCCCAGGGTTAGGGTTGTTTTAGGGTCAGGGCCAGGGCCCAAAGTTAGGGTTGTTTTAGGGTCAGGCCCCAGGGTTAGGGTTTTAGGCTCAGGTCCAGGGCCCAGGGTTAGGGTTTTAGGCTCAGGGCCAGGGGCCAGGGTTTTGGTTGTTTTAGGGTCAGGGCCAAGGGTTCGGGTTGTTTTAGGGTCAGGGCCCAGGGTTAGGGTTGTTTTAGGGACAGGGTCCAGGGTTAGGGTTGTTTTGGGGTCAGGGCCCAGGGTTAGGGTTGTTTTAGGGTCAGGGCCCAGGGTTAGGGTTGTTTTAGGGTCAGGGCCCATGGTTAGGGTTGTTTTAGGGTCAGGGCCCAGGGTTAGGGTTGGTTTAGTGTCAGGGCCCAGGGTTAGGGTTGTTTTAGGGTCAGGGTCCAGGGTTAGGGTTGTTTTAGGGTCAGGGCCCAGGGTTAGGGTTGTTTTAGGGTCAGGGCCAGGGCCGAGGTTTAAGGTTGTTTTAGGGTCAGGGCCCAGGGTTAGGGTTTTAGGCTCAGCTCCAGGGCCCAGGGATAGAGTTTTAGGCTCAGGGCCAGGGCCCAGGTTTAGGGTTGTTTTAGGTTCAGGTCCAGGTCTCAGGGTTAGGGTTGGTTTAGGGTCAGGGCCCAGGGTTAGGGTTGTTTTAGGGTCAGGGCCCAGGGTTAGGGTTGTTTTAGGGTCAGGGCCCAGGGTTAGGGTTGTTTTAGGGTCAGGGTCCAGGGTTAGGGTTGTTTTAGGGTCAGGGCCCAGGGTTAGGGTTGTTTTAGGGTCAGGGCCAGGGCCCTGTTTTAGGGTTGTTTAAGGGTCAGGGCCAGGGCCCAGGGTTAATGTTGTTTTAGGGTCAGGGCCAGGGCCCAAATTTAGGGTTGTTTTAGGGTCAGGGCCCAGGGTTAGGGTTTTAGGCTCAGGTCCAGGGCCTAGCGTTAGGGTTTTAGGCTCTGGGCCAGGGCCCAGGGTTAGGGTTGTTTTATGGTCAGGGCCAGGGCCCAGGTTTAGCGTTGTTTTAGGGTCAGGGCCAGAGCCCAGGGTTAGGGTTGTTTTAGGGACAGGGCCAGGGCCCAAAGTTAGGGTTGTTTTAGGGTCAGGGCCCAGGGTTAGGGTTTTAGGCTCAGGTCCAGGGCCCAGGGTTAGGGTTTTAGGCTCAGGGCCAGGGCCCAGGTTTAGGGTTGTTTTAGGGTCAGGGCCAGGGCCCAGGTTTAGCATTGTTTTAGGGTCAGGGCCAGAGCCCAGGGTTAGGGTTGTTTTAGGGACAGGGCCAGGGCCCAAATTTAGGGTTGTTTTTGGGTCAGGGCCCAGGGTTAGGGTTTTAGGCTCAGGTCCAGGGCCCAGGGTTAGGGTTTTAGGCTCAGGGCCAGGGCCCAGGTTTAGGGTTGTTTTAGGGTCAGGGCCAGGGCCCAGGGTTAGGGTTGTTTTAGGGTCATGGCCAGGGCCCAGGGTTAGTTAGGGTTGTTTTAGGGTCAGGGCCAGGGCCCAGGGTTATGGTTGTTTTAGGGTCAGGGACTTGGGTTAGGGTTGTTTTAGGGTCAGGGCCCAGGGTTGGGGTTGATTTAGGGTCAGGGCCAAGGGTTCGGGTTGTTTTAGGGTCAGGGCCCAGGGTTAGGGTTGTTTTAGGGACAGGGTCCAGGGTTAGGGTTGTTTTGGGGTCAGGGCCCAGGGTTAGGGTTGTTTTAGGGTCAGGGCCCAGGGTTAGGTTTGGTTTAGGGTCAGGGCCCAGGGTTAGGGTTGTTTTAGGTCAGGGTCCAGGGTTAGGGTTGTTTTAGGGTCAGGGCCCAGGGTTAGGGTTGTTTTAGGGTCAGGGCCAGGGCCCAGGTTTAAGGTTGTTGTAGGGTCAGGGCCCAGGGTTAGGGTTTTAGGCTCAGGTCCAGGGCCCAGGGATAGGGTTTTAGGCTCAGGGCCAGGGCCCAGGTTTAGGGTTGTTTTAGGGTCAGGTCCAGGGCTCAGGGTTAGGGTTGTTGTAGGGTCATGGCCAGGGCCCAGGGTTAGGGTTGTTTTAGGGTCAGGGTCAGGGCCCAGGGTTATGGTTGTTTTGGGGTCAGAGCCCAGGGTTTGGGTTGTTTTAGGGTCAGGGCCCAGGGTTGGGGTTGTTTTAGGGTCAGGGCCAAGGGTTAGGGTTGTTTTAGGGTCAGGGCCCATGGTTATGGTTGTTTTAGTGTTAGGGCCCAGGGTTAGGGTTTTAGGCTCAGGGCCAGGGCCCAGGGTTAGGGTTTTAGGCTCAGGGCCAGGGCCTAGGGTTGGGGTTTCAGGCTCAGGGCCAGAGCCCAAGGTTAGGGTTTTCGGCTCAGGGCCAGGGCCCAGGGTTAGGGTTTTAGGCTCAGGGCCAGGGCCCAGGGTTAGGGTTGTTTTAGGGTCAGGGCCAGGGCCCAGGGTTAGGGTTGTTTTAGGGTCCGGGCCAGGGCCCAGGGCTACGGGTGTTTTAGGGTCAGGGCCAGGGCCCAGCGTTAGGGTTGTTTTAGGGTCAGGGCCCAGGGTTAGGGTTTTAGGCTCAGGTCCAGGGCCCAGGTTTAGGGTTTTTTTAGGGTCAGGGCCAGGGCCCAGGGTTAGGGTTGTTTTAGGGTTAGGGCCAGGGCCCAGGGTTAGGGTTACTTTAGGGTCAGGGCCCAGAGTTAGGGTTTTTTTTAGGGTAAGGGCCCAGAGTTAGGGTTGTTTTAGGGTCAGGGCCCAGGGTTAGGGTTGTTTTAGGGTCAGGGCCCAGGGTTAGGGTTGTTTTAGGGTCAGGGCCCACAGTTAGGGTTTTTTGATCAGGGCCAGGGCCCAGGGTTAGGGTTTTTGGGTAAGGGCCAGGGCCCAGGATTAGGGTTTTAGGGTCAGGGCCAGGGCCCAGGGTTAGGGTTTTAGGGTCAGGGCCCAGGGTTAGGGTTGTTTTAGGGTGAGGGCCCCGGGCCCAGGGTTAGGGTTTTAGGGCCAGGGCCCGTGGCCCAGGGTTAGGGCTTTAGGGGCAGGGCCCGGGGCCCAGGGTTAGGGCTTTAGGGGCAGGGCCCGGGGCCCAGGGTTAGGGCTTTAGGGGCAGGGCCTGGGGCCCAGGGTTAGGGCTTTAGGACCAGGGCCCGGGGCCCAGGGTTAGGGCTTTAGGGTCAGGGCCAGGGGCCCAGGGTTAGGGTTGTTTTAGGGTCAGGGCCCGGGGCCCTAAGTTAGGGTTGTTTTAGGGTCGGGGCCCAGGGTTAGTGTTGTTTTAGGGTCAGGGCCCAGGGTTAGTGTTGTTTTAGGGTCAGGGCCCAGGTTTAGGGTTGTTTTAGGGTCAGGGCCCAGGGTTAGGGTTGTTATAGGGTCAGTGCCAGGGCCCAGGGTTAGCGTTGTTTTAGGGTCAGGGCCAGGGCCCAGGGTTAGGGTTGTTTTAGGGTCAGGGCCGGGGCCCAAAGTTAGGGTTGTTTTAGGTTCAGGGCCCAGGGTTAGGGTTTTAGGCTCAGGTCCAGGGCCCAGGGTTAGGGTTTTAGGCTCAGGGCCAGGGCCCAGGTTTAGGGTTGTTTTAGAGTCAGGGCCAGGGCCCAGGGTTAGGGTCGTTTTAGGGTCATGGCCAGGTCCCAGGGTTAGGGTTCTTTTAGGGTCAGGGCCAGGGCCCAGGGTTATGGTTGTTTTAGGGTCAGGGCCCAGGGTTAGGTTTGTTTTAGGGTCAGGGCCCAGGGTTAGGGTTGTTTTAGGGTCAGGGCCAAGGGTTAGGGTTGTTTTAGTGTCAGGGCCCAGGGTTATGGTTCTTTTAGGGTTAGGGCCCAGGGTTAGGGTTTTAGGCTCAGGGCCAGGGCGCAGGGTTAGGGTTTTAGGCTCAGGGCCAGGGCCCAGGATTGGGGTTTCAGGCTCAGGGCCAGAGCCCAAGGTTAGGGTTTTAGGCTCAGTGTCAGGGCCCAGGGTTAGGGTTGTTTTAGGGTCACGGCCCAGGGGTAGGGATGTTTTAAGGTCAGGGCCCAGGGTTAGGGTTGTTTTAGGGTCAGGGCTCTGGGTTACGGTTGTTTTAGGGTCAGGGCCCAGGGTTAGGGTTGTTTTAGGGTCAGGGCCCAGGGTTAGGGTTGTTTTAGGGTCAGGGCCCAGGGTTAGGGTTGTTTTAGGGACAGGGCCCAGGGTTAGGGTTGTTTTAGGGTCCCGGCCCTGGGTTAGGGTTGTTTTAGGGTCAGGGCCCAGGCTTAGGGTTGTTTTAGGGTCAGGGCCCAGGGTTAGGGTTGTTTTAGGGTCAGGGCCCAGGGTTAGGGTTGGTTTAGGGTCAGGGCCCAGGGTTAGGGTTGGTTTAGGGTCAGGGTCCAGGGTTAGGGTTGTTTTAGGGTCAGGGCCCAGGGTTAGGGTTGTTTTAGGGTCAGGGCCAGGGCCGAGGTTTAAGGTTGTTTTAGGGTCAGGGCCCAGGGTTAGGGTTTTAGGCTCAGCTCCACTGCCCAGGGATAGAGTTTTAGGCTCAGGGCCAGGGCCCAGGTTTAGGGTTGTTTTAGGTTCAGGTCCAGGGCTCAGGGTTAGGGTTGTTTTAGGGTCATGGCCACGGCCCAGGGTTAGGGTTGTTTTAGGGTCAGGGTCAGGGCCCAGGGTTATGGTTGTTTTAGGGTCAGAGCCCAGGGTTAGGTTTGTTTTAGGGTCAGGGCCCAGGGTTGGGGTTGTTTTAGGGTCAGGGCCAAGGGTTAGGGTTGTTTTAGGGTCAGGGCCCATTGTTATGGTTGTTTTAGTGTTAGGGCCCACGGTTAGGGTTTTAGGCTCAGGGCCAGGGCCCAGGGTTAGGGTTTTAGGCTCAGGGCCAGGGCCTAGGGTTGGGGTTTCAGGCTCAGGGCCAGAGCCCAAGGTTAGGGTTTTCGGCTCAGGGCCAGGGCCCAGGGTTAGGGTTTTAGGCTCAGGGCCAGGGCCCAGGGTTAGGGTTGTTTTAGGGTCAGGGTCAGGTCCCAGGGTTAGGGTTGTTTTAGGGTCAGGGCCAGGGCCCAGGGCTAGGGGTGTTTTAGGGTCAGGGCCAGGGCCCAAAGTTAGGGTTGTTTTAGGGTCAGGGCCCAGGGTTAGGGTTTTAGGCTCAGGTCCAGGGCCCAGGGTTAGGGTTGTTTTAGGGTCAGGGCCCAGGGTTAGGGTTGTTTTAGGGTCAGGGCCAGGGCCCTGGTTTAGGTTTGTTTAAGGGTCAGGGCCTGGGCCCAGGGTTAATGTTGTTTTAGGGTCAGGGCCAGGGCCCAAATTTAGGGTTGTTTTAGGGTCAGGGCTCAGGGTTAGGGTTTTAGGCTCAGGTCCAGGGCCTAGCGTTAGGGTTTTAGGCTCTGGGCCAGGGCCCAGGGTTAGGGTTGTTTTAGGGTCAGGGCCAGGGCCCAGGTTTAGCGTTGTTTTAGGGTCAGGGCCAGAGCCCAGGGTTAGGGTTGTTTTAGGGTCAGGGCCAGGGCCCAACGTTAGGGTTGTTTTAGGGTCAGGGCCCAGGGTTAGGGTTTTAGGCTCAGGTCCGGGGCCCAGGGTTAGGGTTTTAGGCTCAGGGCCAGGGCCCAGGGTTATGGTTGTTTTAGGGTCAGGGCCAAGGGTTCGGGTTGTTTTAGGGTCAGGGCCCAGGGTTAGGGTTGTTTTAGGGACAGGGTCCAGGGTTAGGGTTGTTTTGGGGTCAGGGCCCAGGGTTAGGGTTGTTTTAGGGTCAGGGCCCAGGGTTAGGGTTGTTTTAGGGTCAGGGCCCATGGTTAGGGTTGTTTTAGGGTCAGGGCCCAGGGTTAGGGTTGGTTTAGGGTCAGGGCCCAGGGTTAGGGTTGTTTTAGGGTCAGGGTCCAGGGTTAGGGTTGTTTTAGGGTCAGGGCCCAGGGTTAGGGTTGTTTTAGGGTCAGGGCCAGGGCCGAGGTTTAAGGTTGTTTTAGGGTCAGGGCCCAGGGTTAGGGTTTTAGGCTCAGGTCCAGGGCCCAGGGTTAGGGTTGTTTTAGGGTCAGGGCCCAGGGTTAGGGTTGTTTTAGGGTCAGGGCCCACAGTTAGGGTTTTTTGATCAGGGCCAGGGCCCAGGGTTAGGGTTTTAGGGTAAGGGCCAGGGCCGAGGATTAGGGTTTTAGGGTCAGGGCCAGGGCCCAGGGTTAGGGTTTTAGGGTCAGGGCCCTGGGTTAGGGTTGTTTTAGGTTCAGGGCCCAGGGTTAGGATTTTAGGCTCAGGTCCAGGGCCCAGGGTTAGGGTTGTTTTAGGATCAAGGCCCAGGGTTAGGGTTGTTTCAGGGTCAGGGCCTAGGGTTATGGTTCTCTTAGGTTTAGGGCCCAGGGTTAGGGTTTTAGGCTCAGGGCCAGGGCCCATGGTTGGGGTTTCAGGCTCAGGGCCCGAGCCCAAGGTTAGGGTTTTCGGCTCAGGGCCAGGGCCCAGGGTTAGGGTTTTAGGCTTAGGGCCAGGGCCCAGGGTTAAGGTTTTAGGCTCAGGGCCAGGGCCCAGGGTTAGGGTTTTAGGCTCAGGGCCAGGGCCCAGGGTTAGGGTTTTAGGCTCAGGGCCAGGGCCCAGGGTTGGGGTTTCAGGCTCAGGGCCAGGGCCCAGGGTTAGGGTTTTAGGCTCAGGGGCAGGGCCTAGGGATATTGTTTTAGGCTCAGGGGCAGGGCCTAGGGATATTTTTTTAGGCTCAGGGCCAGGGCCCAGGGTTCGGGTTTTAGGCTCAGGGCCAGGGCCTAGGGTTAGGGTTTTAGGCTCAGGGCCCAGGGTTAGGGTTGTTTTAGAGTCAGGGCCCAGGGTTAGGGTTGTTTTAGGGTCAGAGACCAGGGTTAAGGTTGTTTCAGGGTCAGGGCCCAGGGTTAGGGTTGTTTCAGGGTCAGGGCCCAGGGTTAGGGTTGTTTTAAAGTCAGGGTCCAGGGTTAGGGTTGTTTTAGGGTTAGGGCCCAGGGTTAGGGTTGTTTTAGGGTCAGGGCCAGGGCCCAGGGTTAGCGTTGTTTGAGGGTCAGTGCCAGGGCCCAGGGTTAGGGTTGTTTTAGGGTCAGGGCCAGGGCCCAGGGTTAGGGTTTTAGGGTCAGGGCCCTGGGTTAGGGTTGTTTTAGGTTCAGGGCCCAGGGTTAGGATTTTAGGCTCAGGTCCAGGGCCCAGGGTTAGGGTTGTTTTAGGATCAAGGCCCAGGGTTAGGGTTGTTTCAGGGTCAGGGCCTAGGGTTATGGTTCTCTTAGGTTTAGGGCCCAGGGTTAGGGTTTTAGGCTCAGGGCCAGGGCCCATGGTTGGGGTTTCAGGCTCAGGGCCCGAGCCCAAGGTTAGGGTTTTCGGCTCAGGGCCAGGGCCCAGGGTTAGGGTTTTAGGCTTAGGGCCAGGGCCCAGGGTTAAGGTTTTAGGCTCAGGGCCAGGGCCCAGGGTTAGGGTTTTAGGCTCAGGGCCAGGGCCCAGGGTTAGGGTTTTAGGCTCAGGGCCAGGGCCCAGGGTTGGGGTTTCAGGCTCAGGGCCAGGGCCCAGGGTTAGGGTTTTAGGCTCAGGGGCAGGGCCTAGGGATATTGTTTTAGGCTCAGGGGCAGGGCCTAGGGATATTTTTTTAGGCTCAGGGCCAGGGCCCAGGGTTCGGGTTTTAGGCTCAGGGCCAGGGCCTAGGGTTAGGGTTTTAGGCTCAGGGCCCAGGGTTAGGGTTGTTTTAGAGTCAGGGCCCAGGGTTAGGGTTGTTTTAGGGTCAGAGACCAGGGTTAAGGTTGTTTCAGGGTCAGGGCCCAGGGTTAGGGTTGTTTCAGGGTCAGGGCCCAGGGTTAGGGTTGTTTTAAAGTCAGGGTCCAGGGTTAGGGTTGTTTTAGGGTTAGGGCCCAGGGTTAGGGTTGTTTTAGGGTCAGGGCCAGGGCCCAGGGTTAGCGTTGTTTGAGGGTCAGTGCCAGGGCCCAGGGTTAGGGTTGTTTTAGGGTCAGGGCCAGGGCCCAAAGTTAGGGTTGTTTTAGGGTCAGGGCCCAGGGCTATGGTTGTTTTACTGTCAGGGCCCAGGATTAGGGTTGTTTTAGGGTCAGGGCCCAGGGTTAGGGTTGTTTTAAAGTCAGGGTCCAGGGTTAGGGTTTTAGGCTCAGGGTCAGGGCCCTGGGTTAGGGTTTTAGGCTCAGGGCTTGGTCCCAGGGTTAGGGTTTTAGGCTCAGGGCCAGGGCCCAGTGTTAGGGTTTTAGGCTCAGGGGCAGGGCCCCGGGATAGGGTTTTAGGCTCAGGGCCAAGGCCCAGAGTTAGGGCTTTAGGCTCAGGGCCAGGGCCCAGGGTTAGGGTTTTAGGCTCAGGGCGCAGGGTTAGAGCTGTTTTAGGGTCAGGGCCCAGGGTTAGGGTTGTTTCAGGGTCAGGGCCCAGGGTTTGGGTTGTTTCAGGGTCAGGGCCCAGGGTTAGGGTTGTTTCAGGGTCAGGGCCCAGGGTTAGGGTTGTTTCAGGGTCAGGGCCCAGGGTTAGGTTTGTTTCAGGGTCAGGGCCCAGGCTTAGGGTTGTTTCAGGGTCAGGGCCCAGGGTTAGGGTTGTTTCAGGGTCAGGGCCCAGGGTTATGGTTCTCTTAGGTTTAGGGCCCAGGGTTAGGGTTTTAGGCTCAGGGCCAGGGCCCAGGGTTAGGGTTTTAGGCTCTGGGCCAGGGCCCAGGGTTAGGTTTTTAGGGTCAGAGCCAGGGTCCAGAGTTAGAGTTTTAGGGTCAGGGCCCAGGGTTAGGGATTTAGGGTCAGGGCCCAGGGTTAGGGTTTTAGGGTCAGGGCCCGGGGTTAGGGTTTTAGGGTCAGGGCCAGGGCCCAAAGTTAGTGTTGTTTTAGGTTCAGGGCCCAGGTTTAGGGTTGTTTTAGAGTCAGGGCCAGGGCCCAGGGTTATGGTTTTAGGCTCAGGGCCAGGGCCCAGGTTTAGGGTTGTTTTAGAGTCAGGGCCAGGGCCCAGGGTTATGGTTGTTTTAGGGTCATGGCGGGGTCCCAGGGTTAGGGTTGTTTTAGGGTCAGGGCCAGGGCCCAGGGTTATGGTTGTTTTAGGGTCAGGGCCCAGGGTTAGGGTTGTTTTAGGGTCAGGGCCCAGGGTTAGGGTTGTTTTAGGATCAAGGCCCAGGGTTAGGGTTGTTTCAGGGTCAGGGCCTAGGGTTATGGTTCTCTTAGGTTTAGGGCCCAGGGTTAGGGTTTTAGGCTCAGGGCCAGGGCCCATGGTTGGGGTTTCAGGCTCAGGGCCCGAGCCCAAGGTTAGGGTTTTCGGCTCAGGGCCAGGGCCCAGGGTTAGGGTTTTAGGCTTAGGGCCAGGGCCCAGGGTTAAGGTTTTAGGCTCAGGGCCAGGGCCCAGGGTTAGGGTTTTAGGCTCAGGGCCAGGGACCAGAGATAAGGTTTTAGGCTCAGGGCCAGGGCCCAGGGTTAGTGTTTTAGGGTCAGGGCCCAGGTTTAGGGTTGTTTTAGGGTCAGGGCCCCGGGTTAGGGTTGTTTTAGGGTCAGGTCCCAGGGTTAGGGTGGTTTTAGGGTTAGGGCCCAGGGTTAGGGTTGTTTTAGGGTCAGGGCCCAGGGTTAGGGTTGTTTTAGGGTCAGGGCCCAGGGTTAGGGTTGTTTTAGGGTCAGGGCCCAGGGTTGGGGTTTCAGGCTCAGGGCCAGAGTCCAAGGTTAGGGTTTTAGGTTCAGGGTCTGGGCCAAGGGTTAAGGTTTTACGCTCAGGGCCAGGGCCCAGGGTTAGGGTTTTAGGCTCAGGGCCAGGGCCCAGGGTTAGGGTTTTAGGCTCAGGGCCCCGGTCCCAGGGTTAGGGTTTTAGGGCCAGGGCCCGGGGCCCAGGGTTAGGGCTTTAGGGCCAGGGCCCGGGGCCCAGCGTTAGGGCTTTAGGGTCAGGGCCCGGGGCCCCGGGTTAGGGCTTTAGGGCCAGGGCCCGGGGCCCAGGGTTAGGGCTTTAGGGCCAGGGCCCGGGGCCCAGGGTTAGGGCTTTAGGGCCAGGGCCCGGGGCCCAGGGTTAGGGCTTTAGGGGCAGGGTCCCGGGCCCAGGGTTAGGGCTTTAGGGCCAGGGCCAGGGCCCAGGGTTAGGGCTTTAGGGTCAGGGCCCGGGGCCCTAAGTTAGGGTTGTTTTAGGGTCAGGGCCCAGGGTTAGGGTTGTTTTAGGGTCAGGGCCTAGGGTTATGGTTCTCTTAGGTTTAGGGCCCAGGGTTAGGGTTTTAGGCTCAGGGCCAGGGCCCAGGGTTAGGGTTTTAGGCTCAGGGCCAAGGCCCAGGGTTGGGGTTTCAGGCTCAGGGCCCGAGCCCAAGGTTAGGGTTTTCGGCTCAGGGCCAGGGCCCAGGGTTAGGGTTTTAGGCTCAGGGCCAGGGCCCAGGGTTAGGTTTTTAGGGTCAGAGCTAGGGCCCAGAGTTAGAGTTTTAGGGTCAGGGCCCAGGGTTAGGGATTTAGGGTCAGGGCCCAGGGTTAGGGTTTTAGGGTCAGGGCCCAGGGTTAGGGCTCTAGGGCCGGGGCCCGGGGCCCAGGGTTAGGGCTCTAGGGCCGGGGCCCGGGGCCCAGGGTTAGGGCTCTAGGGCCGGGGCCCGGGGCCCAGGGTTAGGGCTCTAGGGCCGGGGCCCGGGGCCCAGGGTTAGGGCTCTAGGGCCGGGGCCCGGGGCCCAGGGTTAGGGTTGTTTTAGGGTCGGGGCCCGGGGCCCAGGGTTAGGGTTGTTTTAGGGTCGGGGCCCGGGGCCCAGGGTTAGGGTTGTTTTGGGGTCGGGGCCCGGGGCCCAGGGTTAGGGTTGTTTTAGGGTCGGGGCCCAGGGTTAGGGTTGTTTTAGGGTCGGGGCCCAGGGTTAGGGTTGTTTTAGGGTCGGGGCCCAGGGTTAGGGTTGTTTTAGGGTCAGGGCCACGGCCCAGGGTTAGCGTTGTTTTAGGTTCAGGGCCAGGGCCCAAAGTTAGTGTTGTTTTAGGTTCAGGGCCCAGGGTTAGTGTTTTAGGCTCAGGTCCAGGGCCCAGGGTTAGGGTTTTAGGGTCAGGGCCAGGGCCCAGGTTTAGGGTTGTTTTAGGGTCAGGGCCAGGGCCCAGGTTTAGGGTTGTTTTAGGGTCATGGCCAGTGCCTAAAGTTAGTGTTGTTTTAGGTTCAGGGCCCAGGGTTAGTGTTTTAGGCTCAGGTCCAGGGCCCAGGGTTAGGGTTTTAGGCTCAGGTCCAGGGCCCAGGTTTAGGATTGTTTTAGGGTCAGGGCCAGGGCCCAGGGTTAGGGTTGTTTTAGGGTCATGGCCAGGTCCCAGGGTTACGGTTGTTTTAGGGTCAGGGCCCAGGGTTATGGTTGTTTTAGGGTCAGGGCCCAGGGTTATGGTTCTCTTAGGGTTAGGGCCCAGGGTTAGGGTTTTAGGCTCAGGGCCAGGGGCCAGGGTTAGGGTTTTAGGCTCAGGCCCACGGCCCAGGGTTGGGGTTTCAGGCTGAAGGCCAGAGCCCAAGGTTAGGGTTTTCGGCTCAGGGCCAGGGTCCAGGGATAGGGTTTTAGGCTCAGGGCCAGGGCCCATGGTTAGGGTTTTAGGCTCAAGGCCAGGGACCAGGGATTGGGTTTTAGGTTCAGGGCGAGGGCCCAGGGTTAGGGTTTTAGGGCCAGGGCCCAGGGTTAGGGTTGTTTTAGGGTCATGGCCCAGGGTTAGGGTTGTTTTAGTGTCAGGGCCCAGGGTTAGGGTTGTTTTAGGGTCCGGGCCCAGGGTTAGGGTTGTTTTAGGGTCCGGGCCCAGGGTTAGGGTTGTTTTAGGGTCAGGGCCCAGGGTTAGGGTTGTTTTAGGGTCAGGGCCCAGGGTTAGGGTTGTTTTAGGGTCAGGTCCCAGGGTTAGGGTTGTTTTAGGGTTAGGGCCCAGGGTTAGGGTTTCAGGCTCAGGGCCTGGGCCCAGGGTTAGGGTTTCAGAATCAGGGCCTGGGCCAAGTTTAGGGTTTTAGGCTCAGGGTCAGGGCCCAGGGTTAGGGTTTTAGGCTCAGGGCCAGGGCCCAGGGTTAGGGTTTTAGGCTCAGGGCCAGGGCCCAGGGTTAGGGTTTTAGGCTCAGGGCCAGGGTCCAGGGTTTGGGTTGTTTTCGGGTCAGGGCCAGGGCCCAAAGTTAGGGTTGTTTTAGGGTCAGGGTCCAGGGTTAGGGTTGTTTTAGGGTCAGGGCCCAGGGTTAGGGTTGTTTTAGGGTCCGGGCCCAGGGTTAGGGTTGTTTTAGGGTCAAGGCCCAGGGTTAGGGTTGTTTTAGGGTCAGGGCCTAGGGTTATGGTTCTCTTAGGTTTAGGGCCCAGGGTTAGGGTTTTCGGCTCAGGGCCAGGGCCCAGGGTTAGGGTTTTAGGCTCAGGGCCCGAGCCCAAGGTTAGGGTTTTTGGCTCAGGGCCAGGGCCCAGGGTTTGGGTTTTAGGCTCAGGGCTAGGGCCCAGGGTTAAGGTTTTAGGCTCAGGGCCAGGGTCCATTGTTAGGGATTTAGTCTCAGGGCCAGGGACCAGAGATAGGGTTTTAGGCTCAGGGCCAGGGCCCAGGTTTAGGGTTTTAGGGTCAGGGCCCAGGGTTAGGGTTGCTTTAGGGTCAGGGCCCAGGGTTAGGGTTGTTTTAGCGTCAGGGCCGTGGGTTAGGGTGGTTTTAGGGTCAGGGCCCAGGGTTAGGGTTGTTTGAGGGTCAGGGCCCAGGGTTAGGGTTGTTTTAGTGTCAGGGCCCAGGGTTAGTGTTGTTTCAGGGTCAGGGCCCAGGGTTAGGGTGGTTTCAGGGTCAGGGCCCAGAGTTAGTGTTGTTTCAGGGTGAGGGCCCAGGAGTAGGGTTATTTTAGGGTCAGGGCCCAGGGTTAGGGTTGTTTTAGGGTTAGGGCCCAGGGTTAGGGTTTTAGGCTCAGGGCCAGGGCCCAGGGTTAGGGTTTTAGGCTCAGGGCCAGGGCCCAGGGTTGGGGTTTCAGGCTCAGGGCCAGGGCCCAGGGTTAGGGTTTTAGGCTCAGGGCCAGGGCCCAGGTTTAAGGTTTTAGGCTCAGGACCAGGGCCCAGGGTTAGGATTTTAGGCTCAGGGCCAGGGCCCAGGGTTAGGGTTGTAGGCTCAGGGCCAGGGCCCAGGGTTAGGGTTTTAGGCTCAGGGGCAGGGCCTAGGGATATTGTTTTAGGCTCAGGGGCAGGGCCTAGGGATATTTTTTTAGGCTCAGGGCCAGGGCCCAGGGTTCGGGTTTTAGGCTCAGGGCCAGGGCCTAGGGTTAGGGTTTTAGGCTCAGGGCCCAGGGTTAGGGTTGTTTTAGAGTCAGGGCCCAGGGTTAGGGTTGTTTTAGGGTCAGAGACCAGGGTTAAGGTTGTTTCAGGGTCAGGGCCCAGGATTAGGGTTGTTTCAGGGTCAGGGCCCAGGGTTAGGGTTGTTTTAAAGTCAGGGTCCAGGGTTAGGGTTGTTTTAGGGTTAGGGCCCAGGGTTAGGGTTGTTTTAGGGTCAGGGCCAGGGCCCAGGGTTAGCGTTGTTTGAGGGTCAGTGCCAGGGCCCAGGGTTAGGGTTGTTTTAGGGTCAGGGCCAGGGCCCAAAGTTAGGGTTGTTTTAGGGTCAGGGCCCAGGGCTATGGTTGTTTTACTGTCAGGGCCCAGGATTAGGGTTGTTTTAGGGTCAGGGCCCAGGGTTAGGGTTGTTTTAAAGTCAGGGTCCAGGGTTAGGGTTTTAGGCTCAGGGTCAGGTCCCTGGGTTAGGGTTTTAGGCTCAGGGCTAGGTCCCAGGGTTAGGGTTTTAGGCTCAGGGCCAGAGCCCAGGGTTAGGGTTTTAGGCTCAGGGGCAGGGCCCCGGGATAGGGTTTTAGGCTCAGGGCCAAGGCCCAGAGTTAGGGCTTTAGGCTCAGGGCCAGGGCCCAGGGTTAGGGTTTTAGGCTCAGGGCGCAGGGTTAGAGCTGTTTTAGGGTCAGGGCCCAGGGTTAGGGTTGTTTCAGGGTCAGGGCCCAGGGTTTGGGTTGTTTCAGGGTCAGGGCCCAGGGTTAGGGTTGTTTCAGGGTCAGGGCCCAGGGTTAGGGTTGTTTCAGGGTCAGGGCCCAGGGTTAGGTTTGTTTCAGGGTCAGGGCCCAGGCTTAGGGTTGTTTCAGGGTCAGGGCCCAGGGTTAGGGTTGTTTCAGGGTCAGGGCCCAGGGTTAGGGTTGTTTTAGGGTCAGGGCCCAGGGTTAGGTTTGTTTTAGGGTCAGGGCCCAGGTTTAGGTTTGTTTCAGGGTCAGGGCCCAGGTTTAGGGTTGTTTTAGGGTCAGGGCCCAGGGTTAGGGTTGTTTTAGGGTCAGGGCCAGGGCCCAGGGTTAGGGTTGTTTCAGGGTCAGGGCCCTGGGTTAGGTTTGTTTCAGGGTCAGGGCCCAGGGTTAGGGTTGTTTCAGGGTCAGGGCCCAGGGTTAGGGTTGTTTTAGGGTCAGGGCCCATGGTTAGAGTTGTTTTAGGGACAGGGCCCAGGGTTAGGGTTGTTTTAGGGTCAGGGCCCAGGGTTAGGGTTGTTTTAGGGTCCCGGCCCAGGGTTAGGGTTGTTTTAGGGTCAGGGCCCAGGGTTAGGGTTGTTTTAGGGTCAGGGCCCAGGGTTAGGGTTGTTTTAGGGTCAGGGCCCAGGGTTAGGGTTGTTTTAGGGTCAGGGTCCAGGGCCCAAATTTAGGGTTGTTTTAGGGTCAGGGCCCAGGGTTAGGGTTTTAGGCTCAGGTCCAGGGCCTAGCGTTAGGGTTTTAGGCTCTGGGCCAGGGCCCAGGGTTAGGGTTGTTTTAGGGTCAGGGCCAGGGCCCAGGTTTAGCGTTGTTTTAGGGTCAGGGCCAGAGCCCAGGGTTAGGGTTGTTTTAGGGTCAGGGCCAGGGCCCAAAGTTAGGGTTGTTTTAGGGTCAGGGCCCAGGGTTAGGGTTTTAGGCTCAGGTCCAGGGCCCAGGGTTAGGGTTTTAGGCTCAGGGCCAGGGGCCAGGGTTATGGTTGTTTTAGGGTCAGGGCCAAGGGTTCGGGTTGTTTTAGGGTCAGGGCCCAGGGTTAGGGTTGTTTTAGGGACAGGGTCCAGGGTTAGGGTTGTTTTGGGGTCAGGGCCCAGGGTTAGGGTTGTTTTAGGGTCAGGGACCAGGGTTAGGGTTGTTTTAGGGTCAGGGCCCAGGGTTAGGGTTGGTTTAGGGTCAGGGCCCAGGGTTAGGGTTGGTTTAGGGTCAGGGTCCAGGGTTAGGGTTGTTTTAGGGTCAGGGCCCAGGGTTAGGGTTGTTTTAGGGTCAGGGCCAGGGCCGAGGTTTAAGGTTGTTTTAGGGTCAGGGCCCAGGGTTAGGGTTTTAGGGTCAGGGCCCAGGGTTAGGGCTCTAGGGCCGGGTCCCGGGGCCCAGGGTTAGGGCTCTAGGGCCGGGGCCCGGGGCCCAGGGTTAGGGCTCTAGGGCCGGGGCCCGGGGCCCAGGGTTAGGGCTCTAGGGCCGGGGCCCGGGGCCCAGGGTTAGGGCTCTAGGGCCGGGGCCCGGGGCCCAGGGTTAGGGCTCTAGGGCCGGGGCCCGGGGCCCAGGGTTAGGGTTGTTTTAGGGTCCGGGCCCAGGGTTAGGGTTGTTTTAGGGTCAAGGCCCAGGGTTAGGGTTGTTTTAGGGTCAGGGCCTAGGGTTATGGTTCTCTTAGGTTTAGGGCCCAGGGTTAGGGTTTTCGGCTCAGGGCCAGGGCCCAGGGTTAGGGTTTTAGGCTCAGGGCCCGAGCCCAAGGTTAGGGTTTTTGGCTCAGGGCCAGGGCCCAGGGTTTGGGTTTTAGGCTCAGGGCTAGGGCCCAGGGTTAAGGTTTTAGGCTCAGGGCCAGGGTCCATTGTTAGGGATTTAGTCTCAGGGCCAGGGACCAGAGATAGGGTTTTAGGCTCAGGGCCAGGGCCCAGGTTTTGGGTTTTAGGGTCAGGGCCCAGGGTTAGGGTTGCTTTAGGGTCAGGGCCCAGGGTTAGGGTTGTTTTAGCGTCAGGGCCGTGGGTTAGGGTGGTTTTAGGGTCAGGGCCCAGGGTTAGGGTTGTTTGAGGGTCAGGGCCCAGGGTTAGGGTTGTTTTAGTGTCAGGGCCCAGGGTTAGTGTTGTTTCAGGGTCAGGGCCCAGGGTTAGGGTGGTTTCAGGGTCAGGGCCCAGAGTTAGTGTTGTTTCAGGGTGAGGGCCCAGGAGTAGGGTTATTTTAGGGTCAGGGCCCAGGGTTAGGGTTGTTTTAGGGTTAGGGCCCAGGGTTAGGGTTTTAGGCTCAGGGCCAGGGCCCAGGGTTAGGGTTTTAGGCTCAGGGCCAGGGCCCAGGGTTGGGGTTTCAGGCTCAGGGCCAGGGCCCAGGGTTAGGGTTTTAGGCTCAGGGCCAGGGCCCAGGTTTAAGGTTTTAGGCTCAGGACCAGGGCCCAGGGTTAGGATTTTAGGCTCAGGGCCAGGGCCCAGGGTTAGGGTTGTAGGCTCAGGGCCAGGGCCCAGGGTTAGGGTTTTAGGCTCAGGGGCAGGGCCTAGGGATATTGTTTTAGGCTCAGGGGCAGGGCCTAGGGATATTTTTTTAGGCTCAGGGCCAGGGCCCAGGGTTCGGGTTTTAGGCTCAGGGCCAGGGCCTAGGGTTAGGGTTTTAGGCTCAGGGCCCAGGGTTAGGGTTGTTTTAGAGTCAGGGCCCAGGGTTAGGGTTGTTTTAGGGTCAGAGACCAGGGTTAAGGTTGTTTCAGGGTCAGGGCCCAGGATTAGGGTTGTTTCAGGGTCAGGGCCCAGGGTTAGGGTTGTTTTAAAGTCAGGGTCCAGGGTTAGGGTTGTTTTAGGGTTAGGGCCCAGGGTTAGGGTTATTTTAGGGTCAGGGCCAGGGCCCAGGGTTAGCGTTGTTTGAGGGTCAGTGCCAGGGCCCAGGGTTAGGGTTGTTTTAGGGTCAGGGCCAGGGCCCAAAGTTAGGGTTGTTTTAGGGTCAGGGCCCAGGGCTATGGTTGTTTTACTGTCAGGGCCCAGGATTAGGGTTGTTTTAGGGTCAGGGCCCAGGGTTAGGGTTGTTTTAAAGTCAGGGTCCAGGGTTAGGGTTTTAGGCTCAGGGTCAGGGCCCTGGGTTAGGGTTTTAGGCTCAGGGCTAGGTCCCAGGGTTAGGGTTTTAGGCTCAGGGCCAGAGCCCAGTGTTAGGGTTTTAGGCTCAGGGGTAGGGCCCCGGGATAGGGTTTTAGGCTCAGGGCCAAGGCCCAGAGTTAGGGCTTTAGGCTCAGGGCCAGGGCCCAGGGTTAGGGTTTTAGGCTCAGGGCGCAGGGTTAGAGCTGTTTTAGGGTCAGGGCCCAGGGTTAGGGTTGTTTCAGGGTCAGGGCCCAGGGTTTGGGTTGTTTCAGGGTCAGGGCCCAGGGTTAGGGTTGTTTCAGGGTCAGGGCCCAGGGTTAGGGTTGTTTCAGGGTCAGGGCCCAGGGTTAGGTTTGTTTCAGGGTCAGGGCCCAGGCTTAGGGTTGTTTCAGGGTCAGGGCCCAGGGTTAGGGTTGTTTCAGGGTCAGGGCCCAGGGTTAGGGTTGTTTTAGGGTCAGGGCCCAGGGTTAGGTTTGTTTTAGGGTCAGGGCCCAGGTTTAGGTTTGTTTCAGGGTCAGGGCCCAGGTTTAGGGTTGTTTTAGGGTCAGGGCCCAGGGTTAGGGTTGTTTTAGGGTCAGGGCCAGGGCCCAGGGTTAGGGTTGTTTCAGGGTCAGGGCCCTGGGTTAGGTTTGTTTCAGGGTCAGGGCCCAGGGTTAGGGTTGTTTTAGGGTCAGGGCCCAGGGTTAGGGTTGTTTTAGGGTCAGGGCCCATGGTTAGGGTTGTTTTAGGGTCAGGGCCCAGGGTTAGGGTTGGTTTAGGGTCAGGGCCCAGGGTTAGGGTTGGTTTAGGGTCAGGGTCCAGGGTTAGGGTTGTTTTAGGGTCAGGGCCCAGGGTTAGGGTTGTTTTAGGGTCAGGGCCAGGGCCGAGGTTTAAGGTTGTTTTAGGGTCAGGGCCCAGGGTTAGGGTTTTAGGGTCAGGGCCCAGGGTTAGGGCTCTAGGGCCGGGGCCCGGGGCCCAGGGTTAGGGCTCTAGGGCCGGGGCCCGGGGCCCAGGGTTAGGGCTCTAGGGCCGGGGCCCGGGGCCCAGGGTTAGGGCTCTAGGGCCGGGGCCCGGGGCCCAGGGTTAGGGCTCTAGGGCCGGGGCCCGGGGCCCAGGGTTAGGGCTCTAGGGCCGGGGCCCGGGGCCCAGGGTTAGGGTTGTTTTAGGGTCGGGGCCCGGGGCCCAGGGTTAGGGTTGTTTTAGGGTCGGGGCCCGGGGCCCAGGGTTAGGGTTGTTTTGGGGTCGGGGCCCGGGGCCCAGGGTTAGGGTTGTTTTAGGGTCGGGGCCCAGGGTTAGGGTTGTTTTAGGGTCGGGGCCCAGGGTTAGGGTTGTTTTAGGGTCGGGGCCCAGGGTTAGGGTTGTTTTAGGGTCAGGGCCAGGGCCCAGGGTTAGCGTTGTTTTAGGTTCAGGGCCAGGGCCCAAAGTTAGTGTTGTTTTAGGTTCAGGGCCCAGGGTTAGTGTTTTAGGCTCAGGTCCAGGGCCCAGGGTTAGGGTTTTAGGGTCAGGGCCAGGGCCCAGGTTTAGGGTTGTTTTAGGGTCAGGGCCAGGGCCCAGGCTTAGGGTTGTTTTAGGGTCATGGCCAGTGCCTAAAGTTAGTGTTGTTTTAGGTTCAGGGCCCAGGGTTAGTGTTTTAGGCTCAGGTCCAGGGCCCAGGGTTAGGGTTTTAGGCTCAGGTCCAGGGCCCAGGTTTAGGATTGTTTTAGGGTCAGGGCCAGGGCCCAGGGTTAGGGTTGTTTTAGGGTCATGGCCAGGTCCCAGGGTTACGGTTGTTTTAGGGTCAGGGCCCAGGGTTATGGTTGTTTTAGGGTCAGGGCCCAGGGTTATGGTTCTCTTAGGGTTAGGGCCCAGGGTTAGGGTTTTAGGCTCAGGGCCAGGGGCCAGGGTTAGGGTTTTAGGCTCAGGCCCACGGCCCAGGGTTGGGGTTTCAGGCTGAAGGCCAGAGCCCAAGGTTAGGGTTTTCGGCTCAGGGCCAGGGTCCAGGGATAGGGTTTTAGGCTCAGGGCCAGGGCCCATGGTTAGGGTTTTAGGCTCAGGGCCAGGGACCAGGGATTGGGTTTTAGGTTCAGGGCGAGGGCCCAGGGTTAGGGTTTTAGGGCCAGGGCCCAGGGTTAGGGTTGTTTTAGGGTCATGGCCCAGGGTTAGGGTTGTTTTAGTGTCAGGGCCCAGGGTTAGGGTTGTTTTAGGGTCCGGGCCCAGGGTTAGGGTTGTTTTAGGGTCCGGGCCCAGGGTTAGGGTTGTTTTAGGGTCAGGGCCCAGGGTTAGGGTTGTTTTAGGGTCAGGGCCCAGGGTTAGGGTTGTTTTAGGGTCAGGTCCCAGGGTTAGGGTTGTTTTAGGGTTAGGGCCCAGGGTTAGGGTTTCAGGCTCAGGGCCTGGGCCCAGGGTTAGGGTTTCAGAATCAGGGCCTGGGCCAAGTTTAGGGTTTTAGGCTCAGGGTCAGGGCCCAGGGTTAGGGTTTTAGGCTCAGGGCCAGGGCCCAGGGTTAGGGTTTTAGGCTCAGGGCCAGGGCCCAGGGTTAGGGTTTTAGGCTCAGGGCCAGGGTCCAGGGTTTGGGTTGTTTTCGGGTCAGGGCCAGGGCCCAAAGTTAGGGTTGTTTTAGGGTCAGGGTCCAGGGTTAGGGTTGTTTTAGGGTCAGGGCCCAGGGTTAGGGTTGTTTTAGGGTCCGGGCCCAGGGTTAGGGTTGTTTTAGGGTCAAGGCCCAGGGTTAGGGTTGTTTTAGGGTCAGGGCCTAGGGTTATGGTTCTCTTAGGTTTAGGGCCCAGGGTTAGGGTTTTCGGCTCAGGGCCAGGGCCCAGGGTTAGGGTTTTAGGCTCAGGGCCCGAGCCCAAGGTTAGGGTTTTTGGCTCAGGGCCAGGGCCCAGGGTTTGGGTTTTAGGCTCAGGGCTAGGGCCCAGGGTTAAGGTTTTAGGCTCAGGGCCAGGGTCCATTGTTAGGGATTTAGTCTCAGGGCCAGGGACCAGAGATAGGGTTTTAGGCTCAGGGCCAGGGCCCAGGTTTAGGGTTTTAGGGTCAGGGCCCAGGGTTAGGGTTGCTTTAGGGTCAGGGCCCAGGGTTAGGGTTGTTTTAGCGTCAGGGCCGTGGGTTAGGGTGGTTTTAGGGTCAGGGCCCAGGGTTAGGGTTGTTTGAGGGTCAGGGCCCAGGGTTAGGGTTGTTTTAGTGTCAGGGCCCAGGGTTAGTGTTGTTTCAGGGTCAGGGCCCAGGGTTAGGGTGGTTTCAGGGTCAGGGCCCAGAGTTAGTGTTGTTTCAGGGTGAGGGCCCAGGAGTAGGGTTATTTTAGGGTCAGGGCCCAGGGTTAGGGTTGTTTTAGGGTTAGGGCCCAGGGTTAGGGTTTTAGGCTCAGGGCCAGGGCCCAGGGTTAGGGTTTTAGGCTCAGGGCCAGGGCCCAGGTTTAAGGTTTTAGGCTCAGGACCAGGGCCCAGGGTTAGGATTTTAGGCTCAGGGCCAGGGCCCAGGGTTAGGGTTGTAGGCTCAGGGCCAGGGCCCAGGGTTAGGGTTTTAGGCTCAGGGGCAGGGCCTAGGGATATTGTTTTAGGCTCAGGGGCAGGGCCTAGGGATATTTTTTTAGGCTCAGGGCCAGGGCCCAGGGTTCGGGTTTTAGGCTCAGGGCCAGGGCCTAGGGTTAGGGTTTTAGGCTCAGGGCCCAGGGTTAGGGTTGTTTTAGAGTCAGGGCCCAGGGTTAGGGTTGTTTTAGGGTCAGAGACCAGGGTTAAGGTTGTTTCAGGGTCAGGGCCCAGGATTAGGGTTGTTTCAGGGTCAGGGCCCAGGGTTAGGGTTGTTTTAAAGTCAGGGTCCAGGGTTAGGGTTGTTTTAGGGTTAGGGCCCAGGGTTAGGGTTGTTTTAGGGTCAGGGCCAGGGCCCAGGGTTAGCGTTGTTTGAGGGTCAGTGCCAGGGCCCAGGGTTAGGGTTGTTTTAGGGTCAGGGCCAGGGCCCAAAGTTAGGGTTGTTTTAGGGTCAGGGCCCAGGGCTATGGTTGTTTTACTGTCAGGGCCCAGGATTAGGGTTGTTTTAGGGTCAGGGCCCAGGGTTAGGGTTGTTTTAAAGTCAGGGTCCAGGGTTAGGGTTTTAGGCTCAGGGTCAGGGCCCTGGGTTAGGGTTTTAGGCTCAGGGCTAGGTCCCAGGGTTAGGGTTTTAGGCTCAGGGCCAGAGCCCAGGGTTAGGGTTTTAGGCTCAGGGGCAGGGCCCCGGGATAGGGTTTTAGGCTCAGGGCCAAGGCCCAGAGTTAGGGCTTTAGGCTCAGGGCCAGGGCCCAGGGTTAGGGTTTTAGGCTCAGGGCGCAGGGTTAGAGCTGTTTTAGGGTCAGGGCCCAGGGTTAGGGTTGTTTCAGGGTCAGGGCCCAGGGTTTGGGTTGTTTCAGGGTCAGGGCCCAGGGTTAGGGTTGTTTCAGGGTCAGGGCCCAGGGTTAGGGTTGTTTCAGGGTCAGGGCCCAGGGTTAGGTTTGTTTCAGGGTCAGGGCCCAGGCTTAGGGTTGTTTCAGGGTCAGGGCCCAGGGTTAGGGTTGTTTCAGGGTCAGGGCCCAGGGTTAGGGTTGTTTTAGGGTCAGGGCCCAGGGTTAGGTTTGTTTTAGGGTCAGGGCCCAGGTTTAGGTTTGTTTCAGGGTCAGGGCCCAGGTTTAGGGTTGTTTTAGGGTCAGGGCCCAGGGTTAGGGTTGTTTTAGGGTCAGGGCCAGGGCCCAGGGTTAGGGTTGTTTCAGGGTCAGGGCCCTGGGTTAGGTTTGTTTCAGGGTCAGGGCCCAGGGTTAGGGTTGTTTCAGGGTCAGGGCCCAGGGTTAGGGTTGTTTTAGGGTCAGGGCCCATGGTTAGAGTTGTTTTAGGGACAGGGCCCAGGGTTAGGGTTGTTTTAGGGTCAGGGCCCAGGGTTAGGGTTGTTTTAGGGTCCCGGCCCAGGGTTAGGGTTGTTTTAGTGTCAGGGCCCAGGGTTAGGGTTGTTTTAGGGTCAGGGCCCAGGGTTAGGGTTGTTTTAGGGTCAGGGCCCAGGGTTAGGGTTGTTTTAGGGTCAGGGTCCAGGGCCCAAATTTAGGGTTGTTTTAGGGTCAGGGCCCAGGGTTAGGGTTTTAGGCTCAGGTCCAGGGCCTAGCGTTAGGGTTTTAGGCTCTGGGCCAGGGCCCAGGGTTAGGGTTGTTTTAGGGTCAGGGCCAGGGCCCAGGTTTAGCGTTGTTTTAGGGTCAGGGCCAGAGCCCAGGGTTAGGGTTGTTTTAGGGTCAGGGCCAGGGCCCAAAGTTAGGGTTGTTTTAGGGTCAGGGCCCAGGGTTAGGGTTTTAGGCTCAGGTCCAGGGCCCAGGGTTAGGGTTTTAGGCTCAGGGCCAGGGGCCAGGGTTATGGTTGTTTTAGGGTCAGGGCCAAGGGTTCGGGTTGTTTTAGGGTCAGGGCCCAGGGTTAGGGTTGTTTTAGGGACAGGGTCCAGGGTTAGGGTTGTTTTGGGGTCAGGGCCCAGGGTTAGGGTTGTTTTAGGGTCAGGGCCCAGGGTTAGGGTTGTTTTAGGGTCAGGGCCCATGGTTAGGGTTGTTTTAGGGTCAGGGCCCAGGGTTAGGGTTGGTTTAGGGTCAGGGCCCAGGGTTAGGGTTGGTTTAGTGTCAGGGTCCAGGGTTAGGGTTGTTTTAGGGTCAGGGCCCAGGGTTAGGGTTGTTTTAGGGTCAGGGCCAGGGCCGAGGTTTAAGGTTGTTTTAGGGTCAGGGCCCAGGGTTAGGGTTTTAGGCTCAGCTCCAGGGCCCAGGGATAGAGTTTTAGGCTCAGGGCCAGGGCCCAGGTTTAAGGTTGTTTTAGGTTCAGGTCCAGGGCTCAGGGTTAGGGTTGTTTTAGGGTCATGGCCACGGCCCAGGGTTAGGGTTGTTTTAGGGTCAGGGTCAGGGCCCAGGGTTATGGTTGTTTTAGGGTCAGAGCCCAGGGTTAGGTTTGTTTTAGGGTCAGGGCCCAGGGTTGGGGTTGTTTTAGGGTCAGGGCCAAGGGTTAGGGTTGTTTTAGGGTCAGGGCCCATGGTTATGGTTGTTTTAGTGTTAGGGCCCAGGGTTAGGGTTTTAGGCTCAGGGCCAGGGCCCAGGGTTAGGGTTTTAGGCTCAGGGCCAGGGCCTAGGGTTGGGGTTTCAGGCTCAGGGCCAGAGCCCAAGGTTAGGGTTTTCGGCTCAGGGCCAGGGCCCAGGGTTAGGGTTTTAGGCTCAGGGCCAGGGCCCAGGGTTAGGGTTGTTTTAGGGTCAGGGTCAGGTCCCAGGGTTAGGGTTGTTTTAGGGTCAGGGCCCGGGCCCAGGGTTAGGGGTGTTTTAGGGTCAGGGCCAGGGCCCAAAGTTAGGGTTGTTTTAGGGTCAGGGCCCAGGGTTAGGGTTTTAGGCTCAGGTCCAGGGCCCAGGGTTAGGGTTGTTTTAGGGTCAGGGCCCAGGGTTAGGGTTGTTTTAGGGTCAGGGCCCACAGTTAGGGTTTTTTGATCAGGGCCAGGGCCCAGGATTAGGGTTTTAGGGTCAGGGCCAGGGCCCAGGATTAGGGTTTTAGGGTCAGGGCCAGGGCCCAGGGTTAGGGTTTTAGGGTCAGGGCCCAGGGTTAGGGTTGTTTTAGGGTCAGGGCCCCGGGCCCAGGGTTAGGGATTTAGGGCCAGGGCCCGTGGCCCAGGGTTAGGGCTTTAGGGGCAGGGCCCGGGGCCCAGGGTTAGGGCTTTAGGGGCAGGGCCCGGGGCCCAGGGTTAGGGCTTTAGGGGCAGGGCCCGGGGCCCAGGGTTAGGGCTTTAGGACCAGGGCCCGGGGCCCAGGGTTAGGGCTTTAGGGTCAGGGCCTGGGGCCCAGGGTTAGGGTTGTTTTAGGGTCAGGGCCCAGGGTTAGGGTTTCAGGCTCAGGTCCAGGGCCCAGAGTTGGGGTTTCAGGCTCAGGGCCAGAGCCCAAGGTTAGGGTTTTAGGTTCAGGGTCAGGGCCCAGGGTTAAGGTTTTAGGCTTAGGGCCAGGGCCCAGTGTTAGGGTTTTAGGCTCAGGGTCAGAGCCCAGGGTTAGGGTTTTAGGCTCAGGGCCAGGTCCCAGGGTTAGTGTTTTAGGCTCAGGGCCAGGGCCGAGGTTTAGGGTTTTAGGCTCAGGGCCCCGGACCCAGGGTTAGGGCTTCAGGGCCAGGGCCCGGGGCCCAGGGTTAGGGCTTCAGGGCCAGGGCCCGGGGCCCAGGGTTAGGGCTTCAGGGCCAGGGCCCGGGGCCCAGGGTTAGGGCTTCAGGGCCAGGGCCCGGGGCCCAGGGTTAGGGCTTCAGGGCCAGGGCCCGGGGCCCAGGGTTAGGGCTTCAGGGCCAGGGCCCGGGGCCCAGGGTTAGGGCTTCAGGGCCAGGGCCCGGGGCCCAGGGTTAGGGCTTCAGGGGTAGGGCCCGGGGCCCAGGGTTAGGGCTTTAGGACCAGGGCCCGGGCCCAGGGTTAGGGCTTTAGGGGCAGGGCCCGGGGCCCAGGGTTAGGGTTTTAGGCTCAGGGCCCGGGGCCCAGGGTTAGGGTTATTTTAGGGTCAGGGCCAGGGGCCAGGGTTAGCGTTGTTGTAGGATCAGGGCCAGGGGCCAGGGTTAGGGTTGTTTTAGGGTCAGGGCCAGGGCCCAGGGTTATGGTTGTTTTAGGGTCATGGCCAGGTCCCAGGGTTAGGGTTGTTTTAGGGTCAGGGCCAGGGCCCAGGGTTATGGTTGTTTTAGGGTCAGGGCCCAAGGTTAGGGTTGTTTTAGGGTCAGGGCCCAGGGTTAGGGTTGTTTCAGGGTCAGGGCCTAGGGTTGTGGTTCTCTTAGGTTTAGGGCCCAGGGTTAGGGTTTTAGGCTCAGGGCCAGGGCCCAGGGTTAGGGTTTTAGGCTCTGGGCCAGGGCTCAGGGTTAGGTTTTTAGGGTCAGAGCCAGGGTCCAGAGTTAGAGTTTTAGCGTCAGGGCCCAGGGTTAGGGATTTAGGGTCAGGGCCCAGGGTTAGGGTTTTAGGGTCAGGGCCCGGGGTTAGGGTTTTAGGGTCAGGGCCAGGGCCCAAAGTTAGTGTTGTTTTAGGTTCAGGGCCCAGGGTTAGGGTTTTAGGCTCAGGTCCAGGGCCCAGGGTTATGGTTTTAGGCTCAGGGCCGGGGCCCAGGTTTAGGGTTGTTTTAGGGTCAGGGCCAGGGCCCAGGGTTATGGTTGTTTTAGGGTCATGGCGGGGTCCCAGGGTTAGGGTTGTTTTAGAGTCAGGGCCAGGGCCCAGGGTTATGGTTGTTTTAGGGTCAGGGCCCAGGGTTAGGGTTGTTTTAGGGTCAGGGCCCAGGGTTAGGGTTGTTTTAGGATCAAGGCCCAGGGTTAGGGTTGTTTCAGGGTCAGGGCCTAGGGTTATGGTTCTCTTAGGTTTAGGGCCCAGGGTTAGGGTTTTAGGCTCAGGGCGAGGGCCCATGGTTGGGGTTTCAGGCTCAGGGCCCGAGCCCAAGGTTAGGGTTTTCGGCTCAGGGCCAGGGCCCAGGGTTAGGGTTTTAGGCTTAGGGCCAGGGCCCAGGGTTAAGGTTTTAGGCTCAGGGCCAGGGCCCAGGGTTAGGGTTTTAGGCTCAGGGCCAGGGATCAGAGATAAGGTTTTAGGCTCAGGGCCAGGGCCCAGGGTTAGTGTTTTAGGGTCAGGGCCCAGGTTTAGGGTTGTTTTAGGGTCAGGGCCCCGGGTTAGGGTTGTTTTAGGGTCAGGTCCCAGGGTTAGGGTGGTTTTAGGGTTAGGGCCCAGGGTTAGGGTTGTTTTAGGTTCAGGGCCCAGGGTTAGGGTTGTTTTAGGGTCAGGGCCCAGGGTTAGGTTTGTTTTAGGGTCAGGGCCCAGGGTTGGGGTTTCAGGCTCAGGGCCAGAGTCCAAGGTTAGGGTTTTAGGTTCAGGGTCTGGGCCAAGGGTTAAGGTTTTACGCTCAGGGCCAGGGCCCAGGGTTAGGGTTTTAGGCTCAGGGCCAGGGCCCAGGGTTAGGGTTTTAGGCTCAGGGCCAGGGCCCAGGGTTAGGGTTTTAGGCTCAGGGCCCCGGTCCCAGGGTTAGGGTTTTAGGGCCAGGGCCCCGGTCCCAGGGTTAGGGTTTTAGGGCCAGGGCCCGGGGCCCAGGGTTAGGGCTTTAGGGTCAGGGCCCGGGGCCCAGGGTTAGGGCTTTAGGGCCAGGGCCCGGGGCCCAGGGTTAGGGCTTTAGGGCCAGGGCCCCGGGCCCAGGGTTAGGGCTTTAGGGGCAGGGCCCCGGGCCCAGGGTTAGGGCTTTCGGCTCAGGGCCAGGGCCCAGGGTTAGGGTTTTAGGCTCAGGGCCCGAGCCCAAGGTTAGGGTTTTTGGCTCAGGGCCAGGGCCCAGGGTTTGGGTTTTAGGCTCAGGGCTAGGGCCCAGGGTTAAGGTTTTAGGCTCAGGGCCAGGGTCCATTGTTAGGGTTTTAGTCTCAGGGCCATGGACCACAGATAGGGTTTTAGGCTCAGGGCCAGGGCCCAGGTTTAGGGTTTTAGGGTCAGGGCCCAGGGTTAGGGTTGCTTTAGGGTCAGGGCCCAGGGTTAGGGTTGTTTTAGCGTCAGGGCCGTGGGTTAGGGTGGTTTTAGGGTCAGGGCCCAGGGTTAGGGTTGTTTGAGGGTCAGGGCCCAGGGTTAGGGTTGTTTTAGTGTCAGGGCCCAGGGTTAGTGTTGTTTCAGGGTCAGGGCCCAGGGTTAGGGTGGTTTCAGGGTCAGGGCCCAGAGTTAGTGTTGTTTCAGGGTGAGGGCCCAGGGGTAGGGTTATTTTAGGGTCAGGGCCCAGGGTTAGGGTTGTTTTAGGGTTAGGGCCCAGGGTTAGGGTTTTAGGCTCAGGGCCAGGGCCCAGGGTTAGGGTTTTAGGCTCAGGGCCAGGGCCCAGGGTTGGGGTTTCAGGCTCAGGGCCAGGGCCCAGGGTTAGGGTTTTAGGCTCAGGGCCAGGGCCCAGGTTTAAGGTTTTAGGCTCAGGACCAGGGCCCAGGGTTAGGGTTTTAGGCTCAGGGCCAGGGCCCAGGGTTAGGGTTGTAGGCTCAGGGCCAGGGCCCAGGGTTAGGGTTTTAGGCTCAGGGGCAGGGCCTAGGGATATTGTTTTAGGCTCAGGGGCAGGGCCTAGGGATATTTTTTTAGGCTCAGGGCCAGGGCCCAGGGTTCGGGTTTTAGGCTCAGGGCCAGGGCCTAGGGTTAGGGTTTTAGGCTCAGGGCCCAGGGTTAGGGTTGTTTTAGAGTCAGGGCCCAGGGTTAGGGTTGTTTTAGGGTCAGAGACCAGGGTTAAGGTTGTTTCAGGGTCAGGGCCCAGGGTTAGGGTTGTTTCAGGGTCAGGGCCCAGGGTTAGGGTTGTTTTAAAGTCAGGGTCCAGGGTTAGGGTTGTTTTAGGGTTAGGGCCCAGGGTTAGGGTTGTTTTAGGGTCAGGGCCAGGGCCCAGGGTTAGCGTTGTTTGAGGGTCAGTGCCAGGGCCCAGGGTTAGGGTTGTTTTAGGGTCAGGGCCAGGGCCCAAAGTTAGGGTTGTTTTAGGGTCAGGGCCCAGGGCTATGGTTGTTTTACTGTCAGGGCCCAGGATTAGGGTTGTTTTAGGGTCAGGGCCCAGGGTTAGGGTTGTTTTAAAGTCAGGGTCCAGGGTTAGGGTTTTAGGCTCAGGGTCAGGGCCCTGGGTTAGGGTTTTAGGCTCAGGGCTTGGTCCCAGGGTTAGGGTTTTAGGCTCAGGGCCAGGGCCCAGTGTTAGGGTTTTAGGCTCAGGGGCAGGGCCCCGGGATAGGGTTTTAGGCTCAGGGCCAAGGCCCAGAGTTAGGGCTTTAGGCTCAGGGCCAGGGCCCAGGGTTAGGGTTTTAGGCTCAGGGCGCAGGGTTAGAGCTGTTTTAGGGTCAGGGCCCAGGGTTAGGGTTGTTTCAGGGTCAGGGCCCAGGGTTTGGGTTGTTTCAGGGTCAGAGCCCAGGGTTAGGGTTGTTTCAGGGTCAGGGCCCAGGGTTAGGGTTGTTTCAGGGTCAGGGCCCAGGGTTAGGTTTGTTTCAGGGTCAGGGCCCAGGCTTAGGGTTGTTTCAGGGTCAGGGCCCAGGGTTAGGGTTGTTTCAGGGTCAGGGCCCAGGGTTATGGTTCTCTTAGGTTTAGGGCCCAGGGTTAGGGTTTTAGGCTCAGGGCCAGGGCCCAGGGTTAGGGTTTTAGGCTCTGGGCCAGGGCCCAGGGTTAGGTTTTTAGGGTCAGAGCCAGGGTCCAGAGTTAGAGTTTTAGGGTCAGGGCCCAGGGTTAGGGATTTAGGGTCAGGGCCCAGGGTTAGGGTTTTAGGGTCAGGGCCCGGGGTTAGGGTTTTAGGGTCAGGGCCAGGGCCCAAAGTTAGTGTTGTTTTAGGTTCAGGGCCCAGGGTTAGGGTTTTAGGCTCAGGGCCAGGGCCCAGGGTTATGGTTTTAGGCTCAGGGCCAGGGCCCAGGTTTAGGGTTGTTTTAGAGTCAGGGCCAGGGCCCAGGGTTATGGTTGTTTTAGGGTCATGGCGGGGTCCCAGGGTTAGGGTTGTTTTAGGGTCAGGGCCAGGGCCCAGGGTTATGGTTGTTTTAGGGTCAGGGCCCAGGGTTAGGGTTGTTTTAGGGTCAGGGCCCAGGGTTAGGGTTGTTTTAGGATCAAGGCCCAGGGTTAGGGTTGTTTCAGGGTCAGGGCCTAGGGTTATGGTTCTCTTAGGTTTAGGGCCCAGGGTTAGGGTTTTAGGCTCAGGGCCAGGGCCCATGGTTGGGGTTTCAGGCTCAGGGCCCGAGCCCAAGGTTAGGGTTTTCGGCTCAGGGCCAGGGCCCAGGGTTAGGGTTTTAGGCTTAGGGCCAGGGCCCAGGGTTAAGGTTTTAGGCTCAGGGCCAGGGCCCAGGGTTAGGGTTTTAGGCTCAGGGCCAGGGACCAGAGATAAGGTTTTAGGCTCAGGGCCAGGGCCCAGGGTTAGTGTTTTAGGGTCAGGGCCCAGGTTTAGGGTTGTTTTAGGGTCAGGGCCCCGGGTTAGGGTTGTTTTAGGGTCAGGTCCCAGGGTTAGGGTGGTTTTAGGGTTAGGGCCCAGGGTTAGGGTTGTTTTAGGGTCAGGGCCCAGGGTTAGGGTTGTTTTAGGGTCAGGGCCCAGGGTTAGGGTTGTTTTAGGGTCAAGGCCCTGGGTTGGGGTTTCAGGCTCAGGGCCAGAGTCCAAGGTTAGGGTTTTAGGTTCAGGGTCTGGGCCAAGGGTTAAGGTTTTACGCTCAGGGCCAGGGCCCAGGGTTAGGGTTTTAGGCTCAGGGCCAGGGCCCAGGGTTAGGGTTTTAGGCTCAGGTCCCCGGTCCCAGGGTTAGGGTTTTAGGGCCAGGGCCCGGGGCCCAGGGTTAGGGCTTTAGGGCCAGGGCCCGGGGCCCAGCGTTAGGGCTTTAGGGTCAGGGCCCTGGGCCCAGGGTTAGGGCTTTAGGGTCAGGGCCCGGGGCCCAGGGTTAGGGCTTTAGGGCCAGGGCCCGGGGCCCAGGGTTAGGGCTTTAGGGCCAGGGCCCTGGGCCCAGGGTTAGGGCTTTAGGGGCAGGGTCCCGGGCCCAGGGTTAGGGCTTTAGGGCCAGGGCCAGGGCCCAGGGTTAGGGCTTTAGGGTCAGGGCCCGGGGCCCTAAGTTAGGGTTGTTTTAGGGTCAGGGCCCAGGGTTAGGGTTGTTTTAGGGTCAGGGCCTAGGGTTATGGTTCTCTTAGGTTTAGGGCCCAGGGTTAGGGTTTTAGGCTCAGGGCCAGGGCCCAGGGTTAGGGTTTTAGGTTCAGGGCCAATGCCCAGGGTTGGGGTTTCAGGCTCAGGGCCCGAGCCCAAGGTTAGGGTTTTCGGCTCAGGGCCAGGGCCCAGGGTTAGGGTTTTAGGCTCAGGGCCAGGGCCCAGGGTTAGGTTTTTAGGGTCAGAGCTAGGGCCCAGAGTTAGAGTTTTAGGGTCAGGGCCCAGGGTTAGGGATTTAGGGTCAGGGCCCAGGGTTAGGGTTTTAGGGTCAGGGCCCAGGGTTAGGGCTCTAGGGCCGGGGCCCGGGGCCCAGGGTTAGGGCTCTAGGGCCGGGGCCCGGGGCCCAGGGTTAGGGCTCTAGGGCCGGGGCCCGGGGCCCAGGGTTAGGGCTCTAGGGCCGGGGCCCGGGGCCCAGGGTTAGGGCTCTAGGGCCGGGGCCCGGGGCCCAGGGTTAGGGCTCTAGGGCCGGGGCCCGGGGCCCAGGGTTAGGGCTCTAGGGCCGGGGCCCGGGGCCCAGGGTTAGGGCTCTAGGGCCGGGGCCCGGGGCCCAGGGTTACGGCTCTAGGGCCGGGGCCCGGGGCCCAGGGTTAGGGTTGTTTTAGGGTCGGGGCCCGGGGCCCAGGGTTAGGGTTGTTTTAGGGTCGGGGCCCGGGGCCCAGGGTTAGGGTTGTTTTGGGGTCGGGGCCCGGGGCCCAGGGTTAGGGTTGTTTTAGGGTCGGGGCCCAGGGTTAGGGTTGTTTTAGGGTCGGGGCCCAGGGTTAGGGTTGTTTTAGGGTCGGGGCCCAGGGTTAGGGTTGTTTTAGGGTCGGGGCCCAGGGTTAGGGTTGTTTTAGGGTCAGGGCCAGGGCCCAGGGTTAGCGTTGTTTTAGGTTCAGTGCCAGGGCCCAAAGTTAGTGTTGTTTTAGGTTCAGGGCCCAGGGTTAGTGTTTTAGGCTCAGGTCCAGGGCCCAGGGTTAGGGTTTTAGGGTCAGGGCCAGGGCCCAGGTTTAGGGATGTTTTAGGGTCAGGGCCCAGGGTTAGGGTTGTTTTAGGGTCAGGTCCCAGGGTTAGGGTTGTTTTAGTGTTAGGTCCCAGGGTTAGGGTTTCAGGCTCAGGGCCTGGGCCAAGTTTAGGGTTTTAGGCTCAGGGTCGGGGCCCAGGGTTAGGGTTTTAGGCTCAGGGCCAGGGCCCAGGGTTAGGGTTTTAGGCTCAGGGCCAGGGCCCAGGGTTAGGGTTTTAGGCTCAGGGCCAGGGTCCAGGGTTTGGGTTGTTTTCGGGTCAGGGCCAGGGCCCAAAGTTAGGGTTGTTTTAGGGTCAGGGTCCAGGGTTAGGGTTGTTTTAGGGTCAGGGCCCAGGGTTAGGGTTGTTTTAGGGTCCGGGCCCAGGGTTAGGGTTGTTTTAGGGTCAAGGCCCAGGGTTAGGGTTGTTTTCGTTCAGGGCCTAGGGTTATGGTTCTCTTAGGTTTAGGGCCCAGGGTTAGGGTTTTCGGCTCAGGGCCAGGGCCCAGGGTTAGGGTTTTAGGCTCAGGGCCCGAGCCCAAGGTTAGGGTTTTTTGCTCAGGGCCAGGGCCCAGGGTTTGGGTTTTAGGCTCAGGGCTAGGGCCCAGGGTTAAGGTTTTAGGCTCAGGGCCAGGGTCCATTGTTAGGGATTTAGTCTCAGGGCCAGGGACCAGAGATAGGGTTTTAGGCTCAGGGCCAGGGCCCAGGTTTAGGGTTTTAGGGTCAGGGCCCAGGGTTAGGGTTGCTTTAGGGTCAGGGCCCAGGGTTAGGGTTGTTTTAGCGTCAGGGCCGTGGGTTAGGGTGGTTTTAGGGTCAGGGCCCAGGGTTAGGGTTGTTTGAGGGTCAGGGCCCAGGGTTAGGGATTTAGGGTCAGGGCCCATGGTTAGGGTTTTAGGGTCAGGGCCCAGGGTTAGGGCTCTAGGGCCGGGGCCCGGGGCCCAGGGTTAGGGCTCTAGGGCCGGGGCCCGGGGCCCAGGGTTAGGGCTCTAGGGCCGGGGCCCGGGGCCCAGGGTTAGGGCTCTAGGGCCGGGGCCCGGGGCCCAGGGTTAGGGCTCTAGGGCCGGGGCCCGGGGCCCAGGGTTAGGGCTCTAGGGCCGGGGCCCGGGGCCCAGGGTTAGGGCTCTAGGGCCGGGGCCCGGGGCCCAGGGTTATGGCTCTAGGGCCGGGGCCCGGGGCCCAGGGTTAGGGTTGTTTTAGGGTCGGGGCCCGGGGCCCAGGGTTAGGGTTGTTTTAGGGTCGGGGCCCGGGGCCCAGGGTTAGGGTTGTTTTGGGGTCGGGGCCCGGGGCCCAGGGTTAGGGTTGTTTTAGGGTCGGGGCCCAGGGTTAGGGTTGTTTTAGGGTCGGGGCCCAGGGTTAGGGTTGTTTTAGGGTCGGGGCCCAGGGTAAGGGTTGTTTTAGGGTCGGGGCCCAGGGTTAGGGTTGTTTTAGGGTCAGGGCCAGGGCCCAGGGTTAGCGTTGTTTTAGGTTCAGGGCCAGGGCCCAAAGTTAGTGTTGTTTTAGGTTCAGGGCCCAGGGTTAGTGTTTTAGGCTCAGGTCCAGGGCCCAGGGTTAGGGTTTTAGGGTCAGGGCCAGGGCCCAGGTTTAGGGATGTTTTAGGGTCAGGGCCCAGGGTTAGGGTTGTTTTAGGGTCAGGTCCCAGGGTTAGGGTTGTTTTAGGGTTAGGTCCCAGGGTTAGGGTTTCAGGCTCAGGGCCTGGGCCAAGTTTAGGGTTTTAGGCTCAGGGTCGGGGCCCAGGGTTAGGGTTTTAGGCTCAGGGCCAGGGCCCAGGGTTAGGGTTTTAGGCTCAGGGCCAGGGCCCAGGGTTAGGGTTTTAGGCTCAGGGCCAGGGTCCAGGGTTTGGGTTGTTTTCGGGTCAGGGCCAGGGCCCAAAGTTAGGGTTGTTTTAGGGTCAGGGTCCAGGGTTAGGGTTGTTTTAGGGTCAGGGCCCAGGGTTAGGGTTGTTTTAGGGTCCGGGCCCAGGGTTAGGGTTGTTTTAGGGTCAAGGCCCAGGGTTTGGGTTGTTTTCGTTCAGGGCCTAGGGTTATGGTTCTCTTAGGTTTAGGGCCCAGGGTTAGGGTTTTCGGCTCAGGGCCAGGGCCCAGGGTTAGGGTTTTAGGCTCAGGGCCCGAGCCCAAGGTTAGGGTTTTTTGCTCAGGGCCAGGGCCCAGGGTTTGGGTTTTAGGCTCAGGGCTAGGGCCCAGGGTTAAGGTTTTAGGCTCAGGGCCAGGGTCCATTGTTAGGGATTTAGTCTCAGGGCCAGGGACCAGAGATAGGGTTTTAGGCTCAGGGCCAGGGCCCAGGTTTAGGGTTTTAGGGTCAGGGCCCAGGGTTAGGGTTGCTTTAGGGTCAGGGCCCAGGGTTAGGGTTGTTTTAGCGTCAGGGCCGTGGGTTAGGGTGGTTTTAGGGTCAGGGCCCAGGGTTAGGGTTGTTTGAGGGTCAGGGCCCAGGGTTAGGGATTTAGGGTCAGGGCCCATGGTTAGGGTTTTAGGGTCAGGGCCCGGGGTTAGGGCTCTAGGGCCGGGGCCCGGGGCCCAGGGTTAGGGCTCTAGGGCCGGGGCCCGGGGCCCAGGGTTAGGGCTCTAGGGCCGGGTCCCGGGGCCCAGGGTTAGGGCTCTAGGGCCGGGGCCCGGGGCCCAGGGTTAGGGCTCTAGGGCCGGGGCCCGGGGCCCAGGGTTAGGGCTCTAGGGCCGGGGCCCGGGGCCCAGGGTTAGGGCTCTAGGGCCGGGGCCCGGGGCCCAGGGTTAGGGCTCTAGGGCCGGGGCCCGGGGCCCAGGGTTACGGCTCTAGGGCCGGGGCCCGGGGCCCAGGGTTAGGGTTGTTTTAGGGTCGGGGCCCGGGGCCCAGGGTTAGGGTTGTTTTAGGGTCGGGGCCCGGGGCCCAGGGTTAGGGTTGTTTTGGGGTCGGGGCCCGGGGCCCAGGGTTAGGGTTGTTTTAGGGTCGGGGCCCAGGGTTAGGGTTGTTTTAGGGTCGGGGCCCAGGGTTAGGGTTGTTTTAGGGTCGGGGCCCAGGGTTAGGGTTGTTTTAGGGTCGGGGCCCAGGGTTAGGGTTGTTTTAGGGTCAGGGCCAGGGCCCAGGGTTAGCGTTGTTTTAGGTTCAGGGCCAGGGCCCAAAGTTAGTGTTGTTTTAGGTTCAGGGCCCAGGGTTAGTGTTTTAGGCTCAGGTCCAGGGCCCAGGGTTAGGGTTTTAGGGTCAGGGCCAGGGCCCAGGTTTAGGGATGTTTTAGGGTCAGGGCCCAGGGTTAGGGTTGTTTTAGGGTCAGGTCCCAGGGTTAGGGTTGTTTTAGGGTTAGGTCCCAGGGTTAGGGTTTCAGGCTCAGGGCCTGGGCCAAGTTTAGGGTTTTAGGCTCAGGGTCGGGGCCCAGGGTTAGGGTTTTAGGCTCAGGGCCAGGGCCCAGGGTTAGGGTTTTAGGCTCAGGGCCAGGGCCCAGGGTTAGGGTTTTAGGCTCAGGGCCAGGGTCCAGGGTTTGGGTTGTTTTCGGGTCAGGGCCAGGGCCCAAAGTTAGGGTTGTTTTAGGGTCAGGGTCCAGGGTTAGGGTTGTTTTAGGGTCAGGGCCCAGGGTTAGGGTTGTTTTAGGGTCCGGGCCCAGGGTTAGGGTTGTTTTAGGGTCAAGGCCCAGGGTTAGGGTTGTTTTCGTTCAGGGCCTAGGGTTATGGTTCTCTTAGGTTTAGGGCCCAGGGTTAGGGTTTTCGGCTCAGGGCCAGGGCCCAGGGTTAGGGTTTTAGGCTCAGGGCCCGAGCCCAAGGTTAGGGTTTTTTGCTCAGGGCCAGGGCCCAGGGTTTGGGTTTTAGGCTCAGGGCTAGGGCCCAGGGTTAAGGTTTTAGGCTCAGGGCCAGGGTCCATTGTTAGGGATTTAGTCTCAGGGCCAGGGACCAGAGATAGGGTTTTAGGCTCAGGGCCAGGGCCCAGGTTTAGGGTTTTAGGGTCAGGGCCCAGGGTTAGGGTTGCTTTAGGGTCAGGGCCCAGGGTTAGGGTTGTTTTAGCGTCAGGGCCGTGGGTTAGGGTGGTTTTAGGGTCAGGGCCCAGGGTTAGGGTTGTTTGAGGGTCAGGGCCCAGGGTTAGGGTTGTTTTAGTGTCAGGGCCCAGGGTTAGTGTTGTTTCAGGGTCAGGGCCCAGGGTTAGGGTGGTTTCAGGGTCAGGGCCCAGGGTTAGTGTTGTTTCAGGGTGAGGGCCCAGGAGTAGGGTTATTTTAGGGTCAGGGCCCAGGGTTAGGGTTGTTTTAGGGTTAGGGCCCAGGGTTAGGGTTTTAGGCTCAGGGCCAGGGCCCAGGGTTAGGGTTTTAGGCTCAGGGCCAGGGCCCAGGGTTGGGGTTTCAGGCTCAGGGCCAGGGCCCAGGGTTAGGGTTTTAGGCTCAGGGCCCAGGGTTAGGGTTGTTTTAGAGTCAGGGCCCAGGGTTAGGGTTGTTTTAGGGTCAGAGACCAGGGTTAAGGTTGTTTCAGGGTCAGGGCCCAGGATTAGGGTTGTTTCAGGGTCAGGGCCCAGGGTTAGGGTTGTTTTAAAGTCAGGGTCCAGGGTTAGGGTTGTTTTAGGGTTAGGGCCCAGGGTTAGGGTTGTTTTAGGGTCAGGGCCAGGGCCCAGGGTTAGCGTTGTTTGAGGGTCAGTGCCAGGGCCCAGGGTTAGGGTTGTTTTAGGGTCAGGGCCAGGGCCCAAAGTTAGGGTTGTTTTAGGGTCAGGGCCCAGGGCTATGGTTGTTTTACTGTCAGGGCCCAGGATTAGGGTTGTTTTAGGGTCAGGGCCCAGGGTTAGGGTTGTTTTAAAGTCAGGGTCCAGGGTTAGGGTTTTAGGCTCAGGGTCAGGGCCCTGGGTTAGGGTTTTAGGCTCAGGGCTAGGTCCCAGGGTTAGGGTTTTAGGCTCAGGGCCAGAGCCCAGGGTTAGGGTTTTAGGCTCAGGGGCAGGGCCCCGGGATAGGGTTTTAGGCTCAGGGCCAAGGCCCAGAGTTAGGGCTTTAGGCTCAGGGCCAGGGCCCAGGGTTAGGGTTTTAGGCTCAGGGCGCAGGGTTAGAGCTGTTTTAGGGTCAGGGCCCAGGGTTAGGGTTGTTTCAGGGTCAGGGCCCAGGGTTTGGGTTGTTTCAGGGTCAGGGCCCAGGGTTAGGGTTGTTTCAGGGTCAGGGCCCAGGGTTAGGTTTGTTTCAGGGTCAGGGCCCAGGCTTAGGGTTGTTTCAGGGTCAGGGCCCAGGGTTAGGGTTGTTTCAGGGTCAGGGCCCAGGGTTAGGGTTGTTTTAGGGTCAGGGCCCAGGGTTAGGTTTGTTTTAGGGTCAGGGCCCAGGTTTAGGTTTGTTTCAGGGTCAGGGCCCAGGTTTAGGGTTGTTTTAGGGTCAGGGCCCAGGGTTAGGGTTGTTTTAGGGTCAGGGCCAGGGCCCAGGGTTAGGGTTGTTTCAGGGTCAGGGCCCTGGGTTAGGTTTGTTTCAGGGTCAGGGCCCAGGGTTAGGGTTGTTTCAGGGTCAGGGCCCAGGGTTAGGGTTGTTTTAGGGTCAGGGCCCATGGTTAGAGTTGTTTTAGGGACAGGGCCCAGGGTTAGGGTTGTTTTAGGGTCAGGGCCCAGGGTTAGGGTTGTTTTAGGGTCCCGGCCCAGGGTTAGGGTTGTTTTAGGGTCAGGGCCCAGGGTTAGGGTTGTTTTAGGGTCAGGGCCCAGGGTTAGGGTTGTTTTAGGGTCAGGGCCCAGGGTTAGGGTTGTTTTAGGGTCAGGGTCCAGGGCCCAAATTTAGGGTTGTTTTAGGGTCAGGGCCCAGGGTTAGGGTTTTAGGCTCAGGTCCAGGGCCTAGCGTTAGGGTTTTAGGCTCTGGGCCAGGGCCCAGGGTTAGGGTTGTTTTAGGGTCAGGGCCAGGGCCCAGGTTTAGCGTTGTTTTAGGGTCAGGGCCAGAGCCCAGGGTTAGGGTTGTTTTAGGGTCAGGGCCAGGGCCCAGGGTTATGGTTGTTTTAGGGTCAGGGCCCAAGGTTAGGGTTGTTTTAGGGTCAGGGCCCAGGGTTAGGGTTGTTTTAGGGTCAGGGCCTAGGGTTATGGTTCTCTTAGGTTTAGGGCCCAGGGTTAGGGTTTTAGGCTCAGGGCCAGGGCCCAGGGTTAGGGTTTTAGGCTCTGGGCCAGGGCTCAGGGTTAGGTTTTTAGGGTCAGAGCCAGGGTCCAGAGTTAGAGTTTTAGGGTCAGGGCCCAGGGTTAGGGATTTAGGGTCAGGGCCCAGGGTTAGGGTTTTAGGGTCAGGGCCCGGGGTTAGGGTTTTAGGGTCAGGGCCAGGGCCCAAAGTTAGTGTTGTTTTAGGTTCAGGGCCTAGGGTTAGGGTTTTAGGCTCAGGTCCAGGGCCCAGGGTTATGGTTTTAGGCTCAGGGCCAGGGCCCAGGTTTAGGGTTGTTTTAGGGTCAGGGCCAGGGCCCAGGGTTATGGTTGTTTTAGGGTCATGGCGGGGTCCCAGGGTTAGGGTTGTTTTAGGGTCAGGGCTAGGGCCCAGGGTTATGGTTGTTTTAGGGTCAGGGCCCAGGGTTAGGGTTGTTTTAGGGTCAGGGCCCAGGGTTAGGGTTGTTTTAGGATCAAGGCCCAGGGTTAGGGTTGTTTCAGGGTCAGGGCCTAGGGTTATGGTTCTCTTAGGTTTGGGGCCCAGGGTTAGGGTTTTAGGCTCAGGGCCAGGGACCAGAGATAAGGTTTTAGGCTCAGGGCCAGGGCCCAGGGTTAGTGTTTTAGGGTCAGGGCCCAGGTTTAGGGTTGTTTTAGGGTCAGGGCCCCGGGTTAGGGTTGTTTTAGGGTCAGGTCCCAGGGTTAGGGTGGTTTTAGGGTTAGGGCCCAGGGTTAGGGTTGTTTTAGGGTCAGGGCCCAGGGTTAGGGTTGTTTTAGGGTCTGGGCCCAGGGTTAGGTTTGTTTTAGGGTCAGGGCCCAGGGTTGGGGTTTCAGGCTCAGGGCCAGAGTCCAAGGTTAGGGTTTTAGGTTCAGGGTCTGGGCCAAGGGTTAAGGTTTTATGCTCAGGGCCAGGGCCCAGGGTTAGGGTTTTAGGCTCAGGGCCAGGGCCCAGGGTTAGGGTTTTAGGCTCAGGGCCCCGGTCCCAGGGTTAGGGTTTTAGGGCCAGGGCCCGGGGCCCAGGGTTAGGGCTTTAGGGCCAGGGCCCGGGGCCCAGGGTTAGGGTTTTAGGGTCAGGGCCCGGGGCCCAGGGTTAGGGCTTTAGGGCCAGGGCCCGGGGCCCAGGGTTAGGGCTTTAGGGCCAGGGCCCCGGGCCCAGGGTTAGGGCTTTAGGGGCAGGGCCCCGGGCCCAGGGTTAGGGCTTTCGGCTCAGGGCCAGGGCCCAGGGTTAGGGTTTTAGGCTCAGGGCCCGAGCCCAGGGTTAGGGTTTTTGGCTCAGGGCCAGGGCCCAGGGTTTGGGTTTTAGGCTCAGGGCTAGGGCCCAGGGTTAAGGTTTTAGGCTCAGGGCCAGGGTCCATTGTTAGGGTTTTAGTCTCAGGGCCATGGACCACAGATAGGGTTTTAGGCTCAGGGCCAGGGCCCAGGTTTAGGGTTTTAGGGTCAGGGCCCAGGGTTAGGGTTGCTTTAGGGTCAGGGCCCAGGGTTAGGGTTGTTTTAGCGTCAGGGCCGTGGGTTAGGGTGGTTTTAGGGTCAGGGCCCAGGGTTAGGGTTGTTTGAGGGTCAGGGCCCAGGGTTAGGGTTGTTTTAGTGTCAGGGCCCAGGGTTAGTGTTGTTTCAGGGTCAGGGCTCAGGGTTAGGGTGGTTTCAGGGTCAGGGCCCAGGGTTAGTGTTGTTTCAGGGTGAGGCCCCAGGGGTAGGGTTATTTTAGGGTCAGGGCCCAGGGTTAGGGTTGTTTTAGGGTTAGGGCCCAGGGTTAGGGTTTTAGGCTCAGGGCCAGGGCCCAGGGTTAGGGTTTTAGGCTCAGGGCCAGAGCCCAGGGTTGGGGTTTCAGGCTCAGGGCCAGGGCCCAGGGTTAGGGTTTTAGGCTCAGGGCCAGGGCCCAGGTTTAAGGTTTTAGGCTCAGGACCAGGGCCCAGGGTTAGGATTTTAGGCTCAGGGCCAGGGCCCAGGGTTAGGGTTGTAGGCTCAGGGCCAGGGCCCAGGGTTAGGGTTTTAGGCTCAGGGGCAGGGCCTAGGGATATTGTTTTAGGCTCAGGGGCAGGGCCTAGGGATATTTTTTTAGGCTCAGGGCCAGGGCCCAGGGTTCGGGTTTTAGGCTCAGGGCCAGGGCCTAGGGTTAGGGTTTTAGGCTCAGGGCCCAGGGTTAGGGTTGTTTTAGAGTCAGGGCCCAGGGTTAGGGTTGTTTTAGGGTCAGAGACCAGGGTTAAGGTTGTTTCAGGGTCAGGGCCCAGGGTTAGGGTTGTTTCAGGGTCAGGGCCCAGGGTTAGGGTTGTTTTAAAGTCAGGGTCCAGGGTTAGGGTTGTTTTAGGGTTAGGGCCCAGGGTTAGGGTTGTTTTAGGGTCAGGGCCAGGGCCCAGGGTTAGCGTTGTTTGAGGGTCAGTGCCAGGGCCCAGGGTTAGGGTTGTTTTAGGGTCAGGGCCAGGGCCCAAAGTTAGGGTTGTTTTAGGGTCAGGGCCCAGGGCTATGGTTGTTTTACTGTCAGGGCCCAGGATTAGGGTTGTTTTAGGGTCAGGGCCCAGGGTTAGGGTTGTTTTAAAGTCAGGGTCCAGGGTTAGGGTTTTAGGCTCAGGGTCAGGGCCCTGGGTTAGGGTTTTAGGCTCAGGGCTTGGTCCCAGGGTTAGGGTTTTAGGCTCAGGGCCAGGGCCCAGTGTTAGGGTTTTAGGCTCAGGGGCAGGGCCCCGGGATAGGGTTTTAGGCTCAGGGCCAAGGCCCAGAGTTAGGGCTTTAGGCTCAGGGCCAGGGCCCAGGGTTAGGGTTTTAGGCTCAGGGCGCAGGGTTAGAGCTGTTTTAGGGTCAGGGCCCAGGGTTAGGGTTGTTTCAGGGTCAGGGCCCAGGGTTTGGGTTGTTTCAGGGTCAGGGCCCAGGGTTAGGGTTGTTTCAGGGTCAGGGCCCAGGGTTAGGGTTGTTTCAGGGTCAGGGCCCAGGGTTAGGGTTGTTTCAGGGTCAGGGCCCAGGGTTATGGTTCTCTTAGGTTTAGGGCCCAGGGTTAGGGTTTTAGGCTCAGGGCCAGGGCCCAGGGTTAGGGTTTTAGGCTCTGGGCCAGGGCCCAGGGTTAGGTTTTTAGGGTCAGAGCCAGGGTCCAGAGTTAGAGTTTTAGGGTCAGGGCCCAGGGTTAGGGATTTAGGGTCAGGGCCCAGGGTTAGGGTTTTAGGGTCAGGGCCCGGGGTTAGGGTTTTAGGGTCAGGGCCAGGGCCCAAAGTTAGTGTTGTTTTAGGTTCAGGGCCCAGGGTTAGGGTTTTAGGCTCAGGTCCAGGGCCCAGGGTTATGGTTTTAGGCTCAGGGCCAGGGCCCAGGTTTAGGGTTGTTTTAGAGTCAGGGCCAGGGCCCAGGGTTATGGTTGTTTTAGGGTCATGGCGGGGTCCCAGGGTTAGGGTTGTTTTAGGGTCAGGGCCAGGGCCCAGGGTTATGGTTGTTTTAGGGTCAGGGCCCAGGGTTAGGGTTGTTTTAGGGTCAGGGCCCAGGGTTAGGGTTGTTTTAGGATCAAGGCCCAGGGTTAGGGTTGTTTCAGGGTCAGGGCCTAGGGTTATGGTTCTCTTAGGTTTAGGGCCCAGGGTTAGGGTTTTAGGCTCAGGGCCAGGGCCCATGGTTGGGGTTTCAGGCTCAGGGCCCGAGCCCAAGGTTAGGGTTTTCGGCTCAGGGCCAGGGCCCAGGGTTAGGGTTTTAGGCTTAGGGCCAGGGCCCAGGGTTAAGGTTTTAGGCTCAGGGCCAGGGCCCAGGGTTAGGGTTTTAGGCTCAGGGCCAGGGACCAGAGATAAGGTTTTAGGTTCAGGGCCAGGGCCCAGGGTTAGTGTTTTAGGGTCAGGGCCCAGGTTTAGGGTTGTTTTAGGGTCAGGGCCCCGGGTTAGGGTTGTTTTAGGGTCAGGTCCCAGGGTTAGGGTGGTTTTAGGGTTAGGGCCCAGGGTCAGGGTTGTTTTAGGGTCAGGGCCCAGGGTTAGGGTTGTTTTAGGGTCAGGGCCCAGGGTTAGGGTTGTTTTAGGGTCAGGGCCCAGGGTTGGGGTTTCAGGCTCAGGGCCAGAGTCCAAGGTTAGGGTTTTAGGTTCAGGGTCTGGGCCAAGGGTTAAGGTTTTACGCTCAGGGCCAGGGCCCAGGGTTAGGGTTTTAGGCTCAGGGCCAGGGCCCAGGGTTAGGGTTTTAGGCTCAGGGCCCCGGTCCGAGGGTTAGGGTTTTAGGGCCAGGGCCCGGGGCCCAGGGTTAGGGCTTTAGGGCCAGGGCCCGGGGCCCAGCGTTAGGGCTTTAGGGTCAGGGCCCGGGGCCCAGGGTTAGGGCTTTAGGGTCAGGGCCCGGGGCCCAGGGTTAGGGCTTTAGGGCCAGGGCCCGGGGCCCAGGGTTAGGGCTTTAGGGCCAGGGCCCTGGGCCCAGGGTTAGGGCTTTAGGGGCAGGGTCCCGGGCCCAGGGTTAGGGCTTTAGGGCCAGGGCCAGGGCCCAGGGTTAGGGCTTTAGGGTCAGGGCCCGGGGCCCTAAGTTAGGGTTGTTTTAGGGTCAGGGCCCAGGGTTAGGGTTGTTTTAGGGTCAGGGCCTAGGGTTATGGTTCTCTTAGGTTTAGGGCCCAGGGTTAGGGTTTTAGGCTCAGGGCCAGGGCCCAGGGTTAGGGTTTTAGGTTCAGGGCCAAGGCCCAGGGTTGGGGTTTCAGGCTCAGGGCCCGAGCCCAAGGTTAGGGTTTTCGGCTCAGGGCCAGGGCCCAGGGTTAGGGTTTTAGGCTCAGGGCCAGGGCCCAGGGTTAGGTTTTTAGTGTCAGAGCTAGGGCCCAGAGTTAGAGTTTTAGGGTCAGTGCCCAGGGTTAGGGATTTAGGGTCAGGGCCCAGGGTTAGGGTTTTAGGGTCAGGGCCCAGGGTTAGGGCTCTAGGGCCGGGGCCCGGGGCCCAGGGTTAGGGCTCTAGGGCCGGGGCCCGGGGCCCAGGGTTAGGGCTCTAGGGCCGGGGCCCGGGGCCCAGGGTTAGGGCTCTAGGGCCGGGGCCCGGGGCCCAGGGTTAGGGCTCTAGGGCCGGGGCCCGGGGCCCAGGGTTAGGGCTCTAGGGCCGGGGCCCGGGGCCCAGGGTTACGGCTCTAGGGCCGGGGCCCGGGGCCCAGGGTTAGGGTTGTTTTAGGGTCGGGGCCCGGGGCCCAGGGTTAGGGTTGTTTTAGGGTCGGGGCCCGGGGCCCAGGGTTAGGGTTGTTTTGGGGTCGGGGCCCGGGGCCCAGGGTTAGGGTTGTTTTAGGGTCGGGGCCCAGGGTTAGGGTTGTTTTAGGGTCGGGGCCCAGGGTTAGGGTTGTTTTAGGGTCGGGGCCCAGGGTTAGGGTTGTTTTAGGGTCGGGGCCCAGGGTTAGGGTTGTTTTAGGGTCAGGGCCAGGGCCCAGGGTTAGCGTTGTTTTAGGTTCAGGGCCAGGGCCCAAAGTTAGTGTTGTTTTAGGTTCAGGGCCCAGGGTTAGTGTTTTAGGCTCAGGTCCAGGGCCCAGGGTTAGGGTTTTAGGGTCAGCGCCAGGGCCCAGGTTTAGGGATGTTTTAGGGTCAGGGCCCAGGGTTAGGGTTGTTTTAGGGTCAGGGCCCAGGGTTAGGGTTGTTTTAGGGTCAGGTCCCAGGGTTAGGGTTGTTTTAGGGTTAGGGCCCAGGGTTAGGGTTTCAGGCTCAGGGCCTGGGCCAAGTTTAGGGTTTTAGGCTCAGGGTCAGGGCCCAGGGTTAGGGTTTTAGGCTCAGGGCCAGGGCCCAGGGTTAGGGTTTTAGGCTCAGGGCCAGGGCCCAGGGTTAGGGTTTTAGGCTCAGGGCCAGGGTCCTGGGTTTGGGTTGTTTTCGGGTCAAGGCCAGGGCCCAAAGTTAGGGTTGTTTTAGGGTCAGTGTCCAGGGTTAGGGTTGTTTTAGGGTCAGGGCCCAGGGTTAGGGTTGTTTTAGGGTCCGGGCCCAGGGTTAGGGTTGTTTTAGGGTCAAGGCCCAGGGTTAGGGTTGTTTTCGTTCAGGGCCTAGGGTTATGGTTCTCTTAGGTTTAGGGCCCAGGGTTAGGGTTTTCGGCTCAGGGCCAGGGCCCAGGGTTAGGGTTTTAGGCTCAGGGCCCGAGCCCAAGGTTAGGGTTTTTGGCTCAGGGCCAGGGCCCAGGGTTTGGGTTTTAGGCTCAGGGCTAGGGCCCAGGGTTAAGGTTTTAGGCTCAGGGCCAGGGTCCATTGTTAGGGATTTAGTCTCAGGGCCAGGGACCAGAGATAGGGTTTTAGGCTCAGGGCCAGGGCCCAGGTTTAGGGTTTTAGGGTCAGGGCCCAGGGTTAGGGTTGCTTTAGGGTCAGGGCCCAGGGTTAGGGTTGTTTTAGCGTCAGGGCCGTGGGTTAGGGTGGTTTTAGGGTCAGGGCCCAGGGTTAGGGTTGTTTGAGGGTCAGGGCCCAGGGTTAGGGTTGTTTTAGTGTCAGGGCCCAGGGTTAGTGTTGTTTCAGGGTCAGGGCCCAGGGTTAGGGTGGTTTCAGGGTCAGGGCCCAGGGTTAGTGTTGTTTCAGGGTGAGGGCCCAGGAGTAGGGTTATTTTAGGGTCAGGGCCCAGGGTTAGGGTTGTTTTAGGGTTAGGGCCCAGGGTTAGGGTTTTAGGCTCAGGGCCAGGGCCCAGGGTTAGGGTTTTAGGCTCAGGGCCAGGGCCCAGGGTTGGGGTTTCAGGCTCAGGGCCAGGGCCCAGGGTTAGGGTTTTAGGCTCAGGGCCAGGGCCCAGGTTTAAGGTTTTAGGCTCAGGACCAGGGCCCAGGGTTAGGATTTTAGGCTCAGGGCCAGGGCCCAGGGTTAGGGTTGTAGGCTCAGGGCCAGGGCCCAGGGTTAGGGTTTTAGGCTCAGGGGCAGGGCCTAGGGATATTGTTTTAGGCTCAGGGGCAGGGCCTAGGGATATTTTTTTAGGCTCAGGGCCAGGGCCCAGGGTTCGGGTTTTAGGCTCAGGGCCAGGGCCTAGGGTTAGGGTTTTAGGCTCAGGGCCCAGGGTTAGGGTTGTTTTAGAGTCAGGGCCCAGGGTTAGGGTTGTTTTAGGGTCAGAGACCAGGGTTAACGTTGTTTCAGGGTCAGGGCCCAGGGTTAGGGTTGTTTTAAAGTCAGGGTCCAGGGTTAGGGTTGTTTTAGGGTTAGGGCCCAGGGTTAGGGTTGTTTTAGGGTCAGGGCCAGGGCCCAGGGTTAGCGTTGTTTGAGGGTCAGTGCCAGGGCCCAGGGTTAGGGTTGTTTTAGGGTCAGGGCCAGGGCCCAAAGTTAGGGTTGTTTTAGGGTCAGGGCCCAGGGCTATGGTTGTTTTACTGTCAGGGCCCAGGATTAGGGTTGTTTTAGGGTCAGGGCCCAGGGTTAGGGTTGTTTTAAAGTCAGGGTCCAGGGTTAGGGTTTTAGGCTCAGGGTCAGGGCCCTGGGTTAGGGTTTTAGGCTCAGGGCTAGGTCCCAGGGTTAGGGTTTTAGGCTCAGGGCCAGAGCCCAGGGTTAGGGTTTTAGGCTCAGGGGCAGGGCCCCGGGATAGGGTTTTAGGCTCAGGGCCAAGGCCCAGAGTTAGGGCTTTAGGCTCAGGGCCAGGGCCCAGGGTTAGGGTTTTAGGCTCAGGGCGCAGGGTTAGAGTTGTTTTAGGGTCAGGGCCCAGGGTTAGGGTTGTTTCAGGGTCAGGGCCCAGGGTTTGGGTTGTTTCAGGGTCAGGGCCCAGGGTTAGGGTTGTTTCAGGGTCAGGGCCCAGGGTTAGGGTTGTTTCAGGGTCAGGGCCCAGGGTTAGGTTTGTTTCAGGGTCAGGGCCCAGGCTTAGGGTTGTTTCAGGGTCAGGGCCCAGGGTTAGGGTTGTTTCAGGGTCAGGGCCCAGGGTTAGGGTTGTTTTAGGGTCAGGGCCCAGGGTTAGGTTTGTTTTAGGGTCAGGGCCCAGGTTTAGGTTTGTTTCAGGGTCAGGGCCCAGGTTTAGGGTTGTTTTAGGGTCAGGGCCCAGGGTTAGGGTTGTTTTAGGGTCAGGGCCAGGGCCCAGGGTTAGGGTTGTTTCAGGGTCAGGGCCCTGGGTTAGGTTTGTTTCAGGGTCAGGGCCCAGGGTTAGGGTTGTTTCAGGGTCAGGGCCCAGGGTTAGGGTTGTTTCAGGGTCAGGGCCCAGGGTTAGGGTTGTTTCAGGGTCAGGGCCCAGGGTTAGGGTTGTTTAAGGGTCAGGGCCCAGGGTTAGGGTTGTTTTAGGGTCAGGGCCCAGGGTTAGGGTTGTTTTAGGGTCAGGGCAGTGCCCAGGTTTAGGGTTGTTTTAGGGTCAGGGCCAGGGCCCAGAGGTAGGGTTGTTTTAGGGTCAGGGCCAGGGCCCAGCGTTAGGGTTGTTTTAGGGTCAGGGCAGTGCCCAGGTTTAGGGTTGTTTTAGGGTCAGGGCCAGGGCCCAGGGTTCGGGTTTTAGGGTCAGGGCCTGGGCCCAGGGTTAGGGTTTTAGGGTCAGGGCCAGGGCCCAGGGTTAGGGTTTTAGCCTCAGGGCCAGGGCCCAGGTTTAGGGTTTTAGCCTCAGGGTCAGGTCCCAGGGTTAGGGTTTTAGGGTCAGGGCCAAGGCCCAGGGTTAGGGTTTTAGGGTCAGGGCCCAGGGTTAGGGTTTTAGGGTCAGGGCCAGGGCCCAGGGTTAGGGTTTTAGGGTCTGTGCCAAGGCCCAGGGTTAGGGTTTTAGGGTCTGTGCCCAGTGCCCTGGGTTAGGGTTTTAGGGTCAGGGCCCAGGGCCCAGGGTTAGGGCTCTAGGGCCGGGGCCCGGGGCCCGGGTTTAGGGTTGTTTTAGGGCCGGGGCCCGGTGCCCGGGTTTAGGGTTGTTTTACGGCCGGGGCCCGGGGCCCGGGGTTAGGGTTGTTTTAGGGCCGGGGCCCGGGGCCCGGGGTTAGGGTTGTTTTAGGGCCGGGGCCCGGGGCCCGGGGTTAGGGTTGTTTTAGGGCCGGGGCCCGGGGCCCGGGGTTAGGGTTGTTTTAGGGCCGGGGCCCGGGGCCCGGGGTTAGGGTTGTTTTAGGGCCGGGGCCCGGGGCCCGGGGTTAGGGTTGTTTTAGGGCCGGGGCCCGGGGCCCGGGGTTAGGGTTGTTTTAGGGCCGGGGCCCGGGGCCCGGGGTTAGGGTTGTTTTAGGGCCGGGGCCCGGGGCCCGGGGTTAGGGTTGTTTTAGGGCCGGGGCCCGGGGCCCGGGGTTAGGGTTGTTTTAGGGCCGGGGCCCGGGGCCCGGGGTTAGGGTTGTTTTAGGGCCGGGGCCCGGGGCCCGGGGTTAGGGTTGTTTTAGGGCCGGGGCCCGGGGCCCGGGGTTAGGGTTGTTTTAGGGTCAGGGCCCAGGGATAGGGTTGTTTTAGGGTTAGGGACAAGGGTTAGGGTTTCAGGCTCAGGGCCTGGGCCCAGGGTTAGGGTTTCAGGATCAGGGCCTGGGCCAAGTTTAGGGTTTTAGGCTCAGGGTCAGGGCCCAGGGTTAGGGTTTTAGGCTCAGGGCCAGGGCCCAGGGTTAGGGTTTTAGGCTCAGGCCCAGGGCCCAGGGTTAGGGTTTTAGGCTCAGGGCCAGGGTCCAGGGTTTGGGTTGTTTTAGGGTCAGGGCCAGGGCCCAGGGTTAGGGTTGTTTTTGGTTCAGGGCCAGGGCCCAGGGTTAGGGTTGTTTTAGGTTCAGGGCCAGGGCCCAGGCTTAGGGTTGTTTTAGGGTTAGGGCCAGGGCCCAGGGTTAGGGTTTTAGGCTCAGGTCCAGGGCCCAGGCATAGGGTTTTAGGCTCAGGGCCAGGGCCCAGGTTTAGGGTTGTTTTAGGGTCAGGTCCAGGGCTCAGGGTTAGGGTTGTTTTAGGGTCATGGCCAGGGCCCAGGGTTTGGGTTGTTTTAGGGTCAGGGCCAGGGCCCCGGGTTAGGGTTGTTTTAGGGTCAGAGCCCAGGGTTAGGGTTGTTTTAGGGTCAGGGCCAAGGGTTAGGGTTGTTTTAGGGTCAGGGCCCATGGTTAGGGTTGTTTTAGTGTCAGGGCCCAGGGTTAGGGTTGTTTTAGGGTCAGGGCCCAGGGTTAGGGTTGTTTTAGGGTCAGGGCCCAGGGTTAGGGTTGTTTTAGGGTCAGGGCCAGGGCCCAGCTTTTGGGTTGTTTAAGTATCAGGGCCAGGGCCCAGGGTTAATGTTGTTTTAGGGTCAGGGCCAGGACCCAAATTTAGGGTTGTTTTAGGGTCAGGGCCCAGGGTTAGGATTTTAGGCTCAGGTCCAGGGCCCAGCGTTAGGGTTTTAGGCTCAGGGCCAGGGCCCAGGGTTAGGGTTGTTTTAGGGTCAGGGCCAGGGCCCAGGGTTAGCGTTGTTTTAGGGTCAGTGCCAGGGCCCAGGGTTAGGGTTGTTTTAGGGTCAGGGCCAGGGCCCAAAGTTAGGGTTGTTTTAGGGTCAGGGCCCAGGGCTATGGTTGTTTTACTGTCAGGGCCCAGGATTAGGGTTGTTTTAGGGTCAGGGCCCAGGATTAGGGTTGTTTTAAAGTCAGGGTCCAGGGTTAGGGTTGATTTAGGGTCAGGGAAAAGGGTTCGGGTTGTTTTAGGGTCAGGGCCCAGGGTTAGGGTTGTTTTAGTGTCAGGGCCCAGGGTTAGGGTTGTTTTAGGGTCAGGGCCCGGGGCCCTAAGTTAGGGTTGTTTTAGGGTTAGGGCCCAGGGTTAGGGTTGTTTTAGGGTCAGGGCCCAGGGTTAGGGTTGTTTTAGGGTCAGGGCCTAGGGTTATGGTTCTCTTAGGTTTAGGGCCCAGGGTTAGGGTTTTAGGCTCAGGGCCAGGGCCCAGGGTTAGGGTTTTAGGCTCAGGGCCAGGGCCCAGGGTTAAGGTTTTAGGGTCAGGGCCAGTGCCCAGGGTTAGGGTTTTAGGCTGAGGGCCAGGGACCAGAGATAGGGTTTTAGGCTCAGGGCCAGGGCCCAGGGTTAGGGTTTTAGGGTCAGGGCCCAGGGTTAGGGTTGTTTTAGGGTCAGGGCCCCGGGTTAGGGTTGTTTTAGGGTCAGGGCCCAGGGTTAGGGTTGTTTTAGGGTCAGGTCCCAGGGTTAGGGTTGTTTTAGGGTCAGGGCCAGGGCCCAGGTTTAGGGTTGTTTTAGGGTTAGGGCCCAGGGTTAGGGTTGTTTTAGGGTCAGGTCCCAGGGTTAGGGTTTTAGGCTCAGGTCCAGGGCCCAGGCATAGGGTTTTAGGCTCAGGGCCAGGGCCCGGGGTTAGGGTTGTTTTAGGGCCGGGGCCCGGGGCCCGGGGTTAGGGTTGTTTTAGGGTCAGGGCCCAGGGTTAGGGTTGTTTTAGGGTCAGAGCCCAGGGTTAGGGTTGTTTTAGGGTCAGGGCCTGGGCCCAGGGTTAGCGTTGTTTTAGGGTCAGGGCCAGGGCCCAGGGTTAGGGTTGTTTTAGGGTCAGGGCCAGGGCCCAAAGTTAGGGTTGTTTTAGGTTCAGGGCCCAGGGTTAGGGTTTTAGGCTCAGGTCCAGGGCCCAGGGTTAGGGTTTTAGGCTCAGGGCCAGGGCCCAGGTTTAGGGTTGTTTTAGGGTCAGGGTCAGGGCCCAGGGTTAGGGTTGTTTTAGGGTCATGGCCAGGGCCCAGGGTTAGAGTTGTTTTAGGGTCAGGGCCAGGGCCCAAAGTTAGGGTTGTTTTAGGTTCAGGGCCCAGGGTTAGGGTTTTAGGCTCAGGTCCAGGGCCCAGGGTTAGGGTTTTAGGCTCAGGGCCAGGGCCCAGGTTTAGGGTTGTTTTAGGGTCAGGGTCAGGGCCCAGGGTTAGGGTTGTTTTAGGGTCATGGCCAGGGCCCTGGGTTAAAGTTGTTTTAGGGTCAGGGCCAGGGCCCAGGGTTATGGTTATTTTAGGGTCAGGGACACGGGTTAGGGTTGTTTTAGTGTCAGGGCCCAGGGTTAGTGTTGTTTCAGGGTCAGGGCCCAGGGTTAGGGTGGTTTCAGGGTCAGGGCCCAGGGTTAGTGTTGTTTCAGGGTCAGGGCCCAGGGGTAGGGTTATTTTAGGGTCAGGGCCCAGGGTTAGGGTTGTTTTAGGGTTAGGGCCCAGGGTTAGGGTTTTAGGCTCAGGGCCAGGGCCCAGGGTTAGGGTTTTAGGCTCAGGGCCAGGGCCCAGGGTTGGGGTTTCAGGCTCAGGGCCAGGGCCCAGGGTTAGGGTTTTAGGCTCAGGGCCAGGGCCCAGGTTTAAGGTTTTAGGCTCAGGACCAGGGCCCAGGGTTAGGATTTTAGGCTCAGGGCCAGGGCCCAGGGTTAGGGTTGTAGGCTCAGGGCCAGGGCCCAGGGTTAGGGTTTTAGGCTCAGGGGCAGGGCCTAGGGATATTGTTTTAGGCTCAGGGGCAGGGCCTAGGGATATTATTTTAGGCTCAGGGCCAGGGCCCAGGGTTCGGGTTTTAGGCTCAGGGCCAGGGCCTAGGGTTAGGGTTTTAGGCTCAGGGCCCAGGGTTAGGGTTGTTTTAGAGTCAGGGCCCAGGGTTAGGGTTGTTTTAGGGTCAGAGCCCAGGGTTAAGGTTGTTTCAGGGTCAGGGCCCAGGGTTAGGGTTGTTTCAGGGTCAGGGCCCAGGGTTAGGGTTGTTTTAAAGTCAGGGTCCAGGGTTAGGGTTGTTTTAGGGTTAGGGCCCAGGGTTAGGGTTGTTTTAGGGTCAGGGCCAGGGCCCAGGGTTAACGTTGTTTTAGGGTCAGTGCCAGGGCCCAGGGTTAGGGTTGTTTTAGGGTCAGGGCCAGGGCCCAAAGTTAGGGTTGTTTTAGGGTCAGGGCCCAGGGCTATGGTTGTTTTACTGTCAGGGCCCAGGATTAGGGTTGTTTTAGGGTCAGGGCCCAGGATTAGGGTTGTTTTAAAGTCAGGGTCCAGGGTTAGGGTTGATTTAGGGTCAGGGAAAAGGGTTCGGGTTGTTTTAGGGTCAGGGCCCAGGGTTAGGGTTGTTTTAGTGTCAGGGGCCAGGGTTAGGGTTGTTTTAGGGTCAGGGCCCAGGGTTAGGGTTGTTTTAGTGTCAGGGGCCAGGGTTAGGGTTGTTTTAGGGTCAGGGCCCGGGGCCCTAAGTTAGGGTTGTTTTAGGGTTAGGGCCCAGGGTTAGGGTTGTTTTAGGGTCAGGGCCCAGGGTTAGGGTTGTTTTAGGGTCAGGGCCTAGGGTTATGGTTCTCTTAGGTTTAGGGCCCAGGGTTAGGGTTTTAGGCTCAGGGCCAGGGCCCAGGGTTAGGGTTTTAGGCTCAGGGCCAGGGCCCAGGGTTGGGGTTTCAGGCTCAGGGCCCGAGCCCAAGGTTAGGGTTTTCGGCTCAGGGCCAGGGCCCAGGGTTAGGGTTTTAGGCTCAGGGCCAGGGCCCAGGGTTAAGGTTTTAGGGTCAGGGCCAGGGCCCAGGGTTAGGGTTTTAGGCTGAGGGCCAGGGACCAGAGATAGGGTTTTAGGCTCAGGGCCAGGGCCCAGGGTTAGGGTTTTAGGGTCAGGGCCCAGGGTTAGGGTTGTTTTAGGGTCAGGGCCCCGGGTTAGGGTTGTTTTAGGGTCAGGGCCCAGGGTTAGGGTTGTTTTAGGGTCAGGTCCCAGGGTTAGGGTTGTTTTAGGGTCAGGGCCAGGGCCCAGGTTTAGGGTTGTTATAGGGTCAGGGCCCAGGGTTAGGGTTTTAGGCTCAGGTCCAGGGCCCAGGCATAGGGTTTTAGGCTCAGGGCCAGGGCCCAGGTTTAGGATTGTTTTAGGGTCACGTCCAGGGCTCAGGGTTAGGGTTGTTTTAGGGTTAGGGTCCATGGTTAGGGTTGTTTTAGGGTCAGGGCCCAGGGTTAGGGTTGTTTTAGGGTCAGGGCCCAGGGTTAGGGTTTTAGGCTCAGGTCCAGGGCCCAGGCATAGGGTTTTAGGCTCAGGGCCAGGGCCCGGGGTTAGGGTTGTTTTAGGGCCGGGGCCCGGGGCCCGGGGTTAGGGTTGTTTTAGGGTCAGGGCCCAGGGTTAGGGTTGTTTTAGGGTCAGAGCCCAGGGTTAGGGTTGTTTTAGGGTCAGGGCCTGGGCCCAGGGTTAGCGTTGTTTTAGGGTCAGGGCCAGGGCCCAGGGTTAGGGTTGTTTTAGGGTCAGGGCCAGGGCCCAAAGTTAGGGTTGTTTTAGGTTCAGGGCCCAGGGTTAGGGTTTTAGGCTCAGGTCCAGGGCCCAGGGTTAGGGTTTTAGGCTCAGGGCCAGGGCCCAGATTTAGGGTTGTTTTAGGGTCAGGGTCAGGGCCCAGGGTTAGAGTTGTTTTAGGGTCATGGCCAGGGCCCAGGGTTAGATTTGTTTTAGGGTCAGGGCCAGGGCCCAAAGTTAGGGTTGTTTTAGGTTCAGGGCCCAGGGTTAGGGTTTTAGGCTCAGGTCCAGGGCCCAGGGTTAGGGTTTTAGGCTCAGGGCCAGGGCCCAGGTTTAGGGTTGTTTTAGGGTCAGGGTCAGGGCCCAGGGTTAGGGTTGTTTTAGGGTCATGGCCAGGGCCCTGGGTTAGAGTTGTTTTAGGGTCAGGGCCAGGGCCCAGGGTTATGGTTGTTTTAGGGTCAGGGACACGGGTTAGGGTTGTTTTAGTGTCAGGGCCCAGGGTTAGTGTTGTTTCAGGGTCAGGGCCCAGGGTTAGGGTGGTTTCAGGGTCAGGGCCCAGGGTTAGTGTTGTTTCAGGGTCAGGGTCCAGGGGTAGGGTTATTTTAGGGTCAGGGCCCAGGGTTAGGGTTGTTTTAGGGTTAGGGCCCAGGGTTAGGGTTTTAGGCTCAGGGCCAGGGCCCAGGGTTAGGGTTTTAGGCTCAGGGCCAGGGCCCATGGTTGGGGTTTCAGGCTCAGGGCCAGGGCCCAGGGTTGGGGTTTTAGGCTCAGGGCCAGGGCCCAGGTTTAAGGTTTTAGGCTCAGGACCAGGGCCCAGGGTTAGGATTTTAGGCTCAGGGCCAGGGCCCAGGGTTAGGGTTGTAGACTCAGGGCCAGGGCCCAGGGTTAGGGTTTTAGGCTCAGGGCCAGGGCCCAGGTTTGGGGTTTCAGGCTCAGGGCCCGAGCCCAAGGTTAGGGTTTTCGGCTCAGGGCCAGGGCCCAGGGTTAGGGTTTTAGGCTCAGGGCCAGGGCCCAGGGTTAGGGTTTTAGGCTGAGGGCCAGGGACCAGAGGTAGGGTTTTAGGCTCAGGGCCAGGGCCCAGGGTTAGGGTTTTAGGGTCAGGGCCCAGGGTTAGGGTTGTTTTAGGGTCAGGGCCCCGGGTTAGGGTTGTTTTAGGGTCAGGGCCCAGGGTTAGGGTTGTTTTAGGGTCAGGGCCCAGGGTTAGGGTTGTTTTAGGGTCAGGGCCCAGGGTTAGGGTTGTTTTAGGGTCAGGGCCCAGGGTTAGAGTTGTTTTAGGATCAGGGCCCAGGGTTAGGTTTGTTTTAGGGTCAGGTCCCAGGGTTAGGGTTGTTTTAGGGTCAGGGCCCAGGGTTAGGGTTGTTTTAGGGTCAGGGCCCAGCGTTAGGGTTGTTTTAGGGTTAGGGTCCATGGTTAGGGTTGTTTTAGGGTCAGGTCCCAGGGTTAGGGTTGTTTTAGGGTCAGGGCCAGGGCCCAGGTTTAGGGTTGTTTTAGGGTCAGGGCCCAGGGTTAGGGTTTTAGGCTCAGGTCCAGGGCCCAGGCATAGGGTTTTAGGCTCAGGGCCAGGGCCCAGGTTTTGGGTTGTTTTAGGGTCAGGTCCAGGGCTCAGGGTTAGGGTTGTTTTAGGGTCATGGCCAGGGCCCTGGGTTACGGTTGTTTTAGGGTCAGGGTCAGGGCCCAGGGTTATGGTTGTTTTAGGGTCAGAGCCCAGGGTTAGGATTGTTTTAGGGTCAGGGCCCAGGGTTGGGGTTGTTTTAGGGTCAGGGCCAAGGGTTAGGGTTGTTTTAGGGTCAGGGCCCATGGTTATGGTTGTTTTAGTGTTAGGGCCCAGGATTAGGGTTTTAGGCTCAGGGCCAGGGCCCAGGGTTAAGGTTTTAGGCTCAGGGCCAGGGCCTAGGGTTGGGGTTTCAGGCTCAGGGCCAGAGCCGAAGGTTAGGGTTTTCGGCTCAGGGCCAGGTCCCAGGGTTAGGGTTTTAGGCTGAGGGCCAGGGCCCAGGGTTAGGGTTGTTTTAGGGTCAGGGCCAGGGCCCAGAGTTAGGGTTGTTGTAGGGTCAGGGCCAGGGCCCAGGTTTAGGGGTGTTTTAGGGTCAGGGCCCAGGGTTAGGGTTTTAGGCTCAGGTCCAGGGCCCAGGCATAGGGTTTTAGGCTCAGGGCCAGGGCCCAGGTTTAGGGTTGTTTTAGGGTCAGGTCCAGGGCTCAGGGTTAGGGTTGTTTTAGGGTCATGGCCAGGGCCCAGGGTTAGGGTTGTTTTAGGGTCAGGGCCAGGGCCCAGGGTTATGGTTGTTTTAGGGTCAGAGCCCAGGGTTAGGGTTGTTTTAGGGTCAGGGCCCAGGTTTGGGGTTGTTTTAGGGTCAGGGCCAAGGGTTAGGGTTGTTTTAGGGTCAGGGCCCATGGTTATGGTTGTTTTAGTGTTAGGGCCCAGGGTTAGGGTTTTAGGCTCAGGGCCAGGGCCCAGGGTTAGGGTTTTAGGCTCAGGGCCAGGGCCTAGGGTTGGGGTTTCAGGCTCAGGGCCAGAGCCCAAGGTTAGGGTTTTCGGCTCAGGGCCAGGGCCCAGGGTTAGGGTTTTAGGCTCAGGACCAGGGCCCAGGGTTAGGGTTGTTTTAGGGTCAGGGCCAGGGCCCAGGGTTAGGGTTGTTTTAGGGTCAGGGCCAGGGCCCAGGTTTAGGGGTGTTTTAGGGTCAGGGCCCAGGGTTAGGGTTTTAGGCTCAGGTCCAGGGCCTAGGTTTAGGGTTGTTTTGGGGTCAGGTCCAGGGCTCAGGGTTAGGGTTGTTTTAGGGTCATGGCCAGGGCCCAGGGTTAGGGTTGTTTTAGGGTCAGGGCCAGGACCCAGGGTTATGGTTGTTTTAGGGTCAGAGCCCAGGGTTAGGGTTGTTTTAGGGTCAGGGCCCAGGGTTGGGGTTGTTTTAGGGTCAGGGCCAAGGGTTAGGGTTGTTTTAGGGTCAGGGCCCATGGTTATGGTTGTTTTAGTGTTAGGGCCCAGGGTTAGGGTTTTAGGCTCAGGGCCAGGGCCCAGGGTTAGGGTTTTAGGCTCAGGGCCAGGGCCTAGGGTTGGGGTTTCAGGCTCAGGGCCAGAGCCCAAGGTTAGGGTTTTCGGCTCAGGGCCAGGGCCCAGGGTTAGGGTTTTAGGCTCAGGGCCAGGGCCCAGGGTTAGGGTTGTTTTAGGGTCAGGGCCAGGGCCCAGGGTTAGGGTTGTTTTAGGGTCAGGGCCAGGGCCCAGGGCTAGGGGTGTTTTAGGGTCAGGGCCAGGGCCCAAAGTTAGGGTTGTTTTAGGGTCAGGGCCCAGGGTTAGGGTTTTAGGCTCTGGTCCAGGGCCCAGGGTTAGGGTTTTAGGCTCACGGCCAGGGCCCAGGGTTAGGGTTGTTTTAGGGTCAGGGCCAGGGCCCAGGGTTAGGGTTGTTTTAGGGTCAGGGCCAGGGCCCAGGGTTAGGGTTGTTTTAGGGTCAGGGCCCAGGGTTAGGGTTGTTTTAAGGTCAGGGTCCAGAGTTAGGGTTTTTTTAGGGTAAGGGCCCAGGGTTAGGGTTGTTTCAGGGTCAGGGCCCAGGGTTAGGGTTTTTTCAGGGTCAGGGCCCACGGTTAGGATTTTTTGATCAGGGCCAGGGCCCTGGGTTAGGGTTTTAGGGTCAGGGCCAGGGCCCAGGGTTAGGGTTTTAGGGTCAGGGCCAGGGCCCAGGGTTAGGGTTTTAGGGTCAGGGCCAGGGCCCAGGGTTAGGGTTTTAGCCTCAGGGCCAGGGCCCAGGGTTAGGGTTTTAGGGTCAGGGCCAGGGCCCAGAGTTAAGGTTTTAGGCTCTGGGCCAGGGGCCGGGGTTAGGTTTTTAGGGTCAGAGCCAGGGCCCAGAGTTAGAGTTTTAGGGTCAGGGCCCAGGGTTAGGGATTTAGGGTCAGGGCCCTGGGTTAGGGTTTTAGGGTCAGGGCCCAGGGTTAGGGCTGTAGGGCCGGGGCCCAGGGCCCAGGGTTAGGGCTCTGGGGCCGGGGCCCGGGGCCCAGGGTTAGGGCTCTGGGGCCGGGGCCCGGGGCCCAGGGTTAGGGTTGTTTTAGGGTCGGGGCCCGGGGCCCAGGGTTAGGGTTGTTTTAGGGTCGGGGCCCGGGGCCCAGGGTTAGGGTTGTTTTAGGGTCGGGGCCCGGGGCCCAGGGTTAGGGTTGTTTTAGGGTCGGGGCCCGGGGCCCAGGGTTAGGGTTGTTTTAGGGTCGGGGCCCGGGGCCCAGGGTTAGGGTTGTTTTAGGGTCGGGGCCCGGGGCCCAGGGTTAGGGTTGTTTTAGGGTCGGGGCCCGGGGCCCAGGTTTAGGGTTGTTTTAGGGTCGGGGCCCGGGGCCCAGGCTTAGGGTTGTTTTAGGGTCGGGGCCCAGGGTTAGTGTTGTTTCAGGGTCAGGGCCCAGGGTTAGGGTGGTTTCAGGGTCAGGGCCCAGGGTTAGTGTTGTTTCAGGGTCAGGGCCCAGGGGTAGGTTTATTTTAGGGTCAGGGCCCAGGGTTAGGGTTGTTTTAGGGTTAGGGCCCAGGGTTAGGGTTTTAGGCTCAGGGCCAGGGCCCAGGGATAGGGTTTTAGGCTCAGGGCCTGGGCCTAGGGTTGGGGTTTCAGGCTCAGGGCCAGGGCCCAGGGTTAGGGTTTTAGGCTCAGGGGCAGGGCCTAAGGATATTGTTTTAGGCTCAGGGGCAGGGCCTAGGGATATTTTTTTAGGCTCAGGGCCAGGGCCCAGGGTTCGGGTTTTAGGCTCAGGGCCAGGGCCTAGGGTTAGGGTTTTAGGCTCAGGGCCCAGGGTTAGGGTTGTTTTAGAGTCAGGGCCCAGGGTTAGGGTTGTTTCAGGGTCAGAGCCCAGGGTTAAGGTTGTTTCAGGGTCAGGGCCCAGGGTTAGGGTTGTTTCAGGGTCAGGGCCCAGGGTTAGGGTTGTTTTAAAGTCAGGGTCCAGGGTTAGGGTTGTTTTAGGGTTAGGGCCCAGGGTTAGGGTTGTTTTAGGGTCAGGGCCAGGGCCCAGGGTTAACGTTGTTTTAGGGTCAGTGCCAGGGCCCAGGGTTAGGGTTGTTTTAGGGTCAGGGCCAGGGCCCAAAGTTAGGGTTGTTTTAGGGTCAGGGCCCAGGGCTATGGTTGTTTTACTGTCAGGGACCAGGATTAGGGTTGTTTTAGGGTCAGGGCCCAGGGTTAGGGTTGTTTTAAAGTCAGGGTCCAGGGTTAGGGTTGATTTAGGGTCAGGGACAAGGGTTCGGGTTGTTTTAGGGTCAGGGCCCAGTGTTAGGGTTGTTTTAGTGTCAGGGCCCAGGGTTAGGGTTGTTTTAGGGTCAGGGCCCGGGGCCTTAAGTTAGGGTTGTTTTAGGGTTAGGGCCCAGGGTTAGGGTTCTTTTAGGGTCAGGGCCCAGGGTTAGGGTTGTTTTAGGGTCAGGGCCTAGGGTTATGGTTCTCTTAGGTTGAGGGCCCAGGGTTAGGGTTTTAGGCTCAGGGCCAGGGCCCAGGGTTAGGGTTTTAGGCTCAGGGCCAGGGCCCAGGTTTGGGGTTTCAGGCTCAGGGCCCGAGCCCAAGGTTAGGGTTTTCGGCTCAGGGCCAGGGCCCAGGGTTAGGGTTTTAGGCTCAGGGCCAGGGCCCAGGGTTAAGGTTTTAGGCTCAGGGCCAGGGCCCAGGGTTAGGGTTTTAGGCTGAGGGCCAGGGACCAGAGGTAGGGTTTTAGGCTCAGGGCCAAGGCCCAGGGTTAGGGTTTTAGGGTCAGGGCCCAGGGTTAGGGTTGTTTTAGGGTCAGGGCCCCGGGTTAGGGTTGTTTTAGGGTCAGGGCCCAGGGTTAGGGTTGTTTTAGGGTCAGGGCCCAGGGTTAGGGTTGTTTTAGGGTCAGGGCCCAGGGTTAGGGTTGTTTTAGGGTCAGGGCCCAGGGTTAGAGTTGTTTTAGGGTCAGGGCCCAGGGTTAGGTTTGTTTTAGGTTCAGGTCCCAGGGTTAGGGTTGTTTTAGGGTCAGGGCCCAGGGTTAGGGTTGTTTTAGGGTCAGGGCCCAGCGTTAGGGTTGTTTTAGGGTTAGGGTCCATGGTTAGGGTTGTTTTAGGGTCAGGTCCCAGGGTTAGGGTTGTTTTAGGGTCAGGGCCAGGGCCCAGGTTTAGGGTTGTTTTAGGGTCAGGGCCCAGGGTTAGGGTTTTAGGCTCAGGTCCAGGGCCCAGGCATAGGGTTTTAGGCTCAGGGTCAGGGCCCAGGTTTTGGGTTGTTTTAGGGTCAGGTCCAGGGCTCAGGGTTAGGGTTGTTTTAGGGTCATGGCCAGGGCCCAGGGTTACGGTTGTTTTAGGGTCAGGGTCAGGGCCCAGGGTTATGGTTGTTTTAGGGTCAGAGCCCAGGGTTAGGGTTGTTTTAGGGTCAGGGCCCAGGGTTGGGGTTGTTTTAGGGTCAGGGCCAAGGGTTAGGGTTGTTTTAGGGTCAGGGCCCATGGTTATGGTTGTTTTAGTGTTAGGGCCCAGGATTAGGGTTTTAGGCTCAGGGCCAGGGCCCAGGGTTAAGGTTTTAGGCTCAGGGCCAGGGCCTAGGGTTGGGGTTTCAGGCTCAGGGCCAGAGCCGAAGGTTAGGGTTTTCGGCTCAGGGCCAGGTCCCAGGGTTAGGGTTTTAGGCTGAGGGCCAGGGCCCAGGGTTAGGGTTGTTTTAGGGTCAGGGCCAGGGCCCAGAGTTAGGGTTGTTGTAGGGTCAGGGCCAGGGCCCAGGTTTAGGGGTGTTTTAGGGTCAGGGCCCAGGGTTAGGGTTTTAGGCTCAGGTCCAGGGCCCAGGCATAGGGTTTTAGGCTCAGGGCCAGGGCCCAGGTTTAGGGTTGTTTTAGGGTCAGGTCCAGGGCTCAGGGTTAGGGTTGTTTTAGTGTCATGGCCAGGGCCCAGGGTTAGGGTTGTTTTAGGGTCAGGGCCAGGGCCCAGGGTTATGGTTGTTTTAGGGTCAGAGCCCAGGGTTAGGGTTGTTTTAGGGTCAGGGCCCAGGTTTGGGGTTGTTTTAGGGTCAGGGCCAAGGGTTAGGGTTGTTTTAGGGTCAGGGCCCATGGTTATGGTTGTTTTAGTGTTAGGGCCCAGGGTTAGGGTTTTAGGCTCAGGGCCAGGGCCCAGGGTTAGGGTTTTAGGCTCAGGGCCAGGGCCTAGGGTTGGGGTTTCAGGCTCAGGGCCAGAGCCCAAGGTTAGGGTTTTCGGCTCAGGGCCAGGGCCCAGGGTTAGGGTTTTAGGCTCAGGACCAGGGCCCAGGGTTAGGGTTGTTTTAGGGTCAGGGCCAGGGCCCAGGGTTAGGGTTGTTTTAGGGTCAGGGCCAGGGCCCAGGTTTAGGGGTGTTTTAGGGTCAGGGCCCAGGGTTAGGGTTTTAGGCTCAGGTCCAGGGCCCAGGTTTAGGGTTGTTTTGGGGTCAGGTCCAGGGCTCAGGGTTAGGGTTGTTGTAGGGTCATGGCCAGGGCCCAGGGTTAGGGTTGTTTTAGGGTCAGGGCCAGGACCCAGGGTTATGGTTGTTTTAGGGTCAGAGCCCAGGGTTAGGGTTGTTTTAGGGTCAGGGCCCAGGGTTGGGGTTGTTTTAGGGTCAGGGCCAAGGGTTAGGGTTGTTTTAGGGTCAGGGCCCATGGTTATGGTTGTTTTAGTGTTAGGGCCCAGGGTTAGGGTTTTAGGCTCAGGGCCAGGGCCCAGGGTTAGGGTTTTAGGCTCAGGGCCAGGGCCTAGGGTTGGGGTTTCAGGCTCAGGGCCAGAGCCCAAGGTTAGGGTTTTCGGCTCAGGGCCAGGGCCCAGGGTTAGGGTTTTAGGCTCAGGGCCAGGGCCCAGGGTTAGGGTTGTTTTAGGGTCAGGGCCAGGGCCCAGGGTTAGGGTTGTTTTAGGGTCAGGGCCAGGGCCCAGGGCTAGGGGTGTTTTAGGGTCAGGGCCAGGGCCCAAAGTTAGGGTTGTTTTAGGGTCAGGGCCCAGGGTTAGGGTTTTAGGCTCTGGTCCAGGGCCCAGGGTTAGGGTTTTAGGCTCACGGCCAGGGCCCAGGGTTAGGGTTGTTTTAGGGTCAGGGCCAGGGCCCAGGGTTAGGGTTGTTTTAGGGTCAGGGCCAGGGCCCAGGGTTAGGGTTGTTTTAGGGTCAGGGCCCAGGGTTAGGGTTGTTTTAAGGTCAGGGTCCAGAGTTAGGGTTTTTTTAGGGTAAGGGCCCAGGGTTAGGGTTGTTTCAGGGTCAGGGCCCAGGGTTAGGGTTTTTTCAGGGTCAGGGCCCACGGTTAGGATTTTTTGATCAGGGCCAGGGCCCTGGGTTAGGGTTTTAGGGTCAGGGCCAGGGCCCAGGGTTAGGGTTTTAGGGTCAGGGCCAGGGCCCAGGGTTAGGGTTTTAGGGTCAGGGCCAGGGCCTAGGGTTGGGTTTTCAGGCTCAGGGCCAGGGCCCAGGGTTAGGGTTTTAGGCTCAGGGCCAGGGCCCAGGTTTAAGGTTTTAGGCTCAGGACCAGGGCCCAGGGTTAGGATTTTAGGCTCAGGGCCAGGGCCCAGGGTTAGGGTTGTAGGCTCAGGGCCAGGGCCCAGGGTTAGGGTTTTAGGCTCAGGGGCAGGGCCTAGGGATATTGTTTTAGGCTCAGGGGCAGGGCCTAGGGATATTTTTTTAGGCTCAGGGCCAGGGCCCAGGGTTCGGGTTTTAGGCTCAGGGCCAGGGCCTAGGGTTAGGGTTTTAGGCTCAGGGCCCAGGGTTAGGGTTGTTTTAGAGTCAGGGCCCAGGGTTAGGGTTGTTTCAGGGTCAGAGCCCAGGGTCAAGGTTGTTTCAGGGTCAGGGCCCAGGGTTAGGGTTGTTTCAGGGTCAGGGCCCAGGGTTAGGGTTGTTTTAAAGTCAGGGTCCAGGGTTAGGGTTGTTTTAGGGTTAGGGCCCAGGGTTAGGGTTGTTTTAGGGTCAGGGCCAGGGCCCAGGGTTAACGTTGTTTTAGGGTCAGTGTCAGGGCCCAGGGTTAGGGTTGTTTTAGGGTCAGGGCCAGGGCCCAAAGTTAGGGTTGTTTTAGGGTCAGGGCCCAGGGCTATGGTTGTTTTACTGTCAGGGCCCAGGATTAGGGTTGTTTTAGGGTCAGGGCCCAGGGTTAGGGTTGTTTTAGGGTCAGGGCCCGGGGCCCTAAGTTAGGGTTGTTTTAGGGTTAGGGCCCAGGGTTAGGGTTCTTTTAGGGTCAGGGCCCAGGGTTAGGGTTGTTTTAGGGTCAGGGCCTAGGGTTATGGTTCTCTTAGGTTGAGGGCCCAGGGTTAGGGTTTTAGGCTCAGGGCCAGGGCCCAGGGTTAGGGTTTTAGGCTCAGGGCCAGGGCCCAGGTTTGGGGTTTCAGGCTCAGGGCCCGAGCCCAAGGTTAGGGTTTTCGGCTCAGGGCCAGGGCCCAGGGTTAGGGTTTTAGGCTCAGGGCCAGGGCCCAGGGTTAAGGTTTTAGGCTCAGGGCCAGGGCCCAGGGTTAGGGTTTTAGGCTGAGGGCCAGGGACCAGAGGTAGGGTTTTAGGCTCAGGGCCAAGGCCCAGGGTTAGGGTTTTAGGGTCAGGGCCCAGGGTTAGGGTTGTTTTAGGGTCAGGGCCCCGGGTTAGGGTTGTTTTAGGGTCAGGGCCCAGGGTTAGGGTTGTTTTAGGGTCAGGGCCCAGGGTTAGGGTTGTTTTAGGGTCAGGGCCCAGGGTTAGGGTTGTTTTAGGGTCAGGGCCCAGGGTTAGAGTTGTTTTAGGGTCAGGGCCCAGGGTTAGGTTTGTTTTAGGTTCAGGTCCCAGGGTTAGGGTTGTTTTAGGGTCAGGGCCCAGGGTTAGGGTTGTTTTAGGGTCAGGACCCAGCGTTAGGGTTGTTTTAGGGTTAGGGTCCATGGTTAGGGTTGTTTTAGGGTCAGGTCCCAGGGTTAGGGTTGTTTTAGGGTCAGGGTCAGGGCCCAGGGTTATGGTTGTTTTAGGGTCAGAGCCCAGGGTTAGGGTTGTTTTAGGGTCAGGGCCCAGGGTTGGGGTTGTTTTAGGGTCAGGGCCAAGGGTTAGGGTTGTTTTAGGGTCAGGGCCCATGGTTATGGTTGTTTTAGTGTTAGGGCCCAGGATTAGGGTTTTAGGCTCAGGGCCAGGGCCCAGGGTTAAGGTTTTAGGCTCAGGGCCAGGGCCTAGGGTTGGGGTTTCAGGCTCAGGGCCAGAGCCGAAGGTTAGGGTTTTCGGCTCAGGGCCAGGTCCCAGGGTTAGGGTTTTAGGCTGAGGGCCAGGGCCCAGGGTTAGGGTTGTTTTAGGGTCAGGGCCAGGGCCCAGAGTTAGGGTTGTTGTAGGGTCAGGGCCAGGGCCCAGGTTTAGGGGTGTTTTAGGGTCAGGGCCCAGGGTTAGGGTTTTAGGCTCAGGTCCAGGGCCCAGGCATAGGGTTTTAGGCTCAGGGCCAGGGCCCAGGTTTAGGGTTGTTTTAGGGTCAGGTCCAGGGCTCAGGGTTAGGGTTGTTTTAGGGTCATGGCCAGGGCCCAGGGTTAGGGTTGTTTTAGGGTCAGGGCCAGGGCCCAGGGTTATGGTTGTTTTAGGGTCAGAGCCCAGGGTTAGGGTTGTTTTAGGGTCAGGGCCCAGGTTTGGGGTTGTTTTAGGGTCAGGGCCAAGGGTTAGGGTTGTTTTAGGGTCAGGGCCCATGGTTATGGTTGTTTTAGTGTTAGGGCCCAGGGTTAGGGTTTTAGGCTCAGGGCCAGGGCCCAGGGTTAGGGTTTTAGGCTCAGGGCCAGGGCCTAGGGTTGGGGTTTCAGGCTCAGGGCCAGAGCCCAAGGTTAGGGTTTTCGGCTCAGGGCCAGGGCCCAGGGTTAGGGTTTTAGGCTCAGGACCAGGGCCCAGGGTTAGGGTTGTTTTAGGGTCAGGGCCAGGGCCCAGGGTTAGGGTTGTTTTAGGGTCAGGGCCAGGGCCCAGGTTTAGGGGTGTTTTAGGGTCAGGGCCCAGGGTTAGGGTTTTAGGCTCAGGTCCAGGGCCCAGGTTTAGGGTTGTTTTGGGGTCAGGTCCAGGGCTCAGGGTTAGGGTTGTTGTAGGGTCATGGCCAGGGCCCAGGGTTAGGGTTGTTTTAGGGTCAGGGCCAGGACCCAGGGTTATGGTTGTTTTAGGGTCAGAGCCCAGGGTTAGGGTTGTTTTAGGGTCAGGGCCCAGGGTTGGGGTTGTTTTAGGGTCAGGGCCAAGGGTTAGGGTTGTTTTAGGGTCAGGGCCCATGGTTATGGTTGTTTTAGTGTTAGGGCCCAGGGTTAGGGTTTTAGGCTCAGGGCCAGGGCCCAGGGTTAGGGTTTTAGGCTCAGGGCCAGGGCCTAGGGTTGGGGTTTCAGGCTCAGGGCCAGAGCCCAAGGTTAGGGTTTTCGGCTCAGGGCCAGGGCCCAGGGTTAGGGTTTTAGGCTCAGGGCCAGGGCCCAGGGTTAGGGTTGTTTTAGGGTCAGGGCCAGGGCCCAGGGTTAGGGTTGTTTTAGGGTCAGGGCCAGGGCCCAGGGCTAGGGGTGTTTTAGGGTCAGGGCCAGGGCCCAAAGTTAGGGTTGTTTTAGGGTCAGGGCCCAGGGTTAGGGTTTTAGGCTCTGGTCCAGGGCCCAGGGTTAGGGTTTTAGGCTCACGGCCAGGGCCCAGGGTTAGGGTTGTTTTAGGGTCAGGGCCAGGGCCCAGGGTTAGGGTTGTTTTAGGGTCAGGGCCAGGGCCCAGGGTTAGGGTTGTTTTAGGGTCAGGGCCCAGGGTTAGGGTTGTTTTAAGGTCAGGGTCCAGAGTTAGGGTTTTTTTAGGGTAAGGGCCCAGGGTTAGGGTTGTTTCAGGGTCAGGGCCCAGGGTTAGGGTTTTTTCAGGGTCAGGGCCCACGGTTAGGATTTTTTGATCAGGGCCAGGGCCCTGGGTTAGGGTTTTAGGGTCAGGGCCAGGGCCCAGGGTTAGGGTTTTAGGGTCAGGGCCAGGGCCCAGGGTTAGGGTTTTAGGGTCAGGGCCAGGGCCTAGGGTTGGGTTTTCAGGCTCAGGGCCAGGGCCCAGGGTTAGGGTTTTAGGCTCAGGGCCAGGGCCCAGGTTTAAGGTTTTAGGCTCAGGACCAGGGCCCAGGGTTAGGATTTTAGGCTCAGGGCCAGGGCCCAGGGTTAGGGTTGTAGGCTCAGGGCCAGGGCCCAGGGTTAGGGTTTTAGGCTCAGGGGCAGGGCCTAGGGATATTGTTTTAGGCTCAGGGGCAGGGCCTAGGGATATTTTTTTAGGCTCAGGGCCAGGGCCCAGGGTTCGGGTTTTAGGCTCAGGGCCAGGGCCTAGGGTTAGGGTTTTAGGCTCAGGGCCCAGGGGTAGGGTTGTTTTAGAGTCAGGGCCCAGGGTTAGGGTTGTTTCAGGGTCAGAGCCCAGGGTCAAGGTTGTTTCAGGGTCAGGGCCCAGGGTTAGGGTTGTTTCAGGGTCAGGGCCCAGGGTTAGGGTTGTTTTAAAGTCAGGGTCCAGGGTTAGGGTTGTTTTAGGGTTAGGGCCCAGGGTTAGGGTTGTTTTAGGGTCAGGGCCAGGGCCCAGGGTTAACGTTGTTTTAGGGTCAGTGCCAGGGCCCAGGGTTAGGGTTGTTTTAGGGTCAGGGCCAGGGCCCAAAGTTAGGGTTGTTTTAGGGTCAGGGCCCAGGGCTATGGTTGTTTTACTGTCAGGGCCCAGGATTAGGGTTGTTTTAGGGTCAGGGCCCAGGATTAGGGTTGTTTTAAAGTCAGGGTGCAGGGTTAGGGTTGATTTAGGGTCAGGGACAAGGGTTCGGGTTGTTTTAGGGTCAGGGCCCAGGGTTAGGGTTGTTTTAGTGTCAGGGCCCAGGGTTAGGGTTGTTTTAGGGTCAGGGCCCGGGGCCCTAAGTTAGGGTTGTTTTAGGGTTAGGGCCCAGGGTTAGGGTTGTTTTAGGGTCAGGGCCCAGGGTTAGGGTTGTTTTAGGGTCAGGGCCTAGGGTTATGGTTCTCTTAGGTTTAGGGCCCAGGGTTAGGGTTTTAGGCTCAGGGCCAGGGCCCAGGGTTAGGGTTTTAGGCTCAGGGCCAGGGCCCAGGGTTGGGGTTTCAGGCTCAGGGCCCGAGCCCAAGGTTAGGGTTTTCGGCTCAGGGCCAGGGCCCAGGGTTAGGGTTTTAGGCTCAGGGCCAGGGCCCAGGGTTAAGGTTTTAGGCTCAGGGCCAGGGCCCAGGGTTAGGGTTTTAGGCTGAGGGCCAGGGACCAGAGATAGGGTTTTAGGCTCAGGGCCAGGGCCCAGGGTTAGGGTTTTAGGGTCAGGGCCCAGGGTTAGGGTTGTTTTAGGGTCAGGGCCCCGGGTTAGGGTTGTTTTAGGGTCAGGGCCCAGGGTTAGGGTTGTTTTAGGGTCAGGGCCCAGGGTTAGGGTTGTTTTAGGGTCAGGGCCCAGGGTTAGGGTTGTTTTAGGGTCAGGGCCCAGGGTTAGGGTTGTTTTAGGGTCAGGGCCCAGGGTTAGAGTTGTTTTAGGGTCAGGGCCCAGGGTTAGGGTTGTTTTAGGGTCAGGTCCCAGGGTTAGGGTTGTTTTAGGGTCAGGGCCCAGGGTTAGGGTTGTTTTAGGGTCAGGGCCCAGGGTTAGGGTTTTAGGGTCAGGGCCAGGGCCCAGGGTTAGGGTTTTAGGGTCAGGGCCAGGGCCCAGGGTTAGGGTTTTAGCCTCAGGGCCAGGGCCCAGGGTTAGGGTTTTAGCCTCAGGGCCAGGGCCCAGGGTTAGGGTTTTAGGCTCTGGGCCAGGGGCCGGGGTTAGGTTTTTAGGGTCAGAGCCAGGGCCCAGGGTTAGGGATTTAGGGTCAGGGCCCAGGGTTAGGGATTTAGGGTCAGGGCCCAGGGTTAGGGTTTTAGGGTCAGGGCCCAGGGTTAGGGCTCTGGGGCCGGGGCCCGGGGCCCAGGGTTAGGGCTCTGGGGCCGGGGCCCGGGGCCCAGGGTTAGGGTTGTTTTAGGGTGGGGGCCCGGGGCCCAGGGTTAGGGTTGTTTTAGGGTCGGGGCCCGGGGCCCAGGGTTAGGGTTGTTTTAGGGTCGGGGCCCGGGGCCCAGGGTTAGGGTTGTTTTAGGGTCGGGGCCCGGGGCCCAGGGTTAGGGTTGTTTTAGGGTCGGGGCCCGGGGCCCAGGGTTAGGGTTGTTTTAGGGTCGGGGCCCGGGGCCCAGGGTTAGGGTTGTTTTAGGGTCGGGGCCCGGGGCCCAGGTTTAGGGTTGTTTTAGGGTCGGGGCCCGGGGCCCAGGCTTAGGGTTGTTTTAGGGTCGGGGCCCAGGGTTAGTGTTGTTTCAGGGTCAGGGCCCAGGGTTAGGGTGGTTTCAGGGTCAGGGCCCAGGGTTAGTGTTGTTTCAGGGTCAGGGCCCAGGGGTAGGTTTATTTTAGGGTCAGGGCCCAGGGTTAGGGTTGTTTTAGGGTTAGGGCCCAGGGTTAGGGTTTTAGGCTCAGGGCCAGGGCCCAGGGATAGGGTTTTAGGCTCAGGGCCAGGGCCTAGGGTTGGGGTTTCAGGCTCAGGGCCAGGGCCCAGGGTTAGGGTTTTAGGCTCAGGGCCAGGGCCCAGGTTTAAGGTTTTAGGCTCAGGACCAGGGCCCAGGGTTAGGATTTTAGGCTCAGGGCCAGGGCCCAGGGTTAGGGTTGTAGGCTCAGGGCCAGGGCCCAGGGTTAGGGTTTTAGGCTCAGGGGCAGGGCCTAGGGATATTGTTTTAGGCTCAGGGGCAGGGCCTAGGGATATTTTTTTAGGCTCAGGGCCAGGGCCCAGGGTTCGGGTTTTAGGCTCAGGGCCAGGGCCTAGGGTTAGGGTTTTAGGCTCAGGGCCCAGGGTTAGGGTTGTTTTAGAGTCAGGGCCCAGGGTTAGGGTTGTTTCAGGGTCAGAGCCCAGGGTTAAGGTTGTTTCAGGGTCAGGGCCCAGGGTTAGGGTTGTTTCAGGGTCAGGGCCCAGGGTTAGGGTTGTTTTAAAGTCAGGGTCCAGGGTTAGGGTTGTTTTAGGGTTAGGGCCCAGGGTTAGGGTTGTTTTAGGGTCAGGGCCAGGGCCCAGGGTTAACGTTGTTTTAGGGTCAGTGCCAGGGCCCAGGGTTAGGGTTGTTTTAGGGTCAGGGCCAGGGCCCAAAGTTAGGGTTGTTTTAGGGTCAGGGCCCAGGGCTATGGTTGTTTTACTGTCAGGGCCCAGGATTAGGGTTGTTTTAGGGTCAGGGCCCAGGATTAGGGTTGTTTTAATGTCAGGGTCCAGGGTTAGGGTTGATTTAGGGTCAGGGACAAGGGTTCGGGTTGTTTTAGGGTCAGGGCCCAGGGTTAGGGTTGTTTTAGTGTCAGGGCCCAGGGTTAGGGTTGTTTTAGGGTCAGGGCCCGGGGCCCTAAGTTAGGGTTGTTTTAGGGTTAGGGCCCAGGGTTAGGGTTGTTTTAGGGTCAGGGCCCAGGGTTAGGGTTGTTTTAGGGTCAGGGCCTAGGGTTATGGTTCTCTTAGGTTTAGGGCCCAGGGTTAGGGTTTTAGGCTCAGGGCCAGGGCCCAGGGTTAAGGTTTTAGGCTCAGGGCCAGGGCCCAGGGTTAGGGTTTTAGGCTGAGGGCCAGGGACCAGAGATAGGGTTTTAGGCTCAGGGCCAGGGCCCAGGGTTAGGGTTTTAGGGTCAGGGCCCCGGGTTAGGGTTGTTTTAGGGTCAGGGCCCAGGGTTAGGGTTGTTTTAGGGTCAGGGCCCAGGGTTAGGGTTGTTTTAGGGTCAGGGCCCAGGGTTAGGGTTGTTTTAGGGTCAGGGCCCAGGGTTAGGGTTGTTTTAGGGTCAGGGCCCAGGGTTAGGGTTGTTTTAGGGTCAGGGCCCAGGGTTAGGGTTGTTTTAGGGTCAGGTCCCAGGGTTAGGGTTGTTTTAGGGTCAGGGCCCAGGGTTAGGGTTGTTTTAGGGTCAGGGCCCAGGGTTAGGGTTGTTTTAGGGTTAGGGTCCATGGTTAGGGTTGTTTTAGGGTCAGGTCCCAGGGTTAGGGTTGTTTTAGGGTCAGGGCCAGGGCCCAGGTTTAGGGTTGTTTTAGGGTCAGGGCCAGGGCTCAGGGTTAGGGTTGTTTTAGGGTCATGGCCAGGGCCCAGGGTTAGGGTTGTTTTAGGGTCAGGGCCAGGGCCCAGGGTTATGGTTGTTTTAGGGTCAGAGCCCAGGGTTAGGGTTGTTTTAGGGTCAGGGCCCAGGGTTGGGGTTGTTTTATGGTCAGGGCCAAGGGTTAGGGTTGTTTTAGGGTCAGGTCCCATGATTATGGTTGTTTTAGTGTTAGGGCCCAGGATTTGGGTTTTATGCTCAGGGCCAGGGCCCAGGGTTAGGGTTTTAGGCTCAGGGCCAGGGCCTAGGGTTGGGGTTTCAGGCTCAGGGCCAGAGCCCAAGGTTAGGGTTTTCGGCTCAGGGCCAGGGCCCAGGGTTAGGGTTTTAGGCTCAGGGCCAGGGCCCAGGGTTAGGGTTGTTTTAGGGTCAGGGCCAGGGCCCAGGGTTAGGGTTGTTTTAGGGTCAGGGCCAGGCCCCAGGGCTAGGGGTGTTTTAGGGTCAGGGCCAGGGCCCAAAGTTAGGGTTGTTTTAGTGTCAGGGCCCAGGGTTAGGGTTTTAGGCTCAGGTCCAGGGCCCAGGGTTAGGGTTTTAGGCTCACGGCCAGGGCCCAGGGTTAGGGTTGTTTTAGGGTGGGGGCCCGGGGCCCAGGGTTAGGGTTGTTTTAGGGTCAGGGCCCGGGGCCCAGGGTTAGGGTTGTTTTAGGGTCGGGGCCCGGGGCCCAGGGTTAGGGTTGTTTTAGGGTCGGGGCCCGGGGCCCAGGCTTAGGGTTGTTTTAGGGTCGGGGCCCGGGGCCCAGGCTTAGGGTTGTTTTAGGGTCGGGGCCCGGGGCCCAGGGTTAGGGTTGTTTTAGGGTCGGGGCCCGGGGCCCAGGGTTAGGGTTGTTTTAGGGTCGGGGCCCGGGGCCCAGGGTTAGGGTTGTTTTAGGGTCGGGGCCCGGGGCCCAGGGTTAGGGTTGTTTTAGGGTCGGGGCCCGGGGCCCAGGGTTAGGGTTGTTTTAGGGTCGGGGCCCGGGGCCCAGGTTTAGGGTTGTTTTAGGGTTGGGGCCCGGGGCCCAGGCTTAGGGTTGTTTTAGGGTCGGGGCCCAGGGTTAGTGTTGTTTCAGGGTCAGGGCCCAGGGTTAGGGTGGTTTCAAGGTCAGGGCCCAGGGTTAGTGTTGTTTCAGGGTCAGGGCCCAGGGGTAGGTTTATTTTAGGGTCAGGGCCCAGGGTTAGTGTTGTTTTAGGGTTAGGGCCCAGGGTTAGGGTTTTAGGCTCAGGGCCAGGGCCCAGGGATAGGGTTTTAGGCTCAGGGCCAGGGCCTAGGGTTGGGGTTTCAGGCTCAGGGCCAGGGCCCAGGGTTAGGGTTTTAGGCTCAGGGCCAGGGCCCAGGTTTAAGGTTTTAGGCTCAGTACCAGGTCCCAGGGTTAGGGTTTTAGGCTCAGGGCCAGGGCCCAGGGTTAGGGTTGTAGGCTCACGGCCAGGGCCCAGGGTTAGGGTTGTTTTAGGGTCAGGGCCAGGGCCCAGGGTTAGGGTTGTTTTAGGGTCAGGGCCAGGGCCCAGGGTTAGGGTTGTTTTAGGGTCAGGGCCCAGGGTTAGGGTTGTTTTAAGGTCAGGGCCCAGAGTTAGGGTTTTTTTAGGGTAAGGGCCCAGGGTTAGGGTTGTTTCAGGGTCAGGGCCCAGGGTTAGGGTTTTTTCAGGGTCAGGGCCCACGGTTAGGATTTTTTGATCAGGGCCAGGGCCCTGGGTTAGGGTTTTAGGGTCAGGGCCAGGGCCCAGGGTTAGGGTTTTAGGGTCAGGGCCAGGGCCCAGGGTTAGGGTTTTAGGGTCAGGGCCAGGGCCCAGGGTTAGGGTTTTAGCCTCAGGGCCAGGGCCCAGGGTTAGGGTTTTAGCCTCAGGGCCAGGGCCCAGGGTTCGGGTTTTAGGCTCTGGGCCAGGGGCCGGGGTTAGGTTTTTAGGGTCAGAGCCAGGGCCCAGAGTTAGAGTTTTAGGGTCAGGGCCCAGGGTTAGGGATTTAGGGTCAGGGCCCAGGGTTAGGGTTTTAGGGTCAGGGCCCAGGGTTAGGGCTGTAGGGCCGGGGCCCAGGGCCCAGGGTTAGGGCTCTGGGGCCGGGGCCCGGGGCCCAGGGTTAGGGCTCTGGGGCCGGGGCCCGGGGCACAGGGTTAGGGTTGTTTTAGGGTGGGGGCCCGGGGCCCAGGGTTAGGGTTGTTTTAGGGTCGGGGCCCGGGGCCCAGGGTTAGGGTTGTTTTAGGGTCGGGGCCCGGGGCCCAGGGTTAGGGTTGTTTTAGGGTCGGGGCCCGGGGCCCAGGCTTAGGGTTGTTTTAGGGTCGGGGCCCGGGGCCCAGGATTAGGGTTGTTTTAGGGTCGGGGCCCGGGGCCCAGGGTTAGGGTTGTTTTAGGGTCGGGGCCCGGGGCCCAGGGTTAGGGTTGTTTTAGGGTCGGGGCCCGGGGCCCAGGGTTAGGGTTGTTTTAGGGTCGGGGCCCGGGGCCCAGGGTTAGGGTTGTTTTAGGGTCGGGGCCCGGGGCCCAGGGTTAGGGTTGTTTTAGGGTCGGGGCCCGGGGCCCAGGCTTAGGGTTGTTTTAGGGTCGGGGCCCAGGGTTAGTGTTGTTTCAGGGTCAGGGCCCAGGGTTAGGGTGGTTTCAGGGTCAGGGCCCAGGGTTAGTGTTGTTTCAGGGTCAGGGCCCAGGGGTAGGTTTATTTTAGGGTCAGGGCCCAGGGTTAGGGTTGTTTTAGGGTTAGGGCCCAGGGTTAGGGTTTTAGGCTCAGGGCCAGGGCCCAGGGATAGGGTTTTAGGCTCAGGGCCAGGGCCTAGGGTTGGGGTTTCAGGCTCAGGGCCAGGGCCCAGGGTTAGGGTTTTAGGCTCAGGGCCAGGGCCCAGGTTTAAGGTTTTAGGCTCAGGACCAGGGCCCAGGGTTAGGGTTTTAGGCTCAGGGCCAGGGCCCAGGGTTAGGGTTGTAGGCTCACGGCCAGGGCCCAGGGTTAGGGTTGTTTTAGGGTCAGGGCCAGGGCCCAGGGTTAGGGTTGTTTTAGGGTCAGGGCCAGGGCCCAGGGTTAGGGTTGTTTTAGGGTCAGGGCCCAGGGTTAGGGTTGTTTTAAGGTCAGGGCCCAGAGTTAGGGTTTTTTTAGGGTAAGGGCCCAGGGTTAGGGTTGTTTCAGGGTCACGGCCCAGGGTTAGGGTTTTTTCAGGGTCAGGGCCCACGGTTAGGATTTTTTGATCAGGGCCAGGGCCCTGGGTTAGGGTTTTAGGGTCAGGGCCAGGGCCCAGGGTTAGGGTTTTAGGGTCAGGGCCAGGGCCCAGGGTTAGGGTTTTAGGGTCAGGGCCAGGGCCCAGGGTTAGGGTTTTAGCCTCAGGGCCAGGGCCCAGGGTTAGGGTTTTAGCCTCAGGGCCAGGGCCCAGGGTTAGGGTTTTAGGCTCTGGGCCAGGGGCCGGGGTTAGGTTTTTAGGGTCAGAGCCAGGGCCCAGAGTTAGAGTTTTAGGGTCAGGGCCCAGGGTTAGGGATTTAGGGTCAGGGCCCAGGGTTAGGGTTTTAGGGTCAGGGCCCAGGGTTAGGGCTGTAGGGCCGGGGCCCAGGGCCCAGGGTTAGGGCTCTGGGGCCGGGGCCCGGGGCCCAGGGTTAGGGTTGTTTTAGGGTGGGGGCCCGGGGCCCAGGGTTAGGGTTGTTTTAGGGTCGGGGCCCGGGGCCCAGGGTTAGGGTTGTTTTAGGGTCGGGGCCCGGGGCCCAGGGTTAGGGTTGTTTTAGGGTCGGGGCCCGGGGCCCAGGCTTAGGGTTGTTTTAGGGTCGGGGCCCGGGGCCCAGGATTAGGGTTGTTTTAGGGTCGGGGCCCGGGGCCCAGGGTTAGGGTTGTTTTAGGGTCGGGGCCCGGGGCCCAGGGTTAGGGTTGTTTTAGGGTCGGGGCCCGGGGCCCAGGGTTAGGGTTGTTTTAGGGTCGGGGCCCGGGGCCCAGGGTTAGGGTTGTTTTAGGGTCGGGGCCCGGGGCCCAGGTTTAGGGTTGTTTTAGGGTCGGGGCCCGGGGCCCAGGCTTAGGGTTGTTTTAGGGTCGGGGCCCAGGGTTAGTGTTGTTTCAGGGTCAGGGCCCAGGGTTAGGGTGGTTTCAGGGTCAGGGCCCAGGGTTAGTGTTGTTTCAGGGTCAGGGCCCAGGGGTAGGTTTATTTTAGGGTCAGGGCCCAGGGTTAGGGTTGTTTTAGGGTTAGGGCCCAGGGTTAGGGTTTTAGGCTCAGGGCCAGGGCCCAGGGATAGGGTTTTAGGCTCAGGGCCAGGGCCTAGGGTTGGGGTTTCAGGCTCAGGGCCAGGGCCCAGGGTTAGGGTTTTAGGCTCAGGGCCAGGGCCCAGGTTTAAGGTTTTAGGCTCAGGACCAGGGCCCAGGGTTAGGGTTTTAGGCTCAGGGCCAGGGCCCAGGGTTAGGGTTGTAGGCTCACGGCCAGGGCCCAGGGTTAGGGTTGTTTTAGGGTCAGGGCCAGGGCCCAGGGTTAGGGTTGTTTTAGGGTCAGGGCCAGGGCCCAGGGTTAGGGTTGTTTTAGGGTCAGGGCCCAGGGTTAGGGTTGTTTTAAGGTCAGGGCCCAGAGTTAGGGTTTTTTTAGGGTAAGGGCCCAGGGTTAGGGTTGTTTCAGGGTCAGGGCCCAGGGTTAGGGTTTTTTCAGGGTCAGGGCCCACGGTTAGGATTTTTTGATCAGGGCCAGGGCCCTGGGTTAGGGTTTTAGGGTCAGGGCCAGGGCCCAGGGTTAGGGTTTTAGGGTCAGGGCCAGGGCCCAGGGTTAGGGTTTTAGGGTCAGGGCCAGGGCCCAGGGTTAGGGTTTTAGCCTCAGGGCCAGGGCCCAGGGTTAGGGTTTTAGCCTCAGGGCCAGGGCCCAGGGTTAGGGTTTTAGGCTCTGGGCCAGGGGCCGGGGTTAGGTTTTTAGGGTCAGAGCCAGGGCCCAGAGTTAGAGTTTTAGGGTCAGGGCCCAGGGTTAGGGATTTAGGGTCAGGGCCCAGGGTTAGGGTTTTAGGGTCAGGGCCCAGGGTTAGGGCTGTAGGGCCGGGGCCCAGGGCCCAGGGTTACGGCTCTGGGGCCGGGGCCCGGGGCCCAGGGTTAGGGCTCTGGGGCCGGGGCCCGGGGCCCAGGGTTAGGGTTGTTTTAGGGTGGGGGCCCGGGGCCCAGGGTTAGGGTTGTTTTAGGGTCGGGGCCCGGGGCCCAGGGTTAGGGTTGTTTTAGGGTCGGGGCCCGGGGCCCAGGGTTAGGGTTGTTTTAGGGTCGGGGCCCGGGGCCCAGGCTTAGGGTTGTTTTAGGTTCGGGGCCCGGGGCCCAGGGTTAGGGTTGTTTTAGGGTCGGGGCCCGGGGCCCAGGGTTAGGGTTGTTTTAGGGTCGGGGCCCGGGGCCCAGGGTTAGGGTTGTTTTAGGGTCGGGGCCCGGGGCCCAGGGTTAGGGTTGTTTTAGGGTCGGGGCCCGGGGCCCAGGGTTAGGGTTGTTTTAGGGTCGGGGCCCGGGGCCCAGGGTTAGGGTTGTTTTAGGGTCGGGGCCCGGGGCCCAGGCTTAGGGTTGTTTTAGGGTCGGGGCCCAGGGTTAGTGTTGTTTCAGGGTCAGGGCCCAGGGTTAGTGTTGTTTCAGGGTCAGGGCCCAGGGGTAGGTTTATTTTAGGGTCAGGGCCCAGGGTTAGGGTTGTTTTAGGGTTAGGGCCCAGGGTTAGGGTTTTAGGCTCAGGGCCAGGGCCCAGGGATAGGGTTTTAGGCTCAGGGCCAGGGCCTAGGGTTGGGGTTTCAGGCTCAGGGCCAGGGCCCAGGGTTAGGGTTTTAGGCTCAGGGCCAGGGCCCAGGTTTAAGGTTTTAGGCTCAGGACCAGGGCCCAGGGTTAGGATTTTAGGCTCAGGGCCAGGGCCCAGGGTTAGGGTTGTAGGCTCAGGGCCAGGGCCCAGGGTTAGGGTTTTAGGCTCAGGGGCAGGGCCTAGGGATATTGTTTTAGGCTCAGGGGCAGGGCCTAGGGATATTTTTTTAGGCTCAGGGCCAGGGCCCAGGGTTAGGGTTTTAGGCTCAGGGCCAGGGCCTAGGGTTAGGGTTTTAGGCTCAGGGCCCAGGGCTATGGTTGTTTTACTGTCAGGGCCCAGGATTAGGGTTGTTTTAGGGTCAGGGCCCAGGGTTAGGGTTGTTTTAAAGTCAGGGTCCAGGGTTAGGGTTGATTTAGGGTCAGGGACAAGGGTTCGGGTTGTTTTAGGGTCAGGGCCCAGGGTTAGGGTTGTTTTAGTGTCAGGGCCCAGGGTTAGGGTTGTTTTAGGGTCAGGGCCCGGGGCCCTAAGTTAGGGTTGTTTTAGGGTTAGGGCCCAGGGTTAGGGTTGTTTTAGGGTCAGGGCCCAGGGTTAGGGTTGTTTTAGGGTCAGGGCCTAGGGTTCTGGTTCTCTTAGGTTTAGGGCCCAGGGTTAGGGTTTTAGGCTCAGGGCCAGGGCCCAGGGTTAGGGTTTTAGGCTCAGGGCCAGGGCCCAGGGTTGGGGTTTCAGGCTCAGGGCCCGAGCCCAAGGTTAGGGTTTTTGGCTCAGGGCCAGGGCCCAGGGTTAGGGTTTTAGGCTCAGGGCCAGGGCCCAGGGTTAAGGTTTTAGGCTCAGGGCCAGGGCCCAGGGTTAGGGTTTTAGGCTGAGGGCCAGGGACCAGAGATAGGGTTTTAGGCTCAGGGCCAGGGCCCAGGGTTAGGGTTTTAGGGTCAGGGCCCAGGGTTAGGGTTGTTTTAGGGTCAGGGCCCCGGGTTAGGGTTGTTTTAGGGTCAGGGCCCAGGGTTAGGGTTGTTTTAGGGTCAGGGCCCAGGGTTAGAGTTGTTTTAGGGTCAGGGCCCAGGGTTAGGGTTGTTTTAGGGTCAGGTCCCAGGGTTAGGGTTGTTTTAGGGTCAGAGCCCAGGGTTAGGGTTGTTTTAGGGTCAGGGCCCAGGGTTAGGGTTGTTTTAGGGTTAGGGTCCATGGTTAGGGTTGTTTTAGGGTCAGGTCCCAGTGTTAGGGTTGTTTTAGGGTCAGGGCCAGGGCCCAGGTTTAGGGTTGTTTTAGGGTCAGGGCCAGGGCTCAGGGTTAGGGTTGTTTTAGGGTCATGGCCAGGGCCCAGGGTTAGGGTTGTTTTAGGGTCAGGGCCAGGGCCCAGGGTTATGGTTGTTTTAGGGTCAGAGCCCAGGGTTAGGGTTGTTTTAGGGTCAGGGCCCAGGGTTGGGGTTGTTTTAGGGTCAGGGCCAAGGGTTAGGGTTGTTTTAGGGTCAGGTCCCATGATTATGGTTGTTTTAGTGTTAGGGCCCCGGATTTGGGTTTTATGCTCAGGGCCAGGGCCCAGGGTTAGGGTTTTAGGCTCAGGGCCAGGGCCTAGGGTTGGGGTTTCAGGCTCAGGGCCAGAGCCCAAGGTTAGGGTTTTCGGCTCAGGGCCAGGGCCCAGGGTTAGGGTTTTAGGCTCAGGGCCAGGGCCCAGGGTTAGGGTTGTTTTAGGGTCAGGGCCCGGGGCCCTAAGTTAGGGTTGTTTTAGGGTTAGGGCCCAGGGTTAGGGTTGTTTTAGGGTCAGGGCCCAGGGTTAGGGTTGTTTTAGGGTCAGGGCCTAGGGTTCTGGTTCTCTTAGGTTTAGGGCCCAGGGTTAGGGTTTTAGGCTCAGGGCCAGGGCCCAGGGTTAGGGTTTTAGGCTCAGGGCCAGGGCCCAGGGTTGGGGTTTCAGGCTCAGGGCCCGAGCCCAAGGTTAGGCTTTTTGGCTCAGGGCCAGGGCCCAGGGTTAGGGTTTTAGGCTCAGGGCCAGGGCCCAGGGTTAAGGTTTTAGGCTCAGGGCCAGGGCCCAGGGTTAGGGTTTTAGGCTGAGGGCCAGGGACCAGAGATAGGGTTTTAGGCTCAGGGCCAGGGCCCAGGGTTAGGGTTTTAGGGTCAGGGCCCAGGGTTAGGGTTGTTTTAGGGTCAGGGCCCCGGGTTAGGGTTGTTTTAGGGTCAGGGCCCAGGGTTAGGGTTGTTTTAGGGTCAGGGCCCAGGGTTAGAGTTGTTTTAGGGTCAGGGCCCAGGGTTAGGGTTGTTTTAGGGTCAGGTCCCAGGGTTAGGGTTGTTTTAGGGTCAGGGCCCAGGGTTAGGGTTGTTTTAGGGTCAGGGCCCAGGGTTAGGGTTGTTTTAGGGTTAGGGTCCATGGTTAGGGTTGTTTTAGGGTCAGGTCCCAGGGTTAGGGTTGTTTTAGGGTCAGGGCCAGGGCCCAGGTTTAGGGTTGTTTTAGGGTCAGGGCCAGGGCTCAGGGTTAGGGTTGTTTTAGGGTCATGGCCAGGGCCCAGGGTTAGGGTTGTTTTAGGGTCAGGGCCAGGGCCCAGGGTTATGGTTGTTTTAGGGTCAGAGCCCAGGGTTAGGGTTGTTTTAGGGTCAGGGCCCAGGGTTGGGGTTGTTTTAGGGTCAGGGCCAAGGGTTAGGGTTGTTTTAGGGTCAGGTCCCATGATTATGGTTGTTTTAGTGTTAGGGCCCAGGATTTGGGTTTTATGCTCAGGGCCAGGGCCCAGGGTTAGGGTTTTAGGCTCAGGGCCAGGGCCTAGGGTTGGGGTTTCAGGCTCAGGGCCAGAGCCCAAGGTTAGGGTTTTCGGCTCAGGGCCAGGGCCCAGGGTTAGGGTTTTAGGCTCAGGGCCAGGGCCCAGGGTTAGGGTTGTTTTAGGGTCAGGGCCCGGGGCCCTAAGTTAGGGTTGTTTTAGGGTTAGGGCCCAGGGTTAGGGTTGTTTTAGGGTCAGGGCCCAGGGTTAGGGTTGTTTTAGGGTCAGGGCCTAGGGTTCTGGTTCTCTTAGGTTTAGGGCCCAGGGTTAGGGTTTTAGGCTCAGGGCCAGGGCCCAGGGTTAGGGTTTTAGGCTCAGGGCCAGGGCCCAGGGTTGGGGTTTCAGGCTCAGGGCCCGAGCCCAAGGTTAGGGTTTTTGGCTCAGGGCCAGGGCCCAGGGTTAGGGTTTTAGGCTCAGGGCCAGGGCCCAGGGTTAAGGTTTTAGGCTCAGGGCCAGGGCCCAGGGTTAGGGTTTTAGGCTGAGGGCCAGGGACCAGAGATAGGGTTTTAGGCTCAGGGCCAGGGCCCAGGGTTAGGGTTTTAGGGTCAGGGCCCAGGGTTAGGGTTGTTTTAGGGTCAGGGCCCCGGGTTAGGGTTGTTTTAGGGTCAGGGCCCAGGGTTAGGGTTGTTTTAGGGTCAGGGCCCAGGGTTAGAGTTGTTTTAGGGTCAGGGCCCAGGGTTAGGGTTGTTTTAGGGTCAGGTCCCAGGGTTAGGGTTGTTTTAGGGTCAGGGCCCAGGGTTAGGGTTGTTTTAGGGTCAGGGCCCAGGGTTAGGGTTGTTTTAGGGTTAGGGTCCATGGTTAGGGTTGTTTTAGGGTCAGGTCCCAGGGTTAGGGTTGTTTTAGGGTCAGGGCCAGGGCCCAGGTTTAGGGTTGTTTTAGGGTCAGGGCCAGGGCTCAGGGTTAGGGTTGTTTTAGGGTCATGGCCAGGGCCCAGGGTTAGGGTTGTTTTAGGGTCAGGGCCAGGGCCCAGGGTTATGGTTGTTTTAGGGTCAGAGCCCAGGGTTAGGGTTGTTTTAGGGTCAGGGCCCAGGGTTGGGGTTGTTTTAGGGTCAGGGCCAAGGGTTAGGGTTGTTTTAGGGTCAGGTCCCATGATTATGGTTGTTTTAGTGTTAGGGCCCAGGATTTGGGTTTTATGCTCAGGGCCAGGGCCCAGGGTTAGGGTTTTAGGCTCAGGGCCAGGGCCTAGGGTTGGGGTTTCAGGCTCAGGGCCAGAGCCCAAGGTTAGGGTTTTCGGCTCAGGGCCAGGGCCCAGGGTTAGGGTTTTAGGCTCAGGGCCAGGGCCCAGGGTTAGGGTTGTTTTAGGGTCAGGGCCAGGGCCCAGGTTTAGGGGTGTTTTAGGGTCAGGGCCCAGGGTTAGGGTTTTAGGCTCAGGTCCAGGGCCCAGGCATAGGGTTTTAGGCTCAGGGCCAGGGCCCAGGTTTAGGTTTGTTTTAGGGTCAGGTCCAGGGCTCAGGGTTAGGGTTGTTTTAGTGTCATGGCCAGGGCCCAGGGTTAGGGTTGTTTTAGGGTCAGGGCCAGGGCGCAGGGTTATGGTTGTTTTAGGGTCAGAGCCCAGGGTTAGGGTTGTTTTAGGGTCAGGGCCCAGGGTTGGGGTTGTTTTAGGGTCAGGGCCAAGGGTTAGGGTTGTTTTAGGGTCAGGGCCCATGGTTATGGTTGTTTTAGTGTTAGGGCCCTGGGTTAGGGTTTTAGGCTCAGGGCCAGGGCCCAGGGTTAGGGTTTTAGGCTCAGGGCCAGGGCCTAGGGTTGGGGTTTCAGGCTCAGGGCCAGAGCCCAAGGTTAGGGTTTTCGGCTCAGGGCCAGGGCCCAGGGTTAGGGTTTTAGGCTCAGGGCCAGGGCCCAGGGTTAGGGTTGTTTTAGGTTCAGGGCCAGGGCCCAGGGTTAGGGTTGTTTTAGGGTCAGGGCCAGGCCCCAGGGCTAGGGGTGTTTTAGGGTCAGGGCCAGGGCCCAAAGTTAGGGTTGTTTTAGGGTCAGGGCCCAGGGTTAGGGTTTTAGGCTCAGGTCCAGGGCCCAGGGTTAGGGTTTTAGGCTCACGGCCAGGGCCCAGGGTTAGGGTTGTTTTAGGGTCAGGGCCAGGGCCCAGGGTTAGGGTTGTTTTAGGGTCAGGGCCCAGGGTTAGGGTTGTTTTAAGGTCAGGGCCCAGAGTTAGGGTTTTTTTAGGGTAAGGGCCCAGGGTTAGGTTTGTTTTAGGGTCAGGGCCCAGGGTTAGGGTTGTTTCAGGGTCAGGGCCCACGGTTAGGGTTTTTTGATCTGGGCCAGGGTCCTGTGTTAGGGTTTTAGGGTCAGGGCCAGGGCCCAGGGTTAGGGTTTTAGGGTCAGGGCCAGGGCCCAGGGTTAGGGTTTTAGGGTCAGGGCCAGGGCCCAGGGTTAGGGTTTTAGCCTCAGGGCCAGGGCCCAGGGTTAGGGTTTTAGCCTCAGGGCCAGGGCCCAGAGTTAGGGTTTTAGGCTCTGGGCCAGGGGCCAGGGTTGGTTTTTTAGGGTCAGAGCCAGGGCCCAGAGTTAGAGTTTTAGAGTCAGGGCCCAGGGTTAGGGATTTAGGGTCAGGGCCCAGGGTTAGGGTTTTAGGGTCAGGACCCAGGGTTAGGGCTCTAGGGCCGGGGCCCAGGGCCCAGGGTTAGGGCTCTGGGGCCGGGGCCCGGGGCCCAGGGTTAGGGCTCTGGGGCCGGGGCCCGGGGCCCAGGGTTAGGGTTGTTTTAGGGTCGGGGCCCGGGGCCCAGGGTTAGGGTTGTTTTAGGGTCGGGGCCCGGGGCCCAGGGTTAGGGTTGTTTTAGGGTCGGGGCCCGGGGCCCAGGGTTAGGGTTGTTTTAGGGTCGGGGCCCGGGGCCCAGGGTTAGGGTTGTTTTAGGGTCGGGGCCCGGGGCCCAGGGTTAGGGTTGTTTTAGGGTCGGGGCCCGGGGCCCAGGGTTAGGGTTGTTTTAGGGTCGGGGCCCCGGGCCCAGGGTTAGGGTTGTTTTAGGGTCGGGGCCCGGGGCCCAGGGTTAGGGTTGTTTTAGGGTCGGGGCACGGGGCCCAGGCTTAGGGTTGTTTTAGGGTCGGGGCCCAGGGTTAGGGTTGTTTTAGGGTCGGGGCCCAGGGTTAGGGTTGTTTTAGGGTCGGCGCCCAGGGTTAGGGTTGTTTTAGGGTCGGGGCCCAGGGTTAGGGTTGTTTTAGGGTCGGGGCCCAGGGTTAGGGTTGTTTTAGTGTCTGGGCCAGGGCCCAGGGTTAGGGTTTTAGGCTCAGGGCCAGGGCCCAGGGTTAAGGTTTTAGGCTCAGGGACAGGGTCCATTGTTAGGGTTTTAGTCTCAGGGCCAGGGCCCAGGTTTAGGGTTTTAGGGTCAGGGCCCAGGGTTAGGGTCGTGTTAGGGTCAGGGCCCAGGGTTAGGGTTGTTTTAGCGTCAGGGCCGTGGGTTAGGGTGGTTTTAGGGTCAGTGCCCAGGGTTAGGGTTGTTTGAGGGTCAGGGCCCAGGGTTAGGGTTGTTTTAGTGTCAGGGCCCAGGGTTAGGGTTGTTTTAGGGTCAGGGACACGGGTTAGGGTTGTTTTAGTGTCAGGGCCCAGGGTTAGTGTTGTTTCAGGGTCAGGGCCCAGGGTTAGGGTGGTTTCAGGGTCAGGGCCCAGGGTTAGTGTTGTTTCAGGATCAGGGCCCAGGGCTAGGTTTATTTTAGGGTCAGGGCCCAGGGTTAGGGTTTTAGGCTCAGGGCCAGGGCCCAGGGTTAGGGTTTTAGGCTCAGGGCCAGGGCCCAGGGTTGGGGTTTCATGCTCAGGGCCAGGGCCCAGGGTTAGGGTTTTAGGCTCAGGGCCAGGGCCCAGGTTTAAGGTTTTAGGCTCAGGACCAGGGCCCAGGGTTACGATTTTAGGCTCAGGGCCAGGGCCCAGGGTTAGGGTTGTAGGCTCAGGGCCAGGGCCCAGGGTTAGGGTTTTAGGCTGAGGGGCAGGGCCTAGGGATATTGTTTTAGGCTCAGGGGCAGGGCCTAGGGATATTTTTTTAGGCTCAGGGCCAGGGCCCAGGGTTCGGGTTTTAGGCTCAGGGCCAGGGCCTAGGGTTAGGGTTTTAGGCTCAGGGCCCAGGGTTAGGGTTGTTTTAGAGTCAGCGCCCAGGGTTAGGGTTGTTTTAGGGTCAGAGCCCAGGGTTAAGGTTGTTTCAGGGTCAGGGCCCAGGGTTAGGGTTGTTTCAGGGTCAGGGCCCAGGGTTAGGGTTGTTTTAAAGTCAGGGTCCAGGGTTAGGGTTGTTTTAGGGTTAGGGCCCAGGGTTAGGGTTGTTTTAGGGTCAGGGCCAGGGCCCAGGGTTAACGTTGTTTTAGGGTCATTGCCAGGGCCCAGGGTTAGGGTTGTTTTAGGGTCAGGGCCAGGGCCCAAAGTTAGGGTTGTTTTAGGGTCAGGGCCTTGGGCTATGGTTGTTTTACTGTCAGGGCCCAGGATTAGGGTTGTTTTAGGGTCAGGGCCCAGGGTTAGGGTTGTTTTAAAGTCAGGGTCCAGGGTTAGGGTTGATTTAGGGTCAGGGACAAGGGTTCGGGTTGTTTTAGGGTCAGGGCCCAGGGTTAGGGTTGTTTTAGTGTCAGGGCCCAGGGTTAGGGTTGTTTTAGGGTCAGGGCCCGGGGCCCTAAGTTAGGGTTGTTTTAGGGTTAGGGCCCAGGGTTAGGGTTGTTTTAGGGTCAGGACACAGGGTTAGGGTTGTTTTAGGGTCAGGTCCTAGGGTTATGGTTCTCTTAGGTTTAGGGCCCAGGGTTAGGGTTTTAGGCTCAGGGCCAGGGCCCAGGGTTAGGGTTTTAGGCTCAGGGCCAGGGCCCAGGGTTGGGGTTTCAGGCTCAGGGCCCGAGCCCAAGGTTAGGGTTTTCGGCTCAGGGCCAGGGCCCAGGGTTAGGGTTTTAGGCTCAGGGCCAGGGCCCAGGGTTAGGGTTTTAGGCTCAGGGCCAGGGCCCAGTTTTAAGGTTTTAGGCTCAGCACCAGGGCCCAGGGTTAGGATTTTAGGCTCAGGGTCAGGGCCCAGGGTTAGGGTTGTAGGCTCAGGGCCAGGGCCCAGGGTTAGGGTTTTAGGCTCAGGGGCAGTGCCTAGGGATATTGTTTTAGGCTCAGGGGCAGGGCCTAGGGATATTTTTTTAGGCTCAGGGCCGGGGCCCAGGGTTCGGGTTTTAGGCTCAGGGCCAGGGCCTAGGGTTAGGGTTTTAGTCTCAGGGCCCAGGGTTAGGGTTGTTTTAGAGTCAGGGCCCAGGGTTAGGGTTGTTTTAGGGTCAGAGCCCAGGGTTAAGGTTGTTTCAGGGTCAGGGCCCAGGGTTAGGGTTGTTTCAGGGTTAGGGCCCAGGGTTAGGGTTGTTTTAAAGTCAGGGTCCAGGGTTAGGGTTGTTTTAGGGTTAGGGCCCAGGGTTAGGGTTGTTTTAGGGTCAGGGCCAGGGCCCAGGGTTAGCGTTGTTTTAGGGTCAGTGCCAGGGCCCAGAGTTAGGGTTGTTTTAGGGTCAGGGCCAGGGCCCAGAGTTAGGGTTGTTTTAGGGTCAGGGCCCAGGGCTATGGTTGTTTTACTGTCAGGGCCCAGGATTAGGGTTGTTTTAGGGTCAGGGCCCAGGGTTAGGGTTGTTTTAAAGTCAGGGTCCAGGGTTAGGGTTGTTTTAGGGTTAGGGCCCAGGGTTAGGGTTTTAGGCTCAGGGTCAGGGCCCTGGGTTAGGGTTTTAGTCTCAGGGCCAGGTCCCAGGGTTAGGGTTTTTGGCTCAGGGCCAGGGCCCAGGGTTAGGGTTTTAGGCTCAGGGGCAGGGCCCCGGGATAGGGTTTTAGGCTCAGGGCCAAGGCCCAGAGTTAGGGCTTTAGGCTCAGGGCCAAGGCCCAGGGTTAGGGTTTTAGGCTCAGGGCGCAGGGTTAGGGCTGTTTTAGGGTCAGGGCCCAGGGTTAGGGTTGTTTTAGAGTCAGGGCCCAGGGTTAGGGTTGTTTCAGGGTCAGGGCCCAGGGTTAGGGTTGTTTCAGGGTCAGGGCCCAGGGTTAGGGTTGTTTCAGGGTCAGGGCCCAGGGTTAGGGTTGTTTCTGGGTCAGGGTCCAGGGATAGGGTTGTTTTAGGGTCAGGGCCAGGGCTCAGGGTTAGGGTTGTTTTAGGGTCATGGCCAGGGCCCAGGGTTAGGGTTGTTTTAGGGTCAGGGCCAGGGCCCAGGGTTATGGTTGTTTTAGGGTCAGAGCCCAGGGTTAGGGTTGTTTTAGGGTCAGGGCCCAGGGTTGGGGTTGTTTTAGGGTCAGGGCCAAGGGTTAGGGTTGTTTTAGGGTCAGGTCCCATGATTATGGTTGTTTTAGTGTTAGGGCCCAGGATTTGGGTTTTATGCTCAGGGCCAGGGCCCAGGGTTAGGGTTTTAGGCTCAGGGCCAGGGCCTAGGGTTGGGGTTTCAGGCTCAGGGCCAGAGCCCAAGGTTAGGGTTTTCGGCTCAGGGCCAGGGCCCAGGGTTAGGGTTTTAGGCTCAGGGCCAGGGCCCAGGGTTAGGGTTGTTTTAGGGTCAGGGCCAGGGCCCAGGTTTAGGGGTGTTTTAGGGTCAGGGCCCAGGGTTAGGGTTTTAGGCTCAGGTCCAGGGCCCAGGCATAGGGTTTTAGGCTCAGGGCCAGGGCCCAGGTTTAGGTTTGTTTTAGGGTCAGGTCCAGGGCTCAGGGTTAGGGTTGTTTTAGTGTCATGGCCAGGGCCCAGGGTTAGGGTTGTTTTAGGGTCAGGGCCAGGGCGCAGGGTTATGGTTGTTTTAGGGTCAGAGCCCAGGGTTAGGGTTGTTTTAGGGTCAGGGCCCAGGGTTGGGGTTGTTTTAGGGTCAGGGCCAAGGGTTAGGGTTGTTTTAGGGTCAGGGCCCATGGTTATGGTTGTTTTAGTGTTAGGGCCCTGGGTTAGGGTTTTAGGCTCAGGGCCAGGGCCCAGGGTTAGGGTTTTAGGCTCAGGGCCAGGGCCTAGGGTTGGGGTTTCAGGCTCAGGGCCAGAGCCCAAGGTTAGGGTTTTCGGCTCAGGGCCAGGGCCCAGGGTTAGGGTTTTAGGCTCAGGGCCAGGGCCCAGGGTTAGGGTTGTTTTAGGTTCAGGGCCAGGGCCCAGGGTTAGGGTTGTTTTAGGGTCAGGGCCAGGCCCCAGGGCTAGGGGTGTTTTAGGGTCAGGGCCAGGGCCCAAAGTTAGGGTTGTTTTAGGGTCAGGGCCCAGGGTTAGGGTTTTAGGCTCAGGTCCAGGGCCCAGGGTTAGGGTTTTAGGCTCACGGCCAGGGCCCAGGGTTAGGGTTGTTTTAGGGTCAGGGCCAGGGCCCAGGGTTAGGGTTGTTTTAGGGTCAGGGCCCAGGGTTAGGGTTGTTTTAAGGTCAGGGCCCAGAGTTAGGGTTTTTTTAGGGTAAGGGCCCAGGGTTAGGTTTGTTTTAGGGTCAGGGCCCAGGGTTAGGGTTGTTTCAGGGTCAGGGCCCACGGTTAGGGTTTTTTGATCTGGGCCAGGGTCCTGTGTTAGGGTTTTAGGGTCAGGGCCAGGGCCCAGGGTTAGGGTTTTAGGGTCAGGGCCAGGGCCCAGGGTTAGGGTTTTAGGGTCAGGGCCAGGGCCCAGGGTTAGGGTTTTAGCCTCAGGGCCAGGGCCCAGGGTTAGGGTTTTAGCCTCAGGGCCAGGGCCCAGAGTTAGGGTTTTAGGCTCTGGGCCAGGGGCCAGGGTTGGTTTTTTAGGGTCAGAGCCAGGGCCCAGAGTTAGAGTTTTAGAGTCAGGGCCCAGGGTTAGGGATTTAGGGTCAGGGCCCAGGGTTAGGGTTTTAGGGTCAGGACCCAGGGTTAGGGCTCTAGGGCCGGGGCCCAGGGCCCAGGGTTAGGGCTCTGGGGCCGGGGCCCGGGGCCCAGGGTTAGGGCTCTGGGGCCGGGGCCCGGGGCCCAGGGTTAGGGTTGTTTTAGGGTCGGGGCCCGGGGCCCAGGGTTAGGGTTGTTTTAGGGTCGGGGCCCGGGGCCCAGGGTTAGGGTTGTTTTAGGGTCGGGGCCCGGGGCCCAGGGTTAGGGTTGTTTTAGGGTCGGGGCCCGGGGCCCAGGGTTAGGGTTGTTTTAGGGTCGGGGCCCGGGGCCCAGGGTTAGGGTTGTTTTAGGGTCGGGGCCCGGGGCCCAGGGTTAGGGTTGTTTTAGGGTCGGGGCCCCGGGCCCAGGGTTAGGGTTGTTTTAGGGTCGGGGCCCGGGGCCCAGGGTTAGGGTTGTTTTAGGGTCGGGGCACGGGGCCCAGGCTTAGGGTTGTTTTAGGGTCGGGGCCCAGGGTTAGGGTTGTTTTAGGGTCGGGGCCCAGGGTTAGGGTTGTTTTAGGGTCGGCGCCCAGGGTTAGGGTTGTTTTAGGGTCGGGGCCCAGGGTTAGGGTTGTTTTAGGGTCGGGGCCCAGGGTTAGGGTTGTTTTAGTGTCTGGGCCAGGGCCCAGGGTTAGGGTTTTAGGCTCAGGGCCAGGGCCCAGGGTTAAGGTTTTAGGCTCAGGGACAGGGTCCATTGTTAGGGTTTTAGTCTCAGGGCCAGGGCCCAGGTTTAGGGTTTTAGGGTCAGGGCCCAGGGTTAGGGTCGTGTTAGGGTCAGGGCCCAGGGTTAGGGTTGTTTTAGCGTCAGGGCCGTGGGTTAGGGTGGTTTTAGGGTCAGTGCCCAGGGTTAGGGTTGTTTGAGGGTCAGGGCCCAGGGTTAGGGTTGTTTTAGTGTCAGGGCCCAGGGTTAGGGTTGTTTTAGGGTCAGGGACACGGGTTAGGGTTGTTTTAGTGTCAGGGCCCAGGGTTAGTGTTGTTTCAGGGTCAGGGCCCAGGGTTAGGGTGGTTTCAGGGTCAGGGCCCAGGGTTAGTGTTGTTTCAGGATCAGGGCCCAGGGCTAGGTTTATTTTAGGGTCAGGGCCCAGGGTTAGGGTTTTAGGCTCAGGGCCAGGGCCCAGGGTTAGGGTTTTAGGCTCAGGGCCAGGGCCCAGGGTTGGGGTTTCATGCTCAGGGCCAGGGCCCAGGGTTAGGGTTTTAGGCTCAGGGCCAGGGCCCAGGTTTAAGGTTTTAGGCTCAGGACCAGGGCCCAGGGTTACGATTTTAGGCTCAGGGCCAGGGCCCAGGGTTAGGGTTGTAGGCTCAGGGCCAGGGCCCAGGGTTAGGGTTTTAGGCTGAGGGGCAGGGCCTAGGGATATTGTTTTAGGCTCAGGGGCAGGGCCTAGGGATATTTTTTTAGGCTCAGGGCCAGGGCCCAGGGTTCGGGTTTTAGGCTCAGGGCCAGGGCCTAGGGTTAGGGTTTTAGGCTCAGGGCCCAGGGTTAGGGTTGTTTTAGAGTCAGCGCCCAGGGTTAGGGTTGTTTTAGGGTCAGAGCCCAGGGTTAAGGTTGTTTCAGGGTCAGGGCCCAGGGTTAGGGTTGTTTCAGGGTCAGGGCCCAGGGTTAGGGTTGTTTTAAAGTCAGGGTCCAGGGTTAGGGTTGTTTTAGGGTTAGGGCCCAGGGTTAGGGTTGTTTTAGGGTCAGGGCCAGGGCCCAGGGTTAACGTTGTTTTAGGGTCATTGCCAGGGCCCAGGGTTAGGGTTGTTTTAGGGTCAGGGCCAGGGCCCAAAGTTAGGGTTGTTTTAGGGTCAGGGCCTTGGGCTATGGTTGTTTTACTGTCAGGGCCCAGGATTAGGGTTGTTTTAGGGTCAGGGCCCAGGGTTAGGGTTGTTTTAAAGTCAGGGTCCAGGGTTAGGGTTGATTTAGGGTCAGGGACAAGGGTTCGGGTTGTTTTAGGGTCAGGGCCCAGGGTTAGGGTTGTTTTAGTGTCAGGGCCCAGGGTTAGGGTTGTTTTAGGGTCAGGGCCCGGGGCCCTAAGTTAGGGTTGTTTTAGGGTTAGGGCCCAGGGTTAGGGTTGTTTTAGGGTCAGGACACAGGGTTAGGGTTGTTTTAGGGTCAGGTCCTAGGGTTATGGTTCTCTTAGGTTTAGGGCCCAGGGTTAGGGTTTTAGGCTCAGGGCCAGGGCCCAGGGTTAGGGTTTTAGGCTCAGGGCCAGGGCCCAGGGTTGGGGTTTCAGGCTCAGGGCCCGAGCCCAAGGTTAGGGTTTTCGGCTCAGGGCCAGGGCCCAGGGTTAGGGTTTTAGGCTCAGGGCCAGGGCCCAGGGTTAGGGTTTTAGGCTCAGGGCCAGGGCCCAGTTTTAAGGTTTTAGGCTCAGCACCAGGGCCCAGGGTTAGGATTTTAGGCTCAGGGTCAGGGCCCAGGGTTAGGGTTGTAGGCTCAGGGCCAGGGCCCAGGGTTAGGGTTTTAGGCTCAGGGGCAGTGCCTAGGGATATTGTTTTAGGCTCAGGGGCAGGGCCTAGGGATATTTTTTTAGGCTCAGGGCCGGGGCCCAGGGTTCGGGTTTTAGGCTCAGGGCCAGGGCCTAGGGTTAGGGTTTTAGTCTCAGGGCCCAGGGTTAGGGTTGTTTTAGAGTCAGGGCCCAGGGTTAGGGTTGTTTTAGGGTCAGAGCCCAGGGTTAAGGTTGTTTCAGGGTCAGGGCCCAGGGTTAGGGTTGTTTCAGGGTTAGGGCCCAGGGTTAGGGTTGTTTTAAAGTCAGGGTCCAGGGTTAGGGTTGTTTTAGGGTTAGGGCCCAGGGTTAGGGTTGTTTTAGGGTCAGGGCCAGGGCCCAGGGTTAGCGTTGTTTTAGGGTCAGTGCCAGGGCCCAGAGTTAGGGTTGTTTTAGGGTCAGGGCCAGGGCCCAGAGTTAGGGTTGTTTTAGGGTCAGGGCCCAGGGCTATGGTTGTTTTACTGTCAGGGCCCAGGATTAGGGTTGTTTTAGGGTCAGGGCCCAGGGTTAGGGTTGTTTTAAAGTCAGGGTCCAGGGTTAGGGTTGTTTTAGGGTTAGGGCCCAGGGTTAGGGTTTTAGGCTCAGGGTCAGGGCCCTGGGTTAGGGTTTTAGTCTCAGGGCCAGGTCCCAGGGTTAGGGTTTTTGGCTCAGGGCCAGGGCCCAGGGTTAGGGTTTTAGGCTCAGGGGCAGGGCCCCGGGATAGGGTTTTAGGCTCAGGGCCAAGGCCCAGAGTTAGGGCTTTAGGCTCAGGGCCAAGGCCCAGGGTTAGGGTTTTAGGCTCAGGGCGCAGGGTTAGGGCTGTTTTAGGGTCAGGGCCCAGGGTTAGGGTTGTTTTAGAGTCAGGGCCCAGGGTTAGGGTTGTTTCAGGGTCAGGGCCCAGGGTTAGGGTTGTTTCAGGGTCAGGGCCCAGGGTTAGGGTTGTTTCAGGGTCAGGGCCCAGGGTTAGGGTTGTTTCTGGGTCAGGGTCCAGGGATAGGGTTGTTTCAGGGTCAGGGCCCAGGGATAGGTTTGTTTCAGGGTCAGGGCCCAGGGTTAGGTTTGTTTCAGGGTCAGGGCCCAGGGTTAGGTTTGTTTCAGGGTCAGGGCCCAGGGTTAGGGTTGTTTCAGGGTCAGGGCCCAGGGTTAGGGTTGTTTTAGGGTCAGGGCCCAGGGTTAGGGTTGTTTCAGGGTCAGGGCCCAGGGTTAGGGTTGTTTTAGGGTCAGGGCCCAGGGTTGGGGTTGTTTTAGGGTCAGGGCCCAGGTTTGGGGTTGTTTTAGGGTCAGGGCCCAGGGTTAGGGTTGTTTCAGTGTCAGGGCCCTGGGTTAGGTTTGTTTCAGGGTCAGGGCCCAGGGTTAGGGTTGTTTCAGGGTCAGGGCCCAGTGTTAGGGTTGTTTCAGGGTCAGGGCCCAGGGTTAGGGTTGTTTCAGGGTCAGGGCCCAGGGTTAGGGTTGTTTCAGGGTCAGGGCCCAGGGTTAGGGTTGTTTCAGGGTCAGGGCCTAGGGTTAGGGTTGTTTTAGGGTCAGGGCAGGGCCCAGGGTTAGGGTTGTTTTAGGGTCAGGGCAGGGCCCAGGGTTAGGGTTGTTTTAGGGTCAGGGCCAGGGCCCAGTGGTAGGGTTGTTTTAGGGTCAGGGCCAGGGCCCAGCGTTAGGGTTGTTTTAGGGTCAGGGCCAGGGCCCAGGGTTAGGGTTGTTTTAGGGTCAGGGCCAGGGCCCAGGATTATGGTTGTTTTAGGGTCAGGGCCAGGGCCCAGGATTATGGTTGTTTTAGGGTCAGGGCCCAGGGTTAGGGTTGTTTTAGGGTCAGGGTCTAGGGTTAGGGTTGTTTTAGAGTCAGGGCCAAGGGTTAGGTTTGTTTCAGGGTCAGGGCACAGGGTTAGGTTTGTTTCAGGGTCTGGGCCCAGGGTTAGGGTTGTTTCAGGGTCAGTGCCCAGGGTTAGGGTTGTTCTAGGGTCAGGGCCCAGGGTTACGTTTGTTTTAGGGTCAGGGCCCAGGGTTAGGGTTGTTTTAGGGTCATGGCCCTGGGTTATGGTTGTTTTAGGGTTAGGGCCCAGGGTTAGGGTTTTAGGCTCAGGGTCAGGGCCCAGGGTTAGGGTTTAGGCTCAGGGCCAGGGCCCAGGGTTGGGGTTTCAGGCTCAGGGCCAGAGCCCAAGGTTAGGGTTTTAGGCTCAGGGCCAGGGCCCAGGGTTAGGGTTTTAGGCTCAGGGCCAGGGCCCAGGGTTAGGGTTTTAGGCTCCGGGTCAGTGCCCAGGGATTGGGTTTTAGGCTCAGGGCCAGGGCCCAGGGATAGGGTTTTAGGCTCAGGGCCAGGGCCCAGGGATAGGGTTTTAGGCTCAGGGCCAGGGCCCAGGATTAGGGTTTTAGGCTCAGGTCCGGGGCCCAGGGTTAGGGTTTTAGGCTCAGGGCCGGGGCCCAGGGTTAGGGTTTTAGGCTCAGGGCCGGGGCCCAGGGTTAGTGTTTTAGAGTCATGGTCGGGGCCCAGGGTTAGGGTTGTTTTAGGGTCAGTGCCGGGGCCCAGGGGTAGGGTTGTTTTAGGGTCAGGGCCCTGGGTTAGGGTTGTTTTAGGGTCAGGGCCCAGGTTTAGGGTTGTTTTAGGGTCAGGGACACGGGTTAGGGTTGTTTTAGTGTCAGGGCCCAGGGTTAGGGTTGTTTCAGGGTCAGGGCCCAGGGTTAGGGTGGTTTCAGGGTCAGGGCCCAGGGTTAGTGTTGTTTCAGGATCAGGGCCCAGGGGTAGGTTTATTTTAGGGTCAGGGCCCAGGGTTAGGGTTTTAGGCTCAGGGCCAGGGCCCAGGGTTAGGGTTTTAGGCTCAGGGCCAGGGCCCAGGGTTGGGGTTTCATGCTCAGGGCCAGGGCCCAGGGTTAGGGTTTTAGGCTCAGGGCCAGGGCCCAGGTTTAAGGTTTTAGGCTCAGGACCAGGGCCCAGGGTTAGGATTTTAGGCTCAGGGCCAGGGCCCAGGGTTAGGGTTGTAGGCTCAGGGCCAGGGCCCAGGGTTAGGGTTTTAGGCTGAGGGGCAGGGCCTAGGGATATTGTTTTAGGCTCAGGGGCAGGGCCTAGGGATATTTTTTTAGGCTCAGGGCCAGGGCCCAGGGTTCGGGTTTTAGGCTCAGGGCCAGGGCCTAGGGTTAGGGTTTTAGGCTCAGGGCCCAGGGTTAGGGTTGTTTTAGAGTCAGCGCCCAGGGTTAGGGTTGTTTTAGGGTCAGAGCCCAGGGTTAAGGTTGTTTCAGGGTCAGGGCCCAGGGTTAGGGTTGTTTCAGGGTCAGGGCCCAGGGTTAGGGTTGTTTTAAAGTCAGGGTCCAGGGTTAGGGTTGTTTTAGGGTTAGGGCCCAGGGTTAGGGTTGTTTTAGGGTCAGGGCCAGGGCCCAGGGTTAACGTTGTTTTAGGGTCATTGCCAGGGCCCAGGGTTAGGGTTGTTTTAGGGTCAGGGCCAGGGCCCAAAGTTAGGGTTGTTTTAGGGTCAGGGCCTTGGGCTATGGTTGTTTTACTGTCAGGGCCCAGGATTAGGGTTGTTTTAGGGTCAGGGCCCAGGGTTAGGGTTGTTTTAAAGTCAGGGTCCAGGGTTAGGGTTGATTTAGGGTCAGGGACAAGGGTTCGGGTTGTTTTAGGGTCAGGGCCCAGGGTTAGGGTTGTTTTAGTGTCAGGGCCCAGGGTTAGGGTTGTTTTAGGGTCAGGGCCCGGGGCCCTAAGTTAGGGTTGTTTTAGGGTTAGGGCCCAGGGTTAGGGTTGTTTTAGGGTCAGGACACAGGGTTAGGGTTGTTTTAGGGTCAGGTCCTAGGGTTATGGTTCTCTTAGGTTTAGGGCCCAGGGTTAGGGTTTTAGGCTCAGGGCCAGGGCCCAGGGTTAGGGTTTTAGGCTCAGGGCCAGGGCCCAGGGTTGGGGTTTCAGGCTCAGGGCCCGAGCCCAAGGTTAGGGTTTTCGGCTCAGGGCCAGGGCCCAGGGTTAGGGTTTTAGGCTCAGGGCCAGGGCCCAGGGTTAGGGTTTTAGGCTCAGGGCCAGGGCCCAGTTTTAAGGTTTTAGGCTCAGCACCAGGGCCCAGGGTTAGGATTTTAGGCTCAGGGTCAGGGCCCAGGGTTAGGGTTGTAGGCTCAGGGCCAGGGCCCAGGGTTAGGGTTTTAGGCTCAGGGGCAGTGCCTAGGGATATTGTTTTAGGCTCAGGGGCAGGGCCTAGGGATATTTTTTTAGGCTCAGGGCCGGGGCCCAGGGTTCGGGTTTTAGGCTCAGGGCCAGGGCCTAGGGTTAGGGTTTTAGTCTCAGGGCCCAGGGTTAGGGTTGTTTTAGAGTCAGGGCCCAGGGTTAGGGTTGTTTTAGGGTCAGGGCCCAGGGTTAAGGTTGTTTCAGGGTCAGGGCCCAGGGTTAGGGTTGTTTCAGGGTTAGGGCCCAGGGTTAGGGTTGTTTTAAAGTCAGGGTCCAGGGTTAGGGTTGTTTTAGGGTTAGGGCCCAGGGTTAGGGTTGTTTTAGGGTCAGGGCCAGGGCCCAGGGTTAGCGTTGTTTTAGGGTCAGTGCCAGGGCCCAGGGTTAGGGTTGTTTTAGGGTCAGGGCCAGGGCCCAGAGTTAGGGTTGTTTTAGGGTCAGGGCCCAGGGCTATGGTTGTTTTACTGTCAGGGCCCAGGATTAGGGTTGTTTTAGGGTCAGGGCCCAGGGTTAGGGTTGTTTTAAAGTCAGGGTCCAGGGTTAGGGTTGTTTTAGGGTTAGGGCCCAGGGTTAGGGTTTTAGGCTCAGGGTCAGGGCCCTGGGTTAGGGTTTTAGTCTCAGGGCCAGGTCCCAGGGTTAGGGTTTTTGGCTCAGGGCCAGGGCCCAGGGTTAGGGTTTTAGGCTCAGGGGCAGGGCCCCGGGATAGGGTTTTAGGCTCAGGGTCAAGGCCCAGAGTTAGGGCTTTAGGCTCAGGGCCAAGGCCCAGGGTTAGGGTTTTAGGCTCAGGGCGCAGGGTTAGGGCTGTTTTAGGGTCAGGGCCCAGGGTTAGGGTTGTTTCAGAGTCAGGGCCCAGGGTTAGGGTTGTTTCAGGGTCAGGGCCCAGGGTTAGGGTTGTTTCAGGGTCAGGGCCCAGGGTTAGGGTTGTTTCAGGGTCAGGGCCCAGGGTTAGGGTTGTTTCTGGGTCAGGGTCCAGGGATAGGGTTGTTTCAGGGTCAGGGCCCAGGGATAGGTTTGTTTCAGGGTCAGGGCCCAGGGTTAGGTTTGTTTCAGGGTCAGGGCCCAGGGTTAGGGTTGTTTTAGGGTCAGGGCCCAGGGTTGGGGTTGTTTTAGGGTCAGGGCCAAGGGTTAGGGTTGTTTTAGGGTCAGGTCCCATGATTATGGTTGTTTTAGTGTTAGGGCCCAGGATTTGGGTTTTATGCTCAGGGCCAGGGCCCAGGGTTAGGGTTTTAGGCTCAGGGCCAGGGCCTAGGGTTGGGGTTTCAGGCTCAGGTCCAGAGCCCAAGGTTAGGGTTTTCGGCTCAGGGCCAGGGCCCAGGGTTAGGGTTTTAGGCTCAGGGCCAGGGCCCAGGGTTAGGGTTGTTTTAGGGTCAGGGCCCGGGGCCCTAAGTTAGGGTTGTTTTAGGGTTAGGGCCCAGGGTTAGGGTTGTTTTAGGGTCAGGGCCCAGGGTTAGGGTTGTTTTAGGGTCAGGGCCTAGGGTTCTGGTTCTCTTAGGTTTAGGGCCCAGGGTTAGGGTTTTAGGCTCAGGGCCAGGGCCCAGGGTTAGGGTTTTAGGCTCAGGGCCAGGGCCCAGGGTTGGGGTTTCAGGCTCAGGGCCCGAGCCCAAGGTTAGGGTTTTTGGCTCAGGGCCAGGGCCCAGGGTTAGGGTTTTAGGCTCAGGGCCAGGGCCCAGGGTTAAGGTTTTAGGCTCAGGGCCAGGGCCCAGGGTTAGGGTTTTAGGCTGAGGGCCAGGGACCAGAGATAGGGTTTTAGGCTCAGGGCCAGGGCCCAGGGTTAGGGTTTTAGGGTCAGGGCCCAGGGTTAGGGTTGTTTTAGGGTCAGGGCCCCGGGTTAGGGTTGTTTTAGGGTCAGGGCCCAGGGTTAGGGTTGTTTTAGGGTCAGGGCCCAGGGTTAGAGTTGTTTTAGGGTCAGGGCCCAGGGTTAGGGTTGTTTTAGGGTCAGGTCCCAGGGTTAGGGTTGTTTTAGGGTCAGGGCCCAGGGTTAGGGTTGTTTTAGGGTCAGGGCCCAGGGTTAGGGTTGTTTTAGGGTTAGGGTCCATGGTTAGGGTTGTTTTAGGGTCAGGTCCCAGGGTTAGGGTTGTTTTAGGGTCAGGGCCAGGGCCCAGGTTTAGGGTTGTTTTAGGGTCAGGGCCAGGGCTCAGGGTTAGGGTTGTTTTAGGGTCATGGCCAGGGCCCAGGGTTAGGGTTGTTTTAGGGTCAGGGCCAGGGCCCAGGGTTATGGTTGTTTTAGGGTCAGAGCCCAGGGTTAGGGTTGTTTTAGGGTCAGGGCCCAGGGTTGGGGTTGTTTTAGGGTCAGGGCCAAGGGTTAGGGTTGTTTTAGGGTCAGGTCCCATGATTATGGTTGTTTTAGTGTTAGGGCCCAGGATTTGGGTTTTATGCTCAGGGCCAGGGCCCAGGGTTAGGGTTTTAGGCTCAGGGCCAGGGCCTAGGGTTGGGGTTTCAGGCTCAGGGCCAGAGCCCAAGGTTAGGGTTTTCGGCTCAGGGCCAGGGCCCAGGGTTAGGGTTTTAGGCTCAGGGCCAGGGCCCAGGGTTAGGGTTGTTTTAGGGTCAGGGCCAGGGCCCAGGTTTAGGGGTGTTTTAGGGTCAGGGCCCAGGGTTAGGGTTTTAGGCTCAGGTCCAGGGCCCAGGCATAGGGTTTTAGGCTCAGGGCCAGGGCCCAGGTTTAGGTTTGTTTTAGGGTCAGGTCCAGGGCTCAGGGTTAGGGTTGTTTTAGTGTCATGGCCAGGGCCCAGGGTTAGGGTTGTTTTAGGGTCAGGGCCAGGGCGCAGGGTTATGGTTGTTTTAGGGTCAGAGCCCAGGGTTAGGGTTGTTTTAGGGTCAGGGCCCAGGGTTGGGGTTGTTTTAGGGTCAGGGCCAAGGGTTAGGGTTGTTTTAGGGTCAGGGCCCATGGTTATGGTTGTTTTAGTGTTAGGGCCCTGGGTTAGGGTTTTAGGCTCAGGGCCAGGGCCCAGGGTTAGGGTTTTAGGCTCAGGGCCAGGGCCTAGGGTTGGGGTTTCAGGCTCAGGGCCAGAGCCCAAGGTTAGGGTTTTCGGCTCAGGGCCAGGGCCCAGGGTTAGGGTTTTAGGCTCAGGGCCAGGGCCCAGGGTTAGGGTTGTTTTAGGTTCAGGGCCAGGGCCCAGGGTTAGGGTTGTTTTAGGGTCAGGGCCAGGCCCCAGGGCTAGGGGTGTTTTAGGGTCAGGGCCAGGGCCCAAAGTTAGGGTTGTTTTAGGGTCAGGGCCCAGGGTTAGGGTTTTAGGCTCAGGTCCAGGGCCCAGGGTTAGGGTTTTAGGCTCACGGCCAGGGCCCAGGGTTAGGGTTGTTTTAGGGTCAGGGCCAGGGCCCAGGGTTAGGGTTGTTTTAGGGTCAGGGCCCAGGGTTAGGGTTGTTTTAAGGTCAGGGCCCAGAGTTAGGGTTTTTTTAGGGTAAGGGCCCAGGGTTAGGTTTGTTTTAGGGTCAGGGCCCAGGGTTAGGGTTGTTTCAGGGTCAGGGCCCACGGTTAGGGTTTTTTGATCTGGGCCAGGGTCCTGTGTTAGGGTTTTAGGGTCAGGGCCAGGGCCCAGGGTTAGGGTTTTAGGGTCAGGGCCAGGGCCCAGGGTTAGGGTTTTAGGGTCAGGGCCAGGGCCCAGGGTTAGGGTTTTAGCCTCAGGGCCAGGGCCCAGGGTTAGGGTTTTAGCCTCAGGGCCAGGGCCCAGAGTTAGGGTTTTAGGCTCTGGGCCAGGGGCCAGGGTTGGTTTTTTAGGGTCAGAGCCAGGGCCCAGAGTTAGAGTTTTAGAGTCAGGGCCCAGGGTTAGGGATTTAGGGTCAGGGCCCAGGGTTAGGGTTTTAGGGTCAGGACCCAGGGTTAGGGCTCTAGGGCCGGGGCCCAGGGCCCAGGGTTAGGGCTCTGGGGCCGGGGCCCGGGGCCCAGGGTTAGGGCTCTGGGGCCGGGGCCCGGGGCCCAGGGTTAGGGTTGTTTTAGGGTCGGGGCCCGGGGCCCAGGGTTAGGGTTGTTTTAGGGTCGGGGCCCGGGGCCCAGGGTTAGGGTTGTTTTAGGGTCGGGGCCCGGGGCCCAGGGTTAGGGTTGTTTTAGGGTCGGGGCCCGGGGCCCAGGGTTAGGGTTGTTTTAGGGTCGGGGCCCGGGGCCCAGGGTTAGGGTTGTTTTAGGGTCGGGGCCCGGGGCCCAGGGTTAGGGTTGTTTTAGGGTCGGGGCCCCGGGCCCAGGGTTAGGGTTGTTTTAGGGTCGGGGCCCGGGGCCCAGGGTTAGGGTTGTTTTAGGGTCGGGGCACGGGGCCCAGGCTTAGGGTTGTTTTAGGGTCGGGGCCCAGGGTTAGGGTTGTTTTAGGGTCGGGGCCCAGGGTTAGGGTTGTTTTAGGGTCGGCGCCCAGGGTTAGGGTTGTTTTAGGGTCGGGGCCCAGGGTTAGGGTTGTTTTAGGGTCGGGGCCCAGGGTTAGGGTTGTTTTAGTGTCTGGGCCAGGGCCCAGGGTTAGGGTTTTAGGCTCAGGGCCAGGGCCCAGGGTTAAGGTTTTAGGCTCAGGGACAGGGTCCATTGTTAGGGTTTTAGTCTCAGGGCCAGGGCCCAGGTTTAGGGTTTTAGGGTCAGGGCCCAGGGTTAGGGTCGTGTTAGGGTCAGGGCCCAGGGTTAGGGTTGTTTTAGCGTCAGGGCCGTGGGTTAGGGTGGTTTTAGGGTCAGTGCCCAGGGTTAGGGTTGTTTGAGGGTCAGGGCCCAGGGTTAGGGTTGTTTTAGTGTCAGGGCCCAGGGTTAGGGTTGTTTTAGGGTCAGGGACACGGGTTAGGGTTGTTTTAGTGTCAGGGCCCAGGGTTAGTGTTGTTTCAGGGTCAGGGCCCAGGGTTAGGGTGGTTTCAGGGTCAGGGCCCAGGGTTAGTGTTGTTTCAGGATCAGGGCCCAGGGCTAGGTTTATTTTAGGGTCAGGGCCCAGGGTTAGGGTTTTAGGCTCAGGGCCAGGGCCCAGGGTTAGGGTTTTAGGCTCAGGGCCAGGGCCCAGGGTTGGGGTTTCATGCTCAGGGCCAGGGCCCAGGGTTAGGGTTTTAGGCTCAGGGCCAGGGCCCAGGTTTAAGGTTTTAGGCTCAGGACCAGGGCCCAGGGTTACGATTTTAGGCTCAGGGCCAGGGCCCAGGGTTAGGGTTGTAGGCTCAGGGCCAGGGCCCAGGGTTAGGGTTTTAGGCTGAGGGGCAGGGCCTAGGGATATTGTTTTAGGCTCAGGGGCAGGGCCTAGGGATATTTTTTTAGGCTCAGGGCCAGGGCCCAGGGTTCGGGTTTTAGGCTCAGGGCCAGGGCCTAGGGTTAGGGTTTTAGGCTCAGGGCCCAGGGTTAGGGTTGTTTTAGAGTCAGCGCCCAGGGTTAGGGTTGTTTTAGGGTCAGAGCCCAGGGTTAAGGTTGTTTCAGGGTCAGGGCCCAGGGTTAGGGTTGTTTCAGGGTCAGGGCCCAGGGTTAGGGTTGTTTTAAAGTCAGGGTCCAGGGTTAGGGTTGTTTTAGGGTTAGGGCCCAGGGTTAGGGTTGTTTTAGGGTCAGGGCCAGGGCCCAGGGTTAACGTTGTTTTAGGGTCATTGCCAGGGCCCAGGGTTAGGGTTGTTTTAGGGTCAGGGCCAGGGCCCAAAGTTAGGGTTGTTTTAGGGTCAGGGCCTTGGGCTATGGTTGTTTTACTGTCAGGGCCCAGGATTAGGGTTGTTTTAGGGTCAGGGCCCAGGGTTAGGGTTGTTTTAAAGTCAGGGTCCAGGGTTAGGGTTGATTTAGGGTCAGGGACAAGGGTTCGGGTTGTTTTAGGGTCAGGGCCCAGGGTTAGGGTTGTTTTAGTGTCAGGGCCCAGGGTTAGGGTTGTTTTAGGGTCAGGGCCCGGGGCCCTAAGTTAGGGTTGTTTTAGGGTTAGGGCCCAGGGTTAGGGTTGTTTTAGGGTCAGGACACAGGGTTAGGGTTGTTTTAGGGTCAGGTCCTAGGGTTATGGTTCTCTTAGGTTTAGGGCCCAGGGTTAGGGTTTTAGGCTCAGGGCCAGGGCCCAGGGTTAGGGTTTTAGGCTCAGGGCCAGGGCCCAGGGTTGGGGTTTCAGGCTCAGGGCCCGAGCCCAAGGTTAGGGTTTTCGGCTCAGGGCCAGGGCCCAGGGTTAGGGTTTTAGGCTCAGGGCCAGGGCCCAGGGTTAGGGTTTTAGGCTCAGGGCCAGGGCCCAGTTTTAAGGTTTTAGGCTCAGCACCAGGGCCCAGGGTTAGGATTTTAGGCTCAGGGTCAGGGCCCAGGGTTAGGGTTGTAGGCTCAGGGCCAGGGCCCAGGGTTAGGGTTTTAGGCTCAGGGGCAGTGCCTAGGGATATTGTTTTAGGCTCAGGGGCAGGGCCTAGGGATATTTTTTTAGGCTCAGGGCCGGGGCCCAGGGTTCGGGTTTTAGGCTCAGGGCCAGGGCCTAGGGTTAGGGTTTTAGTCTCAGGGCCCAGGGTTAGGGTTGTTTTAGAGTCAGGGCCCAGGGTTAGGGTTGTTTTAGGGTCAGAGCCCAGGGTTAAGGTTGTTTCAGGGTCAGGGCCCAGGGTTAGGGTTGTTTCAGGGTTAGGGCCCAGGGTTAGGGTTGTTTTAAAGTCAGGGTCCAGGGTTAGGGTTGTTTTAGGGTTAGGGCCCAGGGTTAGGGTTGTTTTAGGGTCAGGGCCAGGGCCCAGGGTTAGCGTTGTTTTAGGGTCAGTGCCAGGGCCCAGAGTTAGGGTTGTTTTAGGGTCAGGGCCAGGGCCCAGAGTTAGGGTTGTTTTAGGGTCAGGGCCCAGGGCTATGGTTGTTTTACTGTCAGGGCCCAGGATTAGGGTTGTTTTAGGGTCAGGGCCCAGGGTTAGGGTTGTTTTAAAGTCAGGGTCCAGGGTTAGGGTTGTTTTAGGGTTAGGGCCCAGGGTTAGGGTTTTAGGCTCAGGGTCAGGGCCCTGGGTTAGGGTTTTAGTCTCAGGGCCAGGTCCCAGGGTTAGGGTTTTTGGCTCAGGGCCAGGGCCCAGGGTTAGGGTTTTAGGCTCAGGGGCAGGGCCCCGGGATAGGGTTTTAGGCTCAGGGCCAAGGCCCAGAGTTAGGGCTTTAGGCTCAGGGCCAAGGCCCAGGGTTAGGGTTTTAGGCTCAGGGCGCAGGGTTAGGGCTGTTTTAGGGTCAGGGCCCAGGGTTAGGGTTGTTTTAGAGTCAGGGCCCAGGGTTAGGGTTGTTTCAGGGTCAGGGCCCAGGGTTAGGGTTGTTTCAGGGTCAGGGCCCAGGGTTAGGGTTGTTTCAGGGTCAGGGCCCAGGGTTAGGGTTGTTTCTGGGTCAGGGTCCAGGGATAGGGTTGTTTCAGGGTCAGGGCCCAGGGATAGGTTTGTTTCAGGGTCAGGGCCCAGGGTTAGGTTTGTTTCAGGGTCAGGGCCCAGGGTTAGGTTTGTTTCAGGGTCAGGGCCCAGGGTTAGGGTTGTTTCAGGGTCAGGGCCCAGGGTTAGGGTTGTTTTAGGGTCAGGGCCCAGGGTTAGGGTTGTTTCAGGGTCAGGGCCCAGGGTTAGGGTTGTTTTAGGGTCAGGGCCCAGGGTTGGGGTTGTTTTAGGGTCAGGGCCCAGGTTTGGGGTTGTTTTAGGGTCAGGGCCCAGGGTTAGGGTTGTTTCAGTGTCAGGGCCCTGGGTTAGGTTTGTTTCAGGGTCAGGGCCCAGGGTTAGGGTTGTTTCAGGGTCAGGGCCCAGTGTTAGGGTTGTTTCAGGGTCAGGGCCCAGGGTTAGGGTTGTTTCAGGGTCAGGGCCCAGGGTTAGGGTTGTTTCAGGGTCAGGGCCCAGGGTTAGGGTTGTTTCAGGGTCAGGGCCTAGGGTTAGGGTTGTTTTAGGGTCAGGGCAGGGCCCAGGGTTAGGGTTGTTTTAGGGTCAGGGCAGGGCCCAGGGTTAGGGTTGTTTTAGGGTCAGGGCCAGGGCCCAGTGGTAGGGTTGTTTTAGGGTCAGGGCCAGGGCCCAGCGTTAGGGTTGTTTTAGGGTCAGGGCCAGGGCCCAGGGTTAGGGTTGTTTTAGGGTCAGGGCCAGGGCCCAGGATTATGGTTGTTTTAGGGTCAGGGCCAGGGCCCAGGATTATGGTTGTTTTAGGGTCAGGGCCCAGGGTTAGGGTTGTTTTAGGGTCAGGGTCCAGGGTTAGGGTTGTTTTAGAGTCAGGGCCAAGGGTTAGGTTTGTTTCAGGGTCAGGGCACAGGGTTAGGTTTGTTTCAGGGTCTGGGCCCAGGGTTAGGGTTGTTTCAGGGTCAGTGCCCAGGGTTAGGGTTGTTCTAGGGTCAGGGCCCAGGGTTACGTTTGTTTTAGGGTCAGGGCCCAGGGTTAGGGTTGTTTTAGGGTCATGGCCCTGGGTTATGGTTGTTTTAGGGTTAGGGCCCAGGGTTAGGGTTTTAGGCTCAGGGTCAGGGCCCAGGGTTAGGGTTTAGGCTCAGGGCCAGGGCCCAGGGTTGGGGTTTCAGGCTCAGGGCCAGAGCCCAAGGTTAGGGTTTTAGGCTCAGGGCCAGGGCCCAGGGTTAGGGTTTTAGGCTCAGGGCCAGGGCCCAGGGTTAGGGTTTTAGGCTCCGGGTCAGTGCCCAGGGATTGGGTTTTAGGCTCAGGGCCAGGGCCCAGGGATAGGGTTTTAGGCTCAGGGCCAGGGCCCAGGGATAGGGTTTTAGGCTCAGGGCCAGGGCCCAGGATTAGGGTTTTAGGCTCAGGTCCGGGGCCCAGGGTTAGGGTTTTAGGCTCAGGGCCGGGGCCCAGGGTTAGGGTTTTAGGCTCAGGGCCGGGGCCCAGGGTTAGTGTTTTAGAGTCATGGTCGGGGCCCAGGGTTAGGGTTGTTTTAGGGTCAGTGCCGGGGCCCAGGGGTAGGGTTGTTTTAGGGTCAGGGCCCTGGGTTAGGGTTGTTTTAGGGTCAGGGCCCAGGTTTAGGGTTGTTTTAGGGTCAGGGACACGGGTTAGGGTTGTTTTAGTGTCAGGGCCCAGGGTTAGGGTTGTTTCAGGGTCAGGGCCCAGGGTTAGGGTGGTTTCAGGGTCAGGGCCCAGGGTTAGTGTTGTTTCAGGATCAGGGCCCAGGGGTAGGTTTATTTTAGGGTCAGGGCCCAGGGTTAGGGTTTTAGGCTCAGGGCCAGGGCCCAGGGTTAGGGTTTTAGGCTCAGGGCCAGGGCCCAGGGTTGGGGTTTCATGCTCAGGGCCAGGGCCCAGGGTTAGGGTTTTAGGCTCAGGGCCAGGGCCCAGGTTTAAGGTTTTAGGCTCAGGACCAGGGCCCAGGGTTAGGATTTTAGGCTCAGGGCCAGGGCCCAGGGTTAGGGTTGTAGGCTCAGGGCCAGGGCCCAGGGTTAGGGTTTTAGGCTGAGGGGCAGGGCCTAGGGATATTGTTTTAGGCTCAGGGGCAGGGCCTAGGGATATTTTTTTAGGCTCAGGGCCAGGGCCCAGGGTTCGGGTTTTAGGCTCAGGGCCAGGGCCTAGGGTTAGGGTTTTAGGCTCAGGGCCCAGGGTTAGGGTTGTTTTAGAGTCAGCGCCCAGGGTTAGGGTTGTTTTAGGGTCAGAGCCCAGGGTTAAGGTTGTTTCAGGGTCAGGGCCCAGGGTTAGGGTTGTTTCAGGGTCAGGGCCCAGGGTTAGGGTTGTTTTAAAGTCAGGGTCCAGGGTTAGGGTTGTTTTAGGGTTAGGGCCCAGGGTTAGGGTTGTTTTAGGGTCAGGGCCAGGGCCCAGGGTTAACGTTGTTTTAGGGTCATTGCCAGGGCCCAGGGTTAGGGTTGTTTTAGGGTCAGGGCCAGGGCCCAAAGTTAGGGTTGTTTTAGGGTCAGGGCCTTGGGCTATGGTTGTTTTACTGTCAGGGCCCAGGATTAGGGTTGTTTTAGGGTCAGGGCCCAGGGTTAGGGTTGTTTTAAAGTCAGGGTCCAGGGTTAGGGTTGATTTAGGGTCAGGGACAAGGGTTCGGGTTGTTTTAGGGTCAGGGCCCAGGGTTAGGGTTGTTTTAGTGTCAGGGCCCAGGGTTAGGGTTGTTTTAGGGTCAGGGCCCGGGGCCCTAAGTTAGGGTTGTTTTAGGGTTAGGGCCCAGGGTTAGGGTTGTTTTAGGGTCAGGACACAGGGTTAGGGTTGTTTTAGGGTCAGGTCCTAGGGTTATGGTTCTCTTAGGTTTAGGGCCCAGGGTTAGGGTTTTAGGCTCAGGGCCAGGGCCCAGGGTTAGGGTTTTAGGCTCAGGGCCAGGGCCCAGGGTTGGGGTTTCAGGCTCAGGGCCCGAGCCCAAGGTTAGGGTTTTCGGCTCAGGGCCAGGGCCCAGGGTTAGGGTTTTAGGCTCAGGGCCAGGGCCCAGGGTTAGGGTTTTAGGCTCAGGGCCAGGGCCCAGTTTTAAGGTTTTAGGCTCAGCACCAGGGCCCAGGGTTAGGATTTTAGGCTCAGGGTCAGGGCCCAGGGTTAGGGTTGTAGGCTCAGGGCCAGGGCCCAGGGTTAGGGTTTTAGGCTCAGGGGCAGTGCCTAGGGATATTGTTTTAGGCTCAGGGGCAGGGCCTAGGGATATTTTTTTAGGCTCAGGGCCGGGGCCCAGGGTTCGGGTTTTAGGCTCAGGGCCAGGGCCTAGGGTTAGGGTTTTAGTCTCAGGGCCCAGGGTTAGGGTTGTTTTAGAGTCAGGGCCCAGGGTTAGGGTTGTTTTAGGGTCAGGGCCCAGGGTTAAGGTTGTTTCAGGGTCAGGGCCCAGGGTTAGGGTTGTTTCAGGGTTAGGGCCCAGGGTTAGGGTTGTTTTAAAGTCAGGGTCCAGGGTTAGGGTTGTTTTAGGGTTAGGGCCCAGGGTTAGGGTTGTTTTAGGGTCAGGGCCAGGGCCCAGGGTTAGCGTTGTTTTAGGGTCAGTGCCAGGGCCCAGGGTTAGGGTTGTTTTAGGGTCAGGGCCAGGGCCCAGAGTTAGGGTTGTTTTAGGGTCAGGGCCCAGGGCTATGGTTGTTTTACTGTCAGGGCCCAGGATTAGGGTTGTTTTAGGGTCAGGGCCCAGGGTTAGGGTTGTTTTAAAGTCAGGGTCCAGGGTTAGGGTTGTTTTAGGGTTAGGGCCCAGGGTTAGGGTTTTAGGCTCAGGGTCAGGGCCCTGGGTTAGGGTTTTAGTCTCAGGGCCAGGTCCCAGGGTTAGGGTTTTTGGCTCAGGGCCAGGGCCCAGGGTTAGGGTTTTAGGCTCAGGGGCAGGGCCCCGGGATAGGGTTTTAGGCTCAGGGTCAAGGCCCAGAGTTAGGGCTTTAGGCTCAGGGCCAAGGCCCAGGGTTAGGGTTTTAGGCTCAGGGCGCAGGGTTAGGGCTGTTTTAGGGTCAGGGCCCAGGGTTAGGGTTGTTTCAGAGTCAGGGCCCAGGGTTAGGGTTGTTTCAGGGTCAGGGCCCAGGGTTAGGGTTGTTTCAGGGTCAGGGCCCAGGGTTAGGGTTGTTTCAGGGTCAGGGCCCAGGGTTAGGGTTGTTTCTGGGTCAGGGTCCAGGGATAGGGTTGTTTCAGGGTCAGGGCCCAGGGATAGGTTTGTTTCAGGGTCAGGGCCCAGGGTTAGGTTTGTTTCAGGGTCAGGGCCCAGGGTTAGGGTTGTTTTAGGGTCAGGGCCCAGGGTTGGGGTTGTTTTAGGGTCAGGGCCAAGGGTTAGGGTTGTTTTAGGGTCAGGTCCCATGATTATGGTTGTTTTAGTGTTAGGGCCCAGGATTTGGGTTTTATGCTCAGGGCCAGGGCCCAGGGTTAGGGTTTTAGGCTCAGGGCCAGGGCCTAGGGTTGGGGTTTCAGGCTCAGGGCCAGAGCCCAAGGTTAGGGTTTTCGGCTCAGGGCCAGGGCCCAGGGTTAGGGTTTTAGGCTCAGGGCCAGGGCCCAGGGTTAGGGTTGTTTTAGGGTCAGGGCCCGGGGCCCTAAGTTAGGGTTGTTTTAGGGTTAGGGCCCAGGGTTAGGGTTGTTTTAGGGTCAGGGCCCAGGGTTAGGGTTGTTTTAGGGTCAGGGCCTAGGGTTCTGGTTCTCTTAGGTTTAGGGCCCAGGGTTAGGGTTTTAGGCTCAGGGCCAGGGCCCAGGGTTAGGGTTTTAGGCTCAGGGCCAGGGCCCAGGGTTGGGGTTTCAGGCTCAGGGCCCGAGCCCAAGGTTAGGGTTTTTGGCTCAGGGCCAGGGCCCAGGGTTAGGGTTTTAGGCTCAGGGCCAGGGCCCAGGGTTAAGGTTTTAGGCTCAGGGCCAGGGCCCAGGGTTAGGGTTTTAGGCTGAGGGCCAGGGACCAGAGATAGGGTTTTAGGCTCAGGGCCAGGGCCCAGGGTTAGGGTTTTAGGGTCAGGGCCCAGGGTTAGGGTTGTTTTAGGGTCAGGGCCCCGGGTTAGGGTTGTTTTAGGGTCAGGGCCCAGGGTTAGGGTTGTTTTAGGGTCAGGGCCCAGGGTTAGAGTTGTTTTAGGGTCAGGGCCCAGGGTTAGGGTTGTTTTAGGGTCAGGTCCCAGGGTTAGGGTTGTTTTAGGGTCAGGGCCCAGGGTTAGGGTTGTTTTAGGGTCAGGGCCCAGGGTTAGGGTTGTTTTAGGGTTAGGGTCCATGGTTAGGGTTGTTTTAGGGTCAGGTCCCAGGGTTAGGGTTGTTTTAGGGTCAGGGCCAGGGCCCAGGTTTAGGGTTGTTTTAGGGTCAGGGCCAGGGCTCAGGGTTAGGGTTGTTTTAGGGTCATGGCCAGGGCCCAGGGTTAGGGTTGTTTTAGGGTCAGGGCCAGGGCCCAGGGTTATGGTTGTTTTAGGGTCAGAGCCCAGGGTTAGGGTTGTTTTAGGGTCAGGGCCCAGGGTTGGGGTTGTTTTAGGGTCAGGGCCAAGGGTTAGGGTTGTTTTAGGGTCAGGTCCCATGATTATGGTTGTTTTAGTGTTAGGGCCCAGGATTTGGGTTTTATGCTCAGGGCCAGGGCCCAGGGTTAGGGTTTTAGGCTCAGGGCCAGGGCCTAGGGTTGGGGTTTCAGGCTCAGGGCCAGAGCCCAAGGTTAGGGTTTTCGGCTCAGGGCCAGGGCCCAGGGTTAGGGTTTTAGGCTCAGGGCCAGGGCCCAGGGTTAGGGTTGTTTTAGGGTCAGGGCCAGGGCCCAGGTTTAGGGGTGTTTTAGGGTCAGGGCCCAGGGTTAGGGTTTTAGGCTCAGGTCCAGGGCCCAGGCATAGGGTTTTAGGCTCAGGGCCAGGGCCCAGGTTTAGGTTTGTTTTAGGGTCAGGTCCAGGGCTCAGGGTTAGGGTTGTTTTAGTGTCATGGCCAGGGCCCAGGGTTAGGGTTGTTTTAGGGTCAGGGCCAGGGCGCAGGGTTATGGTTGTTTTAGGGTCAGAGCCCAGGGTTAGGGTTGTTTTAGGGTCAGGGCCCAGGGTTGGGGTTGTTTTAGGGTCAGGGCCAAGGGTTAGGGTTGTTTTAGGGTCAGGGCCCATGGTTATGGTTGTTTTAGTGTTAGGGCCCTGGGTTAGGGTTTTAGGCTCAGGGCCAGGGCCCAGGGTTAGGGTTTTAGGCTCAGGGCCAGGGCCTAGGGTTGGGGTTTCAGGCTCAGGGCCAGAGCCCAAGGTTAGGGTTTTCGGCTCAGGGCCAGGGCCCAGGGTTAGGGTTTTAGGCTCAGGGCCAGGGCCCAGGGTTAGGGTTGTTTTAGGTTCAGGGCCAGGGCCCAGGGTTAGGGTTGTTTTAGGGTCAGGGCCAGGCCCCAGGGCTAGGGGTGTTTTAGGGTCAGGGCCAGGGCCCAAAGTTAGGGTTGTTTTAGGGTCAGGGCCCAGGGTTAGGGTTTTAGGCTCAGGTCCAGGGCCCAGGGTTAGGGTTTTAGGCTCACGGCCAGGGCCCAGGGTTAGGGTTGTTTTAGGGTCAGGGCCAGGGCCCAGGGTTAGGGTTGTTTTAGGGTCAGGGCCCAGGGTTAGGGTTGTTTTAAGGTCAGGGCCCAGAGTTAGGGTTTTTTTAGGGTAAGGGCCCAGGGTTAGGTTTGTTTTAGGGTCAGGGCCCAGGGTTAGGGTTGTTTCAGGGTCAGGGCCCACGGTTAGGGTTTTTTGATCTGGGCCAGGGTCCTGTGTTAGGGTTTTAGGGTCAGGGCCAGGGCCCAGGGTTAGGGTTTTAGGGTCAGGGCCAGGGCCCAGGGTTAGGGTTTTAGGGTCAGGGCCAGGGCCCAGGGTTAGGGTTTTAGCCTCAGGGCCAGGGCCCAGGGTTAGGGTTTTAGCCTCAGGGCCAGGGCCCAGAGTTAGGGTTTTAGGCTCTGGGCCAGGGGCCAGGGTTGGTTTTTTAGGGTCAGAGCCAGGGCCCAGAGTTAGAGTTTTAGAGTCAGGGCCCAGGGTTAGGGATTTAGGGTCAGGGCCCAGGGTTAGGGTTTTAGGGTCAGGACCCAGGGTTAGGGCTCTAGGGCCGGGGCCCAGGGCCCAGGGTTAGGGCTCTGGGGCCGGGGCCCGGGGCCCAGGGTTAGGGCTCTGGGGCCGGGGCCCGGGGCCCAGGGTTAGGGTTGTTTTAGGGTCGGGGCCCGGGGCCCAGGGTTAGGGTTGTTTTAGGGTCGGGGCCCGGGGCCCAGGGTTAGGGTTGTTTTAGGGTCGGGGCCCGGGGCCCAGGGTTAGGGTTGTTTTAGGGTCGGGGCCCGGGGCCCAGGGTTAGGGTTGTTTTAGGGTCGGGGCCCGGGGCCCAGGGTTAGGGTTGTTTTAGGGTCGGGGCCCGGGGCCCAGGGTTAGGGTTGTTTTAGGGTCGGGGCCCCGGGCCCAGGGTTAGGGTTGTTTTAGGGTCGGGGCCCGGGGCCCAGGGTTAGGGTTGTTTTAGGGTCGGGGCACGGGGCCCAGGCTTAGGGTTGTTTTAGGGTCGGGGCCCAGGGTTAGGGTTGTTTTAGGGTCGGGGCCCAGGGTTAGGGTTGTTTTAGGGTCGGCGCCCAGGGTTAGGGTTGTTTTAGGGTCGGGGCCCAGGGTTAGGGTTGTTTTAGGGTCGGGGCCCAGGGTTAGGGTTGTTTTAGTGTCTGGGCCAGGGCCCAGGGTTAGGGTTTTAGGCTCAGGGCCAGGGCCCAGGGTTAAGGTTTTAGGCTCAGGGACAGGGTCCATTGTTAGGGTTTTAGTCTCAGGGCCAGGGCCCAGGTTTAGGGTTTTAGGGTCAGGGCCCAGGGTTAGGGTCGTGTTAGGGTCAGGGCCCAGGGTTAGGGTTGTTTTAGCGTCAGGGCCGTGGGTTAGGGTGGTTTTAGGGTCAGTGCCCAGGGTTAGGGTTGTTTGAGGGTCAGGGCCCAGGGTTAGGGTTGTTTTAGTGTCAGGGCCCAGGGTTAGGGTTGTTTTAGGGTCAGGGACACGGGTTAGGGTTGTTTTAGTGTCAGGGCCCAGGGTTAGTGTTGTTTCAGGGTCAGGGCCCAGGGTTAGGGTGGTTTCAGGGTCAGGGCCCAGGGTTAGTGTTGTTTCAGGATCAGGGCCCAGGGCTAGGTTTATTTTAGGGTCAGGGCCCAGGGTTAGGGTTTTAGGCTCAGGGCCAGGGCCCAGGGTTAGGGTTTTAGGCTCAGGGCCAGGGCCCAGGGTTGGGGTTTCATGCTCAGGGCCAGGGCCCAGGGTTAGGGTTTTAGGCTCAGGGCCAGGGCCCAGGTTTAAGGTTTTAGGCTCAGGACCAGGGCCCAGGGTTACGATTTTAGGCTCAGGGCCAGGGCCCAGGGTTAGGGTTGTAGGCTCAGGGCCAGGGCCCAGGGTTAGGGTTTTAGGCTGAGGGGCAGGGCCTAGGGATATTGTTTTAGGCTCAGGGGCAGGGCCTAGGGATATTTTTTTAGGCTCAGGGCCAGGGCCCAGGGTTCGGGTTTTAGGCTCAGGGCCAGGGCCTAGGGTTAGGGTTTTAGGCTCAGGGCCCAGGGTTAGGGTTGTTTTAGAGTCAGCGCCCAGGGTTAGGGTTGTTTTAGGGTCAGAGCCCAGGGTTAAGGTTGTTTCAGGGTCAGGGCCCAGGGTTAGGGTTGTTTCAGGGTCAGGGCCCAGGGTTAGGGTTGTTTTAAAGTCAGGGTCCAGGGTTAGGGTTGTTTTAGGGTTAGGGCCCAGGGTTAGGGTTGTTTTAGGGTCAGGGCCAGGGCCCAGGGTTAACGTTGTTTTAGGGTCATTGCCAGGGCCCAGGGTTAGGGTTGTTTTAGGGTCAGGGCCAGGGCCCAAAGTTAGGGTTGTTTTAGGGTCAGGGCCTTGGGCTATGGTTGTTTTACTGTCAGGGCCCAGGATTAGGGTTGTTTTAGGGTCAGGGCCCAGGGTTAGGGTTGTTTTAAAGTCAGGGTCCAGGGTTAGGGTTGATTTAGGGTCAGGGACAAGGGTTCGGGTTGTTTTAGGGTCAGGGCCCAGGGTTAGGGTTGTTTTAGTGTCAGGGCCCAGGGTTAGGGTTGTTTTAGGGTCAGGGCCCGGGGCCCTAAGTTAGGGTTGTTTTAGGGTTAGGGCCCAGGGTTAGGGTTGTTTTAGGGTCAGGACACAGGGTTAGGGTTGTTTTAGGGTCAGGTCCTAGGGTTATGGTTCTCTTAGGTTTAGGGCCCAGGGTTAGGGTTTTAGGCTCAGGGCCAGGGCCCAGGGTTAGGGTTTTAGGCTCAGGGCCAGGGCCCAGGGTTGGGGTTTCAGGCTCAGGGCCCGAGCCCAAGGTTAGGGTTTTCGGCTCAGGGCCAGGGCCCAGGGTTAGGGTTTTAGGCTCAGGGCCAGGGCCCAGGGTTAGGGTTTTAGGCTCAGGGCCAGGGCCCAGTTTTAAGGTTTTAGGCTCAGCACCAGGGCCCAGGGTTAGGATTTTAGGCTCAGGGTCAGGGCCCAGGGTTAGGGTTGTAGGCTCAGGGCCAGGGCCCAGGGTTAGGGTTTTAGGCTCAGGGGCAGTGCCTAGGGATATTGTTTTAGGCTCAGGGGCAGGGCCTAGGGATATTTTTTTAGGCTCAGGGCCGGGGCCCAGGGTTCGGGTTTTAGGCTCAGGGCCAGGGCCTAGGGTTAGGGTTTTAGTCTCAGGGCCCAGGGTTAGGGTTGTTTTAGAGTCAGGGCCCAGGGTTAGGGTTGTTTTAGGGTCAGAGCCCAGGGTTAAGGTTGTTTCAGGGTCAGGGCCCAGGGTTAGGGTTGTTTCAGGGTTAGGGCCCAGGGTTAGGGTTGTTTTAAAGTCAGGGTCCAGGGTTAGGGTTGTTTTAGGGTTAGGGCCCAGGGTTAGGGTTGTTTTAGGGTCAGGGCCAGGGCCCAGGGTTAGCGTTGTTTTAGGGTCAGTGCCAGGGCCCAGAGTTAGGGTTGTTTTAGGGTCAGGGCCAGGGCCCAGAGTTAGGGTTGTTTTAGGGTCAGGGCCCAGGGCTATGGTTGTTTTACTGTCAGGGCCCAGGATTAGGGTTGTTTTAGGGTCAGGGCCCAGGGTTAGGGTTGTTTTAAAGTCAGGGTCCAGGGTTAGGGTTGTTTTAGGGTTAGGGCCCAGGGTTAGGGTTTTAGGCTCAGGGTCAGGGCCCTGGGTTAGGGTTTTAGTCTCAGGGCCAGGTCCCAGGGTTAGGGTTTTTGGCTCAGGGCCAGGGCCCAGGGTTAGGGTTTTAGGCTCAGGGGCAGGGCCCCGGGATAGGGTTTTAGGCTCAGGGCCAAGGCCCAGAGTTAGGGCTTTAGGCTCAGGGCCAAGGCCCAGGGTTAGGGTTTTAGGCTCAGGGCGCAGGGTTAGGGCTGTTTTAGGGTCAGGGCCCAGGGTTAGGGTTGTTTTAGAGTCAGGGCCCAGGGTTAGGGTTGTTTCAGGGTCAGGGCCCAGGGTTAGGGTTGTTTCAGGGTCAGGGCCCAGGGTTAGGGTTGTTTCAGGGTCAGGGCCCAGGGTTAGGGTTGTTTCTGGGTCAGGGTCCAGGGATAGGGTTGTTTTAGGGTCAGGGCCAGGGCTCAGGGTTAGGGTTGTTTTAGGGTCATGGCCAGGGCCCAGGGTTAGGGTTGTTTTAGGGTCAGGGCCAGGGCCCAGGGTTATGGTTGTTTTAGGGTCAGAGCCCAGGGTTAGGGTTGTTTTAGGGTCAGGGCCCAGGGTTGGGGTTGTTTTAGGGTCAGGGCCAAGGGTTAGGGTTGTTTTAGGGTCAGGTCCCATGATTATGGTTGTTTTAGTGTTAGGGCCCAGGATTTGGGTTTTATGCTCAGGGCCAGGGCCCAGGGTTAGGGTTTTAGGCTCAGGGCCAGGGCCTAGGGTTGGGGTTTCAGGCTCAGGGCCAGAGCCCAAGGTTAGGGTTTTCGGCTCAGGGCCAGGGCCCAGGGTTAGGGTTTTAGGCTCAGGGCCAGGGCCCAGGGTTAGGGTTGTTTTAGGGTCAGGGCCAGGGCCCAGGTTTAGGGGTGTTTTAGGGTCAGGGCCCAGGGTTAGGGTTTTAGGCTCAGGTCCAGGGCCCAGGCATAGGGTTTTAGGCTCAGGGCCAGGGCCCAGGTTTAGGTTTGTTTTAGGGTCAGGTCCAGGGCTCAGGGTTAGGGTTGTTTTAGTGTCATGGCCAGGGCCCAGGGTTAGGGTTGTTTTAGGGTCAGGGCCAGGGCGCAGGGTTATGGTTGTTTTAGGGTCAGAGCCCAGGGTTAGGGTTGTTTTAGGGTCAGGGCCCAGGGTTGGGGTTGTTTTAGGGTCAGGGCCAAGGGTTAGGGTTGTTTTAGGGTCAGGGCCCATGGTTATGGTTGTTTTAGTGTTAGGGCCCTGGGTTAGGGTTTTAGGCTCAGGGCCAGGGCCCAGGGTTAGGGTTTTAGGCTCAGGGCCAGGGCCTAGGGTTGGGGTTTCAGGCTCAGGGCCAGAGCCCAAGGTTAGGGTTTTCGGCTCAGGGCCAGGGCCCAGGGTTAGGGTTTTAGGCTCAGGGCCAGGGCCCAGGGTTAGGGTTGTTTTAGGTTCAGGGCCAGGGCCCAGGGTTAGGGTTGTTTTAGGGTCAGGGCCAGGCCCCAGGGCTAGGGGTGTTTTAGGGTCAGGGCCAGGGCCCAAAGTTAGGGTTGTTTTAGGGTCAGGGCCCAGGGTTAGGGTTTTAGGCTCAGGTCCAGGGCCCAGGGTTAGGGTTTTAGGCTCACGGCCAGGGCCCAGGGTTAGGGTTGTTTTAGGGTCAGGGCCAGGGCCCAGGGTTAGGGTTGTTTTAGGGTCAGGGCCCAGGGTTAGGGTTGTTTTAAGGTCAGGGCCCAGAGTTAGGGTTTTTTTAGGGTAAGGGCCCAGGGTTAGGTTTGTTTTAGGGTCAGGGCCCAGGGTTAGGGTTGTTTCAGGGTCAGGGCCCACGGTTAGGGTTTTTTGATCTGGGCCAGGGTCCTGTGTTAGGGTTTTAGGGTCAGGGCCAGGGCCCAGGGTTAGGGTTTTAGGGTCAGGGCCAGGGCCCAGGGTTAGGGTTTTAGGGTCAGGGCCAGGGCCCAGGGTTAGGGTTTTAGCCTCAGGGCCAGGGCCCAGGGTTAGGGTTTTAGCCTCAGGGCCAGGGCCCAGAGTTAGGGTTTTAGGCTCTGGGCCAGGGGCCAGGGTTGGTTTTTTAGGGTCAGAGCCAGGGCCCAGAGTTAGAGTTTTAGAGTCAGGGCCCAGGGTTAGGGATTTAGGGTCAGGGCCCAGGGTTAGGGTTTTAGGGTCAGGACCCAGGGTTAGGGCTCTAGGGCCGGGGCCCAGGGCCCAGGGTTAGGGCTCTGGGGCCGGGGCCCGGGGCCCAGGGTTAGGGCTCTGGGGCCGGGGCCCGGGGCCCAGGGTTAGGGTTGTTTTAGGGTCGGGGCCCGGGGCCCAGGGTTAGGGTTGTTTTAGGGTCGGGGCCCGGGGCCCAGGGTTAGGGTTGTTTTAGGGTCGGGGCCCGGGGCCCAGGGTTAGGGTTGTTTTAGGGTCGGGGCCCGGGGCCCAGGGTTAGGGTTGTTTTAGGGTCGGGGCCCGGGGCCCAGGGTTAGGGTTGTTTTAGGGTCGGGGCCCGGGGCCCAGGGTTAGGGTTGTTTTAGGGTCGGGGCCCCGGGCCCAGGGTTAGGGTTGTTTTAGGGTCGGGGCCCGGGGCCCAGGGTTAGGGTTGTTTTAGGGTCGGGGCACGGGGCCCAGGCTTAGGGTTGTTTTAGGGTCGGGGCCCAGGGTTAGGGTTGTTTTAGGGTCGGGGCCCAGGGTTAGGGTTGTTTTAGGGTCGGCGCCCAGGGTTAGGGTTGTTTTAGGGTCGGGGCCCAGGGTTAGGGTTGTTTTAGGGTCGGGGCCCAGGGTTAGGGTTGTTTTAGTGTCTGGGCCAGGGCCCAGGGTTAGGGTTTTAGGCTCAGGGCCAGGGCCCAGGGTTAAGGTTTTAGGCTCAGGGACAGGGTCCATTGTTAGGGTTTTAGTCTCAGGGCCAGGGCCCAGGTTTAGGGTTTTAGGGTCAGGGCCCAGGGTTAGGGTCGTGTTAGGGTCAGGGCCCAGGGTTAGGGTTGTTTTAGCGTCAGGGCCGTGGGTTAGGGTGGTTTTAGGGTCAGTGCCCAGGGTTAGGGTTGTTTGAGGGTCAGGGCCCAGGGTTAGGGTTGTTTTAGTGTCAGGGCCCAGGGTTAGGGTTGTTTTAGGGTCAGGGACACGGGTTAGGGTTGTTTTAGTGTCAGGGCCCAGGGTTAGTGTTGTTTCAGGGTCAGGGCCCAGGGTTAGGGTGGTTTCAGGGTCAGGGCCCAGGGTTAGTGTTGTTTCAGGATCAGGGCCCAGGGCTAGGTTTATTTTAGGGTCAGGGCCCAGGGTTAGGGTTTTAGGCTCAGGGCCAGGGCCCAGGGTTAGGGTTTTAGGCTCAGGGCCAGGGCCCAGGGTTGGGGTTTCATGCTCAGGGCCAGGGCCCAGGGTTAGGGTTTTAGGCTCAGGGCCAGGGCCCAGGTTTAAGGTTTTAGGCTCAGGACCAGGGCCCAGGGTTACGATTTTAGGCTCAGGGCCAGGGCCCAGGGTTAGGGTTGTAGGCTCAGGGCCAGGGCCCAGGGTTAGGGTTTTAGGCTGAGGGGCAGGGCCTAGGGATATTGTTTTAGGCTCAGGGGCAGGGCCTAGGGATATTTTTTTAGGCTCAGGGCCAGGGCCCAGGGTTCGGGTTTTAGGCTCAGGGCCAGGGCCTAGGGTTAGGGTTTTAGGCTCAGGGCCCAGGGTTAGGGTTGTTTTAGAGTCAGCGCCCAGGGTTAGGGTTGTTTTAGGGTCAGAGCCCAGGGTTAAGGTTGTTTCAGGGTCAGGGCCCAGGGTTAGGGTTGTTTCAGGGTCAGGGCCCAGGGTTAGGGTTGTTTTAAAGTCAGGGTCCAGGGTTAGGGTTGTTTTAGGGTTAGGGCCCAGGGTTAGGGTTGTTTTAGGGTCAGGGCCAGGGCCCAGGGTTAACGTTGTTTTAGGGTCATTGCCAGGGCCCAGGGTTAGGGTTGTTTTAGGGTCAGGGCCAGGGCCCAAAGTTAGGGTTGTTTTAGGGTCAGGGCCTTGGGCTATGGTTGTTTTACTGTCAGGGCCCAGGATTAGGGTTGTTTTAGGGTCAGGGCCCAGGGTTAGGGTTGTTTTAAAGTCAGGGTCCAGGGTTAGGGTTGATTTAGGGTCAGGGACAAGGGTTCGGGTTGTTTTAGGGTCAGGGCCCAGGGTTAGGGTTGTTTTAGTGTCAGGGCCCAGGGTTAGGGTTGTTTTAGGGTCAGGGCCCGGGGCCCTAAGTTAGGGTTGTTTTAGGGTTAGGGCCCAGGGTTAGGGTTGTTTTAGGGTCAGGACACAGGGTTAGGGTTGTTTTAGGGTCAGGTCCTAGGGTTATGGTTCTCTTAGGTTTAGGGCCCAGGGTTAGGGTTTTAGGCTCAGGGCCAGGGCCCAGGGTTAGGGTTTTAGGCTCAGGGCCAGGGCCCAGGGTTGGGGTTTCAGGCTCAGGGCCCGAGCCCAAGGTTAGGGTTTTCGGCTCAGGGCCAGGGCCCAGGGTTAGGGTTTTAGGCTCAGGGCCAGGGCCCAGGGTTAGGGTTTTAGGCTCAGGGCCAGGGCCCAGTTTTAAGGTTTTAGGCTCAGCACCAGGGCCCAGGGTTAGGATTTTAGGCTCAGGGTCAGGGCCCAGGGTTAGGGTTGTAGGCTCAGGGCCAGGGCCCAGGGTTAGGGTTTTAGGCTCAGGGGCAGTGCCTAGGGATATTGTTTTAGGCTCAGGGGCAGGGCCTAGGGATATTTTTTTAGGCTCAGGGCCGGGGCCCAGGGTTCGGGTTTTAGGCTCAGGGCCAGGGCCTAGGGTTAGGGTTTTAGTCTCAGGGCCCAGGGTTAGGGTTGTTTTAGAGTCAGGGCCCAGGGTTAGGGTTGTTTTAGGGTCAGAGCCCAGGGTTAAGGTTGTTTCAGGGTCAGGGCCCAGGGTTAGGGTTGTTTCAGGGTTAGGGCCCAGGGTTAGGGTTGTTTTAAAGTCAGGGTCCAGGGTTAGGGTTGTTTTAGGGTTAGGGCCCAGGGTTAGGGTTGTTTTAGGGTCAGGGCCAGGGCCCAGGGTTAGCGTTGTTTTAGGGTCAGTGCCAGGGCCCAGAGTTAGGGTTGTTTTAGGGTCAGGGCCAGGGCCCAGAGTTAGGGTTGTTTTAGGGTCAGGGCCCAGGGCTATGGTTGTTTTACTGTCAGGGCCCAGGATTAGGGTTGTTTTAGGGTCAGGGCCCAGGGTTAGGGTTGTTTTAAAGTCAGGGTCCAGGGTTAGGGTTGTTTTAGGGTTAGGGCCCAGGGTTAGGGTTTTAGGCTCAGGGTCAGGGCCCTGGGTTAGGGTTTTAGTCTCAGGGCCAGGTCCCAGGGTTAGGGTTTTTGGCTCAGGGCCAGGGCCCAGGGTTAGGGTTTTAGGCTCAGGGGCAGGGCCCCGGGATAGGGTTTTAGGCTCAGGGCCAAGGCCCAGAGTTAGGGCTTTAGGCTCAGGGCCAAGGCCCAGGGTTAGGGTTTTAGGCTCAGGGCGCAGGGTTAGGGCTGTTTTAGGGTCAGGGCCCAGGGTTAGGGTTGTTTTAGAGTCAGGGCCCAGGGTTAGGGTTGTTTCAGGGTCAGGGCCCAGGGTTAGGGTTGTTTCAGGGTCAGGGCCCAGGGTTAGGGTTGTTTCAGGGTCAGGGCCCAGGGTTAGGGTTGTTTCTGGGTCAGGGTCCAGGGATAGGGTTGTTTCAGGGTCAGGGCCCAGGGATAGGTTTGTTTCAGGGTCAGGGCCCAGGGTTAGGTTTGTTTCAGGGTCAGGGCCCAGGGTTAGGTTTGTTTCAGGGTCAGGGCCCAGGGTTAGGGTTGTTTCAGGGTCAGGGCCCAGGGTTAGGGTTGTTTTAGGGTCAGGGCCCAGGGTTAGGGTTGTTTCAGGGTCAGGGCCCAGGGTTAGGGTTGTTTTAGGGTCAGGGCCCAGGGTTGGGGTTGTTTTAGGGTCAGGGCCCAGGTTTGGGGTTGTTTTAGGGTCAGGGCCCAGGGTTAGGGTTGTTTCAGTGTCAGGGCCCTGGGTTAGGTTTGTTTCAGGGTCAGGGCCCAGGGTTAGGGTTGTTTCAGGGTCAGGGCCCAGTGTTAGGGTTGTTTCAGGGTCAGGGCCCAGGGTTAGGGTTGTTTCAGGGTCAGGGCCCAGGGTTAGGGTTGTTTCAGGGTCAGGGCCCAGGGTTAGGGTTGTTTCAGGGTCAGGGCCTAGGGTTAGGGTTGTTTTAGGGTCAGGGCAGGGCCCAGGGTTAGGGTTGTTTTAGGGTCAGGGCAGGGCCCAGGGTTAGGGTTGTTTTAGGGTCAGGGCCAGGGCCCAGTGGTAGGGTTGTTTTAGGGTCAGGGCCAGGGCCCAGCGTTAGGGTTGTTTTAGGGTCAGGGCCAGGGCCCAGGGTTAGGGTTGTTTTAGGGTCAGGGCCAGGGCCCAGGATTATGGTTGTTTTAGGGTCAGGGCCAGGGCCCAGGATTATGGTTGTTTTAGGGTCAGGGCCCAGGGTTAGGGTTGTTTTAGGGTCAGGGTCCAGGGTTAGGGTTGTTTTAGAGTCAGGGCCAAGGGTTAGGTTTGTTTCAGGGTCAGGGCACAGGGTTAGGTTTGTTTCAGGGTCTGGGCCCAGGGTTAGGGTTGTTTCAGGGTCAGTGCCCAGGGTTAGGGTTGTTCTAGGGTCAGGGCCCAGGGTTACGTTTGTTTTAGGGTCAGGGCCCAGGGTTAGGGTTGTTTTAGGGTCATGGCCCTGGGTTATGGTTGTTTTAGGGTTAGGGCCCAGGGTTAGGGTTTTAGGCTCAGGGTCAGGGCCCAGGGTTAGGGTTTAGGCTCAGGGCCAGGGCCCAGGGTTGGGGTTTCAGGCTCAGGGCCAGAGCCCAAGGTTAGGGTTTTAGGCTCAGGGCCAGGGCCCAGGGTTAGGGTTTTAGGCTCAGGGCCAGGGCCCAGGGTTAGGGTTTTAGGCTCCGGGTCAGTGCCCAGGGATTGGGTTTTAGGCTCAGGGCCAGGGCCCAGGGATAGGGTTTTAGGCTCAGGGCCAGGGCCCAGGGATAGGGTTTTAGGCTCAGGGCCAGGGCCCAGGATTAGGGTTTTAGGCTCAGGTCCGGGGCCCAGGGTTAGGGTTTTAGGCTCAGGGCCGGGGCCCAGGGTTAGGGTTTTAGGCTCAGGGCCGGGACCCAGGGTTAGTGTTTTAGAGTCATGGTCGGGGCCCAGGGTTAGGGTTGTTTTAGGGTCAGTGCCGGGGCCCAGGGGTAGGGTTGTTTTAGGGTCAGGGCCCTGGGTTAGGGTTGTTTTAGGGTCAGGGCCCAGGTTTAGGGTTGTTTTAGGGTCAGGGACACGGGTTAGGGTTGTTTTAGTGTCAGGGCCCAGGGTTAGGGTTGTTTCAGGGTCAGGGCCCAGGGTTAGGGTGGTTTCAGGGTCAGGGCCCAGGGTTAGTGTTGTTTCAGGATCAGGGCCCAGGGGTAGGTTTATTTTAGGGTCAGGGCCCAGGGTTAGGGTTTTAGGCTCAGGGCCAGGGCCCAGGGTTAGGGTTTTAGGCTCAGGGCCAGGGCCCAGGGTTGGGGTTTCATGCTCAGGGCCAGGGCCCAGGGTTAGGGTTTTAGGCTCAGGGCCAGGGCCCAGGTTTAAGGTTTTAGGCTCAGGACCAGGGCCCAGGGTTAGGATTTTAGGCTCAGGGCCAGGGCCCAGGGTTAGGGTTGTAGGCTCAGGGCCAGGGCCCAGGGTTAGGGTTTTAGGCTGAGGGGCAGGGCCTAGGGATATTGTTTTAGGCTCAGGGGCAGGGCCTAGGGATATTTTTTTAGGCTCAGGGCCAGGGCCCAGGGTTCGGGTTTTAGGCTCAGGGCCAGGGCCTAGGGTTAGGGTTTTAGGCTCAGGGCCCAGGGTTAGGGTTGTTTTAGAGTCAGCGCCCAGGGTTAGGGTTGTTTTAGGGTCAGAGCCCAGGGTTAAGGTTGTTTCAGGGTCAGGGCCCAGGGTTAGGGTTGTTTCAGGGTCAGGGCCCAGGGTTAGGGTTGTTTTAAAGTCAGGGTCCAGGGTTAGGGTTGTTTTAGGGTTAGGGCCCAGGGTTAGGGTTGTTTTAGGGTCAGGGCCAGGGCCCAGGGTTAACGTTGTTTTAGGGTCATTGCCAGGGCCCAGGGTTAGGGTTGTTTTAGGGTCAGGGCCAGGGCCCAAAGTTAGGGTTGTTTTAGGGTCAGGGCCTTGGGCTATGGTTGTTTTACTGTCAGGGCCCAGGATTAGGGTTGTTTTAGGGTCAGGGCCCAGGGTTAGGGTTGTTTTAAAGTCAGGGTCCAGGGTTAGGGTTGATTTAGGGTCAGGGACAAGGGTTCGGGTTGTTTTAGGGTCAGGGCCCAGGGTTAGGGTTGTTTTAGTGTCAGGGCCCAGGGTTAGGGTTGTTTTAGGGTCAGGGCCCGGGGCCCTAAGTTAGGGTTGTTTTAGGGTTAGGGCCCAGGGTTAGGGTTGTTTTAGGGTCAGGACACAGGGTTAGGGTTGTTTTAGGGTCAGGTCCTAGGGTTATGGTTCTCTTAGGTTTAGGGCCCAGGGTTAGGGTTTTAGGCTCAGGGCCAGGGCCCAGGGTTAGGGTTTTAGGCTCAGGGCCAGGGCCCAGGGTTGGGGTTTCAGGCTCAGGGCCCGAGCCCAAGGTTAGGGTTTTCGGCTCAGGGCCAGGGCCCAGGGTTAGGGTTTTAGGCTCAGGGCCAGGGCCCAGGGTTAGGGTTTTAGGCTCAGGGCCAGGGCCCAGTTTTAAGGTTTTAGGCTCAGCACCAGGGCCCAGGGTTAGGATTTTAGGCTCAGGGTCAGGGCCCAGGGTTAGGGTTGTAGGCTCAGGGCCAGGGCCCAGGGTTAGGGTTTTAGGCTCAGGGGCAGTGCCTAGGGATATTGTTTTAGGCTCAGGGGCAGGGCCTAGGGATATTTTTTTAGGCTCAGGGCCGGGGCCCAGGGTTCGGGTTTTAGGCTCAGGGCCAGGGCCTAGGGTTAGGGTTTTAGTCTCAGGGCCCAGGGTTAGGGTTGTTTTAGAGTCAGGGCCCAGGGTTAGGGTTGTTTTAGGGTCAGGGCCCAGGGTTAAGGTTGTTTCAGGGTCAGGGCCCAGGGTTAGGGTTGTTTCAGGGTTAGGGCCCAGGGTTAGGGTTGTTTTAAAGTCAGGGTCCAGGGTTAGGGTTGTTTTAGGGTTAGGGCCCAGGGTTAGGGTTGTTTTAGGGTCAGGGCCAGGGCCCAGGGTTAGCGTTGTTTTAGGGTCAGTGCCAGGGCCCAGGGTTAGGGTTGTTTTAGGGTCAGGGCCAGGGCCCAGAGTTAGGGTTGTTTTAGGGTCAGGGCCCAGGGCTATGGTTGTTTTACTGTCAGGACCCAGGATTAGGGTTGTTTTAGGGTCAGGGCCCAGGGTTAGGGTTGTTTTAAAGTCAGGGTCCAGGGTTAGGGTTGTTTTAGGGTTAGGGCCCAGGGTTAGGGTTTTAGGCTCAGGGTCAGGGCCCTGGGTTAGGGTTTTAGTCTCAGGGCCAGGTCCCAGGGTTAGGGTTTTTGGCTCAGGGCCAGGGCCCAGGGTTAGGGTTTTAGGCTCAGGGGCAGGGCCCCGGGATAGGGTTTTAGGCTCAGGGTCAAGGCCCAGAGTTAGGGCTTTAGGCTCAGGGCCAAGGCCCAGGGTTAGGGTTTTAGGCTCAGGGCGCAGGGTTAGGGCTGTTTTAGGGTCAGGGCCCAGGGTTAGGGTTGTTTCAGAGTCAGGGCCCAGGGTTAGGGTTGTTTCAGGGTCAGGGCCCAGGGTTAGGGTTGTTTCAGGGTCAGGGCCCAGGGTTAGGGTTGTTTCAGGGTCAGGGCCCAGGGTTAGGGTTGTTTCTGGGTCAGGGTCCAGGGATAGGGTTGTTTCAGGGTCAGGGCCCAGGGATAGGTTTGTTTCAGGGTCAGGGCCCAGGGTTAGGTTTGTTTCAGGGTCAGGGCCCAGGGTTAGGGTTGTTTCAGGGTCAGGGCCCAGGGTTAGGGTTGTTTCAGGGTCAGGGCCCAGGGTTAGGGTTGTTTCAGGGTCAGGGCCCAGGGTTAGGGTTGTTTTAGGGTCAGGGCCCAGGGTTGGGGTTGTTTTAGGGTCAGGGCCCAGGTTTGGGGTTGTTTTAGGGTCAGGGCCCAGGGTTAGGGTTGTTTCAGTGTCAGGGCCCTGGGTTAGGTTTGTTTCAGGGTCAGGGCCCAGGGTTAGGGTTGTTTCAGGGTCAGGGCCCTGTGTTAGGGTTGTTTCAGGGTCAGGGCCCAGGGTTAGGGTTGTTTCAGGGTCAGGGCCCAGGGTTAGGGTTGTTTCAGGGTCAGGGCCCAGGGTTAGGGTTGTTTCAGGGTCAGGGCCTAGGGTTAGGGTTGTTTTAGGGTCAGGGCAGGGCCCAGGGTTAGGGTTGTTTTAGGGTCAGGGCAGGGCCCAGGGTTAGGGTTGTTTTAGGGTCAGGGCCAGGGCCCAGTGGTAGGGTTGTTTTAGGGTCAGGGCCAGGGCCCAGCGTTAGGGTTGTTTTAGGGTCAGGGCCAGGGCCCAGGGTTAGGGTTGTTTTAGGGTCAGGGCCAGGGCCCAGGATTATGGTTGTTTTAGGGTCAGGGCCAGGGCCCAGGATTATGGTTGTTTTGGGGTCAGGGCACAGGGTTAGGGTTGTTTTAGGGTCAGGGTCCAGGGTTAGGGTTGTTTTAGAGTCAGGGCCAAGGGTTAGGTTTGTTTCAGGGTCAGGGCACAGGGTTAGGTTTGTTTCAGGGTCTGGGCCCAGGGTTAGGGTTGTTTCAGGGTCAGTGCCCAGGGTTAGGGTTGTTCTAGGGTCAGGGCCCAGGGTTACGTTTGTTTTAGGGTCAGGGCCCAGGGTTAGGGTTGTTTTAGGGTCATGGCCCTGGGTTATGGTTGTTTTAGGGTTAGGGCCCAGGGTTAGGGTTTTAGGCTCAGGGTCAGGGCCCAGGGTTAGGGTTTAGGCTCAGGGCCAGGGCCCAGGGTTGGGGTTTCAGGCTCAGGGCCAGAGCCCAAGGTTAGGGTTTTAGGCTCAGGGCCAGGGCCCAGGGTTAGGGTTTTAGGCTCAGGGCCAGGGCCCAGGGTTAGGGTTTTAGGCTCCGGGTCAGTGCCCAGGGATTGGGTTTTAGGCTCAGGGCCAGGGCCCAGGGATAGGGTTTTAGGCTCAGGGCCAGGGCCCAGGGATAGGGTTTTAGGCTCAGGGCCAGGGCCCAGGATTAGGGTTTTAGGCTCAGGTCCGGGGCCCAGGGTTAGGGTTTTAGGCTCAGGGCCGGGGCCCAGGGTTAGGGTTTTAGGCTCAGGGCCGGGGCCCAGGGTTAGTGTTTTAGAGTCATGGTCGGGGCCCAGGGTTAGGGTTGTTTTAGGGTCAGTGCCGGGGCCCAGGGGTAGGGTTGTTTTAGGGTCAGGGCCCTGGGTTAGGGTTGTTTTAGGGTCAGGGCCCAGGTTTAGGGTTGTTTTAGGGTCAGGGCCCAGGGTTAGGGTTGTTTTAGGGTCAGGGCTAGGGCCCAAAGTTAGGGTTGTTTTAGGGTCAGGGCCCAGGGTTAGGGTTGTTTTAGGGTCAGGGCCCAGGGTTAGGGTTGTTTTTGGTTCAGGGCCAGGGCCCAGGGTTAGGGTTGTTTTCGGTTCAGGGCCAGTGCCCAGGCTTAGGGTTGTTTTAGGGTTAGGGCCAGGGCCCAGGGTTAGGGTTTTAGGCTCAGGGCCAGGGCCCAGGGTTAGGGTTTTAGGCTCAGGGCACAGGGTTAGGGTTGTTTTAGGGTCATGGCCAGGGCCCAGGGTTAGGGTTGTTTTATGGTCAGGGTCCAGGGTTAAGGTTGTTTCAGGGTCAGGGCCCAGAGTTAGGGTTGTTTTAGGGTCAGGGCCCAGGATTAGGTTTGCTTTAGGGTCAGGGCCCAGGCTTAGGGTTGTTTTAGGGTCAGGGTCCAGGGTTAGGGTTGTTTTAGGGTCAGGGCCCAGGTTTAGGGTTGTTTTAGGGTCAGGGCCCAGGGTTAGGGTTGTTTTAGGGTCAGGGCCAGGGCCCAGGGTTAGGGTTGTTTCAGGGTCAGGGCTCTGGGTTAGGTTTGTTTCAGAGTCAGGGCCCAGGGTTAGGGTTGTTTCAGGGTCAGGGCCCAGGGTTAGGGTTGTTTCAGGGTCAGGGCCCAGTGTTAGGGTTGTTTCAGGGTCAGGGCCCAGGGTTAGGGTTGTTTAAGCGTCAGGGCCCAGGGTTAGGGTTGTTTCAGGGTGAGGGCCCAGGGTTAGGGTTGTTTTAGGGTCAGGGCAGTGCCCAGGGTTAGGGTTGTTTTAGGGTCAGGGCCAGGGCCCAGGGGTAGGGTTGTTTTAGGGTCAGGGCCAGGGCCCAGCGTTAGGGTTGTTTTAGGGTCAGGGCCAGGGCCCAGGGTTAGGGTTGTTTTAGGGTCAGGGCCAGGGCCCAGGATTATGGTTGTTTTAGGGTCAGGGCCCAGGGTTAGGGTTGTTTTAGGGTCAGGGTCCATGGTTAGGGTTGTTTTAGAGTCAGGGCCCAGGGTTAGGTTTGTTTCAGGGTCAGGGCACAGGGTTAGGTTTGTTTCAGGGTCTGGGCCCGGGGTTAGGGTTGTTTCAGGGTCAGGGCCCAGGGTTAGGGTTGTTTTAGGGTCAGGGCCCAAGGTTAGGTTTGTTTTAGGGTCAGGGCCCAGGGTTAGGGTTGTTTTAGGGTCATGGCCCTGGGTTATGGTTGTTTTAGGGTTAGGGCCCAGGGTTAGTGTTTTAGGCTCAGGGTCAGGGCCCAGGGTTAGGGTTTAGGCTCAGGGCCAGGGCCCAGGGTTGGGGTTTCAGGCTCAGGGCCAGAGCCCAAGGTTAGGGTTTTAGGCTGAGGGCCAGGGCCCAGGGTTAGGGTTTTTGGCTCAGGGCCAAGGCCCAGGGTTAGGGTTATAGGCTCCGGGTCAGTGCCCAGGGATTGGGTTTTAGGCTCAGGGCCAGGGCCCAGGGATAGGGTTGTAGGCTCAGGGCCAGGGCCCAGGGATAGGGTTTTAGGCTCAGGGTCAGGGCCCAGGATTAGGGTTTTAGGCTCAGGGCCAGGGCCCAGGGTTAGGGTTTTAGAGTCAGGGTCGGGTCCCTGGGTTAGGGTTGTTTCAGGGTCAGTGCCGGTGCCCAGGGGTAGGGTTGTTTTAGGGTCAGGGCCCAGGGTTAGGGTTGTTTTAGGGTCAGGGCCCAGGTTTAGGGTTGTTTTAGGGTTAGGGCCCAGGGTTAGGGTTGTTTTAGGGTCAGGGACAGGGCCCAGGGTTAGCGTTGTTTTCGGGTCAGGGCCAGGGCCCAGGGTTAGGGTTGTTGTAGGGTCAGGGCTAGGGCCCAAAGTTAGGGTTGTTTTAGGTTCAGGGCCCAGGGTTAGGATTGTTTTAGGGTCAGGGCCCAGGGTTAGTGTTGTTTTAGTGTCAGGGCCCAGGGTTAGGGTTGTTTCAGGATCAGGGCCCTGGGTTAGGGTTGTTTCAGGGTCAGGGCCCAGGGTTAGGGTTGTTTCAGGGTCAGGGCCCAGGGTTAGGGTTGTTTTAGGGTCAGGGCAGGGCCCAGGGTTAGGGTTGTTTTAGGGTCAGGGCCAGGGCCCAGGGTTAGGGTGGTTTCAGGGTCAGGGTCCAGGGTTAGTGTTGTTTCTGGGTCAGGGCCCAGGGGTAGGGTTATTTTAGGGTCAGGGCCCAGGGTTAGGTTTGTTTTAGGGTTAGGGCCCAGGGTTAGGGTTTTAGGCTCAGGGCCAGGGCCCAGGGTTAGCGTTTTAGGCTCAGGGCCAGGGCCCAGGGTTGGGCTTTCAGGCTCAGGGCCAGGGCCCAGGGTTAGGGTTTTAGGCTCAGGGCCAGGGCCCAGGTTTAAGGTTTTTGGCTCAGGACCAGGGCCCAGGGTTAGGATTTTAGGCTCAGGGCCAGGGCCCAGGGTTAGGGTTGTAGTCTCAGGGCCAGGGCCCAGGGTTAGGGGTTTAGGCTCAGGGGCAGTGCCTAGGGATATTGTTTTAGGCTCAGGGGCAGGGCCTAGGGATATTTTTTTAGGCTCAGGGCCAGGGCCCAGGGTTCGGGTTTTAGGCTCAGGGCCAGGGCCTAGGGTTAGGGTTTTAGGCTCAGGGCCCAGGGTTAGGGTTGTTTTAGAGTCAGGGCCCAGGGTTAGGGTTGTTTTAGGGTCAGAGCCCAGGGTTAAGGTTGTTTCAGGGTCAGGGCCCAGAGTTAGGGTTGTTTCAGGGTCAGGGCCCAGGGTTAGGGTTGTTTTAAAGTCAGGGTCCAGGGTTAGGGTTGTTTTAGGGTTAGGGCCCAGGGTTAGGGTTGTTTTAGGGTCAGGGCCAGGGCCCAGGGTTAGGGTTGTTTTAGGGTCAGGGCCAGGGCCCAAAGTTAGGGTTGTTTTAGGGTCAGGGCCCAGGGCTATGGTTGTTTTACTGTCAGGGCCCAGGATTAGGGTTGTTTTAGGGTCAGGGCCCAGGGTTAGGGTTGTTTTAAAGTCAGGGTCCAGGGTTAGGGTTGTTTTAGGGTTAGGGCCCAGGGTTAGGGTTTTAGGGTCTGGGTCAGGGCCCTGGGTTAGGGTTTTAGGCTCAGGGCCAGGTCCCAGGGTTAGGGTTTTAGGCTCAGGGCCAGGGCCCAGGGTTAGGGTTTTAGGCTCAGGGGCAGGGCCCCGGGATAGGGTTTTAGGCTCAGGGCCAAGGCCCAGAGTTAGGGCTTTAGGCTCAGGTCCAGGGCCCAGGGATTGGGTTTTAGGCTCAGGGCCAAGGCCCAGGGTTAGGGTTTTAGGCTCAGGGCGCAGGGTTAGGGCTGTTTTAGGGTCAGGGCCCAGGGTTAGGGTTGTTTCAGAGTCAGGGCCCAGGGTTAGGGTTGTTTCAGGGTCAGGGCCCAGGGTTAGGGTTGTTTCAGGGTCAGGGCCCAGGGTTAGGGTTGTTTCAGGGTCAGGGCCCAGGGTTAGGGTTGTTTCTGGGTCAGGGTCCAGGGATAGGGTTGTTTCAGGGTCAGGGCCCAGGGATAGGTTTGTTTCAGGGTCAGGGCCCAGGGTTAGGTTTGTTTCAGGGTCAGGGCCCAGGGTTAGGGTTGTTTCAGGGTCAGGGCCCAGGGTTAGGGTTGTTTCAGGGTCAGGGCCCAGGGTTAGGGTTGTTTCAGGGTCAGGGCCCAGGGTTAGGGTTGTTTTAGGGTCAGGGCCCAGGGTTGGGGTTGTTTTAGGGTCAGGGCCCAGGTTTGGGGTTGTTTTAGGGTCAGGGCCCAGGGTTAGGGTTGTTTCAGTGTCAGGGCCCTGGGTTAGGTTTGTTTCAGGGTCAGGGCCCAGGGTTAGGGTTGTTTCAGGGTCAGGGCCCTGTGTTAGGGTTGTTTCAGGGTCAGGGCCCAGGGTTAGGGTTGTTTCAGGGTCAGGGCCCAGGGTTAGGGTTGTTTCAGGGTCAGGGCCCAGGGTTAGGGTTGTTTCAGGGTCAGGGCCTAGGGTTAGGGTTGTTTTAGGGTCAGGGCAGGGCCCAGGGTTAGGGTTGTTTTAGGGTCAGGGTAGGGCCCAGGGTTAGGGTTGTTTTAGGGTCAGGGCCAGGGCCCAGTGGTAGGGTTGTTTTAGGGTCAGGGCCAGGGCCCAGCGTTAGGGTTGTTTTAGGGTCAGGGCCAGGGCCCAGGGTTAGGGTTGTTTTAGGGTCAGGGCCAGGGCCCAGGATTATGGTTGTTTTAGGGTCAGGGCCAGGGCCCAGGATTATGGTTGTTTTGGGGTCAGGGCACAGGGTTAGGGTTGTTTTAGGGTCAGGGTCCAGGGTTAGGGTTGTTTTAGAGTCAGGGCCAAGGGTTAGGTTTGTTTCAGGGTCAGGGCACAGGGTTAGGTTTGTTTCAGGGTCTGGGCCCAGGGTTAGGGTTGTTTCAGGGTCAGTGCCCAGGGTTAGGGTTGTTCTAGGGTCAGGGCCCAGGGTTACGTTTGTTTTAGGGTCAGGGCCCAGGGTTAGGGTTGTTTTAGGGTCATGGCCCTGGGTTATGGTTGTTTTAGGGTTAGGGCCCAGGGTTAGGGTTTTAGGCTCAGGGTCAGGGCCCAGGGTTAGGGTTTAGGCTCAGGGCCAGGGCCCAGGGTTGGGGTTTCAGGCTCAGGGCCAGAGCCCAAGGTTAGGGTTTTAGGCTCAGGGCCAGGGCCCAGGGTTAGGGTTTTAGGCTCAGGGCCAGGGCCCAGGGTTAGGGTTTTAGGCTCCGGGTCAGTGCCCAGGGATTGGGTTTTAGGCTCAGGGCCAGGGCCCAGGGATAGGGTTTTAGGCTCAGGGCCAGGGCCCAGGGATAGGGTTTTAGGCTCAGGGCCAGGGCCCAGGATTAGGGTTTTAGGCTCAGGTCCGGGGCCCAGGGTTAGGGTTTTAGGCTCAGGGCCGGGGCCCAGGGTTAGGGTTTTAGGCTCAGGGCCGGGGCCCAGGGTTAGTGTTTTAGAGTCATGGTCGGGGCCCAGGGTTAGGGTTGTTTTAGGGTCAGTGCCGGGGCCCAGGGGTAGGGTTGTTTTAGGGTCAGGGCCCTGGGTTAGGGTTGTTTTAGGGTCAGGGCCCAGGTTTAGGGTTGTTTTAGGGTCAGGGCCCAGGGTTAGGGTTGTTTTAGGGTCAGGGCTAGGGCCCAAAGTTAGGGTTGTTTTAGGGTCAGGGCCCAGGGTTAGGGTTGTTTTAGGGTCAGGGCCCAGGGTTAGGGTTGTTTTTGGTTCAGGGCCAGGGCCCAGGGTTAGGGTTGTTTTCGGTTCAGGGCCAGTGCCCAGGCTTAGGGTTGTTTTAGGGTTAGGGCCAGGGCCCAGGGTTAGGGTTTTAGGCTCAGGGCCAGGGCCCAGGGTTAGGGTTTTAGGCTCAGGGCACAGGGTTAGGGTTGTTTTAGGGTCATGGCCAGGGCCCAGGGTTAGGGTTGTTTTATGGTCAGGGTCCAGGGTTAAGGTTGTTTCAGGGTCAGGGCCCAGAGTTAGGGTTGTTTTAGGGTCAGGGCCCAGGATTAGGTTTGCTTTAGGGTCAGGGCCCAGGCTTAGGGTTGTTTTAGGGTCAGGGTCCAGGGTTAGGGTTGTTTTAGGGTCAGGGCCCAGGTTTAGGGTTGTTTTAGGGTCAGGGCCCAGGGTTAGGGTTGTTTTAGGGTCAGGGCCAGGGCCCAGGGTTAGGGTTGTTTCAGGGTCAGGGCTCTGGGTTAGGTTTGTTTCAGAGTCAGGGCCCAGGGTTAGGGTTGTTTCAGGGTCAGGGCCCAGGGTTAGGGTTGTTTCAGGGTCAGGGCCCAGTGTTAGGGTTGTTTCAGGGTCAGGGCCCAGGGTTAGGGTTGTTTAAGCGTCAGGGCCCAGGGTTAGGGTTGTTTCAGGGTGAGGGCCCAGGGTTAGGGTTGTTTTAGGGTCAGGGCAGTGCCCAGGGTTAGGGTTGTTTTAGGGTCAGGGCCAGGGCCCAGGGGTAGGGTTGTTTTAGGGTCAGGGCCAGGGCCCAGCGTTAGGGTTGTTTTAGGGTCAGGGCCAGGGCCCAGGGTTAGGGTTGTTTTAGGGTCAGGGCCAGGGCCCAGGATTATGGTTGTTTTAGGGTCAGGGCCCAGGGTTAGGGTTGTTTTAGGGTCAGGGTCCATGGTTAGGGTTGTTTTAGAGTCAGGGCCCAGGGTTAGGTTTGTTTCAGGGTCAGGGCACAGGGTTAGGTTTGTTTCAGGGTCTGGGCCCGGGGTTAGGGTTGTTTCAGGGTCAGGGCCCAGGGTTAGGGTTGTTTTAGGGTCAGGGCCCAAGGTTAGGTTTGTTTTAGGGTCAGGGCCCAGGGTTAGGGTTGTTTTAGGGTCATGGCCCTGGGTTATGGTTGTTTTAGGGTTAGGGCCCAGGGTTAGTGTTTTAGGCTCAGGGTCAGGGCCCAGGGTTAGGGTTTAGGCTCAGGGCCAGGGCCCAGGGTTGGGGTTTCAGGCTCAGGGCCAGAGCCCAAGGTTAGGGTTTTAGGCTGAGGGCCAGGGCCCAGGGTTAGGGTTTTTGGCTCAGGGCCAAGGCCCAGGGTTAGGGTTATAGGCTCCGGGTCAGTGCCCAGGGATTGGGTTTTAGGCTCAGGGCCAGGGCCCAGGGATAGGGTTGTAGGCTCAGGGCCAGGGCCCAGGGATAGGGTTTTAGGCTCAGGGTCAGGGCCCAGGATTAGGGTTTTAGGCTCAGGGCCAGGGCCCAGGGTTAGGGTTTTAGAGTCAGGGTCGGGTCCCTGGGTTAGGGTTGTTTCAGGGTCAGTGCCGGTGCCCAGGGGTAGGGTTGTTTTAGGGTCAGGGCCCAGGGTTAGGGTTGTTTTAGGGTCAGGGCCCAGGTTTAGGGTTGTTTTAGGGTTAGGGCCCAGGGTTAGGGTTGTTTTAGGGTCAGGGACAGGGCCCAGGGTTAGCGTTGTTTTTGGGTCAGGGCCAGGGCCCAGGGTTAGGGTTGTTGTAGGGTCAGGGCTAGGGCCCAAAGTTAGGGTTGTTTTAGGTTCAGGGCCCAGGGTTAGGATTGTTTTAGGGTCAGGGCCCAGGGTTAGTGTTGTTTTAGTGTCAGGGCCCAGGGTTAGGGTTGTTTCAGGATCAGGGCCCTGGGTTAGGGTTGTTTCAGGGTCAGGGCCCAGGGTTAGGGTTGTTTCAGGGTCAGGGCCCAGGGTTAGGGTTGTTTTAGGGTCAGGGCAGGGCCCAGGGTTAGGGTTGTTTTAGGGTCAGGGCCAGGGCCCAGGGTTAGGGTGGTTTCAGGGTCAGGGTCCAGGGTTAGTGTTGTTTCTGGGTCAGGGCCCAGGGGTAGGGTTATTTTAGGGTCAGGGCCCAGGGTTAGGTTTGTTTTAGGGTTAGGGCCCAGGGTTAGGGTTTTAGGCTCAGGGCCAGGGCCCAGGGTTAGCGTTTTAGGCTCAGGGCCAGGGCCCAGGGTTGGGCTTTCAGGCTCAGGGCCAGGGCCCAGGGTTAGGGTTTTAGGCTCAGGGCCAGGGCCCAGGTTTAAGGTTTTTGGCTCAGGACCAGGGCCCAGGGTTAGGATTTTAGGCTCAGGGCCAGGGCCCAGGGTTAGGGTTGTAGTCTCAGGGCCAGGGCCCAGGGTTAGGGGTTTAGGCTCAGGGGCAGTGCCTAGGGATATTGTTTTAGGCTCAGGGGCAGGGCCTAGGGATATTTTTTTAGGCTCAGGGCCAGGGCCCAGGGTTCGGGTTTTAGGCTCAGGGCCAGGGCCTAGGGTTAGGGTTTTAGGCTCAGGGCCCAGGGTTAGGGTTGTTTTAGAGTCAGGGCCCAGGGTTAGGGTTGTTTTAGGGTCAGAGCCCAGGGTTAAGGTTGTTTCAGGGTCAGGGCCCAGAGTTAGGGTTGTTTCAGGGTCAGGGCCCAGGGTTAGGGTTGTTTTAAAGTCAGGGTCCAGGGTTAGGGTTGTTTTAGGGTTAGGGCCCAGGGTTAGGGTTGTTTTAGGGTCAGGGCCAGGGCCCAGGGTTAGGGTTGTTTTAGGGTCAGGGCCAGGGCCCAAAGTTAGGGTTGTTTTAGGGTCAGGGCCCAGGGCTATGGTTGTTTTACTGTCAGGGCCCAGGATTAGGGTTGTTTTAGGGTCAGGGCCCAGGGTTAGGGTTGTTTTAAAGTCAGGGTCCAGGGTTAGGGTTGTTTTAGGGTTAGGGCCCAGGGTTAGGGTTTTAGGGTCTGGGTCAGGGCCCTGGGTTAGGGTTTTAGGCTCAGGGCCAGGTCCCAGGGTTAGGGTTTTAGGCTCAGGGCCAGGGCCCAGGGTTAGGGTTTTAGGCTCAGGGGCAGGGCCCCGGGATAGGGTTTTAGGCTCAGGGCCAAGGCCCAGAGTTAGGGCTTTAGGCTCAGGTCCAGGGCCCAGGGATTGGGTTTTAGGCTCAGGGCGCAGGGTTAGGGCTGTTTTAGGGTCAGGGCCCAGGGTTAGGGTTGTTTCAGGGTCAGGGCCCAGGGTTAGGTTTGTTTCAGGGTCAGGGCCCAGGGTTATGGTTGTTTCAGGGTCAGGGCCCAGGGTTAGGGTTGTTTCAGGGTCAGGGCCCAGGGTTAGGGTTGTTTTAGGGTCAGGGCCCAGGGTTAGGGTTGTTTTAGGGTCAGGGCCCAGGGTTAGGGTTGTTTTAGGGTCAGGGCCCAGGTTTAGGGTTGTTTTAGGGTCAGGGCCCAGGTTTAGGGTTGTTTTAGGGTCAGGGCCCAGGGTTAGGGTTGTTTTAGGGTCAGGGCCAGGGCCCAGGGTTAGGGTTGTTTCAGGGTCAGGGCTCTGGGTTAGGTTTGTTTCAGAGTCAGGGCCCAGGGTTAGGGTTGTTTCAGGGTCAGGGCCCAGGGTTAGGGTTGTTTCAGGGTCAGGGCCCAGTGTTAGGGTTGTTTCAGGGTCAGGGCCCAGGGTTAGGGTTGTTTAAGCGTCAGGGCCCAGGGTTAGGGTTGTTTCAGGGTGAGGGCCCAGGGTTAGGGTTGTTTTAGGGTCAGGGCAGTGCCCAGGGTTAGGGTTGTTTTAGGGTCAGGGCCAGGGCCCAGGGGTAGGGTTGTTTTAGGGTCAGGGCCAGGGCCCAGCGTTAGGGTTGTTTTAGGGTCAGGGCCAGGGCCCAGGGTTAGGGTTGTTTTAGGGTCAGGGCCAGGGCCCAGGATTATGGTTGTTTTAGGGTCAGGGCCCAGGGTTAGGGTTGTTTTAGGGTCAGGGTCCATGGTTAGGGTTGTTTTAGAGTCAGGGCCCAGGGTTAGGTTTGTTTCAGGGTCAGGGCACAGGGTTAGGTTTGTTTCAGGGTCTGGGCCCGGGGTTAGGGTTGTTTCAGGGTCAGGGCCCAGGGTTAGGGTTGTTTTAGGGTCAGGGCCCAAGGTTAGGTTTGTTTTAGGGTCAGGGCCCAGGGTTAGGGTTGTTTTAGGGTCATGGCCCTGGGTTATGGTTGTTTTAGGGTTAGGGCCCAGGGTTAGTGTTTTAGGCTCAGGGTCAGGGCCCAGGGTTAGGGTTTAGGCTCAGGGCCAGGGCCCAGGGTTGGGGTTTCAGGCTCAGGGCCAGAGCCCAAGGTTAGGGTTTTAGGCTGAGGGCCAGGGCCCAGGGTTAGGGTTTTTGGCTCAGGGCCAAGGCCCAGGGTTAGGGTTATAGGCTCCGGGTCAGTGCCCAGGGATTGGGTTTTAGGCTCAGGGCCAGGGCCCAGGGATAGGGTTGTAGGCTCAGGGCCAGGGCCCAGGGATAGGGTTTTAGGCTCAGGGTCAGGGCCCAGGATTAGGGTTTTAGGCTCAGGGCCAGGGCCCAGGGTTAGGGTTTTAGAGTCAGGGTCGGGTCCCTGGGTTAGGGTTGTTTCAGGGTCAGTGCCGGTGCCCAGGGGTAGGGTTGTTTTAGGGTCAGGGCCCAGGGTTAGGGTTGTTTTAGGGTCAGGGCCCAGGTTTAGGGTTGTTTTAGGGTTAGGGCCCAGGGTTAGGGTTGTTTTAGGGTCAGGGACAGGGCCCAGGGTTAGCGTTGTTTTCGGGTCAGGGCCAGGGCCCAGGGTTAGGGTTGTTGTAGGGTCAGGGCTAGGGCCCAAAGTTAGGGTTGTTTTAGGTTCAGGGCCCAGGGTTAGGATTGTTTTAGGGTCAGGGCCCAGGGTTAGTGTTGTTTTAGTGTCAGGGCCCAGGGTTAGGGTTGTTTCAGGATCAGGGCCCTGGGTTAGGGTTGTTTCAGGGTCAGGGCCCAGGGTTAGGGTTGTTTCAGGGTCAGGGCCCAGGGTTAGGGTTGTTTTAGGGTCAGGGCAGGGCCCAGGGTTAGGGTTGTTTTAGGGTCAGGGCCAGGGCCCAGGGTTAGGGTGGTTTCAGGGTCAGGGTCCAGGGTTAGTGTTGTTTCTGGGTCAGGGCCCAGGGGTAGGGTTATTTTAGGGTCAGGGCCCAGGGTTAGGTTTGTTTTAGGGTTAGGGCCCAGGGTTAGGGTTTTAGGCTCAGGGCCAGGGCCCAGGGTTAGCGTTTTAGGCTCAGGGCCAGGGCCCAGGGTTGGGCTTTCAGGCTCAGGGCCAGGGCCCAGGGTTAGGGTTTTAGGCTCAGGGCCAGGGCCCAGGTTTAAGGTTTTTGGCTCAGGACCAGGGCCCAGGGTTAGGATTTTAGGCTCAGGGCCAGGGCCCAGGGTTAGGGTTGTAGTCTCAGGGCCAGGGCCCAGGGTTAGGGGTTTAGGCTCAGGGGCAGTGCCTAGGGATATTGTTTTAGGCTCAGGGGCAGGGCCTAGGGATATTTTTTTAGGCTCAGGGCCAGGGCCCAGGGTTCGGGTTTTAGGCTCAGGGCCAGGGCCTAGGGTTAGGGTTTTAGGCTCAGGGCCCAGGGTTAGGGTTGTTTTAGAGTCAGGGCCCAGGGTTAGGGTTGTTTTAGGGTCAGAGCCCAGGGTTAAGGTTGTTTCAGGGTCAGGGCCCAGAGTTAGGGTTGTTTCAGGGTCAGGGCCCAGGGTTAGGGTTGTTTTAAAGTCAGGGTCCAGGGTTAGGGTTGTTTTAGGGTTAGGGCCCAGGGTTAGGGTTGTTTTAGGGTCAGGGCCAGGGCCCAGGGTTAGGGTTGTTTTAGGGTCAGGGCCAGGGCCCAAAGTTAGGGTTGTTTTAGGGTCAGGGCCCAGGGCTATGGTTGTTTTACTGTCAGGGCCCAGGATTAGGGTTGTTTTAGGGTCAGGGCCCAGGGTTAGGGTTGTTTTAAAGTCAGGGTCCAGGGTTAGGGTTGTTTTAGGGTTAGGGCCCAGGGTTAGGGTTTTAGGGTCTGGGTCAGGGCCCTGGGTTAGGGTTTTAGGCTCAGGGCCAGGTCCCAGGGTTAGGGTTTTAGGCTCAGGGCCAGGGCCCAGGGTTAGGGTTTTAGGCTCAGGGGCAGGGCCCCGGGATAGGGTTTTAGGCTCAGGGCCAAGGCCCAGAGTTAGGGCTTTAGGCTCAGGTCCAGGGCCCAGGGATTGGGTTTTAGGCTCAGGGCGCAGGGTTAGGGCTGTTTTAGGGTCAGGGCCCAGGGTTAGGGTTGTTTCAGGGTCAGGGCCCAGGGTTAGGTTTGTTTCAGGGTCAGGGCCCAGGGTTATGGTTGTTTCAGGGTCAGGGCCCAGGGTTAGGGTTGTTTCAGGGTCAGGGCCCAGGGTTAGGGTTGTTTTAGGGTCAGGGCCCAGGGTTAGGGTTGTTTTAGGGTCAGGGCCCAGGGTTAGGGTTGTTTTAGGGTCAGGGCCCAGGTTTAGGGTTGTTTTAGGGTCAGGGCCCAGGTTTAGGGTTGTTTTAGGGTCAGGGCCCAGGGTTAGGGTTGTTTTAGGGTCAGGGCCAGGGCCCAGGGTTAGGGTTGTTTCAGGGTCAGGGCTCTGGGTTAGGTTTGTTTCAGAGTCAGGGCCCAGGGTTAGGGTTGTTTCAGGGTCAGGGCCCAGGGTTAGGGTTGTTTCAGGGTCAGGGCCCAGTGTTAGGGTTGTTTCAGGGTCAGGGCCCAGGGTTAGGGTTGTTTAAGCGTCAGGGCCCAGGGTTAGGGTTGTTTCAGGGTGAGGGCCCAGGGTTAGGGTTGTTTTAGGGTCAGGGCAGTGCCCAGGGTTAGGGTTGTTTTAGGGTCAGGGCCAGGGCCCAGGGGTAGGGTTGTTTTAGGGTCAGGGCCAGGGCCCAGCGTTAGGGTTGTTTTAGGGTCAGGGCCAGGGCCCAGGGTTAGGGTTGTTTTAGGGTCAGGGCCAGGGCCCAGGATTATGGTTGTTTTAGGGTCAGGGCCCAGGGTTAGGGTTGTTTTAGGGTCAGGGTCCATGGTTAGGGTTGTTTTAGAGTCAGGGCCCAGGGTTAGGTTTGTTTCAGGGTCAGGGCACAGGGTTAGGTTTGTTTCAGGGTCTGGGCCCGGGGTTAGGGTTGTTTCAGGGTCAGGGCCCAGGGTTAGGGTTGTTTTAGGGTCAGGGCCCAAGGTTAGGTTTGTTTTAGGGTCAGGGCCCAGGGTTAGGGTTGTTTTAGGGTCATGGCCCTGGGTTATGGTTGTTTTAGGGTTAGGGCCCAGGGTTAGTGTTTTAGGCTCAGGGTCAGGGCCCAGGGTTAGGGTTTAGGCTCAGGGCCAGGGCCCAGGGTTGGGGTTTCAGGCTCAGGGCCAGAGCCCAAGGTTAGGGTTTTAGGCTGAGGGCCAGGGCCCAGGGTTAGGGTTTTTGGCTCAGGGCCAAGGCCCAGGGTTAGGGTTATAGGCTCCGGGTCAGTGCCCAGGGATTGGGTTTTAGGCTCAGGGCCAGGGCCCAGGGATAGGGTTGTAGGCTCAGGGCCAGGGCCCAGGGATAGGGTTTTAGGCTCAGGGTCAGGGCCCAGGATTAGGGTTTTAGGCTCAGGGCCAGGGCCCAGGGTTAGGGTTTTAGAGTCAGGGTCGGGTCCCTGGGTTAGGGTTGTTTCAGGGTCAGTGCCGGTGCCCAGGGGTAGGGTTGTTTTAGGGTCAGGGCCCAGGGTTAGGGTTGTTTTAGGGTCAGGGCCCAGGTTTAGGGTTGTTTTAGGGTTAGGGCCCAGGGTTAGGGTTGTTTTAGGGTCAGGGACAGGGCCCAGGGTTAGCGTTGTTTTCGGGTCAGGGCCAGGGCCCAGGGTTAGGGTTGTTGTAGGGTCAGGGCTAGGGCCCAAAGTTAGGGTTGTTTTAGGTTCAGGGCCCAGGGTTAGGATTGTTTTAGGGTCAGGGCCCAGGGTTAGTGTTGTTTTAGTGTCAGGGCGCAGGGTTAGGGTTGTTTCAGGATCAGGGCCCTGGGTTAGGGTTGTTTCAGGGTCAGGGCCCAGGGTTAGGGTTGTTTCAGGGTCAGGGCCCAGGGTTAGGGTTGTTTTAGGGTCAGGGCAGGGCCCAGGGTTAGGGTTGTTTTAGGGTCAGGGCCAGGGCCCAGGGTTAGGGTGGTTTCAGGGTCAGGGTCCAGGGTTAGTGTTGTTTCTGGGTCAGGGCCCAGGGGTAGGGTTATTTTAGGGTCAGGGCCCAGGGTTAGGTTTGTTTTAGGGTTAGGGCCCAGGGTTAGGGTTTTAGGCTCAGGGCCAGGGCCCAGGGTTAGCGTTTTAGGCTCAGGGCCAGGGCCCAGGGTTGGGCTTTCAGGCTCAGGGCCAGGGCCCAGGGTTAGGGTTTTAGGCTCAGGGCCAGGGCCCAGGTTTAAGGTTTTTGGCTCAGGACCAGGGCCCAGGGTTAGGATTTTAGGCTCAGGGCCAGGGCCCAGGGTTAGGGTTGTAGTCTCAGGGCCAGGGCCCAGGGTTAGGGGTTTAGGCTCAGGGGCAGTGCCTAGGGATATTGTTTTAGGCTCAGGGGCAGGGCCTAGGGATATTTTTTTAGGCTCAGGGCCAGGGCCCAGGGTTCGGGTTTTAGGCTCAGGGCCAGGGCCTAGGGTTAGGGTTTTAGGCTCAGGGCCCAGGGTTAGGGTTGTTTTAGAGTCAGGGCCCAGGGTTAGGGTTGTTTTAGGGTCAGAGCCCAGGGTTAAGGTTGTTTCAGGGTCAGGGCCCAGAGTTAGGGTTGTTTCAGGGTCAGGGCCCAGGGTTAGGGTTGTTTTAAAGTCAGGGTCCAGGGTTAGGGTTGTTTTAGGGTTAGGGCCCAGGGTTAGGGTTGTTTTAGGGTCAGGGCCAGGGCCCAGGGTTAGCGTTGTTTTAGGGTCAGTGCCAGGGCCCAGGGTTAGGGTTGTTTTAGGGTCAGGGCCAGGGCCCAAAGTTAGGGTTGTTTTAGGGTCAGGGCCCAGGGCTATGGTTGTTTTACTGTCAGGGCCCAGGATTAGGGTTGTTTTAGGGTCAGGGCCCAGGGTTAGGGTTGTTTTAGGGTCCGGGCCCAGGGTTAGGGTTGTTTTAGTGTCAGGGCCCAGGGTTAGGGTTGTTTTAGGGTCAGGGTCTAGGGTTATCGTTCTCTTAGGTTTAGGGCCCAGGGTTAGGGTTTTAGGCTCAGGGCCAGGGCCCAGGGTTAGGGTTTTAGGCTCAGGGCCAGGGCCCAGGGTTGGGGTTTCAGGCTCAGGGCCCGAGCCCAAGGTTAGGGTTTTTGGCTCAGGGCCAGGGCCCAGGGTTTGGGTTTTAGGCTCATGGCCAGGGCCGAGGGTTAAGGTTTTAGGCTCAGGGACAGGGTCCATTGTTAGGGTTTTAGTCTCAGGGCCAGGGACCAGAGATAGGGTTTTAGGCTCAGGGCCAGGGCCCAGGTTTAGGGTTTTAGGGTCAGGGCCCAGGGTTAGGGTTGTTTGAGGGTCAGGGCCCAGGTTTAGGGTTGTTTTATTGTCAGGGCCCAGGGTTAGGGTTGTTTCAGGGTCAGGGCCCAGGGTTAGGGTGGTTTCAGGGTCAGGGTGCAGGGTTAGTGTTGTTTCAGGGTCAGGGCCCAGGGGTAAGGTTATTTTAGGGTCAGGGCCCAGGGTTAGGTTTGTTTTAGGGTTAGGGCCCAGGGTTAGGGTTTTAGGCTCAGGGCCAGGGCCCAGGGTTAGCGTTTTAGGCTCAGGGCCAGGGCCCAGGGTTGGGCTTTCAGGCTCAGGGCCAGGGCCCAGGGTTAGGGTTTTAGGCTCAGGGCCAGGGCCCAGGTTTAAGGTTTTTGGCTCAGGACCAGGGCCCAGGGTTAGGATTTTAGGCTCAGGGCCAGGGCCCAGGGTTAGGGTTGTAGGCTCAGGGCCAGGGCCCAGGGTTAGGGGTTTAGGCTCAGGGGCAGTGCCTAGGGATATTGTTTTAGGCTCAGGGGCAGGGCCTAGGGATATTTTTTTAGGCTCAGGGCCAGGGCCCAGGGTTCGGGTTTTAGGCTCAGGGCCAGGGCCTAGGGTTAGGGTTTTAGGCTCAGGGCCCAGGGTTAGGGTTGTTTTAGAGTCAGGGCCCAGGGTTAGGGTTGTTTTAGGGTCAGAGCCCAGGGTTAAGGTTGTTTCAGGGTCAGGGCCCAGAGTTAGGGTTGTTTCAGGGTCAGGGCCCAGGGTTAGGGTTGTTTTAAAGTCAGGGTCCAGGGTTAGGGTTGTTTTAGGGTTAGGGCCCAGGGTTAGGGTTGTTTTAGGGTCAGGGCCAGGGCCCAGGGTTAGCGTTGTTTTAGGGTCAGTGCCAGGGCCCAGGGTTAGGGTTGTTTTAGGGTCAGGGCCAGGGCCCAAAGTTAGGGTTGTTTTAGGGTCAGGGCCCAGGGCTATGGTTGTTTTACTGTCAGGGCCCAGGATTAGGGTTGTTTTAGGGTCAGGGCCCAGGGTTAGGGTTGTTTTAAAGTCAGGGTCCAGGGTTAGGGTTGTTTTAGGGTTAGGGCCCAGGGTTAGGGTTTTAGGGTCTGGGTCAGGGCCCTGGGTTAGGGTTTTAGGCTCAGGGCCAGGTCCCAGGGTTAGGGTTTTAGGCTCAGGGCCAGGGCCCAGGGTTAGGGTTTTAGGCTCAGGGGCAGGGCCCCGGGATAGGGTTTTAGGCTCAGGGCCAAGGCCCAGAGTTAGGGCTTTAGGCTCAGGTCCAGGGCCCAGGGATTGGGTTTTAGGCTCAGGGCGCAGGGTTAGGGCTGTTTTAGGGTCAGGGCCCAGGGTTAGGGTTGTTTCAGGGTCAGGGCCCAGGGTTAGGTTTGTTTCAGGGTCAGGGCCCAGGGTTATGGTTGTTTCAGGGTCAGGGCCCAGGGTTAGGGTTGTTTCAGGGTCAGGGCCCAGGGTTAGGGTTGTTTTAGGGTCAGGGCCCAGGGTTAGGGTTGTTTTAGGGTCAGGGCCCAGGGTTAGGGTTGTTTTAGGGTCAGGGCCCAGGTTTAGGGTTGTTTTAGGGTCAGGGCCCAGGTTTAGGGTTGTTTTAGGGTCAGGGCCCAGGGTTAGGGTTGTTTTAGGGTCAGGGCCAGGGCCCAGGGTTAGGGTTGTTTCAGGGTCAGGGCTCTGGGTTAGGTTTGTTTCAGAGTCAGGGCCCAGGGTTAGGGTTGTTTCAGGGTCAGGGCCCAGGGTTAGGGTTGTTTCAGGGTCAGGGCCCAGTGTTAGGGTTGTTTCAGGGTCAGGGCCCAGGGTTAGGGTTGTTTAAGCGTCAGGGCCCAGGGTTAGGGTTGTTTCAGGGTGAGGGCCCAGGGTTAGGGTTGTTTTAGGGTCAGGGCAGTGCCCAGGGTTAGGGTTGTTTTAGGGTCAGGGCCAGGGCCCAGGGGTAGGGTTGTTTTAGGGTCAGGGCCAGGGCCCAGCGTTAGGGTTGTTTTAGGGTCAGGGCCAGGGCCCAGGGTTAGGGTTGTTTTAGGGTCAGGGCCAGGGCCCAGGATTATGGTTGTTTTAGGGTCAGGGCCCAGGGTTAGGGTTGTTTTAGGGTCAGGGTCCATGGTTAGGGTTGTTTTAGAGTCAGGGCCCAGGGTTAGGTTTGTTTCAGGGTCAGGGCACAGGGTTAGGTTTGTTTCAGGGTCTGGGCCCGGGGTTAGGGTTGTTTCAGGGTCAGGGCCCAGGGTTAGGGTTGTTTTAGGGTCAGGGCCCAAGGTTAGGTTTGTTTTAGGGTCAGGGCCCAGGGTTAGGGTTGTTTTAGGGTCATGGCCCTGGGTTATGGTTGTTTTAGGGTTAGGGCCCAGGGTTAGTGTTTTAGGCTCAGGGTCAGGGCCCAGGGTTAGGGTTTAGGCTCAGGGCCAGGGCCCAGGGTTGGGGTTTCAGGCTCAGGGCCAGAGCCCAAGGTTAGGGTTTTAGGCTGAGGGCCAGGGCCCAGGGTTAGGGTTTTTGGCTCAGGGCCAAGGCCCAGGGTTAGGGTTATAGGCTCCGGGTCAGTGCCCAGGGATTGGGTTTTAGGCTCAGGGCCAGGGCCCAGGGATAGGGTTGTAGGCTCAGGGCCAGGGCCCAGGGATAGGGTTTTAGGCTCAGGGTCAGGGCCCAGGATTAGGGTTTTAGGCTCAGGGCCAGGGCCCAGGGTTAGGGTTTTAGAGTCAGGGTCGGGTCCCTGGGTTAGGGTTGTTTCAGGGTCAGTGCCGGTGCCCAGGGGTAGGGTTGTTTTAGGGTCAGGGCCCAGGGTTAGGGTTGTTTTAGGGTCAGGGCCCAGGTTTAGGGTTGTTTTAGGGTTAGGGCCCAGGGTTAGGGTTGTTTTAGGGTCAGGGACAGGGCCCAGGGTTAGCGTTGTTTTCGGGTCAGGGCCAGGGCCCAGGGTTAGGGTTGTTGTAGGGTCAGGGCTAGGGCCCAAAGTTAGGGTTGTTTTAGGTTCAGGGCCCAGGGTTAGGATTGTTTTAGGGTCAGGGCCCAGGGTTAGTGTTGTTTTAGTGTCAGGGCCCAGGGTTAGGGTTGTTTCAGGATCAGGGCCCTGGGTTAGGGTTGTTTCAGGGTCAGGGCCCAGGGTTAGGGTTGTTTCAGGGTCAGGGCCCAGGGTTAGGGTTGTTTTAGGGTCAGGGCAGGGCCCAGGGTTAGGGTTGTTTTAGGGTCAGGGCCAGGGCCCAGGGTTAGGGTGGTTTCAGGGTCAGGGTCCAGGGTTAGTGTTGTTTCTGGGTCAGGGCCCAGGGGTAGGGTTATTTTAGGGTCAGGGCCCAGGGTTAGGTTTGTTTTAGGGTTAGGGCCCAGGGTTAGGGTTTTAGGCTCAGGGCCAGGGCCCAGGGTTAGCGTTTTAGGCTCAGGGCCAGGGCCCAGGGTTGGGCTTTCAGGCTCAGGGCCAGGGCCCAGGGTTAGGGTTTTAGGCTCAGGGCCAGGGCCCAGGTTTAAGGTTTTTGGCTCAGGACCAGGGCCCAGGGTTAGGATTTTAGGCTCAGGGCCAGGGCCCAGGGTTAGGGTTGTAGTCTCAGGGCCAGGGCCCAGGGTTAGGGGTTTAGGCTCAGGGGCAGTGCCTAGGGATATTGTTTTAGGCTCAGGGGCAGGGCCTAGGGATATTTTTTTAGGCTCAGGGCCAGGGCCCAGGGTTCGGGTTTTAGGCTCAGGGCCAGGGCCTAGGGTTAGGGTTTTAGGCTCAGGGCCCAGGGTTAGGGTTGTTTTAGAGTCAGGGCCCAGGGTTAGGGTTGTTTTAGGGTCAGAGCCCAGGGTTAAGGTTGTTTCAGGGTCAGGGCCCAGAGTTAGGGTTGTTTCAGGGTCAGGGCCCAGGGTTAGGGTTGTTTTAAAGTCAGGGTCCAGGGTTAGGGTTGTTTTAGGGTTAGGGCCCAGGGTTAGGGTTGTTTTAGGGTCAGGGCCAGGGCCCAGGGTTAGGGTTGTTTTAGGGTCAGGGCCAGGGCCCAAAGTTAGGGTTGTTTTAGGGTCAGGGCCCAGGGCTATGGTTGTTTTACTGTCAGGGCCCAGGATTAGGGTTGTTTTAGGGTCAGGGCCCAGGGTTAGGGTTGTTTTAAAGTCAGGGTCCAGGGTTAGGGTTGTTTTAGGGTTAGGGCCCAGGGTTAGGGTTTTAGGGTCTGGGTCAGGGCCCTGGGTTAGGGTTTTAGGCTCAGGGCCAGGTCCCAGGGTTAGGGTTTTAGGCTCAGGGCCAGGGCCCAGGGTTAGGGTTTTAGGCTCAGGGGCAGGGCCCCGGGATAGGGTTTTAGGCTCAGGGCCAAGGCCCAGAGTTAGGGCTTTAGGCTCAGGTCCAGGGCCCAGGGATTGGGTTTTAGGCTCAGGGCGCAGGGTTAGGGCTGTTTTAGGGTCAGGGCCCAGGGTTAGGGTTGTTTCAGGGTCAGGGCCCAGGGTTAGGTTTGTTTCAGGGTCAGGGCCCAGGGTTATGGTTGTTTCAGGGTCAGGGCCCAGGGTTAGGGTTGTTTCAGGGTCAGGGCCCAGGGTTAGGGTTGTTTTAGGGTCAGGGCCCAGGGTTAGGGTTGTTTTAGGGTCAGGGCCCAGGGTTAGGGTTGTTTTAGGGTCAGGGCCCAGGTTTAGGGTTGTTTTAGGGTCAGGGCCCAGGTTTAGGGTTGTTTTAGGGTCAGGGCCCAGGGTTAGGGTTGTTTTAGGGTCAGGGCCAGGGCCCAGGGTTAGGGTTGTTTCAGGGTCAGGGCTCTGGGTTAGGTTTGTTTCAGAGTCAGGGCCCAGGGTTAGGGTTGTTTCAGGGTCAGGGCCCAGGGTTAGGGTTGTTTCAGGGTCAGGGCCCAGTGTTAGGGTTGTTTCAGGGTCAGGGCCCAGGGTTAGGGTTGTTTAAGCGTCAGGGCCCAGGGTTAGGGTTGTTTCAGGGTGAGGGCCCAGGGTTAGGGTTGTTTTAGGGTCAGGGCAGTGCCCAGGGTTAGGGTTGTTTTAGGGTCAGGGCCAGGGCCCAGGGGTAGGGTTGTTTTAGGGTCAGGGCCAGGGCCCAGCGTTAGGGTTGTTTTAGGGTCAGGGCCAGGGCCCAGGGTTAGGGTTGTTTTAGGGTCAGGGCCAGGGCCCAGGATTATGGTTGTTTTAGGGTCAGGGCCCAGGGTTAGGGTTGTTTTAGGGTCAGGGTCCATGGTTAGGGTTGTTTTAGAGTCAGGGCCCAGGGTTAGGTTTGTTTCAGGGTCAGGGCACAGGGTTAGGTTTGTTTCAGGGTCTGGGCCCGGGGTTAGGGTTGTTTCAGGGTCAGGGCCCAGGGTTAGGGTTGTTTTAGGGTCAGGGCCCAAGGTTAGGTTTGTTTTAGGGTCAGGGCCCAGGGTTAGGGTTGTTTTAGGGTCATGGCCCTGGGTTATGGTTGTTTTAGGGTTAGGGCCCAGGGTTAGTGTTTTAGGCTCAGGGTCAGGGCCCAGGGTTAGGGTTTAGGCTCAGGGCCAGGGCCCAGGGTTGGGGTTTCAGGCTCAGGGCCAGAGCCCAAGGTTAGGGTTTTAGGCTGAGGGCCAGGGCCCAGGGTTAGGGTTTTTGGCTCAGGGCCAAGGCCCAGGGTTAGGGTTATAGGCTCCGGGTCAGTGCCCAGGGATTGGGTTTTAGGCTCAGGGCCAGGGCCCAGGGATAGGGTTGTAGGCTCAGGGCCAGGGCCCAGGGATAGGGTTTTAGGCTCAGGGTCAGGGCCCAGGATTAGGGTTTTAGGCTCAGGGCCAGGGCCCAGGGTTAGGGTTTTAGAGTCAGGGTCGGGTCCCTGGGTTAGGGTTGTTTCAGGGTCAGTGCCGGTGCCCAGGGGTAGGGTTGTTTTAGGGTCAGGGCCCAGGGTTAGGGTTGTTTTAGGGTCAGGGCCCAGGTTTAGGGTTGTTTTAGGGTTAGGGCCCAGGGTTAGGGTTGTTTTAGGGTCAGGGACAGGGCCCAGGGTTAGCGTTGTTTTCGGGTCAGGGCCAGGGCCCAGGGTTAGGGTTGTTGTAGGGTCAGGGCTAGGGCCCAAAGTTAGGGTTGTTTTAGGTTCAGGGCCCAGGGTTAGGATTGTTTTAGGGTCAGGGCCCAGGGTTAGTGTTGTTTTAGTGTCAGGGCCCAGGGTTAGGGTTGTTTCAGGATCAGGGCCCTGGGTTAGGGTTGTTTCAGGGTCAGGGCCCAGGGTTAGGGTTGTTTCAGGGTCAGGGCCCAGGGTTAGGGTTGTTTTAGGGTCAGGGCAGGGCCCAGGGTTAGGGTTGTTTTAGGGTCAGGGCCAGGGCCCAGGGTTAGGGTGGTTTCAGGGTCAGGGTCCAGGGTTAGTGTTGTTTCTGGGTCAGGGCCCAGGGGTAGGGTTATTTTAGGGTCAGGGCCCAGGGTTAGGTTTGTTTTAGGGTTAGGGCCCAGGGTTAGGGTTTTAGGCTCAGGGCCAGGGCCCAGGGTTAGCGTTTTAGGCTCAGGGCCAGGGCCCAGGGTTGGGCTTTCAGGCTCAGGGCCAGGGCCCAGGGTTAGGGTTTTAGGCTCAGGGCCAGGGCCCAGGTTTAAGGTTTTTGGCTCAGGACCAGGGCCCAGGGTTAGGATTTTAGGCTCAGGGCCAGGGCCCAGGGTTAGGGTTGTAGTCTCAGGGCCAGGGCCCAGGGTTAGGGGTTTAGGCTCAGGGGCAGTGCCTAGGGATATTGTTTTAGGCTCAGGGGCAGGGCCTAGGGATATTTTTTTAGGCTCAGGGCCAGGGCCCAGGGTTCGGGTTTTAGGCTCAGGGCCAGGGCCTAGGGTTAGGGTTTTAGGCTCAGGGCCCAGGGTTAGGGTTGTTTTAGAGTCAGGGCCCAGGGTTAGGGTTGTTTTAGGGTCAGAGCCCAGGGTTAAGGTTGTTTCAGGGTCAGGGCCCAGAGTTAGGGTTGTTTCAGGGTCAGGGCCCAGGGTTAGGGTTGTTTTAAAGTCAGGGTCCAGGGTTAGGGTTGTTTTAGGGTTAGGGCCCAGGGTTAGGGTTGTTTTAGGGTCAGGGCCAGGGCCCAGGGTTAGGGTTGTTTTAGGGTCAGGGCCAGGGCCCAAAGTTAGGGTTGTTTTAGGGTCAGGGCCCAGGGCTATGGTTGTTTTACTGTCAGGGCCCAGGATTAGGGTTGTTTTAGGGTCAGGGCCCAGGGTTAGGGTTGTTTTAAAGTCAGGGTCCAGGGTTAGGGTTGTTTTAGGGTTAGGGCCCAGGGTTAGGGTTTTAGGGTCTGGGTCAGGGCCCTGGGTTAGGGTTTTAGGCTCAGGGCCAGGTCCCAGGGTTAGGGTTTTAGGCTCAGGGCCAGGGCCCAGGGTTAGGGTTTTAGGCTCAGGGGCAGGGCCCCGGGATAGGGTTTTAGGCTCAGGGCCAAGGCCCAGAGTTAGGGCTTTAGGCTCAGGTCCAGGGCCCAGGGATTGGGTTTTAGGCTCAGGGCGCAGGGTTAGGGCTGTTTTAGGGTCAGGGCCCAGGGTTAGGGTTGTTTCAGGGTCAGGGCCCAGGGTTAGGTTTGTTTCAGGGTCAGGGCCCAGGGTTATGGTTGTTTCAGGGTCAGGGCCCAGGGTTAGGGTTGTTTCAGGGTCAGGGCCCAGGGTTAGGGTTGTTTTAGGGTCAGGGCCCAGGGTTAGGGTTGTTTTAGGGTCAGGGCCCAGGGTTAGGGTTGTTTTAGGGTCAGGGCCCAGGTTTAGGGTTGTTTTAGGGTCAGGGCCCAGGTTTAGGGTTGTTTTAGGGTCAGGGCCCAGGGTTAGGGTTGTTTTAGGGTCAGGGCCAGGGCCCAGGGTTAGGGTTGTTTCAGGGTCAGGGCTCTGGGTTAGGTTTGTTTCAGAGTCAGGGCCCAGGGTTAGGGTTGTTTCAGGGTCAGGGCCCAGGGTTAGGGTTGTTTCAGGGTCAGGGCCCAGTGTTAGGGTTGTTTCAGGGTCAGGGCCCAGGGTTAGGGTTGTTTAAGCGTCAGGGCCCAGGGTTAGGGTTGTTTCAGGGTGAGGGCCCAGGGTTAGGGTTGTTTTAGGGTCAGGGCAGTGCCCAGGGTTAGGGTTGTTTTAGGGTCAGGGCCAGGGCCCAGGGGTAGGGTTGTTTTAGGGTCAGGGCCAGGGCCCAGCGTTAGGGTTGTTTTAGGGTCAGGGCCAGGGCCCAGGGTTAGGGTTGTTTTAGGGTCAGGGCCAGGGCCCAGGATTATGGTTGTTTTAGGGTCAGGGCCCAGGGTTAGGGTTGTTTTAGGGTCAGGGTCCATGGTTAGGGTTGTTTTAGAGTCAGGGCCCAGGGTTAGGTTTGTTTCAGGGTCAGGGCACAGGGTTAGGTTTGTTTCAGGGTCTGGGCCCGGGGTTAGGGTTGTTTCAGGGTCAGGGCCCAGGGTTAGGGTTGTTTTAGGGTCAGGGCCCAAGGTTAGGTTTGTTTTAGGGTCAGGGCCCAGGGTTAGGGTTGTTTTAGGGTCATGGCCCTGGGTTATGGTTGTTTTAGGGTTAGGGCCCAGGGTTAGTGTTTTAGGCTCAGGGTCAGGGCCCAGGGTTAGGGTTTAGGCTCAGGGCCAGGGCCCAGGGTTGGGGTTTCAGGCTCAGGGCCAGAGCCCAAGGTTAGGGTTTTAGGCTGAGGGCCAGGGCCCAGGGTTAGGGTTTTTGGCTCAGGGCCAGGGCCCAGGGTTAGGGTTATAGGCTCCGGGTCAGTGCCCAGGGATTGGGTTTTAGGCTCAGGGCCAGGGCCCAGGGATAGGGTTGTAGGCTCAGGGCCAGGGCCCAGGGATAGGGTTTTAGGCTCAGGGTCAGGGCCCAGGATTAGGGTTTTAGGCTCAGGGCCAGGGCCCAGGGTTAGGGTTTTAGAGTCAGGGTCGGGTCCCTGGGTTAGGGTTGTTTCAGGGTCAGTGCCGGTGCCCAGGGGTAGGGTTGTTTTAGGGTCAGGGCCCAGGGTTAGGGTTGTTTTAGGGTCAGGGCCCAGGTTTAGGGTTGTTTTAGGGTTAGGGCCCAGGGTTAGGGTTGTTTTAGGGTCAGGGACAGGGCCCAGGGTTAGCGTTGTTTTCGGGTCAGGGCCAGGGCCCAGGGTTAGGGTTGTTGTAGGGTCAGGGCTAGGGCCCAAAGTTAGGGTTGTTTTAGGTTCAGGGCCCAGGGTTAGGATTGTTTTAGGGTCAGGGCCCAGGGTTAGTGTTGTTTTAGTGTCAGGGCCCAGGGTTAGGGTTGTTTCAGGATCAGGGCCCTGGGTTAGGGTTGTTTCAGGGTCAGGGCCCAGGGTTAGGGTTGTTTCAGGGTCAGGGCCCAGGGTTAGGGTTGTTTTAGGGTCAGGGCAGGGCCCAGGGTTAGGGTTGTTTTAGGGTCAGGGCCAGGGCCCAGGGTTAGGGTGGTTTCAGGGTCAGGGTCCAGGGTTAGTGTTGTTTCTGGGTCAGGGCCCAGGGGTAGGGTTATTTTAGGGTCAGGGCCCAGGGTTAGGTTTGTTTTAGGGTTAGGGCCCAGGGTTAGGGTTTTAGGCTCAGGGCCAGGGCCCAGGGTTAGCGTTTTAGGCTCAGGGCCAGGGCCCAGGGTTGGGCTTTCAGGCTCAGGGCCAGGGCCCAGGGTTAGGGTTTTAGGCTCAGGGCCAGGGCCCAGGTTTAAGGTTTTTGGCTCAGGACCAGGGCCCAGGGTTAGGATTTTAGGCTCAGGGCCAGGGCCCAGGGTTAGGGTTGTAGTCTCAGGGCCAGGGCCCAGGGTTAGGGGTTTAGGCTCAGGGGCAGTGCCTAGGGATATTGTTTTAGGCTCAGGGGCAGGGCCTAGGGATATTTTTTTAGGCTCAGGGCCAGGGCCCAGGGTTCGGGTTTTAGGCTCAGGGCCAGGGCCTAGGGTTAGGGTTTTAGGCTCAGGGCCCAGGGTTAGGGTTGTTTTAGAGTCAGGGCCCAGGGTTAGGGTTGTTTTAGGGTCAGAGCCCAGGGTTAAGGTTGTTTCAGGGTCAGGGCCCAGAGTTAGGGTTGTTTCAGGGTCAGGGCCCAGGGTTAGGGTTGTTTTAAAGTCAGGGTCCAGGGTTAGGGTTGTTTTAGGGTTAGGGCCCAGGGTTAGGGTTGTTTTAGGGTCAGGGCCAGGGCCCAGGGTTAGCGTTGTTTTAGGGTCAGTGCCAGGGCCCAGGGTTAGGGTTGTTTTAGGGTCAGGGCCAGGGCCCAAAGTTAGGGTTGTTTTAGGGTCAGGGCCCAGGGCTATGGTTGTTTTACTGTCAGGGCCCAGGATTAGGGTTGTTTTAGGGTCAGGGCCCAGGGTTAGGGTTGTTTTAAAGTCAGGGTCCAGGGTTAGGGTTGTTTTAGGGTTAGGGCCCAGGGTTAGGGTTTTAGGGTCTGGGTCAGGGCCCTGGGTTAGGGTTTTAGGCTCAGGGCCAGGTCCCAGGGTTAGGGTTTTAGGCTCAGGGCCAGGGCCCAGGGTTAGGGTTTTAGGCTCAGGGGCAGGGCCCCGGGATAGGGTTTTAGGCTCAGGGCCAAGTCCCAGAGTTAGGGCTTTAGGCTCAGGTCCAGGGCCCAGGGATTGGGTTTTAGGCTCAGGGCGCAGGGTTAGGGCTGTTTTAGGGTCAGGGCCCAGGGTTAGGGTTGTTTCAGGGTCAGGGCCCAGGGTTAGGTTTGTTTCAGGGTCAGGGCCCAGGGTTAGGATTGTTTCAGGGTCAGGGCCTAGGGTTAGGGTTGTTTCTGGGTCAGGGCCCAGGGTTAGGGTTGTTTCTGGGTCAGGGCCCAGGGATAGGGTTGTTTCAGGGTCAGGGCCCAGGGATAGGTTTGTTTCAGGGTCAGGGCCCAGGGTTAGGTTTGTTTCAGGGTCAGGGCCCAGGGTTAGGGTTGTTTCAGGGTCAGGGCCCAGGGTTAGGGTTGTTTCAGGGTCAGGGCCCAGGGTTAGGGTTGTTTTAGGGTCAGGGCCCAGGGTTAGGGTTGTTTTAGGGTCAGGGCCCAGGGTTAGGGTTGTTTTAGGGTCAGGGCCCAGGTTTAGGGTTGTTTTAGGGTCAGGGCCCAGGTTTAGGGTTGTTTTAGGGTCAGGGCCCAGGGTTAGGGTTGTTTTAGGGTCAGGGCCAGGGCCCAGGGTTAGGGTTGTTTCAGGGTCAGGGCTCTGGGTTAGGTTTGTTTCAGAGTCAGGGCCCAGGGTTAGGGTTGTTTCAGGGTCAGGGCCCAGGGTTAGGGTTGTTTCAGGGTCAGGGCCCAGTGTTAGGGTTGTTTCAGGGTCAGGGCCCAGGGTTAGGGTTGTTTAAGGGTCAGGGCCCAGGGTTAGGGTTGTTTCAGGGTGAGGGCCCAGGGTTAGGGTTGTTTTAGGGTCAGGGCAGTGCCCAGGGTTAGGGTTGTTTTAGGGTCAGGGCCAGGGCCCAGGGGTAGGGTTGTTTTAGGGTCAGGGCCAGGGCCCAGCGTTAGGGTTGTTTTAGGGTCAGGGCCAGGGCCCAGGGTTAGGGTTGTTTTAGGGTCAGGGCCAGGGCCCAGGATTATGGTTGTTTTAGGGTCAGGGCCCAGGGTTAGGGTTGTTTCAGGGTCAGTGCCCAGGGTTAGGGTTGTTTTAGGGTCCGGGCCCAGGGTTAGGGTTGTTTTAGGGTCAGGGCCCAGGGTTAGGGTTGTTTTAGGGTCATGGCCCTGTGTTATGGTTGTTTTAGGTTTAGGGCCCAGGGTTAGGGTTTTAGGCTCAGGGCCAGGGCCCATGGTTAGGGTTTAGGCTCAGGGCCAGGGCCCTGGGTTGGGGTTTCAGGCTCAGGGCCAGAGCCCAAGGTTAGGGTTTTGGGCTCAGGGCCAGGGCCCAGGGTTAGGGTTTTAGGCTCAGGGCCAGGGCCCAGGGTTAGGGTTTTAGGCTCAGGGCCAGGGCCCAGGGATAGGGTTTTAGGCTCAGGGCCAGGGCCCAGGGTTAGGGTTTTAGGCTCAGGGCCCAGGGTTAGGGTTGTTTTAGAGTCAGGGCCCAGGGTTAGGGTTGTTTTAGGGTCAGGGCCCAGGGTTAGTGTTGTTTCACGATCAGGGCCCAGGGTTAGGGTTGTTTTAGGGTCAGAGCACAGGGTTAGGCTTGTTTTAAGGTCAGGGCCCAGAGTTAGGGTTGTTTTAGGGTCAGGGCTCAGGGTTAGGGTTGTTTTATGGTCAGGGCCCTGGGTTAGGGTTGTTTAAGGGTCAGGGCCCAGGGTTAGGTTTCTTTTAGGGTCAGGGCCCAGGGTTAGTGTTGTTTTAGGGTCAGGGCCCAGGGTTAGGGTTGTTTTAGGGTCAGGGCCAAGGGTTGGGGTTGTTTTAGGGTCAGGGACCACGGTTAGGGTTTTAGGGTAATGGCCAGGTCCCAGGGTTAGGGTTTTAGGGTAAGGGCCAGGGCCCAGGGTTAGGGTTTTAGGCTCAGGGCCAGGGCCCAGGGTTTGGGTTTTAGGCTCACGGCCAGGGACCAGGGTTAGGGTTGTAGTCTCAGGGCCAGGGCCCAGGGTTAGGGGTTTAGGCTCAGGGGCAGTGCCTAGGGATATTGTTTTAGGCTCAGGGGCAGGGCCTAGGGATATTTTTTTAGGCTCAGGGCCAGGGCCCAGGGTTCGGGTTTTAGGCTCAGGGCCAGGGCCTAGGGTTAGGGTTTTAGGCTCAGGGCCCAGGGTTAGGGTTGTTTTAGAGTCAGGGCCCAGGGTTAGGGTTGTTTTAGGGTCAGAGCCCAGGGTTAAGGTTGTTTCAGGGTCAGGGCCCAGAGTTAGGGTTGTTTCAGGGTCAGGGCCCAGGGTTAGGGTTGTTTTAAAGTCAGGGTCCAGGGTTAGGGTTGTTTTAGGGTTAGGGCCCAGGGTTAGGGTTGTTTTAGGGTCAGGGCCAGGGCCCAGGGTTAGGGTTGTTTTAGGGTCAGGGCCAGGGCCCAAAGTTAGGGTTGTTTTAGGGTCAGGGCCCAGGGCTATGGTTGTTTTACTGTCAGGGCCCAGGATTAGGGTTGTTTTAGGGTCAGGGCCCAGGGTTAGGGTTGTTTTAAAGTCAGGGTCCAGGGTTAGGGTTGTTTTAGGGTTAGGGCCCAGGGTTAGGGTTTTAGGGTCTGGGTCAGGGCCCTGGGTTAGGGTTTTAGGCTCAGGGCCAGGTCCCAGGGTTAGGGTTTTAGGCTCAGGGCCAGGGCCCAGGGTTAGGGTTTTAGGCTCAGGGGCAGGGCCCCGGGATAGGGTTTTAGGCTCAGGGCCAAGGCCCAGAGTTAGGGCTTTAGGCTCAGGTCCAGGGCCCAGGGATTGGGTTTTAGGCTCAGGGCGCAGGGTTAGGGCTGTTTTAGGGTCAGGGCCCAGGGTTAGGGTTGTTTCAGGGTCAGGGCCCAGGGTTAGGTTTGTTTCAGGGTCAGGGCCCAGGGTTATGGTTGTTTCAGGGTCAGGGCCCAGGGTTAGGGTTGTTTCAGGGTCAGGGCCCAGGGTTAGGGTTGTTTTAGGGTCAGGGCCCAGGGTTAGGGTTGTTTTAGGGTCAGGGCCCAGGGTTAGGGTTGTTTTAGGGTCAGGGCCCAGGTTTAGGGTTGTTTTAGGGTCAGGGCCCAGGTTTAGGGTTGTTTTAGGGTCAGGGCCCAGGGTTAGGGTTGTTTTAGGGTCAGGGCCAGGGCCCAGGGTTAGGGTTGTTTCAGGGTCAGGGCTCTGGGTTAGGTTTGTTTCAGAGTCAGGGCCCAGGGTTAGGGTTGTTTCAGGGTCAGGGCCCAGGGTTAGGGTTGTTTCAGGGTCAGGGCCCAGTGTTAGGGTTGTTTCAGGGTCAGGGCCCAGGGTTAGGGTTGTTTAAGCGTCAGGGCCCAGGGTTAGGGTTGTTTCAGGGTGAGGGCCCAGGGTTAGGGTTGTTTTAGGGTCAGGGCAGTGCCCAGGGTTAGGGTTGTTTTAGGGTCAGGGCCAGGGCCCAGGGGTAGGGTTGTTTTAGGGTCAGGGCCAGGGCCCAGCGTTAGGGTTGTTTTAGGGTCAGGGCCAGGGCCCAGGGTTAGGGTTGTTTTAGGGTCAGGGCCAGGGCCCAGGATTATGGTTGTTTTAGGGTCAGGGCCCAGGGTTAGGGTTGTTTTAGGGTCAGGGTCCATGGTTAGGGTTGTTTTAGAGTCAGGGCCCAGGGTTAGGTTTGTTTCAGGGTCAGGGCACAGGGTTAGGTTTGTTTCAGGGTCTGGGCCCGGGGTTAGGGTTGTTTCAGGGTCAGGGCCCAGGGTTAGGGTTGTTTTAGGGTCAGGGCCCAAGGTTAGGTTTGTTTTAGGGTCAGGGCCCAGGGTTAGGGTTGTTTTAGGGTCATGGCCCTGGGTTATGGTTGTTTTAGGGTTAGGGCCCAGGGTTAGTGTTTTAGGCTCAGGGTCAGGGCCCAGGGTTAGGGTTTAGGCTCAGGGCCAGGGCCCAGGGTTGGGGTTTCAGGCTCAGGGCCAGAGCCCAAGGTTAGGGTTTTAGGCTGAGGGCCAGGGCCCAGGGTTAGGGTTTTTGGCTCAGGGCCAAGGCCCAGGGTTAGGGTTATAGGCTCCGGGTCAGTGCCCAGGGATTGGGTTTTAGGCTCAGGGCCAGGGCCCAGGGATAGGGTTGTAGGCTCAGGGCCAGGGCCCAGGGATAGGGTTTTAGGCTCAGGGTCAGGGCCCAGGATTAGGGTTTTAGGCTCAGGGCCAGGGCCCAGGGTTAGGGTTTTAGAGTCAGGGTCGGGTCCCTGGGTTAGGGTTGTTTCAGGGTCAGTGCCGGTGCCCAGGGGTAGGGTTGTTTTAGGGTCAGGGCCCAGGGTTAGGGTTGTTTTAGGGTCAGGGCCCAGGTTTAGGGTTGTTTTAGGGTTAGGGCCCAGGGTTAGGGTTGTTTTAGGGTCAGGGACAGGGCCCAGGGTTAGCGTTGTTTTCGGGTCAGGGCCAGGGCCCAGGGTTAGGGTTGTTGTAGGGTCAGGGCTAGGGCCCAAAGTTAGGGTTGTTTTAGGTTCAGGGCCCAGGGTTAGGATTGTTTTAGGGTCAGGGCCCAGGGTTAGTGTTGTTTTAGTGTCAGGGCCCAGGGTTAGGGTTGTTTCAGGATCAGGGCCCTGGGTTAGGGTTGTTTCAGGGTCAGGGCCCAGGGTTAGGGTTGTTTCAGGGTCAGGGCCCAGGGTTAGGGTTGTTTTAGGGTCAGGGCAGGGCCCAGGGTTAGGGTTGTTTTAGGGTCAGGGCCAGGGCCCAGGGTTAGGGTGGTTTCAGGGTCAGGGTCCAGGGTTAGTGTTGTTTCTGGGTCAGGGCCCAGGGGTAGGGTTATTTTAGGGTCAGGGCCCAGGGTTAGGTTTGTTTTAGGGTTAGGGCCCAGGGTTAGGGTTTTAGGCTCAGGGCCAGGGCCCAGGGTTAGCGTTTTAGGCTCAGGGCCAGGGCCCAGGGTTGGGCTTTCAGGCTCAGGGCCAGGGCCCAGGGTTAGGGTTTTAGGCTCAGGGCCAGGGCCCAGGTTTAAGGTTTTTGGCTCAGGGCCAGGGCCCAGGGTTAGGATTTTAGGCTCAGGGCCAGGGCCCAGGGTTAGGGTTGTAGTCTCAGGGCCAGGGCCCAGGGTTAGGGGTTTAGGCTCAGGGGCAGTGCCTAGGGATATTGTTTTAGGCTCAGGGGCAGGGCCTAGGGATATTTTTTTAGGCTCAGGGCCAGGGCCCAGGGTTCGGGTTTTAGGCTCAGGGCCAGGGCCTAGGGTTAGGGTTTTAGGCTCAGGGCCCAGGGTTAGGGTTGTTTTAGAGTCAGGGCCCAGGGTTAGGGTTGTTTTAGGGTCAGAGCCCAGGGTTAAGGTTGTTTCAGGGTCAGGGCCCAGAGTTAGGGTTGTTTCAGGGTCAGGGCCCAGGGTTAGGGTTGTTTTAAAGTCAGGGTCCAGGGTTAGGGTTGTTTTAGGGTTAGGGCCCAGGGTTAGGGTTGTTTTAGGGTCAGGGCCAGGGCCCAGGGTTAGGGTTGTTTTAGGGTCAGGGCCAGGGCCCAAAGTTAGGGTTGTTTTAGGGTCAGGGCCCAGGGCTATGGTTGTTTTACTGTCAGGGCCCAGGATTAGGGTTGTTTTAGGGTCAGGGCCCAGGGTTAGGGTTGTTTTAAAGTCAGGGTCCAGGGTTAGGGTTGTTTTAGGGTTAGGGCCCAGGGTTAGGGTTTTAGGGTCTGGGTCAGGGCCCTGGGTTAGGGTTTTAGGCTCAGGGCCAGGTCCCAGGGTTAGGGTTTTAGGCTCAGGGCCAGGGCCCAGGGTTAGGGTTTTAGGCTCAGGGGCAGGGCCCCGGGATAGGGTTTTAGGCTCAGGGCCAAGGCCCAGAGTTAGGGCTTTAGGCTCAGGTCCAGGGCCCAGGGATTGGGTTTTAGGCTCAGGGCGCAGGGTTAGGGCTGTTTTAGGGTCAGGGCCCAGGGTTAGGGTTGTTTCAGGGTCAGGGCCCAGGGTTAGGTTTGTTTCAGGGTCAGGGCCCAGGGTTATGGTTGTTTCAGGGTCAGGGCCCAGGGTTAGGGTTGTTTCAGGGTCAGGGCCCAGGGTTAGGGTTGTTTTAGGGTCAGGGCCCAGGGTTAGGGTTGTTTTAGGGTCAGGGCCCAGGGTTAGGGTTGTTTTAGGGTCAGGGCCCAGGTTTAGGGTTGTTTTAGGGTCAGGGCCCAGGTTTAGGGTTGTTTTAGGGTCAGGGCCCAGGGTTAGGGTTGTTTTAGGGTCAGGGCCAGGGCCCAGGGTTAGGGTTGTTTCAGGGTCAGGGCTCTGGGTTAGGTTTGTTTCAGAGTCAGGGCCCAGGGTTAGGGTTGTTTCAGGGTCAGGGCCCAGGGTTAGGGTTGTTTCAGGGTCAGGGCCCAGTGTTAGGGTTGTTTCAGGGTCAGGGCCCAGGGTTAGGGTTGTTTAAGCGTCAGGGCCCAGGGTTAGGGTTGTTTCAGGGTGAGGGCCCAGGGTTAGGGTTGTTTTAGGGTCAGGGCAGTGCCCAGGGTTAGGGTTGTTTTAGGGTCAGGGCCAGGGCCCAGGGGTAGGGTTGTTTTAGGGTCAGGGCCAGGGCCCAGCGTTAGGGTTGTTTTAGGGTCAGGGCCAGGGCCCAGGGTTAGGGTTGTTTTAGGGTCAGGGCCAGGGCCCAGGATTATGGTTGTTTTAGGGTCAGGGCCCAGGGTTAGGGTTGTTTTAGGGTCAGGGTCCATGGTTAGGGTTGTTTTAGAGTCAGGGCCCAGGGTTAGGTTTGTTTCAGGGTCAGGGCACAGGGTTAGGTTTGTTTCAGGGTCTGGGCCCGGGGTTAGGGTTGTTTCAGGGTCAGGGCCCAGGGTTAGGGTTGTTTTAGGGTCAGGGCCCAAGGTTAGGTTTGTTTTAGGGTCAGGGCCCAGGGTTAGGGTTGTTTTAGGGTCATGGCCCTGGGTTATGGTTGTTTTAGGGTTAGGGCCCAGGGTTAGTGTTTTAGGCTCAGGGTCAGGGCCCAGGGTTAGGGTTTAGGCTCAGGGCCAGGGCCCAGGGTTGGGGTTTCAGGCTCAGGGCCAGAGCCCAAGGTTAGGGTTTTAGGCTGAGGGCCAGGGCCCAGGGTTAGGGTTTTTGGCTCAGGGCCAAGGCCCAGGGTTAGGGTTATAGGCTCCGGGTCAGTGCCCAGGGATTGGGTTTTAGGCTCAGGGCCAGGGCCCAGGGATAGGGTTGTAGGCTCAGGGCCAGGGCCCAGGGATAGGGTTTTAGGCTCAGGGTCAGGGCCCAGGATTAGGGTTTTAGGCTCAGGGCCAGGGCCCAGGGTTAGGGTTTTAGAGTCAGGGTCGGGTCCCTGGGTTAGGGTTGTTTCAGGGTCAGTGCCGGTGCCCAGGGGTAGGGTTGTTTTAGGGTCAGGGCCCAGGGTTAGGGTTGTTTTAGGGTCAGGGCCCAGGTTTAGGGTTGTTTTAGGGTTAGGGCCCAGGGTTAGGGTTGTTTTAGGGTCAGGGACAGGGCCCAGGGTTAGCGTTGTTTTCGGGTCAGGGCCAGGGCCCAGGGTTAGGGTTGTTGTAGGGTCAGGGCTAGGGCCCAAAGTTAGGGTTGTTTTAGGTTCAGGGCCCAGGGTTAGGATTGTTTTAGGGTCAGGGCCCAGGGTTAGTGTTGTTTTAGTGTCAGGGCCCAGGGTTAGGGTTGTTTCAGGATCAGGGCCCTGGGTTAGGGTTGTTTCAGGGTCAGGGCCCAGGGTTAGGGTTGTTTCAGGGTCAGGGCCCAGGGTTAGGGTTGTTTTAGGGTCAGGGCAGGGCCCAGGGTTAGGGTTGTTTTAGGGTCAGGGCCAGGGCCCAGGGTTAGGGTGGTTTCAGGGTCAGGGTCCAGGGTTAGTGTTGTTTCTGGGTCAGGGCCCAGGGGTAGGGTTATTTTAGGGTCAGGGCCCAGGGTTAGGTTTGTTTTAGGGTTAGGGCCCAGGGTTAGGGTTTTAGGCTCAGGGCCAGGGCCCAGGGTTAGCGTTTTAGGCTCAGGGCCAGGGCCCAGGGTTGGGCTTTCAGGCTCAGGGCCAGGGCCCAGGGTTAGGGTTTTAGGCTCAGGGCCAGGGCCCAGGTTTAAGGTTTTTGGCTCAGGGCCAGGGCCCAGGGTTAGGATTTTAGGCTCAGGGCCAGGGCCCAGGGTTAGGGTTGTAGTCTCAGGGCCAGGGCCCAGGGTTAGGGGTTTAGGCTCAGGGGCAGTGCCTAGGGATATTGTTTTAGGCTCAGGGGCAGGGCCTAGGGATATTTTTTTAGGCTCAGGGCCAGGGCCCAGGGTTCGGGTTTTAGGCTCAGGGCCAGGGCCTAGGGTTAGGGTTTTAGGCTCAGGGCCCAGGGTTAGGGTTGTTTTAGAGTCAGGGCCCAGGGTTAGGGTTGTTTTAGGGTCAGAGCCCAGGGTTAAGGTTGTTTCAGGGTCAGGGCCCAGAGTTAGGGTTGTTTCAGGGTCAGGGCCCAGGGTTAGGGTTGTTTTAAAGTCAGGGTCCAGGGTTAGGGTTGTTTTAGGGTTAGGGCCCAGGGTTAGGGTTGTTTTAGGGTCAGGGCCAGGGCCCAGGGTTAGGGTTGTTTTAGGGTCAGGGCCAGGGCCCAAAGTTAGGGTTGTTTTAGGGTCAGGGCCCAGGGCTATGGTTGTTTTACTGTCAGGGCCCAGGATTAGGGTTGTTTTAGGGTCAGGGCCCAGGGTTAGGGTTGTTTTAAAGTCAGGGTCCAGGGTTAGGGTTGTTTTAGGGTTAGGGCCCAGGGTTAGGGTTTTAGGGTCTGGGTCAGGGCCCTGGGTTAGGGTTTTAGGCTCAGGGCCAGGTCCCAGGGTTAGGGTTTTAGGCTCAGGGCCAGGGCCCAGGGTTAGGGTTTTAGGCTCAGGGGCAGGGCCCCGGGATAGGGTTTTAGGCTCAGGGCCAAGGCCCAGAGTTAGGGCTTTAGGCTCAGGTCCAGGGCCCAGGGATTGGGTTTTAGGCTCAGGGCGCAGGGTTAGGGCTGTTTTAGGGTCAGGGCCCAGGGTTAGGGTTGTTTCAGGGTCAGGGCCCAGGGTTAGGTTTGTTTCAGGGTCAGGGCCCAGGGTTATGGTTGTTTCAGGGTCAGGGCCCAGGGTTAGGGTTGTTTCAGGGTCAGGGCCCAGGGTTAGGGTTGTTTTAGGGTCAGGGCCCAGGGTTAGGGTTGTTTTAGGGTCAGGGCCCAGGGTTAGGGTTGTTTTAGGGTCAGGGCCCAGGTTTAGGGTTGTTTTAGGGTCAGGGCCCAGGTTTAGGGTTGTTTTAGGGTCAGGGCCCAGGGTTAGGGTTGTTTTAGGGTCAGGGCCAGGGCCCAGGGTTAGGGTTGTTTCAGGGTCAGGGCTCTGGGTTAGGTTTGTTTCAGAGTCAGGGCCCAGGGTTAGGGTTGTTTCAGGGTCAGGGCCCAGGGTTAGGGTTGTTTCAGGGTCAGGGCCCAGTGTTAGGGTTGTTTCAGGGTCAGGGCCCAGGGTTAGGGTTGTTTAAGCGTCAGGGCCCAGGGTTAGGGTTGTTTCAGGGTGAGGGCCCAGGGTTAGGGTTGTTTTAGGGTCAGGGCAGTGCCCAGGGTTAGGGTTGTTTTAGGGTCAGGGCCAGGGCCCAGGGGTAGGGTTGTTTTAGGGTCAGGGCCAGGGCCCAGCGTTAGGGTTGTTTTAGGGTCAGGGCCAGGGCCCAGGGTTAGGGTTGTTTTAGGGTCAGGGCCAGGGCCCAGGATTATGGTTGTTTTAGGGTCAGGGCCCAGGGTTAGGGTTGTTTTAGGGTCAGGGTCCATGGTTAGGGTTGTTTTAGAGTCAGGGCCCAGGGTTAGGTTTGTTTCAGGGTCAGGGCACAGGGTTAGGTTTGTTTCAGGGTCTGGGCCCGGGGTTAGGGTTGTTTCAGGGTCAGGGCCCAGGGTTAGGGTTGTTTTAGGGTCAGGGCCCAAGGTTAGGTTTGTTTTAGGGTCAGGGCCCAGGGTTAGGGTTGTTTTAGGGTCATGGCCCTGGGTTATGGTTGTTTTAGGGTTAGGGCCCAGGGTTAGTGTTTTAGGCTCAGGGTCAGGGCCCAGGGTTAGGGTTTAGGCTCAGGGCCAGGGCCCAGGGTTGGGGTTTCAGGCTCAGGGCCAGAGCCCAAGGTTAGGGTTTTAGGCTGAGGGCCAGGGCCCAGGGTTAGGGTTTTTGGCTCAGGGCCAAGGCCCAGGGTTAGGGTTATAGGCTCCGGGTCAGTGCCCAGGGATTGGGTTTTAGGCTCAGGGCCAGGGCCCAGGGATAGGGTTGTAGGCTCAGGGCCAGGGCCCAGGGATAGGGTTTTAGGCTCAGGGTCAGGGCCCAGGATTAGGGTTTTAGGCTCAGGGCCAGGGCCCAGGGTTAGGGTTTTAGAGTCAGGGTCGGGTCCCTGGGTTAGGGTTGTTTCAGGGTCAGTGCCGGTGCCCAGGGGTAGGGTTGTTTTAGGGTCAGGGCCCAGGGTTAGGGTTGTTTTAGGGTCAGGGCCCAGGTTTAGGGTTGTTTTAGGGTTAGGGCCCAGGGTTAGGGTTGTTTTAGGGTCAGGGACAGGGCCCAGGGTTAGCGTTGTTTTCGGGTCAGGGCCAGGGCCCAGGGTTAGGGTTGTTGTAGGGTCAGGGCTAGGGCCCAAAGTTAGGGTTGTTTTAGGTTCAGGGCCCAGGGTTAGGATTGTTTTAGGGTCAGGGCCCAGGGTTAGTGTTGTTTTAGTGTCAGGGCCCAGGGTTAGGGTTGTTTCAGGATCAGGGCCCTGGGTTAGGGTTGTTTCAGGGTCAGGGCCCAGGGTTAGGGTTGTTTCAGGGTCAGGGCCCAGGGTTAGGGTTGTTTTAGGGTCAGGGCAGGGCCCAGGGTTAGGGTTGTTTTAGGGTCAGGGCCAGGGCCCAGGGTTAGGGTGGTTTCAGGGTCAGGGTCCAGGGTTAGTGTTGTTTCTGGGTCAGGGCCCAGGGGTAGGGTTATTTTAGGGTCAGGGCCCAGGGTTAGGTTTGTTTTAGGGTTAGGGCCCAGGGTTAGGGTTTTAGGCTCAGGGCCAGGGCCCAGGGTTAGCGTTTTAGGCTCAGGGCCAGGGCCCAGGGTTGGGCTTTCAGGCTCAGGGCCAGGGCCCAGGGTTAGGGTTTTAGGCTCAGGGCCAGGGTCCAGGTTTAAGGTTTTTGGCTCAGGACCAGGGCCCAGGGTTAGGATTTTAGGCTCAGGGCCAGGGCCCAGGGTTAGGGTTGTAGTCTCAGGGCCAGGGCCCAGGGTTAGGGGTTTAGGCTCAGGGGCAGTGCCTAGGGATATTGTTTTAGGCTCAGGGGCAGGGCCTAGGGATATTTTTTTAGGCTCAGGGCCAGGGCCCAGGGTTCGGGTTTTAGGCTCAGGGCCAGGGCCTAGGGTTAGGGTTTTAGGCTCAGGGCCCAGGGTTAGGGTTGTTTTAGAGTCAGGGCCCAGGGTTAGGGTTGTTTTAGGGTCAGAGCCCAGGGTTAAGGTTGTTTCAGGGTCAGGGCCCAGAGTTAGGGTTGTTTCAGGGTCAGGGCCCAGGGTTAGGGTTGTTTTAAAGTCAGGGTCCAGGGTTAGGGTTGTTTTAGGGTTAGGGCCCAGGGTTAGGGTTGTTTTAGGGTCAGGGCCAGGGCCCAGGGTTAGGGTTGTTTTAGGGTCAGGGCCAGGGCCCAAAGTTAGGGTTGTTTTAGGGTCAGGGCCCAGGGCTATGGTTGTTTTACTGTCAGGGCCCAGGATTAGGGTTGTTTTAGGGTCAGGGCCCAGGGTTAGGGTTGTTTTAAAGTCAGGGTCCAGGGTTAGGGTTGTTTTAGGGTTAGGGCCCAGGGTTAGGGTTTTAGGGTCTGGGTCAGGGCCCTGGGTTAGGGTTTTAGGCTCAGGGCCAGGTCCCAGGGTTAGGGTTTTAGGCTCAGGGCCAGGGCCCAGGGTTAGGGTTTTAGGCTCAGGGGCAGGGCCCCGGGATAGGGTTTTAGGCTCAGGGCCAAGGCCCAGAGTTAGGGCTTTAGGCTCAGGTCCAGGGCCCAGGGATTGGGTTTTAGGCTCAGGGCGCAGGGTTAGGGCTGTTTTAGGGTCAGGGCCCAGGGTTAGGGTTGTTTCAGGGTCAGGGCCCAGGGTTAGGTTTGTTTCAGGGTCAGGGCCCAGGGTTATGGTTGTTTCAGGGTCAGGGCCCAGGGTTAGGGTTGTTTCAGGGTCAGGGCCCAGGGTTAGGGTTGTTTTAGGGTCAGGGCCCAGGGTTAGGGTTGTTTTAGGGTCAGGGCCCAGGGTTAGGGTTGTTTTAGGGTCAGGGCCCAGGTTTAGGGTTGTTTTAGGGTCAGGGCCCAGGTTTAGGGTTGTTTTAGGGTCAGGGCCCAGGGTTAGGGTTGTTTTAGGGTCAGGGCCAGGGCCCAGGGTTAGGGTTGTTTCAGGGTCAGGGCTCTGGGTTAGGTTTGTTTCAGAGTCAGGGCCCAGGGTTAGGGTTGTTTCAGGGTCAGGGCCCAGGGTTAGGGTTGTTTCAGGGTCAGGGCCCAGTGTTAGGGTTGTTTCAGGGTCAGGGCCCAGGGTTAGGGTTGTTTAAGCGTCAGGGCCCAGGGTTAGGGTTGTTTCAGGGTGAGGGCCCAGGGTTAGGGTTGTTTTAGGGTCAGGGCAGTGCCCAGGGTTAGGGTTGTTTTAGGGTCAGGGCCAGGGCCCAGGGGTAGGGTTGTTTTAGGGTCAGGGCCAGGGCCCAGCGTTAGGGTTGTTTTAGGGTCAGGGCCAGGGCCCAGGGTTAGGGTTGTTTTAGGGTCAGGGCCAGGGCCCAGGATTATGGTTGTTTTAGGGTCAGGGCCCAGGGTTAGGGTTGTTTTAGGGTCAGGGTCCATGGTTAGGGTTGTTTTAGAGTCAGGGCCCAGGGTTAGGTTTGTTTCAGGGTCAGGGCACAGGGTTAGGTTTGTTTCAGGGTCTGGGCCCGGGGTTAGGGTTGTTTCAGGGTCAGGGCCCAGGGTTAGGGTTGTTTTAGGGTCAGGGCCCAAGGTTAGGTTTGTTTTAGGGTCAGGGCCCAGGGTTAGGGTTGTTTTAGGGTCATGGCCCTGGGTTATGGTTGTTTTAGGGTTAGGGCCCAGGGTTAGTGTTTTAGGCTCAGGGTCAGGGCCCAGGGTTAGGGTTTAGGCTCAGGGCCAGGGCCCAGGGTTGGGGTTTCAGGCTCAGGGCCAGAGCCCAAGGTTAGGGTTTTAGGCTGAGGGCCAGGGCCCAGGGTTAGGGTTTTTGGCTCAGGGCCAAGGCCCAGGGTTAGGGTTATAGGCTCCGGGTCAGTGCCCAGGGATTGGGTTTTAGGCTCAGGGCCAGGGCCCAGGGATAGGGTTGTAGGCTCAGGGCCAGGGCCCAGGGATAGGGTTTTAGGCTCAGGGTCAGGGCCCAGGATTAGGGTTTTAGGCTCAGGGCCAGGGCCCAGGGTTAGGGTTTTAGAGTCAGGGTCGGGTCCCTGGGTTAGGGTTGTTTCAGGGTCAGTGCCGGTGCCCAGGGGTAGGGTTGTTTTAGGGTCAGGGCCCAGGGTTAGGGTTGTTTTAGGGTCAGGGCCCAGGTTTAGGGTTGTTTTAGGGTTAGGGCCCAGGGTTAGGGTTGTTTTAGGGTCAGGGACAGGGCCCAGGGTTAGCGTTGTTTTCGGGTCAGGGCCAGGGCCCAGGGTTAGGGTTGTTGTAGGGTCAGGGCTAGGGCCCAAAGTTAGGGTTGTTTTAGGTTCAGGGCCCAGGGTTAGGATTGTTTTAGGGTCAGGGCCCAGGGTTAGTGTTGTTTTAGTGTCAGGGCCCAGGGTTAGGGTTGTTTCAGGATCAGGGCCCTGGGTTAGGGTTGTTTCAGGGTCAGGGCCCAGGGTTAGGGTTGTTTCAGGGTCAGGGCCCAGGGTTAGGGTTGTTTTAGGGTCAGGGCAGGGCCCAGGGTTAGGGTTGTTTTAGGGTCAGGGCCAGGGCCCAGGGTTAGGGTGGTTTCAGGGTCAGGGTCCAGGGTTAGTGTTGTTTCTGGGTCAGGGCCCAGGGGTAGGGTTATTTTAGGGTCAGGGCCCAGGGTTAGGTTTGTTTTAGGGTTAGGGCCCAGGGTTAGGGTTTTAGGCTCAGGGCCAGGGCCCAGGGTTAGCGTTTTAGGCTCAGGGCCAGGGCCCAGGGTTGGGCTTTCAGGCTCAGGGCCAGGGCCCAGGGTTAGGGTTTTAGGCTCAGGGCCAGGGCCCAGGTTTAAGGTTTTTGGCTCAGGACCAGGGCCCAGGGTTAGGATTTTAGGCTCAGGGCCAGGGCCCAGGGTTAGGGTTGTAGTCTCAGGGCCAGGGCCCAGGGTTAGGGGTTTAGGCTCAGGGGCAGTGCCTAGGGATATTGTTTTAGGCTCAGGGGCAGGGCCTAGGGATATTTTTTTAGGCTCAGGGCCAGGGCCCAGGGTTCGGGTTTTAGGCTCAGGGCCAGGGCCTAGGGTTAGGGTTTTAGGCTCAGGGCCCAGGGTTAGGGTTGTTTTAGAGTCAGGGCCCAGGGTTAGGGTTGTTTTAGGGTCAGAGCCCAGGGTTAAGGTTGTTTCAGGGTCAGGGCCCAGAGTTAGGGTTGTTTCAGGGTCAGGGCCCAGGGTTAGGGTTGTTTTAAAGTCAGGGTCCAGGGTTAGGGTTGTTTTAGGGTTAGGGCCCAGGGTTAGGGTTGTTTTAGGGTCAGGGCCAGGGCCCAGGGTTAGGGTTGTTTTAGGGTCAGGGCCAGGGCCCAAAGTTAGGGTTGTTTTAGGGTCAGGGCCCAGGGCTATGGTTGTTTTACTGTCAGGGCCCAGGATTAGGGTTGTTTTAGGGTCAGGGCCCAGGGTTAGGGTTGTTTTAAAGTCAGGGTCCAGGGTTAGGGTTGTTTTAGGGTTAGGGCCCAGGGTTAGGGTTTTAGGGTCTGGGTCAGGGCCCTGGGTTAGGGTTTTAGGCTCAGGGCCAGGTCCCAGGGTTAGGGTTTTAGGCTCAGGGCCAGGGCCCAGGGTTAGGGTTTTAGGCTCAGGGGCAGGGCCCCGGGATAGGGTTTTAGGCTCAGGGCCAAGGCCCAGAGTTAGGGCTTTAGGCTCAGGTCCAGGGCCCAGGGATTGGGTTTTAGGCTCAGGGCGCAGGGTTAGGGCTGTTTTAGGGTCAGGGCCCAGGGTTAGGGTTGTTTCAGGGTCAGGGCCCAGGGTTAGGTTTGTTTCAGGGTCAGGGCCCAGGGTTATGGTTGTTTCAGGGTCAGGGCCCAGGGTTAGGGTTGTTTCAGGGTCAGGGCCCAGGGTTAGGGTTGTTTTAGGGTCAGGGCCCAGGGTTAGGGTTGTTTTAGGGTCAGGGCCCAGGGTTAGGGTTGTTTTAGGGTCAGGGCCCAGGTTTAGGGTTGTTTTAGGGTCAGGGCCCAGGTTTAGGGTTGTTTTAGGGTCAGGGCCCAGGGTTAGGGTTGTTTTAGGGTCAGGGCCAGGGCCCAGGGTTAGGGTTGTTTCAGGGTCAGGGCTCTGGGTTAGGTTTGTTTCAGAGTCAGGGCCCAGGGTTAGGGTTGTTTCAGGGTCAGGGCCCAGGGTTAGGGTTGTTTCAGGGTCAGGGCCCAGTGTTAGGGTTGTTTCAGGGTCAGGGCCCAGGGTTAGGGTTGTTTCAGGATCAGGGCCCTGGGTTAGGGTTGTTTCAGGGTCAGGGCCCAGGGTTAGGGTTGTTTCAGGGTCAGGGCCCAGGGTTAGGGTTGTTTTAGGGTCAGGGCAGGGCCCAGGGTTAGGGTTGTTTTAGGGTCAGGGCCAGGGCCCAGGGTTAGGGTGGTTTCAGGGTCAGGGTCCAGGGTTAGTGTTGTTTCTGGGTCAGGGCCCAGGGGTAGGGTTATTTTAGGGTCAGGGCCCAGGGTTAGGTTTGTTTTAGGGTTAGGGCCCAGGGTTAGGGTTTTAGGCTCAGGGCCAGGGCCCAGGGTTAGCGTTTTAGGCTCAGGGCCAGGGCCCAGGGTTGGGCTTTCAGGCTCAGGGCCAGGGCCCAGGGTTAGGGTTTTAGGCTCAGGGCCAGGGCCCAGGTTTAAGGTTTTTGGCTCAGGACCAGGGCCCAGGGTTAGGATTTTAGGCTCAGGGCCAGGGCCCAGGGTTAGGGTTGTAGTCTCAGGGCCAGGGCCCAGGGTTAGGGGTTTAGGCTCAGGGGCAGTGCCTAGGGATATTGTTTTAGGCTCAGTGGCAGGGCCTAGGGATATTTTTTTAGGCTCAGGGCCAGGGCCCAGGGTTCGGGTTTTAGGCTCAGGGCCAGGGCCTAGGGTTAGGGTTTTAGGCTCAGGGCCCAGGGTTAGGGTTGTTTTAGAGTCAGGGCCCAGGGTTAGGGTTGTTTTAGGGTCAGAGCCCAGGGTTAAGGTTGTTTCAGGGTCAGGGCCCAGAGTTAGGGTTGTTTCAGGGTCAGGGCCCAGGGTTAGGGTTGTTTTAAAGTCAGGGTCCAGGGTTAGGGTTGTTTTAGGGTTAGGGCCCAGGGTTAGGGTTGTTTTAGGGTCAGGGCCAGGGCCCAGGGTTAGGGTTGTTTTAGGGTCAGGGCCAGGGCCCAAAGTTAGGGTTGTTTTAGGGTCAGGGCCCAGGGCTATGGTTGTTTTACTGTCAGGGCCCAGGATTAGGGTTGTTTTAGGGTCAGGGCCCAGGGTTAGGGTTGTTTTAAAGTCAGGGTCCAGGGTTAGGGTTGTTTTAGGGTTAGGGCCCAGGGTTAGGGTTTTAGGGTCTGGGTCAGGGCCCTGGGTTAGGGTTTTAGGCTCAGGGCCAGGTCCCAGGGTTAGGGTTTTAGGCTCAGGGCCAGGGCCCAGGGTTAGGGTTTTAGGCTCAGGGGCAGGGCCCCGGGATAGGGTTTTAGGCTCAGGGCCAAGGCCCAGAGTTAGGGCTTTAGGCTCAGGTCCAGGGCCCAGGGATTGGGTTTTAGGCTCAGGGCGCAGGGTTAGGGCTGTTTTAGGGTCAGGGCCCAGGGTTAGGGTTGTTTCAGGGTCAGGGCCCAGGGTTAGGTTTGTTTCAGGGTCAGGGCCCAGGGTTATGGTTGTTTCAGGGTCAGGGCCCAGGGTTAGGGTTGTTTCAGGGTCAGGGCCCAGGGTTAGGGTTGTTTTAGGGTCAGGGCCCAGGGTTAGGGTTGTTTTAGGGTCAGGGCCCAGGGTTAGGGTTGTTTTAGGGTCAGGGCCCAGGTTTAGGGTTGTTTTAGGGTCAGGGCCCAGGTTTAGGGTTGTTTTAGGGTCAGGGCCCAGGGTTAGGGTTGTTTTAGGGTCAGGGCCAGGGCCCAGGGTTAGGGTTGTTTCAGGGTCAGGGCTCTGGGTTAGGTTTGTTTCAGAGTCAGGGCCCAGGGTTAGGGTTGTTTCAGGGTCAGGGCCCAGGGTTAGGGTTGTTTCAGGGTCAGGGCCCAGTGTTAGGGTTGTTTCAGGGTCAGGGCCCAGGGTTAGGGTTGTTTAAGCGTCAGGGCCCAGGGTTAGGGTTGTTTCAGGGTGAGGGCCCAGGGTTAGGGTTGTTTTAGGGTCAGGGCAGTGCCCAGGGTTAGGGTTGTTTTAGGGTCAGGGCCAGGGCCCAGGGGTAGGGTTGTTTTAGGGTCAGGGCCAGGGCCCAGCGTTAGGGTTGTTTTAGGGTCAGGGCCAGGGCCCAGGGTTAGGGTTGTTTTAGGGTCAGGGCCAGGGCCCAGGATTATGGTTGTTTTAGGGTCAGGGCCCAGGGTTAGGGTTGTTTTAGGGTCAGGGTCCATGGTTAGGGTTGTTTTAGAGTCAGGGCCCAGGGTTAGGTTTGTTTCAGGGTCAGGGCACAGGGTTAGGTTTGTTTCAGGGTCTGGGCCCGGGGTTAGGGTTGTTTCAGGGTCAGGGCCCAGGGTTAGGGTTGTTTTAGGGTCAGGGCCCAAGGTTAGGTTTGTTTTAGGGTCAGGGCCCAGGGTTAGGGTTGTTTTAGGGTCATGGCCCTGGGTTATGGTTGTTTTAGGGTTAGGGCCCAGGGTTAGTGTTTTAGGCTCAGGGTCAGGGCCCAGGGTTAGGGTTTAGGCTCAGGGCCAGGGCCCAGGGTTGGGGTTTCAGGCTCAGGGCCAGAGCCCAAGGTTAGGGTTTTAGGCTGAGGGCCAGGGCCCAGGGTTAGGGTTTTTGGCTCAGGGCCAAGGCCCAGGGTTAGGGTTATAGGCTCCGGGTCAGTGCCCAGGGATTGGGTTTTAGGCTCAGGGCCAGGGCCCAGGGATAGGGTTGTAGGCTCAGGGCCAGGGCCCAGGGATAGGGTTTTAGGCTCAGGGTCAGGGCCCAGGATTAGGGTTTTAGGCTCAGGGCCAGGGCCCAGGGTTAGGGTTTTAGAGTCAGGGTCGGGTCCCTGGGTTAGGGTTGTTTCAGGGTCAGTGCCGGTGCCCAGGGGTAGGGTTGTTTTAGGGTCAGGGCCCAGGGTTAGGGTTGTTTTAGGGTCAGGGCCCAGGTTTAGGGTTGTTTTAGGGTTAGGGCCCAGGGTTAGGGTTGTTTTAGGGTCAGGGACAGGGCCCAGGGTTAGCGTTGTTTTCGGGTCAGGGCCAGGGCCCAGGGTTAGGGTTGTTGTAGGGTCAGGGCTAGGGCCCAAAGTTAGGGTTGTTTTAGGTTCAGGGCCCAGGGTTAGGATTGTTTTAGGGTCAGGGCCCAGGGTTAGTGTTGTTTTAGTGTCAGGGCCCAGGGTTAGGGTTGTTTCAGGATCAGGGCCCTGGGTTAGGGTTGTTTCAGGGTCAGGGCCCAGGGTTAGGGTTGTTTCAGGGTCAGGGCCCAGGGTTAGGGTTGTTTTAGGGTCAGGGCAGGGCCCAGGGTTAGGGTTGTTTTAGGGTCAGGGCCAGGGCCCAGGGTTAGGGTGGTTTCAGGGTCAGGGTCCAGGGTTAGTGTTGTTTCTGGGTCAGGGCCCAGGGGTAGGGTTATTTTAGGGTCAGGGCCCAGGGTTAGGTTTGTTTTAGGGTTAGGGCCCAGGGTTAGGGTTTTAGGCTCAGGGCCAGGGCCCAGGGTTAGCGTTTTAGGCTCAGGGCCAGGGCCCAGGGTTGGGCTTTCAGGCTCAGGGCCAGGGCCCAGGGTTAGGGTTTTAGGCTCAGGGCCAGGGCCCAGGTTTAAGGTTTTTGGCTCAGGACCAGGGCCCAGGGTTAGGATTTTAGGCTCAGGGCCAGGGCCCAGGGTTAGGGTTGTAGTCTCAGGGCCAGGGCCCAGGGTTAGGGGTTTAGGCTCAGGGGCAGTGCCTAGGGATATTGTTTTAGGCTCAGGGGCAGGGCCTAGGGATATTTTTTTAGGCTCAGGGCCAGGGCCCAGGGTTCGGGTTTTAGGCTCAGGGCCAGGGCCTAGGGTTAGGGTTTTAGGCTCAGGGCCCAGGGTTAGGGTTGTTTTAGAGTCAGGGCCCAGGGTTAGGGTTGTTTTAGGGTCAGAGCCCAGGGTTAAGGTTGTTTCAGGGTCAGGGCCCAGAGTTAGGGTTGTTTCAGGGTCAGGGCCCAGGGTTAGGGTTGTTTTAAAGTCAGGGTCCAGGGTTAGGGTTGTTTTAGGGTTAGGGCCCAGGGTTAGGGTTGTTTTAGGGTCAGGGCCAGGGCCCAGGGTTAGGGTTGTTTTAGGGTCAGGGCCAGGGCCCAAAGTTAGGGTTGTTTTAGGGTCAGGGCCCAGGGCTATGGTTGTTTTACTGTCAGGGCCCAGGATTAGGGTTGTTTTAGGGTCAGGGCCCAGGGTTAGGGTTGTTTTAAAGTCAGGGTCCAGGGTTAGGGTTGTTTTAGGGTTAGGGCCCAGGGTTAGGGTTTTAGGGTCTGGGTCAGGGCCCTGGGTTAGGGTTTTAGGCTCAGGGCCAGGTCCCAGGGTTAGGGTTTTAGGCTCAGGGCCAGGGCCCAGGGTTAGGGTTTTAGGCTCAGGGGCAGGGCCCCGGGATAGGGTTTTAGGCTCAGGGCCAAGGCCCAGAGTTAGGGCTTTAGGCTCAGGTCCAGGGCCCAGGGATTGGGTTTTAGGCTCAGGGCGCAGGGTTAGGGCTGTTTTAGGGTCAGGGCCCAGGGTTAGGGTTGTTTCAGGGTCAGGGCCCAGGGTTAGGTTTGTTTCAGGGTCAGGGCCCAGGGTTATGGTTGTTTCAGGGTCAGGGCCCAGGGTTAGGGTTGTTTCAGGGTCAGGGCCCAGGGTTAGGGTTGTTTTAGGGTCAGGGCCCAGGGTTAGGGTTGTTTTAGGGTCAGGGCCCAGGGTTAGGGTTGTTTTAGGGTCAGGGCCCAGGTTTAGGGTTGTTTTAGGGTCAGGGCCCAGGTTTAGGGTTGTTTTAGGGTCAGGGCCCAGGGTTAGGGTTGTTTTAGGGTCAGGGCCAGGGCCCAGGGTTAGGGTTGTTTCAGGGTCAGGGCTCTGGGTTAGGTTTGTTTCAGAGTCAGGGCCCAGGGTTAGGGTTGTTTCAGGGTCAGGGCCCAGGGTTAGGGTTGTTTCAGGGTCAGGGCCCAGTGTTAGGGTTGTTTCAGGGTCAGGGCCCAGGGTTAGGGTTGTTTAAGCGTCAGGGCCCAGGGTTAGGGTTGTTTCAGGGTGAGGGCCCAGGGTTAGGGTTGTTTTAGGGTCAGGGCAGTGCCCAGGGTTAGGGTTGTTTTAGGGTCAGGGCCAGGGCCCAGGGGTAGGGTTGTTTTAGGGTCAGGGCCAGGGCCCAGCGTTAGGGTTGTTTTAGGGTCAGGGCCAGGGCCCAGGGTTAGGGTTGTTTTAGGGTCAGGGCCAGGGCCCAGGATTATGGTTGTTTTAGGGTCAGGGCCCAGGGTTAGGGTTGTTTTAGGGTCAGGGTCCATGGTTAGGGTTGTTTTAGAGTCAGGGCCCAGGGTTAGGTTTGTTTCAGGGTCAGGGCACAGGGTTAGGTTTGTTTCAGGGTCTGGGCCCGGGGTTAGGGTTGTTTCAGGGTCAGGGCCCAGGGTTAGGGTTGTTTTAGGGTCAGGGCCCAAGGTTAGGTTTGTTTTAGGGTCAGGGCCCAGGGTTAGGGTTGTTTTAGGGTCATGGCCCTGGGTTATGGTTGTTTTAGGGTTAGGGCCCAGGGTTAGTGTTTTAGGCTCAGGGTCAGGGCCCAGGGTTAGGGTTTAGGCTCAGGGCCAGGGCCCAGGGTTGGGGTTTCAGGCTCAGGGCCAGAGCCCAAGGTTAGGGTTTTAGGCTGAGGGCCAGGGCCCAGGGTTAGGGTTTTTGGCTCAGGGCCAAGGCCCAGGGTTAGGGTTATAGGCTCCGGGTCAGTGCCCAGGGATTGGGTTTTAGGCTCAGGGCCAGGGCCCAGGGATAGGGTTGTAGGCTCAGGGCCAGGGCCCAGGGATAGGGTTTTAGGCTCAGGGTCAGGGCCCAGGATTAGGGTTTTAGGCTCAGGGCCAGGGCCCAGGGTTAGGGTTTTAGAGTCAGGGTCGGGTCCCTGGGTTAGGGTTGTTTCAGGGTCAGTGCCGGTGCCCAGGGGTAGGGTTGTTTTAGGGTCAGGGCCCAGGGTTAGGGTTGTTTTAGGGTCAGGGCCCAGGTTTAGGGTTGTTTTAGGGTTAGGGCCCAGGGTTAGGGTTGTTTTAGGGTCAGGGACAGGGCCCAGGGTTAGCGTTGTTTTCGGGTCAGGGCCAGGGCCCAGGGTTAGGGTTGTTGTAGGGTCAGGGCTAGGGCCCAAAGTTAGGGTTGTTTTAGGTTCAGGGCCCAGGGTTAGGATTGTTTTAGGGTCAGGGCCCAGGGTTAGTGTTGTTTTAGTGTCAGGGCCCAGGGTTAGGGTTGTTTCAGGATCAGGGCCCTGGGTTAGGGTTGTTTCAGGGTCAGGGCCCAGGATTAGGGTTGTTTCAGGGTCAGGGCCCAGGGTTAGGGTTGTTTTAGGGTCAGGGCAGGGCCCAGGGTTAGGGTTGTTTTAGGGTCAGGGCCAGGGCCCAGGGTTAGGGTGGTTTCAGGGTCAGGGTCCAGGGTTAGTGTTGTTTCTGGGTCAGGGCCCAGGGGTAGGGTTATTTTAGGGTCAGGGCCCAGGGTTAGGTTTGTTTTAGGGTTAGGGCCCAGGGTTAGGGTTTTAGGCTCAGGGCCAGGGCCCAGGGTTAGCGTTTTAGGCTCAGGGCCAGGGCCCAGGGTTGGGCTTTCAGGCTCAGGGCCAGGGCCCAGGGTTAGGGTTTTAGGCTCAGGGCCAGGGCCCAGGTTTAAGGTTTTTGGCTCAGGACCAGGGCCCAGGGTTAGGATTTTAGGCTCAGGGCCAGGGCCCAGGGTTAGGGTTGTAGTCTCAGGGCCAGGGCCCAGGGTTAGGGGTTTAGGCTCAGGGGCAGTGCCTAGGGATATTGTTTTAGGCTCAGGGGCAGGGCCTAGGGATATTTTTTTAGGCTCAGGGCCAGGGCCCAGGGTTCGGGTTTTAGGCTCAGGGCCAGGGCCTAGGGTTAGGGTTTTAGGCTCAGGGCCCAGGGTTAGGGTTGTTTTAGAGTCAGGGCCCAGGGTTAGGGTTGTTTTAGGGTCAGAGCCCAGGGTTAAGGTTGTTTCAGGGTCAGGGCCCAGAGTTAGGGTTGTTTCAGGGTCAGGGCCCAGGGTTAGGGTTGTTTTAAAGTCAGGGTCCAGGGTTAGGGTTGTTTTAGGGTTAGGGCCCAGGGTTAGGGTTGTTTTAGGGTCAGGGCCAGGGCCCAGGGTTAGGGTTGTTTTAGGGTCAGGGCCAGGGCCCAAAGTTAGGGTTGTTTTAGGGTCAGGGCCCAGGGCTATGGTTGTTTTACTGTCAGGGCCCAGGATTAGGGTTGTTTTAGGGTCAGGGCCCAGGGTTAGGGTTGTTTTAAAGTCAGGGTCCAGGGTTAGGGTTGTTTTAGGGTTAGGGCCCAGGGTTAGGGTTTTAGGGTCTGGGTCAGGGCCCTGGGTTAGGGTTTTAGGCTCAGGGCCAGGTCCCAGGGTTAGGGTTTTAGGCTCAGGGCCAGGGCCCAGGGTTAGGGTTTTAGGCTCAGGGGCAGGGCCCCGGGATAGGGTTTTAGGCTCAGGGCCAAGGCCCAGAGTTAGGGCTTTAGGCTCAGGTCCAGGGCCCAGGGATTGGGTTTTAGGCTCAGGGCGCAGGGTTAGGGCTGTTTTAGGGTCAGGGCCCAGGGTTAGGGTTGTTTCAGGGTCAGGGCCCAGGGTTAGGTTTGTTTCAGGGTCAGGGCCCAGGGTTATGGTTGTTTCAGGGTCAGGGCCCAGGGTTAGGGTTGTTTCAGGGTCAGGGCCCAGGGTTAGGGTTGTTTTAGGGTCAGGGCCCAGGGTTAGGGTTGTTTTAGGGTCAGGGCCCAGGGTTAGGGTTGTTTTAGGGTCAGGGCCCAGGTTTAGGGTTGTTTTAGGGTCAGGGCCCAGGTTTAGGGTTGTTTTAGGGTCAGGGCCCAGGGTTAGGGTTGTTTTAGGGTCAGGGCCAGGGCCCAGGGTTAGGGTTGTTTCAGGGTCAGGGCTCTGGGTTAGGTTTGTTTCAGAGTCAGGGCCCAGGGTTAGGGTTGTTTCAGGGTCAGGGCCCAGGGTTAGGGTTGTTTCAGGGTCAGGGCCCAGTGTTAGGGTTGTTTCAGGGTCAGGGCCCAGGGTTAGGGTTGTTTAAGCGTCAGGGCCCAGGGTTAGGGTTGTTTCAGGGTGAGGGCCCAGGGTTAGGGTTGTTTTAGGGTCAGGGCAGTGCCCAGGGTTAGGGTTGTTTTAGGGTCAGGGCCAGGGCCCAGGGGTAGGGTTGTTTTAGGGTCAGGGCCAGGGCCCAGCGTTAGGGTTGTTTTAGGGTCAGGGCCAGGGCCCAGGGTTAGGGTTGTTTTAGGGTCAGGGCCAGGGCCCAGGATTATGGTTGTTTTAGGGTCAGGGCCCAGGGTTAGGGTTGTTTTAGGGTCAGGGTCCATGGTTAGGGTTGTTTTAGAGTCAGGGCCCAGGGTTAGGTTTGTTTCAGGGTCAGGGCACAGGGTTAGGTTTGTTTCAGGGTCTGGGCCCGGGGTTAGGGTTGTTTCAGGGTCAGGGCCCAGGGTTAGGGTTGTTTTAGGGTCAGGGCCCAAGGTTAGGTTTGTTTTAGGGTCAGGGCCCAGGGTTAGGGTTGTTTTAGGGTCATGGCCCTGGGTTATGGTTGTTTTAGGGTTAGGGCCCAGGGTTAGTGTTTTAGGCTCAGGGTCAGGGCCCAGGGTTAGGGTTTAGGCTCAGGGCCAGGGCCCAGGGTTGGGGTTTCAGGCTCAGGGCCAGAGCCCAAGGTTAGGGTTTTAGGCTGAGGGCCAGGGCCCAGGGTTAGGGTTTTTGGCTCAGGGCCAAGGCCCAGGGTTAGGGTTATAGGCTCCGGGTCAGTGCCCAGGGATTGGGTTTTAGGCTCAGGGCCAGGGCCCAGGGATAGGGTTGTAGGCTCAGGGCCAGGGCCCAGGGATAGGGTTTTAGGCTCAGGGTCAGGGCCCAGGATTAGGGTTTTAGGCTCAGGGCCAGGGCCCAGGGTTAGGGTTTTAGAGTCAGGGTCGGGTCCCTGGGTTAGGGTTGTTTCAGGGTCAGTGCCGGTGCCCAGGGGTAGGGTTGTTTTAGGGTCAGGGCCCAGGGTTAGGGTTGTTTTAGGGTCAGGGCCCAGGTTTAGGGTTGTTTTAGGGTTAGGGCCCAGGGTTAGGGTTGTTTTAGGGTCAGGGACAGGGCCCAGGGTTAGCGTTGTTTTCGGGTCAGGGCCAGGGCCCAGGGTTAGGGTTGTTGTAGGGTCAGGGCTAGGGCCCAAAGTTAGGGTTGTTTTAGGTTCAGGGCCCAGGGTTAGGATTGTTTTAGGGTCAGGGCCCAGGGTTAGTGTTGTTTTAGTGTCAGGGCCCAGGGTTAGGGTTGTTTCAGGATCAGGGCCCTGGGTTAGGGTTGTTTCAGGGTCAGGGCCCAGGGTTAGGGTTGTTTCAGGGTCAGGGCCCAGGGTTAGGGTTGTTTTAGGGTCAGGGCAGGGCCCAGGGTTAGGGTTGTTTTAGGGTCAGGGCCAGGGCCCAGGGTTAGGGTGGTTTCAGGGTCAGGGTCCAGGGTTAGTGTTGTTTCTGGGTCAGGGCCCAGGGGTAGGGTTATTTTAGGGTCAGGGCCCAGGGTTAGGTTTGTTTTAGGGTTAGGGCCCAGGGTTAGGGTTTTAGGCTCAGGGCCAGGGCCCAGGGTTAGCGTTTTAGGCTCAGGGCCAGGGCCCAGGGTTGGGCTTTCAGGCTCAGGGCCAGGGCCCAGGGTTAGGGTTTTAGGCTCAGGGCCAGGGCCCAGGTTTAAGGTTTTTGGCTCAGGACCAGGGCCCAGGGTTAGGATTTTAGGCTCAGGGCCAGGGCCCAGGGTTAGGGTTGTAGTCTCAGGGCCAGGGCCCAGGGTTAGGGGTTTAGGCTCAGGGGCAGTGCCTAGGGATATTGTTTTAGGCTCAGGGGCAGGGCCTAGGGATATTTTTTTAGGCTCAGGGCCAGGGCCCAGGGTTCGGGTTTTAGGCTCAGGGCCAGGGCCTAGGGTTAGGGTTTTAGGCTCAGGGCCCAGGGTTAGGGTTGTTTTAGAGTCAGGGCCCAGGGTTAGGGTTGTTTTAGGGTCAGAGCCCAGGGTTAAGGTTGTTTCAGGGTCAGGGCCCAGAGTTAGGGTTGTTTCAGGGTCAGGGCCCAGGGTTAGGGTTGTTTTAAAGTCAGGGTCCAGGGTTAGGGTTGTTTTAGGGTTAGGGCCCAGGGTTAGGGTTGTTTTAGGGTCAGGGCCAGGGCCCAGGGTTAGCGTTGTTTTAGGGTCAGTGCCAGGGCCCAGGGTTAGGGTTGTTTTAGGGTCAGGGCCAGGGCCCAAAGTTAGGGTTGTTTTAGGGTCAGGGCCCAGGGCTATGGTTGTTTTACTGTCAGGGCCCAGGATTAGGGTTGTTTTAGGGTCAGGGCCCAGGGTTAGGGTTGTTTTAAAGTCAGGGTCCAGGGTTAGGGTTGTTTTAGGGTTAGGGCCCAGGGTTAGGGTTTTAGGGTCTGGGTCAGGGCCCTGGGTTAGGGTTTTAGGCTCAGGGCCAGGTCCCAGGGTTAGGGTTTTAGGCTCAGGGCCAGGGCCCAGGGTTAGGGTTTTAGGCTCAGGGGCAGGGCCCCGGGATAGGGTTTTAGGCTCAGGGCCAAGTCCCAGAGTTAGGGCTTTAGGCTCAGGTCCAGGGCCCAGGGATTGGGTTTTAGGCTCAGGGCGCAGGGTTAGGGCTGTTTTAGGGTCAGGGCCCAGGGTTAGGGTTGTTTCAGGGTCAGGGCCCAGGGTTAGGGTTGTTTCAGGGTCAGGGCCCAGGGTTAGGGTTGTTTCAGGGTCAGGGCCCAGGGTTAGGGTTGTTTCTGGGTCAGGGCCCAGGGTTAGGGTTGTTTCTGGGTCAGGGCCCAGGGATAGGGTTGTTTCAGGGTCAGGGCCCAGGGATAGGTTTGTTTCAGGGTCAGGGCCCAGGGTTAGGTTTGTTTCAGGGTCAGGGCCCAGGGTTAGGGTTGTTTCAGGGTCAGGGCCCAGGGTTAGGGTTGTTTCAGGGTCAGGGCCCAGGGTTAGGGTTGTTTTAGGGTCAGGGCCCAGGGTTAGGGTTGTTTTAGGGTCAGGGCCCAGGGTTAGGGTTGTTTTAGGGTCAGGGCCCAGGTTTAGGGTTGTTTTAGGGTCAGGGCCCAGGTTTAGGGTTGTTTTAGGGTCTGGGCCCAGGGTTAGGGTTGTTTTAGGGTCAGGGCCAGGGCCCAGGGTTAGGGTTGTTTCAGGGTCAGGGCTCTGGGTTAGGTTTGTTTCAGAGTCAGGGCCCAGGGTTAGGGTTGTTTCAGGGTCAGGGCCCAGGGTTAGGGTTGTTTCAGGGTCAGGGGCCAGTGTTAGGGTTGTTTCAGGGTCAGGGCCCAGGGTTAGGGTTGTTTAAGGGTCAGGGCCCAGGGTTAGGGTTGTTTCAGGGTGAGGGCCCAGGGTTAGGGTTGTTTTAGGGTCAGGGCAGTGCCCAGGGTTAGGGTTGTTTTAGGGTCAGGGCCAGGGCCCAGGGGTAGGGTTGTTTTAGGGTCAGGGCCAGGGCCCAGCGTTAGGGTTGTTTTAGGGTCAGGGCCAGGGCCCAGGGTTAGGGTTGTTTTAGGGTCAGGGCCAGGGCCCAGGATTATGGTTGTTTTAGGGTCAGGGCCCAGGGTTAGGGTTGTTTCAGGGTCAGTGCCCAGGGTTAGGGTTGTTTTAGGGTCCGGGCCCAGGGTTAGGGTTGTTTTAGGGTCAGGGCCCAGGGTTAGGGTTGTTTTAGGGTCATGGCCCTGTTTTATGGTTGTTTTAGGTTTAGGGCCCAGGGTTAGGGTTTTAGGCTCAGGGCCAGGGCCCATGGTTAGGGTTTAGGCTCAGGGCCAGGGCCCTGGGTTGGGGTTTCAGGCTCAGGGCCAGAGCCCAAGGTTAGGGTTTTAGGCTCAGGGCCAGGGCCCAGGGTTAGGGTTTTAGGCTCAGGGCCAGGGCCCAGGGTTAGGGTTTTAGGCTCAGGGCCAGGGCCCAGGGATAGGGTTTTAGGCTCAGGGCCAGGGCCCAGGGTTAGGGTTTTAGGCTCAGGGCCCAGGGTTAGGGTTGTTTTAGAGTCAGGGCCCAGGGTTAGGGTTGTTTTAGGGTCAGGGCCCAGGGTTAGTGTTGTTTCACGATCAGGGCCCAGGGTTAGGGTTGTTTTAGGGTCAGAGCACAGGGTTAGGCTTGTTTTAAGGTCAGGGCCCAGAGTTAGGGTTGTTTTAGGGTCAGGGCTCAGGGTTAGGGTTGTTTTATGGTCAGGGCCCTGGGTTAGGGTTGTTTAAGGGTCAGGGCCCAGGGTTAGGTTTGTTTTAGGGTGAGGGCCCAGGGTTAGTGTTGTTTTAGGGTCAGGGCCCAGGGTTAGGGTTGTTTTAGGGTCAGGGCCAAGGGTTGGGGTTGTTTTAGGGTCAGGGCCCAGGGTAGGGTTGTTTTAGGGTCAGGGACCACGGTTAGGGTTTTAGGGTAATGGCCAGGTCCCAGGGTTAGGGTTTTAGGGTAAGGGCCAGGGCCCAGGGTTAGGGTTTTAGGCTCAGGGCCAGGGCCCAGGGTTTGGGTTTTAGGCTCACGGCCAGGGACCAGGGTTAGTGTTTTCGGCTCAGGGCCGGGGCCCAGGGTTAGGGTTTTAGGCTCAGGGCCAAGTCCTAGGGTTAGTGTTTTAGAGTCAGGGTCAGGGCCCAGGATTACGGTTGTTTTAGGGTCAGGGCCAGGGCCCAGGGTTAGTGTTGTTTTAGGGTCAGGTCCAGGGCCCAGGGTTAGGGTTGTTTTAGGGTCAGGGCCAGGGCCAGGTTTAGGGTTGTTATAGGGTCAGGGCCAGGGCCCAGGGTTAGGGTTGTTTTAGGGTCAGGGCCCAGAGTTAGGGTTTTAGCCTCAGGGCCAGGGCCCAGGGTTTGGGTTTTAGGCTCAGGGCCATGGCCCAGGGTTAGGTTTTTTTTAGGGTCAGGGCCAGGCGCAGGTTTAGGGTTGTTTTATGGTCTGTGCCAGGGCCCAGGGTTAGGGTTTTAGGCTCAGGGCCAGGGCCCAGGGTTAGGGTTTTAGGGTTATGGCCAGGGCCCAGGGTTAGGGTTTTAGGGTCAGGGCCTGGGCCCAGGGTTAGGTTTTCAGGGTCAGGGCCTGGGCCCAGGGTTAGGTTTTCAGGGTCAGGGCCCAGGGTTAGGGTTTTAGGGTCAGGGCCCATGGTTAGGGTTTTAGTGTCAGGACCCAGGGTTAGGGTTTTAGGGTCATGGCCCAGGGTTAGGGTTTTAGGGTAAGGGCCCAGGGTTAGGGTGATTTCCAGGAAGTGACCTCACAGTGACTCAAGCTACCACTTACTGTTGATTGTGATGAAATGCCAGCTGAGGCACATGCCTTGGGGGCTAAGTGGTTGCTGCCCTTGACTACTATGAAGACTGGTGTGGGAAGGGTCGCTTTCGATGCACTTGAGCGGGGGTCCCCAACCCCTGAGCCATGGAGCCGTAAGGAGCCACACAGCAGGTGAGTGGTGTCGAGTGAGGGAGTGAGGGAAGCTTCGTCTGTATTTACAGCCACTCCCCTTTGCTCACATTCCCGCCTGAGCTCCACCTTCTCAGATGAGCAGCAGCATTAGATTCTCATAGGAGAACGCACCCTGTTGTGAACCGTGCATGTGAGGGATCTAGGTTGCGCTGTTCTTATGAGAATCTAATACCTATTGATCTGTCACTTTCTCCCATCACGCTCAGGTGGGACCATCCAGTTTCAGGAAAACAAGCTTAACACGCCCACTGATTCTACATTATGGTGAGTTCTATAATTATTTTCTTATATATTCCAGTGTAATAATGGAAATGAAGTGCCTAATAAACGTAAATGTGCTTAAATCTTTTGGCCCAGCTCCTACCTCCCGGCAGCCTCGCCAGGCCCAGAACTCTCTCCAGTCAGCCTCTACAGACCAAGCTCATGACTCACAATGGCCTATTTAGGCCCATACCCTACCTCACGGCAGTCTCCGCAGATGAGCCTACTGCCTCACAACAGCCTCCACAGGCACAGCTCCATCGTTACAATGGCCTCTTTAGACCCAGCTCCTGCCTCCCAGCCTTCTCTCCAGGCCCTGAACTTTCTCCGTAAGTTGAGGTAGCTGGGACTGTAGGTATACATGACGATACTTGGCTAATTTTTAAATTGTTTTGCAGACATGGGGTCTCACTTTGTTGGCCAGGCTGGTGTCAAACTAATGGCCTCAAGTGACCCTTCCACCCCTGCCTCCCATCCTCGAGGTATGTGCCACCACAAGGGGCACTTGTTCAATTTTCTAAAGAAAAAATTTCCAAAGTAAGGCTGTGGGATGATGGCAGGAAGATAAAAGAAAAACAGAAGAATAAGTTAAAATGACTTATTCACACATATTCTTTTGACAGCAAGAAGAACTTTTAGTATATACATTCCTTACAAACAAACAAACGGCAGATAAACAATGTTGTATAGGAACTTCAACACACACTGTACAATATTCCCACTTTGCTGACATAAGTTATGGAAATTTCGTGGTTTCCTTGAGTGTCGCTAGCAGTATTTTGCTTCTCTGATGATTTTTATCAACTTCCTCATCTGTTAACTTCTCTCCAAAGTATGTCATGTCACGACATACTGCCGCTGCACGAACACGGCCAGTGTCTTCCTATTAAACATGTAGAATGCTTTCCTAATTTCTCTTTTTACTCTCTGTCTTTGTGTTCTGCATTTTCCTTACTTTTATTGTCAGAAACTCCAGAAAGTCAATCGTACTAATTTATCACGATTTGCTTTATTAATTTATACTATGCTTATATGGAATTTTGCCCAACAGACCTCATTACAATTTGGGCCAGGGCCCAGGGTTAGGGTTGTTTTAGGGTCAGGGCCAGGGCCCGGGCCCAGGGTTACGGTTGTTTTAGGGTCAGGGCCAGGGCCCAGGGCTAGGGGTGTTTTAGGGTCAGGGCCAGGGCCCAAAGTTAGGGTTGTTTTAGGGTCAGGGCCCAGGGTTAGGGTTTTAGGCTCAGGGCCAGGGCCCAGGGTTAGGGTTTTAGCGTCAGGGCCAGGGCCCAGGGTTAGAGTTTTAGGCTCAGGGCGAGGGCCCAGGGTTAGGGTTTTAGGATCAGTGCCAGGGCCCAGGGTTAGGGTTTTAGGGTCAGGTCCAGGGCCCAGGGTTAGGGTTTTAGGGTTAGGGCCAGTGCCTAGGGTTAGGGTTTTAGGGTCAGGGACTGGGCCCAGGGTTAGGGTTTTAGGGTCAGGGCCAGCGCCTAGGGTTAGGGTTTTAGGGTCAGGGCCAGGGCCCAGGGTTAGGGTTTTAGGGTCAGGGCCTGGGCCAGGGTTAGGTTTTTAGGGTCAGGGCCCAGGGTTAGGGTTTTAGGGTCAGGGCCAAGGGTTAGGGTTTTAGGGTCAGGACCCAGGGTTAGCGTTTTAGGGTCATGGCCCAGGGTTAGGGTTTTAGGGCCAGGGCCCAGGCTTAGGGTTTTAGGGTCAGGGCCAGGGCCCAGGGTTAGGGTTTTAGGCTCAGGGCCAGGGCCTAGGGTTAGGGTTTTAGGCTCGGGGCCAGGGCCCAGGGTTAGGGTTTTAGGGTTAGGGCCAGGGCCCAGGGTTAGGGTTTTAGGGTCAGGGCCTGGGCCCAGGGTTAGGTTTTCAGGGTCAGGGCCTGGGCCCAGGGTTAGGGTTTCAGGGTCAGGGCCCAGGGTTAGGGTTTTAGGCTCAGGGCCCAGGGTTAGGGTTTTAGGGTCAGGACCCAGGGTTAGGGTTTTAGGGTCATGGCCCAGGGTTAGGGTTTTAGGGTCAGGGCCCAGGGTTAGGGTGATTTCCAGGAAGTGACCTCACAGTGACTCAAGCTACCACTTACTGTTGATTGTGATGAAATGCCAGCTGAGGCACATGCCTTGGGGGCTAAGTGGTTGCTGCCCTTGACTACTATGAAGACTGGTGTGGGTAGGGTCGCTTTGGATGCACTTGAGCGGGGGTCCCCAACCCCTGAGCCATGGAGCCGTAAGGAGCCACACAGCAGGTGAGTGGTGTCGAGTGAGGGAGTGAGGGAAGCTTCGTCTGTATTTACAGCCACTCCCCTTTGCTCACATTCCCGCCTGAGCTCCACCTTCTCAGATGAGCAGCAGCATTAGATTCTCATAGGAGAACGCACCCTGTTGTGAACCGTGCATGTGAGGGATCTAGGTTGCGCTGTTCTTATGAGAATCTAATACCTATTGATCTGTCACTTTCTCCCATCACGCTCAGGTGGGACCATCCAGTTTCAGGAAAACAAGCTTAACACGCCCACTGATTCTACATTATGGTGAGTTCTATAATTATTTTCTTATATATTCCAGTGTAATAATGGAAATGAAGTGCCTAATAAACGTAAATGTGCTTAAATCTTTTGGCCCAGCTCCTACCTCCCGGCAGCCTCGCCAGGCCCAGAACTCTCTCCAGTCAGCCTCTACAGACCAAGCTCATGACTCACAATGGCCTATTTAGGCCCATACCCTACCTCACGGCAGTCTCCGCAGATGAGCCTACTGCCTCACAACAGCCTCCACAGGCACAGCTCCATCGTTACAATGGCCTCTTTAGACCCAGCTCCTGCCTCCCAGCCTTCTCTCCAGGCCCTGAACTTTCTCCGTAAGTTGAGGTAGCTGGGACTGTAGGTATACATGACGATACTTGGCTAATTTTTAAATTGTTTTGCAGACATGGGGTCTCACTTTGTTGGCCAGGCTGGTGTCAAACTAATGGCCTCAAGTGACCCTTCCACCCCTGCCTCCCATCCTCGAGGTATGTGCCACCACAAGGGGCACTTGTTCAATTTTCTAAAGAAAAAATTTCCAAAGTAAGGCTGTGGGATGATGGCAGGAAGATAAAAGAAAAACAGAAGAATAAGTTAAAATGACTTATTCACACATATTCTTTTGACAGCAAGAAGAACTTTTAGTATATACATTCCTTACAAACAAACAAACGGCAGATAAACAATGTTGTATAGGAACTTCAACACACACTGTACAATATTCCCACTTTGCTGACATAAGTTATGGAAATTTCGTGGTTTCCTTGAGTGTCGCTAGCAGTATTTTGCTTCTCTGATGATTTTTATCAACCTCCTCATCTGTTAACTTCTCTCCAAAGTATGTCATGTCACGACATACTGCCGCTGCACGAACACGGCCAGTGTCTTCCTATTAAACATGTAGAATGCTTTCCTAATTTCTCTTTTTACTCTCTGTCTTTGTGTTCTGCATTTTCCTTACTTTTATTGTCAGAAACTCCAGAAAGTCAATCGTACTAATTTATCACGATTTGCTTTATTAATTTATACAATGCTTACATGGAATTTTGCCCAACAGACCTCATTACAATTTGGGCCAGGGCCCAGGGTTAGGGTTGTTTTAGGGTCAGGGCCAGGGCCCGGGCCCAGGGTTAGGGTTGTTTTAGGGTCAGGGCCAGGGCCCAGGGCTAGGGGTGTTTTAGGGTCAGGGCCAGGGCCCAAAGTTAGGGTTGTTTTAGGGTCAGGGCCCAGGGTTAGGGTTTTAGGGTCAGGACCCAGGGTTAGGGTTTTAGGGTCATGACCCAGGGTTAGGGTTTTAGGGTCAGGGCCAGGGCCCAGGGTTAGGGATTTAGGCTCAGGGCCAGGGCCCAGGGTTAGGGTTTTAGGCTCAGGGCCAGGGCCCAGGGTTAGGGTTTTAGGGTCAGGGCCAGGGCCCAGGGTTAGGGTTTTAGGCTCAGGGCCAGGGCCCAGGGTTAGGGTTTTAGGATCAGGGCCAGGTCCCAGGGTTAGGGTTTTAGGGTCAGGTCCAGGGCCCAGGGTTAGGGTTTTAGGGTTAGGGCCACTGCCCACGGTTAGGGTTTTAGGGTCAGGGCCTGGGCCCAGGGTTAGGGTTTTAGGGTCAGGGCCTGGGCCCAGGGTTAGGGTTTTAGGTTCAGGGCCAGGGCCCAGGGTTAGGGTTTTAGGGTCATGGCCTGGGCCCAGGGTTAGGTTTTTAGGGTCAGGGCCCAGGCTTAGGGTTTTAGGGTCAGGGCCCAGGGTTAGGGTTTTAGGGTCAGGACCCAGGGTTAGGGTTTTAGGGTCATGGCCCAGGGTTAGGGTTTTAGGGCCAGGACCCAGGGTTAGGGCTTTAGGGTCAGGGCCAGGGCCCAGGGCTAGGGTTTTAGGCTCAGGGCCAGGGCCCAGGGTTAGGGTTTTAGGGTCATGGCCTGGGCCCAGGGTTAGGTTTTCAGCGTCAGGGCCCAGGGTTAGGGTTTTAGAGTCAGGGCCTGGGCCCAGGGTTAGGTTTTCAGGGTCAGGGCCCAGGGTTAGGGTTTTAGGGTCAGGGCCCAGGCTTAGGGTTTTAGGGTCAGAGCCCAGGGTTAGGGTTTTAGGGTCAGGACCCAGGGTTAGGGTTTTAGGGTCATGGCCCAGGGTTAGGGTTTTAGGGTCAGGGCCCAGGGTTAGGGTGATTTCCAGGAAGTGACCTCACAGTGACTCAAGCTACCACTTACTGTTGATTGTGATGAAATGCCAGCTGAGGCACATGCCTTGGGGGCTAAGTGGTTGCTGCCCTTGACTACTATGAAGACTGGTGTGGGAAGGGTCGCTTTGGATGCACTGGAGCGGGGGTCCCCAACCCCTGAGCCATGGAGCCGTAAGGAGCCACACAGCAGGTGAGTGGTGTCGAGTGAGGGAGTGAGGGAAGCTTCGTCTGTATTTACAGCCACTCCCCTTTGCTCACATTCCCGCCTGAGCTCCACCTTCTCAGATGAGCAGCAGCATTAGATTCTCATAGGAGAATGCACCCTGTTGTGAACCGTGCATGTGAGGGATCTAGGTTGCGCTGTTCTTATGAGAATCTAATACCTATTGATCTGTCACTTTCTCCCATCACGCTCAGGTGGGACCATCCAGTTTCAGGAAAACAAGCTTAACACGCCCACTGATTCTACATTATGGTGAGTTCTATAATTATTTTCTTATATATTCCAGTGTAATAATGGAAATGAAGTGCCTAATAAACGTAAATGTGCTTAAATCTTTTGGCCCAGCTCCTACCTCCCGGCAGCCTCGCCAGGCCCAGAACTCTCTCCAGTCAGCCTCTACAGACCAAGCTCATGACTCACAATGGCCTATTTAGGCCCATACCCTACCTCACGGCAGTCTCCGCAGATGAGCCTACTGCCTCACAACAGCCTCCACAGGCACAGCTCCATCGTTACAATGGCCTCTTTAGACCCAGCTCCTGCCTCCCAGCCTTCTCTCCAGGCCCTGAACTTTCTCCGTAAGTTGAGGTAGCTGGGACTGTAGGTATACATGACGATACTTGGCTAATTTTTAAATTGTTTTGCAGACATGGGGTCTCACTTTGTTGGCCAGGCTGGTGTCAAACTAATGGCCTCAAGTGACCCTTCCACCCCTGCCTCCCATCCTCGAGGTATGTGCCACCACAAGGAGCACTTGTTCAATTTTCTAAAGAAAAAATTTCCAAAGTAAGGCTGTGGGATGATGGCAGGAAGATAAAAGAAAAACAGAAGAATAAGTTAAAATGACTTATTCACACATATTCTTTTGACAGCAAGAAGAACTTTTAGTATATACATTCCTTACAAACAAACAAACGGCAGATAAACAATGTTGTATAGGAACTTCAACACACACTGTACAATATTCCCACTTTGCTGACATAAGTTATGGAAATTTCGTGGTTTCCTTGAGTGTCGCTAGCAGTATTTTGCTTCTCTGATGATTTTTATCAACTTCCTCATCTGTTAACTTCTCTCCAAAGTATGTCATGTCACGACATACTGCCGCTGCACGAACACGGCCAGTGTCTTCCTATTAAACATGTAGAATGCTTTCCTAATTTCTCTTTTTACTCTCTGTCTTTGTGTTCTGCATTTTCCTTACTTTTATTGTCAGAAACTCCAGAAAGTCAATCGTACTAATTTATCACGATTTGCTTTATTAATTTATACTATGCTTATATGGAATTTTGCCCAACAGACCTCATTACAATTTGGGCCAGGGCCCAGGGTTAGGGTTGTTTTAGGGTCAGGGCCCGGGCCCAGGGTTAGGGTTGTTTTAGGGTCAGGGCCAGGGCCCAGGGCTAGGGGTGTTTTAGGGTCAGGGCCAGGGCCCAAAGTTAGGGTTGTTTTAGGGTCAGGGCCCAGGGTTAGGGTTTTAGGCTCAGGGCCAGGGCCCAGGGTTAGGGTTTTAGCGTCAGGGCCAGGGCCCAGGGTTAGAGTTTTAGGCTCAGGGCGAGGGCCCAGGGTTAGGGTTTTAGGATCAGTGCCAGGGCCCAGGGTTAGGGTTTTAGGGTCAGGTCCAGGGCCCAGGGTTAGGGATTTAGGGTTAGGGCCAGTGCCCAGGGTTAGGGTTTTAGGGTCAGGGACTGGGCCCAGGGTTAGGGTTTTAGGGTCAGGGCCAGCGCCTAGGGTTAGGGTTTTAGGGTCAGGGCCAGGGCCCAGGGTTAGGGTTTTAGGGTCAGGGCCTGGGCCAGGGTTAGGTTTTTAGGGTCAGGGCCCAGGGTTAGGGTTTTAGGGTCAGGGCCAAGGGTTAGGGTTTTAGGGTCAGGACCCAGGGTTAGGGTTTTAGGGTCATGGCCCAGGGTTAGGGTTTTAGGGCCAGGGCCCAGGGTTAGGGTTTTAGGGTTAGGGCCAGTGCCCAGGGTTAGGGTTTTAGGGTCAGGGCCTGGGCCCAGGGTTAGGGTTTTAGGGTCAGGGCCAGGGCCCAGGGTTAGGGTTTTAGGGTCAGGGCCAGAGCCCAGGGTTAGGGTTTTAGGGTCAGGGCCTGGGCCCAGGGTTAGGTTTTTAGGGTCAGGGCCCTGGGTTAGGGTTTTAGGGTCAGGGCCCAGGGTTAGGGTTTTAGGGTCAGGACCCAGGGTTAGGGTTTTAGGGTCATGGCCCAGGGTTAGGGTTTTAGGGCCAGGGCCCAGGGTTAGGGTTTTAGGGTCAGGGCCAGGGCCCAGGGTTAGGGTTTTAGGCTCAGGGCCAGGGCCCAGGGTTAGGGTTTTAGGGTCAGGGCCAGGGCCCAGGGTTAGGGTTTTAGGCTCGGGGCCAGGGCCCAGGGTTAGGGTTTTTGGCTCGGGGCCTGGGCCCAGGGTTAGGGTTTTAGGCTCAGGGCCAGGGCCCAGGGTTAGGGTTTTAGGATCAGTGCCAGGGCCCAGGGTTAGGGTTTTAGGGTCAGGTCCAGGGCCCAGGGTTAGGGTTTTAGGGTTAGGGCCACTGCCCACGGTTAGGGTTTTAGGGTCAGGGCCTGGGCCCAGGGTTAGGGTTTTAGGGTCAGGGCCTGGGCCCAGGGTTAGGGTTTTAGGTTCAGGGCCAGGGCCCAGGGTTAGGGTTTTAGGGTCAGGGCCTGGGCCCAGGGTTAGGTTTTTAGGGTCAGGGCCCAGGCTTAGGGTATTAGGGTCAGGGCCCAGGGTTAGGGTTTTAGGGTCAGGACCCAGGGTTAGGGTTTTAGGGTCATGGCCCAGGGTTAGGGTTTTAGGGTCAGGGTCAGGACCCAGGGTTAGGGTTTTAGGGTCATGGCCCAGGGTTAGGGTTTTAGGGTCAGGGCCCAGGGTTAGGGTGATTTCCAGGAAGTGACCTCACAGTGACTCAACCTACCACTTACTGTTGATTGTGATGAAATGCCAGCTGAGGCACATGCCTTGGGGGCTAAGTGGTTGCTGCCCTTGACTACTATGAAGACTGGTGTGGGAAGGGTCGCTTTCGATGCACTTGAGCGGGGGTCCCCAACCCCTGAGCCATGGAGCCGTAAGGAGCCACACAGCAGGTGAGTGGTGTCGAGTGAGGGAGTGAGGGAAGCTTCGTCTGTATTTACAGCCACTCCCCTTTGCTCACATTCCCGCCTGAGCTCCACCTTCTCAGATGAGCAGCAGCATTAGATTCTCATAGGAGAACGCACCCTATTGTGAACCGTGCATGTGAGGGATCTAGGTTGCGCTGTTCTTATGAGAATCTAATACCTATTGATCTGTCACTTTCTCCCATCACGCTCAGGTGGGACCATCCAGTTTCAGGAAAACAAGCTTAACACGCCCACTGATTCTACATTATGGTGAGTTCTATAATTATTTTATTATATATTCCAGTGTAATAATGGAAATGAAGTGCCTAATAAACGTAAATGTGCTTAAATCTTTTGGCCCAGCTCCTACCTCCCGGCAGCCTCGCCAGGCCCAGAACTCTCTCCAGTCAGCCTCTACAGACCAAGCTCATGACTCACAATGGCCTATTTAGGCCCATACCCTACCTCACGGCAGTCTCCGCAGATGAGCCTACTGCCTCACAACAGCCTCCACAGGCACAGCTCCATCGTTACAATGGCCTCTTTAGACCCAGCTCCTGCCGCCCAGCCTTCTCTCCAGGCCCTGAACTTTCTCCGTAAGTTGAGGTAGCTGGGACTGTAGGTATACATGACGATACTTGGCTAATTTTTAAATTGTTTTGCAGACATGGGGTCTCACTTTGTTGGCCAGGCTGGTGTCAAACTAATGGCCTCAAGTGACCCTTCCACCCCTGCCTCCCATCCTCGAGGTATGTGCCACCACAAGGGGCAATTGTTCAATTTTCTAAAGAAAAAATTTCTAAAGTAAGGCTGTGGGATGATGGCAGGAAGATAAAAGAAAAACAGAAGAATAAGTTAAAATGACTTATTCACACATATTCTTTTGACAGCAAGAAGAACTTTTAGTATATACATTCCTTACAAACAAACAAACGGCAGATAAACAATGTTGTATAGGAACTTCAACACACACTGTACAATATTCCCACTTTGCTGACATAAGTTATGGAAATTTCGTGGTTTCCTTGAGTGTCGCTAGCAGTATTTTGCTTCTCTGATGATTTTTATCAACTTCCTCATCTGTTAACTTCTCTCCAAAGTATGTCATGTCACGACATACTGCCGCTGCACGAACACGGCCAGTGTCTTCCTATTAAACATGTAGAATGCTTTCCTAATTTCTCTTTTTACTCTCTGTCTTTGTGTTCTGCATTTTCCTTACTTTTATTGTCAGAAACTCCAGAAAGTCAATCGTACTAATTTATCACGATTTGCTTTATTAATTTATACTATGCTTACATGGAATTTTGCCCAACAGACCTCATTACAATTTGGGCCAGGGCCCAGGGTTAGGGTTGTTTTAGGGTCAGGGCCAGGGCCCGGGCCCAGGGTTAGGGTTGTTTTAGGGTCAGGGCCAGGGCCCAGGGCTAGGGGTGTTTTAGGGTCAGGGCCAGGGCCCAAAGTTAGGGTTGTTTTAGGGTCAGGGCCCAGGGTTAGGGTTTTAGGGTCAGGACCCAGGGTTAGGGTTTTAGGGTCATGGCCCAGGGTTAGGGTTTTAGGGTCAGGGCCCAGGGTTAGGGTGATTTCCAGGAAGTGACCTCACAGTGACTCAAGCTACCACTTACTGTTGATTGTGATGAAATGCCAGCTGAGTCACATGCCTTGGGGGCTAAGTGGTTGCTGCCCTTGACTACTATGAAGACTGGTGTGGGAAGGGTCGCTTTCGATGCACTTGAGCGGGGGTCCCCAACCCCTGAGCCATGGAGCCGTAAGGAGCCACACAGCAGGTGAGTGGTGTCGAGTGAGGGAGTGAGGGAAGCTTCGTCTGTATTTACAGCCACTCCCCTTTGCTCACATTCCCGCCTGAGCTCCACCTTCTCAGATGAGCAGCAGCATTAGATTCTCATAGGAGAACGCACCCTGTTGTGAACCGTGCATGTGAGGGATCTAGGTTGCGCTGTTCTTATGAGAATCTAATACCTATTGATCTGTCACTTTCTCCCATCACGCTCAGGTGGGACCATCCAGTTTCAGGAAAACAAGCTTAACACGCCCACTGATTCTACATTATGGTGAGTTCTATAATTATTTTATTATATATTCCAGTGTAATAATGGAAATGAAGTGCCTAATAAACGTAAATGTGCTTAAATCTTTTGGCCCAGCTCCTACCTCCCGGCAGCCTCGCCAGGCCCAGAACTCTCTCCAGTCAGCCTCTACAGACCAAGCTCATGACTCACAATGGCCTATTGAGGCCCATACCCTACCTCACGGCAGTCTCCGCAGATGAGCCTACTGCCTCACAACAGCCTCCACAGGCACAGCTCCATCGTTACAATGGCCTCTTTAGACCCAGCTCCTGCCTCCCAGCCTTCTCTCCAGGCCCTGAACTTTCTCCGTAAGTTGAGGTAGCTGGGACTGTAGGTATACATGATGATACTTGGCTAATTTTTAAATTGTTTTGCAGACATGGGGTCTCACTTTGTTGGCCAGGCTGCTGTCAAACTAATGGCCTCAAGTGACCCTTCCACCCCTGCCTCCCATCCTCGAGGTATGTGCCACCACAAGGAGCACTTGTTCAATTTTCTAAAGAAAAAATTTCCAAAGTAAGGCTGTGGGATGATGGCAGGAAGATAAAAGAAAAACAGAAGAATAAGTTAAAATGACTTATTCACACATATTCTTTTGACAGCAAGAAGAACTTTTAGTATATACATTCCTTACAAACAAACAAACGGCAGATAAACAATGTTGTATAGGAACTTCAACACACACTGTACAATATTCCCACTTTGCTGACATAAGTTATGGAAATTTCGTGGTTTCCTTGAGTGTCGCTAGCAGTATTTTGCTTCTCTGATGATTTTTATCAACTTCCTCATCTGTTAACTTCTCTCCAAAGTATGTCATGTCACGACATACTGCCGCTGCACGAACACGGCCAGTGTCTTCCTATTAAACATGTAGAATGCTTTCCTAATTTCTCTTTTTACTCTCTGTCTTTGTGTTCTGCATTTTCCTTACTTTTATTGTCAGAAACTCCAGAAAGTCAATCGTACTAATTTATCACGATTTGCTTTATTAATTTATACTATGCTTACATGGAATTTTGCCCAACAGACCTCATTACAATTTGGGCCAGGGCCCAGGGTTAGGGTTGTTTTAGGGTCAGGGCCAGGGCCCGGGCCCAGGGTTAGGGTTGTTTTAGGGTCAGGGCCAGGGCCCAGGGCTAGGGGTTTTTTAGGGTCAGGGCCAGGGCCCAAAGTTAGGGTTGTTTTAGGGTCAGGGCCCAGGGTTAGGGTTTTAGGCTCAGGGCCAGGGCCCAGGGTTTGGGTTTTAGGCTCAGGGCCAGGGCCCAGGGTTAGGGTTTTAGGGTCAGGGCCAGGGCCCAGGGTTAGGGTTTTAGGGTCAGGGCCAGGGCCCAGGGTTAGGGTTTTAGGCTCAGGGCCAGGGCCCAGGGTTAGGGTTTTAGGATCAGTGCCAGGGCCCAGGGTTAGGGATTTAGGGTCAGGTCCAGGGCCCAGGGTTAGGGTTTTAGGGTCAGGGCCAGTGCCCAGGGTTAGGGTTTTAGGGTCAGGGCCAGGGCCCAGGGTTAGGGTTTTAGGGTCGGGGCCAGGGCCCAGGGTTAGGGTTTTAGGGTCAGGGCCAGGGCCCAGGGTTAGGGTTTTAGGGTCAGGGCCTGGGCCCAGGGTTAGGTTTTTAGGGTCAGGGCCCTGGGTTAGGGTTTTAGGGTCAGGGCCCAGGGTTAGGGTTTTAGGGTCAGGACCCAGGGTTAGGGTTTTAGGGTCATGGCCCAGGGTTAGGGTTTTAGGGCCAGGGCCCAGGGTTAGGGTTTTAGGGTCAGGGCCAGGGCCCAGGGTTAGGGTTTTAGGCTCAGGGCCAGGGCCCAGGGTTAGGGTTTTAGGGTCAGGTCCAGGGCCCAGGGTTAGGGTTTTAGGCTCAGGGCCAGGGCCTAGGGTTAGGGTTTTAGGCTCGGGGCCAGGGCCCAGGGTTAGGGTTTTAGGGTTAGGGCCAGGGCCCAGGGTTAGGGTTTTAGGGTCAGGGCCTGGGCCCAGGGTTAGGTTTTCAGGGTCAGGGCCCAGGGTTAGGGTTTTAGGGTCAGGGCCTGGGCCCTGGGTTTGGTTTTCAGGGTCAGGGCCCAGGGTTAGGGTTTTAGGCTCAGGGCCCAGGGTTAGGGTTTTAGGGTCAGGACGCAGGGTTAGGGTTTTAGGGTCATGGCCCAGGGTTAGGGTTTTAGGGTCAGGGCCCAGGGTTAGGGTGATTTCCAGGAAGTGACCTCACAGTGACTCAAGCTACCACTTACTGTTGATTGTGATGAAATGCCAGCTGAGGCACATGCCTTGGGGGCTAAGTGGTTGCTGCCCTTGACTACTATGAAGACTGGTGTGGGAAGGGTCGCTTTCGATGCACTTGAGCGGGGGTCCCCAACCCCTGAGCCATGGAGCCGTAAGGAGCCACACAGCAGGTGAGTGGTGTCGAGTGAGGGAGTGAGGGAAGCTTCGTCTGTATTTACAGCCACTCCCCTTTGCTCACATTCCCGCCTGAGCTCCACCTTCTCAGATGAGCAGCAGCATTAGATTCTCATAGGAGAACGCACCCTGTTGTGAACCGTGCATGTGAGGGATCTAGGTTGCGCTGTTCTTATGAGAATCTAATACCTATTGATCTGTCACTTTCTCCCATCACGCTCAGGTGGGACCATCCAGTTTCAGGAAAACAAGCTTAACACGCCCACTGATTCTACATTATGGTGAGTTCTATAATTATTTTCTTATATATTCCAGTGTAATAATGGAAATGAAGTGCCTAATAAACGTAAATGTGCTTAAATCTTTTGGCCCAGCTCCTACCTCCCGGCAGCCTCGCCAGGCCCAGAACTCTCTCCAGTCAGCCTCTACAGACCAAGCTCATGACTCACAATGGCCTATTTAGGCCCATACCCTACCTCACGGCAGTCTCCGCAGATGAGCCTACTGCCTCACAACAGCCTCCACAGGCACAGCTCCATCGTTACAATGGCCTCTTTAGACCCAGCTCCTGCCTCCCAGCCTTCTCTCCAGGCCCTGAACTTTCTCCGTAAGTTGAGGTAGCTGGGACTGTAGGTATACATGACGATACTTGGCTAATTTTTAAATTGTTTTGCAGACATGGGGTCTCACTTTGTTGGCCAGGCTGGTGTCAAACTAATGGCCTCAAGTGACCCTTCCACCCCTGCCTCCCATCCTCGAGGTATGTGCCACCACAAGGGGCACTTGTTCAATTTTCTAAAGAAAAAATTTCTAAAGTAAGGCTGTGGGATGATGGCAGGAAGATAAAAGAAAAACAGAAGAATAAGTTAAAATGACTTATTCACACATATTCTTTTGACAGCAAGAAGAACTTTTAGTATATACATTCCTTACAAACAAACAAACGGCAGATAAACAATGTTGTATTGGAACTTCAACACACACTGTACAATATTCCCACTTTGCTGACATAAGTTATGGAAATTTCGTGGTTTCCTTGAGTGTCGCTAGCAGTATTTTGCTTCTCTGATGATTTTCATCAACTTCCTCATCTGTTAACTTCTCTCCAAAGTATGTCATGTCACGACATACTGCCGCTGCACGAACACGGCCAGTGTCTTCCTATTAAACATGTAGAATGCTTTCCTAATTTCTCTTTTTACTCTCTGTCTTTGTGTTCTGCATTTTCCTTACTTTTATTGTCAGAAACTCCAGAAAGTCAATCGTACTAATTTATCACGATTTGCTTTATTAATTTATACTATGCTTATATGGAATTTTGCCCAACAGACCTCATTACAATTTCTAACCTGTTTTATTTTGTTTTTTTTTTTTCTGAGACAGGGTCTCCCTCTGTTGTCGAAGGCTGGAGGGTGGTAGTGCTATCGCAGCTGAGTGCAGCCTCAACCTTCCAGGCTGAAGCGATCCTCCCTTCTCAACCTCCCACGTGGTTGAGACTACAGGTGCTTGCCACTATGCCCAACTAATATTTGGTATTTTCGCATATGTGGATTCCAGAGGGGTGACAGCGAAACATGAGTAAGCATGGATTTTGGTATATGCGGAGATGGGGGGCTGTAACTAATTCTGTATACTGAGGGACGGCAACTGTTTATGATTTTACAATTACGCTGTAGGATACATACTGTTGCATAGCCTTGAAAATAATAATTTTTAATGGAGTGGAAGAATAATAGTAATATTGCTAAAAGTAGCAGCTGCCCAGGTGTGGTGGCTCACACTGGTAATCGCAACACTTTGGGAGGCTGAGGCAGGATGATGGCTTGAGGCCAAGAGTTTGTGATAGGCCTTGGAAACAAAGGGGGAGTCACCATCCCTACAGAAAAATACATGAATTAGCCTAGTGTGGTGGCACGTTCCTGTAGTCCCAGCTACTTGGGAGGCTGAGGTGGGTGGATCACTCAAGCCCAGGGAGGCTGAGACTGCAGTGAGTCATGATCAGGCCTCTGCACTCCAGCCTGGGTGACAGAGTGAGACCCTGTCTCTAAACAACAAAAAAGTAGCAGCTAACATCAACTGACCTTTTATACCAGGTGCCTATTGATACCATAGTTTAATTTCTTAGGACCGTTTCTTATTTCACTTACCAACTCTGTCTTCAGTTACTCCCAGATTTTTACTGTGTGTGTACAGATGACCTTTTGTTTAGATTGAATTGTCTCCCCAGAAGTAAGATTACTGTGAGTCATGGTGAATGGACATTCTCATTACCCTTGATGTAAATTGACAGGGTTTTGGGTGCCTCCGAGCTATAATCTTAGCACTTTGGGAGGCTAAGAGAGGAGGATTGCTTGAGGCCAAGAGTTGGAGGAGGCAGTATGGCAGTATGGTGAGACCCTGTCTCCATTATTTTAAAAAATTGACAAGCTTTACCCGGGAAGGCTTATACACAATTTAAACACCCCTCATAGTATAAGAAAGTGCCCATTTCACTGCACCTTTGCCAGCACAGGGTATTATAATTTAGTAAGTCATTTTTTGTTTGATTATTTTAAATAGATAAAAGACCTCATATTACTTGTCACATTTCAACATCTTTCCTTAGCTTATTAGCTCTATCTCTTTTCTGTCTGTAAATGGTTGTTGTTGTTTTGTTCTTTGAGACAGGGTCTTGCTCTGTCACCAGGCTGGACTGTAGTGGCATAATCATGCCTCGCTGCAGCCTTGACCTCCCAGGCTCAAACTTCAGCATTCCGAGTAGCTGGGACTACAAGTGTGCACCACCACTCCCAGCTAACTTTTTTCTTCTTTTGGATAGAGACAGGTTCTCACTGTGCTGTCCAGACCGGTCTCTAGCTCCTGGCCTTAAGCAATCCTCCTGCATTAGCTTCTCAAATTGCTGGAATTTCAGGCATGAGCCACCATGCCTGGCCTGGGCTAGTCGTGTATTCTCTAGAGTTCTCTTTACTTTGTGCTAGCCAATCTCTCATTATGCTGTTCACCTGTTATAATGAATAATTCTCCGTATTAAATTTTACCACTTTAAACTTTTGAGTGGTTTATGCTTCCTGATTGGACTCTGACTAATATGTTAGGAAGGGTCCCAGGAGATAAACCCACACAGATGGGATTTGGGCATAGGTTTGGTTTCCCAGGGGGCAGTGCTGAGCTCTTTGCCAGTGGGAAATGGGATGCTGGTGATTTCCAGGAAGTGACCTCACAGTGACTCAAGCTACCACTTACTGTTGATTGTGACGAAATGCCAGCTGAGGCACATGCCTTGGGAGCTAAGTGGTTGCTGCCCTTGACCACTATGAAGACTGGTGTGGGAAGGGTCGCTTTGGATGCACTTGAGCAGGGGTCCCCAACCCCTGAGCCATGGAGCCGTAGGGAGCCACACAGCAGGAGGTGAGTGGTGTCGAGTGAGGGAGTGAGGGAAGCTTCATCTGTATTTACAGCCACTCCCCTTTGCTCACATTCCCGCTTGAGCTCCACCTTCTCAGATGAGCAGCAGCATTAGATTCTCATAGGAGAACGCACCCTGTTGTGAACCGTGCATGTGAGGGATCTAGGTTGCGCTGTTCTTATGAGTATCTAATACCTATTGATCTGTCACTTTCTCCCATCACGCTCAGGTGGGACCATCCAGTTTCAGGAAAACAAGCTTAACACGCCCACTGATTCTACATTATGGTGAGTTGTATAATTATTTTATTATATATTGGATATATAATACGTATATATATATTTATATATATGTAATAATGGAAATAAAGTGCCTAATAAATGTAAATGTGCTTAAATCTTTTTAAGCAGATTCTTCAGGCCCAGCATCTGCCTCACTGTGGACCCCCCAAGCCAAGCTCCCAACCTTTCAGCAGCTTCTACACACCCAGCTCCCGCCTGCCAGTGGCCTCTTCAGGCCCATGGGGCTCATTCCTCACAACAGCCTTTCCAGTCCCAGTTTTTCCCTTCCGGCGGCCTCTCCGGGCTGAGAACCTCCTCAAGTCAGCCTCTCCAGACCCACTTGCACCCTCCAGGCGTCCTCTCCGGGCCAAGCTCCTCTTCCTGGCTGCGTCTCCAGGCCTGACTCCTGCCTCTCAACAACCTCTTTGGACTCAGTGCCTACCCATCTCCTGGCGTCCTTGGTCGGCCCACAGCTTCCTCAAGCCAAGCTCCCCAGGCCCAGGTCAGGCCTCACGGTGCCCCCTCCACGATGAGCTCCTGCCCTCCAATGGCACCTGCAGTCCCCAAATGGTCTCCGGTCGGTGGGCTCCTCCACGCCAAGCTTGGGCCTCCCGGTGACCTCTGCAGGCCCAAATTGTCCTGAAGTCAGCATCTCCCGGCCGTGCCTCCCAGCAAGTAAGCAAGCTCTTTTGGCTCAACTCCTGCCCAGCTCCCAACCGCCTTTGTAGGTCCCGAACTTTCTCCAGCCAAGTTCTTTGGGCCTCATTCCTGCAGCCCGGTGGCCTGTACGGGCCCAGCAATGGTTGGAGAATGGCCTCTGCAGGTCCCGCTCTTGCCTCCCAGGGGCCTCTCCAGGCCCAGCTCTCGCCCCCACGGCGGCCACCCGGGGCCAAGTCCCTGCCTGCCTCCCAGCAGCCCGCATGCGGCCCAGCTCCTCCCTCACGGTGGCCTGTTGATGCCCATGCCTCTGGTACCCTGCCCAGAGGCATGAGCCCCTGCCACACACTGGCTCCTCCCATGCTGAGAGAGGTCAGCGTGAGCCCTTGCCTCACACCGGCCCCTCCCACGCTGAGAGAGGTCAGCGTGAGCCCCTTGCCTCACACCGGCCCCTCCCACGCTGAGAGAGGTCGGCGTGAGCCCTTGACTCACACCGGCCCCTCCCACGGTGAGAGAGGTCAGCGTCACCCCCTTGCCTCACACCGGCCCCTCCCACGCTGAGAGAGGTCGGCGTGAGCCCTTGCCTCACACCGGACCCTCCCACGGTGAGAGAGGTCAGCGTCAGCCCCTTGCCTCACACCGGCCCCTCCCACGCTGAGAGAGGTCGGCGTGAGCCCCTTGCCTCACACCGGCCCCTCCCACGCTGAGAGAGGTCGGCGTGAGCCCCTTGCCTCACACCGGCCCCTCCCACGCTGAGAGAGGTCGGCGTGAGCCCTTGACTCACACCGGCCCCTCCCACGGTGAGAGAGGTCGGTGTCACCCCCTTGCCTCACACCGGCCCCTCCCACGCTGAGAGAGGTCGGCGTGAGCCCTTGCCTCACACCGGCCCCTCCCACGCTGAGAGAGGTCGGCGTCAGCCCCTTGCCTCACACCGGCCCCTCCCACGCTGAGAGAGGTCGGCGTGAGCCCCTTGCCTCACACCGGCCCCTCCCACGCTGAGAGAGGTCGGTGTGAGCCCTTGCCTCACACCGGCCCCTCCCACGCTGAGAGAGGTCAACATGAGCCCCTTGCCTCACACCGGCCCCTCCCACGCTGAGAGAGGTCAACATGAGCCCCTTGCCTCACACCGGCCCCTCCCACGCTGACAGAGGTCAGCCTGAGCCCCTTACCTCACACCGGCCCCTCCCACGCTGACAGAGGTCAGCCTGAGCCCCTTACCTCACCCCGGCCCCTCCCACGCTGAGAGAGGTCGGCGTGAGCCCTTGCCTCACACCGGCCCCTCCCACGCTGAGAGAGGTCGGCGTGAGCCCTTGCCTCACAGCGGCCCCGCCCACAGTGAGAGAGGTCAGCGTCAGCCCCTTGCCTCACACCGGCCCCTCCCATGCTGAGAGAGGTCGGCGTGAGCCCTTGCCTCACACCGGCCCCTCCCACGCTGAGAGGTCGGTGTGAGCCCCTTGCCTCACACCGGCCCCTCCCACTGTGAGAGGGGTCAGCGTGAGCCCTTGCCTCACACCGGCCCCTCCCACGGTGAGAGAGGTCGGCGTCAGCCCCTTGCCTCACACCGGCCCCTCCCACGGTGTGAGAGGTCGGCGTGAGCCCTTGCCTCACACCGGCCCCTCCCACGCTGAGAGAGGTCGGCGTGAGCCCGTTGTCTCACACCGGCCCCTCCCACGGTGAGAGAGGTCGGCGTGAGCCCTTGCCTCACACCGGCCCCTCCCACGGTGAGAGAGGTCGGCGTCAGCCCCTTGCCTCACACCGGCCCCTCCCACGCTGAGAGAGGTCGGCGTGAGCCCTTGCCTCACACCGGCCCCTCCCACGCTGAGAGAGGTCAGCGTGACCCCCTGCCTCAACAGGCCACCGTGAGGGAGGAGCAGGGTCGCACTTGGGCTGCTGTGAGGCAGGCAGCGACTTGGGCCTGGGAGGTCGTGGTGGGGCGAGAGCTGGGCTTGGAGACTCCCCTGGGAGGCAACAGCAGGGCCTACAGACTCTGTTCTCCAGCCGGAGCTGGGACTGTTCAGGTACTGGGAGGCGGAATGTGGGTCTGAAGAGCTTGGTTGCAGAAACTTCGGGGTCTACAAACGCAGGCGGGAGCTGAGCCAAAAAAGCTTGTTTGCTGGGAGGCGGGAGATGCAGCCAGGAGAAACAGCTGTGCCTGCAGAGGCCGCCATGCGGGAGGCGGAGGCCGGGCCTCCTCAAATCGGCCTCTCCAGACCCACTTGCAGCCTCCCGGCATCCTCTCCGGGCCCAGCTCTTCCTCCCGGCTGCGTCTCCAGGCCTGACTCTGGCCTCCCAACAACGTCTTTGGACTCAGCTCCTGCCCAGCTCCCAGCAGGCCCAAGTCGTCGTCAAGTCGGCCTGGAATTGGGCCCGGAAGAGCAGCAAGTCGGCCTCCCCGGGCCCAGCTCCGTCCTCTCGGCGGCCTCTCCAGGTGCAAAACTTCCTCGAGTCAGCCTCTCCAGGCCCAGCTCCTCCTGCCTCCCAGTGGCCTCTTTCAGCCCAGACCAGCTCATGGCTCTCGGCGGCCTTCCCAGGCCCCGCTTTTGACTTTTGGTGGCCTCTTCAGGCCCAGAACTTGACCTCCAGTGGGCCTTTGCAGGCCCGGCCTCCTGCCTCTCGAAGGCCTGCACGGGCCCGGACTCACAGCGGACTCACAGCGGACTCTCCATGCCCAGCTAGCTCTCGCCTCATTGCGGCCTCCCGAGTCCAAAGCTCCTGCCTCTCGGCCGCTTCGGCAGGCCCAGCTCCCGCCTGCCAGTGGCCTCTTTAGGCCCAGCTCATTCCTCACAACGGCCTTCCCAGGCCCCGTTTTTCCCTTCCGGCAGCCTCTTGGCCTCTAATTTGTTTATCTTTTGTGTATAAATCCCAAAATATTGAATTTTGGAATATTTCCACCATTATGTAAATATTTTGGTAGGTGATTTATTTGGGGTGAGTTTCTGCACCAAGCCCGAATTTTTTATTTTATTTTCCTTATTATTTGGTGTTAAACAGGTTTAATGACGGTCATGGCAACTGTTTGGCACAATGAAAAATATCGCCCATGAGCAACGTGTTCTGTTCTGGGGAAGGGGGCAAAGGCAGGGTGAATCACTTTCTTAAAAAGTATAGCTCAAGTTGGGAGTGCAGAGGGAATGGGGAGAAAACCCTCCCGCTGCCTGTGTCGAAGTGCAGGAGCCCCCACCCGCATACTCACCTGAGTCCAGCCCCTCTGGGGAAAGAAGGGGTGCATGAACTCCCCCTAGTCCACAGGCACCTCCCTGTGGCCCAAGGCCCTCTTCACACTCCATCTTGTAGCCCCAACAGGAGCTATTTTCCGAAAAGTGAAAAGCTCTGAAGGTCCCACAATTCATGGTATGTACACCTCCCTCACCAGGGGCTGCAAAGTGGCCTGGAGCTCCATACTGAGTAGAAGTCTTTGGGCCAGAGTCAGCATCTGGCTGACGGTCCGGATATCCTGGTTGGAGTGACCCTGGTGCGCCCTGCCAGGGCCTGGTGCCGCTTGCTGAAGATCATGACCGCCACTCATGGGCCACCGATGTGGTCCTTGTCCCATTTGTTGGGGCTGCGTCCATCCTTCTCAGAAGATGAGTCCTGTTCCTTGCGCAGGGCACTGAGGGACTGGGCCTGACATCATCTGAGTGGTAGAGGCAACTGGGTGTCAGGAGACATGATGGAGAGGAAAGCATCATCATGGTCATTCTCTGTCTCACTGTCCAGCAGGGACTCCCCTGAGGGGCCCAGGGCTCCTCCTCCATGGTGGGAGGTGAGCTTTTAACAGGTTCCACCACCCCCAAAGTGTGTGGGGTTGCAGGCCCTGGGCTTTCAGGGCAGGTGGCTCCAGGGGGCCGCCCAGGGTCAACACTCCCTGTGCCACCTGGTGGATGCTCATGAGCAACAGCTGCCAACTTGGCAGGTTGTTTTCTCTGGTTGGAGGCCACTGAGTAACTGGCAGGTTGCTGGGCCTCGTGTGGCTGCAGGGAGGGGTCAGGAAGGGGATGGAGTACCAGGGGAACACGGCCACAGAGTGACCTTCCACATTCCTCCACACGAACATGCTGACGCCACGGGAGGCCTCACTGAATGCAGGCCTGGGGGCCGAGTACTTGGTCCGGGCAGGGAGTTCCTGGCAGGGGCTCACACCTCACCCCCTCCTCAGCCCAGGTGGCTTGGGCCCAGAGAAGTGGGGGTTGGAGAGGAGCAGAAGGCCAGGCCTCAAGTTTTGTTTTTTTTGTTTGTTATTTTGTTTTTGAAATGTAGTTTGACTCTTGTCACCCAGGCTGGAGTGCAGTGGCACGATCTCAGTGGCCTTCATACCTGGCTAATTTTTTGTATTTTTACTGGGGGTGGGGTTTTGCCATGTTGGCCAGGCTGGTCTTGACCTCCCGACCTCAGGTGATCCACCCACCTCAGCCTCCCAAAATGGGATTACGGGCATGAGCCACTGCTCCCAACTTCATTCATTTTTACTTGAAAAACTCCGTTAAGCATTTTTTTAAGGTAGACCTAATGGTCCTGAATGCCCTCAGCTTTGTTTGTCGAGGAAGCACGTTATTTCTTTTTTCTCTCTGAAGGACAGCTTTGTCAGACATAGTATTAGTTGCTGGCACTTTTTTTCTTTCAGCACTTTGAATCTATTATTCGATTCTGTCCTGACCTGCAAAGTTTCTTTAACTTTTGACTATTTGATTATATTGTGACTTGGTGAGTATCTATTTGGTTTGAACCTCTTTAGGAATCTTTAAGCTTCATGGATTTAGATGTCCAAATCTTTCCCATGATTTAGGCAGTCTTCAGCCATTCTTTAAATAAGCTTTCTTCTCCTTTCTCTACTTTCCTTCTCAAACTCCCATAACCTGACAATGGTTTGCCTAATGGTGTCTTGTTGGCTTTCTTTTCTCTGTCTTTTCTTCTTCTTCTTTTTTTTTTGAGACAGAGTCATGCTCTGTCACCCAGGCTGGAGTGCAATGTGTGGTCTAGGCTCACTAGGGTTAGGGTTAGGGTTTTAGGGTAAGGGCGAAGGGTTAGGGTTTTAGGGTAAGGGCGAAGGGTTAGGGTTTTAGGGTAAGGGCGAAGGGTTAGGGATTTAGGGTAAGGGCGAAGGGTTAGGGTTTTAGGGTCAGGGCCCAGGGTCAGGGATTTAGGGTCAGGGTGAAGGGTTAGGGTTTTAGGGTCAGGGCCCAGGGTTAGGGTTTTAGGGTCAGGGCCCAGGGTTAGGGTTTTAGGGTCAGGGCCCAGGGCCCAGGGTTAGGGTTTTAGGGTCAAGGCCCGGGGCCCAGGGTTAGAGTTTCAGTGTCAGGGACCGGGGCCCAGGGTTAGGGCTTCAGGGCCAGGGCCCGGGGCCCAGTGTTAGGGCTTCAGGGTCAGGACCCGGGGCCCAGGGTTAGGGCTTCAGGGCCAGGGCCCGGGGCCCAGGGTTAGGGCTTAAGGGCCAGGGCCCGGGGCCCAGGGTTAGGGCTTCAGGGCCAGGGCCCGGGGCCCAGGGTTAGGGCTTCAGGGCCAGGGCCCGGGGCCCAGGGTTAGGGCTTCAGGGCCAGGGCCCGGGGCCCAGGGTTAGGGCTTCAGGGCCAGGGCCCGGGGCCCAGGGTTAGGGCTTCAGGGTCAGGGCCTGGGGCCCAGGGTTAGGGCTTCAGGGTCCGGGCCCGGGGTCCAGGGTTAGGGTTTTAGGGTCAGGGCCCGGGGCCCAGTGTTAGGGTTTTAGGATCAGGGCCCGGGGCCCAGGGTTAGGGTGATTTCCAGGAAGTGACCTCACAACGATTCAAGCTACCACTTACTGTTGATTGTGATGAAATGCCAGCTGAGGCACATGCCTTGGGAGCTAAGTGGTTGCTGCCCTTGACTACTATGAAGACTCTTGTGGGAAGGGTCGCTTTCGATGCACTTGAGCAGGGGTCCCCAACCCCTGAGCCATGGAGCCGTAGGGAGCCACACAGCAGGAGGTGAGTGGTGTCGAGTGAGGGAGTGAGGGAAGCTTCGTCTGTATTTACAGCCACTCCCCTTTGCTCACATTCCCGCCTGAGCTCCACCTTCTCAGATGAGCAGCAGCATTAGATTCTCATAGGAGAACGCACCCTGTTGTGAACCGTGCATGTGAGGGATCTAGGTTGCGCTGTTCTTATGAGAATCTAATACCTATTGATCTGTCACTTTCTCCCATCACGCTCAGGTGGGACCATCCAGTTTCAGGAAAACAAGCTTAACACGCCCACTGATTCTACATTATGGTGAGTTCTATAATTATTTTCTTATATATTCCAGTGTAATAATGGAAATGAAGTGCCTAATAAACGTAAATGTGCTTAAATCTTTTGGCCCAGCTCCTACCTCCCGGCAGCCTCGCCAGGCCCAGAACTCTCTCCAGTCAGCCTCTACAGACCAAGCTCATGACTCACAATGGCCTATTTAGGCCCATACCCTACCTCACGGCAGTCTCCGCAGATGAGCCTACTGCCTCACAACAGCCTCCACAGGCACAGCTCCATCGTTACAATGGCCTCTTTAGACCCAGCTCCTGCCTCCCAGCCTTCTCTCCAGGCCCTGAACTTTCTCCGTAAGTTGAGGTAGCTGGGACTGTAGGTATACATGACGATACTTGGCTAATTTTTAAATTGTTTTGCAGACATGGGGTCTCACTTTGTTGGCCAGGCTGGTGTCAAACTAATGGCCTCAAGTGACCCTTCCACCCCTGCCTCCCATCCTCGAGGTATGTGCCACCACAAGGGGCACTTGTTCAATTTTCTAAAGAAAAAATTTCCAAAGTAAGGCTGTGGGATGATGGCAGGAAGATAAAAGAAAAACAGAAGAATAAGTTAAAATGACTTATTCACACATATTCTTTTGACAGCAAGAAGAACTTTTAGTATATACATTCCTTACAAACAAACAAACGGCAGATAAACAATGTTGTATAGGAACTTCAACACACACTGTACAATATTCCCACTTTGCTGACATAAGTTATGGAAATTTCGTGGTTTCCTTGAGTGTCGCTAGCAGTATTTTGCTTCTCTGATGATTTTTATCAACTTCCTCATCTGTTAACTTCTCTCCAAAGTATGTCATGTCACGACATACTGCCGCTGCACGAACACGGCCAGTGTCTTCCTATTAAACATGTAGAATGCTTTCCTAATTTCTCTTTTTACTCTCTGTCTTTGTGTTCTGCATTTTCCTTACTTTTATTGTCAGAAACTCCAGAAAGTCAATCGTACTAATTTATCACGATTTGCTTTATTAATTTATACTATGCTTACATGGAATTTTGCCCAACAGACCTCATTACAATTTGGGCCAGGGCCCAGGGTTAGGGTTGTTTTAGGGTCAGGGCCAGGGCCCGGGCCCAGGGTTAGGGTTGTTTTAGGGTCAGGGCCAGGGCCCAGGGCTAGGGGTGTTTTAGGGTCAGGGCCAGGGCCCAAAGTTAGGGTTGTTTTAGGGTCAGGGCCCAGGGTTAGGGTTTTAGGGTCAGGACCCAGGGTTAGGGTTTTAGGGTCATGGCCCAGGGTTAGGGTTTTAGGGTCAGGGCCCAGGGTTAGGGTGATTTCCAGGAAGTGACCTCACAGTGACTCAAGCTACCACTTACTGTTGATTGTAATGAAATGCCAGCTGAGGCACATGCCTTGGGGGCTAAGTGGTTGCTGCCCTTGACTACTATGAAGACTGGTGTGGGAAGGGTCGCTTTCGATGCACTTGAGCGGGGGTCCCCAACCCCTGAGCCATGGAGCCGTAAGGAGCCACACAGCAGGTGAGTGGTGTCGAGTGAGGGAGTGAGGGAAGCTTCGTCTGTATTTACAGCCACTCCCCTTTGCTCACATTCCCGCCTGAGCTCCACCTTCTCAGATGAGCAGCAGCATTAGATTCTCATAGGAGAACGCACCCTGTTGTGAACCGTGCATGTGAGGGATCTAGGTTGCGCTGTTCTTATGAGAATCTAATACCTATTGATCTGTCACTTTCTCCCATCACGCTCAGGTGGGACCATCCAGTTTCAGGAAAACAAGCTTAACACGCCCACTGATTCTACATTATGGTGAGTTCTATAATTATTTTATTATATATTCCAGTGTAATAATGGAAATGAAGTGCCTAATAAACGTAAATGTGCTTAAATCTTTTGGCCCAGCTCCTACCTCCCGGCAGCCTCGCCAGGCCCAGAACTCTCTCCAGTCAGCCTCTACAGACCAAGCTCATGACTCACAATGGCCTATTTAGGCCCATACCCTACCTCACGGCAGTCTCCGCAGATGAGCCTACTGCCTCACAACAGCCTCCACAGGCACAGCTCCATCGTTACAATGGCCTCTTTAGACCCAGCTCCTGCCTCCCAGCCTTCTCTCCAGGCCCTGAACTTTCTCCGTAAGTTGAGGTAGCTGGGACTGTAGGTATACATGACGATACTTGGCTAATTTTTAAATTGTTTTGCAGACATGGGGTCTCACTTTGTTGGCCAGGCTGGTGTCAAACTAATGGCCTCAAGTGACCCTTCCACCCCTGCCTCCCATCCTCGAGGTATGTGCCACCACAAGGGGCACTTGTTCAATTTTCTAAAGAAAAAATTTCCAAAGTAAGGCTGTGGGATGATGGCAGGAAGATAAAAGAAAAACAGAAGAATAAGTTAAAATGACTTATTCACACATATTCTTTTGACAGCAAGAAGAACTTTTAGTATATACATTCCTTACAAACAAACAAACGGCAGATAAACAATGTTGTATAGGAACTTCAACACACACTGTACAATATTCCCACTTTGCTGACATAAGTTATGGAAATTTCGTGGTTTCCTTGAGTGTCGCTAGCAGTATTTTGCTTCTCTGATGATTTTTATCAACTTCCTCATCTGTTAACTTCTCTCCAAAGTATGTCATGTCACGACATACTGCCGCTGCACGAACACGGCCAGTGTCTTCCTATTAAACATGTAGAATGCTTTCCTAATTTCTCTTTTTACTCTCTGTCTTTGTGTTCTGCATTTTCCTTACTTTTATTGTCAGAAACTCCAGAAAGTCAATCGTACTAATTTATCACGATTTACTTTATTAATTTATACTATGCTTATATGGAATTTTGCCCAACAGACCTCATTACAATTTGGGCCAGGGCCCAGGGTTAGGGTTGTTTTAGGGACAGGGCCAGGGCCCAGGGTTAGGGTTGTTTTAGGGTCAGGGCCAGGGCCCAGGGCTAGGGGTGTTTTAGGGTCAGGGCCAGGGCCCAAAGTTAGGGTTGTTTTAGGGTCAGGGCCCAGGGTTAGGGTTTTAGGCTCAGGGCCAGGGCCCAGGGTTAGGGATTTAGGCTCAGGGCCAGGGCCCAGGGTTAGGGTTTTAGGCTCAGGGCCAGGGCCCAGGGTTAGGGTTTTAGGGTCAGGGCCAGGGCCCAGGGTTAGGGTTTTAGGCTCAGGGCCAGGGCCCAGGGTTAGGGTTTTAGGATCAGTGCCAGGTCCCAGGGTTAGGGTTTTAGGGTCAGGTCCGGGGCCGAGGGTTAGGGTTTTAGGGTTAGGGCCACTGCCCACGGTTAGGGTTTTAGGGTCAGGGCCTGGGCCCAGGGTTAGGGTTTTAGGTTCAGGGCCAGGGCCCAGGGTTAGGGTTTTAGTGTCAGGGCCAGGGCCCAGGGTTAGGTTTTCAGGGTCAGGGCCCAGGCTTAGGGTTTTAGGGTCAGGGCCCAGGGTTAGGGTTTTAGGGTCAGGACCCAGGGTTAGGGTTTTAGGGTCATGGCCCATGGTTAGGGTTTTAGGGTCAGGGCCCAGGGTTGGGGTGATTTCCAGGAAGTGACCTCACAGTGACTCAAGCTACCACTTACTGTTGATTGTGATGAAGTGCCAGCTGAGGCACATGCCTTGGGGGCTAAGTGGTTGCTGCCCTTGACTACTATGAAGACTGGTGTGGGAAGGGTCGCTTTGGATGCACTAGAGCAGGGGTCCCCAACCCCTGAGCCATGGAGCCGTAAGGAGCCACACAGCAGGTGAGTGGTGTCGAGTGAGGGAGTGAGGGAAGCTTCGTCTGTATTTACAGCCACTCCCCTTTGCTCACATTCCCGCCTGAGCTCCACCTTCTCAGATGAGCAGCAGCATTAGATTCTCATAGGAGAACGCACCCTGTTGTGAACCGTGCATGTGAGGGATCTAGGTTGCGCTGTTCTTATGAGAATCTAATACCTATTGATCTGTCACTTTCTCCCATCACGCTCAGGTGGGACCATCCAGTTTCAGGAAAACAAGCTTAACACGCCCACTGATTCTACATTATGGTGTGTTCTATAATTATTTTATTATATATTCCAGTGTAATAATGGAAATGAAGTGCCTAATAAACGTAAATGTGCTTAAATCTTTTGGCCCAGCTCCTACCTCCCGGCAGCCTCGCCAGGCCCAGAACTCTCTCCAGTCAGCCTCTACAGACCAAGCTCATGACTCACAATGGCCTATTTAGGCCCATACCCTACCTCACGGCAGTCTCCGCAGATGAGCCTACTGCCTCACAACAGCCTCCACAGGCACAGCTCCATCGTTACAATGGCCTCTTTAGACCCAGCTCCTGCCTCCCAGCCTTCTCTCCAGGCCCTGAACTTTCTCCATAAGTTGAGGTAGCTGGGACTGTAGGTTTACATGACGATACTTGGCTAATTTTTAAATTGTTTTGCAGACATGGGGTCTCACTTTGTTGGCCAGGCTGCTGTCAAACTAATGGCCTCAAGTGACCCTTCCACCCCTGCCTCCCATCCTCGAGGTATGTGCCACCACAAGGGGCACTTGTTCAATTTTCTAAAGAAAAAATTTCCAAAGTAAGGCTGTGGGATGATGGCAGGAAGATAAAAGAAAAACAGAAGAATAAGTTAAAATGACTTATTCACACATATTCTTTTGACAGCAAGAAGAACTGTTAGTATATACATTCCTTACAAACAAACAAACGGCAGATAAACAATGTTGTATAGGAACTTCAACACACACTGTACAATATTCCCACTTTGCTGACATAAGTTATGGAAATTTCGTGGTTTCCTTGAGTGTCGCTAGCAGTATTTTGCTTCTCTGATGATTTTTATCAACTTCCTCATCTGTTAACTTCTCTCCAAAGTATGTCATGTCACGACATACTGCCGCTGCACGAACACGGCCAGTGTCTTCCTATTAAACATGTAGAATGCTTTCCTAATTTCTCTTTTTACTCTCTGTCTTTGTGTTCTGCATTTTCCTTACTTTTATTGTCAGAAACTCCAGAAAGTCAATCGTACTAATTTATCACGATTTGCTTTATTAATTTATACTATGCTTACATGGAATTTTGCCCAACAGACCTCATTACAATTTGGGCCAGGGCCCAGGGTTAGGGTTGTTTTAGGGTCAGGGCCCGGGCCCAGGGTTAGGGTTGTTTTAGGGTCAGGGCCAGGGCCCAGGGCTAGGGGTGTTTTAGGGTCAGGGCCAGGGCCCAAAGTTAGGGTTGTTTTAGGGTCAGGGCCCAGGGTTAGGGTTTTAGGCTCAGGGCCAGGGCCCAGGGTTAGGGATTTAGGCTCAGGGCCAGGGCCCAGGGTTAGGGTTTTAGGCTCAGGGCCAGGGCCCAGGGTTAGGGTTTTAGGCTCAGGGCCAGGGCCCAGGGTTAGGGTTTTAGGGTCAGGGCCAGGGCCCAGGGTTAGGGTTTTAGGATCAGTGCCAGGTCCCAGGGTTAGGGTTTTAGGGTCAGGTCCAGGGCCCAGGGTTAGGGTTTTAGGGTTAGGGCCACTGCCCACGGTTAGGGTTTTAGGGTCAGGGCCTGGGCCCAGGGTTAGGGTTTTAGGTTCAGGGCCAGGGCCCAGGGTTAGGGTTTTAGTGTCAGGGCCAGGGCCCAGGGTTAGGTTTTCAGGGTCAGGGCCCAGGCTTAGGGTTTTAGGGTCAGGGCCCAGGGTTAGGGTTTTAGGGTCAGGACCCCGGGTTAGGGTTTTAGGGTCATGGCCCAGGGTTAGGGTTTTAGGGTCAGGGCCCAGGGTTGGGGTGATTTCCAGGAAGTGACCTCACAGTGACTCAAGCTACCACTTACTGTTGATTGTGATGAAATGCCAGCTGAGGCACATGCCTTGGGGGCTAAGTGGTTGCTGCCCTTGACTACTATGAAGACTGGTGTGGGAAGGGTCGCTTTGGATGCACTTGAGCAGGGGTCCCCAACCCCTGAGCCATGGAGCCGTAAGGAGCCACACAGCAGGTGAGTGGTGTCGAGTGAGGGAGTGAGGGAAGCTTCGTCTGTATTTACAGCCACTCCCCTTTGCTCACATTCCCGCCTGAGCTCCACCTTCTCAGATGAGCAGCAGCATTAGATTCTCATAGGAGAACGCACCCTGTTGTGAACCGTGCATGTGAGGGATCTAGGTTGCGCTGTTCTTATGAGAATCTAATACCTATTGATCTGTCACTTTCTCCCATCACGCTCAGGTGGGACCATCCAGTTTCAGGAAAACAAGCTTAACACGCCCACTGATTCTACATTATGGTGAGTTCTATAATTATTTTATTATATATTCCAGTGTAATAATGGAAATGAAGTGCCTAATAAACGTAAATGTGCTTAAATCTTTTGGCCCAGCTCCTACCTCCCGGCAGCCTCGTCAGGCCCAGAACTCTCTCCAGTCAGCCTCTACAGACCAAGCTCATGACTCACAATGGCCTATTTAGGCCCATACCCTACCTCACGGCAGTCTCCGCAGATGAGCCTACTGCCTCACAACAGCCTCCACAGGCACAGCTCCATCGTTACAATGGCCTCTTTAGACCCAGCTCCTGCCTCCCAGCCTTCTCTCCAGGCCCTGAACTTTCTCCGTAAGTTGAGGTAGCTGGGACTGTAGGTATACATGACGATACTTGGCTAATTTTTAAATTGTTTTGCAGACATGGGGTCTCACTTTGTTGGCCAGGCTGGTGTCAAACTAATGGCCTCAAGTGACCCTTCCACCCCTGCCTCCCATCCTCGAGGTATGTGCCACCACAAGGAGCACTTGTTCAATTTTCTAAAGAAAAAATTTCCAAAGTAAGGCTGTGGGATGATGGCAGGAAGATAAAAGAAAAACAGAAGAATAAGTTAAAATGACTTATTCACACATATTCTTTTGACAGCAAGAAGAACTTTTAGTATATACATTCCTTACAAACAAACAAACGGCAGATAAACAATGTTGTATAGGAACTTCAACACACACTGTACAATATTCCCACTTTGCTGACATAAGTTATGGAAATTTCGTGGTTTCCTTGAGTGTCGCTAGCAGTATTTTGCTTCTCTGATGATTTTTATCAACTTCCTCATCTGTTAACTTCTCTCCAAAGTATGTCATGTCACGACATACTGCCGCTGCACGAACACGGCCAGTGTCTTCCTATTAAACATGTAGAATGCTTTCCTAATTTCTCTTTTTACTCTCTGTCTTTGTGTTCTGCATTTTCCTTACTTTTATTGTCAGAAACTCCAGAAAGTCAATCGTACTAATTTATCACGATTTGCTTTATTAATTTATACTATGCTTATATGGAATTTTGCCCAACAGACCTCATTACAATTTGGGCCAGGGCCCAGGGTTAGGGTTGTTTTAGGGTCAGGGCCAGGGCCCGGGCCCAGGGTTAGGGTTGTTTTAGGGTCAGGGCCAGGGCCCAGGGCTAGGGGTGTTTCAGGGTCAGGGCCAGGGCCCAAAGTTAGGGTTGTTTTAGGGTCAGGGCCCAGGGTTAGGGTTTTAGGCTCAGGGCCAGGGCCCAGGGTTAGGGTTTTAGCGTCAGGGCCAGGGCCCAGGGTTAGAGTTTTAGGCTCAGGGCGAGGGCCCAGTGTTAGGGTTTTAGGATCAGTGCCAGGGCCCAAAGGTTTGGGTTTTAGGGTCAGGTCCAGGGCCCAGGGTTAGGGTTTTAGGGTTAGGGCCAGTGCCCAGGGTTAGGGTTTTAGGGTCAGGGTCTGGGCCCAGGGTTAGGGTTTTAGGGTCAGGGCCAGCGCCTAGGGTTAGGGTTTTAGGGTCAGGGCCAGGGCCCAGGGTTAGGGTTTTAGGTTCAGGGCCTGGGCCAGGGTTAGGTTTTTAGGGTCAGGGCCCAGGGTTAGGGTTTTAGGGTCAGGGCCAAGGGTTAGGGTTTTAGGGTCAGGACCCAGCGTTAGGGTTTTAGGGTCATGGCCCAGGGTTAGGGTTTTAGGGCCAGGGCCCAGGGTTAGGGTTTTAGGGTCAGGGCCAGGTCCCAGGGTTAGGGTTTTAGGCTCAGGGGCAGGGCCTAGGGTTAGGGTTTTAGGCTCGGGGCCAGGGCCAAGGGTTAGGGTTTAAGGGTTAGGGCCAGGGCCCAGGGTTAGGGTTTTAGGGTCAGGGCCTGGGCCCAGGGTTAGGTTTTCAGGGTCAGGGACCAGGGTTAGGGTTTTAGGGTCAGGGCCTGGGCCCAGGGTTAGGTTTTCAGGGTCAGGGCCCAGGGTTAGGGTTTTAGGCTCAGGGCCCAGGGTTAGGGTTTTAGGGTCAGGACCCAGGGTTAGGGTTTTAGGGTCATGGCCCAGGGTTAGGGTTTTAGGGTCAGGGCCCAGGGTTAGGGTGATTTCCAGGAAGTGACCTCACAGTGACTCAAGCTACCACTTACTGTTGATTGTGATGAAATGCCAGCTGAGGCACATGCCTTGGGGGCTAAGTGGTTGCTGCCCTTGACTACTATGAAGACTGGTGTGGGAAGGGTCGCTTTCGATGCACTTGAGCGGGGGTCCACAACCCCTGAGCCATGGAGCCGTAAGGAGCCACACAGCAGGTGAGTGGTGTCGAGTGAGGGAGTGAGGGAAGCTTCGTCTGTATTTACAGCCACTCCCCTTTGCTCACATTCCCGCCTGAGCTCCACCTTCTCAGATGAGCAGCAGCATTAGATTCTCATAGGAGAACGCACCCTGTTGTGAACCGTGCATGTGAGGGATCTAGGTTGCGCTGTTCTTATGAGAATCTAGTACCTATTGATCTGTCACTTTCTCCCATCACGCTCAGGTGGGACCATCCAGTTTCAGGAAAACAAGCTTAACACGCCCACTGATTCTACATTATGGTGAGTTCTATAATTATTTTCTTATATATTCCAGTGTAATAATGGAAATGAAGTGCCTAATAAACGTAAATGTGCTTAAATCTTTTGGCCCAGCTCCTACCTCCCGGCAGCCTCGCCAGGCCCAGAACTCTCTCCAGTCAGCCTCTACAGACCAAGCTCATGACTCACAATGGCCTATTTAGGCCCATACCCTACCTCACGGCAGTCTCCGCAGATGAGCCTACTGCCTCACAACAGCCTCCACAGGCACAGCTCCATCGTTACAATGGCCTCTTTAGACCCAGCTCCTGCCTCCCAGCCTTCTCTCCAGGCCCTGAACTTTCTCCGTAAGTTGAGGTAGCTGGGACTGTAGGTATACATGATGATACTTGGCTAATTTTTAAATTGTTTTGCAGACATGGGGTCTCACTTTGTTGGCCAGGCTGGTGTCAAACTAATGGCCTCAAGTGACCCTTCCACCCCTGCCTCCCATCCTCGAGGTATGTGCCACCACAAGGGGCACTTGTTCAATTTTCTAAAGAAAAAATTTCCAAAGTAAGGCTGTGGGATGATGGCAGGAAGATAAAAGGAAAACAGAAGAATAAGTTAAAATGACTTATTCACACATATTCTTTTGACAGCAAGAAGAACTTTTAGTATATACATTCCTTACAAACAAACAAACGGCAGATAAACAATGTTGTATAGGAACTTCAACACACACTGTACAATATTCCCACTTTGCTGACATAAGTTATGGAAATTTCGTGGTTTCCTTGAGTGTCGCTAGCAGTATTTTGCTTCTCTGATGATTTTTATCAACTTCCTCATCTGTTAACTTCTCTCCAAAGTATGTCATGTCACGACATACTGCCGCTGCATGAACACGGCCAGTGTCTTCCTATTAAACATGTAGAATGCTTTCCTAATTTCTCTTTTTACTCTCTGTCTTTGTGTTCTGCATTTTCCTTACTTTTATTGTCAGAAACTCCAGAAAGTCAATCGTACTAATTTATCACGATTTGCTTTATTAATTTATACTATGCTTATATGGAATTTTGCCCAACAGACCTCATTACAATTTGGGCCAGGGCCCAGGGATATGGTTGTTTTAGGGTCAGGGCCAGGGCCCAGGGTTAGGGTTGTTTTAGGGTCAGGGCCAGGGCCCAGGGCTAGGGGTGTTTTAGGGTCAGGGCCAGGGTCTAAAGTTAGGGTTGTTTTAGGGTCAGGGCCCAGGGTTAGGGTTTTAGGCCCAGGGCCAGGGCCCAGGGTTAGGGATTTAGGCTCAGGGCCAGGGCCCAGGGTTAGGGTTTTAGGCTCCGGGCCAGGGCCCAGTGTTAGGGTTTTAGGGTCAGGGCCAGGGCCCAGGGTTAGGGTTTTAGGCTCAGGGCCAGGGCCCAGGGTTAGGGTTTTAGGATCAGTGCCAGGTCCCAGGGTTAGGGTTTTAGGGTCAGGTCCAGGGCCCAGGGTTAGGGTTTTAGGGTTAGGGCCACTGCCCACGGTTAGGGTTTTAGGGTCAGGGCCTGGGCCCCGGGTTAGGGTTTTAGGGTCAGGGCCTGGGCCCAGGGTTAGGGTTTTAGGTTCAGGGCCAGGGCCCAGGGTTAGGGCTTTAGGGTCATGGCCTGGGCCCAGGGTTAGGTTTTTAGGGTCAGGGCCCAGGCTTAGGGTTTTAGGGTCAGGGCCCAGGGTTAGGGTTTTAGGGTCAGGACCCAGGGTTAGGGTTTTAGGGTCATGGCCCAGGGTTAGGGTTTTAGGGCCAGGACCCAGGGTTAGGGCTTTAGGGTCAGGGCCAGGGCCCAGGGCTAGGGTTTTAGGCTCAGGGCCAGGGCCCAGGGTTAGGGTTTTAGGGTCATGGCCTGGGCCCAGGGTTAGGGTTTTAGGGTCAGGGCCTGGGCCCAGGGTTAGGTTTTCAGGGTCAGGGCCCAGGGTTAGGGTTTTAGGGTCAGGGCCTGGGCCCAGGGTTAGGTTTTCAGGATCAGGGCCCAGGGTTAGGGTTTTAGGCTCAGGGCCCAGGGTTAGGGTTTTAGGGTCAGGACGCAGGGTTAGGGTTTTAGGGTCATGGCCCAGGGTTAGGGTTTTAGGGTCAGGGCCCAGGGTTAGGGTGATTTCCAGGAAGTGACCTCACAGTGACTCAAGCTACCACTTACTGTTTATTGTGATGAAATGCCAGCTGAGGCACATGCCTTGGGGGCTAAGTGGTTGCTGCCCTTGACTACTATGAAGACTGGTGTGGGTAGGGTCGCTTTGGATGCACTTGAGCGGGGGTCCCCAACCCCTGAGCCATGGAGCCGTAAGGAGCCACACAGCAGGTGAGTGGTGTCGAGTGAGGGAGTGAGGGAAGCTTCGTCTGTATTTACAGCCACTCCCCTTTGCTCACATTCCCGCCTGAGCTCCACCTTCTCAGATGAGCAGCAGCATTAGATTCTCATAGGAGAACGCACCCTGTTGTGAACCGTGCATGTGAGGGATCTAGGTTGCGCTGTTCTTATGAGAATCTAATACCTATTGATCTGTCACTTTCTCCCATCACGCTCAGGTGGGACCATCCAGTTTCAGGAAAACAAGCTTAACACGCCCACTGATTCTACATTATGGTGAGTTCTATAATTATTTTCTTATATATTCCAGTGTAATAATGGAAATGAAGTGCCTAATAAACGTAAATGTGCTTAAATCTTTTGGCCCAGCTCCTACCTCCCGGCAGCCTCGCCAGGCCCAGAACTCTCTCCAGTCAGCCTCTACAGACCAAGCTCATGACTCACAATGGCCTATTTAGGCCCATACCCTACCTCACGGCAGTCTCCGCAGATGAGCCTACTGCCTCACAACAGCCTCCACAGGCACAGCTCCATCGTTACAATGGCCTCTTTAGACCCAGCTCCTGCCTCCCAGCCTTCTCTCCAGGCCCTGAACTTTCTCCGTAAGTTGAGGTAGCTGGGACTGTAGGTATACATGACGATACTTGGCTAATTTTTAAATTGATTTGCAGACATGGGGTCTCACTTTGTTGGCCAGGCTGGTGTCAAACTAATGGCCTCAAGTGACCCTTCCACCCCTGCCTCCCATCCTCGAGGTATGTGCCACCACAAGGGGCACTTGTTCAATTTTCTAAAGAAAAAATTTCCAAAGTAAGGCTGTGGGATGATGGCAGGAAGATAAAAGAAAAACAGAAGAATAAGTTAAAATGACTTATTCACACATATTCTTTTGACAGCAAGAAGAACTTTTAGTATATACATTCCTTACAAACAAACAAACGGCAGATAAACAATGTTGTATAGGAACTTCAACACACACTGTACAATATTCCCACTTTGCTGACATAAGTTATGGAAATTTCGTGGTTTCCTTGAGTGTCGCTAGCAGTATTTTGCTTCTCTGATGATTTTTATCAACTTCCTCATCTGTTAACTTCTCTCCAAAGTATGTCATGTCACGACATACTGCCGCTGCACGAACACGGCCAGTGTCTTCCTATTAAACATGTAGAATGCTTTCCTAATTTCTCTTTTTACTCTCTGTCTTTGTGTTCTGCATTTTCCTTACTTTTATTGTCAGAAACTCCAGAAAGTCAATCGTACTAATTTATCACGATTTGCTTTATTAATTTATACTGTGCTTATATGGAATTTTGCCCAACAGACCTCATTACAATTTGGGCCAGGGCCCAGGGTTAGGGTTGTTTTAGGGTCAGGGCCAGGGCCCGGGCCCAGGGTTACGGTTGTTTTAGGGTCAGGGCCAGGGCCCAGGGCTAGGGGTGTTTTAGGGTCAGGGCCAGGGCCCAAAGTTAGGGTTGTTTTAGGGTCAGGGCCCAGGGTTAGGGTTTTAGGCTCAGGGCCAGGGCCCAGGGTTAGGGTTTTAGCGTCAGGGCCAGGGCCCAGGGTTAGAGTTTTAGGCTCAGGGCGAGGGCCCAGGGTTAGGGTTTTAGGATCAGTGCCAGGGCCCAGGGTTAGGGTTTTAGGGTCAGGTCCAGGGCCCAGGGTTAGGGTTTTAGGGTTAGGGCCAGTGCCCAGGGTTAGGGTTTTAGGGTCAGGGACTGGGCCCAGGGTTAGGGTTTTAGGGTCAGGGCCAGCGCCTAGGGTTAGGGTTTTAGGGTCAGGGCCAGGGCCCAGGGTTAGGGTTTTAGGGTCAGGGCCTGGGCCAGGGTTAGGTTTTTAGGGTCAGGGCCCAGGGTTAGGGTTTTAGGGTCAGGGCCAAGGGTTAGGGTTTTAGGGTCAGGACCCAGGGTTAGGGTTTTAGGGTCATGGCCCAGGGTTAGGGTTTTAGGGCCAGGGCCAAGGGTTAGGGTTTTAGGGTCAGGGCCAGGGCCCAGGGTTAGGGTTTTAGGCTCAGGGCCAGGGCCTAGGGTTAGGGTTTTAGGCTCGGGGCCAGGGCCCAGGGTTAGGGTTTTAGGGTTAGGGCCAGGGCCCAGGGTTAGGGTTTTAGGGTCAGGGCCTGGGCCCAGGGTTAGGTTTTCAGGGTCAGGGCCCAGGGTTAGGGTTTTAGGGTCAGGGCCTGGGCCCTGGGTTTGGTTTTCAGGGTCAGGGCCCAGGGTTAGGGTTTTAGGCTCAGGGCCCAGGGTTAGGGTTTTAGGGTCAGGACGCAGGGTTAGGGTTTTAGGGTCATGGCCCAGGGTTAGGGTTTTAGGGTCAGGGCCCAGGGTTAGGGTGATTTCCAGGAAGTGACCTCACAGTGACTCAAGCTACCACTTACTGTTGATTGTGATGAAATGCCAGCTGAGGCACATGCCTTGGGGGCTAAGTGGTTGCTGCCCTTGACTACTATGAAGACTGGTGTGGGTAGGGTCGCTTTGGATGCACTTGAGCGGGGGTCCCCAACCCCTGAGCCATGGAGCCGTAAGGAGCCACACAGCAGGTGAGTGGTGTCGAGTGAGGGAGTGAGGGAAGCTTCGTCTGTATTTACAGCCACTCCCCTTTGCTCACATTCCCGCCTGAGCTCCACCTTCTCAGATGAGCAGCAGCATTAGATTCTCATAGGAGAACGCACCCTGTTGTGAACCGTGCATGTGAGGGATCTAGGTTGCGCTGTTCTTATGAGAATCTAATACCTATTGATCTGTCACTTTCTCCCATCACGCTCAGGTGGGACCATCCAGTTTCAGGAAAACAAGCTTAACACGCCCACTGATTCTACATTATTGTGAGTTCTATAATTATTTTCTTATATATTCCAGTGTAATAATGGAAATGAAGTGCCTAATAAACGTAAATGTGCTTAAATCTTTTGGCCCAGCTCCTACCTCCCGGCAGCCTCGCCAGGCCCAGAACTCTCTCCAGTCAGCCTCTACAGACCAAGCTCATGACTCACAATGGCCTATTTAGGCCCATACCCTACCTCACGGCAGTCTCCGCAGATGAGCCTACTGCCTCACAACAGCCTCCACAGGCACAGCTCCATCGTTACAATGGCCTCTTTAGACCCAGCTCCTGCCTCCCAGCCTTCTCTCCAGGCCCTGAACTTTCTCCGTAAGTTGAGGTAGCTGGGACTGTAGGTATACATGACGATACTTGGCTAATTTTTAAATTGTTTTGCAGACATGGGGTCTCACTTTGTTGGCCAGGCTGGTGTCAAACTAATGGCCTCAAGTGACCCTTCCACCCCTGCCTCCCATCCTCGAGGTATGTGCCACCACAAGGGGCACTTGTTCAATTTTCTAAAGAAAAAATTTCTAAAGTAAGGCTGTGGGATGATGGCAGGAAGATAAAAGAAAAACAGAAGAATAAGTTAAAATGACTTATTCACACATATTCTTTTGACAGCAAGAAGAACTTTTAGTATATACATTCCTTACAAACAAACAAACGGCAGATAAACAATGTTGTATTGGAACTTCAACACACACTGTACAATATTCCCACTTTGCTGACATAAGTTATGGAAATTTCGTGGTTTCCTTGAGTGTCGCTAGCAGTATTTTGCTTCTCTGATGATTTTCATCAACTTCCTCATCTGTTAACTTCTCTCCAAAGTATGTCATGTCACGACATACTGCCGCTGCACGAACACGGCCAGTGTCTTCCTATTAAACATGTAGAATGCTTTCCTAATTTCTCTTTTTACTCTCTGTCTTTGTGTTCTGCATTTTCCTTACTTTTATTGTCAGAAACTCCAGAAAGTCAATCGTACTAATTTATCACGATTTGCTTTATTAATTTATACTATGCTTATATGGAATTTTGCCCAACAGACCTCATTACAATTTCTAACCTGTTTTATTTTGTTTTTTTTTTTTCTGAGACAGGGTCTCCCTCTGTTGTCGAAGGCTGGAGGGTGGTAGTGCTATCGCAGCTGAGTGCAGCCTCAACCTTCCAGGCTGAAGCGATCCTCCCTTCTCAACCTCCCACGTGGTTGAGACTACAGGTGCTTGCCACTATGCCCAACTAATATTTGGTATTTTCGCATATGTGGATTCCAGAGGGGTGACAGCGAAACATGAGTAAGCATGGATTTTGGTATATGCGGAGATGGGGGGCTGTAACTAATTCTGTATACTGAGGGACGGCAACTGTTTATGATTTTACAATTACGCTGTAGGATACATACTGTTGCATAGCCTTGAAAATAATAATTTTTAATGGAGTGGAAGAATAATAGTAATATTGCTAAAAGTAGCAGCTGCCCAGGTGTGGTGGCTCACACTGGTAATCGCAACACTTTGGGAGGCTGAGGCAGGATGATGGCTTGAGGCCAAGAGTTTGTGATAGGCCTTGGAAACAAAGGGGGAGTCACCATCCCTACAGAAAAATACATGAATTAGCCTAGTGTGGTGGCACGTTCCTGTAGTCCCAGCTACTTGGGAGGCTGAGGTGGGTGGATCACTCAAGCCCAGGGAGGCTGAGACTGCAGTGAGTCATGATCAGGCCTCTGCACTCCAGCCTGGGTGACAGAGTGAGACCCTGTCTCTAAACAACAAAAAAGTAGCAGCTAACATCAACTGACCTTTTATACCAGGTGCCTATTGATACCATAGTTTAATTTCTTAGGACCGTTTCTTATTTCACTTACCAACTCTGTCTTCAGTTACTCCCAGATTTTTACTGTGTGTGTACAGATGACCTTTTGTTTAGATTGAATTGTCTCCCCAGAAGTAAGATTACTGTGAGTCATGGTGAATGGACATTCTCATTACCCTTGATGTAAATTGACAGGGTTTTGGGTGCCTCCGAGCTATAATCTTAGCACTTTGGGAGGCTAAGAGAGGAGGATTGCTTGAGGCCAAGAGTTGGAGGAGGCAGTATGGCAGTATGGTGAGACCCTGTCTCCATTATTTTAAAAAATTGACAAGCTTTACCCGGGAAGGCTTATACACAATTTAAACACCCCTCATAGTATAAGAAAGTGCCCATTTCACTGCACCTTTGCCAGCACAGGGTATTATAATTTAGTAAGTCATTTTTTGTTTGATTATTTTAAATAGATAAAAGACCTCATATTACTTGTCACATTTCAACATCTTTCCTTAGCTTATTAGCTCTATCTCTTTTCTGTCTGTAAATGGTTGTTGTTGTTTTGTTCTTTGAGACAGGGTCTTGCTCTGTCACCAGGCTGGACTGTAGTGGCATAATCATGCCTCGCTGCAGCCTTGACCTCCCAGGCTCAAACTTCAGCATTCCGAGTAGCTGGGACTACAAGTGTGCACCACCACTCCCAGCTAACTTTTTTCTTCTTTTGGATAGAGACAGGTTCTCACTGTGCTGTCCAGACCGGTCTCTAGCTCCTGGCCTTAAGCAATCCTCCTGCATTAGCTTCTCAAATTGCTGGAATTTCAGGCATGAGCCACCATGCCTGGCCTGGGCTAGTCGTGTATTCTCTAGAGTTCTCTTTACTTTGTGCTAGCCAATCTCTCATTATGCTGTTCACCTGTTATAATGAATAATTCTCCGTATTAAATTTTACCACTTTAAACTTTTGAGTGGTTTATGCTTCCTGATTGGACTCTGACTAATATGTTAGGAAGGGTACCAGGAGATAAACCCACACAGATGGGATTTGGGCATAGGTTTGGTTTCCCAGGGGGCAGTGCTGAGCTCTTTGCCAGTGGGAAATGGGATGCTGGTGATTTCCAGGAAGTGACCTCACAGTGACTCAAGCTACCACTTACTGTTGATTGTGACGAAATGCCAGCTGAGGCACATGCCTTGGGAGCTAAGTGGTTGCTGCCCTTGACCACTATGAAGACTGGTGTGGGAAGGGTCGCTTTGGATGCACTTGAGCAGGGGTCCCCAACCCCTGAGCCATGGAGCCGTAGGGAGCCACACAGCAGGAGGTGAGTGGTGTCGAGTGAGGGAGTGAGGGAAGCTTCATCTGTATTTACAGCCACTCCCCTTTGCTCACATTCCCGCTTGAGCTCCACCTTCTCAGATGAGCAGCAGCATTAGATTCTCATAGGAGAACGCACCCTGTTGTGAACCGTGCATGTGAGGGATCTAGGTTGCGCTGTTCTTATGAGTATCTAATACCTATTGATCTGTCACTTTCTCCCATCACGCTCAGGTGGGACCATCCAGTTTCAGGAAAACAAGCTTAACACGCCCACTGATTCTACATTATGGTGAGTTGTATAATTATTTTATTATATATTGGATATATAATACGTATATATATATTTATATATATGTAATAATGGAAATAAAGTGCCTAATAAATGTAAATGTGCTTAAATCTTTTTAAGCAGATTCTTCAGGCCCAGCATCTGCCTCACTGTGGACCCCCCAAGCCAAGCTCCCAACCTTTCAGCAGCTTCTACACACCCAGCTCCCGCCTGCCAGTGGCCTCTTCAGGCCCATGGGGCTCATTCCTCACAACAGCCTTTCCAGTCCCAGTTTTTCCCTTCCGGCGGCCTCTCCGGGCTGAGAACCTCCTCAAGTCAGCCTCTCCAGACCCACTTGCACCCTCCAGGCGTCCTCTCCGGGCCAAGCTCCTCTTCCTGGCTGCGTCTCCAGGCCTGACTCCTGCCTCTCAACAACCTCTTTGGACTCAGTGCCTACCCATCTCCTGGCGTCCTTGGTCGGCCCACAGCTTCCTCAAGCCAAGCTCCCCAGGCCCAGGTCAGGCCTCACGGTGCCCCCTCCACGATGAGCTCCTGCCCTCCAATGGCACCTGCAGTCCCCAAATGGTCTCCGGTCGGTGGGCTCCTCCACGCCAAGCTTGGGCCTCCCGGTGACCTCTGCAGGCCCAAATTGTCCTGAAGTCAGCATCTCCCGGCCGTGCCTCCCAGCAAGTAAGCAAGCTCTTTTGGCTCAACTCCTGCCCAGCTCCCAACCGCCTTTGTAGGTCCCGAACTTTCTCCAGCCAAGTTCTTTGGGCCTCATTCCTGCAGCCCGGTGGCCTGTACGGGCCCAGCAATGGTTGGAGAATGGCCTCTGCAGGTCCCGCTCTTGCCTCCCAGGGGCCTCTCCAGGCCCAGCTCTCGCCCCCACGGCGGCCACCCGGGGCCAAGTCCCTGCCTGCCTCCCAGCAGCCCGCATGCGGCCCAGCTCCTCCCTCACGGTGGCCTGTTGATGCCCATGCCTCTGGTACCCTGCCCAGAGGCATGAGCCCCTGCCACACACTGGCTCCTCCCATGCTGAGAGAGGTCAGCGTGAGCCCTTGCCTCACACCGGCCCCTCCCACGCTGAGAGAGGTCAGCGTGAGCCCCTTGCCTCACACCGGCCCCTCCCACGCTGAGAGAGGTCGGCGTGAGCCCTTGACTCACACCGGCCCCTCCCACGGTGAGAGAGGTCAGCGTCACCCCCTTGCCTCACACCGGCCCCTCCCACGCTGAGAGAGGTCGGCGTGAGCCCTTGCCTCACACCGGACCCTCCCACGGTGAGAGAGGTCAGCGTCAGCCCCTTGCCTCACACCGGCCCCTCCCACGCTGAGAGAGGTCGGCGTGAGCCCCTTGCCTCACACCGGCCCCTCCCACGCTGAGAGAGGTCGGCGTGAGCCCCTTGCCTCACACCGGCCCCTCCCACGCTGAGAGAGGTCGGCGTGAGCCCTTGACTCACACCGGCCCCTCCCACGGTGAGAGAGGTCGGTGTCACCCCCTTGCCTCACACCGGCCCCTCCCACGCTGAGAGAGGTCGGCGTGAGCCCTTGCCTCACACCGGCCCCTCCCACGCTGAGAGAGGTCGGCGTCAGCCCCTTGCCTCACACCGGCCCCTCCCACGCTGAGAGAGGTCGGCGTGAGCCCCTTGCCTCACACCGGCCCCTCCCACGCTGAGAGAGGTCGGTGTGAGCCCTTGCCTCACACCGGCCCCTCCCACGCTGAGAGAGGTCAACATGAGCCCCTTGCCTCACACCGGCCCCTCCCACGCTGAGAGAGGTCAACATGAGCCCCTTGCCTCACACCGGCCCCTCCCACGCTGACAGAGGTCAGCCTGAGCCCCTTACCTCACACCGGCCCCTCCCACGCTGACAGAGGTCAGCCTGAGCCCCTTACCTCACCCCGGCCCCTCCCACGCTGAGAGAGGTCGGCGTGAGCCCTTGCCTCACACCGGCCCCTCCCACGCTGAGAGAGGTCGGCGTGAGCCCTTGCCTCACAGCGGCCCCGCCCACAGTGAGAGAGGTCAGCGTCAGCCCCTTGCCTCACACCGGCCCCTCCCATGCTGAGAGAGGTCGGCGTGAGCCCTTGCCTCACACCGGCCCCTCCCACGCTGAGAGGTCGGTGTGAGCCCCTTGCCTCACACCGGCCCCTCCCACTGTGAGAGGGGTCAGCGTGAGCCCTTGCCTCACACCGGCCCCTCCCACGGTGAGAGAGGTCGGCGTCAGCCCCTTGCCTCACACCGGCCCCTCCCACGGTGTGAGAGGTCGGCGTGAGCCCTTGCCTCACACCGGCCCCTCCCACGCTGAGAGAGGTCGGCGTGAGCCCGTTGTCTCACACCGGCCCCTCCCACGGTGAGAGAGGTCGGCGTGAGCCCTTGCCTCACACCGGCCCCTCCCACGGTGAGAGAGGTCGGCGTCAGCCCCTTGCCTCACACCGGCCCCTCCCACGCTGAGAGAGGTCGGCGTGAGCCCTTGCCTCACACCGGCCCCTCCCACGCTGAGAGAGGTCAGCGTGACCCCCTGCCTCAACAGGCCACCGTGAGGGAGGAGCAGGGTCGCACTTGGGCTGCTGTGAGGCAGGCAGCGACTTGGGCCTGGGAGGTCGTGGTGGGGCGAGAGCTGGGCTTGGAGACTCCCCTGGGAGGCAACAGCAGGGCCTACAGACTCTGTTCTCCAGCCGGAGCTGGGACTGTTCAGGTACTGGGAGGCGGAATGTGGGTCTGAAGAGCTTGGTTGCAGAAACTTCGGGGTCTACAAACGCAGGCGGGAGCTGAGCCAAAAAAGCTTGTTTGCTGGGAGGCGGGAGATGCAGCCAGGAGAAACAGCTGTGCCTGCAGAGGCCGCCATGCGGGAGGCGGAGGCCGGGCCTCCTCAAATCGGCCTCTCCAGACCCACTTGCAGCCTCCCGGCATCCTCTCCGGGCCCAGCTCTTCCTCCCGGCTGCGTCTCCAGGCCTGACTCTGGCCTCCCAACAACGTCTTTGGACTCAGCTCCTGCCCAGCTCCCAGCAGGCCCAAGTCGTCGTCAAGTCGGCCTGGAATTGGGCCCGGAAGAGCAGCAAGTCGGCCTCCCCGGGCCCAGCTCCGTCCTCTCGGCGGCCTCTCCAGGTGCAAAACTTCCTCGAGTCAGCCTCTCCAGGCCCAGCTCCTCCTGCCTCCCAGTGGCCTCTTTCAGCCCAGACCAGCTCATGGCTCTCGGCGGCCTTCCCAGGCCCCGCTTTTGACTTTTGGTGGCCTCTTCAGGCCCAGAACTTGACCTCCAGTGGGCCTTTGCAGGCCCGGCCTCCTGCCTCTCGAAGGCCTGCACGGGCCCGGACTCACAGCGGACTCACAGCGGACTCTCCATGCCCAGCTAGCTCTCGCCTCATTGCGGCCTCCCGAGTCCAAAGCTCCTGCCTCTCGGCCGCTTCGGCAGGCCCAGCTCCCGCCTGCCAGTGGCCTCTTTAGGCCCAGCTCATTCCTCACAACGGCCTTCCCAGGCCCCGTTTTTCCCTTCCAGCAGCCTCTTGGCCTCTAATTTGTTTATCTTTTGTGTATAAATCCCAAAATATTGAATTTTGGAATATTTCCACCATTATGTAAATATTTTGGTAGGTGATTTATTTGGGGTGAGTTTCTGCACCAAGCCCGAATTTTTTATTTTATTTTACTTATTATTTGGTGTTAAACAGGTTTAATGATGGTCATGGCAACTTTTTGGCACAATGAAAAATATCGCCCATGATCAACGTGTTCTGTTCTGGGGAAGGGGGCAAAGGCAGGGTGAATCACTTTCTTAAAAAGTATAGCTCAAGTTGGGAGTGCAGAGGGAATGGGGAGAAAACCCTCCCACTGCCTGTGTCGAAGTGCAGGAGCCCCCACCCCCATACTCACCTGAGTCCAGCCCCCCTCTGCCTCCCGGGTGGCTCAGCCCAGCTCCTGCCTAGGAAAGCCTTAGTGTTGGGAGGGACCCTGATGACTGAGGAGCCTGGTAGCTCCAGGTCGCCCACACTTTCAGGTCTCTTGCCCCAGAAGGTGGCAGGATCCATTGGGAGGAAACAGGTCGCCTTGGAAGGCATCCGTGGGTCCCCATCCGCAGGGGTAGGGGCCATCGGGGGCCCGCTCTGCTGCCTTGACCATACTCCTGGGCTTTGAAGGCTCCTGGGCCCAGTAAGAAGGAGGTGGGTGCCAAGGTTGAGGAGGAAGCATCCGAGTATGTGTAGGGGGAGGACAGGGTGGGACCATAGACTTTGCCAAAAGCTGCAGGTGGATCGGGGGGCCCTGGGGGCTCAGCATCCAGCAAGGGATGGCAGGAGTAAAGGAGGAAGGAAGGACAGGTGCAAATGCCTTCCCACCAAAGCCCTTGTTGCCCTCTGGCTCCTCCCTAGAGTTGTCCCCACTCTCAGTCAGTCACCCACTCCTTGAACTTGAGATCAGTGTCAGTGGTGCTAAAGCCATCATCAGCAATGACATCATCACCCCCTCCTCCTCATGGATGACCGTGTGCTCCTCGTCACTCGCTATGTCCTCACTGGCCATGTGCTGGGAATGAGCATCTCAAGTGGGCAGCAGCAGGGCTGCCCACTGGTCACCTCCCTCACCAGGGGCTGCAAAGTGGCCTGGAGCTCCATACTGAGTAGAAGGCTTTGGGCCAGAGTATGATGCAGTGCCAGACACCACCTGTGTCAGTTCCTGTAGTGCCTGATGGTCTATTTCCCTGCCGTCCGGGCTGTGTACCCCCCTGTGGGAGAAGGCTTGGGCCAGGCTGAGCCAGGTTCCCTGACTGTGTGCAGCCGTTCTGCCCCACAGAAGCTGCTCCTTGGTATCCGAGCTCTGGAGTGTTTAGGCTGCAACTGACAGGAGTTCAGAGGACACCCCAGGGGCAGTGGCAGTGCCCGTCTCTGATATGCTCCGCTCCCACGAGCCCTTGTTACACTCCTGCTAGCCCCTGGCTTGTGGGCTTGGCCTCTGAGCTGGACTTCTTTCGATCCTTGTTGCAAGTGGGCCACCTTCACCTGGAAGGCCAGGTCATGGTATTTCTGCATCTCATTGGGCCCCAGGGTGTACCACCGCTCGCTCAGCATCTGGCTGACGGTCCGGATATCCTGGTTGGAGTGACCCTGGTGTGCCCTGCCAGGGCCTGGTGCCACTTGCTGAAGATCATGACCGCCACTCATGGGCCACCGGATGTGGTCCTTGTCCCATTTGTTGGGGCTGCGTCCATCCTTCTCAGAAGATGAGTCCTGTTCCTTGTGCAGGGCACTGAGGGACTGGGCCTGACATCATCTGAGTGGTAGAGGCAATTGGGTGTCAGGAGACATGATGGAGAGGAAAGCATCATCATGGTCATTCTTTGTCTCACTGTCCAGCAGGGACTCCCCTGAGGGGCCCAGGGCTCCTCCTCCATGGTGGGAGGTGAGCTTTTACCAGGTTCCACCAACCCCAAAGTGTGTGGGGTTGCGGGCCCTGGGCTTTCAGGGCAGGTGGCTCCAGGGGGCCGCCCAGGGTCAACACTCCCTGTCGCACCTGGTGGATGCTCATGAGCAACAGCTGCCAACTTGGCAGGTTGTTTTCTCTGGTTGGAGGCCACTGAGTGACTGGCAGGTTGCTGGGCCTCGTGTGGCTGCAGGGAGGGGTGAGGAAGGGGTTGGAGTACCAGGGGAACATGGCCACAGAGTGACCTTCCACATTCCTCCACACGAACATGCTGACGCCACGGGAGGCCTCACTGAACGCAGGCCTGGGGGCCGAGTACTTGGTCCGGGCAGGGGGTTCCTGGCAGGGGCTCACACCTCGCCCCCTCCTCAGCCAAGGTGGCTTGGGCCCAGAGAAGGGGGTGTTGGAGAGGAGCAGAAGGCCAGGCCTCAAGTTTTGTTTTTTTTGTTTGTTATTTTGTTTTTGAAATGTAGTTTGACTCTTGTCACCCAGGCTGGAGTGCAGTGGCACGATCTCAGTGGCCTTCATACCTGGCTAATTTTTTGTATTTTTACTGGAGGTGGGGTTTTGCCATGTTGGCCAGGCTGGTCTTGACCTCCCGACCTCAGGTGATCCACCCACCTCAGCCTCCCAAAATGGGATTACAGGCATGAGCCACTGCTCCCAACTTCATTCATTTTTACTTGAAAAACTCCGTTAAGCATTTATTTAAGGTAGACCTAGTGGTCCTGAATGCCCTCAGCTTTGTTTGTCGAGGAAGCACGTTATTTCTTTTTTCTTTCTGAAGGACAGCTTTGTCAGACATAGTATTAGTTGCTGGCAGTTTTTTTCTTTCAGCACTTTGAATGTATTATTTGATTCTGTCCTGACCTGCAAAGTTTCTTTAACTTTTGACTATTTGATTATATTGTGACTTGGTGAGTATCTATTTGGTTTGAACCTCTTTAGGAATCTTTAAGCTTCATGGATTTAGATTTCTAAATCTTTCCCATGATTTAGGCAGTTTTCAGCCATTCTTTAAATAAGCTTTCTTCTCCTTTCTCTACTTTCCTTCTCAAACTCCCATAACCTAACAATGGTTTGCCTAATGGTGTCTTGTTGGCTTTCTTTTCTCTGTCTTTTTTTCTTTTTTTTTTTTTTTTTGAGACAGAGTCATGCTCTGTCACCCAGGCTGGAGTGCAATGTGTGGTCTCGGCTCACTAGGGTTAGGGTTAGGGTTTTAGGGTTGTTAGGGTTAGGGTTTTAGGGTTGTTAGGGTTAGGGTTAGGGTTTTAGGGTTGTTAGGGTTAGGGTTAGGGTTTTAGGGTTGTTAGGGTTCGGGTTCAGGTTCGGGTTAGGGTTAGGGTTTAGGGTTAGGGTTAGGGTTAGGGATTAGGGTTAGGGTTAGGGTTTAGGGTTAGGGTTCGGGTTCGTGTTTGGGTTAGGGTTTAGGGTTAGCGTTAGGGTTAGGGTTTAGGGTTAGGGTTAGGGTTATTGGTTAGGGTTAGGGTTAGGGTTAGGGTTTAGGGGTTAGGGTTTATGGTTAAGGTTAGGGTTACTGGTTTGGGTTAGCGTTCGGGTTCGGGTTGTGATTGGGGTTGGGGTTTGGGTTCGGGTTAGGCTTAGGGTTAGTGCTAGGCGTTAGGGGTTAGGGTTAGGGCTTAGGGGTTAAGGTTCAGGGTTAGGGTTAGGGTTATTGGTTAGGGTTAAGGTTCGGATCGGGTTGGGGTTGGGATTTGGGTTAGGGTTAGGGTTAGGGTTTGGTGTTAGCGTTAGGGGTTAGGGGTTAGGGTTAGTGTAGGGGTTAGGAGGTAGGGGTTAGGGTTAGGGTTTTGGGTTAGGTTTAGGTTTAGGGAAGGGTTAAGGTTAGGGTTAAGGTTAGGGTTAATGCGTTAGGTTTAGCGTTAGATTACAATTTCCAACCTGTTTTATTTTGTTTTCTTTCTGAGACAGGGTCTCCCTCTGTTGTCCAAGGCTGGAGGGTAGTAGTGCTATCGCAGCTGACTGCAGCCTTAACCTTCCAGGCTGAAGCGATCCTCCCACCTCAACCTCCCACGTGGCTGAGACTACTGGTGCTTGACACTATGCCCAACTAATATTTGGAATTTTCATATACGTGGATTCCAGAGGGGTGACAGCGAAACGTGAGTAAGCATGGATTTTGGTATATGCAGAGATGGGGGGCTGGAACTAATTCTGTATACTGAGGGACGACGACTGTATATGTTTTTACAATTACTCTGTAGGATGCATTGTGTTGCATACCCTTGAAAATAATAATTTTTAATTGAGTGGAATAATAATAATAATATTGCTAAAAGTAGCAGCTGGCCAGGTGTGGTGGCTCACACTGGTAATGGCAACACTTTGGGAGGCTGAGGCAGGAGGATGGCTTGAGGCCAAGAGTTTGCGATAGGCCTTGGAAACAAAGCGGGAGTCACCATCCCTACAGAAAAATACATGAATTAGCCTAGTGTGGTGGCATGTTCCTGTAGTCCCAGCTACTTGGGAGGCTGAGGTGGGAGGATCACTCAAGCCCAGGGAGGCTGAGGCTGCAGTGAGTCATGATCAGGCCTCTGCACTCCAGCCTGGGTGACAGAGTGAGACCCTGTCTCAACACAACAAAAAAGTAGCAGCTAACATCAACTCACCTTTTATACCAGGTGCCTATTGATATCATAGTTTAATTTCTTAGAACTGTTTCTTATTTCACTTACCAACTCTGTCTTCAGTTACTCCCAGATCTTTACTGTGTTTGTGCAGATGACCTTTTGTTTAGATTGAATTGTCTCCCCAGAAGTAAGATTACTGTGAAACATGGTGAATGGACATTCTCATTACCCTTGATGTAAATTGACAGGGTTTTGGGTGCCTCCAAGCTATAATCTTAGCACTTTGGGAGGCTAAGAGAGGAGGATTGCTTGAGGCCAAGAGTTGGAGGAGGCAGTATGGCAGTGTGGTGAGACCCTGTCTCCATTATTTTAAAAAATTGACAGGCTTTACCCGGGAAGGCTTATACACAATTTAAACACCCCTCATAATATAAGAAAGTGCCCATTTCATTGCACCTTTGCCAGCAGAGGGTATTATAATTTAGTAAGTCATTTTTTTTTTGATTATTTTAAATAGACAAAAGACCTCATGTTACTTTATTGTCACATTTCAACATCTTTCCTCAGCTTATTGGCACTATTTCTTTTCTGTCTGTAAATGGTTGTTGCTGTTTTGTTCTTTGAGACAGGGTCTTGCTCTGTCACCAGGCTGGACTGTAGTGGCATAATCATGCGTCACTGCAGCCTTGACCTCCCAGGCTCAAACTTCAGCATTCTGAGTAGCTGGGATTACAAGTGTGCACCACCACTCCCAGCTAACTTTTTTCTTCTTTTGGATAGAGACATGTTCTCACTGTGTTGTCCGGACCGGTCTCTAGCTCCTGGCCTTAAGCAATCCTCCCGCATTAGCTTCTCAAATTGCTGGAATTTCAGGCATGAGCCACCATGCCTGGCCTGGGGTAGTCCCATATTCTCTAGAGTTCTCTTTACTTTGTGCTAGCCAATCACTCATTATGCTGTTCACCTGTTATAATGAATAATTCTCTGTATTAAATTTTACCACTTTAAACTTTTGAGTGGTTTATGCTTCCTGATTGGACTCTGACTAATATGTTAGGAAGGATCCCAGGAGGTAAACCCACACAGATGTGATTTAGGCATAGGTTTGGTTTCCCAGCGGGCAGTGTTGAGCTCTCTGCCAGTGGGAAATGGGATGCTGGTGATTTCCAGTAGGTGACCTCACAGTGACTCAAGCTACCTCTTACTGTTGATTGTGATGAAATGCCAACTGAGGCACATGCCTTGGGAGCTAAGTGGTTGCTGCCCTTGACCACTGTGAAGACTGGTTTGGGAAGGGTCGCTTTGGATGCACTTTAGCAGGGGTCCCCAACCCCTGAGCCATGGAGCCGTAGGGAGCCACACAGCAGGAGGTGAGTGGTGTCGAGTGAGGGAGTGAGGGAAGCTTCATCTGTATTTACAGCCACTCCCCTTTGCTCACATTCCCGCTTGAGCTCCACCTTCTCAGATGAGCAGCAGCATTAGATTCTCATAGGAGAACGCACCCTGTTGTGAACCGTGCATGTGAGGGATCTAGGTTGCGCTGTCCTTATGAGAATCTAATACCTATTGATCTGTCACTTTCTCCCATCACGCTCAGGTGGGACCATCCAGTTTCAGGAAAACGAGCTTAACACGCCCACTGATTCTACATTATGGTGAATTCTATAATTATTTTATTATATATTACAGTGTAATAATGGAAATGAAGTGCCTAATAAATGTAAATGTGCTTAAATCTTTTGGCCCAGCTCCTACCTCCCAGCAGCCTCGCCAGGCCCAGAACTCTCTCCAGTCAGCCTCTACAGGTGAAGCTCATGACTCACAATGGCCTATTTAGGCCCATACCCTACCTCACGGCAGTCTCCGCAGATGAGCCTACTGCCTCACAACAGCCCCCACAGGCACAGCTCCATCGTTACAATGGCCTCTTTAGACCCAGCCCCTGCCTCCCAGCCTTCTCTCCAGGCCCTGAACTTTCTCCATAAGTTGAGGTAGCTGGGACTGTAGGTATACATGACGATACTTGGCTAATTTTTAAATTGTTTTGCAGACATGGGATCTCACTTTGTTGGCCTGGCTGGTGTCAAACTAATGGCCTCAAGTGACCCTTCCACCCCTGCCTCCCATCCTCGAGGTATGTGCCACCACAAGGAGCAGTTGTTCAATTTTCTAAATAAAAAATATCTAAAGTAAGGCTGTGGGATGATGGCAGGAAGATAAAAGAAAAACAGAAGAATAAGTTAAAATGACTTATTCACACATTCTTTTCAGAGCAAGAAGAACTTTTAGTATATACATTCCTTACAAACAAACAAAAGGCCGATAAACAATGTTGTATAGGAACTTCAACACACACTGTACAATATTCCCACTTTGCTGACATAAGTTATGGAAATTTCATGGTTTCCTTGAGTGTCGCTACCAGTGTTTTGCTTCTCTGATGATTTTTATCAACTTCCTCATCTGTTAACTTCTCTCCAAAGTATGTCATGTCACGACATACTGCCACTGCATGAACATGACCAGTGTCTTCCTATTAAACATGTAGAATGCTCTCCTAATTTCTCTTTTTACTCTCTGTCTTTGTGTTTTGCATTTTCCTTACTTTTATTGTCAGAAACTCCAGAAAGTCCGTCGTACTAATTTATCACGATTTGCTTTATTAATTTATACTTTGCTTATATGGAATTTTGCCCAACAGACCTCATTACAATTTCTAACCTGTTTTATTTTGTTTTTTTTTTTTTTTTCTGAGACAGGGTCTCCCTCTGTTGTCCAAGGCTGGAGGGTAGTAGTGCTATCGCAGCTGACTGCAGCCTCAACCTTCCAGGCTGAAGCGATCCTCCCATCTCAGCCTCCCAATTGGCTGAGACTACAGGTGCTTGCCACTATGCCCAACTAATATTTGGAATTTTTGTATACGTGGATTCCAGAGGGGTGACAGCGAAACACGAGTAGGCATGGATTTTGGTATATGCAGGGATGGGGGGGCTGGAACTAATTCTGTATACTGAGGGACGGCGACTGTATATGTTTTTACAATTACGCTGTAGGATACATACTGTTGCATAGCCTTGAAAATAATAATTTTTAATTGAGTGGAATAATAATAATAATATTGCTAAAAGTAGCAGCTGGCCAGGTGTGGTGGCTCACACTGGTAATGGCAACACTTTGGGAGGCTGAGGCAGGAGGATGGCTTGAGGCCAAGAGTTTGCGATAGGCCTTGTAAACAAAGGGGGAGTCACCATCCCTACAGAAAAATACATGAATTAGCCTAGTGTGGTGGCACGTTCCTGTAGTCCCAGCTACTTGGGAGGCTGAGGTGGGAGGATCACTTGAGCCCAGGGAGGCTGAGGCTGCAGTGAGTCATGATCAGGCCTCTGCACTGCAGCCTGGGTGACAGAGTGAGACCCTGTCTCAAAACAACAGAAAAGTTGCAACTAACATCAACTGACCTTTTATACCAGGTGCCTATTGATATCATAGTTTAATTTCTTAGAACTGTTTCTTATTTCACTTACCAACTCTGTCTTCAGTTACTCCCAGATTTTTACTGTGTGTGTACAGATGACCTTTTGTTTAGATTGAATTGTCTCCCCAGAAGTAAGATTACTGTGAAACATGGTGAATGGACATTCTCATTACCCTTGATGTAAATTGACAGGGTTTTGGGTGCCTCCCAGGTATAATCTTAGCACTTTGGGAGGCTAAGAGAGGAGGATTGCTTGAGGCCAAGAGTTGGAGGAGGCAGTATGGCAGTATGGTGAGACCCTGTCTCCATTATTTTAAAAAACTGACAGGCTTTACCCGGGAAGGCTTATACACAATTTAAACACCCCTCATAGTATAAGAAAGTGCCCATTTCACTGCACCTTTGCCAGCACAGGGTATTATAATTTAGTAAGTCATTTTTTGTTTGATTATTTTAACTAGACAAAAGACTTCATGTTACTTGTCACATTTCAACATCTCTCCTCATCTTATTAGCTCTATCTCTTTTCTGTCTGTAAACGGTTTTTGTTGTTTTGTTCTTTGAGACAGGGTCTTGCTCTGTCACCAGGCTGGACTGTAGGAGCATAATCATGCCTCGCTGCAGCCTTGACCTCCCAGGCTCAAACTTCAGCATTCTGAGTAGCTGGGACTACAAGTGTGCACCACCACTCCCAGCTAACTTTTTTCTTCTTTTGGATAGAGACAGGGTCTCACTGTGTTGTCCAGACCGGTCTCTAACTCCTGGCCTTAAGCAATCCTCCCACATTAGCTTCTCAAATTGCTGGAATTTCAGGCATGAGCCACCATGCCTGGCCTGGGCTAGTCCTGTATTCTCTAGAGTTCTGTTTACTTTGTGCTAGTCAATCTCTCATTATGCTGTTCACCTGTTATAATGAATAATTCTCCGTATTAAATTTTACCACTTTAAACTTTTGAGTGGTTTATGCTTCCTGATTGGACTCTGACTAATATGTTAGGAAGGGTCCCAGGAGAGAAACCCTCACAGATGGGATTTGGGCATAGGTTTGGTTTCCCAGGGGGCAGTGCTGAGCTCTCTGCCAGTGGGAAATGGGATGCTGGTGATTTCCAGGAAGTGACCTCACAATGACTCAAGCTACCACTTACTGTTGATTGTGACGAAATGCCAGCTGAGGCAGATGCCTTGGGAACTAAGTGGTTGCTGCCCTTGACCACTATGAAGACTGGTGTGGGAAGGGTCGCTTTGGATGCACTAGAGCAGGGGTCCCCAACCCCTGAGCCATGGAGCCGTAAGGAGCCACACAGCAGGTGAGTGGTGTCGAGTGAGGGAGTGAGGGAAGCTTCGTCTGTATTTACAGCCACTCCCCTTTGCTCACATTCCCGCCTGAGCTCCACCTTCTCAGATGAGCAGCAGCATTAGATTCTCATAGGAGAACGCACCCTGTTGTGAACCGTGCATGTGAGGGATGTAGGTTGCACTGTCTTTATGAGAATCTAATACCTATTGATCTGTCACTTTCTCCCATCATGCTCAGGTGGGACCATCCAGTTTCAGGAAAACAAGCTTAACACACCCACTAGTTCTACATTATGGTGAGTTCTATAATTATTTTATTATATATTGGATATATAATAAATATATATTTATTATATATATTAATATGTTAAATATATTAGTATATTAAATATATTATTATATATTGTAATAATGGAAATAAATTGCCTTCTAAATGTAAATGTGCTTAAATCTTTTGGCCCAGCTCCTACTTCCCGGCAGCCTCTCCAGGCCCAGAACTTTCTCCAGTCATCCTCTACAGACCAAGCTCATGACTCACAGTGGCCTATTTAGGCCCATACCCTACCTCACGGCAGTCTCCGCAGATGAGCCTACTGCCTCACAACAGCCTCCACAGGCACAGCTCCATCGTTACAATGGCCTCTTTAGACCCAGCTCCTGCCTCCCAGCCTTCTCTCCAGGCCCTGAGCTTTCTCAAGTCGACCTCACCAGGCCCAGCTCATGCTTCTTTGCAGCGTCTCCAGGCCCAGCTCCTGCATCTTGGTGACCCCTCCAGGCCTAGCCTCTGCCTCCCGTCGGCCTCTACAGTCCCAACATCTGCCTCACAGTAGATTCTTCAGGCCCAGCATCTGCCTCACTGTGGACCCCCGAAGCCAAGCTCCCAACCTTTCAGCAGCTTCTACACACCCAGCTCCCGCCTGCCTGTGGCCTCTTCAGGCCCATGGGGCTCATTCCTCACAACAGCCTTTCCAGGCCCAGTTTTTCCCTTCCGGCAGCCTCTCTGGGCTGAGAATCTCCTTAAGTCGGCCTCTCCAGACTCACTTGCACCCTCCGGGCATCCTCTCTGGGCCAAGCTCCTCTTCCTGGCTGCGTCTCCAGGCCCGACTCCTGCTTCTCAACAACCTCTTTGGACTCAGTGCCTACCCATCTCCTGGCGTCCTTGGTCGGACCACAGCTTCCTCAAGCCAAGCTCCCCAGGCCCAGGTCAGGCCTCACGGTGGCCTCTCCAGGATGTGCTCCTGCACTCCGATGGCACCTGCAGGCCCCAAATGGTCTCCAGTCGGTGGGCTTCTCCACGCCAAGCTTGGGCCTCCCGGCCACCTCTGCAGGCCCAAGTTGCCCTGAAGTTGGCATCTCCCGGCCGTGCTTCCCAGCAAGTAAGCAAGCTCTTTTGGCTCAACTCCTCCCCAGCTCCCAACCGCCTTTGTAGGTCCCGAGCTTTCTCCAGCCAAGTACTTCGGGCCTAATTCCTGCAGCCCGGTGGCCTGTACGGGCCCAGCAATGGTTGGAGAGTGGCCTCCACAGGTCCCGCTCTTGCCTCCGAGGGGCCTCTCCAGGCCCAGCTCTTGCCCCCATGGCAGCCTCCCGGGGCCAAGTCCCTGCCTGCCTCCCAGCAGCCCGCGTGCAGCCCAGCTCCTCCCTCACGGTGGCCTGTTGATGCCCATGCCTCTGGTATCCTGCCCAGAGGCATGAGCCCCTGCCACACACTGGCTCCTCCCACGCTGAGAGAGGTCAGCGTGAGCCCTTGCCTCACACCGGCCCCTCCCACGCTGAGAGAGGTCAGCGTGAGCCCCATGCCTCACACCGGCCCCTCCCACGCTGAGAGAGTTCTGCGTGAGCCCTTGTCTCACACCGGCCCCTCCCACGCTGAGAGAGGTCAGCCTGAGCCCCTTGCCTCACACCGGCCCCTCCCACACTGACAGAGGTCCATGGGAGCCCCTTGCCTCATACTGGCCCCTCCCACGCTGACAGAGGTCAGCCTGAGCCCCTATCCTCACACCAGCCCCTCCCACGCTGAGAGAGGTCAACATGAGCCCCTTGCCTCACACCGGCCCCTCCCACGCTGAGAGAGGTCAGCATGAGCCCTTGCCTCACACCGGCCCCTCCCACGCTGAGAGAGGTCAGCGTGAGCCCCTTGCCTCACACCGGCCCCTCCCACGCTGAGAGAGGTCAGTGTGAGCCCCTTGCCTCACACCGGCCACTCCCACGCTGAGAGATGTCAGCGTGAGCCCTTGCCTCACACCGGCCCCTCCCACACTGAGAGAGGTCAGCGTGAGCCCCTGCCTCAACAGGCTACCGTGAGGGAGGAGCAGGGTCGCCCGCGGGCTGCTGGGAGTCAGGCAGCGACTTGGGCCTGGGAGGTCGTGGTGGGGCGAGAGCTTGGCCTGGAGACACCCCTGGGAGGCAGTAGCGGGGCCTACAGACTCTGTTCTGCAGCCGGAGCTGGGACTGTTCAGGTACTGGGAGGTGGGATGTGGGTCTGAAGAGCTTGGTTGCAGAAACTTCGGGGTGTACAAACGCAGTCTGGAGCTGAGCCAAAAAAGCTTGTTTGCTGGGAGGCGAGAGATGCAGCCAGGAGAAACAGCTGTGCCTGCAGAGGCCGCCATTCGTGAGGCAGAGGCCGGGCCTCCTCAAATCGGCCTCTCCAGACCCACTTGCAGCCTCCCGGCGTCCTCTCCAGGCCCAGCTCTTCCTCCTGGCTGCATCTCCAGGCCTGACTCTGGCCTCCCAACAACGTCTTTGGACTCAGCTCCTGCCCAGCTCCCAGCAGGCCCAAGTCGTCGTCAAGTCGGCCTGGAATTGGGCCCGGAAGAGCAGCAAGTCGGCCTCCCCGGGCCCAGCTCCGTCCTCTCGGCGGCCTCTCCAGGTGCAAAACTTCCTCGAGTCAGCCTCTCCAGGCCCAGCTCCTCCTGCCTCCCAGTGGCCTCTTTCAGCCCAGACCAGCTCATGGCTCTCGGCGGCCTTCCCAGGCCCTGCTTTTGACTTTTGGTGGCCTCTTCAGGCCCAGAACTTGACCTCCAGTGGGCCTTTGCAGGCCCGGCCTCCTGCCTCTCGAAGGCCTGCACGGGCCCGGACTCACAGCGGACTCACAGCGGACTCTCCATGCCCAGCTAGCTCTCGCCTCATTGTGGCCTCCCGAGTCCAAAGCTCCTGCCTCTCGGCCGCTTCAGCAGGCCCAGCTCCCGCCTGCCAGTGGGCTCTTTAGGCCCAGCTCATTCCTCACAACGGCCTTCCCAGGCCCCGTTTTTCCCTTCCGCCAGCCGCTTGGCCTCTAAGTTGTTTATCTTTTGTGTATAAATCCCAAAATATTGAATTTTGGAATATTTCCACCATTATGTAAATATTTTGGTAGGTGATTTATTTGGGGTGAGTTTCTGCGCCAAGCCCGAATTTTTAATTTTATTTTACTTATTATTTGGTGTTAAACAGGTTTAATGACGGTCATGGCAACTGTTTGGCACAATGAAAAATATCGCCCATGATCAACGTGTTCTGTTGTGGGGAAGGGGGCAAAGGCAGGGTGAATCACTTTCTTAAAAAGTATAGCTCAAGTTGGGAGTGCAGAGGGAATGGGGAGAAAACCCTCCCACTGCCTGTGTCGAAGTGCAGGAGCCCCCACCCCCATACTCACCTGAGTCCAGCCCCTCTGGGGAAAGAAGGGGTGCATGAACTCCCCCTAGTCCGCAGGCACCTCCCTGTGGCCCAAGGCCCTCTTCACACTCCATCTTGTAGCCCCAACAGGAGCTATTTTCCGAAAAGTGAAAAGGTCTGAAGGTCCCACAATTCATGGTATGTACACCTCCCTCACCAGGGACTGCAAAGTGGCCTGGAGCTCCACACTGAGTAGAAGTCTTTGGGCCAGAGTCAGCATCTGGCTGACGGTCCGGATATCCTGGTTGGAGTGATCCTGGTGCTCCCTGCCAGGGCCTGGTGCCGCTTGCTGAAGACCATGACCGCCACTCATGGGCCACCGATGTGGTTCTTTTCCCATTTGTTGGGGCTGCGTCCATCCTTCTCAGAGGATGAGTCCTGTTCCTTGCACAGGGCACTGAGGGACTGGGCCTGACATCATCTGAGTGATAGAGGCAACTGGGTGTCAGGAGACATGATGGAGAGGAAAGCATCATCATGGTCATTCTCTGTCTCACTGTTCAGCAGGGACTCCCCTGAGGGGCCCAGGGCTCCTCCTCCATGGTGGGAGGTGAGCTTTTACCAGGTTCCACCACCCCCAAAGTGTGTGGGGTTGCAGGCCCTGGGCTTTCAGGGCAGGTGGCTCCAGGGGGCCGCCCAGGGTCAACACTCCCTGTCCCACCTGGTGGACGCTCATGAGCAACAGCTGCCAACTTGGCAGGTTGTTTTCTCTGGTTGGAGGCCACTGAGTGACTGGCAGGTTGCTGGGCCTCGTGTGGCTGCAGGGAGGGGTGAGGAAGGGGATGGAGTACCAGGGGAACACGGCCGCAGAGTGACCTTCCACATTCCTCCACACGAACATGCTGACGCCACGGGAGGCCTCACTGAACGCAGGCCTGGGGGCCGAGTACTTGGTCCGGGCAGGGGGTTCCTGGCAGGGGCTCACACCTCCTCGCCCCCTCCTCAGCCAAGGTGGCTTGGGCCCAGAGAAGGGGAGGTTGGAGAGGAGCAGAAGGCCAGGCCTCAAGTTTTGTTTTTTTGTTTGTTTTGTTTTTTGTTTTTGAAATGTAGTTTGACTCTTGTCACCCAGGCTGGAGTGCAGTGGCACGATCTCAGTGGCCTTCATACCTGGCTAATTTTTTGTATTTTTACTGGAGGTGGGGTTTTGCCATGTTGGCCAGGCTGGTCTTGACCTCCCGACCTCAGGTGATCCACCCACCTCAGCCTCCCAAAATGGGATTACAGGCATGAGCCACTGCTCCCAACTTCATTCATTTTTACTTGAAAAACTCCGTTAAGCATTTTTTTAAGGTAGACCTAGTGGTCCTGAATGCCCTCAGCTTTGTTTGTCGAGGAAACATGTTATTTCTTTTTTCTTTCTGAAGGACAGCTTTGTCAGACATAGTATTAGTTGCTGGCAGTTTTTTTCTTTCAGCACTTTGAATGTATTATTTGATTCTGTCCTGACCTGCAAAGTTTCTTTAACTTTTGACTATTTGATTATATTGTGACTTGGTGAGTATCTATTTGGTTTGAACCTCTTTAGGAATCTTTAAGCTTCATGGATTTAGATTTCTAAATCTTTCCCATGATTTAGGCAGTTTTCAGCCATTCTTTAAATAAGCTTTCTTCTCCTTTCTCTACTTTCCTTCTCAAACTCCCATAACCTGACAATGGTTTGCCTAATGGTGTCTTGTTGGCTTTCTTTCTCTGTCTCTTTTTTTTTCTTTTATTTTTTTTGAGACAGAGTCATGCTCTGTCACCCAGGCTGGAGTTTAATGTGTGGTCTCGGCTCACATTGCACTCCAACCTCCGCCTCCTGGGTTCAAGCGATTCTCCTGCCTCAGCCTCCCAAGTAGCTGGGACTACAGGTGTGTGCCACCACACCCGGCTAATTTTTGTATTTTTAGTAGAGATGGGGCTTTGTCATGTTGGACAGGCTGGTCTTGAACTCCTGACCTCTTAATCTGCCTGCCTCAGCCTCCCAAAGTGTTGAGATTACAGGCTTTAGCCACCACACCCAGCCTTCTTTTCTATTTTTTATTCTTTTTTTCTTTGTCCTCTGACTGGATAATTTCAGAAGATCTATATTCAAGTTTACAGATTCTCTCTCCTGTTGAAGTTTACTATTGTGTTATATCACCCAGTCTGGTCTTGAACTCCTGGGCTTAAGAGATCCTCCCACCTTGGCCTCCCAAAGTGCTGGGTTTACAAGCATGAGCCACTGCATCCAGTCAGTCCCAGCACTTTGGGAAGCTGAGGTGGGAGGATGACTTGAGCTTAGGAGTTTGAGACCAACCTGGGCAACGTACTGAGAACTTGTCTCTATATTTAAAAAAAAAAAGTCTTTGGGAGGCCAAAGCGGGAGGATCACCTGAGGTCAGGAGTTCGAGACCGGCCTGGCCAATATGGCAAAACCCCATCTCTACTAAAAATACAAAAATTAGCCAGGTGTGGTGGCACACGCCTGTAGTGGTGGTGCATGCCTGTAGTCCCAGCTACTCAAGAGGCTGAGGCAGGATAATCACTTGAACTGGGAGATGGAGGTTGCAGTGAGCTGAGATCGCACCAGTGCACTCCAGCCTGGGCAACAGAGTGAGACTCCATCTTATAAAAGGAAAAAAGAAGAAAAGAAAAATTCCATATCTGAGTGTTTACTCCTGAGTTTTTGAGACTGTTATTAAGATCGTGCTCTACTGTGATGATTTGGGTTTGTTTGATAATCAGTAAAAAGCATATTCTTTTGGGTGTTCAGCTGCACTGCTTTGGTGTCACAACTGCACATTGGTTTCACAGCTGCAGGACAAATTCGAGCATCTTAAAATGATTCAACAGGAGGAGATAAGGAAGCTCGAGGAAGAGAAAAACAACTGGAAGGAGAAATCATAGATTTTTATAAAATGAAAGCTGCCTCTGAAGCACTGCAGACTCAGCTGAGCACTGATACAAAGAAAGACAAACATCGTAAGAAGCAATAGTTTCTCTTACTATTCTGAGAGCCTTATCATTCTACATCCCATCTTCCTGTGAGATTGTCTTTGTAGCATTTAACTCTAATTGCGGTTCTCTTTTTAAAAATTGGCTTGCTTATTGTATATTTTCCCCAACTAAAGCGTGAACTCCTAGCAGGTCGTGGTGGCTCATGCCTGTAATCTCAGCACTGTGGGAGGCTGAGGTGGGTCAACTACCTGAGGTCAGGAGTTCGAGACCTATCTAGATAGGCATGTGAAATTATCTAGGAAATCAAAGGATTGCAGATGGAATCAGAACCACGTTGCCACAGTTTCATTCTGGCTTCAGCCTTGAGTACAGTATGGACTGAATGGAGACTACTAGGCTCTCAGCCATCTGCTGCATTCTGGTAGTGCTCTACAATCATGTGTCTCTACTACTTCTTTGCAATGTAAATAGTAGTGTAAAACTACTCAGCCACAAGCTCTGAGAGAGATCGAGAGATGTCCTTCTCTTAATAGAGATAAGTCATTTGGTGGAATAACTCTTCGAGTCAACCAGTGTAAGTAACAGAGACACCAAAAACCAGCCATTAGTTTAGTTTGCTTGACCCAGCAATCTACCTCTTAGTATATGCTTTGGTGACACTCATGTACTTATGCACCAGGTGGCAGGTGTGTACTAGAATTAAGATATTCATAGTAGCATTGTTTCAGATAGTAAAAAAGTCTTATCCACAAAAAAATGGATGAATTATCAGTGAAAATTACTGAACTTTGGACACACACACATCCTGCCAACCTTCATCAAAAAAAGTATTATTTCTTATTCTCCATCCTAACCTAGATAAGTGGAAGAGAAGAAAGAATTTTTTTAAAAAAGTCCTGATAGCTGGAAAACTTCCTTCACTGTATCCAAAGTTATGAGAACTCTTTGGGTTGTGTCTCCAAACTGAGATTCAGAAAAGCAATCACAATTAATCAATAAATTATCATTTTCATAGGACATTTCTAAATTTCCAAAGTGAATATAGCCTTTTCTTTTTCAATCCAGCTAGCTAGCTAGGTCCATCCGTATCCATGCACATCATCTGGTTTAATAGATTTCTCATTATGCTGTATTCATCTGTATATATTCTAATGTTGGAGAATTTTCTCAAATTTAAATTTGATTTAGATAAACTTAACAGAGTGTCAGCAGTACTTAGATAAAGCAATTTTTTTTTTTGAGAAATGGTCTCTCTGTCACCTAGGCTGAAGTGCAGTGAGGCAGTTATGCCTCACTGCAGCCTCAACCTCCCGGGCTCAAGTAATCCTCCCACCTCAGCCTCCTGAGTAGCTGGGATTACAGGTGTGCACTACAATGCCTGGCTAATTTTTGTATTTTTTTTTTTGTAGAAATGGGGTTTCACTGTGTTGCCCAGGCTGGTCTTTCTGGGCTCAAGCAATCCACCCACCTCACCCTCCCAAAGTACTGGGATTACAGGCATGAGCCACTACACACAGCCTAGATAAAGCAAATTTTTAAATTGATTTGATACTTGATTTTACGCATAAAAAAAAAACCTGAATGCTAATTGTTAACCAACTATTGTTAAATTTTAAGGGCAATTGGGTAGCATGGTCTTAGGTCTGATTATAAATGTTTGTCTTTTTTGCTAGCCTGTGATTTTTTCAATACAAAGCAGCTTTTAAAACATCTTGTGAGAACGGTATTTAGGAGGAGAACAAAAAAGGGAATTCTGAATTGTAATGACAGATGTAAACATGTCTTTCATTAGGGTTCACTTTGGTTTTCTTTTTCTTTAGTGGTTTTTGGCAAATTTGTCATATCAAGAAGCACTTTCAGACACACAAGTTGCTATAGTTAATATTTTATCTTCAACTTCCGGTAAGAAATTTGTCTTTAAAAATCTGCATTATAAATCAGTGTATGTATTTCTGGTATATATATGTGTACATGTACAACATTTTAATCTTGTTATAGCTTCTTACATTAGTTCTAATATACATTAGTCTATTATAACTGCCTTTTAATCTGTATACAGTCAGGTGCTGCATATGATGTTTCAGTCTACAACAGACTGCATATACGATGGTGGTCCCATAAGATTATAATACTGTATTTTTACGGTACCTTTTCTATGTTTAAATATGTTTGGATACACAAATACTTACCATTGTGTTACAGTTGCCGACAGTATTCAATACAGTAGCATGCCATACAAGTTGGTAGCCTACAAGCAATAGGCTTATAGCATATAGCCTAGCTGTGTAGTAGGCTATACCATTTAGGTTTGTGTGAGTATGCTCTATGATGGTGGCACAAGGATGACATTGCCTAACGACACACATTTTCTCTGTATTTATCCCTGTTGTTAAGCATGACTGTAGTTTCATGCCTTAGCCTGTGCTATTTATGTTCCTTCAAATACTTTACAATATTTTTTATATAACAACATATTACAGTTTTATAGGCTGGCCTTTTGTATTGTAGTTGCCTTTCCCTTCACACATCCTTTCCAGTGATCTTTTTCTAGACCCTTTGGCTAAAATGTAATTGCTTATTTCAGAACTATAATTTGCCCTATGATAGGTATTTTATTTTTAAGATTGAATCACCTTTCAAATCTGGAAGACAAAAGTATTTTTAAAGCTATAAAAATAACTTTAGGGACACAGGCTTGATTATGATGAAGTCAGCATGTTACTCTGAATAAGATTTAAGTTTCCTATTAGTTTAAAATAAATAGGACTGTACTTGATCTGTACTGTTGAAATAAACATGGTTTAGTTTGGAGGCTATTTTATGCATGAACTTTAAACATTTCAGTCTAGTCATTACTTAACTGCAGTCATTTTCTTAGTTAAGAGTGACAAAAATAATTTGAAAGGTAGGTATATAATTTGCTTATTTAAACAATGAAGTTGGTAGTAAAAATGTTGACAGTATTTAAACTGTATGTACCATTTTTAAATTCTTTTCTCCTCATAGGACTTTTTACCTTAATCCTTGCTGCAGTATTTCCAAGTAACAGTGGAGATAGATTTACCCTTTCTAAACTATTAGCTGTAATTTTAAGGTAAGCATATAGTGTGATAGCTAGTTTACTCTGCTTAAAAATACAATATTACAATTTCTGATAGTGGCACCAGGGTAGTTTGTATTGTAAGAACAAAGAAAGATGTGGATAAAAGAAGGCTTCAAGTGGACATGATGCTACTTAGCCCTGTCACATCCTGCACTAAGTTTCTAAACCTTCCTGGGTAGGGTAACCAGAGGGAAAACCCCAAGGCTGCTTTGGTTTCCATTCATGTGTCTGCAGACTCATCAAGTATTGGACTGACGTTCACACTTAATGTGGCAGCTTAATCCTCATAATCTCCCAAGTTTCTATTTCTTTTTCTTAAGGCAATTTCCCCTCTTTGTTTTGATTTTTATTTCTCCTTTTTCTACTTCTCTTAGAAAGCTAACATTCCGTTTTCTCTAATTGTCTAAGCCTCAGGTGATGTTTCAGTTATTTTCTGTATAATTCATTTGGCAGTTTTGCACTACTGCATAATATGAGTGTTGCTGATAACTATACTTAAATATTTTAATTTAACTTTGTGTATGTTTGTCTTGTCTTCCCTACTGGTTTGTAAACCCTTGAAGGCCATAGCCTTGTTTTATATTTGTGTCATCAAAGACCTAGCATAGGGCTTTGCCCATAGACAGTATTGAAAAAAGATATGTTGGTTTAATAAAACTTATTTTATGAAACAAAATCAGAGAAGGTAGCAGGATGATTTGATGGAGAGTAGTGTTTCTTGGTTATCAAAGCTGAGATTGAATAAGAGCTCTGCTGTTTGCCCTGGGGCAGTTTCCTTAAACTCTGAAAGGGTTTCCTAGTTGAGAAAATGATATTATCTATTTTACCTTGCAGCCTTGTTTTAAAGTTTAGTGGTAATAGCTATGAAGTGTCTGGTATTGGGCAATCATAGAAGACTGGTAGCTCTTAATATTAAATGCTTTTCTTTTTTAGTTATAAGAGTGAATTAACCACGGTTGCTCCAATGGGCAGCTGGTTGATCCAACTAATTTATCATTTAGACTTTATGGCCACTAGGGATTTATTCTTTTACATGGTTTACTAATGTTTTAAGCCGAGCAAATTTTTGCATTAGGGAAATATGTTTGTATTGGAGAAGTAAATGAGGTTTTATTTAACTTTATTTAAAATATGTGCTAATTTATAACATTTCTTCGTGGTATCTTAATAAAGACTTGATAAAGAAGGAAATGGATATAAAATATTGAACTTGTAAGTATTTTGACAGAGTACATTACTTCTTCTCATTAAAGTAGGTAGACGAACTGAGGTTGGCAAACTATGTTGGGTCAGCTGCTGGTTTTGTAAATCAGATTGTATTAGAACACAGCCACTCTCATCTATTTGCAAATTGTCTATGGCCATTTTAGCACTACAGAGGCAGAGCTGAATTGCAATACCATGTGGCCCAGAAGCCTAAAATATTTACTATATGTACCTTTAAAAAAAAGTGTTACTTAGAAATTTTTTGAGTAAGTATATGTTCTTAAGAATTATGTATTAAACATTGTTTAATATTTTGTTTTGAATTGGCATTTTACTAAGAGATTCAATTTCTGAGGCTATGAAAAGAATTTTGCATATCAACAATCTTGAAGGGAATCTAAGCAAAGAAATCTCATTTCATCAATTGAGAGACAAGAGTGTGGCCTCAAGCCAAACAACTTTGAATCCAATCCCATCTCCATCATTACTAGTTTTGAGATCTTGAACAAGTTCCTTACATTTCTGTGCCAATTTTCTCGTCTCTATATTGGGGATAATAATAGGATTTCTCTCATAGGATTATTATGAGGATTAAATGAGTAGAAGTTCTAAAGTGCTTGGAACAATGTCTGATACACAACAGGAGGTGCTCGCTATATTTAGCCATTATCATAATCATCATCATTTAAATGGAAACAAAATCCCTGGTTTCTAATATATTGTGGATACTCAATAAATAATAGCTGAATCTGAATATGAACAGTGATTATTACAGAAAATTGTGATGATTTAATTGAAGGGTTTGCATATTTAGTGTAAGGACTACACTTGAGTTCTCACGACATCTTTCCGTAAGGGAATACATATTTTCTTTCATCTTCCTCTCCCACTGCCACACTGGTCTTTCTCATCAGGGTGAGAGAATTAGGCTAATTTTTTTTTAATTAGCAATATCTCATCTACTTGAAAACGTGTTACAATTTATAAGATTCATAGAAATAGACAATGTAAAGAGTTCCCTGAGGACAGGAACCACATCTGTATTGTTCACTTCTGTAACCCAGTGCTTTGCCCATATTAGATGCCCAGAAAATAACAATTGAGTTTATGAATGACCTCTGATATCTCTACATCCTTAATTCAGTCTTATTTTTATCCACTAAAATCATGAGATTAGTGAAATTGTTTAAGCACGTAAGGATAGTTTTACTGTTAATTTAGATTTTACCAATAAGCAAGAATAGTACCATTGGTGGATTTATATGGGTTTGATATATTTGTATAATCCAAAAGAAAGATTGGAAAGGGGTGACAAGTTGGTTAATTCATTCTTAACTGAAAGACAGTGGATAGCATAGCACATAAAAGCACTGGACTCTGGAGTAAAACTGCCTGTATTTCAGTCTCGGCTATGTGATCTTGGTCAAGTTACCTTACCTCTTTATGTATTAGCTTTCACATGTAAAATGGGAATGGCAGTAATAAGACTTCCTTATAAGGTATAATATTGTACATTTTGTGAGGATTAAATGAGTTAATACAAATATAACACTATATTATATTGATATTGTTAGATATTATTATTGAAATTGCTAAATTATTTGATAGTTTTACCCAAAGTTGAGATTAGTCTTGATCACTTATAAATAATTTTTATCTTTATGATTAGCCTTTTCAGAATTCTTTAGCTCATCATTAATGACTGTTATTCTCATAGCATTGGAGGTGTTGTACTGGTAAACCTGTCAGGATCTGAAAAATCTGCTGGAAGAGATACAATAGGTAAGTACTTGACTCTGGATTCTCTCTGTTAGAGTAAACAAGAAAGTTACATGTGCGTGCTCATGTGCACAGATGAACGTACGAAGGGTAGGCACTAGCAGGGTGTTTTTTTTTTTTTAACTTTTCCTTTGGAAATAACATAAAAAATGCGTATTTTAGTGAATTCTCATAGCCTTCACCCAGATTTTTCAAATGTTAACAACTTACATAAATATTATACAGTTATAAAAATCAGAAATTAACGTTGATTATGATACTGTTATCTATAAAGCCTTTTCAAATTTTGCCATTTTTTCCACTAATGTTCTTTTTCTGATCCAGGATCATTTATTGCATTTAATTGTCGTGTTTCCTTAGTTTCCTTTAAATGCAGAAGTGTTCCTCAGTCTTCTTGTCTTTTATGACCTTGACACTTTTGTAGGGTACCACCTAGTTGGTTTGTAGAATGTTCCTCAATTTGCATTTGTCTGACATTTTCTTTGGTTAAATTGAGGTTGTGCATTTTTGGTAAAAATATAATGGAAGTGATATTGTTTCCTGATCAGTGCATTCTACCAAAAGGCACATGATATTGATTTGTCCTGTTGCTGGTAATGTTAATTTTAAGGTGGTTAAAATTAACCACCCTACTCCAGTGTAAAGTTACTAATATTTCCCACTGTAAGTAATAAGCATCTTGTGGGGGATACTTTGAGGCTATACAAATTTCCTGTTGCTGTCATATCTTCACCCACGAATATTGTTATTTACTCTTGATTCTTGATTCATAGTTACTGCTATGGTGAACACTTAGATTTTGATCCATTGCTTAGACTTAACAAAAACAAAAGTAATCAGAACCTAGCTGGGCTGAGCATGGTGACTCATGCCTGTTATCCCAGTGCTTTGGGAGGCCAAGGTGGGAGGATTGCTTGAGGCCAGGAGTTCAATACCAGCCTGGGCAGCATAGTGAGACCTCATAATAAAAAATAAACCTAGATTAATTATTTCTCTTTGAATACTTCTTTAGATATTTGAGGTTTATTGAATAGAACAATGCTTTCTGAATTATTCCTAGCTACTACCCAGTGAGCTGTGCTTTGAACCTCCTCACCTCTTTCTCACCCAGAGCAGCTTTGTGTATATAAAACAATGTATGTATTTGGTATGTGCATGTGTATGCAAGATTTTGTTGACAGGCTTTTCCTTAGCTTTAAAAAAAGTTTGAAAATAATAAAAAAATGTAATAAAACATTCGTCTTTTGAATAATTGATTAAAGTATTGAATATGACCACTTGGCAGAACATTATTTAGCTGTTTGGAAAAGTTTAAATGTTTTTGAGAGTTAATAAAGAGAATCAGTATTTATTATTCATGTACTGTGAGATCTGTATTATGTTAGCTATTTCGGAACATTAAAAAGTATAAATTATGTGTTTGCAGTTTTCAAGGAGTTCTTGATTTGGAACAATATGAGATTTATAAAATGAAGCTACTAGGGATTAAACTAATACCATACTTGAAAATAGTAAGTATTGTCTAAAACAGAAGACAGGACAGAAATACAGCTGATTAGAAAGAGGATGCTTTGTGGAAGAAATGGAACTTTAACAGAGCCTTTAAGATGGGAGTGGTAGTGCAATACATATTAAGAATGGTATATGGTGGTAAGGAAGACAATACAAGCAACAGCTTAGTGATGGAAAAAAAGACTTGTTAAGTTGGAAAATGCCAGGTGTCAAGATTGTTTATGTAGGGTAAAATAAGAAACATGCATTTCTAAATTAAAAACAAAGTGTTACTTTGGAGTTGTATTATTATAATATGTATAGGTTTTGGTCAGATCATTGAGGTGAATGCTTTTGCATTTATTTGTTAACACATTAAACTCCTTCCTGTACTCCTAGAAGACTTGGATGGGGTAGGCTATACCTTTTCATTATATATCTTTATATCAATATAAAGGTGATTTATATCATTATATATCTTTTCACTTTTGTATATTCTTGCAATATTATCTGACACATTATTGGATTTTAAGCATATATTGAATGAGCTAATGAGTGATTGCTTTAAATCACGTCCATTTTTACAGGTTCCATTTGGTCTCTTGCTGGAGCCATGCTCTATGCTGTCTATATTGTTATGATTAAGAGAAAAGTAGATAGAGAAGACAAGTTGGATATTCCAATGTTCTTTGGTAAGAATATATGTAACTTGGGAGGCTATTTACTCTAAATGATTAACACAGGGTTTTGCTTTTGTTTTTTGGAGGGAATAGGGAAGCCTTTTTTTTTCTTCTGTATGATTCTTTAAAACCATTTAAAGATTATGAAGGCCAGTCCCAATGTTTTCCTTACTTTATCCTGCATAGTTGTGCACCTATGAGGGAGTGCCCGTCTCCTCAGTGTGAGACAGAAAGAAACTCCTAACACTTTTTTCAAATTGATGTCTTCAGACTGCAAGTCAGATATTTATCTCACTGATAGGACAGATTTATGCTCTTATAAGCATGTGAGAGTTTACCTGCTGTATTTTACATTTTGCCATTTTTGAATAGTTAGCAAAGGACTGGGGAGACTGCCCTTGAATTATATGTTTAATGCTGTCGCAGTCTATGTACTTATGTACATTAAAAATTGTGGGCCATTTAAATGCTTTTCATTTGCATTTTATCTTTAAGACACAGACACTTTTATAACATAGATTCATTCTCAAATTACCCAATTATAGTTTCTGGATATGGTTTATAAATTTTCCTTTGCCTGACATCAGTTCAGGAAAGAACTTGTGATATCTGTAGGACTGCAGACGAAGAACACATTGACAAGATAATCTTTCAAAAGATATCTGAATATAAATAGATAAAGAAGCTCCGTGATAAGAGTTCAAAGTGCAGCTTACAAGGAGTCAGGAGAACTGGAATCCAGCTGTTGTAACTTTATTTATCTCACAGGCATCTGAAATATGAGGAAATTGGACTAGATGAATGGCCTCTAAACTGTGATTTAGGGAATAGGTAGGCTTCTGGGATGGTTGGAAGGAAATACAGTTGCATGCAGGGGTCTAGTTCTTGGACTCCTTTGCTGCTTCACCTGTGGAACAGCTCTACTTTGTTGAGCATTTTGCATTAGAATTTAATTTATAGTAAAGATTTTTCTTATGGCTGGGCATTGTGGCTCATGCCTGTGATCCCAGCATTTTGAGAGGCTGAGGCAGGAGGACTGCTTGAAGCCAGGGATTCAAGATCAGCCTGGGCAACATAGGGAGACTGCATTTCTATTTAATTTTTTTTTAAAAAAGACTATTTTAAAACTATTTTAAAACTAAAAATAGATTAAATACTTGTACCTAAAGACTAACAAATATAAAATGTTTGAAAAGCCATGAGGCTGAATGATTGCTTAAATTCTTTTTAAATATAGAATTCAAGAAATATAGCATAATAGCCAGGTTTGGTTACATGTGTTTGTAATCCCAGCTGCATGAGAGGCTGAGGCAGGAGAATCACTTGAGTCCAGGAGTTCGAGTCTGCAGTGAGCTATGATTGTGTCTCTGCACTCTAGCCTGGGTAACAGAGCAAGATGCTGTCTCTTAAAAAAGAAAAGATAATTTTAATGATATTTTATTTGAGAGTCATAGAAAATTTTATTTGGAATGGAATAAAATGCTAGTTTTTTTAGTGTTATAGGTAGGTGGTTGGGTCAGTGGTACTTTTTAAAAATTTATACATTGACAACTTGCAAGAAAAATTGCTTAATTTACTCATATTAGGGAGAGTGCATATAGACATGTGGCTTGTGTTGGTCCTGTTCATATGTGATGTGATATGTAAAGCAATATTGATCTTCCCTGGGCTTTAGAATAGACAGGATTTGGAGAAGTTAGGATTGGGATGTTGGGGGCTCTTCAGGCAAGGGAGTGTGAGCAGAGGCTTAACAGGGAGCAGTGAGTAGATCTGAATGATTGTGCTGGAACTTCGCTTTGTGGAAGAAGAACAGAAAGGCATGTGGCGCCAGATTTTGGGCAGTCGAGGGAATAGGTGGGGTCATTGGGACTTTTGTCTCTAGGTCAAAGGATGTTAATTTATGTGGGATTTCATAGACTCAGCACTTCAGGGACTAGAAAATAGATTTAGATCTTGATAATGCCACATTTTGGTGTTTCATTAAAATAACTTTGTAATGTTATTTAAGCATTTTAGGTCATGTGTCCTTGCTGTATATGTGTTCTTTTGTTGTTGTTTTTTTAATCAATAGATGTAAGTTGGTGTATTAGTCTGTTTTCACACTGCTATAAAGAACTACCTGAGACTGGGTAATTTATAAACAAAAGAGGTTTAATTGACTCACAGTTCTGCATGGCTGGGGAGGCCTCAGGAAACTTACAATCATGACGTAAGGTGAAGGGGAAGCAAGGCATGTTTTACACACTGGCAAGAGAGAGAGAACTTGAGAAGGGGGAACTGCCAAACACTTTAAAACCATCAAATCTTGTAAGAACTCACTATGATGGGAACAGCATGGGGGAAACCACCCACATGATCCAGTCACTTCCCACCAGGTCCCTCCCTGACACGTGGGGATTACAAGTCAAGATGAGATTTGGGTGGGGACACAGAGCCAAACCATAATAGTTGGGCTCCCTAAAACAGGATATGAGATGGGGAATTTGTGTGGGTGATTTTTTGTGGGGAGTTCACTGAAGGAAATACTTGCAGTGAAGGAAGCAAGATAGAGAAGGGGAAAGAACCGTGTGGCGCACAAGTATAACTGAGGTTTGGCCCAATTCATTGCAGGTACTGAGGCGGGGAGCAGAGGGAGAGCAGCTAATACGTCTGGGCCTTGAGTCGTGATGGCTGGCCTCGTAAAGCCTCCATCAGTTAGTCATGAGCTGCAGAAGATGGGGTGGTGTGGAGGGTGGGAACTTGCTGGGAAAGGCAGACTTATTTGCCCCCCTTCACAGAAGTGGGGCGGCTGTGAGTCTTTAGCATCAGACAGAGAGTGGGTGCTCCTGCCCTGTTAAGATTTAACTAGGCATCCTAATGACTGGTTTATTATTTAGGTGACATAGTAAGTATCAATTATATATCTACTGTAATTTAATTTTCTTTTAAGAAAGCTGTATAGTTACATAAATCATATAGCAAATTTGTGACATAAACTGTATAGGAAGTACAACAAAATTTATTATAGAATTGTAATCTTTTTTCTTTATATTCTTTACTTTTACATGTATATAGTCATATATAAACTTAATTTCTATAATAATATTAGCTAACTTTTATTAAGTGCTTACCATGTGCCAGATACTATGCTGCATTTTATGTGTTTTGTCTAATCTTCCCAGAAACTTAAATATTATTAAATGTTATTTTATGCTTATAGATTGGAAAACTGAGGCTTAAAGAGGTATAAGGCTTGCACTACTATTGAGTGATATATAGAGCTGGGATTGGACCCAGGCAGTCAGACTGCCAAGCACACACTTAACCACTATGTGGGATGGCTTTCCTTAATAACTAGTCAGTGGTACTTTGCTCATACGTTGAATAGCTCTTTGTGTGTACATACTTTCTCACTAACTAGTTAGAGGTCTGGGAATGCAGGAACCAAGAGTTTTATCTCCTTTGGAACCTTCTTCCATTATTGCTCGCAAAGCACAAGTGTTTTGGACATAAATAATTGAATCAGAGAGCAAACCATCTAATTCCTCAAAATTAATTTAGGCTGAGTACACAAACACATACATACCAGTTATTTCTTTTAAGTTCTAGGGCACTATATTATCAGTAGCTAAGGTTAACAACCCTTCTTGTTGAGTTGTCCTAAGTGGTTTATTCCATAGTAGTTGCTCCCATACAATGCGGATAGTTGAACTGAGTGATCACCAGTTGCTTCAGACAGTTTTTTTTTAATGGTGTTGAGCTATTCACAGGACTGACTTAAAAACAAACCAACAGAAGTTTTAGCTAAGGAAACCTCCCAGAGTGATTTTGTGCAAAATATAATTTTGATTTTAGAGTTAATAAGCTTGGAAAATAGAAATAAATCAATTTTAACTCTTGTCTCTTTTATACATGTTCAGGTTTTGTAGGTTTGTTTAATCTGCTGCTCTTATGGCCAGGTTTCTTTTTACTTCATTATACTGGATTTGAGGACTTCGAGTTTCCCAATAAAGTAGTATTAATGTGCATTATCATTAATGGCCTTATTGGAACAGTACTCTCAGAGTTCCTGTGGTTGTGGTATGTACTGTTTATTCTCCAATTATTATCAGTTGATTAATTCTTGGATATTTTAAGCGTTTATATTTGTCTGTTTGCTGGTGGCCCTTCCTGTGCACCCCATTCTGCAACACACATACAACTGAATAGTTTAACTCCACTAGAGCAGGGACTTTGTTTTTTAACTTCTGTGTGCCCATTCTAGAGTAGTACCTTGTCCACAGAAGGAGCTCAATAAATACTTGTTGAAGGAAAGAATGAATATGAATGGTGTAAATCTGTAAAAATGTTTTAGAAAGTGGAGTATTATGCAAATGAAAGTAGTCATTATCTAATGGATATCCAAGCATATGAGGTATGTGTGCCAAGTATGAGTGCATGAGTTCTAGTTGAGAATCCAGGAGATGGTGCTTATTTAAGAGGCTTTGGAATATCTGTTTGCTTGTTCATAGGTGTTTTTGTTTTATTTATTTTCAGGACCTTTCATATGGGTGAGCCAGATATGTAAACCTTAAACTGTGATTGATTTGAGATGTTAACATACTTTGATATGCTGTATATCCAATATACTGATATGCGATAATAAACTTAAAATAGTTTGAAGACAGTATCATGTATGGAGTTTGAGAGACCTTTCAAATAACAGAGCTTTATACTTAGTCCTATTTTTATTTAATAGAAATTTGAAATGAATAGAATGAATAAAACATAAGTGAATAAAATGAATTTTATTACATACCCATTGAAACTGTTAACTAGTTTTCCCTTGCAAAAGACTGCAACAGAAATAGACTTTTTTGTGGAGTCTTCCTTAATGCTCTGCCTATAGTGCTGTGTCTCCCTGCCCAGTTAAGAAATACCTATTTTCTTGGTATCCCCCATATCACTCTCTTTTGTGTAATACTTAAAGATTTACTTTGTATTGTAGTAATTTATGTTCTTATCTAAACTCCTTTGCTGATCTAAAATTCTTTAAAATCATAATCCATTTGCTCATTAATTTTTTCATCTTTAGTTATGTACATTTTAGATACTCGATTTTTTTAACCTTAACTATTAACAGATGACAAAAGGCTTTAGCCTTAAGCTAAATTGGATCCACCTTAACAGCTGGATTAAGTCAAACAGGCTTTATAATTCTACCTCCCAGGTTTTTTATTATAGTACTCTGCATGATAAACATCCAAGAACATATGCTGTATTTGACCCCGAATGCTCTTTTCACAGAGCAGCTAAGTAGTGGGAACCACAAGTACTTGTTTCCTTTACCTCATCAATAAGGACTCGTTGTTCAGCCTCTGTTCATTACTTCTAGTGACACTTTATTGAGAGATAGCCCCTTTTATTGCAGGACAGCATTATTAATTCTGACATATACTGAGCTAGATTTTGCTTGCCTATAACTTCCATGGATCTGTAGTCCTAACGATATACATTATGGTTTTATCTTGGCTTATAATTCATTTTCTCCTTATATGCCCAAATTATCAGTCTTTATAAATGGCTCATCTGTCTCCATTGGGTGTAATATTTTCTTTCAATTCAACAAAATTGTATGCAGATAGATATTTCAAAATTTCATACCCACATTGATAATTCAAGGTGAAAATAAAGAGCTTACTTAGCTTTTGGTTAGGACAATTGTTAGAAAAATGGAAAACAACAAGAAAATATTTTTTAAGAATATTCAAGTCTTTCTTTTTTTATGCCAAGCCAAATCAAAAGAGTAACACATGATTTTAGTGTTCATGAAGGTGAGATATTTTTGCTTGGTGACAGAATCACATGTTGGCTTATCACTTCCTTAAGGTCTATGTGTGAAGTATTGTCCTGCAATGTTAATAATGCTGTTTTCTTTGTTATCTACAAATCATCACAAAACTGTAATAACTGTTCAACAGTTTTTTAAAAAAATTAATGAAATATAAGCTATACACCCAAAGTTGAATAATATCTGCAAACAGATCTTGAAAATAGCATAAAATATTTTGAGCTTTTTATACTTATATATTTGTATTTTTAATATTTGAAGAAAAACTTTGAGAATCATCTTAATAACTTTATTATATTTTATGTTTCAATCCATCCTAGCCTCTTATCTTTGCTCCTGATCTCACAGGCCTATATTATAGGATAGAAAGTCTTTGTTCAGTGTTTTTCTTTGGTTGTTTAATTTTTTAAATATAGAAATGTATATTTTCTTTTTTTTAGGGGCTGCTTTCTTACCTCATCATTGATAGGCACACTTGCACTAAGCCTTACAATACCTCTGTCCATAATAGCTGACATGTGTATGCAAAAGGTAAGGAAACTATTTATTATTCATAGATATTTTAGGTGTGTTATTAAAACAAACCTAATGAAAGTTGAGATGTGATTAAATTATAAGGATACAAACATAAATAATACTTGATGCTTTCTCTCCCAAGGTGCTTTACTACATAGAAATATAGAAAGTACCGAAGAAATAGATAATTTCCATTTTTAGCTTTTCCATTTTTTCCCTAAATTTCTAAGTTAAGGGCATCATCTTCATATGTAGTTCTCCAGTTTTTGAGCTGATTCTGTTCCAGATGTTCTTTGGTAAGTCACATTTTATCATACAAGCATTTTAGTTTCTGCGATAAACCCTGTCACAGGCTCCTTCACACTGTGCTGAATGAGCAGCACATGAATCATGCTGTTTGCAGTAAAAGTTAGCCATCTCTCTCTGGACTCAGCAGAGTGGGTATCCCATCCCTTTTCTCTGAAGGCCTAGTATGGATGTGGGGATTCTCGTGATAAATATTGGCAATGCTAACACCACAGAAAAGAGAATCTGGGATGTTGCTGCCAGCAGCCTAGAAGGGAAGAGTTTATTCAGTGCTCCCGAGTGTAGCAGGAAGAACAGAGGTATGCTGTTGCCCAGCACTGAAAGATGGAGCATAGCCATTTATCACACAGTTCAGTATATGTAGGCATTTAACTTTTAACTGCAACTACTAAGTCACAGAAGTGTATGTGTGTGTGTGTGTGTGTGTGTGTGTGTGTGTGTGTATGTGTGTTTTAGTCTAATATAATTTGAAGAGGGAAATACTTCAAGGCCCAAAGGCTTATAATGTGTACAAGCAATAATCAAAATTTTAAACCTATTTTTCTCTAGGTCTTAGCCAGGCACAGTGGCTCACGCCTGTAATCCCAGCACTTGGGAGGCCGAGGCAGGCAGATCACTTGAGGTTAGGAGTTTGAGACCAGCCTGGCCAGCATGGTGAAACCCCGTCTCTACTAACAATACAAAAATTAGCTGGGTGTGATGGCAGGCACCTGTAATCCCAGCCACTTGGGAGGCTGAGGCAGGAGAATCACTTGAACCCGGGAGGCGGAGGTTGCAGTGAGCCAAGATCATGCCACTGCGCTCCAGCCTGGGCCACAGAACAAGACTCCATCTCAAAAAAAAAAAAAAAGATAAAAGCAAAATATGCTTAGTGCTGTATATCCTCTTTATTTATAAAATAATTCTTTACTGATATTTAACTTTGTTTTATGGTCAGTAAATTCTTATTTGTCATGGTTAAAGAACTGAGATTCTTTCCTTAATTGAGAATTAATTATCTTACATAACTTGCATTTTCAAAGAATGTGGATATTCTATATAACACTAACATTGCACATTATTACACATCATTCTTTTATAGATTTAAGTAATATCTAGGCCCTTCTTCATCTTCAGGTCATAATCCTGAATATGAACCAAACTGGTTGTGAAACTGGGAAGGTGCTACTTGTTAGAGGATTTTGGTAGACTACTGTGTAAATCATCTTTATTGTACTGATATTTTAAAAACAAAAGCTTTCATAGATTGAAAAAAATTGCAGCTTAATGTTCAGGAATTTTTAAGAAAATAGTCACAGGGGACCTAATTGTATTAAATGATTAGTCATTTCATAATTATCATTACAAACAATAATGGTTATAATTTGTTTAATAAAGTATTTTAGGGTAAAGACAAAACGGGGAAATGTATGCACATACAATTAATTATAAAAACATAACCAAACTTTAACTGATTGCCCAGTTCTGGATATGAAGACAATCAAGAAAAGATTTGGTGTTCTTGATTGTCTTCATATCTAGAACTGGGCAGTCAGTTAAAGGAGCAGGCTGTGTGTTGGTGTCAGGATTGAGGTTAGGGAGATTCCATCTGGAAAAAGCAGCAGTGTGTGTCCAGAACTGTAACACAAACATGATAAGAGAAATCTACTTTTCTAGGGTTTTTAGGTTTAATTAGCTAACTGTATTTATATATAGCTTCTGAAATGTTAGCATTTATTAACATTGTGCTTGAAACAAATTGGTTATTTAAATCTATTTATAATCATTTTATATAATAGAAAGCATCCTTGATCATATTCTATTTGATATTCAGATATATTTAGGAATTAGAAAAAAAAATTTTTGTTTACATAGGTAATTTTCTTTGTTGTAATAAATGGCTTCATTTCTTTTGTCTTAGCTTGTTGGAAATCAAATTAGAAGTTTTTTATTATGAGACAACATATAAACAGCTACATTGTGGAAAGTGAACTTGCCTTCTAAAGTCTTCTAGGGCTTTATCTATCTTTATTAAGTTTGCTTTGATTCAGTTATGAAATAAGGTTTTTAGTTGAATATTCATGAAATAATTCTATCAACTATATTTACATTTTTAATCGCATTATTTATAACTTCTTAATACCTTTTCTGATCTTGGATAATTTAAATGCAGCATGGTTTTTCCTGATTATTAGTCATTCTGGCAAATATTCCAGGAATATGTTAAAATATATTGGTAATTTCATAACTAAATGAAGGCTTTTCAGTTTAATGACTATTCTTTCCGGGGTGTTCTTAGGCTGACTCAGTCATTGTATATGAATACCATAGAAATAGGGCATGCATGTTAAAAATTGTCCGTTATTATTCTCGTGTTATGCATTGTGAGTTCCCTCATAAAAGACATTATGCTCACAAAACTCGTTTACTCTGACTAATGGTGCTATGAAATGGAATAGTATATGTTTTCCACCAGAGGGAGTCTTACCTATGATTCCATGCCCTTTTTTTTTTTTAATTCTCAAAGAGGGCAAACACAGTTTTCCTTCCCTATTTTATAGATAGAAGTTACTATTTTCATCATTATTTTTAAAGCAAACCTCCTGTGTGTTACACTTAAGTCTCAGTGGTTGATCAGTGTAGGCTTCTTTGACAATCGTTTCTGATCTTTAGCTGAGTCTAGATGGTAAAAGTGAACTAGTGAAAGGGAAGAATGAGTTTTGTTTTGGATGGCATCTCATTATTTTTTATTTTCTTTTTATTTATATATTTGTTTTTCTTATTTTTTTTTCTTTTTGATTTTAATACCTCCACCCTACTTACAGATTTTTTTTATTTTCTTGACAACCCTGATAAATGATGGATTGGAGGATCAGACTTGTTGACATCACTGATGAGGCTTGTCTTGTTGCTTGTCTTCTCTGGCTAACATTCCTTAGTAAAAATATTTCTATTTTTTTTTCTTTATTTTATTTGGTCATTATTTCATTTTGAGCTTTTTTCATTTATTACTAGATAAGCGAGTTTTGAGTGTCAAATTTGCACTTAATTTGTTTTTGGTACTGTCATAAGGACTGTAGCATACACAGCATACTACAACTGTAACTTTTTATGAAAATATACATTTTTTGAAGATGACTTCAGAAACTGAGGGAGAGAGACCCACTTGAGACTAGGCAGCAAACAGTGAAGAAGAAATGAGCAACATGGTGTGCAGGAGCAAAGTTTCATACTGTATATCTCTACTCTAAGTGTACAATGCCTATAAATGGAAAGTATGCTTTCTTGGCTTTCCTTTAGCCTATTTTCCAAGCAAGAACTATTGTTGTTGGTAATTTAGGTACATGGAATAGTAAGTTGAAGTCTTGAATTCTTATTTAATAATAATACACTTAATACATTGTCAGTGTTTAATTTTGTCTTCCCATTGTTCTTATTCCTGCTAGTTTTCACAAATAGAAAACTTACACTGAAGGGGAAAATTGCCTTAATGATAATTGTGGGTGTGTTTTTTCCTCTATCTTTTATTTTTAGGTGCAGTTTTCTCGGTTATTTTTTGCAGGAGCTATCCCTGTATTTTTTTCATTTTTTATTGTAACTCTTCTATGCCATTATAATAATTGGGATCCTGTGATGGTGGGAATCAGAAGAATATTTGCTTTTATATGCAGAAAACATCGAATTCAGAGGTACGTTTAGTCCCAATACACATTTTTAAAAATAGTGTTTGCTAGATAACTGAGAATTGCATCATGCTGGCCTAGCTTTTAGAGATTTTGTGAGGAATTATTGAAAGATGATAACTTATATGTTACGGCAGATGAAAATAATTTGTTTAGATCTTTTGGGTAATAAGATTCTTTCTCTTTCTTTCTTTCTTCTTTCTTTCTTTCTTTTTCTTTCTCTCTCTTTTTCTTTCCTTTTCTTTCCCTCTTTCTTTCTTCTCTTTCTTCTCTTTCTTCTTTTTTTCTCTTTCTTGACAGAGTCTTGCTCTGTAGCCCAGCCTGGAGTGCAATGGCACGATCTCAGCTCACTGCAACCTCTGCCTCCTGGGTTCAAGTGATTCTCCTGCCTCAGCCTCCTGAGTAGCTGGGATTACAGGCGTGCACCACCTTGGCCAGCTAATTTTTGTATTTTTAATAGAGGCAGGTTTCACCGTGTTGGCCAGGCTGGCCTTGAATTCCCGACCACAAGTGATTTGCCTGCCTAGTAACTACATTTTTTTAAAAAAAATATGATTCACAGGTAATACCAAAAGGTTTACTGTTTTGCCGTAACAAACTTAAATACAGAAAACTTTTATTGGTTTGAACATAATTCATGATAGAATAGTATTGCCTCAGTTTTTCTTTCCAATTTCTTTCTTTCTAAGAATGAAAGCTTTTTACATTTTGCTATAAAAAGAACTTGGTTCCAGTGACTCTGGAGCTCAAGACCAGCCTGGGCAACATATCAAGACCCTGTCTCTAAGAAAATTTTAAAAAAAATTACCCAGACACGATGGCATATACCTGTAGTCCCAAGCTACTTGGGAGGCTGAGGTAGGAGGATCACTTGAGCCCAGGAATTCAAAGCTGCAGTGAACTATAATAGCACCACTACACTTTAGCCTGGGTGACAAAGTGATACCCTGTCTCTTATTTAAAAAACAAAAAGTGAGACCCTATCTCTTATTTAAAAAACAAAAAACAAAAAACGCTAACTTGGGACAAGTTCTTGGGAAATTTTATCCTAGTGTTGGTTCTGCCACTGACTTGCATCCTGTCCACATAGCTTCAGCCCATGGAATAAATAAGGTTTGAGGTTCCTTTTCAGCTCTAAAGCTTTCCTTAATTATTGCTTTTTTTTTTTCTTAAGAGTTCCAGAAGACAGCGAACAGTGTGAGAGTCTCATCTCTATGCACAGTGTTTCTCAGGAGGATGGAGCTAGTTAGCTGTTTGTTGTCTGTAGCCCAGGTTTGTATGTGAGCTGGGTTTAGTATTGAATAAGGTTCTTATCTGTGTCATATTCAAAGGGTTGATTTTCTATAATTAGTTGTTTGAGAGGCAATACAGCCTTAGAGGCTAAAGGGGCTAAAGCCTGGACTCCAGTTCCGTCTTCTCCACATACTAGCTGTGTGGCCCTATGCAAGGTTCTTAATCTCTTGATGCTCCGGCTCTCTTATTTGTGAAATGGGATTACAGTAGAACCTCCCTTATGAGGGTGTTAAAATAGTAAATACTTGGTAAATATAAAGTATGTATAATAGTGCCTGACTCAAATGATCAGAAAGTTTTAACTCATTTTTATTCATGCTAAGGGTCATTTTATTTAATAATATGCTTTAGAAAAATATTTTTTCTCTGATGATAAAAGAAAAATATAATATCCTGGGGTACAATATACTGGTTGTAAAATACTAGTCTTTATGTGTGTGTGTTTTACATAACTGGCACAGTGTTTATCCTCATTCTCTGACATTGCTTTGTCATTTAACAATGCTTCTGGAATATTTTTCCATTTTTTACATTTTAAGAAATAGTGTCTTTTATATGTCTTCGATGATAGAGTACATGACATTTAATATTTTGCTGAATGAAAGCTTGAATTAAATGTAACATACAGATTTTGCAGGTACAAAAGTGATTATTTAGAATGAAAGATCACAATAAACTACTAGAATTTTTCTAGTTTTTCTAAGACATCTTTAGGCAATTTATATTGAAATGTTTCTTGATTGCTACTGAGTTTTCCCTCCCTATCTAGAACATTGTACAACTCCTGTCAGTTGTTAACACTTATATTAGGCTTGAAGATTAAGTTTCGTTATCCTCATGGTAAACTTGCTTCTAACCTACAGCTAATGGTCCTGGTTTTCTGTTTTTCTTTAGTGTGCTGTTTTTAAATCTAGTTTATACCTGCACATGGTTTGAGCTCTAGTTCTCCAAGCCTTTTTGTACAAGGCAGTTACCCCTGCCCTTCCCTGCCCTGCTCTTCCTGCTTTCATTTTCTTCCCACTCTGAGGAAATTAAACTCTTAGCTGATTCTTTTGGTATTTTCCTTCTTGTCTCCCTAAGTATCACGCTTATGACTTGTGTTTCATGAGTTCTCGGTTTTAGGCATCTTCAGCTGACTTTCCCACTAATATCAATGAGGACAGATTATTTTCAAGTTTACTCCTCCTCTGCTCCCACCTCATATGCCTCCTGTCTCCATGTCAGTTCGGCCTCCTCATCATCCCTGTATAGTTATTGCATAATTTTGGATAGATCTGTAGTCAGTGTTTATATTGTTGTCACTAAAAAATTGTTACTTATAACTGAGCTATGTAGGATTCGTCCTGGTATTTCCCTTATCCAGAGATTCTCTGTTACTACCCTTTTTGGAGAGTAAACCTTAAAGTCTTCTCCTGGGATAGAGAAAAGGCACTTGGCCAACTGTGAAAAGTAAGAGAGGGCATCTGAGTGTCTGTCTGCTTTTTCTGTAGACATTATACCAGTCTTCTTGTTTTTAGTTGTTTCTTCACCCCTCCTTACAGAGATATCTGGTCCTGTTTTTCCATTGCTAACCAAGAGTTGGCTGTTATTTTCTCATCTCTCTACTTTTCTTTTTGTCCATGTGGTTTATTCCTTTTAAGAAAAAAATTCCAGGCTGGGCATAGTAACTCATGCCTGTAATCCTAGCATTTTGGGAGGCCAAGGAGGGAGGATCACTTGAGCTCAGGAGTTTGAGACTAGCCTGGGCAACATAGTGAGACCTTATTTCTGTTAAAAAATATATATTTTTAACCCTTTGTTTCCTTTTTAGTGAGGTTTTGGAGAACAAGTGGAACTAAATATATGTTTATGTGCCATCTTTAAATTTAAAAAAACGTAAACACAATTACAGTAAGTCCTCACTTAACATCATCAGTAGGTTCTTATAAACTGTGACTTTATGAAAAATTACAGCAAAACTTTTTTTTTTGCATCAACATTATAACATAACAACACTGAACGAAAAAATGTTATTCGGGGACCTAAAGTCAGTTTCCTAGAACCTATGACATTAAGTGAGGACTTTGTATTCTTGAAAGCTTTTTAATGCTGTAATTTATGCATTATTTTTCTTGGGTATGCTGTGCATTGTTCTCATACTCACACTTAAACCTACCCATATCCAGCAAGGTTTCAGTATTTTTAGAAGTGAGAGCTGTGTAAAGAAGAGAGTGAAGACTAGAGAGGATGGATTGCAATAGAGTAGAATAGACTGGGCAGGTGTCTTTGTCTTTGCAGGAGTAATGGTGGAATATACCAGGAGTACAACTAACTGCTAATACACAGTCTTTAGTGTTGATGTCAGCTTTTGTCATTGCTATAGAAGTCACATTCATAAGTTCTTAGTACTCCAAATTTGAGTATCCAGTTATTAAGTATGTATACAGTGAAAATAGGTATTTCAATTTTAAGATAATTTGCTTTTTAAAATGTAAACTATAGAAAACTAAAACTGTGAAATTATAATCTAATCACATTTCTGTGGTTTCTGTTTTTAGCTTGATAATGGAACTGTACAGCGAAGAGACAATCTCTGGCAAGTTTTTGTAGAAAAAATGTTTCAGTGCCTAGTCTGAAAAATAACAGTTTCAGTTCTTTGAAACTCTAAAATATATTTTTCTCATACCTGTTTTCTTCATTTTCATAATGAAGCACTTTGCTATGTAGCTGTGTACATATCACTACAGTTATAGGAAGTTTCAGTCTACAGTCCGTCCAAAGGACCAACCTGCCTTACACATCTCAAGGAATTCAGCTGTTGAAATCATTTGAACTAATCAAGGAATAAATCCTAATGTTCTGGGACTTTATTTTCACATGTTAAATGCTGGAATATATTATGAAAATGTTTTCAAGAAATCACTTAAGTGTTCATAGACCAGTATTTCTGACAGGTAAAATGCTAAAATAAGCTACCTGTAATAAGTGTGGATTATATTTTTGGGTTTTGTAGAATATTGCAAATTAACTACACAAAAAATGTTTAATTTATGCAACAAGCATGTTTGTGCAAATTTCATGGGACTTTAAAAAGAATAAGTATTTGAGAAAATATCTGGTTCACTCACACTACATTTACTGTATTATTCTTTTATAGCATTAGGTGCCTTGTATTTTAAATCTGTGACAAACTGTGGCAAATTTTTAAAGGGGAAGTATTATTATAAAATGAAGAAATATGTATTTCTAAAGGCTATATTGCTGTAAACTTAATTGATAAAGCTCTGTTTAATTTAGAGTTTTGAAGAAATAGTCTCCCTTCAATTAAGAAATTTTCATAATGGAATGATTTAAATTGAAGTGACAAAGAGTATTATTAAAATACAATGTTTATACGTGTATTTGTGTATTGTAGATGTATCAAGTGATTTCTAATTTTTTTCACATATGAATGTGCCAGATTACTCTAGAACTAGATGTCTCTTCTTTAAATAATTTTAGTTTTCCTGAATAAATTTGTAATGGTTAAAGTACCAAGTAAGTAAGGCGAGAAGGGATTCTGTTTTTAAAATCACATCAGAACTTTTCCTCTACTAAGATTATAAATTAAATGTAAAATACTCCTAATTGCAATTCTTAAACTTAGGCCTTACATGTACTTATTATGCAACTGCTCCTGGACTCTATTCACCATAGATATCAGTAAACGTATGTCCCACGATTCACAGGCTTTTGATTAATCAATATTCTTTTCAAGTTTTCTGTGTGAAGAGTTTAGTTCTCTTCAAAATTTCTTAACTAATCTGATTTTTAAGAATTCTCTTTGCAGTGTTTAGCTTCCTATTCACATTCTTAAAATTGCTTTGGTGTTACCATGAGTCTAAAATGAAGTTTAGCCTTCCTTTTGTTTCATTCTGAGAACTTCTATATTATATTACCTTTAAAAATTGTTTATGATATTAAATTTAAAATACAAACAGCTCTCTCTCTCTTTTTTTTTTTAATCATCCAGCCCAAAGTGGCAAAAACAGCTCTTTTCTCATTTGGCACCACCAATAATGCAAGTTAAAAATAATGTTGAGTTTATTATACTTTCGACCTGTTTAGCTCAACAGGGTGAAGGCATGTAAAGAATGTGGACTTCTGAGGAATTTTCTTTTAAAAAGAACATAATGAAGTAACATTTTAATTACTCAAGGACTACTTTTGGTTGAAGTTTATAATCTAGATACCTCTACTTTTTGTTTTTGCTGTTCGACAGTTCACAAAGACCTTCAGCAATTTACAGGGTAAAATCGTTGAAGTAGTGGAGGTGAAACTGAAATTTAAAATTATTCTGTAAATACTATAGGGAAAGAGGCTGAGCTTAGAATCTTTTGGTTGTTCATGTGTTCTGTGCTCTTATCATGACACAGGTGATGTGTTGTTCCTCAGGATTCTGGAAGTACTAAGCCGTAGTTAACAGGCTGCATAGACCTTCAGCCAATCTTCTTTCATTATACTGCTGCTTTTCTGTTTCTTAAAAAACAAAAATCAATGAACAACTTCTTTAGAAGGAAGCACCACTGTTCAATTGGTTAACTGAAAGTATGAATCACTGCCGCTTTGCTTGCCCACCTGTTGGCTTTTTCTCACAGGTTTTATTTATCTGAATGATTGTTGCATTTGAATACTGTAGCCATGGTGAGTGAGCAGTTGAAGACTTCCTTTCTGCACCTTCATAGTTAAGGGTTCATCTTCTCAAGAAATAAAGTTGTGCTGGGTTGTTTCAATTCTGTAGATCACCTAGAAACTAGGTAACAAGGCCCTTGGATCACAATGAGCACATTGCAGGTCTTTGGAAATGCTGGGAAGGGGTTACATTCAAGTAACTGCTGACGTCCTTCCTCTCTGTCAGACCCATGTTGGCCTGTAATTATATTTTTCTGAATCTAAAAACAAATAGAAATTTCTGATATCTTTTCAGTCTCCTACTTTTCTTTCCATTCATCACTTAAATCTCATTATTGTATAACGTTTCAAATTATGACCTGGATTGAAGGAAGTCTGTTTTGTCAGGGACTTTGTTAGGTGAACATCAGAATCTCAACTACAACAAAGCTGAAAAATGAGGCAGCCTTAACAGTAAATGCTTTTGGGCCGGGCGCCGTGGCTCACACCTGTAGTCCCAGCACTTTGGGAGGCCGAGGCGGGCGGATCACGAGGTCAGGAGATCGAGACCATCCTGGTTAACACAGTGAAACCCCGTCTCTACTAAAAATACAAAGAATTAGCTGGGCGATGTGGCGGGCGCCTGTAGTCCCAGCTGCTCAGGAGGCTGAGGCGAGAGAATGGCGTGAACCCAGGAGATGGAGCTGGCAGTGAGCCGAGATCAGGCCACCGCACTCCAGCCTGGGCAACAGCGAGACTCCGTCTCAAGAAAAAAAAAAGTGAATACTTTTGAAATGAGTGCTTTTTGAAGCTTAGAAGGACCATTAGGTTTATGTAATGCACCCATACTTATTCCTTTAAATAAATTTTAATTTAAAAACATTGAGATATTGGCTTCTGTCAACCTGATTTAATTAATTCTTTACATTAAGCTGATTTTCCCCCTGGCAGCTGACAAATAAGTTCATTGTTCTTGTAGAAGTGAGCTCACAAGGTTAAATGTGAATGTTCTCAAAGGTACACAGCCTTGTTTCAGAAGAATTTTAGTGCCCACTGTAAAATCAATCATGCAGAGCCAATATGGGGTATGACTCCAAGGTATGCAAGGTATGACTCCTCTGGAAGCCAAGTTTTTTCATAGGGCACTGTGGTAATACCCATAGCACTAATCCTCAGTGTGCTGGTTGAAGAAATAAAATGTTTTTAAAGAAGGATAAAGGAGGAATTAATTAGAAAATGTTTTTTTCCACATATTAGCAAATAAATGAAATGTCATTTTCATATTAAGTAATTATAGTTATGATCTTGCTTCATTTCTACCTACTCTCCTTTTGAAATATTCTTTATTACTAAATAATATTTTAGGAGGAGTTAACAGAAATAATTACCTGTAACATCTGCAGATAAACTTACATAGCTAACATTGTGTGCTGACTTTTTTAAATGGTGAAGTGGCATTAATGAGATGTTCAGTTTACAGAATTTGAAGTTTGAGTTCTATTTTAGTAGTCTGCCGTGTCCCCCAAATCCCATTTAGATAAATTGAGGTTCATTTTTCACATAGACTTGCAATTTTTAGACACCACTTTTTTTATAGTAACAGCCTCATTTGCCTGTACAATAACTAATAATACAGTATTTCATAGGTACATTGTATGTGCACAGGAAATTTTTCTTTAAATCTTAAGAGCCTTTAATAAATGATATATTTTAATATTTTAATGTTACTACATTTAAAAAATAGTGTTTTCCTACAAAATTTTCTGTATTCAGTATACGTTAACTATGAAAATGTCAAACAATGAAATCATTGAAATATATTTAAGGAAAAATTACCAACCAAAAGTAATGAGTACCCTCTATATGCATATTTGCTGGAATGTTCATGTGAAATGGTAACATTTCCAATAACAGCATTTTGAATCTGGGGTGACACAAACATGATTTTTATTTTTGAGCTAGGGATTTTGATGGAGAAGCACCTAGATGAAGACACCATTTCATTCATGATATTTTAAAATTAGAAAAGTAAAGCTTCTAAATTGAAACTCTTAACAGGTCACTTCATGAAATTTTTAGTTTTAAATTTAATTTTACATGAGATGTCTTTCTGAAGAGCTACTTTTATTAACTTTCACTTAGATCGTTGTATGCTAGGCATTCAGTATTTCTCTACTTGATTTTCCTATGCCTAGTTGTGATTACAGCAAGTATTTAATAATAAAGTCAGTCATGTGAGAGTATCCATTAATTTCAGTGGGTCCTTGGAAGGCAGGCAGAAGATTTCTGTCCAAGAGTCTTATTTTTGACATGAGATGAAATTCTTTTTTTTTTTTTGAGATGGGGTCTCACTGTGTCACCCAGGCTGGAGTGCAGTGGCAGGATCTTGGCTCACTGCAACCTCCCAAGCTCAAGCCATCCTCCCACCTCAGTCTCCTGAGTAGCTGGGACTACTGGCATGTGCCCCCATTCCTGATTAGTTTTTTTGTATTTTTGGTAGAGATGGGGTCTTGCTATGTTGCCTAATTTTTGTGTTTTTAGTAGAGATGGGGTTTCACCATGTTGGCCAGGCTGCTCTTGAACTCCTGAGCTCAAGTAATCTGCCCACCCTGGCCTCCCAAAGTGCTGGAATTACAGGCATGAGCCACCATGCCTGGCTAAAACCAATTCTTTAGATTGTTTTTGCCACCATTTGCCTACTTGGAATAGCTTTCATTTATTTTTCTTATGAAGAAATCCAGTGTCAGTCAGACCATGTAACATCAAAGCAAAATTTCATTGAAGCCTATCCTTGTCTTAATTATTCTAAAATAAAGTACAATAAAGTGAATTATTTTGCCCTTTGTAGTAGCATAGTGTTAAGTTATATATATATTTTAATATGCATACTCCTAAGTGAAGTTTCAGAGACCACATGCTGGAGAGCAGTGGCTTTCAGACAGCATCAGCATCACCTGAAGGCCTTGTTGAATACACATTATTGGAAGAGAGGGGAGAACACAGGCTCATGCCTGTAATTCCAGTGCTTTGGGAGACTGAGGCAGGAGGATCACATGAGCCCAGGAGTTCAAGATCAGGCTGGGCAATACAGCAAGACCCCTGTCTCTACAAAAACAAAAACAAAAAACAAACAGGCATGGTAGTGCATACCTGTAGTCTGAGCTGCTTGGGAGTCTGAGGCAGGAGGATCACTTGAACCCAGGAGTTCGAGGCTGCAGTGAGTTATTATTAGGCCACTGCAGTCCAGCCTGGGCAGCAAAGTGAGACCCTGTCTATTAAAAAAACAAAACCAAAAACTTGATTGCTGGGTGCCACCCTAGAGTTTCTGATTCAGTAGGTCTGGCGGTGGGGATGGTGGGCCTGGTAATTTGCCTTTCTAACAAGCGTCCAGGTAATGCCCCAGCTGCTGGTCCCAGGACCACACTTTGCAGATTATTACTCTGAGAAGAGCACTAACTCTGACGTTGGATTCCTTCTGTTCCTCATTAGTGAATTTATTTGGGGGAGATTATTCAATCTGGTAGATCCGCATTTACTTAGCTGTGAAGTGGAGGTTAATGCAACCTGCCTGAGACTGTGAGAATGAGAAACTCTAATTGAAATACCAGGCCCAGCGTGCCTGGATGCTTGAAAAATGCTGACTCCCATGGTCAGTCCTTCCTTCACTCTTCTCAGCTATAAAGTGAGGTGCGAAATTCAGTATCTTTTAAGATTCCTCTCAGGTGTAAAATGCTGTGATTCTAAAAGTTTAATTTTGTAGTTCCAGAGACAATGCCAAACACCTGTGTGTACTTAGTGCTTTGTAAAGAGTGGTGATAACAGCGACGCCACATAGGCCATAGTTTTGTTTTTGCTTTTGTTAGGGTGTTCAGCATCTTGACTCCTTAAAAGTTTTCAGTCAGATTTATAAAGCAGCATTGAAGAAGTTGTATTATGTTTGAGTACAGTTGGAATCCATGGCAGTTTTATGGAGGCCGAATATGTCAGATGAATAGGCTAATTTTCCTGAGTTGCTGGCCTTATTAGTCCCTACTATGTTGCCCCCTGGTTACCTAATGCATGTTCAAAAGGTATAGTTTTCATCACCTGCTTGATCTTGATTTTCAGACAGCATCAAATCAGTTGCAAAACAAATCCAAGCTAAAATTGTGAGCGTATGATTAATTTACTATAGCATGTAATTATGCAGTATTTTATTTTTTATTTTTATTTTTTTTTGAGACAGAGTCTCGCTCCATTGCCCAGGCTGAAGTGCAGTGGCATGATCTCGGCTCACTCTAACCTCTGCCTCCTGTGTTCAAGTGATTCTTCTGCCTCAGCCTCCCGAATAGCTGGGATTACAGACATGCACCACCACGCCCAGCTAATTTTTTGTATTTATAGTAGAGACGAGGTTTTACCGTGTTGGCCAGGTTGGTCTTGCACTCTTGACCTCAAGTGATCTACACGCCTCGGCCTCCCAAAGTGCTGGGATTACGGGTGTGAGCCACTGCGCCCAGCTATCCAGTATTTTATTTAAAAGTTGTCACTAGGGTGTTCACTATTGTGAATTTGTAATCTTAAAAGTTGGGGATGCTAAAAGTACCAGACTAAAATACTACGAGCTTTTCTCATCTTTTAATTCCATTTTGTTAGAAAAAAATAATCACAACCAGGGTTCTTTTACCTTTCCCCAGCCATCTAGACTGCTTTACTGCAATGTTGGGAAGATTGCATACAATAAAAACTGTAGCTAGTTGATTGGGATTTGGGAAAATTGAATCAAGCATTTGCATTCATCCAGAATGGTCTTAAACTGCTGACTGTGGGGTGCCCACAGGATGAGCACTGGTGGCATGGGTGGGAGGAATTTCCTTGGATACTGCAATTGCATTTGAAAGATCTATTTTCCAAAACCCGAGCAGAGAGAGGCTAGGAGGAATGCAGACAGGACATTGAAAATGCGAATTCCCTTTACTAGTAGAACATGAAATATCTGATAATGGTTTAAAAAGAATAAGTGTCCGGATACATTGTAGTATAAAGGTTCAACTAGTATAATTTAAAATGAGTCTTTATATTCAGGCCAGGTGCGGTAGCTCACACCTGTAATCCCAGCACTTTGGGAGTCCGAGGCGGGTGGATCGCCTGAGATTAGGAGTTCAAAACCAGTGTGACCAACATGGAGAAACCCCTTCTCTACTAAAAATACAAAAAATTAGCCAGGCATGGTGGTGCATGCCTGTAGTCCCAGCTACTTGTGAGGCTGAGGTAGGAGAATCGCTTGAACCCAAGAGGCAGAGGTTGCAGTGAGCTGAGATCACACCACTGCACTCCAGCCTGGGTGACAGAGCGAGACCCTGTTTCAAAAAAATAAGAAATAAAAAGTGAGTCTTCTTATTCAAATTAGTATATGAGGTTAGGCAACAATTCTTGTATGGGACCAGGTATATTTAATTTGCCTTTCTTTGCAGTCATCCTAGTAAATCCTTGTAAAGGGTTATTTTATATACAATTTTGTAGTATATTCTAAATCCCCTTTGGCAAATAAAGCTGAAGTTATCTAGTGTCAGCATACTGTGATTTGTATATTTATATAAGACAAGATTGCATCATTCTGATTAAGTTGCAGCATTTTAGTTTTATCTGATAGGCCTGTATTGAGTAATCAGTAGCTATGTGCAAATATTAAGTCAACTTAATTACCAGACCCAGAAGTCCAGAGGTAATCAAAGAGTACTTTCGGAAGATGAAATATTTATAATGAGTTATGGAAACAATGTTTGAGAATGTTTTTCTTGGTGTAATTTAATGCAGATTTTTACGTCAATTTTGTTAAAAAACTTGATAATTTGATCCTTCCATCTATTTAATATTTAATATTTTCAGATTCTAGAGTATTTAAAATTTAAACACAATTATAAAATTAATTATAATTCCTACTTATGTTAGCTATGATTTAGGGCCAAAACTACCCTGGTTTTGTCTGCAACTCGAAACATTGTGTATTTTAAAGTATATAATTTGGGAACATTATTTTATAGACTGTGGATAACCAAATATAAGATTTGTGATTTTTAATGCTTCATTTGTGTAAAATCATTTGTATATTCTATTTATAGTATGCATTTTCTAGCTCATTAAAAGTACAGAAAAACCTCAAATCTGTCCTTATACAAATATTTGATTTCTAGTTTCCTTTTATTAAAACATTTTCACTCATTCATTCTTTCACACCTTAGTCTCTAAGATGTGTCTCGGGTATTTGATAAAGTAGGTCTTCTTGTGGAGCACATCACTCAGCTTTGGAGACCAAATATTAAACACACTGAGTTGCATCTTATGCATGTTAAGGTCTAAAGCCAAAAGGTGAAATTTTTGAATAATCAAATTGCCCTTGGGAGGGTCCTGAATAAGAGATCTACATTCCATCTCATGATAAGTCTCTTCCATTGAACTTTTCCTCCAAAATTGTAATAGAAATTAGCAACAGCAGAAAGCCAATGCTATCCCTAGGATGGTGGGGTGGAGGGAGGAAGCCGTCATAAAGCTCAAGGCCAGGGTCACCCAGAGGAAGCACAACCCCCGCAGCAGAGCACAGGGGCCTTCAGGGTGCTGCAGCTGGAGGCAAAGAAGGAGGGAAAGAAATACTCTCGCTTTGCTTTGCTTTTTGCCATTGACTCCCAGTGGCAGGAGCTGACTGGAAGCCAGCTGGCACAGGAGCTTGGAGCTTGGTGGTATCCCTCTGGTGTCGACTCCCCTGACTTACAGCAGAGCCGCAGACCTCAGGTCAAGCAGGCTCAGAATTGGCACATTTGCACTGGGGACCATATTGTATGGACAACACTTACTTTCAACAGTAGAATCACAGCCTGCGAAGATGTCACAGTACAAGACATATTCTGGAACCAAGATCACCTTTATCCATGTCAAGTCCACTCCAGAAAGTGGAATTAGGGGAAAGTACCTGCCCTGGACTAGTATTTCGAATCCCTTCCCTCCTCTACTTACTCCCCTTTCCCTTTTTCTTCTCCCAAGCTGAGCTAAAGGGAAATGTGAAGAACATTATTGCCTCTTTAAAACCAAACATATATAAAATATGAAAAATATTTTTCAGTGACAAAAGATAAGAATGAAAGCATTCAGGATAGTGTATTCATAGAAGCTTTGGGAAAGAGTAAAAATAATTTCTTAAATTTTTTTCTTGAAAGACTGAAAATAGAATATTAACGAGATAGTGTTCTTAAAGCCTTGATCTGACTACTTGACTACTTATAACTTCTTTCTTCATCTACTAATTATTTTGAAAAGTCACTTAGTCATTTGTCAATCCTAACCTTTAGAGATAAACATTTAAAATAAGTTCACTAATCACAGCATTTTTTTTTTAGATGGAGTCTTACTCTGTCGCCCAAGCTGGAGTGCAGTGGTGAGATCTCGGCTCACTGCAACCTCTACCTCCTGGGCTCAAGCGATTCTCCTGCCTCAGCCTCCCGAGTAGCTGGGACTACAGGCGTGCGCCACCACACCCAGCTAAATTTTGTATTTTTAGTAGAGACGGGGTTTCACCATGTTGGTCAGGATGGTCTCGATCTCTTGAACTCGTGATCCGCCCTCCTTGGCTTCCCAAAGTGCTGGGATTATAGGCGTGAGCCACCACGCCCAGCCCACAGCATCATTTTTCAAGGGTCTCTAGGGTGACGAGGTGTGCGGGTTTGCCAAGGACAGTCCTAGTTTCTACCTGCTGTCCTAGGACAATCATGAATAGTGCCCCTTTCAGTTTCAAAAGTGTCATAGTTTAGACATTAAATTACCTGACCACCCTTATATGCCCCGTGTTTCTTAACATCTAGGCTGCTGACAAAATTCACATTTTCTGACTGTCAGTCTAGTGTTCTCTACACTAGACTGATATGGATCCACAAAGGAAGCAATATTGGCCAACAATTAATCTTCAGTCTTTGGATTAGTGAGAGGTGACAACGTGCTGGCAGCCGTCACAGCCCTCGCTCACTCTCCCCACCTCCTCTGCCTGGGTTCCCAGTTTGACGGCACTTGAGGAGCCCTTCAGCCTGCCGCTGCACTGTGGGAGCCCCTTCCTGGGCTGGCCGAGGCCGGAGGCGGCTCCCCCAGCTTGCGGGGAGGTGTAGAGGGAGAGGCGAGGGCGGGAACAGGGGCTGCGCGCGGTGCTTGCAGGCCAGCGCGAGTTCTGGGTGGGTGTGGGCTCGGCGGGCCCTGCCGGCCCCGGGCAATGAGGGGCTTAGCACCCGGGCCAGCGGCTGCGGAGGGTGTGCTGGGTCCCCCAGCAGTGCCGGCCCACCGGCGCTGCGCTCGATTTCTCGCCGGGCCTTAGCTGCCTCCCCGCAGGGCAGGGCTTGGAACCTGCAGCCCGCCATGCCTGAGCCTTCCCAGCTCCGTGGGCTCCTGTGTGGCCAGAGCGCCCCCTGTTCCACGGTGCCCAGTCCCATCAACTACCCAAGGGCTGAGGAGTGCGGGCGCAGGGCGCGGGACTGGCGGGCAGCTCCACCTGTGGCCCCTGTGCGGGATCCGCTGGGTGAAGCCAGCTGGGCTCCTGACTCTGGTGGGGACTTGGAGAGCTTTTATGTCTAGCTAAAGGATTGTAAATACAGCAATCGGCACTCTGTATCTAGCTCAAGGTTCGTAAACACACCAATCAGCACCCTGTGTCTAGCTCAGGGTTTGTGAATGCACCAATCCACACTCTGTATCTGGCCAATCTAGTGGGGACATGGAGAACCTTTGTGTCTAGCTCAGGGATTGTAAACGCACCAATCAGTGCCCTGTCAAAACAGACCACCGGCTCTCTGTAAAATGGACCAATCAGCAGGATGTGGGTGGGGCCAGATAAGAGAATAAAAGCAGGCTGCCGGAGCCAGCAGTGGCAACCCGCCAGGGTTCCCTTACCAAGTTGTGGAAGTTTTGTTCTTTCGCTTTTTGCAATAAATCTTGCTGCTGCTCACTCTTTGGGTCCACACTGCCTTTATGAGCTGTAACACTCACGGTGAAGGTCGGTAGCTTCACTCCTAAAGCCAGCGGGAGCACGAACCCACCAGGAGGAATGAACAACTCCAGACGCGCCGCCTTAAGAGCTGCAACACTCACCGCGAAGGTCCGCAGCTTCACTCCTGAGCCGGCGAGACCACGAACCCCACCAGAAGGAAGAAACTCCGGACATGCCGCCTTTAAGAACTGTAACACTCACCGCGAGGGGCCACGGCTTCATTCTGGAAGTCAGTGAGACCAAGAACCCACTGAGTCCGGACACATTAGGATGTTAGAGTCCTACCTTCAAAGCATTTTTCTCCTGGAGTGGACTTTGCACAAATGGTAGGCCGATTGTGGAGTCAGTGAAGAACCAGGCTAATCCAGCTTGTGTTATTGGCCCCAATTTTTCTTCTCAGGGCTGTAAACCTGTTATTACCAGGAAACAAAAGCAAAGTAAGTATTAAGTTTTGAATTGATATTGAGGAGAAACATCTAAAATCAAATCTCGCCAATCTAATTAAATTAGATTCCCAAACCGGAAGAAGCTTTGCAATTACTGCCAAAATGTCTCAGAGGGCATTAGGTTAATTGAAGCTGGAGAGGAGTGAGAAAAGAGGCAGCTGCTAGTCACTGAGAATAAGGACTATTTGCTGTGAGGTTTGTAGGGGCAGCACTTTGCTGTTGGGGTTTGGTAAGGGGATTTGTTTTAAAATTGGAATTATATTTTGTTGGCTTTTAATCAAAAGCAGGGAAATACATTTTTCCTACGCCTAAGAATTTACATAAGCTAATTTGTTCCATAATTAGAAAAATCCTTGCTTTTAGCATATGGACTGTAACAATAGGGGTCGTAACTCATGAGTCGTGTGACACATTGTTTCCCTTTGGTGAAGTTTTACTTTAAGATCTGTTGAGTATATCCAGGGAGAGAGATGAAGGTCAAGACATGCTTATTTTTACAGAGAGAGAGAGAGAAAGAGATTCATTAAACTTTGAGTTATACTTTATTTTTATTTATTTATTTTTTTGAGATGGGGTCTTGCTCTGTCACCCAGGCTGGAGTACAGTGGCATGATCTTGGCTCATTGCAACCTCCACTACCAGGGCTCAAGTGATTCTCCCACCTCAGCCTCTCAAGTTGCTGGGACTACAGGTGTACACCAACAAGCCTGGTTAAGTTTTTTGATTTTTAGTAGCGATGAGGTCTTGCTATTTTGCCTAGGCTGGTCTCGAACTCCTGGCCTCAAGCAATCTGCCTGCCTTGGCTTCCCAAAGTGCTAGGATTACAGATGTGAGCCACCGTGCCTGGCCCGTATTTTACTCAGTAGGAATCTTTGCTATTTGCTATGATTTTTAATTCTTCTTGCATGTTAATTTTGCTTCCCCAATGAGTATGTTAAATGTTCTTTAAAATCTTCCTGTAAAAAAATCATAAACATATTAAACAGCAGTTCTCTAATTGAATGTGCTAATTTGATAAATATTTGAGTGGATACCTACTATTTGCAAAGCTTCAAGGAATACAGTGGTGAGTAAGATAGTCTTTTTTTTTTGCTCTGTCTCCCAGGCTGGAGTGCAGTGGTGTGATCTCGGCTCACTGCAACCTCCGCTTCCTGGGTTTCAAGTGATTCTCCTGCTTCAGCCTCCCAAGTAGCTTAGATTACAGAAGCACATTACCATTCTTGGCTAATTTTTGTATTTTTAGTAGACATAGTTTCACCATGTTGGCCAGGCTGGTCTCGAACTCCTGAGTTCAAGTGATCCCGCCTGTCTCGGTCTCCCAAAGTGCTGGGATTACAGGTGTGAGAGACTGCACTTGGCCAATAAGATAGTCTTTAATGTCAAGGAGTTTATGATTTTTTTCTTGGCGGAGGTGATAAGAAAATATGTAAAAACAATAAACATAGTTTACAGTAGTTGGCATCAAAGGAATGGGGAAGGGCTTTTTACCAAGCTTGTCTAGCTTGTGTACCGCAGGCTGCATGTGGGCCAACACAAATTCATAAACTCTCTTTAGACATTATGAGATTTTTTTTTTTTTTTTTTAGCTCACCAGTCATCATTAGTGTTAGTGTATCTTATGTGTGGCCCAGAAAGCCAAAAGATCAGACACCCCTGCACAGAGAAATTAGCGCTTGAGATGAACTTGAAGGTTGAAATTAAACTTTGAGAGGTATTGTTGGCAGGCAGGAGATAGGAAGCAAATAACTGCATCGAGTTGGAGAAATTTGTTGGTCTTTGGGGAAAAGCAAGTAGTTCAGTCTGGCAGGAGTTGGAATAAGTGTTAGGGAATAATGGGAAATAGAGTTAGAAAAGCAAATTGTGAAATACTGTGTATCAGTCGGCTTAGGCAGTTAAACTGCAGTAACAAAGGACTCTCCAAATCACAGCAATACTACAAGGTTATTTCTCTCTTACATTACATTTCCCTTGTGGGTATCTGTAGCTCTGCTCCATGGCTCCTTTGTTCTGGGGTCAGGCTGCAGAAGCAGCTTCGATCTGGGTTATCATCAATTCTGGCCAAGGGAAAGAAAATATGGGAGAACTGTTCAATGGTTTTCGTAGTGTCCGCTTGACTGTGGCATATGTTACAGCTGTTCACGTTTCATTGGCCAAAGCAAGTCACTTGGCCATGCCTGCCATCCCTGGGAAAGGGGAAATATAATCCTCTTACAGGAAAGGACAAAAAATATATAAAACAATTTACCAAAAGCCTTGAAAGCCAATCTGAGTCTTTTGCATTTAAATCTTTAGATGGCTTGGAGCCATGGCAAGTTTCTGGACAAGATAATATGGCTTAGTAAAACAAACAAACAAAAACATCAGGGTGTTTGTTGTTGTTGTTGTTGTTGTTGTTGTTGTTTGAGACAGAGTCTCGCTCTGTCACCCAGGCTGGAATGCAGTGGCGCGATCTCGGCTCACTTCAAGCTCCGCCTCCCGGGTTCACGCCATTCTCCTGCCTCAGCCTCCCGAGTAGCTGGGACCACAGGTGCCCGCCACCACGCCCGGCTAATTTTTTGTATTTTAGTAGAGACGGGGTTTCACCGTGTTAGCCAGGATGTTCTCGATCCCCTGACCTCATGGTCCACCCGCCTCGGCCTCCCAAAGTGCTGGGATTACAGGCGTGAGCCACTGTGCCCAGCCCAGGGTGGTTTTTATGTTGTGTGTGTGTTTGTGTGTATGTGTGTGCATGTACATAAAAATTATTTAGGGTATTTATTATAAATGCGGGTTCCAGGATTCCAGAAGGTCTGATTCAGGGAGCTCAGGAATCTGCCCGGTAGCAAGCAGCCAGGTGGAGAGAATGTAGATTGTCCACAGACCTCATTTTATAAAACCCGGATCAAGGAATCAACGGAGAGTGCTCAGGCAAGTGTAGGTGAGATGGGGCAGTGAATGAGGGAACGGCAGGTAGGTCATGAGTGCAGAGGCCCAGATGCAATGTTGGCACATGGTAAATGGCCAGTACGGAGGCAGATAGATAAGAGAGAACAGATGGAACTAGACTTACTCAAGGTGGGAGGCTATGGTGCAAACAGCCAGGAAACAGGGTAGTGGAAGGGGCAAATCTTGGGAGCTGAGATTAGGAATATCAGGGGATCTTGATCTTCCCTGAGGAGGAGGAGGCAAGCCTAGCTGATGCAAGAAAAAGCTGAGAACTTGAGGAGAGCAGAGGCAATAAACAGGAAGTCACAGGAAACTCAGTGCCTGTAAGCAGCTATGGAAAACTTGACTAAAAGCGGCCACATAAATTTGATTTTGTATTCGGCCAGAAGAGGGCACTACAGTAGCACATATGCTGATGTCTGGGCTCGGCCGCCCAAACTGAGTCATGCCAGCTCCTGTCCAGTAGGATTATTAACCCGACCCACAGTGCAGTATTTTGGGCGATTCATTTATTACTTTTATAGCTGTGAATCTTTTTAGAAGGAACTTTAAGGTTTCTATTTATTAAGGAATCTGGGGTTATTTTGTTTTGAACTGTGAATTCCTGTAGTCAAAAAGAAATTAATTCCACGGAGTTTAAGGGAATTATTACCCATTTATTGGCATCACTTGAGGCATGGAGAGGAGATTGGGACAGAGAGGAGAAAAGACCTAGAAGACAGAAAAGTGCATTTGAGGCATGACTTCTGGGAGTGTAATTGCTGAGCCCAAAAGGTTGGAATCTTACGGGTTTTGTTTGTTTGTTTGTTTTTGAGATAGAGTCTCGCTCTGTCGCCCAGGCTGGAGTGCAGTGGCTTGATCTCGGCTCACTGCAACCTCCACCTCCCAGGTTCAAACGATTCTTCTGCCTCAGCCTCCTGAGTATCTGAGATTACAGGCATGCGCCACCACGCCCAGCTAATTTTTGTATTTTTAGTAGAGACGGGGTTTCCCCATTTGGCCAGGCTGGTCTTGAACTGCTGACCTCAAGTGATCCACCCGCCTCAGCCTCCCAAAGTGCTGGGATTACAGGCATGAGCCACCGCGCCTGGCCTATTTTTATGACCAAATAATACTCCATTGTGTGGACAAACTACATTTTGTTGATCTATTCATTAGTTGTCGGGTGTTCGGGTTGTTTCCACCTTTTGGCTATTATGAATAGTGCTGCTGCGAATGTTCGTGTTCAAGTTTTTGTGTGGACACGTTTTTATTTCTCCTGGATATATACCTGGGAGTAGAATTGCTGGATCGAATGGTAACTCAGTATTTAATGTTTTGAGGAACTGCCCAGCTGTTCTACAGTGGCTGCACCATTTTTCCTTTCCACCAGCAATGTATGAGTGTCTCAGTTTCTCCACATCCTCAACAACATTTGTTATGCTCTGTTTTTTAGGGGCTTTCTTGTTTTCATACAGCCTTACTCGTAAGTCGAAGTGGTGTATCACTGTGATGTTTTGGTTTCGTTTTTATGGTCTATGCTTGATATAGTTACTCTTATGTGTCAACTTGACTGGGTGATGGGATACCCAGCTGGTTGGTTAAACCTTATTTCTGGTGTGTTTGTGAGGGTGTTCCCAGAAAAGATTAGCATTTGAATGGTTGGACTGAGTAAAGAAGATGGTCAACATGGGTGGGCATTATCAATCTACCGAGGGCCTGAATAAAAAAAGAAGGCAGAGGAAGGTTGAATTAACTCTGCTTGACTACCGAGGTGGGACATCAATCTTCTCCAGCCCTCACCACTCCTGGTTCTCAGGCCTTAAGACCTGGACTAGAATCTACACTATTGATTCTCCACCTCTTGGACTTTGGGACACCACAGGCTTTCCTGGGGGTCCAGTTCACAGGTGGTTCGCAGCGGGACTTAGCCTCCAGAATGATGTGATCCAATCAATATCTCTTTAATTTAATTTAATTTAATTTTACTTAAATTCTGGGATATATGCATAGAACATGCAGGTTTGCTACGTAGGTATACATGTGCCACGGTGGTTTGCTGCACCTATCAACCTGTCATCTAGGTTTTAAGCCCCCCATGCATTAGGTATTTCTCCTAATGCTCTCCCTCCCCTTTCTCCCCACCCCCAATAGGCCCTGGTGTGTGATGTTCCCCTCCCTGTGTCCATGTGTTCTTATTGTTCAACTCCCACTCATGAGTGAGACATGTGGTGTTTAGTTTTTTGTTCCTATGTTAGTTTGCTGAGAATGATGGTTTCCAGCTTTATCCATGACCCTCCAAAGACATGAACTCATTCTTTTTCATGGCTGCATAGTATTCCATGATATATATGTCTCACATTTTCTTTATCCAGTCTGTCATTGATGGGCATTTGGGTTGGTTCCGAGTCTTTACTATTGTAAATAGGGCTGCAGTAAACACACGTGTGCATGTGTCTTTATAGTAAAATGATTTATAGTATACCCAGTAATGGGATTGCTGGGTCAAATGGTATTTCTGGTTCTAGATGAGCCAATCAATAGCTTATAAACAAGCAAACAAATTCTACTGGTTCTATTTCTCTGGAGAACCCTGACTAACACAATGCTTTAGTTATTTTTTTCTTACTGTGGTAAAATATGCAGCACATAAAAGTTATAATTTTAGCCTGTTGTTGTTGTTGTTGTGAGACAAAGTCTCACTCTTGCCCAGGCTGGAGTGCAGTGGTGCAGTCACAGCTCACTGCAGCCTCAAACTCCCAGGCTCAAGTGATCCTCCCACCTCAGCCTTCCGAATAGCTGGGACTACTGGCATGTACCACTACACCCAGCTAATTTTTTATTTTTTGTAGAGCTGGGTTCTCCCCATGTTGCCCAGGCTGGTCTTGAACTCCTGGGCTCAAGGAATCCTTTCACTTTGGCCTCCAAAAGAGCGGGGATTACAGGTGTGAACCACTGCACCTGGCCTATTTGAGGCATTTTTAATTGTACAGCTCAGCGGCCTTCATGACATTCATATTGTTCGCATCATGGTGGTTTTGGTTTGCATTTCCCTGATGATTAATGATGTTGGGCATCTTTTTCCTGGGCTTGCTGGCCATTTGTATATCCTTCTTGGAGAACTGTCTGTTCAAGATCTTTGCTCATGTTTGATTTGGGTTGTGTTTTTATTGTTGAGTTGTGACTATTCTTTATATATTATGGATACTTGTCTCAATTGTAACGACAGGATTTTAGTTTATGGAGGTGACTGAATGATGATGTGGAGAGGCCAATGTTACTGAAAGAAGAGTTTTCTTACAGTTCCTGAGAGGAGGGGACATGCCACAACACGCAGGGCCACAGCGAAAGCGTTAGGATGGTCAAGAGGTAAAAGATGAGTGAGAAGGCATGAGCCATAGCCCTTACTGGAGTTTCTGCAGGAAAGGCAAGGCAGGGCCGGGCCATCAGTTTAGGAGTGGCTACTTTGAATAACATGGGTGAGCCTGGGCTATAGGGGGTGGTCTCTAGTTGCCTGGAACCTGGCCTTGGGATGATTTAGGATAAGGGAAGTATTGGTTTGGTGTGTGAGAGTTATATAGAAGGTAGGTGGAGGCACAGACTTGGATCAGCCTGTCTGCACACGAAAGGAGAATTCCAGACAACTTGACGTATATTTGTACAATTGTTTGATAATGCATTTCCATGTTTTTGGAAACAGTGAATCAAACGTGGACGGGAACAAGTCTCCCTCACTTGCCTCCTGCACCCAGCCTTGCCTCAGTGTGGGAATGCCCCATCCTTGGAGGGGAATGCCCCTTCTTGAAGGAGAGAGGTAAACACTTGTCTGCTGGCCTTGCAGTTACTAGATGCCAAATAGACATAAAGAATTTAAGGCCAGGCGCAGTGGCTCACGCCTGTAATCCCAGCACTTTGGGAGGCCAAGGCGGGCAGATCACTTGAGATCAAATCACTTGAGGTCAGGAGTTTGAGACCAGCCTGGTCAAAATGGTGAAACCCCATCTCTACTAAACATACAGAAATTAGCCAGGTGTGGTGGCGTGTGCCTGTAATCCCAGCTAATTGGGGGGCTGAGGTGGGAGAATGGCTTGAACATGGGAGGCGGAGGTTTCAGTGAGCTGAGATCGTGCCACTGCACTCCCACCTGGGCAACAGAGCGAGACTCCATCTCAAAAAAAAAAAAAAAAAATCTGGGAAATCACAGGACAATATTAGACAGACCCTGAACAGATATATACAGTTGGCAAACATATTCTCTCATTCTGTGGGTTGTCATTTCACTTTTTTGATAGAGTTCTTCAATGCACAAAAGTTTAAAATTTTGTTGAAATTCATTTCATCTATGTTTTTCTCTTGTTGCTTGAGCTTCTGACACACACTGTGAGGGAGTCAGGATTCTCAGCACAAAGAACCCATTGCCAAATCTGAGATCATCAGGATTTATCCCTGTGTATTCTCTTACATGTAGGCTTTTGTTTCATTTTGAGTTAATTTTTTATACGGTATGAGGTAAGGATATATCTTATAAAAATTTTTATGTTATAAAGTGATAAGCCAAAGCCTACAAAGGACAGTCTGGTGATATTTATTGCAAATGTATATCTCTCCCAATTCTATTTCTAGGAATTTATTCCATAGATACAACGCAAAAGATATATGTGTAAGGTAATTCACTGCAGCATTCTTTTTTTTTTTAATAATAGTAAAGCATTGTAAACAGTCCACGTGTCCCTCAATAGAGGCTTTGAAATAAATTGTGCAAAGATAAAATACTATAGGGCTACAAAAAATGAATTTCTGTATGTGCTGCTTTGGAAAGCTCTCCAAAAATTATTGTTCAATGAAAATAAAAACAAGTTTAGAACAGAATGGTTTTTTGGTGTGTGAAACATTTGGGACAATAAGATACACATTTATTTTTGAAGTTTTTAGGTTTTTTTTTTTTTTGAGACAGAGCCTGCGCTCTGTCGCTCAAGCTGGAGTACAGTGGTGTGATTTCGGCTCACTGAAACCTCTGCCTCCTGGGTTCAAGTGATTCTCCTGCCTCAGCCTCCTCAGTAGCTAGGATTACAGGCACATGCCACCACACCTGGCTGATTTTTGTATTTTTAGTACAGAGGGGGTTTCCCTGTGTTGGTCAGGCTGGTTTCAAACTCCTGACCTCAAATGATCCCCCTTCCTCAGCCTCCCAAAGTGCTGGGATTACAGGCATGAGCCACCAAGCCTGGCCTAAGTTTTAAAAAAAAATTTAATTAAAAAATAATTGCATGTATTTATGGGATACAGTGTGATGCTTTGATACACATATACACTGGGGAATGATACAACCAGCTAATTAGCATATCCATCACCTCCGATAGTTACCATTTCTTTGTGGTGAGAACATTGAAAATCCTCTCCTTCAGGTCTTTTCAAATACACAATACATTAGTATTAACTATAGTCATCACGCGGTGCAATAGAGCACCAGAACTTAATCCTTCTAACTGATGATAACTTTGTACCCATTGACCAACCTCTCCCCTTTCCCTGCCCGCCCCTCCCTCCAGCCTCTGGTAACCATCATTCTACTCTCCACTTCTGTGAGTGTGACATTTTTAGAGTCCACACGTAAGTGAGGTCATGTAGAATTTTTGCTCTGTATATGCACATGTCTCATGTACAAGTAAAGACGCTCTGCAAATTTTAAGACACCAAGGATGGGGCATTCCCACAGCAAGGCAGGCGCTGGGTGCAGGAGGTAAGTGAGGGAGTGTTGTTCCAGTCCAGATTTGATTCACTATTTCTGAAGACATGGAAATGCATTACCAAACAATTGGACAAATATACGTTAAAATTTAAAAAGAACCTTCTACAGAAAAGAAAGGAGCAATGGGGATAAAACAGCCACACGGTCATGGGTGTTGCACGTATAACATTTTGTTCCAGTTGAAGCTCCGTGTTTTCTTAGCCAGTTTTCTCGTGACTACTGATGTACTAAGTACAATCGCACCGGAGCTGGCCGACTCCGGGCTGTGGCCACGGATGTCAAATGACAGCCCTGGCCTCGTCCACACAGTAAAGAGCAGACCTCACACAGGATGGTTTACCATCGAGGGGTCCAGACAGAAAGGCTGTTCTAGAACCCCTCTCACTTAAAGAGCACAAATCCTAATGAATACATTGTTTTATTGTTTTACCAGTAAGGTTCTTGACACTGATGACTTACCTTCCTATCCCCAGGAAACAGACGGTAAGTGTCCTTGAGAAGAATATCCCTTCACAGCAAATTCACATCTGTCCTTCAGCGTAGAGAGATCAGACAGAGATGAAGACCTCACCACTAAAGACCCACTCTCCTAGCTGTTTTGGAGAGGTCGCTCTTGTCTTTATAAACTTCTGAAGTTGTCTCTTGGCATATTTCCCTCCCCTCAAATCCTTATAAAAACAGGTGTGGCTAAAGCCTGTCTTTGCTGAAAGAACACTCTCTTCCTTAATAGAAAATTCTCTATTGAAAACTTAATTTTCCCTGGCTGGGCGCAGTGGCTCACGCCTGTAATCTCATCACTTTGACAGGCCAAGGCGGGTGGATCACACAGTCAGGAGATCAAGACCAGCCTGGCCAACATGGTGAAATCCTGTCTCTACTAAAAATACACAAATTAGCTGGGTGTGGTGGTGCATGCCTGTAATCCCAGCTACTTGGGAGGCTGAGGCAGGAGAATAGCTTGAACCAGGGAGTTGGAGGTTGCGGTGAGCCGAGATCGTGCCACTGCACTCCAGCCTGGCGACAAAGTGAGACTCCGTCTCAAAAAAAAAAAAAAAAAAAAAGAAAAAAAAGAAAGAAAGTAGTTTCCCTTTCTGGCTTCTGTGGTTAGCGGTGCAACAGTAGCAAAACTGGTCTCAGACATGTGAGTGGGAGGCAGGAAATCTGCAAAGTGACAATGGTCACCATGTGTACTTTTTACCCTTTCTGTGTGCTAGACCAGAGGCCCATGCTGGCGTGCCATTCTGACATGCACTGTAAGGGAGGTGACATTCTCAGAACAAATGCCGCATGTGTGGAAGATGGAGGAGCCCCGTGCCAAATTCCTTCTGTTTTTATCCTCCTTCCAGTAGGAGCCCCAGATATCAACTCCACAAATTTGAAACTGTGCCAGACCAGAGTGTGTAGAGAAGTGATTGGGGAACTGTGGGAGGGGGAGAAGATAATATTGGTATAATAAAATCAAATTCGGGGCTGGGCATAGTAGCTCACGCCTGTAATCCCAGCATTTTGGAAGGCCAAGGTGGGTGGATCACTTGAGGTCAGGGGTTCGAGACCAGCCTGACCAACATGGTGAAACCCTGTCTCTACAAAAAAATACAAAAATTAGCCAGGCGTAGTGGTGCCTACCTTTAGTCCCAGCTACTCTGGAGGCTAAGGTAGGAGAATGGCTTGAACCCAGGAGGTGGAGGTTGCAGTGAGCTGAGGTCGTGCCACTGCACTCCAGCCTAGGTGACAGAGTGAAACCCTGTCTCAACAAACAAACAAACACACACAAAAAAAAAAGAAAAGAAAAAAGAAAAAATCAAACTTGAAAAAGAACTCCATTAAAAAGAAAAAAACTGATTTTATAACTATAATAAAACTATGCTATAAATATAATAAAATGCCATGGAGTCTTTGTCTAACTCTGAAGAAAAAAAATTGTCATCTAAAAGACGGATTCTGGAACGAAACACCAGAAAAGTTCTCAAGAAATGAATGGCTTCTTTAGAAGACAAAGAATGAGTAAGTTCAGTTGTAACCAGAAGTGAAAGCAAAGTCGTCTACAGCTATGCTTGGAGACGTTGGTCTTTCCATAGCATGGTCTTTTTGTGGCATGCAGCAGTGAGGGCAAAGAAACCACTAGGGAACTTTGAAGCCTTGGTTCCTGCTGCTAGGGATTCCATTGTACAGATCTACTATGCACCAGTTAATGGATAGTTTACTTTATCTATGCACCAGTTAATGGATATGTGAATTATTTTCAGTTTTTACTTATTATGAATAATGTGGCTTCAAACACCCCCATGTACGTTTTTAGGTAGACATAAACCTTCAATTCTCTTCATAGATTCTTAGGAGTGAAATTGATGGATCGTTTGTCAAGTACAGGTTTAACTTTTTAACACACTTCCAAACTATTTTCCAAATGACTATGTCATTTTAAAATCTTACCACCACATACTTGTCAATACTTGGTATTGTCAATCTCTTAATTATAGGCATTTTAGTGGGTATGAACTGAATGTACGTTATTCTGGTTTTAGTTGCATTTCCCTAATGATTAACTATTGGGAACATTTTTCATGTGTTTATTAGCCATTTATATATCTTCTTAGGTGATATGTCTACTAAAATCCTTTACCCATTTTTAATTAGCTTCTAACTATTGAGCTGTTCAAATTCTTTGCATTATCTGTATATAAATCCTTGATCAAATAAATCATTTGCAAATATTTTCTCCAAGTGTATAGTTTATCTGTTTACTTTCTTAATGCTGTCTTTTGAAGAAGAAAAGTTTTAAATTTTGTTGAAGTATAATTTATCAATATTTTCTTTTATGAATCATATTTTTGATGTCAAATCTAAAAATCTTTTTTTTACCTAATTCAAGGCCACAAAGATTTTTCTTCTATCTTTTAAAGAAGTTTTATAGTTTTAGTTCTTACATTGAAGCTTATGGTCCATTTAAATTAATTTTTGTGTATATCTGCTGGTGGGAATGTAAATTAGTACAACCTCTATAGAAAACAGTATGGAGATTTCTTTAAAAATTAAAAGTAGAGCTACCATTCGATCCAACAATCCCATTTCTGAGTATCTACCCAAAGGAAAAAAAATCATTATAAAAAAGACACCTGCATGCATATATTCACTGCAGCACAATTCACAAGTGCAAAGATAAGGAACTAACCTAAGTGCTCATCAACCAATAAGTGGATAAGGAAAATAAGGTATATATATACCATGAATACGACTCAGCCATAAGCAAGAATAAAATAATGTTTTCTGCAGCAACTTTGATGGAGCCGGCGGCCATAATTCTAAGTGAAATAACTCAGGAATAGAAAGCCAAATATTGCATGTTCTCACCAGTGGGAGCTAAGCTATGGGTATGCAAAGGCATACAGAGTGATATAATGGACTATGGAGACTCAGAAGGGGGAGGGTAGGAGGGAGGGCAAGTGACAAAAAGCTACATATTTGGTACAACGTATATTACTCAGGTGACGCTTGCATTAAAATCTCAGACTTCATCACTATGCAATTCATCCATGCAACCAAAAACCACTTGTACCCCAAAAGCTATTGAAATAAAAAATATTAAATAAAAATACAAATTAAAAAGGAAAAAAATAATAATTTTGTGTATGATGTGAGATAAAGGTCTAAAGTCATTTATTGTATATCAATTCAATTCTATATTAGTCCATTCTTACGCTGCTAATAAAGACATACCAAAGATTAGGTAATTTATAATGGAAAGAGGTTTAATTGACTCAGTTCAGCATGGCTGGGGAGGCCTCAGGAAACTTGCAATCTGGTAGAAAGGGAAGCAAACACATCCTTCTTCACGTGGTGGCAGCAAGGAGAAGTGTCAAGCAAAAAGGGGAAAGGCCCTTATAAAACCACCAGATCTCATGAGAACTCACTCACTATCATGAGAACAGCATGAGGGTAACTGCCCCCATGATTCAGTTACCTCCCACCGGGTCCCGCCCATGACACATGGGGATTATGAAAACTATAATTCAAGATGAAATCTGTGTGGGGACACAGCCAAACCATATCAATAAACATTATCTGTTGAAAAAAGGCTGTCTTTTCTACAGGGATTGCCTTTGCACCATTGTCAAAAATCAATTGTCCATAAATGTAAAGGTTTATTTTTGTACTCTCTATTCTGTTCCATTGACCAACATGTCTGTCTGTATGCCAATACCGCCCTGAGTTGATTACTCTAGTTTTACAGTGAATTTTGAAATGAAGTAATATGAATTGTGGGGTTTTTTTCAAACTTACATTGGCTAGTCTACATCCTTTGCATCTTAATATATATTTTGGAATCAACTTGCTAATTTCTACAAAATCCTAACTGGAGTTTTGGTAGGGATTGCATTTGAATTTGTAGGTAAATTTGGGTAGAATTGCCATCTGAACAATACTGAGTTTTCTGACCCAGGAACGTAACATATTTCTCCATTTATTTAGATCTTCACAAAACATTGTTTCGAAATTCTCAGTGTATGAGTCTTACACTTCTTTTGTTGATATTTTCCCAAGTGTTTTATTATTTTTTATTGTATTGTGAGTGCAATTTTTTTCCTTAATATCATTTTAGATTGTTCATTGCTAGCATATAAAATACAATTGATTTTTTATATTGGTTTTATATCCTGCAACCTTCCTAAACTTACTCATTAGTTCTAGCAGGTTTTTTAAAATAGATTCCATCAGATTTTCTACACACATCTTCTGTGATTAAGGACAGTTTTATTTCTTTTTTCCCAGTCTGGATGCCTTTTATTATTTTTTTCCAGTCTATCCCTGGCTATAACTTTCAGTAAAATTTTCAATAGAAGTGTTAAGAATGGACATGCTTGTCTTGTTTCTGATCTCAGTCTTTCACCATCAAATATCACATAGATACAGGTTTCTTGAGAAAAGCTCTTTATAAGGTTGAAGAAGTTCTGCTTTTTTCTACTTTGTGGAAAGTTCTTTTTATTTTATCATGGATTTTGTCAAATGATTTTCCTATATCTATTGAGATAATCATGCAATTTTTATTCTTTATTCTATTAATATGGTATGTAATATTAATATATTTTAAGATGTTAATCTAACCTTACTTTCCTGGGGTAATTCCCACTTTGTCATGGTGGGTACTTAAAAATATATGTTTATGTATTCAGTTTGCTAGTATTATTTTTAAAGAGTTTTTGCATCTATTTTTATGAGAGATTTTAGTTGATAGTTTTTCCTACTTCTGATATCTTTGTATTGTGTTGGTATCTGGGTAATGATACTGGCCTCATCGAATGAGTTAGGAAATATTTCCTCCTCACCTATTGGTATCGGTTGAACTGTGCCCTCCTTCCCAAATGTATACGTTAAAATGCTAAGTGCCAGTGCCTCAGAATGTGCTCTTATTTGGAGATGAGCTTTCTATAGAGGTAATCAAGTTAAAATGAGGTCTTTAGGGTGGGTCCCAATCCAATACGACTGGTGTCCTTGTAAGAAGCGGAAATTTGGACACAGACACAGACAGAGGGGAGAGAATGTGAAGACAGGCGGAAGATGACTCTGCAAGCCAGTGAAAGAGGCCTGGAACAGACCCTTCCCTCACAGTCCTTGGAAGGAACCAACCTACCAACACCTTGGTCTTGGACTTGTAGCCTCTAGAACTGTGAGACAGTAAATTTCCATAGTTTAAGGCACATAGTGCAGTACTTTGTGATGGCAGCCCTCATAAACAAATACACAGATTTTCTGAAGAGTTTGTATAGGATTGGCAAGATTGCTTCCTTAAATATTGGATACAATTGACCAGTAAATTCATCTGGGCCTAGAGTTTTTTCTTGTGGGAAGATTTTAAGTTACTAATTCAATTTCTTATTTGTTATCAGTCTCCTCAGATTTTAAATTTCTGATTGAGTCACTTTTGGTAATTTTTGTCTTTCTAGGAATTTATACATTTCATCTATGTTGTGTAATTTGCTGGCATAAAGCTGTTCATAGTATTCTCTTAAAATCTTTTCTGTAGGGTCAGTAGCTACATTCCCTTTTCATTCCTGATTTTCATAATTTATGTCTTATTTCTTTTTTTCTTTGTCAGTCTAGAGAAAATTTTATCAACTGTATTTCTCTTTTCAAATAATCAGCTTTTGACTTTCTTCCTTACTGTTTTTATTTTATTGATTTGTATTTTGATCGCTTTGTTTCCTTCAATTTACTTTGGGTTTAATTTGCCCTTCTTTTTCTACCTTTTGAAGTGAAAGATTAGATTATGGATTATAGATCTTTCTTCCTTCTAGTTTAAGCATTTAAAGCTATAAACTTTCTTTTAGGCCTTGCATTAGCTACCCTCAGAGATTTCAGTGGTTTTGTTTTCATTCAGTTTGAAATGTTTTCTAATTAACCTTATGATTTTTTTTCTTTGACCCATGGTTATTAAATTATTTATTTATTTATTATTTTATTTTGGGGGTGGGGGTGGTGTTTTGCTCTTATTGGCCAGACAGGAGTGCAATGGCACGACCTCGGCTCACTGCAGCATCCACTTCCCAGGTTCAAGTGATTCTCCTGCCTCAGCCTCCTGAGTAGCTGTGACTACAGGCGTGTGCCACAATGCCAGATAATTTTTGTATTTTTAGTATATACGGGGTTTCACAGACGGAGTCTCATGCTGTCTTCCAGACTGGAGTGCAGTGGCTCAGTCTCAGCTCACTGCAACCTCTGCCTCCCAGTTCAAGTAATTCTCCTGCCTCAGGTTCTTGAGTAGCTGCGACTACAGGTGAGTGCCACCATGCTGGCTAATTTTTGTATTTTTAGTAGATATGGGGTTTCGCCATGTTGGCCAGGCTGGTCTCGAACTCCTCACCTCAGGTAATCTACCCTCCTCAGCCTCCCAAATTGTTGGAATTACAGGCATGAGCCACCGCTCCTGGCCTCCATGGTTATTTAGAGGTATGTTTTTCAAATGTTTGAGGGTTTACCAAATTTCTTTCTGTCGTTAATTTTCAATTTAGTTCCATCAGGGTTGGAGGACATACTTCAGATGACTTCAATCCTTTTAAGTTTATTGAGACTAGTTTCGTGATCCAGCAAAGGCTCTATCCTGGAAAATGTTCCATGTGGATGTGAAAGGACTGTATACCCTGCTGTTGGGTGGGAGCATTCTATATGTTAGCTGGGTAAAGTTGGTTGACAGTTGTGCAAGATTTATATATCCTTATTCATTTTATGCCTAGCCATTCTATCAGTTACTTAGAGAAGGGACTTAAAATTTCTAATTACAATTACTAAATTGTCCATTTCTCCTTTCCATTCTGTCAATGTTTGCTGCATGTATTGTTATTCAATGCCTATGTCTTTATAATTGTTTTATGTTTCTGATGTTTTGATACTTTTATCATTATGAAATATTGTTGCTATTTATCCCTACCAATATTTCTTGATTTAAATTCTATTTTTTTTCTGATATTAACATAAGCACTTCAACTTCCTTATGGTAACATTTTGTATGATTTACATATATTTTCTCCATTCTTTTTTTTTTTTTTTTTTTTTTTTTGAGACAGAGTCTCTCTCTGTCACCCAGGCTGGAGTGCACTGGTGCAATCTCAGCTCACTGCAACCTCCGCCTCCCACGTTCAAGCGATTCTCTTGCCTCAGCCTCCTGCCTCTTGAGTAGCTGAGATTACAAGTGTGCACCACCAGGCCCAGCTAATTTTTGTATTTTTAGTAGAGATGGGGTTTCACCATGTTGGCCAGGCTGGTCTCGAACTCCTGACTTCAAGCGATTCACCCACCTGGTCCTCCCAAAGTGCTGGGATTACAGGCATGAGCCAGCTATATTTTCCCCATTCTTTTACTTTGTAACTACTTTTGTCTGAATTAAAAGTGCTTTTCTTGAAGACAGCTTATGTAGTCATGTGTCAATTAACGACAGGGATGTTTTGAGAAATGTACCTTTCCAGAAACCTAGATGGTATAGCCTGCTACACACCTAGACTATAGGGTATAACCTAGTGATCCTAGGCTACAAACCTGTATGGCATGTTACTGTACTCAACACTGCTGGAAATTGTAACATAATCATGACTATTTGTGTATATAAACATTTCTAAAGATAGAAGAGATAGAGTAAAAATATGATATAAAAGATAAAAAATGTAACACCTGTATAGAGCACTTCCCATGAATGGAGCTTGTAGGACTAAAGTTGCTTTGGGTGAGTCAGTGAGTGAATGGTAATTGAATGTGAATGCCTAGGACATTACTGTACCCTACTGCAGACTTTATACACACTGTACACTTAGGCTACACTTAATTTATTAAAAATGGTTTTCTTTCTTCGATAATAAAATAACATTACATACTACAACTTTTTAAATTTATACCCTTTTATTTTTTTGAGGCAGAGTCTAGCTCTGTTGCCAAGCTGGAGTGCAGTGGTGTGATCTTGGCTCACTGCAGCCTCTGCCTCCTGGGTTCAAGCGATTCTCCTGCCTCAGCCTCCTGAGTAGCTGGAATTACAGGCACGTGGCGCCACTCCCAGCTAATTTTTGTATTTTTAGTAGAGATGGGGTTTCACCATGTTGGCCAGGATAATCTCAATCTCCTGACCTTGTGATCTGCCCACCTCGGCCTCCCAAAGTGCAGGGATTACAGGCATGAGCCACCAAGCTTGGCTTTTATCCTTTTTAATATTTTAACTTTTTGACTTTTTTGCAATAACACTTAGCTTAAAGCATATATTGTACAGCTGTACAAAAGTATTTTCTTTCTTTATAGCCTTATTCAATTTTTATTTTTAAAATTTGTAATTTTTTTTCCTACTTTTCAAACTTCTTTGTTAAAAATGAAGAGACAAACACACACATTAGTCTAGGGCTCTACAGGGAGGGTCAGGATCATCAATATCACTGTTTCCCACCTCCACATCTTGTCCCACTGGAAGGTCTTCAGGGTCAGTAACATGGACGGAGCTGTCACTTCCTATGACAGCAATAATTTCTTTGGGAATATCTCCTGAAGGACCTGCCTGAGGCTGCTCTACAGTTAAAAAAAATAAGTAGGTGTACACTCTAAAATAGCAACAAAAAAAGGTATAGTACGGTGTATACATAAACCAGTAGCGTAGTCATTTATTATCTTTATCAAGCATTAGAGACTGCAACTATAATTATGTGGGCTATACTTTTATATGACTGGTAGTAGATTTGTTTACACTAGCTTCACCAGAGACTCATGAGTAATGCTTTGTGCTGCAGCGTTACCACAGATATGACATCACGAGGCAACAGAAATTTTTCAGCTTCTTTATAATCCTATGGGACCACTGTCCTGTATGCGGCCTGTCATTGACTGAAATGTCATGGTGTAGCACACGACTGTATTGGACCGTGCTTTTTCGTACATGTTGATAATGACTGCCTTTTGATTGGAGTGTTTAATCCATTACATTTAATTTAATTGTTGATATCTTTGGATTTACATCTGCCATTTTACTATTTGTTTTTGTATGTCCCATGTCTTTTTTCCCCCCATCCTATTTTGCTGCCTTCTCTTGTGTTAAACACATCCTTTTTTTTTTAAGTGTGAGACATTTTAAGTCCTAGGTTATTTTATTAACTATTTTGAAATTTAATTTTCTTTGTGGTTACTCTAGGGATTATAATACATATCTTATCACAATCTACTTTAGCTTAATGATGGGAATTTTGAAAAATACAACAACTTTGTTCTAATATAGCTCCATTTCCCCATTCTTTGAGCCATTAATGCTATATTTATTATACTTATATATGCCATAAATCCGACAGAACAGTGATAGAGTGATTGCCTTATGCAGTCATATAATATTTAAACAAACATTTTAAACTATGTTATATTAACAAATGTATATATATATATCATATGAACTTACATAATCTATAAATATATATTTAAACAGGACATTTAAAACAAACTCATATAAAAAAAGAGAAAAAAACCTGTTCATACAGCCCTTTATGCTAACCCACATATTTATCATTTCCATTGCTCTTCATTTCTTTCTGCGGATTCATTTTCTGGTACCATTTTCTTTCAACCTGAAAGTCTTCCTTCAGTATTTCTCATGGGACAGTTCTGCTAGCTACAGATTCTGTTTTTGTTCATCTTTCTTTTGAGCAGAATCTCGCTCTGTCACCCAGGCTGGAGTGCAGTGGCACGATCTTGGCTCACTGCAACCTCCACCTCCGGAGTTGAAGTGATTCTTGTGCCTCAGTCTGCAGAGTAGCTGGGACTATAGGTGACTGCCACCACGTCCAGCTAATTTTTGTATTTTTTGTAGAGATGGGGTTTCACCATGTTGGCCAGGCTGATCTCAAACTCCTGAGCTGAAGTGACCCATCCGCCTCGGCCTCCCAAAATGCTGGGATAACAGGCGTGAGCTGCTGTGCCTGGCCTGTTTTTGTATATCTTTGAATGAATTTTTTTTAGCTTCTTTATATATATATATTTTTTTATTATACTTTAAGTTATAGGGTACATGTGCACAACATGCAGGTTTGTTACATATGTATACATGTGCCATGTTGGTGTGCTGCACCCATTAACTCGTCATTTAACATTAGGTATATCTCCCAATGCTATCCCTCCCCCCTCCCCCCACCCCACAACAGGCCCCATTGTGTGATGTTCCCCTTCCTGTGTCCATGTGTTCTCATTGTTCAATTCCCACCTATGAGTGAGAACATGCGGTGTTTGGTTTTTTGTCCTTGCGATAGTTTGCTGAGAATGATGGTTTCCAGCTTCGTCCATATCCCTACAAAGGACATGAACTCATCATTTTTTATGGCTGCATAGTATTCCATGGTGTACATGTGCCACATTTTCTTCATCCAGTCTATCATTGTTGGACATTTGGGTTGGTTCTAAGTCTTTGCTATTATGAATAGTGCCGCAATAAATATACGTGTGCATGTGTCTTTATAGCAGCATGATTTATAGTCCTTTGGGTATATACCCAGTAATGGGATGGCTGGGTCAAATGGTTTTTCTAGTTCTAGATCCCTGAGGAATCGCCACACCGACTTCCACAATGGTTGAACTAGTTTACATTCCCACCAACAGTGTAGAAGTGTTCCTATTTCTCCACATCCTCTCCAGCACCTGTTGTTTCCTGACTTTTTAATGATCGCCATTCTAACTGGTGTGAGATGGTATCTCATTGTGGTTTTGATTTGCATTTCTCTGATGGCCAGTGATGACGAGCATTTTTTCATGTGTCTGTTGGCTGCATAAATGTCTTCTTTTCAGAAGTGTCTGTTCATATCCTTTGCTGACTTGTTGATGGGGGTTTTTTTTCTTGTAAATTTGTTTGAGTTCTTTGTAGATTCTGGATATTAGCACTTTGTCAGATGGGTAGATTGTAAAAATTTTCTCCCATTCTGTAGGTTGCCTGTTCACTCTGATGGTAGTTTCTTTTGCTGTGCAGAAGCTCTTTAGTTTAATTAGATCCTATTTGTCAATTGTGGCTTTTGTTGCCATTGCTTTTGGTGTTTTAGGCATGTAGTCCTTGCCTATGCCTATGTCCTGAATGGTACTGCCTAGGTTTTCTACTAGGGTTTTTATGGTTTTAGGTCTAACATTTAAGTCTTTAATCCATCTTGAATTAATTTTTGTATAAGGTGTAAGGAAGGGATCCAGTTTCAGCTTTCTACATAAGGCTAGCCAGTTTTCCCAGCACTATTTGTTGAATAGGGAATCCTTTTCCCATTTCTTGTTTTTGTCAGGTTTGTCAAAGATCAGATAGTTGTAGATGTGTGGTATTATTTGTGAGGGCTCTGTTCTGTTCCATTGGTTTATATCTCTGTTTTGGTACCGGTACCATGCTGTTTTGGTTACTGTAGCCTTGTAGTGTAGTTTGAAGTCAGGTAGTGGGATGCATCCAGCTTTGTTCTTCTGGCTTAGGATTGACTTGGCAATGCAGGCTCTTTTTTGGTTCCATATAAAATTTAAAGTAGTTTTTTCCAAGTCTGTGAAGAAAATCATTGGTAGCTTGATGGGGATGGCATTGAATCTATAAATTACCTTGGGCAGTATGGCCATTTTCATAATGTTGATTCTTCCTATCCATGAGCATGGAATATTCTTCCATTTGTTTGTATCCTCTTTTATTTCATTGAGCAGTGGTTTGTAGTTCTTCTTGAAGAGGTCCTTCACATCCCTTGTAAGTTGGATTCCTAGGTATTTTATTTTCTTTGAAGCAATTGTGAATGGGAGTTCACTCATGATTTGGCTCTCTGTTTGTCTGTTATTGGTGTATAAGAATGCTTGTGGTTTTTGCACATTGATTTTGTATCCTGAGACTTTGCTGAAGTTGCTTATCAGCTGAAGGAGATTTTGGGTTGAGACGATGGGGTTTTCTAGATATACAATCATGTCATCTGCAAACAGGGACAATTTGACTTCCACTTTTCCTAATTGAATACCTTTTATTTCTTTCTCCTGCCTGATTGCCCTGGCCAGAACTATGTTGACTAGGAGTGGTGAGAGAGGGCATCCCTGTCTTGTGCCAGTTTTCAAAGGGAATGCTTCCAGTTTTTACCCATTCAGTATGATATTGGCTGTGGGTTTGTCATAGATAGCTCTTATTATTTTTGAGATACGTCCCATCAATACCTAATTTATTGAGCGTTTTTAGCATGAAGGTTGTTGAATTTTGTCAAAGGCCTTTTCTGCATTTATTGAGATAATCATGTGGTTTTTGTCTTTGGTTCTGTTTATATGCTGGATTTTGCTGGACATATTGGTTGCCACTGTTTTCTTTGAGTCTTTTGAATATGTTGTTCTACTGCCTTTTGGCCTCTATTGATTCTGATGGAAACTCAGCTGTTAAATATGTTGTTGTTCTTCTGTACATGGGAGTTATTTTTCTCTTACTGCATTCAAGATTTTTAAATTGTCTTTGGCTTTTAGCAATTTAACTATGATGTGCAAATCTCTTTGTGTTTTTCTTACCTAGGTTTGTGGGGCTTCTTGAACCTGCTGATTAATGTTTTTCAGCATAGTTGGGAGGTTTTCAGGGCATTATTTCTTCAAAAAAATTTTTTTAACCTTTTTTCTGCTCTCCTCCCCTTCAGGACTCTTATTATATGTATGTTTGTGTGCTTGATGTTGTCCCAGAGGTCTCTGAGGCTCTGATCATTTTTCTCCAGCCTTTTTTTTCAGTGTTCTTCAGAAAGGATAATTTTTCTTTCTTTCTTTCTTTTTTTTGAGGTAGAGTTTTGCTCTTGTCGCCCACAATGCAGTGGCACTATCTTGGCTCACTGCAACCTCTGCCTCTTGTGTTCAAGTGATTCTCCTGCCTCAGCCTCCCAAGTAGCTGGGATTACAGGCACCCGCCATCATGCCCGACTAATTTTTGTATTTTTAGTAGAGGTGGGGTTTCATCATTGTTGGCCAGGCTGGTCTCGAACTCCTGACCTCAGGTGATCCACCTGCCTCGGCCTCCCAAAGTGCAGGGATTACAGGTGTGAACCACCTCGCCTGGCTGCAGAAAGGATAATTTCTACTCATCTATCTATGTCTATAGATGTGAGATGATAGAAGGAAATAATCAGTAAGTTCAGACTCTTGCTGTTCTTATATGACATTTGGGTAGATTTCATGAATAGACCCTTTTTAGTTTATTATTTGCTTTTGGTTGATTTCCAGTCCTAAAACGCTTGTTTAAACAATTTTATACTTTTTTTAAAATGAAATGCTTCATGAATTTGCGTGTCATCCTTGTGCAGGGGCCATGCTAATCTTCTCTGTATCATTCCAATTTTAGTTCACGTGCTGCTGAAGTGAGCAAAACAACTTTGTACTTTTATATTTGTTTTGGCGGGGAGAGGATTTGTCCACCTTTTTAGGCTGCTCTAACTTGAAGTATCATCTCTGGTATGTTTATAGTTTTTTTTTAATGTTTACATTTTGGAGTTTTAATTTTGTTCATTCAGTAGCTTGAGATAGGGATCTAACTTTGTTTTTCTTCCAAATGAATAGATAATTTACCAAACAACTTCTGGCTGACTGACTGCATCCCCAGCTTCAGTCTGTTTGTGTATATAATTTTTGGTTGAGACTAATGTTTGAGCATGTGTGTGTATGTTGGTGCAGCTGTGGAAGAAAACGAATGGCACGTAGGTCCTCAAAATAAAATGAATCACCTCGAAATGTTAAGATAAAATGGAAGCATCTGTATGCAATGGGTGAGATTAATCTGTGGAAGACATCTCAGAGATGATCAGTGTTTAGACTGTTATTTGTGATGCTGTTGTGTCTGACTTTGAGCCATTCATGACTCTACATACTTTTTTTTTTACATCCTGTCTACATCTTTTTCTGCATCTAATCTTAGTCCAACATTTTGATTTTAGCTTTTCTGCTATTTTTGTACACTTGGCAACAACGTGGGACCCTTATTTAAAAGAGCAAGTGGCCTTATAAAAGAGACCCCAGAAAGATTCCTCACCCCTTTTACCATGTGAAAACACAGAAAAAGACAGCCATCTATGATCCAGGAAGCAGACCCTCACCAGACTCCAAATCTGCCAGTGTCTTGACTTTGCACTTCCAGCCTCTAGGACCATGAGTAATTAATTTCTGCCTATGGCATTTTGTTATAGCAGCTTGAACAGACTAAAACAACGACTTATGCATAAGGAAAATTAACTTTTGGCAAGTTATTTTTATGGCAATGACCTCTCACTCAAGGATATTCAGCAGGTAATTGCAGAAGGAGATAGGAACTCACCTCTGTCTGCAACAGTTCTGAAAAAAAATCTCTTAAACACCACAATTCAACAGGGGGATGTGTCCTGAAAGAGAAATGGGCTTCATTTTAGGTGGGTAAGTCGATCTCCATAGTAATTAGAGACAAAGTACATAAAACACATCATGTGACATAGGACTCAATAAATGGTAGTTATCAGCATCATCATCGTCATAATCATTATATGATAGTTGTTTTGTGATACAGCTAAAATTAAACAAAATTTAAGGTTACCGGCCACCCCTAAATGAAATGTTAGGGCGAAATTCCAGGCTCTGACAAGCCAAGGCCCAGATAGAACCATAATGCAAGGTCCCCTTACATGGCACTACTATGCTGAGAGCTCGGCCGTGCCTGGAAGTGTCACCTACCTTATCAGTTGCACCATCACTGTAGTTAGCTACCTCATGCTGGGGAGTGTTTCTGTGGTGTACAATAGGCCCGCTGAGAGAAAGAGTCTTTGATGCTATTTATTTGGGCTGAGATAGGTCTATGGCTGCCTACATGGGCAGCATTTCAGGGGTAGCACACAGGCTTTGAGATCTGGATGCAGCCCTACTCATGTCCTAGCTGCGTGAGCTTCGCAAGTTGCTTTATCCCTCCGAGACCCAGGTCTTGTATCTATAAAACAAGGTTGATGATACTTTGCAGGGTTTTTGTGAAAATTGGAGATAATATGTAGGAAGTATTCAGTACACCCTAAGTGCTATATAATGGTATTATTTAAACACTTCAACAGCATCCATTAGTGACCCCTATCTTGGAGGTTTTACTTGAGGCTTAAAAGAAAAAAATATGTAAAGTACCTAGTACATAATAGACCCTTAATAATTGGTAGACTATTATGTAAATTTCAAGGAATACAGTTATCGAATGGACTTCTTTAAGTGTAATTCTCAATTTGTAGTTAAGAGGCTTGGGTCTTGGATCTAGAGCTACTTAGCTGTGTACTCTGGGTCTCAGTTTCCTCACTCGAAAATGACATATTTGCACAAATGAGAAGCCAAGATGTCTCTTTTTATAAATTGAAAAGGAAACTTTTTTACAATTAGCAAGGAAGGAGCTTTGGAATACTAGGGAACATTCTAGAAGCCTGGCTTAACACTACTAAGTTAGGGTCATTAAATTTTCAAAATGAATGAATTCTTTAGGAATAAGAGAGGAAGAATAATATGCATAGCCAAGTTAATTCATTCAGATATATTAGCTGTGCACCTGAGTCTTGGAGAAATGTCTTGCTCCTCTGAGCTCCTCCAAACGGGATTTTTGATGGAGTCTTACATGTTTTGCTTTCTTCTCACATCAAAACATTCCACGTACTTTGAGTTTAGATTCAGCCCTTCCTCCTGGTATTAAGGAAGCAGTGAATACATCACCATCAACCTTCTTTCTATCAATATGAGAGACCTACCTGCTGTTTTTTTATTTTTATAAGAAGAACACCTTTTTGCAGCCAAAAGATTCAGCTTACCTTGAAAGAAACTTTCCTCTTAATTGAAAAGCTATTAACGACATGCTCTTTGAGTTAAATATTGGTGTTTGTGGGGGGAGGGGTGCGGGGAGAGGTTGGTGAATGAGAAAGTTCTGCTTTGGGGATTCTGATACAAAAACTATTAAGGGATTACATAGTTGCCTTAGCCCTGCATACATTCTTCATGATTCATTTATTTGTTCTCGTACGCTCAGTGCCTGGCACATAGTACAGGTATCTGCTAAAATGTTTGTCGAATTAGTAAATGAATAAGAGAAATGTCTTTTCATAGTCTCCAGTAAGGAAAATAGCATAAATAATCTTGAATGTGTTTCTGGTGGATTCTGTTTGAATAGAATTTAACTGGGCAGGGTACGTGGATTTTGGGAAACTGGGTTTAGGAGCAGTTAGGGAAGGGGAGATGCTAGCTTAGTACCTGCTGGGACCTCTTCCTTCAGACAGAAAAAGGGATGGCATAGTGTGAGGAGGTTAACAACCCACTGCTGTGGGCTTAGCATTCAGTCTCCAGCCCGAATAAGGCCTGTTGGCCTCCTCCAACCATAGTTGGGAATTGGGTGTGCATGTGTGGGGAGGATGGGTAGGAATGGCTGAGCCTTGCCTGAGTTATTGGAAAGAAGCAAAGGTTGCAAAAACAAAAATAAAAACAAAAATGTTGAAACTAAAAATGTGTTTATATGTGGTATGAAGCAAGTGAATGACCCTTACACTTGCATTTGGTACTTGATGCCACTCTTTAAGGATGATGACTTCTCATACTGAAGATGCCCCTTCCTTTCTAGAGGATCAAGAACTTCGCTTTATTCCTGGCAGTGTACATTGCTCATGGCAGCATGAAAAAACAGAGTCCTGAGTATGAAGTAGAAAAAAGAATAGACTAGAAGTCATGGATCACTCGGTAAGCTGTGGGGCTTCTGGCAAATTAACCTCTCTGGGGCTCTATTAAAACATCTGCAAAGTGAGGCGTTTGGACTAGCTGATCTTTTTTATTCAGCAACATAAACTGGGCTGGGTGCTAGGCAGTAGGAGCTTGAGTTGAGTCACACACAGTCCTGGTTCACATTCTGGCTGATAAGAGCTGGAAGAGGAGTTAATTAAAAATACCAGCAGACACAGAGGAGGGGATAATTCATTCTGTTTGCTAGGGCTTGGGAGCTGATATTTGAAAAGTAGGAATTCTCCAGAAATGTATTAATTTTGTCATCATTCATTCATTTATTCAACAAATGTTGACACTATGGCAACTGTATACAAGGATGCCTACTTTCTATAAAGAATAGGGAAATAGTTATGAAGAAAGCAGACAAAATCTACTTTCAGTTTAATCTAAGCTGAAGCTGCTAGGGGAGGTTGGGAAAAGGTACTATTAGTTTTAGCTTTGAATGAATATTTAATATTGTTTCATTTCACTCTCCCAGTATACCCACAAAGAAGGCAGTATTCTCACTTTACAGTGAGAAACCGGAGGCCTAGAGGAGTGAAATCATTCACTGAGCTCATACTAATAAGTCATAAGGACTCAAGCCCACCCCTGCCTGTGTTCAGAGCGCCAGCATTTACCCGTATTGCAATTTTATGGCAGAAGTGGCTTCCTAGGCCACTGGGTGAGTGAACACTTGTTTCACCTTCCCAACACTCCTTCTTTGAGGAACAGTGCACCTGTTTTCTTCTGGAGAGCTAAGCCCTCCCACTCTCAATTCAGTCCTATAAAGAGGAGCTCTCATCCCTCCTACAGGTGTCAGAGGCAAGGTCATGATGTGAGCTTAATGTATCAGACCACATGTCCTTCTAGGCACACTAATTGGCCCAACCAGTGATGGGCACAGGACCAAGCTGTACTAATTGGTATCAATGCCTGGACTTTTGCTGGAAATATTGAAAAAGGGTCTTGTTTTTTTCCCTGGGATTGTTAAACTGTAGACTGTAAGCCTAGAGTAGCTGATGTTCTCCAGAAGGGGTGAGGGAGCCTGCCTGAAAATGAAGCTTAATAGAGAAGTCTATTAGTTCATTCTCACATTGCTATAAATAAATACCTAAGACTGGATAATTTATAAGAAAAGAGGTTTAATTGGCTCATGGTTCTTCAGGCTGCACAATCATGGGGGAAGGTGAAAGGAGAGCAGGCTTCTCTCATAGTTGGAGCAGGAGGAAGAGAGATAGAGAGTGGGGAGGGAGGTTTTGTTGTAGGACTTTTCCCTTAGTTCAGCTAAGAGCTGGGTTCTTGTCACATGGCCATGAGAGATCAGGCTTGCAGACACTTTGAAGGGTGAGAATAAATGGAAATTATTGGGCAAAAGGGAAAAAAACCCCAACAGGGACCTTCTACAAAGCCAGAACCCTGCTAGTGTGCTTCCCGCCTCGCAGACTGAATCCCACATTCCGCCCAGGAAGAGGAGGGGCCAGGCTCCTTCCGGCTGCAAACAGCACCAACTTCCCGAGGCTCCACCCCAGTGTGCACCCCTCCCAGTGCGCAGGCCATTTGGAGTTTCTCTGGGGACCCCTTTACACTTGGCTGTCTCGGTTTCATACACTTTTAAATGGCCAGATCTCTCGAGAACTTGCTCACTATTTTGAGGACAGCACCAAGGGGACTGTGCCGAACAATTCATGAGAAATTTGCCCCCATGATTTAAATCACTTCCCACCAGGCCCTACTGCTAACATTGGAGATTATAATTCAAAATGAGATTTGGGCAGTGACACACATCCAAATCACATCAAGAGGAAAGCAGAATCAGAGCAACAACTTCCAGAAAACATTGTTGGAGGCCTTGGATCTAATTTTGCCTGAAACAGGCACTTATTCCTGTGCTTTCAGTTCTATGAGCTAATACATTATTCTTTTTGCTGTTAATGTAGTCTGGGTTATTATTACTTGCAATCTAAGCATCTGGAAGAATAAAGCCTCCAAGAGAGTGCAGAGAATGTTTATTTCTCTTTCTCCCTAGTGTGTTCTTCACAGTACCTGCAAAAGTCTCTTCCAACTTCACTTAAACTTTTCTTCTTGGAGGTAAAGACGACGTGGTTTTTTGCTCTGCTGTGTCTCAGAACTCTGTCCCCAGGGTCATATTTCTATATATGAGGTGATGCCAGGCTTCGCATGCTCAAGTATGGATTGGGCAGCCCTCCTTACTGAGTGTTAACCAACATCTCTCCCTCTGTCCTCTCCAGCGCCTCTCTATCCAGTTCTGGCTCCTTTTCTCACCATGCTGTGACCCCAGACAAGCTCTGTCTAACACTGAGGGTGTCATGCTCAGAGTCTATATGACTGCTCTACAGTGGCAGTATGAATGAAGGCTGAGGATGACGAGAGGGGACAGCTTCTTCCCTGATCCTAGTTTCCAGTAATGTTTTTTCCAGACTCAGAGTCCCAGAATCTCACCTCTGGAGAGCCTGCCTGATGTAGGCTAATCTTTATAAGCTGAGAGTCAAAGGAGCCCTTACTATCTTTTTATTAGGAATGAGAGAGGTTGTTGGGTGCTGCATGTGACTTTACCTGGCCTCACCATCTGTCTCACTGCTGACCTCTGGCACCCAGTCTGATTGTTCCATTTTTTTCATTTAGAGCTCCATCCTCCAGGGTCATCAGAGCTCATTTATTCAAGGGAATGGGGTGACTCTTCTGCTTCCTGTTCGTGTTTCCTGACTGCCCCCAGACAAACTAGTATCTGAATTGCTAGGTATACCATTGCCGTATGCTAACAGGAGATATCCTCTTTCCCATAACCAGAGCAAAATGATAGGTGTTTTCACTTCATTGGGTCTTTAAGTTTTGCCCAAGAAATGATCCACTTGGGTTTGAGCAGTACCTTCTTTAAACTTATGGCCTATGGAGTCCCAATCAGATAATTATCTGAGGTGCAAGGAGTCCTGCCTGTATTGACTAGCACAGCTTATGCAGGGTCTCCACCTTGACCTTGGATGGTTCGGCATCCTCCTCCTCACCATCAGAAGGGATCTTCCTCTTCAAGCCAAGTCTGGGGTTGAATATTGCAGCAAGTGTTTTATTGTGGGACACCCACAAGCATGTGTTGGAGGCTCTTAAGTGTACAGCTCTCAGTAACAGAACCACCAGCCTCAATATTTAAGCAGAGACTGTTAATCTACCGTCTGGAAAGTGTTGGGCATCTGAACTGCACATCCTGGAGACCTGAGGCATTCGGCCCCCAACATCAAAGCACTGTTCAACTTGAGGACATGAATGAGTTAAACATGGGTCTCTATGACATTCTCTCCAACAACCATCTCTTTCCACCTTGATCCCTGCCTGTGTGGTCCTTGAACCAGGGATGAATTTTTCTCTTCTTGCTGTTGCATTCTCTGAGACCAGTCTCAGCTTTTATTAAGAAAGAGCTTTGTGGGCCAGGCGCGGTGGCTCACACCTGTAATCCCAGCACTTTGGGAGGCCAAGCCGGGTGGATCACGAGGTCAGGAGATCGAGACCATCCTTGCTAACACGGTAAAACCCCGTCTCTACTAAAAATACAAAAAATTAGCCAGGCATGGTGGCGTGTGCTGTAGTCCCAGCTGAGGCAGGAAAATCGCTTGAACCCAGGAGTTGGAGGTTACAGTGAGCCGAGATCGCACCACTGCACTCCAGTCTGGGTGACAGAGCAAGACTCTGTCTCAAAAAAACAAAAACAAAAACAAAAAAAAATCAGAGTTTTGTAAAACGCCATTGACAACAAATCCAATTCCAATGCCTGTGTGAGGACATGAGTCTGAGCTCTAGGGGGGCTCCCTGGCAGCATTTAGTCTTGACGAACACCTCCAAAATAAATTCACTCTAGAAGTCTGACATCACTTTGTAAGAATGAAGCCATCCTTTTCAGAAATACTGTGTAGAGAGTAGCTTGCAGATGAAACTCCGCAATGCCTGGGAGGGAAGTCTGAATGGAAGATGAGATTAAAAGAGAGTCAGTGGGTCCTAGAAAGAAGGAATCCTGCATGGTAGGCCATATTCTTTAGTAGGGCTTGATAATAGTGAGGGAGGACACAACTTTTTCTCTGCCCTCTTAATGTTGTGACTGAGACCTATGAATTAAGCTGACAAAAGACAGATTAATAATGGAAAATCATTTAAATTTTATTTGACATTTATATTTGTATGTGGCACAGGAAGGGGGCCTTCATAGAAAAAAAAAGTGAAAACCTCAAGGAAGTGGCAAGATTTGGGGGCTTACGGTACCATCATAACAAAGGGCAATAAATTGTGGGGAAGTGACTAGACAAAGAAAAGGCATTTGGGCTTCTAGGGGTGGCAAATTGAGGGGGAAAAACCTAGGAAATATATGGGAGAAATGAATGGACAATAAGGGTTATTTCCATAAGGTTTATTTGTGCAGACTTATGTCAGAGTTGACTTCTTATCTCCAGTGATAAGAATGTTTTCTTCTTCCTAGTATTGGAAAGACAAATTTCTCACAGAAAATTTATACACTGCTTTTAGGCAGAAAGGAGGAGGGCAGAGAGCCCTTCCTGCACTGGTTGTTTCTTAATTGTCTTCACCTGAAAATGGCATATTTTGGGATGGCATGTTCTAATCTTCAGTTCCAAGAGTAGCATCCTGATACCTACCATGAAACAAACTATGGGAAAAACCTTTGTGTGGCCTGAAAGTTCTGTTATACTGGATCCCAAAACCCCATAATATTTAAGATGTTGTGCATCCTTCCTAAGTGAGTTAGAAAGGATACAATAAATAGGTGGGTTTTCCTTTCCAACAGGCATTGTTGAAACTCTGAGACTAGTGTCATAGCTCTGCCCCCTTGACTGGGGCAGAGGTCCAAGCCAGTGTGGGTAGCAGCCTGCTTGCAGAGAGGAACAAGGCTGCAGAGTGGTGCCTCCACAGCAACACAGACTCAGGGTGAGAGGCAGCCCAGGCTCACTGTTGGCACATGTAAGACACATCCTGGTGATTCCCAGGAAAATGTGGAGCAGAGGAGAAAAACTGTGAGAACTGAAATTCTTGACTGGGCAAATGGATGCTTAGGCCTAGGGAGTTTCGGATATCAATATTCATGCGATCGCATTCGACTCACCCTGGGGAGGCTAAGGAGCATCTGGTCTCACGGTGGCTGGGGAGGGTGTCTTGTGAGGAACCTGTTAATTTTCCACAAAGTGTGAATTTGCACCAGTCTAAGATGCAAATCATTTCTCTCCTTGCCTTTCTCCTTTGCATCAGTCTCAGCGCCCCGTCACTGGAGGGATGGTGGAACGAGGGGAAAAGAACTGTGCTGAGCTCAGTTGCTCTTGGGAGGGGCCTGCCACAGTCAAAATAGGGAACCTGTACCAGGACTGTCAAGCCACAGGCGACAACAGACTTCTGGAAGTGTTTGGTAGCATAGCTTTAAGGAACCAGCAAGGAAAAGGACCCTGCGGTAAATGTCGGGGTGCCCTAATTTATTTCTCTAAAAGCCCCAAATCCCCCATTACTAACTTCTCTACCGAGGCCTAAAAGACCTCTATTAAAATGCAAATGGATTTGCTAAAGACTTTCCATTAAGCCATTACTAACAATTAATGCCTTAGCTGCCCCTCCTTTTTTTAGGTAGGAATACCGTACGGAGTTGGGACATAAGGCAGCTAAATTTTAATGGGAGAGAGTGAGAACCTGATCTACCCTCTCCATCCGAGTTACTTGACATTTGCTCTGTAGACTGGGAAGGGGACAGGCGGTTGGTGTGGCTTTCTGTGGGTCATAGGCATCCCTGTATTTCAGGCTTCCTGGAGTGTCCGGCAGGTACCTCTTTATTCAAGACGGGTGTAGCTGTCGCTCTAGAGCTCTGTCCATAACCAAGCTGTCTCTCTCTCCCCTGGCTCCCAGAAGATCTCTTGCCCATCCTACACTACCTGACACACTTGACACCAGATGAGTTCCAGAACAGTAGGGGGAATTTCTTCCGTACCAGACCAGGCTCACGGAGGGCCCCACCTGTGACCTAGAACAAATTGTCCTTACTGACTCCATGGTCAGAGAGGCCCAGACACCTCTCCCTACATACTTAGGCACACTAGAGACACCATTTATCCCAGAAGCAACAGGTGACCCCATTAAATGGCAGCAGTGAGCAGCAAGGTTTTGCCAGCAGGACAAGACCCAGTAGGACTTGATCTCTGCATGTGACCTATACTTCCAGCTTTCCAAAAGTGGTGCATCTCAATCTCTTTTTTTCTTGATAATGGATAATGAGGTTTCTTAATTCAAGGCAATTCAGTCATATGAGTCTAAAACGCAGCCTTTTTTTGGGTAACAACAACAAAAAGTCAATAATTTGAGGATTCTTCCTTTAACTCTTATTTCCTTCTCTGAGGGCGTGCTGTAAGTTTCTGACAGGTTTGTCACTTCTCCTGTCCCTCAGGGAAGAGAGTCTCATCCCAGCTGTCCTTGTTCTCACTGGCCTCACTTGACACGTGGCCATCCCCTTCTGGCCTGGAGTGACAGCCTCTATTCCAGCTGCCGATACCCATGGCTCTGCCCTGGCCTCTGTCCAGCCCCCTAGCCTGCCATGCTCTGTCCCCTGTCTGATGATGTCCACAGCTCTTGGGGGTCCCTATGTTCCTGGGAGGCTGATCTTAGGGTCCCGTCTGCCAACCGTTGCTGTCCTATTCTATTACTCAGACGGATTGTAGTCTCCTAGCTACATCTTGGATGCCATGCAAAACCTTTTTTGTTCTGGAATTCCCATAAACCTAATAGGATCACTCTGTTTCTGTTTGGGTTTTTTTTTTTTTCATTTTTGCAAACACATCCTGTACCCATAAGTCCAAGTCTTAAAGAAACCCCCAGGCTCCAACTCCTGTGATCCCTTCAAACCTTCCATGTCTTACCAGCTCCTTCAACTCATCTGCTTTGGGGCTGGAAGGGTATTGCTTGGGTATTGCTTCTTTCCCATTGGGTTTTGAGTCCCTGCAGACTTTTAAGCATTTGTTATTTAAAGCCCAGGTGTCGGCTGGGTGCAGTTGCTCATTCCTGTAATTTACCCAGCACTTTGGGAGGCCGAGGCAGGTGGATCACCTGAGGTCAGGAGTTTGAGACCAGCCTGGCCAACATGGTGAAACCCAAACTCTACTAAAAATATAAAACATTAGCAGGGTATGGTGGTGGATGCCTGTCGTCCCAGCTACTCGGGAGGCTGAGGCAGGAGAATCACTTGAACCCGGGAGGTGAAGGTTGCAGTGAGCCAAGATCGCGCCACTGCATTCCAGCCGGGGTAACAAGAGCGAAACTTCATCTCAAAAAAAACCCGCCAAGGTGTTGGGATTTAGAAAACCCTTTTCTGTTTCAGACACCTGGCTCTTCACAATAAAAACCATGGCTTTCAAGACTATGGGCTCTGCCATAGACTTAAAAAGTCATCTTGGCCAGGCGCGGTGGCTCACACCTGTAATCCCAGCACTTTGGGAGGCCAAGGAGGGTGGATCACAAGGTCGTGAGATCGAGACCATCCTGGCTAACACGGTGAAACCTCATTTCTACTAAAAATACAGAAAATTAGCTGGGCATGGTGGCGGGCGCCTGTAGTCTCAGCTACTCCGGAGGCTGAGGCAGGAGAATGGCGTGAACCCGGGAGGCGGAGCTTGCAGTGAGCCGAGATGGCGCCACTGCACTCCAGCCTGGGCGACAGAGCAAGACTCTGTCTCAAAAAAAAAAAAAAAATCGTCTTAATGGCTAATAAGCCAGGATTGTTTTCATTGTTGTTTCAATGTCACCCCTACCCCAAGGGCAGTGCATGTACAAAACTCTCACTGCTGCTTGGATGGTAAGAAAAGGTAGGGGCTAAGTGGATTAAAAATTCATTCCCGGCTTCATTTCATTTGTTGAGCACATCCTTCCTTTCTGATATAATAAGATGCTACAGGCTCATTTTGCATTTCCCCTGCTTCAACCCTGGAATCCACCATTTCTCTAAAGTAATCTGGTTTTTTCACTGGAAAGTGTTTTTTTAGAAACTAAGATCTGGACACTGGGTGTGCTTGTCAATACTGAGATGTATTACTTCTAAGCCCTCAAAGCTGGATGAGACAGTTAGGTAATATATGTTGTATACTAACCCATGTACACACATGTATCTATTATTGTTTTTGTATCTATCCATTTTATATATATATAAAGCTAAATGAGATTTCACAATAATACTTTCACCTCTTATCCAGTACCACAAGATTTAGTTTATCCTTTTCTTGCTTCCAATACTTTTTTTTTTTTTTGAGACAGAATCTTGCACTGTGGCTCAGGCTAGAGAGCAGTGGCGTGTGATCTCAGCTCACTGCAACCTCCCCCTCGTGGGTTCAAGCGATTCTCCTGCTTCAGCCTCCCGAGTAGCTGGGACTACAGGCGCCCGCCACCACGCCTGGCTAATTTTTTGTATTTTTAGTAGAGACGGGGTTTCACCATGTTGGCCAGGCTGGTCTCGAGTTCTTGATCTCAGGTGATCCACCCGCTTCAGCCTCCCAAAGTGCTGGGATTGCAGGCATGAGCCACCGTGCCCAGGCCCATTAAATTTTTTTTTTTTTTTGAGACAGATTCTCACTCTGTCGCCCGGGCTGGAGTGCAGTGGTGCGATCTCAGCTCACTGCAAGCTCCACCTCCCGGGTTCACGCCATTCTCCTGCCTCAGCCTCCCGAGTAGCTGGGACTACAGGTGGCAGCCACCACGCCTGGCTAATTTTTTTTGTATTTTTTAGTAGAGACGGGGTTTCACTGTGTTAGCCAGGATGGTCTCGATCTCCTGATCTCGTGATCCGCCCGCCTCGGCCTCCCAAAGTGCTGGGATTACAGGCGTGAGCCACCGCGCCCGGCCCCATTAAATAATTTTTAAATGTTTAACTGACACTGCGCTCCTGGGATAAACTCCACTTTAGTCATGTGTGTTATCCTTTTAATATGCTGCTGGACTTCTCTTATTTATTTATGTATTTATTTTATTTAGAGGCAGGGTCTCATTCTGTCATCCCAGCTGGAGTGTAGTGGTGCAATCATAGCTCACTGCAGCCTTGAACTCTTGGGCTTAAGCGATCCTTTCATCTCAGCCTCCCTAGTAACTGGGACTACAGTCATGTGCCGCCACACCCAGCTAATTTTAGTGTTTTTAGTAAAGACGGGGTTTTGCCATGTCGGCCATGCTGGTCTTGAATTCCTGGCCTTAAGTGATCTGCCCGTCTTGGCCTCCCAAAGTGCTGAGATTACAGGCGTGAGCCACTGCACCCACCCACAATTAATTTTAAAGTATTCTCGTTACTTGAAAAAGAAAATCTGTACCCTTAGCTTCCTGGCCCCCACCAAATTCCTTCCCAACTTCACCGGCAACCCCCCACCCTAAACAACCACTAATCTGTTATTTTTGTCTGTAATCTTTCTGTTCAGTAATCTTTCTGTCTCTGTAGATTTGCCTATTCTGGACATTTCATATTAATGAAATCGCACAACCTGTGGTGCTTTATACGTGGCGTCTTTCATTCAACATACTTTTTTTTCAGTTTCATCCACGTTGTAGCACGTATTAGCACTTCATTTGTTTGTATTTTTGAGTAATATTTCATCATGTGGATATACCACATTTTATGGATATTTGGATTATTTCCAGCTTTTTGTTATTATGGATAGTGCTGCTATAACCACTCATATACAAGCTTTTCTGTGAGCGCATGTTCTCATTTCTCTTGAGTGTATACCTAGGAGTAGATTTGCAGGATCATAGGGTTAATTCGATGTTTCACCATTCCAGGACTGCCAAACTGTTTTCCAAAGTGCCTGCACTATTTTACTTCCTCCTCAGCAGTGTATAAGGGTTCCGATTTCTCCACAGCCTCATTAACACTTGCTATTATCTTTTTCATTATCAGTAAGTGGCATCTCATTCTGGGTTTGATTTGCATTTCTCTCATGACTAATGATGTTGAGCATCTTTTCATGTACTTATCGGCCATTTGTATATTTTCTTTGGAGAAATGTGCATTTGCTTCATGTATTTTTAAAAACCATTTTATCGATATACATATTTAAGGTATACAACTTGATGAGTTTGAAATAAGTATATACCAATAAAAACGTCACCACAATGAATGCCATAAACATATTCATCACTTCAAAAAGTTTGCTCCCTCTCTCTTCATTTCTAATTCTTATGTTTTGTGATAAGGACACTTAACATAAGATCTATTTCCAGTAAATCTTTAAGTATGTAATACAGTGTTGTTAACTATAGTCACTATGCTGTACGGGAGGTCTCTAGGACTTATCCCTCTGGCATAGCTGAAGCTTTGCACCCAATGAGCAATGCCTGCTTATTTCCTCCTCCCCCTAGCCCTTGGCAACCACCATTCTACTCTCTGCTTCTCAGTTTGAATATTTTAGATTCCTTATGTAAGTGAGATCATGTAGTATTTGTTCTACTGTGTCCGGCTTCTTTAACTTAGTATATTTGCTGCAAATGGAAGGATTTCCTTTTTATTTTATTTTATTTTAATTTTTTTTGAGACCGAGTCTCACTCTGTTGCCCAGGCTGGAGTGCAGTGGCGTGATCTAGGCTCACTGCAAGCTCTGCCTTCTGGGTTCACGCCATTCTCCTGCCTCAGCCTCCCAAGTAGCTGGGACTACAGGTGCCCGCCACCACGCCTGGCTAATTTTTTTTGTGTGTGTATTTTTAGTAGAGATGGGGTTTCACCGTAGCCAGGATGGTCTCGATCTCCTGACCTTGTGATCCGCCGGCCTCAGCCTGCCAAAGTGCTGGGATTACAGGCGTGAGCCACTGCGCCAGGCCAGGATTTCCTTTTTTAAAAAGGCTGAATGATGTTCCATTGTACGTATATGCCACATTTTCTTTATGTATTCATCCGTGGTTGAAAAAAAATTTTTTTTAAGCATCTCTTTCAATCTTTGCAGATTGGCTTTGTGCTGGGGCATTCCTTCAACACCTAACCAGGATATTAACAACTCTGTCTTAGCCTTCACTTCTTGATAACCCTGGACCTAGAGATCTTCCAAAGGAAAAAGCTTAGAGTCTTCTCAGATCTTTCCTGAATGCGTGACCTGCCCTGGGTATGTGCATGACATTTGAAATCCCCAATAAACACAAGTATTTTTTGAATGTCCTAATTTCCCAAAGAAACTCTCCCAGATTTTCCTCCCAGGCTTTATGTAATATATTGTATGTCTGAACCACAACTTTTTGTCCCAGGGAGCTGTGGGTTTTTTGGTCATCTCAGAATGTTTTCAAGCAATGCCTGCCCCTTTTCTACCTCGAGTGGATTCAGACTTGGGCAAAACAGACAAATGCCTCATTTTAGTCTTTCAGATCGTTTCTGACCGGTTAGAATAGACAAACAAAGTCATTTGTGAATAAGGTCTGCCTTGCTCCCCCTGGAACCTGGGACCTGGGTCCTAAATTGGGAAAGTGGACTACTATCTTCAAGATCACCATCAAGCTGATGAAGGGGTGGGGCAAGGGCAAGTGAAAATGCCACAGCACTTTTCTGTCACTTCGAAGTTGCCCTTTCCTCATTTCAGTGCTTTCCTGATTGATATAAGTCTTTTACTTTTTCCAGAGTTCTGGCAAAGTTTCTGCTGCTTTTTCTCCATGTTTCTGTAGAGGGACAGGAGTTTGGAGCTGTCTACTCTGCCATTTTCCTGATGTCACTCCACTTCTGAGTCTTTCCTATCTTTGTGGATAGCAGAGATGTCGATCTTGGATATGATACCCTGTAAGGATGGGGTCCTTCATGATGTGATATACAACTTAATATTCATTATATGGTTTTATGTCCCCAACATGTCTAGTAACCAAGGAGTGGACATAGGAGCTCCCCGCTCGCTAGCACTCTCAGTGACACACTTGGGGAATCTGTGTTTGTGTCTACAGCTTTAGGCTCTGTGAGCTGAAGTCTTGGACTCTGTGAGTGGCAGTGTGGGGAGTGGGGAAGGCATTTCCACCAAGTGATACAGTAAGAGTTTCACTAAACACAAAGCTATGGCTGCTTCCTAGACAGTCCATGCGCTTCTAACTGGCAAGCAGAGTTAGCATTCTGGAAAGAGGTGATTGCCTGTAATCGTCATTAGGAAGAAAGGATGTTGCCAGATAATAATAGGAAGGAGCAATCTATTTGGTACTCAGATGATTCATGCTGTCTCTTGGTACTTGCATGTTTAGATATAACTATGTAAGTGTTAACAACCACTGCCTCATAAAGGCATAGTAAGCAGGGGCTCAGACCCCATTAGGCAAGAAGAGCAGGATCAACCCACCAGGCAAACAACCTAGACCAGCGAAAGTGCTAGCCAGAGGATGAGACGAGTATCCGTCTCTGCATGGGGTCCAACTACAATAGCAGGGGCTATGGTTTGTCCTTTCCCATTGACCCTTCTCTTGTACATTCCCCCAGGACTGGTGACCAGTTAGAAACATGGAGCAGCTCTACCTGGATGGAATGAACTTTAAGAAGCAGGTGGATCTGAGCATTGTACACATGGGTGGCTTGTGGATGTTGCTGGCACCCTGCCTAAACATTCATCCTCCAATTGCTTTGAGTTGGAAGTGCACAGTTGCCCTTTTCCCCAGAGAACTGACCTTACTGAAACAGAAGGCCCCCTTCCACCTCACACCTTGGCTTAAGGGCACAAAAGGCCCCTGGTCTTGAGGTAGGACTAACTCTGGAGGGCAATTTGCCCTCCAGAGCTTCCCTGGGACGGGGTGGGGTGGTGAAGCCGGCCTCCAGCTGAGACCACAACCTTGCTGAGCTTCTTGTCTCCTGCCCCCCTCACTCTTCTGAGAATGACCCTAATTAAATCATTTGAACCACGGCCTTCTCAGGGTCAGCTTCTAAGGAACCGGATACAGAATAGGCCCATAAAACCAACACGATGGTGAACTTTATAGTCTGCAAATTCTATCTCAGTAAGGCTGTTGTATTTTTTTTAAATACTTAGTAGTTATTTACAGTAACTACATTTTTTTAAGTTCTACCTCATCAGGGTATACGTTCCTGGGAACCCCTGGTCAGGTCAAACATCTTACATTGAACATCTAAGTATTGCTGATTTAAAGGGGAAATGTGCTTGTTCTTGAGCTCCCAAATTAATAGGTAATTGAATTCTTTTGAAAACACTAAAATCCACTGAAATGGCCTCCAATATAGTGAATTGAGAGTAAACATGGGCTACCCTGCAACAGGTCAAGGCAACTACCCCTCATTCATAAGGGTGATGATTTGCAGATTCTTTTGTCTTTTTGCTCCGAACACACTTCAGAGCCACAAAGCACATACATTTACTCAATGTTTATGTAATTCAGCCTTTACTGTAAAAAAGGAAACAATAAAAACAAAACCCTATTAATAAACACAATGCAAACAATGCCCGAGATTATCATAAAAACATACTAGCAAGCCACAAGTACCAGAGAGGGGTGAACAGGCATATCTGCTAGCTCTCCTCTTGCAGTCCTCAGCCTCCCACAGGAGGCACAAGGTCCAAACTATTCCTCAAAAAAAAGGACAGCCTCCTTATGCTGAAATAGGAACTTTAAAGGAAGCTCTTCTTGTAGTCCAAATGGATGTACCTTGTGGTATGGCTGTAAGGACTCGATTTTACCGCTTGTGTATTCCTAACTATAGCTAGGCCTGTCACCTGCTGTTCCTGTGATCTCAGCTTTACCTAGAAGAGCTCCTGAAACAGAGTCGGTACACAGAAATCTGGAAGGAATAGCTATCTGCTCAAAAAGTTTGTTTAAAAACAGATGATTGGGGCCGGGCGCGGTGGCTCATACCTGTAAATCCCAGCACTTTGGGAGGCCGAGGCGGGCGGATCACGAGGTGAGGAGATCGAGACCATCCTGGGCAACATGGTGAAACCCCGTCTCTACTAAAAATACAAAAATTAGCTGAGCGTGGTGATGCCAGCCACTCGGGAGGCTGAGGCAGGAGAATCGTTTAAACCAGGGAGTCAGAGGTTGCAGCGAGCCGAGACTGCGCCACTGCACTCCAGCCTGGCGACAGAGCGAGACTCCATCTCAGAACGAACAAAGAAACAAACAAACCAGATGATTGGGAGACTGAAGAGGAAAAAAGATGGGAGAAAACGTAGGGAAAGGATGGGGCCTCACAGACTCAGCTGTGGGTGGGGGGGTAATCATTACCTCAGCAGAAGCACAGGGAATTGTCCCCGAGGTGAGCTTTGGAAAGAAAACAAAAACAAAAACAAAAACACCAAAAAACACCTAAATTTCCTGTATTAAAGTGACACATAATCATGTTTTCTGATTCTCTTCACTGTCTGCCTGGGGGGAGGGGGTGGGGAAGGTGTTAATGATGCTGATCCCTAATTCTGCTTCAAGGAGATCTGGTGGGGAATTCTTCCACCAGTCCAGAGTTTGCTGGTGCTGACCTCATCCCTGTATCACGAGCGTTGAATGTGGGAGGCTAATAGGACGGGTGGGTTGCAGGAGGTAGAAGAGGGGATGGCCTAGAGAGTTTCTCCATTCAGAGCTGGAGAGCTGTTGAAGGGAAGGGTATTTTAAAAGGGCTCCACCCACCCCTAGCCCCAGCCCCTCAGCTGTGGGGAGAGGCCGCCTCCTCTGATGGGGTCTCGATGCTGCTGCTCTGTTCCTGGTCTGGCACGTCCTCCTCTTCCTGCTCCAAGTTGAAGTTCTGTGAACAAGGTCGCAGGTGAGGCCTGGCCCTGCATTTGCTCAACCGCAGCTCTGATACATTTAGTGGGGCAAACTTAGGCAAGAGCCACTCTACTGGGTTGTAGTCCCTCTCCCTGAAGAGGAGCCGTTTCTTCCATCCCACCCGAAATGTGGACCTGACCTACCTCGAGCTCCTGAAAAATCTCATCCATGAAGTCCTGGGAGTTCTGTTTGTAAGACACAGCTAATCGAATTGCATCATTGAAGAGCTGGGGGTGAGGTAGAGATGGTGGATGAGAGTGCCTTGGACTCTGCCCAGTCCACCCCACTGGCCCCACTGTGAGACTACACAATACTCCATTCCTAAAATCAGCAACCTTACCCCTCCATTTGCCTCTCCCCGTCACCCTGACCTATGTATGGTCAATGGACTTCTGCCTCATCAAGTCCAGGCCCATCAGCTCCTCCCCTCCCTGCCACCCATGCCCATGCACTGTCCCGGTTCTCTCCATCACACCTGCAGTAAGGCCTTCTCTTCACAGCTTCCCTTTACCACCTAGCGCCCTGACCTTGCTAGCTACCTCTGCAGTCAGCCATACCTTCACAACATTGGTACCATCAGCAGCCGAGACGAAAAACAGGGGCAGGGAGAACTTCTTGGCAAAACTGAAGCTTTTTTGGGTCACGTTTATGTCTGCTGTAGAGAGAAGGTAGGACATTGGTCTGTCTGTCAAGGGAGGGGAAGAAGGTTTGGAGCGGGGGCCACTGGAGGCCTCCATTCCAGAAAGTGGGATAGGCAGGGATGATTGGGAAACATGTCCTAGAAAGAGCTCAGTTAATAGGGATCTGTGCCTTGGAAAGAGGGCAGGTCGGCTTAGCTGGCTTCTTTATAAGGTGGGAAGAATGCAAGCAACCAAGGCTTGTATCTTATCGTGGGAGGGAGAACCAATCACTGAATGCTGCCTGCCCAGGGAATGGAGGAGGAAATGTATGAGGGCAGGTCCCCAGTGAATTGCTAACACCCAGGTGCAGGGATGGCCCCACCATCAATTTTATTGGCCACCACGATGCATGGGATCTCTGGCCTGAACTCCCGAAGCTCTGTATACCAGGTGCTCAGGTTCCTATAGGTGACTTTCCTCTGTACATCAAACACCTGCAAAGGGCAGAGGAAGAAAGATAGCTCAGGTATGTCAATGTTTCTGCACCCCATCTCCAGGTGACTCACACACCCAAGCAGGTAAGCATGGTGCTGTTTGTGGGAACGCTCTGAATTGCAGCCTCTCTGACCACAGAGGCTGCCATTTCTCAGGGAAGCCCCCTGGAGCCTCCAGATGCGAACATGTTTTTAAAAATCTTATTCTTGGCCCAGTGCAGTGGCTCACACCTGTAAGCCCAGCACTTTGGGAGGTTGAGGCGGGTCAATCACCTGAGGTCAGGAGTTTGAGACTAGCCTGGCCAACATGGTGAAATTCCGTCTCTACTAAAAATGCAAAAAATTAGCTAGGCGTGGTGGCGCATGCCTGTAATCTCAGCTACTTGGGAGGCTGAGGCAGGAGAATTGCTTGAACTAGGGAGACGGAGGTTGCAGCGAGCCCAGATCATGCCATTGCACTCCAGCCTGGGCAACAAGAGCAAAACTCTGTCTGAAATAAACAAATAAATAACGTATTCCTTTTTTGTTATCTTGTCATCTAATCTTATTCACCTATTTTAACAATCATAAATGGAATCAATTTGCCAATTGATACAGTCTGTTAGAAATTGTAAAAACTTTTGTTTTTTAGTCTACTCTTGTATTTATTGCTTAAACTGTTTTAAAGTTCCTCTGTAGTAACCGTAAATGTTTCTAGAGTTTTACTTCAGTTACTATTTACTTTTATTTATTTACTTTTTAGAGACAGGGTTTCACTGTCACCCAGGCTAGAATGCAGTGGCTCAATCACAGCTCACTGTAACCTCAAAACTCCTGGGCTCAAGGAATCCTCTTACCTCAGCCTCCCAAGTAGCATGCATACATTAATTTTTTTTTTTATTTTTTTTTTGTAGAGGCAGGCTCTCCCTATGTTACTCAGGCTCATCTCAAACTCTTGGCCTCAAGGGATCCTCCCACCTGGGCCTCTAAAGGTGCTGGGGTTACAGGTGTTAGCCACCACAACTGCCCTTGTTTTTTTTTTTTTTTTTAGACGGAGTCTCACTCTGTTACCCAGGCTGGAGTGTGGTGGCATAATCTCAGCTCACTGCAACCTTTGCCTTCTGTGTTCAAGTGATTCTCTTGTCTCGGCCTCCTCAGTAACTGGGACTACAGGTGTGCGCCACCATGCCTGGCTAATTTTTATATTTTTAGTAGAGACAGGGTTTCGCCATGTTGGCCAGGCTGGTCTCGAACTCTTGATCTCAAGGGATCTCCATATATGGAGTCTTGCTCTGTTGCCTAGGCTGGAGTGCAGTGGCGCTATCTTGGCTCACTGCCACTGCAACCTCCACTTCCTAGGTTCAAGCGATTCTCATCTCAGCCTCTGGAGTAGCTGGGATTACAGGTGTGCACCACCACGCCTGGCTAATTTTTGTAGTTTTAGTAGAGACGGGGTTTCATCATGTTGGCCAGGCTGCTCTCAAACTCTTGACCTGCAGTGATCTGCCTGCCTAGGCCTCCCAAAGTACTGGGATTACAGGCATGAGCTACTGCACCTGGCTGATTTACTTTTAAGCTTTTGTTTACTTCTTTGTTCTTTCTGCTTTTTGTTTTTTGAGATAGGGTCTTACTCTGTCAGCCAGGCTGGAGTGCAGTGGCACAATCTTGGCTTACTGCTCCTCGACCCCCTGGGGTCCGGTGATCCTCCTACCTCAGCCTCCTGAGTAGCTGGAACTACAGGCACATGCCACCATGCCTGGCTAATTTTGTTTATTTTTTGTAGAGATAAGCTCTCATTATATTAACCAGGCTGGTCTTGAACTCCCGGGCTCAAGTGATCCTCCTGCCTCGGCCTCCCAAATTTCTGGGATTACAGGCATAAGCCACTATGCCCGGCCTCTTTAAATTTTTTTAAAGTAATTTTTATGTTTTATTATTTGCAGTTCATAATTGTATTACTTTATAATTTGTTTTTACCTATTTTATTTTTATTTATTTATTTATTTTGAGATGGACTCTTGCTCTGTTGCCCAGGCTAGAGTGCAGTGGCAGTATCTTGGCTCACTGCCACCGCAACCTCCACCTCCTGGGTTCAAACAATTCTCCTGTCTTCAAACGATTCTCCTGTCTCAGCCTCCCGAGTAGCTGGATTACAGGTGTGCACCACCACGCCTGGCTAATTTTTGTATTTCTAGTAGAGACGGGGTTTCAACATGTTGGTCAGGCTGGTCTTGAACTCCTGACCTCAGGTGATCTGCCCGCCTAGGCCTCCCAAAGTACTGGGATTAAAGGCATGAGTCACCACGCCCAGCCTGTTTCTACCTATTTTAAAATATCAGCAAGAAGGATGAGCACTGCAAACCAGCTCTAAGGGCAGAACTCTGAAAGACAGCTGAGCTGCTGATACAGTGAGCCTTCATGCCCTTCACAGGAGCTCCTCCAAAGTTTCTAGCCCAAACTGCCCTAGTACAACAGTCAGTGGATTAAAGTTACAGACAACCACCACCCTGTAACTGCTGGCACAGCTCACCTCACTTCTAAATCACCCAGCTATTTGTGCAAGCAACATGGTTCAAGCTCAGGGCTAGGGGCTCGCCTTGTGTGGTGGCGGGAGGGTCAGCAACTGTCACATCTCAAGAGGTGGCAGGAAGTCTATGTGGATTCTCTTTCACAGGCCAATTTCAATGAATCACCAGGTTGTCTTGAATTCCCGATGAAGACTCCTTATAAAGGATGTCTGTAACTAAACTTCTGGAATCTGCCTCACACCAGGCTCAGATGCCTTTTGTCCAGGTCTGGTTTCCTGAGCATCCGTTCCTTGTTTTGAGAGCTGAGGAGGAGCTGGCTAGAATGAGGAGCATCCCCATCTCAAGGTTTCAAGGTGGAGGGTCGAGCCCTGGTTCCGTCTCTGACCCTCAGCTCCCCGTGTGGTCAGAAGGCAAGTGCTTTCTACTCACCAGGGCCCGTGCAGCAGACTGGGGCTGGTGGCAGGCACCTGCAGACACAGGCATGGTGGCAGGAGAGACACCCCAGGCCTTCAGAAGAGGGTCTGAGGAGAGCCCACGGAGATGCATCAGATGCAGGAAGCAGTCACTCCAAGAGAAAAAGAGAGGTGAGCTCAAAATACCAAATGCCACTGTAGGCCTGAAACCAAACTGGCTAGGAGCAAGCTCCTCTGCTCTTGAGGGTCAGACTTCTGCACTACACTGCCCCCATTTGCCTTGCCCCATCATCCTCTTGCTTAGTACCTTAACAGTTATCAGAGTTAAAGCTTTTGGAATTTTTCAAGGGATTTTGTTCTCAAGGGGCAGTCAGGGGAATTAGGTGATGAGTTCCTTCCTTTACCATCTGCAAAGGGTCAGAAGGGAAGAATCCTCACTGTCCTCACCACTGGTATCTGTACTGTGCCTACCAGTCAGTCAGTTCCTGGGGCAGCACGTGTGTCTTTCCACCTGGGCACTCCCAGCATCCTGCACACGTGCATCACAGACAGTCCATGTTGTGGAAGGGATCAGTGGTGCAGGAGCACACACGAAAGAGCTATGCTAATGACAAACATCAGAGGAGGCTGCATGGAGGTGGTGGCATTGAAGCAGGGCCTGAAAAATGAGCAGAGTTTCAAATAAAGGGGTGTGAGCTGGGGAGAGGCCGAGGGAAGAGCATGAAGGAAGGTGTGCAGAGGAGCAGGTGACAATGAGCAGAACAGAGCAGCTCCTTCTGCATCCCCTCTGCTATTGCTTCTTACAGATGAGATGACACCTACTCAGCCATGCATCTCTCTCAGTGCCAAGGTAACACCGTGCATATTTACAGACAATCACTAAGTGGGAGGTAGGGCTAGAAAGGTGGGTGTCTAAATGCTATGGGGTGCCATGGCAGACTTTATTAATATATGCCAACAATGGTGGCAACCTGTCCATCCCATGTGTTCTTTTAACCATGTGACTCTGGTTCCCCACTGAGAGATGCCATCTGTTTCTTCCCTCTGTGACTATGGACAGAGAGATGCCACATATTCCAGGGCTAGGCCATAAAAGGAAATATAAGTCCCACCGGGTTCTCTCTGGATACTTGATCTCGGGATCTTGGCTGATACTGTGAGCAAACCCAAATCAGCCCAACTGACAAACTGCGAAGAAACACGGGGAGTAGAACCTGCTGGTGATCCAGCCAAGTACCAGCGTGTGTGTGGGGAGATGCCCCAGGCAGTTCCAGCCTGGAACCCAGCCTTGGAGTCTTCTTAGCTGAGACTTCAGACATGGATTCGCGATCCATCAGAAAATGGTTGTTTTGTACCGCCAAGTTTTGGGGTTTTGTGTTAAAGCAAGACCTTGAATGCTATTCCAAGAAGTTTTAGTGACCGAGGTTTTCACTTGGTGACAATTGCTAGGGTTAATAATTCAGAAGACTAGTCTATTACTTTCTGCATTGTTGATGGCCGATATTCATGAAAATGTGGGTTTTTTTTAGATGGAGTTTTGCTCTTGTTGCCCAGGCTGGAGTGCAGTGGTGTGATCTCGGCTCACTGCAACCTCTGCCTCCCGGGTTCAAGTGATTCTCCTGCCTCAGCCTCCCAAGTAGCTGGGATTACAGGCACCCGCCACCACGCCCAGCTAATTTTTTGTATTTTTAGTAGAGACGGGATTTCACCATGTTGGCCAGGCTGGTCTCAAACTGCTGACCTCAGGTGATCCACCCATCTTGGCCTCCCAAAGTGCTGGGATTACAGGCATGAGCCACCGTGCCCAGCCATGAAAATGTTTTTTAAGTGACCCAAAAGAAAAACATGCTCCTTTTCAGCATTTAAAAGTGGTGGCCTGAGAACCAAGCCAGGGAATTCACGGGTAGGAACTTCTATAGGACACAGGTTTACAGAGCTCCTTTTTCTTTTCTTAGCCCTTTCCTCGGCTGCATTTTTCTCTTGGAGTGACTGCTTCACCACACCCCGGTCACCAGGGTGGAACCGTGAGGATTGCGTCCTAGGCAACAAAATGGGAGGCTCGGGGGGAGGCAAGGGGCTGGCCTGAGAGAGAAGGTTCTCTGGGACCCGCAGCATCTACTCAGTCCCAGCACGTACCCCCTGGGGAAAAGCAGCAGGCAACAGTGGAGGGAGGCCTTGGGAGCTTGTCTGACAGGTTAGGTCCATCAGAGGGACTGTGGCCCTGTTTCAGGCATATGTTTGCCTCTTGGATGCTACACCTGATGTTGAAGCCCTGAGCTTGCTGTTCCACCTTTTCTCCACCCATCCCCGCCTACAGAGAGCTCACCTGGCACCTTCTCACTAAGAAGCTCTGGGGAGCAGGTGTGGTTTGAAACATCCCCGGGTGACCCTAAGCCCCCCTCCCACAACACCCAGACTTGGTTACAAGGGCCCAGGGCTGCTAGGCCCCTCACCCCTCAGGCCAGACTTGCCCAGTGCCTCTGTCCACCTCCCCACCGTCTCGTACCATGATGCAGGCGTGGGCCTTGTGGTAGTAGGAGGCATGCATGCTCTGGAACCGCTCCTGGCCTGCCGTGTCCCAAAAGTCTGCAGTGTGAACCGACATGCCTGGTGCATTTCTGTGCAAGTCACTAAGATACAACACACATGCGGCACAAACCACAGCACATGTGTGAGTGTACATGGGGAGCACAGGGAGAAACAGAGACCATACAGCCCCACACGTGTGTCTTCAAGACACAGTGTACCTGAGTGTGATGTGAGAGGTGTGTGTTCACCTGTGTGTATGGGAAGACAGTGGGTCAGGGGCCAGGAGGAAGGACAACACACTGGAAGCCCAAGGAGGGAGAAGATAGTTCCCCGTTTCCCACGTGACACGCAGGGTCCTCTAAGTTCCAAACTATTCCAGCTTCTCACGTGCGCTGACCACAGACGGTAGACAGAGTCAGGCAGGCTGTGTGCCCGGCCAAGGAGAAGATTATGACCCGATGGAAGGTCGCAGCCCGATGTGGGAGATAATGTTCTGACCACATTTATTTTTTCAAACTGGCTGAGTAAGAACCCCTGAAGCTAGGAAAACTACTGCCTCATCGAAGGCCTCTTATGTTCTTCTTCCCTGAGGTGGGTACAGCCCCCTGACTTCTCCTTTCCTGAACCCTGTCCTGCACAGGTGCTGGCCTGGAAGCCAGGTCAGAGGGCTGGGACTTGGCCCCTGCATGCTTCCTTCCACCCTCCATGGCCTCCTGGCTCCTGGCTCTCTGGGTTCTCTCTAGCACCCCTTGTCCCTGCCTGGGGTCTCATTTTCTCCCTGTGGACTCTCTCCTTATGAACCTTCCCTCACCTCCCCTCATCTCCCATTTCCTCTTTCCTGAGGGTCAGCATGTCTTGGCCCTGTGCCACTTACCCACAAGGATGGTCTTGCCGTCTACCATGGCTGTGTGCTTGTACAGGGTCAGGGCATACGTGGACAGCTGCTGTGGCTGACTGCACTCAGGTTAAGGACCAAAATCAATAAAAGGGGAGGTAAGGAAGGAGTGGGGAGCAGGGGTGTTTGGTTTGATGAAATGGATCCTCTCCCTCCTCTTCTCTTTGGAGTTCTTGAGATTTTAAATCAAATGAATGTTGCAGACAGAGGATCAGCTTCACATACCACTGGTACAAGCTCCATGGAAGGGTGAGGGGTGGGAGGAGATGGGAGTGTGTCCTGGCCATCGAAGTCTGAGGTAAAACATAGAACAGGATTTTACAGACAAGTGTCATACAAGGCATCATGCAGTTGGAAAATGCAAATGTGGATACCCCAACTCAATCATGGATGGAGCTTTCGCAGGCTAGAAAGGAAACCCTAACCCTAGGTAGCAACATGACCATTCCAGGGACAAAAGCTCCCACAAGCCATACAGTTGACAAGCTGTCAATCAATTTGGAGTCTGCCTATGTTTGAAACCCTGAGAAAAAGGGTTAAACTCTGGGGCTTAACACCTTCCGAGGCTGCAAGAAGCCGGACAGTGTAAAAAGCAGAGCCAAATGACGCAGGTGGGCTGGGTGTGCAGGAGCACTTGGTAGAAGGTGGAGTAACACATACTCAGATCTTAAGGCAACTGAGCCTTGGGGTGCCGAGCCTAGGACAGGCAGCAGCAGGCTCCAGGGGCTCCTCTCACCTGTGGTTCTCAGTGGATCCACTTGGGAAGCTGTTTAAAAATCTCCCAGTTGCGGGGAGGAACTCACTCCAAACCTATGCAATATAACAATTCATGGGAGAAAGGTGGGGCTGGCAGCTCCTATTTTACAAAGTTCATTCATATCAGAGATTTTTTCAATAGTAGGGGGCCCAAGCTTTGAGGTTAGAGAGGTTAAATGACTTGGCCAGTATCAGAAGCTACTGAGGAGGAGGAGGTGGGGTTTGAATCCAGGCATTAGATCCAAACCATTTGCTGTTTGCCATTCTACTGCCCTCTTAATATAAAACAATCCAAATATGAGTAAGGTCTAAAATATACAGCACTGATTGTGCAATGCCATGTGGGTCAATCGGCAAGAAACAAGCGCGGAACAAAACCTGTGTATTCACTTACCCAATCCTCCTTCCTGGGCTGCTGGTATAAAGGGGTGGGCAGTGGGACACTGATACATGAGCGTGGGAAGACCCACAGGAACAAGGGGTACTTCAAACCTTGAAGGATACAAGCCATCCATGAGAAATCTCTCCATGAGTCTGTAAGCAGAACAGGCAAGGTGGTCAGATGGCGTCTCCATCTCTCCCTTGTCCCAAACTTTTGCACCCTAAGGCTGACAACCTGGAAGCCACCTGTGGCTTCCCTTCCCCCTTTCACTCCACAGCCACACAGCTTCTGGGTCAAGTCTGGAAGCTGGGTATCAGCATTACTAACCCGTCATAACAAAACAGCTCATGTCACTATGAGTACACACACCAGCCCACGTGAAGCTCTCAAATCTGTTATTTCCACCAGAGCACAGTTCTGCACATACAATTACCCTTATGTTGTGCAAAGGGAAACAGAGGCCAGGCCAAAGGTGCGCCTTCCGTTCAAAAGCCATTTCCCGGTCGGGCGCGGTGGCTCACGCCTGTAATCCCAGCACTTTGGGAGGCCAAGAGCAGCCTGGCCAACATGGTGAAGCCCTTGTCTCCACTAAAGATACAAAAAATTAGCCAGGTGTGGTGACACACGCCTGTAATCCCAGCTACTCAGGAGGCTGAGACAGGAGAATCTGCTTGATCTATTGGTTATTGAGAGGACTATCAATTCTGAATGTGGTCAGTTATCCTGTGAAAAAATTAGGCAGACTTGGTCACTCCTCTCTGCAAAACCATCCAGTGGTTCCCCATTTCTTTCAGTTCAAACTCTCCCATTTCTTTTCTCTCCCTCTGTTCTAGCCACTGGCCATTTCCTCCTTTTGTTGTTGAAATGCTCCTGCCAGATATCTGCAAGGCTTACTCCTTGCTTTTTTCAAGTCTTTGACCCAATGTTACCTTTACAACTAGGCCTTCCCTGACCACTCTCTTGACATTGCAACCTTTTTTCCCTCACGTTTTGAAGGGTCACTGCTTGCCTGTCTGTCAGTGTAATACACTCTAACCATGATTTTATACTTCTGATATTTAAACTGCAGCTTGAATTGTAAAAGGAGGATAGATTTTATTTATAACTATAAAGAAACACCACCCTTACTATAAAGAAAACACATCATCTTCTTAGATCACGTAGAAAATTACACAAAGAAATTACCGTGGCCAGAGGTTAAGATGGTAAATGAAAAATACTCAAGCTCAGAACCCTGTCTTGAGAGGGCACATGCTCAGAAAGTGCAGGAGGAAGAGGAGAGATCCATAAACTTGCCTCATCCAAGCAGAAGCAGTGAAAGAATAAAAACACAGGCACAGAGGGATTTTCGTAAGGAAAAGTTGCCTCTGGAAGACAGGATGAAGGAGAGAAAAAGAGGCCCCAGAGACTCATTCCCTCCCAACATTCTGCACCTTAGCAGAGAACCAGCTTGGCAGGCCTGAGCTCAAAAACAGAGCAGGCCTACCTCCGGAGGCTCTAGGGAGCTGCCTCTGTCACTGTCACATACACAGATGTTCCCTGTCTTCTTTTCCCAAAAATATTTAGAGTAGGCACGGGTCACTGGTGGCCTAAGCACAACTCCCTCAGGATAATGAGAGCTTGGGACCCAGGGAGTCACATGGTGTGACTTTTCTGCTTGTAAGTTTCCCCCATCACCCTAGTCTGTACTCACACCATGTGGCCTTAGTTTTGGGTGGGGGGGGGGGGTGTGCCTTTGTCCTCTTTGTACAACGATGATAGGCAATCATTAACGGGAATGGAAGACCCTAAAGGCCAAGTTAGACAGCTATCAAAGAAAAAAGACAACACATCTGGACCTAACTACTCTTAAAGATGGAATCAGAAAGCCACGTCTTGTTGGCCGGGTGTGGTGGCTCACACCTGTAATCCCAGCACTTTGGGAGGCCAAGGCAGACAGATCACTTGAGGTTAGGAATTCCAGACCAACCTGGCCAACATGGCAAAACCTCTGCTAAAAATACAAAAAAATTAGCTAGGCATGGTTGCGCATGCCTGTAATCCCAGCTACTCAGGAGGCTGAGGCATGAGAATTGCTTGAACCTGGGAGGCGGAGGTTGCAGTGAGTAGAGATTGCCCCACTATACTCCAGCCTGGGTGACAGAGCAAGACTCTGTCTCAAAAAAAAAAAAAAACAAAAAAAACAAAAAAACACCATGTCTTGTTATTAAGCAGTATGATCACCTGGGGTCAAAAGAAATCTGGTCTGGTGCAGTGGCTCATGCCTGTAATGGCAGCTCAGGAAGGTGGCATGTGCAGGAGCAAAGGAAAAGCCTTCCACGGCAGGCAGTGCCCAGGTCTGAGGACACCTGTTCACAGGGGGTAGGGGAGCTGTCATCAGAGCCCACCAACAGAGCCCTGAGTAGAATCAAGAAGCATGAACATGCTGCATGAGGAAAAAAAAAAAACAAAGGAACCTTAAAGAAAGCCTGGTGACTGGGGCTGCTACTGTTGTAAATTTCTGAACTCTGCAAGAAGGCCTCACTGCCACAACATTGCTATCTAGAAATGAGGCCGTGTACAACTGACGCCCTTCAGATATGATGAACACAAGTGTTAACTTTTTTTTTTTTTTTTGAGACAGGGTCTTTCTCTGTCACTAGGCTAGAGTGCAGTGGCGCAATCATAGCTCACCACAGCCTGGATGTGTTAACCTCTTAATGGGTGTTTTAGCCCAACTGAGTTTAGATTCATAGGTTAGAGACACTGAAAATTGGCAGAAATTCTTGAGTCCAATCAAAACTGAACCACAGTGTTCTCATGCACTCACCTTCCCTCAGATGCACTGTTTCCATTGTATCTGGGGCAACCTTTTGCCTGAGATACTGCTAGTGGATGAAGACTGGATTGTTTTCTAATTGTTGTGTCTGTGGAGGCCAATGTTATGGTAATCTTTGACGTCAAGTTAACTACTTGGATTCTTATTTTTTGTTACTGTTCGAAATGAGGCATATAAAGAGGCTAGCATTGAACTTGGGAGCTGGGTATACCAAGATACATTCTCCGAAAGTTCTGTTTGTTATTAAAGTGGCAATTTGCTCTACACCTGCCTGCCATTTCTATTCTTTGTTGTTTTAAACTTGAGTGGGGATAAAGGGGGTGTTATTTATTGGGTAACCTTCCCAAACTACAACACCTACCCTCACTTTTACTGTACAGGCGTGCTGTTGAGGATGGTCAAAGTAACTATAAAATACTAAACCAGAGGCCGGGCGCGGTGGCTCATGCCTATAATCCCAGCACTTTTGGAGGCTGAGGTGGGCGGATCACGAGGTCAGGAGATCAAGACCATCCTGGCTAACAAGGTGAAGCCCCGTCTCTACTAAAAATACAAAAATAAAATTAGCTGGGTGTGGTGGCAGGCGCCTGTAGTCCTAGCTACTCGCAAGGCTGTGGCAGGAGAATGGCGTGAACCCGGGAGGCGGAGCTTGCAGTGAGCCGAGATCACGTCACTGCACTCCAGCCTGGGTGACAGAGCGAGACTCCGTCTCAAAAAAAAAAAAAAACTAAACCAGAGCTGCAGTGTGTGATTGTGTGGTGGGGAAGAGAGAGAGAGAAAGAGAGAGAGAGAGAGAATTCAAAGTCATGGAGATGGCCTAAAAACCAGCAAAGCCCCCAGAGAATTATTCACAGCTACCTGAGTCAAAGGACTTGATTATAAAAATGAAGGTAGAAACCAAGGTGGGCCTGGAGTACTTGGGAGATAAACGCAACCACTTCTCTGGGCAGGGGCAAGTGTACCGTCATGCTATGAAGGCAGAAATGGACATGTGCCCTCAGCAGTCCTAGGCGTGAGAACTAGGAAGTCTCATGGAGACAAGCTGGCAGCACGGCGGAGCCTCCCTTCACCTCTCCGGGTGGCATGTAGGCACCGAAATTCTTTACAAGAAGAAGCCAGTCTTCACAATGATTATAGTCAATCGTCAGTTCTACCCAGTTTTCTCTATTTCAGAGAGTCCCTCCAAGAAAGCATCTTTACCACCTTTACCCAATCTGTCACGGTGGCATAGTCACTTTTGTCTTTCCATTCCCACTCCCCGCCCTTGCCATCCCTCAGCCCACAAACCACATACAATGTCCTCAGTTGCTCCACACATTCTCTCAGGGCTCAGAGGAAACATTCAAATTCCTCAGTCCTTATGACCTGCCCCCTCCACCCAACACACACAACGGCTCACGTGATTCCCCTCGTTCCCCCATGAACATCTGGGCTCCAGCCAAGACTGCTCCTTCACCAGCCCCAAGAAGCCATGCTCCTCTGCCTCTGGAGGACTTTTTAAATGACCCAGACCCTCTCTGGGGCTGGTATTTATTCCCTAATCTCCCAACATACTTGGATTTGCCCACTGCGCTGTCTCCCAGGCAGATGATCTTCACGTTGTCATCAGCATCATACTTCCCTTGGTCCAACTCACTCGGTTTGGTTTTGTCTTCTGCCATTGGCTCCTAGCTGTAGAGAGGGGTCCAGCCCAAGGGAGGGGAGGGTATTGTCACTGTCTGGGAAGATCAACAAGAGGCTGTTGTCAGAGATAAGTCCCCTCAACCAAATCTCCAGCTGTACCTCCATCCAGACTGCTTCCCTCAGTGCCAGACTGAGATATGGTATGCAATTGACTACTAGCCTTGGAGTAGCAGAGTATGACACACAGGCATCAATAATATGTTATACACAAATAGTTAAGTCCTGCGCACCCCAAATGCTGCTCCTCACGTTACCCATTTGCACAAGACATTCGCCAGGCATCCAGTGCCAAAGGCTGTGTGCAGCATTATGTCTAGCTCTGTTTTACTCTCCTCACACCTAAATATGACTTTGTAAACATTCCTGAGAATGTAACCACAGTCCAGACTCTTAGCTAGGGGGGCACATAGAAATGATATGATGACGAGATAGCAGCAATAGGTGAGCCTTACTGGGCATTCACCATGAGCAGATCTTGCACAGGGTTCAGAGGATGGAAGACAAAATGATAGCAGAGTCTACTGTGGTGAGAGCTACGACAGAAGTATGCACACGGGTCAGGGGTAGAAAATACCAACAGGGCCCCCGAGTTTTCCTGACTGTGCCACCACACAGCTACTGCTTCTGCACAGCCAGGGACTTCGCCTTGTTTATTCAGGGAGACAATTCCTGGGAAGTGGCAGATGCCTGGAAAGCATGATGAGGGGTCTGCTCCCTTTCACCTGTACCCTGTAGAGAGAGCGACAGAAAGCCAAATCCAGCTTCATGGCTCCATGCTTGAAGACGTTCTTTCTTTTGTTTAGAGATAGGGTCTCATTCTGTCGCCCAGGCTGGAGTGCAGTGGCGCGATCACGGCTCACTGCAGCCTCCAACTCCTGGACTCAAGCGATCCTCCCTCCTTGGCATCCCTGCACTATAGGCGTGAGCCACTGCTTACGGGCGAAGACTTGCTTGTCGGTATCCTCGCCATCTAAGTGGGTAAGCTATCTTTCGATAAATGTTTTTGGCCACCAACCATGTCCAGGCATCGCCAGGCTGCCCGTCCCGCCCCCCACAACAGCCTCGCGAAGCCACCTTTCCGTGCTTCCCCTGACCCGGACGCCCTCTCACCCACACCGCTAGGGAGGCCTCGGAGGGGCTGTCCCCGCGTGCTAAGCCAGCCACCGGGGCGGATTTGCCCTCACGTGCGGTTCCCAGTGAGGGCTGGAGAGACCAGGGACGCTGCGGGTCGGCCCCTCGGGCCCTGCCGCCCGTCTGGACTCTGCGCGCTGTCGAACCACGCCCGCCGGCCCAGCTCGCGCCGCAGCGCACTCCACTTCCGGCTCGGCCCGCGTCCTCGCAGCTGCTAGGCAACCGAGCAAGGACCCCGAGGGAGGCTGCCCGGCCGAAGGCCTGAAGGACCCCGCCGGGGCGCTGGCTGCCCAGCGCGGCGCCTGGCGGGAGGGCCGCAGGGAGTGCGCATGCGGCCGAGTGCGGGACTGGGGCTCCTGGCTGTGGGTGTGGTACTGAGGCTTCAGCGGGTGCCGCCCGCCTAGAGGGAGTGGAGCGGTGAGCACGTCAGGGGTGGGGGGCGCAGGTCAAGCTTTCACCAGTTTTTAATTCTTTGATGGGGTAAATTTGAGCAATTTTCTCGACTTGTCGACATTCGTTATTAACTGAGCAGGAATTAGGAGAGGAAGCCGGTCCTCTCCACACAGCCCAGCAGGTACGCCGCCCATGTGCCTGTGGAGAAGAGGTTCCTGTGGGGCAGACAGGGGTGGACCAAGTAGCTGTGAGATTTCTTCTGAAGAAAACACACAAGGAGGAAGCGAGTGAGCTCAGTGGAGGAGGGGCGCTACCCCAGGGGAGGTCCCCATGCATGGGCTTGTGAACCTCGAATATGTGAGACGGTCTCAGTCAATTTAGAAAGTTTATTTTGCCAAGGTTGAGGACGCACGCCCGTGACACAGCCTCAGGAGGTCTTGACATGTGCCAAAGGTGGTCGGGACACAGCTTGCTTTTATACATGTTAGGGAGACAGGAGACATCAATATATGTAAGATGAACGTTGGTTCCCTCGGGAAAGGCGGGACAACTCGAAGCAGGGAGGGGGCTTCCAGGTCACAGGTAGGTGAGAGACAAACTGTTGTATTCTTTTGGGTTTCTGAATAGCCTCCGCAAAGGAGGCTATCACATATTAACCTATCTCAGTGAGCAGAGGGGTGACTTTGAATAGAAGGGGAGGCAGGTTTGCCCTAAGCAGTTCCCAGCTTTTTTCCCTTTAGCTTAGTGATTTTGGGGCCCCCAGATTCATTTTCCTTTCACAGGCTAGACAGCTTTAGGAACTGAAAGGTTCACGAGGCTGTAACGAAGATTCGAGTTGCTCCAGGTGAGCCTGGGCCACAACAGCACGCAGGACCTGGGGGCCCACGAGGGGCTCCTGGGAGGGTTCGGGAAAGGGATCTGTGAACCCTATCTGAGATGGTTTCAGGTAATTTAGAAAGACGTGCACCCGTGAGACAGCCTCAGGAGGTCTTGACGACATGTGCCCAAGGTGGTCAGGGCACAGCTTGGTTTTAGGGAGACATGAGACATCAATCAATATATGTAAGAAGTACGTTGCTTCCATCCAGAAAGTTGGGGACAACTGGAAGCAGGGAGGGGGCTTCCAAGGTCACAGGTAGGTGAGAGACAAAGGTTGCATTGTTTTGAGTTTCTGATTAGCCTCTCCAAAGCAGGGAATCAGATATGCACGTATCTTAGTGAGGAGATAGGTGACTTGGAATAGAAAGGGAGGCAGGTTTGTCCTGAGCAGTTCCCAGCTTGACTTTTCCTTTAGCTTAGTAATTTTGGGGCCCCCAGATTTTCCTTTGAGAGAGCCTACGACTAGATTTGCATCTTTACGTCCTGCGCGGAGGCTGCTACACACATGCAGAAGTCATGCTGGTGGCCTGGACAGTGAAGGGAGAGAAGTGGATTTGGGAGACATTTAGGAGGTAAGATTGCTAGGACCTTGGTGATAGCTTGGACATGGAGGGTGGAGGAGGAGGGGTGTCTGGCAGATAATGCTCTTAGGTTACCACCTGGGATATTAGGGAGAGGGAGCAGGCTGGTTTTTGTTTGTTAGGCAGAACTTGGTTTTGCGGTGCAGTAGGGTGCCTGGAGCCGAAAGCCTGACTTCCTCATACAGGCCAGACCCCACATGTGACTGCCAGGCCACTTTGAGGCTGAGAGAGATGGTTTTGTCTGGCCTCTGTCCTGCACGTGTTTACGGATGACCTCTGTGTTGGCAGATTTGGGGGTCCACCAGATGGGATCCTGTGAAGAGACCTCAAAGGTCTTTAGTCCAATCTATAAAACATTTTTATGTTGATTATATCATTTCCACAATCAAAGATGAATAAAAGATACAGAGGTGTATTTAGTGAATCAGGTTGATGGTGCACCTGCACTAGGCAGTGTTTTAGTTCGTTGAGACACCAAGAAGTTGAGACAATCCTTTACCTCAGAGTTTTGTGTCTGTAAGTCCTGCTGTTGAGAGCTGTGTGTGTTAAAATGTCTGATTTGGGCAGGTGAGATCTGGGCCCTCTGTAAGGTTAGGTAACAGGAGGTTGGTGTCCAGCAAATATTCAGTGCGCCATCAACATCCCAGTTCTTGTCCACCAATCTTCCAATTCTAGGACTGATGCGGAGGCCCTCAGAGCGACTTCAGAGGAGAAGTAGTATGCTCTGTGGCTATCTTGTTTTGGAGTGTAAATTGTAAATCCTCTGCAAACAAAAAGTTGGAAACAAGTAGTGTTTTGGCTTGAGTTTCCTGTAAATGGCTTACAGTCGTATAAACCAGAGCATGTATACCACAGGGCAACACGAGTGTCCCTCTATCACCCTTTCTCCCAGTGGCCTAGGTGGAGATGTAAACAGAATACTGTGTGCAGCCTCACTATGTGACAGTCCAGTGCTTTGAGCTTGGAGTGTCATCAGGGAAGGGCCCCTGACTTGGAAGGCTGCTGCGTCTCGCTCTGTGACAGGAGGCACAACATGGCCTTGGTCTTATGAAGACCTTTGGTGCCCTAGTTCATTGTAGTCCTGATTAGCCTGATGCAGGTGCTGGGCCCTTGTTCTGGAGGTGAGAAAACACCCTGGGCTTCCACTGCATGGCTGGCACTCTGAGCTTTCAGGTGCCTCTTTGGGGACTGATACAGAGTCCTGTGCCAGATGCAGTGGTGCACACCTGCCAAGGGTCCCTGCTTCTACTGGAGAATCTGGACACATGTAAAAGGTAAGAAAGGCTAAGGGTAGGAGTTAGGGTTAGGGTTAAGCTTGGGGCTGGGGTTGAGGTTGTGTTTAGGGTTATGGTTAGGGTTGTGGTTGTGTTTAGGGTTATGATTCGGGTTTGGCGTTAGGAGTTAGGGCTAGGGATAGGGTTTTAGCGTTAGGGTTAGGGTTGGGGTTACAGTTACGGTTTAGGGTTAGGGGTCAGGGTCAGGGTTATGGTTAGGGGTTGGGGTTAGGGGTTAGGGTTACAGTCACGGTCAGGGTCAGAGTTTTAGGGTCAGGGTCACGGTCGGGTCAGGGTTAGGGGTTAGGGTGAGGGTGAGGGTGAGGGTTGGGTTAGGGTGATGGTGAGGGTGAGGGGTGAGGGTTAGGGTTAGGGTTAGGGTTAGGGTCAGGGTCAGAGTCATGGTTAGGGGTTAGGGTCAGGGTCAGGGGTTAGGGTTAGGGGTTAGGGTTAGGGGTTATGGTTAGGGGTTGGGGTTAGGGTTAGGTTTAGGATTAGGGGTTATGGTTAGGGTTAGGGTTAGGGTACTGTAAATAATTTCACATTATTACTAATAATAAATTATTATTTGTATTACATTATTACATAATGTAAAGGCTATTAAGACATGTTTGTCTTCAACAACACATTTCAAAGAAGATCAAGTTTGTACGTAACACTAGAGGCATTTCTTATCAAAAGGATTGAATAATGGAAATAAGTTTCTACTGGGTATATTTCAAGCATTTATTTATTACTTTAGTTACGAATTCCAATATACTTTAAAATGGTATTTGTTTTACAGCATACATAAAATGTAGCAAATCAGTACTGTAAAACATTTAACATTCATACAATTATATATAATATCCTATTTTTTAAAGAATGGTATTTCACAAAAATATCTTTTGAAATTGGCTTTGGAGTTTACATGTACTGAACATGAAAGTTTATAATAATGATGATACAACTTTCAACACTGTCATTTTTTCTTAGAACTTCAGCTGATTGCAGAGATATAATGATTACATTGTTATTAAATTTTTTTAACACAAGTAAGTGTCACCATTTTATGACATGAAATAAAAGGTTGTGACTGTTATTGATGTTGATGTTGACGACCTGATCACCTGGCTGAAGGAGTGTTTGTCAGGTTTCTCCATTGTAAAGTTACTCTTTTCCCCCATTTCATACTGTGCTCTTTGGAAGGAAATCACTATGCACAGCCCACACTAAAGGAATGGGGAGTTGTAGTGTACTTTCTTGGGAGTGGTCTACATAATTAATTGAAATTCTTCTGCAAGGGACAGTTGTCCCTTTCGCTTTATTAGTTCGATCATTTATGTTTATCAGTGTGGACACATGAATATTTTATACTTTGGGTTACAATTTAATACTACTTTATTTTGTTGCTCAAATGATCCCAGCTTTGACCATTGGGAACTCTTTCAGTTATCTCCTGTTCCCCCCTTTGACATACCCCCATCGATGTCGGTTTTGTGTTTTGTTTTTGAGCACCTCCTTATTTTTCTCCTGTATTTTTAAATAACCCCAATCCCTATTGAAGCTGGCGCTAGGAAAACTAACAATACTCCCTTTCCCAGGTCATCCGATTCCTATGCTGATGGAGGAAATGTGCCTCACATGCCAGGGGCGCTGGGGAGGAGGCGTCTGGGATTTTGTGGTTGAATAAGACACCTGGCCTGGCCCTCCTGGAGCTTAGTTTAGTAGGTCACACAAGCAGTCATTGGTAAATTTGGGATTCAAACAAATCTGTTAGGCTCAAACCTGTCTGTTATTTGTCCTCCAAGCTTCATATAAACTGAGGAGCCTTAAAGGGTAAAAACTTCAGGAGCAGCAAAGTTTCAAAAAAAGATCAGCAAGAAAGCTCTTTTCCAGATTTTATCCTGAAGGCACTAGCTACTTTAAGCTATTTTTTTATTATATTTTGCCCTTGCAGTTGGCGTTTGATTTCTCACTGAACATTCATTGTCATAATTATAGACACTATGTGACTATCAAGGACATAATATTCTTTCATGCTGCATTTTTATTAGATGGCACCTCAAAGTTTTCCCAAGTAGGTGGGTTTTAAATTATGAATATATACCGTGGCATAGTATCTTACTTAGTATTTTAATAAGATCCTTATTTATATAACAAATATTTTTTTATTCCTCTGTAGTGCTACTTTAGTCTCTGAGCTAATTTTCATGAAGCCAATCTAAAAATCATGTTACTTCTAAAGATGTGGAGCGAGTGAGATGAACAGTTGTGCTGTCATATTGCCCCTCCCCAGTGCAGATAGTGAATGAGGACCCACTGATTTAAAGGCAACACTGCAGCCCCTTCTTGCCTCATTGAAGTCCCAAGTTTTATTACAGTAAAAGCACTTAATGTTGACATTTCTGAAAGAATGAAGAGGCCGGGCACGGCGGCTCACGCCGGTAATCCCAGCACTTTGGGAGACTGAGGCAAGCGGATCATGAGGTCAGGACATCGAGACCATCCTGGCTAACACGGTGAAACCCCGTCTCTACTAAAAATACAAAAAATTAGCCAGGCGTGGTGCCGAGCGCCTGTAGTCCCATCTACTTGGGAGGCTGAGGCAGGAGAATGGCGTGAACCCAGGAGGCGGAGCTTGCAATGAGCTGAGATCGCCCCACTGCACTCCAGCCGGGGCAACAGAGCGACTCCGTCTCAAAAAAAAAAAAAAAAAAAAAAAAAGGAAAAAAAGAATGAAGAGCCAGAGCCAGGCATAGTGGCATGCCTGTAGTCCCACCTACTCAGGAGGCTGAGGCGGGAGGATCACTGGAGCCCAGGAATTCAAAGCCAGCCTGCGCAACATAGACCCTGTCTCTAAAAATGAATTGGTTATAAAGGATGAAGAAAGGAAGGAGGAAAGGGAGAGAGAGAAGCCCTTGTAGAGTGGGTGCATTTCTTGTATGTGGGGCCACTTTGTAAGAACAGGATTTTTCAAACTGGGCCCATACTGGCATGTGTGAAATCAATTTAGTTGGTTATGGCCATTTATTTTAAAAGGAAATATCAGTGATCACTATAGTGTAAGTATATTGTTTCGTGAAAGCCATCTTAGTTATGTATTATGTCTGTATGTGTAAGATTGTGATATAAAATGTATTTCTGTGGTTAAATATTCAAAGAAATTGGAGAACCATTGCTACAAGGGGACAGAGGACTCCGTGTGAGCTCTCCTGCCTTCCCTGAATAAACTTACACAATTTAGTGCTGGGACATTTGAACCTTTTCTGAAAATTTGGGTCAGGGAGAGCATCTTGGGGAGGTGGGAAGGAAGGTAGAAGGAGCAAAGCAACACCCCCCTGAAGCCTGGGAATATTGTCAGAACCTTAAATATAATTCAGCTCACCATTCTGGGTAAGGACAGACTCTACCAATGAAAATGGGTGATTACCAGCTGTGAAACACAAAAACATACTTTTACGGTTACACATTCCTTTACAAACAACCGTGTACATTTCAGCCTCCTGCCCCACCATTTCTTTTCTCCAGGAGGGAAGGCTGCATGTCGAGGTGGTCATAGAATGTTGAGTATCATACTTTCCTACCTCGCTTTTATTTGCGCGGGTTTAAATGCGCCTTAACAGAACCCGTGCAAAGGCTTGCCAACTGTCTGGCTGCACCGGATGAGTAGAGCATCTTCCTTGGTGGCAGGTGAGTGCGAGGAGGAGGGGGCTGGGCTTTTCTCCGGACGGGTGTTTGCCCAGAAGACCATCATCCCTGGACTACGTTAGGAGGAAGTGGCACCGCTCCGAGGTACGGGAAGAAGGGTTATAAAGGGGGGAGTCCACCACACATGGTCTTGAAGAAGCTTTTATAAAAGGCAAAGGCATCTTTGCCGGACGTTGTTGCAAAGGAGTAGAAACAAGCAGACGAAAACATCCCAAAGGGTAACCATTAGCGTTCCTGCTTCTTGCAACATTCATCCCAGGCTTCCAGCTCAGCCCGCCCCAGGCCAGGTGATCGGCCGCCACATCCCCTGAGACTAAAGCACCTGCTCCTCCATGAACTTGCCAAGAGCTGAGCGGCTTCGCTCCACACCGCAGCGCAGCCTCCGGGACTCCGATGGGGAAGACGGTAAAATTGATATCCTGGGAGAGGAGGAAGATGAAGACGAGGTGGAAGACGAGGAGGAGGAGGCGAGCCAGCAGTTCCTAGAGCAGTCGCTCCAGCCGGGGCTGCAGGTGGCCCGGTGGGGCGGGGTTGCGCTTCCCCGAGAGCACATCGAGGGCGGCGGCGGCCCGAGCGACCCCTCAGAGTTTGGCACCAAGTTCAGGGCACCGCCAAGGTCTGCGGCGGCCTCTGAAGATGCCCGGCAGCCGGCAAAGCCCCCCTACTCGTACATCGCGCTCATCACCATGGCCATCCTGCAAAACCCGCACAAGCGCCTCACGCTCAGCGGCATCTGCGCCTTCATTAGTGGCCGCTTCCCCTACTACCGCCGCAAGTTCCCCGCCTGGCAGAACAGCATCCGCCACAACCTCTCGCTGAACGACTGCTTCGTTAAGATCCCCCGCGAGCCGGGCCACCCAGGCAAGGGCAACTACTGGAGCCTGGACCCCGCCTCCCAGGACATGTTCGACAATGGCAGCTTTCTCCGGCGCAGGAAGCGTTTCAAGCGCCACCAACTGACCCCGGGAGCCCACCTGCCCCACCCCTTCCCTCTACCTGCGGCACAAGCCGCCCTGCACAACCCCCGCCCAGGCCCTCTGCTTGGGGCCCCTGCCCCGCCGCAGCCAGTCCCGGGGGCCTACCCCAACACCGCCCCCGGGAGACGCCCTTACGCTCTGCTGCACCCGCATCCTCTTCGCTACCTACTGCTCTCGGCCCCCGCCTATGCCGGGGCACCGAAGAAAGCAGAAGGCGCGGACCTGGCGACCCCGGCACCCTTCCCGTGCTGCAGCCCTCACTTGGTCCTCAGCCTTGGGAGGAGGGCAAGGGTCTGGCGTCGCCACCGGGAGGCGGATGCATCTCTTTCAGCATTGAGAGTATTATGCAAGGGGTCAGGGGAGCGGGTACAGGGGCTGCGCAGAGTTTGTCCCCGACCGCGTGGAGCTACTGCCACCTGCTCCAGCGACCATCAAGCCTGTTGCATCCCCAAACCGCTGCCCCTTTGCTGCAAGTGTCCGCCGCCGCCGCTGCTCGGACAATTTTGCAGCAATAGTAGCAACATCAGGAGGAGGACTGCGCCAACCGCTGCGCTCCCACCAAGGGCGCGGTGCTGGGCGGGCACCTGTCGGCCGCGTCGGCGCTGCTGAGGTATCAGGCAGTGGCAGAGGGCTCTAGGCTGACATCGCTGGCTGCCCCTTTGGGCAGAGAGGGGACCTCACCAGTTTTTTTAGTATCGCCCATGCCCAGTTCCCTGGCCAACTCCGCAGGGCCCTCCTAGAGCCAGGTGGGAGTGGGGAGCGACCCGCAGCTGCTCACTCCACCTTGCGCGGCCCATACTGGGCGTGTGCATCTGAATCCCGCTGGAGAGCAAACACGAACTTCTGTTCGCTGCAAAATGGTTAGAAAGAAACAGCTGGATTACGTTCCTTTAAAAACCACCTGAAAGTAACCATCGCAGGGCGTCAAGTCATCTTTTCTTGCCTTCGGTTGTGGCTTCTATGGCTTTCCCGATTTGCACATTTCCTGGGGTACTATGAACGTGAGTGGGGTAGTTTGTTCTGGCATTAAAAGAAAAACAAGCAAGCAAACAAAAACACAGCCTCCGATGCCAAACATGTTCCCCCTTCTTCACTTCCTTGGAACTGGAAGTATTATTCCTAAGTCTAGTGCAAAATGCTTCTACTCTCTGTGTCTTCCTGATAGGGATGTTTAATGTAAGTAGGATATTAATTTCAGAACACTGATTTCTTATCTGTGTGTCTGACGTGCCATCTTTAATGTTAAAATTAAGGTGTTAAAATTAAGCCTAGTTATATAGACGAAATAAAATGCTAAGTCACTACACTACATCGTTTATTTTCTATTACGTCTCATTCTTCCCTTTCTAAATGGAACTTTTTAAAACCTACATTATTTTCCCTCAAACAATTTATTTTCACAATTCATATTTATTATAGATAGCAGAAGTAATCCATTTTAATATGGCCTTTAAAAATTCCAAATATTTGAGGTTGAAAATGTCCTGGCTTTTAAAATAGGAAATTTACTATTTATGAGACTTCTAAAAGAAAAGAATAGGAGGGCATGTAAATATATTCTCCATTTATTTTTCATCACCCCCCAACAAGCTGAAAAACCATTTGAGATCAATTTGGAATGTAGTGGCCAACATGTACTCAGGGAAAATAAAAGGCTATAAATATATATATATATATATATATGTTTTTTAAGCACTAGAATTTTCAAAACTTATTTCTTAAAAAAAAAAAAACTCTGAAAAGACTTTGCAACTAGAAAGGTTTAAGTGTTACTCGGCGTCAGGGGACGGAGTGGGGGGAAACCAGACAAGAACGCCCATCATGAATTGCTCCCCACAAAGAAAACAAATTTCTAGGAACTTGGCCGTTTTCCCCTGTCCTGAGTGGGGTTCCTGATTCCGTGCCGCTATGAGGGAAGCTGCTCTGTGAATGTGAGAAAGTTTTTCCTCCAGCCCCCATCTACTCCCCACCCCCAGCTATGAATTTCTTATTTCAGGAGGGAGGACAAACATGGAGACACACATTTTTACAGTAGTCTAATTGGCCGATTTTTCTCCGGCTTCTCTTCTCCATCCCGTCTCTTGGAATTTCTTGGCATGCCCTACCTGAGATCCCCTACGGGAGATTTCCTCTTGGCTCCTGCGGTTCTGAGGACGTTCTGAAAAGTTCCCAAGCCCCACCTTTGGTAGCTGCCCAGACCCCAGCTTCCAATTATTCCCTCTTCTTTGCACAGGTAGCCGTCAGCCCCATAGCACCACCAGCGTCCAAAATAGACCACTTTTAGCAAATCCGGCAGGGCTGGGGCAGTCTAAGAGTTTGGAAACAAACTGAGAATAGAGGGGTCCTATTTCATGCCAGGTTCTCCCTGGTTTACGTTCCAACTCCCCTCTGTCCGTTGTGCGAAAACGTCTCCAGGCCTACCTTCATTCATTTACTGTCAACAAACGTCCTGGGAGAGCGGCTACAGCCGGCCGCTGAACCCAGAGGGGACTTTCTCTAGGCTTTCTTGGCACCCTCCCAATTATCTTCCTTCTCTTGCCTGAGGGCAGACCAACACAGCTACGAACATGGGTGACTGAGTGTCAGACCCCTTCCCGGAACCGCCTCCAAGCTCCTAATTTTTGCCTAATGTTAAACCATATCCAAAGATGAATATTTAAACCATCAATTCAGTGGCGGAGTAAATTAAACGTTATTCTCCGATCAAACAGGAGCTTCGGGTCCACCTGTTTGGAAGCACCCAGGCGGCTTGGAGAGGTCCGGCCTTCGGGTGCGACCCGCAGGGGTTGCCTTGCCCGGCTCGCGGAACGGAGGTTTACGTGTCGCAACTACGAACCCACCAACGACACCAAGCACTTGCCGGGCAGACCAGGCGTCGTGGAGGCGCCCCAGCCCCCCACCCCCCCGCAACGACGCGTCCCAGAGGTGCCTAGTGCTTGGCGCGGTGACCAGACCTGGCCGCCTTCCTGACTGCACAGAGCGAGAGGCCACACTCTGGATCCCAGGCCGGGTCCCTGCGGTTCTGGAAGGGAGGTCCCGGACGCCTCCCAGATCTCGGGCTTCCGTAACCCTGAGGCTGGGTTTTAAAATCACGGCTCTTCCAAGTTACAAGAAGAGTCCATGGTCAAGGGTCAAGGGTGGTCTTCGACCCTCGGGATCGTCTTCTTGAGAAATGGCTGAGAGCTAAGCCTAGAGCTGCCCAGGGAAGGAAGCCAAAGAGCTGGAGCCGAGCGCGAAGGGCTGGGAGGCGCGGGGAGGCCCCTTACCCCCGCCCCCCCCCCACACTGTCCTGCCCGCTAATAAAGCTGATAATAGTAACAGTATCGGCCAACTGTTTCCCCCCTGCTCCTGGTCTGCCAGGCACCGGATCCTCCTTCAGCATTCCCAGCACTCACTGAAGAAGACACTATGGAATTCTCCGTTTTCCAGACTAGAAATAAGGAACTCCGGGAAATGAAGAAACTCGCCCGACGACCCTCAGGCAGTAGCACCCGGCCAGGTTTGCTTTCTGAACCACTAACTCCACTCGCGCACGCCACCTTTCCTGCCTGGGCCTCTGGCGGGTCGCAGGGGTGGAAGCCTGACCTGGGCCAGGGCCCGGATTTCTTCCTCCTGGCCTCTGTGCCACCGCCCCCGGTGCCAGGAAGCGCTTTTCTCTCGCCGAGACCCAGACGCGCCGAAAGACTCGCGCGGTCAGTTCCCCGCCCCACGCCCTGGGCTGTGCGTTTTCTTGTCGCGCGGTCAGTTCCCCGCACCACGCCCTGGGCTGTGCGTGTTCTTGTCGCGCGGTCAGTTCCCCGCCCCACGCCCTGGGCTGTGCGTGTTCTTGTCGCGCGGTCAGTTCCCCGCCCCACGCCCTGGGCTGTGCGTTTTCTTGTCGCGCGGTCAGTTCCCGCCCCATGCCCTGGGCTGTGCGTGTTCTTGTCGCGCGGTCAGTTCCCCGCCCCACGCCCTGGGCTGTGCGTTTTTTACCAGCCTCTGCCGAGTGCGGGCAACGGCGCCGCCAGACTCCCCCAGACTGCGCTCCGGCTCACGCCCGACCAGAGCACCTGCTTCACAGGGGGGTGTTCTGCGCGTCCTTCCTCCCCGGTGTGATTTTCGTTCTTTTTCCTCTCGTGGTTCCCAAGAACCCAGGCACCCCTCGACGTCGGTGCCGGCGGTACCGGGAATCCCTCCCCCGGACTCCCTGCCGGCCCGAAGCCACCTTCTAATCCCAGCCGCCTTCCCAAGGCGGCGGAGGTGGGCAGCTCCGGGCTCCGCGCCGCCCCGCGAAGCCGGAATTTCTCTTCGGAGTCTCGCTACAGCTCTCCACTTCGTCGCCCCGCACTGGATCCTGGTAGCGTGAAACTTGCCCAGGAAGCTGGGCTGCGCTGGCCCGGGGGGAAGGTCCAAGAGATGAGGGGGCCGGGACGCGGGGCTGTCGCAACCACTGGCCCTCTGCGAACCCTCGGGCCGGCAGGTTCGGGACTATCGGGGTGGGAGTGGAGGCGGTGGCCGCTGAGAGTAGAGAGAACGTCCAGGAACCGGTGGACTAGGGGTCCCCGGCGGCTGGCCGAGGGTTGCAAGCAGAGGGGACTGTCGGTTGCCAGCAAGTCCCGAGCAGATGCCTTCTGGCAGGGCAGTCACATTCTACAGTGCCGATTCTGTGTACATTGAGTATCCAAAATGCATAAAATCTGTTTATACATTGGAATGTAGCTTATGATTCCAAAATCTCATCTCCAGGCTGCCTAGATCACACGGCCCCGTTTCATTCATTTTTACTTAATAACGGTCGTTAGACAATTGAGAGAAACAGCAGAAACCACGAGAAAAATAATGGAATCAAACGGCGGTAAGGACTGACAAGGCTGGCGGGGAGATTTAGCAAATGGTGGCTTCTGAGAGTTTGCACCAGTCCTTCACCACGTTTTATTGGAAGTGTGGAGAGTCATGATTCTCATTCCTCCCCAGCCTTCCGGAAAAACGCTCAGAAATTTCTTTCCACATTGACACCTGATTACAGTCTAAATAGTAACCTTATTCTGATTGTTAATGTAACCTTCTCGTAATTTCTACAAAAATACTTTAGTTTTTCTAGCTGTGTTTTCATGTAATCACTGAAATTATTTTTAATTGGTTTTAAGCATTCATTGATTCCATATACACCACCTGCAAAAAAGTTACATAGGTGATCGCTAACAATACTAGAATTCGCCCCATCCAAAGGAAACATTAGAGTAGAAAAAGAAAAAGGATTTGAGAATCCAGTATGAAATTCAGTTAATCATTACTTCCCTGTTACTCAACTACCTTAACATTGTCAGGTTTACCTGAACATAAACTTCATTTTCTTAATTGTTCTTAGAACGAAGGGATATGTTTATTGAAATCAGTAATTAAGAATATTTTGGGACAGTTATGATTTACTTAGCCAGTGAAGCAGTTTCTATTCCCAGATCCAGGCAAAGAGAACAATAAGATTAAACGTAGCCTAAGAGATTTCCTTTTTGTCAAATAATGTGATTTTGCTATGTATAGAGGAGATGTCTATATGTAAGGTCATATTTATGACCAGTAGTTCCTAAAATTAAGGGGACTATTATTGTGTTACTCAAGGTATCAGATGTATAGGATACATTATGTCATATTTCAAACAATGTTTATAAAGAGATTAGTATAATTAACCTGTATGTACTTCTCCTCTGGGCCAACCTTGTGTCTTCTTTAACTGCTGACAGTCCCCTCCCCACTGAATTATTTTGAATCAAATCCCAGATAGTCTATCATTGTATTGTATTTTTGAATATTTCTCTAAAAGATAATAATTCCATCAATGAGACTGGGTGCAGTGGCTCCTCCCTGTAATCCCAGCTCTTTGGGAGGCAGAGGTTGGAGGATCACTTTAGGCCAGGAGTTCAAGACCACCCTGAGCAACATAGCAAGACCCCATTTATAAAAAAGAAGATTCCCATCAATGTAACCACAATACCATTATCACACCTAAATAATCCATTAATAGCATCGGTTTATCCAGGCAATATTTAAATATCTTCAATTGTCTAAAAACTTTTTGTTTAGTTGGTTGGTTTGAATTAGAATGCTAATAAGGGTTATGTATTGTGTTTGGTTGATATGGGCTATTATATCTCTTTTAGATTTCCTCAATCCTCTTTTTTTGTTTCCCTTGCATTTTTTATGGGAGAAACTGAACTGTTTGTTCTGAAGAAGGTGACATTCTGGACTTTGTAGCTGCAGGTAATAGTTTTTTGGCAAGATATTCCCAGGGATAAGGTCGTTTATTCAGACTTTTGAATATTGGCAAATAATAATATTGTTTGTAGAGGGAGAAGGATTAGTCAAGATATTTTGAAGAATCAACTATTGAAAAAACAAATTTTTATCAGAGTAAGCATGGATCTGGTAAAGATTATGTGAAATTTTCCTAAATGCAAATACAATCTAAAATTGTAATGTCTTACAATTAAAAAATAGATTATTTTCCATATATTTATAGAAATATAAATGATCAATCCACTATTTCATTGACAATTTTAAATATAGTTTTATCTTGAGGAGAATAAAGTTTTTTATATCTTTAGTATTTTAGTTGAAGATCCAAAGACATTTTATGTTAAAACTTTAGGTTTTATATTGTTTTGTGTTTTAAAACATAAAATCTAAAATGTGGTAATATCCATGAGGTGCAGATAGAGTAATAGCACAAATTCTGTGTTCATGAAAATTCATTTTAGGATAACTTAATTAAAAGGACTCAGGATTTGAATGATATTAGATTAGACAGAAAAAAGTTCACTTGAGTGTAAGACATAAGTAATAAAAACCAAAGGTAGCTAACTTTTTTAGGCTTCTTCTTTCTTTAACGAGTATGCATATGAAATAAAATTTCCATGTCCATGTCCATTTTTCCATGGTACATAGGGCTTCTATAATTTCGTCTATTTCATCCTGCAGTTATTTTCACGGGTTTCTGTGTCCACCACTATCTGGAATCTCTGAGATGGTGAAAACGAAATCTTATTCTTCTTTATATTTCAAACAATTCCTAGCACATTATCAAAAATACCTGATAAAATTTATTGTGTCTGTAATACTGGTAAGCATGTAAAAGGGTGGTAAATATATAGGCTTTAAGTTTAGATAGATCTAAATATTATTAAAATTACCAAATTATTGTTTTTAAAAAGTATTAGTTTCCTAGGACAAATAGAGATTTTTAGATAAGGCTGGATTTGTAATACTTTAAGCAACAGGTTACAGTGCTTAAGTATTTAATGCCGATTTGGCAAGCAGCTGATGTTTTACATAATGCTGTCGGGTATTTTATATTTGCGTGTATTTTCTGATGCACTGGATCCAGCACTTCATGTCACGTCATATATCTGTTTATAATGTATACAAATGTATTTTCATATATATTTGATGTTTGATGGCTTTGAAACTTTAATCTTGAAATAGATTTTAAATTTTTATTAAAACTATTTAAATAATTACCGTAAGGAAAGAGCTCTTATTAGTTGAAAGAAAATGTAGATTCATGTTTCCTTGGAGACTAGTCTAGTTTCCAAGGATAGACGGCAGTGAGGAGTTGGGTATCTAGATGGAATTTCTGTTGGTTTGGATTCCAGCTCTGCTGCTTACCAGCTTTGTGACCTCAGGCAAACAACTTAACCTCTCCAAGCCTCAATTTCCCCATCTATCTAATGGTGATATTTATAAGTTTCGCCTTATAGGGCCATGGTGGGGGTTCCATGAAGTAGTGAATGTGAAGTGCTTAGCACAGTGCCTGGCACATACTCAATGCTCTATGCGTGTCAGCTAGTACTTAATGATGCTAATAGACATGATGTGTCCCGAAGCACGGACGGGATCTTGCCTGACGTCCTTCTCTCTGCGTCCTGGTCAGTCTTCACATGGTGGGCATCCTTTATTTCCGGTCACACACGGGTGGTACACAGAGCATGCTGTTTCTTTCCTGCCAGAAGGTTCCTGCTGCAGCTCTCCTGCTAGTTTAGCTTAGCCTTCCGGTTTGAGGGATGAGTCACCTATACCATCACTTCCCAGGACCAACAGGACCTTTCAGGAAAGCTATCCCTGCTTACACAGAGAATTGCCCTTGCCTAACACTGAAGCCTGGCAGAGTAACATGAAATAACCACAGCAATTCTAAAATTAGAATTAGCATGCCTAGAATAACAGGTATAACCTTCTCTTGTACTTTATCACTTGCTTCATTTCTGCTCAGCCTAATTTTCACTTGATGTGTAGATTTATTTTTTGTTCACCCATCCAGAAAATGTTGACTGAGGAATTACTCTGTGTTAGGTGCTGTTGTAGGAGCAAGGGATACAATGATGATCAAGGCAGATGCAGCCGTTACCTTCAGGTTGTGGAGTCCGGATACAGACTGGAGGCAGACAGCTGTAAGATGTGTGACAAATGCTGCGCTGGATCAGCCCATGGTATTAGGAGAGCAGGTAAGGAAGGGTGGGGATGGGAGCGGACAACCTGGAGGAAGAGGCACCTAAGCAGAGTCCGGAAGGCTGAGGAGGAGTCAGCAGGTAAAAGAGAGGTGAATCATGACATGCCATCTCAACTGTAGGGCACGGCTAGCTGGCTGACTTAGCTGCTGTAACACTGGATTTTTGCAAGAGTCCCTGAGTATTTCTCGTGGACTTGCGAACAAATCTGAGCAAGAAAACCACGTAATTTCTTTTATGCCCTGCCCAAGAAAGCCACCTGGAGGGGCAAGGGGACCTTAGCAGAAAGAAGCTGGAGGTGGGGGGAGAGCAGGGTGATATTACTCTCCATATGGTGGGGGGTGGACACCTCCCTGTCATATGGCTCGTAATATCCAGCAGGGGAGAGGGGTTGACTTTCCCCTACGTTGTTGGTAATATCACCCCCCTCTCTCCCGCTAAATATTAAGTACAATATCACAGGTGGGGTGTACACCCCCGGCGATGTTTGAAGTAATATCAACTTCTCCCCCTCTGGATGTTAGAAACAATATCACAGGGGGGTGTACACCCCCCTGCGATCCTGGGAGTAACATCATCCTCTTTCCCCCGGATATTAGGAACAATATCACAGGGAGGGGGCTGCACACCCCCTGCGATATTGGAAGTCATATCATCTTCTTTCTCCCCGGATATTAGGAACAATATCACAGAAGGTGTTTACAACTTCTGCAATGTTGGGAGTAATATCATCCTCTCTCACCCTAGATATTCAGAACAACATCACATGGGAATTGTACCCTTCTGTTTATTGAGAGTAATATCATCCTCTCCCTTTCTGTATATTAGAAACAATATCACAGAGGGCTGTGTACACCCCCAGGAATGCTTTGAGTAATATTATCCTCTCTCTGCCTGGATATTTGGAACAATATGACAGGAGTTGTGTACACCCACTGTGATATTCGGTTTAATATCAACTTCTATCCCCTGGATATTGGGAGTAATATCTATCTTTAGCCCCTGGATATTAGGAACAATATCACAGGAGGGCTGTATACACACGGCGCTATTGGGAGTAATATCATTTTCTCCACCCCTTGATATTAGGTACAATATAACAGTGGGGACGTGTACCCTCTGGGATATTGGGAGTAATATTAATCTCTTCCCCTGTGGATGTTAGGAACAATATCACAGAAGGGGTGTATACCCCCAGCGATATTGGGAGTAAGATCATCCTCTCCCAACTTGGATATTAGGAACAATATCACAGGGGAAGTGTAAAACCCCTGCGATATTGTGAGTAATATCATCCTCTCTCAAAATGGAGATTAGGAACAATATCACAGGAAAGGTGTACACCTCTTCTGATATTTGTGGTAATATCATCTCCTCCCCTCACTGATATTAGGAACGATATCACAAGGTGTGTACAGCCCCTGCGACATTGGGAGTAATATTATTCTCTCTTCCCCTGGATATTAGAAATAATATCACAGGCGGAGTGTACAGCCAACCCCCTGCGATATTGGGGGTAATACCATCCGCTTTTAGCCTGGATATTAGGAACAATATCACAGGGGGCTTGTACACTTCTTTTGATACTGGGAGTAATATCATCCTCTCCACAAGTAAATAGTAGGAAAAATATCAAAGAAGGTGTGTACACCGCTTGTGATATTGGGAGTAATATCATCCTACCTCACCTGGATATTAGAAAAAATATCGGGGGGCATTTACACCACCTGCGATATTGGGAGTAATATGATTTTCTACCCCAGTGGATATTTAGAACAATATCACAAGGGCAGTGTACACCCTCTGAGATATTGTGAGTAATATCGTTCTCACCCCGCCGCCCCCACCCCAGATATTAGGAACAATATAACAGGCAGATTATACACCTGCTGCAACATTGAAAGTAATATCATCCTTTCCCCCTGGATATTAGGAACAATATCTTATGGGGGGTTTACAGCCCATTCCATTTTGGGAGTAATATCAACTTCTTCATTGCTGGAAATAAGAAACAATATAGCAGTTCTGGTGTACACACCCTGTGATATGGGCAGTAATATCATAGACTGTCCCCCGGCGTATTAGGAACAATATCAAAAAGGGGTGTATACCCATAGCGATTTTGGGATTAATATCATACTCTCCCCCCTGGATATTAGGAACCATATCAAAGAAGGAGTGTCTACCCCTTGCGATAGTGACAGTAATATCATCCTCTCCCTCCCTGGATATTAAGAACAATACCACAGAATTGGTGTACACCCACTACAATCATGGGAGTAATGTCATCCTCTAACCCCTGGATATTAAAAACAATATCACAGAGGAGGTGTACACCCCTCGCGATATGGCCAGTAATATCATCGTCTCCTCCACTGCGTATTAGGAACAATATCAAAGGGGTGTGTACACCTCCTGCGCTATTGGGAGTAATGTCATTCTCTTTTCCCCTGAATATGAGGAATAATATCACTGATGGGGTGTACAACTCCTACGATATAGGCAGTAATATCATCCTCTCCCAACCTGGATATTAGGAACAAAATAACAGGACATGTACACCCCCTGCGATACTGGGAATAATATCATCCTCTCTCCCACTTAATATTAGAAACCATATCCCAGGAAGAGTGTAAACCCTCTGAGATATTGAGAGTAATATCATCCACTCCCTACCTAAATATTAAAAACAATGTCACGGGAGGGGTGTACACCCCTACAATATTGGGAGTAATATCATCCTCTCCCTCCCTAGATATTAGAAACAATATAAAAGGGGTCGCGTACACCCCCTGTGATATTGGGAGTAATATCATTCTAATCCCCCCTGGATATTAGGAAGAATATTATACAGGGGATGTACACCCCTTGACATATTGTGAGTCATATCATTTCTCTTCCCTTGGACATTAGGGACAACATCACGGGGGGGGGGGTGTCCCCTGTTATATTGAAATTATTATCATCCTCTCCCAAACTGAATATTAAAAACAACGTCACGGGGCTGCTGTGACTCCAGCAATATGGACAGTACTATCATTGTCTCCCTCCCTAAATATTAAGAACAGTATCACAAGAGGGGTGTACACCCCCTGCGATATGGCCAGTAATATCGTCGTCTCTACCTTTGGATACTAGGAACAACATCACAGAGGGTGTGTACACCCCTGCGATATTGGGCATAATGTTAGCCTCTCTTCCCCTGGATATAAGGAACAATATCCCTGGTCGGGGGAGGTGGAGTACATTAAGAACAATATCTGAAGGAGGTGGGTGTACACCCCCTGAGATATTGCGTGTAGTATCATCCTTTCTTTCCTAGGATATTAAGAACAATATCACAGGAGGGGTGTACAGCCCCTGCGATATTGGGAGTAATATCATCCCCTCCCCCTCTCTATATAAGGAACAATATCCCGGGGTGGGTGTACATCCCCTGCGATATTGGGCGTAATGTCATCGTCTCCCAACGTGGATATTGGCAATAATGTCCCAGGGGGGTGTACACCTTCTTCGATATTGGGAGTAGTATCGTCCTCTCCCGTCGGGATTGTAGACAAAATGTGGAAGGGGTTTTACAGCTCATGCGATATGGGCAGTAATATCATCCTCTCTCCACCTAGATATTAGGAACTATATCACAGGCGGCTGTACACTTCTTGCGGTATTGGGAGTAATATCATCCTCTCCCATCATGGATATTAAGAACAATATTACCAAAGAGGTGTACACCTCCTGCGATATTGACAGTAATATTTGGCTCTCCCCTTTGGGTTATTAGGAACAATGTCGCAGGAGGTGTGCACAAGCCCTGCGATATTGGGAGTCATATCATCCTCTCCCCCTGAATATAAGAAACAATATCACAGTGGGTGCGTACAGCCGCTGCGACATTGCCACCAGTATCATCCTCTCCCTCCCAGGATATAAGGAACAATGTCACAAGGGGGCGCACACCCCCTGCGATATTGGGGGTAATTTCTTCCTCTGCCCCGCTGGCTATTAGGAACAATGTCACAGAAGGGGTGTCCACTCCCTGCTATATTGGGAGTGAGATCTTCCTCTCCGTCCCTGAATATTAGGAACAATATCCCTAGGGAGTGTACACCTCCTGCAATAGTGAGACTAAGATCATCCTCTCGCCCCCTGGATATTAGGATCAATATCATAGGGGTGGTGTACACCCCCTGCGAAATTGGAAGAAATATCATCCTCTCCACCTTTGGACGTTAGGGACAGTATCACGGGGGAGGTCTACGCCCCCTGCGATATTGGGAGTCATATCATCCGCTCCCACCCAGGACATTAGGAACAAGATGACTGAACGGAGGTACACCCACAGCGATATTTTCAATAATGTCATCCTCTACGCCCTGGCAATTAGGAGAAACATCATAGAGGGGTGTACACTTTCAGCGACGTCGGGAGTAATATCCTCTCCCCCACAGATATCGGGAACAGTTATATTAATTATTAATATTAATAAATATATTAATAATTAATAGTAATCATCGATATTAATAATTGCAATAGAGATAGTAAAAGTTAATACGGATTAAAAATATTAACAATTACTATTAATAATAACAATATCACTATTAATAATAAAATAATGATATTATTAATCAGTGTTACATAAATCAGTCATAAGTGATGTTGGTAATAAAACAATAATTAATATTAAGATTAATAACTAATATTATTGACATTAATACAGATAATTTTAATCGTGCATAATCGTACATTTAAAATAATCATTAATGATTAATAACATTATACTATTAATTAATATTACCATTGATAATTATTAAGACTGATGTTTAACAATTAATAATATTAAGATTGATGCTTAATAATTAATCGTATTATTTCTCCTAATACCACAGGGGGTGTACACCTACCCGTGATATTGTTCCTAATATCCAGGGATGGAGAGCATGATATTAGTTTTAATATCTCAGTAGGTGTACACTCACCCTGTGACACTGATCCTAATATCCAGGGAGTAGAGTATGACATGACTCCCAACATAGCAATGAATGTACAGCCACCCGGTGATATTGCTCCTGATATTCACGGAAGAAGCGTAGGATATTACTTCCAAAATCGCAGGGAGTGTACACCTCTTCTGTGATATTGTTCCTGGTATCCCGAGGGGGAGAGGATGATAATAATTCCAGTAACGCAGGCTGTGATCACCCACCCTGTGATATTGTTATTAACATCCTGAAAGGGAGAGGATGATATTACTCCCCGTAATAGATAGATATTACTCCCCATAACAGAGCAGGAGGTGTACACCCACCCTGTGATATTGTTCCTAATATTCAGAGGCCGAGAGGTCGATATTACTCCCAATATGGCAGGAAGTGTACACCCCCGTGTGAGATGGTCCTTAATAATATTCCAAGGCGGAGGGGGAGATATTACTCCCAATATCGCAGAAAGTGTACCTCCCCAGGGATATTGTTCTCATGATCCTGGAGGGAAGAGGATGATGTCACTTTAAATATCACAGAAGGTGTGCACGCCCCCACTGATATCGGTTCTAATTTCCACGTGGGAGAGGAGGATGTGACGCCCAATCACACCTGCAGTAGAAACACAGCTATGATACTGTTCTTAATATTCAGGGAGGAAGACGATGATATTACTCCCAAAACAGACGGCTGTACACCCTCTGCACACCGAGGGTGTACCCCCATCTGTGAAATAGTTTATAATTTCCAGAGGTGGAGATGATATCACTCCGAATACCGTAAACAGGCTGTGAGTCCACCTTGGATCCTAAAAACCAGGGAGGGAAGAGGGGCTGGCAAGCACTCCCTGCATCGCGGGAGGTGTCTCACCCCCTTGCGATGGGGGTCCTAAGAGCCAGGGGGGGAAGAGGGGCTGGCTCTTACACCCCGCATCAAGGGGGGTCCCGGCTATGGGGGTCCTAAGAGCTAGTGGGGGAAGAGGGCCTGGCTCTTATTCCCCGACTCGCGAGGGATGCCTCCCCCCTCTGCGATGGGGGTCCCAAGAGCCACGGGGGAAGAGGGGCTGCCTCTCAGTCCCCGCCTCGCGGGGGGTGCCTCCTCCCTCTGCGATGGGGGTCCTAAGAGCCAGGGGGGGAAAGGAGCTGGCTCTCAGTCCCTGTCTCGCGGGGGGTGCCTCCCCCCGCCGGGATGGGGGTCCCAAGAGCCAGGGAGGGAAGAGGGGCTGGGTCTCAGTCACCGCCTCATGGGGGGTGCCTCTCCCCGCTGCGATGGGGTTCCTAATAGCCAGGGGGGGAAGAGGGGCTGGCTGTCAGTCACCACAGCATGGGGGGCCTTTCTGTTCTGGTTTTGCCCAAGAGTAAGCTTATTTGCATCTGGTTCTAGCAGGGCAGTTGCTGCCAAGGCCCTCAAACATGGGGGCCATCCTTTCGAATCTCTGTCTAGCTGTTTAGAGAGGTAGGTCACCGGCCTCAGCCAAGGCCCCACAGTTTGGGTTTAAAGTCCAGCTGCCATCTTTTCTCTGACGCATACAATGGAAAAGGCTTTGTGAGATCGGGTAGCCCCTGGGCTGGGGCTTTCAGAAGTTTTTCCTTTAAGTCATGAAAGACTTGCTGTTGTTGGAATCCCCATTCCAAATGTTCCTGGTCCCCGCCCCCTTTGTGATGTCATAGAAAGGCGTGGCTAATACTGCAAAGTTTGGGCTCCGCAGTCTACAAAACCCCACAGCTCCTAGGAATTCTCTCACCAGCCTTCTGCCCTTAGGCTCCGGAAGATTGCAAATGACCTGCTTTCTTTGGGATCCCGGGCTGCTTTCGGACACCTGTCGAATAGTAAATCCCAAGTAAGGTACCTGCGGTCGTCGGCAGATCTGAGTTTTCTTCTTGGACACCTAATACCCACAGCCCTCCAGGTCGGTCCTAAGGATCTTAGAATCCTCGATGGGGGTCATAAGCCGGGGAGGAAGAGGGACTGGCTCTCAGTCTCCGCCTCGCGGGGTGTGCCTCCCCCGTGTGATGGGGATGCTCAGAGTTGGGCGGGGAAGAAGGGCTGGCTCTCAGTCCCCGCCTCGCGGGGGGTGCCTCCCCCCCTGCGATGGGGGTCCTAAGAGAAATGGAGGGAAGAGGGGCTGGCTCTCAGTCCCCGCCACGAGGGGGGTGCCTCCCCCCCTGCGATGGGGGTCCCAAGAGCTGGGGGGGAAGAAGGGCTGACTCTCAGTCCCTGCCTCACGAGGGGTGCCTTGCTACCCTGCGATGGGGGTCCTAAGAGCCAGGCAGGGAAGAGGGGTTGGCTCCCAGTCCCCGCTGCGCGGGGGGTGCCTCCCCCCACAGCGATGGGGGTCCTAAGAGCCATGGGGGGAAGAGGGGTTGGCTCTCAGTCCCCGCCGCGCGGGGGGTGCCTCCCTCCCTCGCGATACGGATCCTAAGAGCCAGGGGGGGAACAGGGGCTGGCTCAGTCCCCGCCTCGCGGGGGGTGGCTCGCTCCCCTGAGATGGGCATCCTAAGAGCCAGGGGAGGAAGAGGGGGAGAGGATGATAATAATTTCAGCATCGCAGGCTGTGTTCACCCAGCCTGTTAAATTGTTATTAGTATCCTGAAAGGGAGAGGATGATATTACTCCCCATAACAGACAGATATGACTCCCCATCGTAGAGCACGAGGTGTACACCCGCCCTGTGATTTTATTCCTCATATTCAGAGACCGTGAGGTTGATGTCACTCCCAATATCGGAGGAAGTATGCACCCCCGTGTGAGATGGTCCTTAATAATATTCCACGGCGGAGGGGGTGATATGACTACATACATGGCAGAAAGTGGAAACCCCCCAGGGATATTATTCCCACGATCCTGGAGGGAAGAAGATGATGTTACTTTCAATATGACAGAAGGTGGATGAAGTGGTGGACTGCCCCTCCACACCTGTGAGTATTTCTAGTTGGGTGGGACCAGAGACTGAGGAAAGAAATAAGACACAGAGACAAAGTGTAAAGATACAACAGTGGGTCCAAGGGACTGGCGCTCAGCACACCAAGGACCTGCACCGGCACCAGCCTCTGAGTTCCCTCAGTTTTTATTGATTATGATTTTCATTATTTTAGCAGAAAGGAATGTAGTAGGAGAGCAGGGTGATGATAAGGAGAGAGTCAGCAGAAGACATGTGAGCAAAAGAATCTATGTCATAATTAGGTTCAAGGGAAGGTACTATGACTGGACGTGCACGTAAGCCAGATTTGTTTCTCTCCACCCAAACATCTCAGTGGAGTAAAGAAGAACAAGGCAGTGTTACTGCAAACATGTCTCGCCTCCCGCCACAGGGCAGCTTTTCTCCTATCTCAGAGTTGAACGAATGTACAATTGGGTTTGACACCGAGACATTCAGTTCCCAGGGGCAAGCAGGAGATAGTGGCCTTCCTCCATCTCAGCTGCAAGAGGCTTTCCTCTTTTACTAATCCACCTCAGCACAGACCCATTACGGGTGTCGGGCTGGGGGACAGTCAGGTCTTTCTCATCCCATGAGGCTATATTTCAGACTATCACATGGGGAGAAAGCTTGGACAATACCCTGCTTTCAAGGGCAGAGGTCCCTGCGGCTTTCCACAGTGCATTGTGTCCCCGGTTTATTGAGACTAGAGAATGGCGATGACTTTTACCAAGTATACTGCTGGTAACCATTTTGTTAACAAGGCACGTCCTGCACAGCCCTACATCCCTTAAACTTTGATTTTATACAACACATGTTTTTGTGAGCTCCAGGTTGGGTCTAAGTGGCTGGGGCCAAGCGGCTAGGGCAAAGCTACAAATTAAGAACATCTCAGCAAAGCAATTGTTTAAAGGACAGGTCTTTTTCAAAATGGAGTCTCTTATGTCTTTCCTTTCAACATGGACACAGTGACAGTCTGATCTCTCTTTCTTTTCCCTACAGGTGGACACGCCCCCACTGATATTCCTTCTAATTGCAACGTGGGAGAGGAGGATATGACAGGCGATATCGCAGGGAGTAGAAACACCCCTGTGATACTGTTCTTCATATTCAGGGATGAAGAGGATGATATTACTCCCAATACAGACGGGTGTACACCCTCTGTACACCGAGGGTGTACACCCATCTGTGAAAGAGTTCGTAATCTCCAGAGGGGGAGATGATATTACTCACAATATGGGAAAGAGGCTGTGAGTCCACGGAGGATCCTCAGAGCCAGCGGGGGAAGAGGGGCTGGCTCTCAGTCCCCACCTCAGGTGGGTGACTACCCCCACTGCGATGGGGGTCCTAAGAGCCAGTGGGGGAAGAGGGGCTGGCTCTGAGACCCCGCCTCGCGGGGGGTGCCTCCCCTTCCTGCGATGGGGGTCCTAAGAGCCAGCGGGGGAAGAGGAGCTGGCTCTCAGTCTCCGCCTCGCGAGGTGCCTCCCCACCTTGTCATCGGGGTCCTAAGAGCCAGGGGGGAAGAGGGGCTGGCTCTCTTTGTGGATGATTCTTTTTCCATTCTCATGCACTTTTCTTTTTTCTTTCTTTTTTTTTTTTTGAGACTGAGTCTTGCTCTGTTGCCCATGCTTTGCTGGATCTCGGGTGACTGCAACCACTGCCTCCCAGGTTCAAGAGATTCTCCTGCCTCAGCCTCCTGAGTAGCTGGGACTAGAGGCGTGTGTCAGCACACCCAGCTAATTTTTGTATTTTTAGTAGAGATGGGGTTTCACCATGTTTGCCAGGATGGTCTCTATCTCCTGACCTTGTGATCCACCCACCTCAGCCTCCCAAAGTGCTGGGATTGCAGGTGCGAGCCACCGGGTCCAGCCTCTCAGGCGATTTTCATACCTGCATACTCTGATCACTACTCTGTTAAACAGTCAAGGAGGGTAAGTATTATCTTCAGATTTCCAGAGCTCTTTCTCTGTACAGCCCTCTCCTCCTTAATATTCTGCCCTATGAATTCTAGCCACATTGGCCTTCCCAGACTCACAGTTCTGTCCTCTCAACTCAGGAAGATCTCTGAGCTCCATCTGCATTCTTTCTTCCTGTGCTGTGTCCTGGAAAGTTTTCTAAGGTGTTTGGGAGGTCAATTGTGGGGCTAGCCTCATTTGTTTCTCATTTGTTGATGATCACTGCCTTTTGATGCTTGATTCCAGTGATTGATTCCCTTTGTTGCTTGAGGGCCATAGTTTCATATATTTTGTCCAGTATTTTTGTTGTTTTAGGTCAGAAAGTAATTTTGGTCTCTGTTACTCCATCTTGGCCAGAAGTGTAAGACCTAACCATTTACACACCAAAATACTGCACACATAATTTTAGTTTAAGCCACTTTTTAAAAAATCTCCTTCATTTTCCATTTAGCATTCTATTTAGGGTATTACATTGGTTTTTTTGAAATTCTGTTATTGGCAGTTTCTATTGCCTATCAATCCCATTTAAAGATAGTGCATAGGGTATTCTAAAATAGCTGTTAAGCAAAGAGAAAATTGGGCCTGATAGGGTGAGAATCACAGCTCTAATACCTAGGGTGACCTTATAATGTATTGTCCGAAGGAGATATTTTTGACAGTGAAAGAGGGTGTTGTTAGTAATTATATCAGGACCATGGCCTAAACCAGGACTATCCCAGGCAGCCTGGGACATATTTGTACCCCATCTCTATTTAATGCCTTTATACAATTCTTTACTTAATTCTACCAGCCTTTATTGAGCCTGCTTTCTTTGTCTAGCTGAGTGCCACGTGCTGACATCACTAAGATCAATACAGCAAACTCTGAAAGATGGACAGAGAGACAGGAGATGGTCCTTTATAATGCAGTGTGATCTGTGCTGCAATAGAGGTGAGCACAAGGGCCTTACGAAGGCTCAGTGAAGAGCATGCTTGACTGCAGGGGAGGGCACTTAGGTTACAAAAGATGAGTCGAAGTATGTTCATAGGGAGCATGGGAGGAGAGGTGGTGGGAAAGGTATTCCAGACAGTGTGTGTCAAGGCCAAGAGCCAGGGGAACACAGGTGGGGCTTTTTTTTTTTCTTCTAAGATGGAAGAGTGTTCTGATCGGCTGGAAAACAACGCACATGGGAAGCTGTACAGAAATGAGTGGGGAAAGGTAATACTTAACAGCAACAGCAGTTAATGTTTAGTGCCCACTTACGACAGGCTGGACACAGTTCCGGGTACTCTGAACATATTCGCTCATTTAATCTTTACAACAACCCTATGAGGTAGGTACTATTATTATCCCCATTTTCAGGTGAGGAATCTGAGGCACAGAGAGAGTAAGTATGTTGCCCAGGGCCACGCACCAAGTATGTGGTAGGTCCTGGAGTTGAATGCAGAGCCCCTCCACTCTAAACTCCTGAAAGCCAGATGCTACAAGGCATTGTTATTCTAAGTGGAGAAATGCTAAGGACATCATCCTGCAGGTGACCAGGAAACCCTGAAGCATTCGAAGCAGGGGAATGGCTTAAAACAAGGTGGTATAAGAAAGTGCTCCCAGAGCAGCATGAAATTCTAGTGTAGTGGAGGTCTCCGCTAGCCACAAGAGGTGGTAAGAGGCTGAGCTGAAGCAGCTGCAGCAGGGATGCAGAGGATACATTCCCCAAACCCTTATGGGCAGAGTCCTTTGGCTTCAGTGACCACGGCCAAGGGTGCAGAGGAGAAGTCCAAGAAGATGCCAGGTGTCTGGCTTATGCCCCTGTGTGAACGTGAAGCCTCTCATTGACATGCAGGTTACAGGAGGAAAAGCAGGTTTATTTGGGAAGGAGGCTTCTAGACCATGACTTCCATTTTAGCCATGTAGTTTTTGAAGTGCTTGTACAAGTTCTAGGTGGAAATGTCCAGGAGGCAGTGGGGAACTCAAAGTAGATCTCAGGAGAGAGGCTTAGGCCAGAGGGCTTGGGGAATCATCAGCATGGGGGTGGGAGGAGAGCTGGTATTTGGATGAGATTGCAGTGGAGCATGAACAGAGTGGGAAAAGGTGGTGATGAACCCAGGGACTCCAGTATGCGGTAGCTGGCTGTGAGATTAGGAAGCAATGAAGGAGGCCGAGAAGGATGTGGGGGAGAAGCATCAATAAGGAATAAATGAGTGGCAAGTGCTCCAGAGAGGCCAAATAAAGACTGGATTTGGCTCTCGCAGGTCATACACGAAAGAATCTTGGAACCAAAAGGAAAACGGTGGTGGTTTAAAGGGTATATTCAGTTTCTAGGTCTGCTGTCACAAAATACCAGAAACTGGGTGTCTTGTTAAAACAACAGAAATTTTTTCTCTCACAGTTTTGGAAGCTAGAAGTTCAAAACGAGGTGTTGGCAGCACCATGCTCTCTCTGAAGATGCTAGGAAGAATCTGCTCCATGCCTTTCCATTCGCTTCTGGGGTTTCCTGCAAGCTCTGACATTCCTTGGCTTGTAGATGCATCACCCCAGTTTCCGCCCCCATCATCACATGGCCTCCTCTCTGCGTGTGCCTCTGCATTCCCTCTATTCTTCTTCTAAGGACACCGACACCAGTCATAGTGGATTAAGGGTCCACTCCTAACTAATTACATCTGCAACAACCCTATTTCCAAATAAAGTCACTTTCTAAGATTCCTAGGGAGAACATGAATTTTTGGGGGTGTGTGGATACTGTTCAACCTGGGACATGGAGTAAATAAATGGCAAGGAAGATTACAGATGACTTTAAGCTAAAGAGGGAGATGGGGTTAAATGTAGGACTTTTTTTTTTTCCAGGACGGGAGAGGTTTAAACATGTCACTACATTGAATAAACGAAATAACCATGGACATGGAGTGGCTAAAGATTCTGAACTAAGTGCAAGTAATTGATAGCGCAACCTCCCAAGGGGCTGGGGCCTGGAGCGCAGATGGATGGATCCACTGTGGGCAGAACTGGGGCGTGGGAGGGGTGTGCCGATGCAGATGTGTTTGAGTGTGGGGGGCCAGAAGCTGATTGGGGCGAAGCGTGACAGTGCGGCTCCAAGCACTCTGGAGGTGTTCACCAAGCAAATCAAGAGCAGATGGTAGAACAAGCAGCTGAAATAACAGCTTGTGAAATCAACCCTACTTTGTGGGGAGAGGATTAGTTAAGGATTCTAGCCATGAGAACCAAGAAGAGGAGGATAATCTGTTCATGCCTATTATGGGGCTTTGGGGGAGCAGTTTCAGCCTCAACCTGGAGAATGTTTTAGAAGGCCAGAGAAAGGAACCCTGCAAATCATGTGAGCTGGCCCCTCACTTTGAGATGAAGTGTCCATACAGCAGTAACACCACCCTCTGTAGTGGTTCTAGAGTGTGGCAATATGGAGGGGTCATTATGGAAAAGGGCTGAAGCATAAGAATGTAGGCCCAATACTGAGATAGAAAGAGGATTCTCTGAGACGACTTAGGCAGGGTGATGGTGGTGGAGGTGGGTGTAAGAAGCCCTCTGCTGCCTCACTCCGAGCATGGAATTCAATTGGTCAAGAGCAGAGCCAATCACCATTTAGGCCCCCTTGTTAGCCTTAATTTATTCCTCAGGTATGGAGAATACTCCTCAAGATGCATTCAGAGTGTAAGCTACCTCTTCCTCAGCAGAGGACTGCCCTGCAGGTTTGCAGTTCTGTCATTTGGAAACTCCCTGATGTGTCCCTTGGCTCTTCCCATTCTTTTGCTTCAACACATTTTAAGACCAGGCACCTTAGCTGCAGAAACAGCATGAAAAACAAGTAGGTTTCAGGAAAAATTACCCCAAGTGGAGTCTCTATTGTGCTCTGTTTATCAGATGTAAAGCTTAAAACAGTGTAAGAGTTTTTACAGAGTGTATTCATATCACACCAGTTTGGGGTCCATAGACAGGGGCTTTTTCTAGATCAAACCGTTCAATTGTCCTGTTGATCCTGGCCTAAAATCTGAGTGGATAAAAAATATTTTAGGAGAGATGAGATTCTAACCCTCAATGGCAAAAAGCAGGGCTGAGCCCTAAGCCCACGTTTTTACACATATTTTACAATTGAATGTGTTGCACTACCGCTAGAACACTAGTTCTCAACCAGGGGCGATTTTGCTTTCCAGGGGACATTGGCAATGTCTGGAGACATTTTTTTTTTCCATTTTCAAAAATTGTGGCAAAGCACATAACATAAAATTAGCCATTTGAACCATTTTCATGTGTATAGTTCAGTGGCACTAAGCACCTTCACACTGATGTGCAACCATCACCACCATCCATCCACAGAACTCTTTTTATTTTGCAAAACTGTAACTCTGTACCCATTAAACACTAACTCGCCATTTCCCTCTTCTCCCAGCCCCTGACAACCATCATTTGACTTTCTGTCTCCATGATTTTGACTACTCTAGGTACCTCAAATAAGTGGTATCATACTGTTGAGGGATTTTTGATGGTCACAACTTGGGATGGGGTGCTGCTGGCGTCTAGTGGGTAAAGGCTAGGGAGGCCACTTAACATTCTGCAATGCACAGGATGGTCCCTGCAAGAAAGCCATAACTAACCCCAAACGTCTATCCTACCAAAATTGAGAAACTCTGAGCTAGAAAAATCCCATGAGTAATCTTACACCATGGAGTATCAGTCAATAGAGACTAGTTATGTTGCAATAAGAAACCACCTCCAAATGTCTGTGGTTTAAAACAACTTATATTTTTGCTCTAACATGGAGCATCCTTAATCAGCAATCCAGGCTGGTGGGAGTCCCATCCTGACCTGGGCTTCTACGATGACTGAAGCAGAAAAAGGATCAGTGATAAATTGTGCACTGGCTTTTAAAGCTCCCATTGGAAGTGTCCAGGTCATTTTCGGTCACACTTTCTTGGCCAGATCAAATCACAGGTCCACATCTCACTTCAAAGGGAGGAAGGAAGTGCATTTTTACTCTGAGGAAATACAACCACCACACCTAGCAATTAAAAATAAACCTCATAGTGTTATCACCTGCTTGAAGTGCTGCTATTAGAGCAAGCCTACCAGTAGGAGTGGTGCAGGCTGCAGGTTTTTTGTTTTGTTTTGTTTTGTTTTGTTTTTGGAGACTGCACTCCAGCCTTAGTCTGTCATGCAGGCTGGAGTACAGTGGTGTCATCACAGCTTACTGCAGCCTTGACCTCCCCACACAAGCGATCCTCCCACTTCAGCCTCCTGAATAGTTGAGACTACAGGCCCGTGCCACCACGCCCGATTAATTTTTTGTATTTTTTTGTAGAGATGGGGTTTCACTATGTTGCCTAGACTGGTCTTGAACTCCTGGATGCAAGTGATCCACTTGCCTCGGCCTCCCAAAGTGCTGGGATTACAGGCGTGAGCTGCCATGCCTGGCCTAGAAGCTCATTCTTATTGGCCAGAAGCTAGAGAGTGATCTAAAGGCTCCAAGCCAGGCCAGACTGGTTTCAAGCCTTAGGGCTAGTGTATTAATGAATGAGGTTCGAGCTTCTATGGCATGGGAACTGAGGGGCACCACAACACTCAGCTTACTCAAGGGACCAATTCTAGCAGCCTTCGAAGGAGTCTGAAAAAGGTAGTCTTGAATTAGTTTCCGGGTGAAAAATATTTGTCCCAATTGAAGCAAGTACTACTAGTGACTGCCTCTGCTATGGAAGCAGGGGTTACCTGCTTACCTGTGAGCAATAGGATTTCTTGGGGTTGATTTTGCAGGAACATGTACCTCCATGTGGCCAAACAAGCAGGCTTGCTTAGATTTGCACCACAGGATATTAAAGTGGAAAGGAATCTTAAACATCTAATTGAGGGATGGCAAATTGGGTTCATTGTAAGGGTCACCTCTGACCCTTTGGTTGTGGCTGCTAGGAGCACTGGGTGGGAAGAATTCCGTAGTTTTTTCCAGAGAGAGACAGCCACGCTTCATTAGAGAGTCTAGTGGGCATGGAAGGGAGGGGGTGAGTTGTTGTGCCTGTAACAGGATTTTGCCATCCCTAGTTCTAATCTAACACTTTGAGAGCTGAGGCTCAGCTCCACGAGTGATTTATAGAGGTCCTTCCTTTATTGCTTTTATGTCACCACATCTAGAATTAGGTCTTCTGCTTCCAAGAAAGTCAGCTGCCTCATTACCATGTAGCATAGTTAGATTCCCCATTTCACCTAGAAAATAAATATTTATTGAGGGCTGGCCAAGTGCGGTGGCTCACGCCTGTAATCCCCGCATTTTGGGAGGCCAAGGTGGATAGATCATTTGAGGTCAGGAGTTCGAGACCAGCCTGGCCAACATGGTGAAACCCTGTTTCTACTAAAAATACAAAAATTAGCCAGAAATCCCTTGAACCCAGGAGACGGAGGTTGCAGTGAGCCAAGATCACACCACTGCACTTCAGCCTGGGCGGAAGAGAGAGATTCCATCTCAAAAAATAAAATAAATAAATAAATAAATAAATTCACAAAAATATTTATTGAGGGCCCACTTGGTTTTTAGCACTGAAATAGGAGCCGAACATAGAGCAGTGAATGAATAGGCCAAGTCCCTGCTCTTCTTGGCCTTACATTTTGGGGGAGGAGACAGATTAGTAATTATTAGGAGAATTATTAGTAATTATTAGGAGAAAGCAGGAAATTTCTGCTTTCATGGGTGGGATACCAGAAGGTAAATCATTATGCAAGGATATTTTGGGACAAGTTTCTATAGCATAGATGTATTTTAGGATGATTGGGGCTGTGTGTTGTGAGCACGGGATCTCTGAGGCAGTCAAAGGGCACCAGGAACCTCATCTCTTAAGACGTGCAAGCACCGTAGGCTGCCGTTTGTGTCCCTCACTCTGGCCAAGCTCCCTTCTTCATCATGGCCTTTGCACTTGCTGTTCTCTGTCTGGGGAAGAATGCTCTTTCCCTAGAGATCCAAATGGCTCACTCCTTCAGTGTCTTCAAATCTCTGTCAAATATCACCTAAACAGAGAGGCTTTCCCTGGCCTCTAGAGGACAAAGTAGCACATTTTCTCACCCACTTACCCTGCTCATCCTTCTTTATAGCACCCCTCACCACCTGCTGTATTATTTGTTTATCGTTCAGCTTTCTCTCTAAAATGGAAGATCTATGAGAACAAGAACCTGTCTGCTCATTGAGGTGTTCCTCTAGAAAAATGTCTGGCCCATGGCAGGTGCTTAATCAACAATTTCTGAAGGAAAAGTGGAGGAAAAAAAGATAGGAGAAAGCAAACTCATGAAGAAGAGTGCTTGGGTGGGGTGGGAGGAGAAGAGGGCAATGGATCCAGGCCCTACAGGGATTCACTGTTCAAGCAGAAAGTCCAGGGAAAGCCACATGGCCTCCTTCAATTGGATGAGCTGGAGCTGCTGACATCCCCTGCAACCTGGGAGCCAGTGCATGCAATGCTCCAGCTGGGTCTAAGGACAGAAGGAGGCTAATGAACAGCCACCTTCGGAGCAACAGTGTCACTTCAGTCCTCCCTGTTTACTTCCAAGCTGCTGGGATTCTTATACACATTTCCTCTTCTCACTTGCCTCTTCACATCCCTAGCTGCTGCAGGAATTTATGGCTTAATTAAAGTGGGAAGCAGGATTTATACATGTTTATATAAAGTTATATTTTCCTCCACCTCTTTGTTGGAAGAAAGCTCAAATGTTAAAATTCTTAGGAGCCCAGGAGTTCGAGACTAGCCTGGGAAACATTGCAACCCCATCTCTACAAAGAATAAAAAAATTAGCTGGGAGTGGTGGTCCCAGCTACTTGGGAGGCTGAGGCAGGAGAATCATTTGAGCCCAGGAGGTTGAGGCTGCAGTGAGCCATGTTAGTGCCATTGCACTCCAGCCTGGGTGACAGAGTGAGATCTTGTTTAAAAATAAAGAAAGAAAGAAACACCTAGAAAGGACACTAGAGATAAATCTAGTTCATGCTCCTTGTTTTCTATGGGAGGACACTGAGGTCCAGGGTCACACAACTCACAAATGGCCAGCCTACGGAAACCCTGTAAGAGGCAGAGTGTGAGGAAAAGGCGGGCACTTGTGATAACCCCACTGGTGGGCAGGAGCTAAGCCTCCATAGATGGGGAAGGGAATTAACCCCAGAACACAGGCTCCAGTCTGGGGCCTTGAGATGCTCAGGGGGACACCAGTTAGAACTAAGGCAGGAGGCCAAGGCAGAAGCTGTGCTCCTCTGCCTGGATGTATGAGGGCAGCAGAGGAAGAAGAGTTGGCAAAGCAGCCCAGAAACACATGAAGAGGAGGAGTGAATGTAAGTAGAGCATGCCAGAGATGGCAGATCAAGGCAGGGAGTTAAATTGAAGGAGGAGGCGGCCGCGGCCAAGGGTGCACAGTGATTCAAAGTTACAGTTGGTTATGGGCTGAGGAAACAGCTTTCTGTTTCACTGCTGTGAGAGGCAACCAGGTTGCAAGGAAAGGAGGGGAAGAGAGAGGCGTTAACATGGAGGAGTGAATGTAGACAGAACCTTCCAGATGTTGGCTGAAGATAGAAAGGAGAGGGAGGAGGGGTTCTGGAGGGAGAAAGAAGTTAAAGAGTATTTTTTTATATGGGGAGATATGGGAGTTTTGGTTTTTATTTTTGGCTTGTGAGAATGAGCTAATCTTGTATAAAGGGATTAAAGATTTTTTAAAAAATGTATCTCTGAGCCTTAGGTCTTTCAACTTTAAAACGAAGATAAAAAATCTATGTCTTTGGCTTATGAGGATTAAAATGTGAAAACACGTTACTCCAGTGCCTGGCACATTATAAACACATAATACATGGTAGCTATTTTAAATATTTTATTATAAACTTATGTAGTGCTCATCTGGAGGCCTAGGAAAGTGTTATTGAAAGTATTTTAAATCTTATTATCTTATATTTATCATTTATAGGGTATAGTAGATTAAGAAATACTTCACGTATTTTGAAAGATTGGGCTGGAAACATACCCGAAGAAGCATTCTTTTTATCTCTCATGTACATGTGGACATTATACATTTTAATTAAGTGTTATTATATGAGCCAAATTCCCTCCTCATGGGTGTTAGTAGGCGTTGACCTCGAAGGAGGGAGGATTTGGTTGTGGATTTATGACTCACATCTGTGAAAGGAGTAAGGGCAAATAAGAACAGGAAACTCTCTGATAAGCAATTTTACTATGTTTTCATTTTTATCTGAAACTCTGTAATCCAAGACTGGGGTAACTTTTCATATTTTTTAAAAATACTTTTTTATAGGCTGGAGTGATCTTGTGTAAGCAAGGATAAATCATAGACGTTAGAGAGACGTTTGTCTCTGTGCTGTTTGGTGCAAATTCCATGAAAAAGAGCCAAGGCAGGGGGTGGGGGTGGTTGTCAGGAAACCAAGGGATGAGACGTTTTTCTTTTTCAAAGATGACACCTGTGATGCCAACTAGTGAGCATGGGCGAACAGAGCGGAAAGGAATTCGTTACAGTCCTAAAGAGGGATAAATGCATCTGGTGTCAGATTAACTCCAGCCAACAGCCTCACTCAGTCCTAAATACTGACTCAAAAGCATGTTGATTTCAGTGTGAGAAACAGATGTGTAAAGGTGACTTCTCATGAGGTAAAATATAAAGCAACATGCCTAGGTCTTAAAATCATGATGTTGAGTGCAACTATAAGAAAAAAATGGGCTTACTGATATAATGTTATTATGTAATTTAAAGCCATATTTGCATATCAAACAACCTTGCCTATTTCTACAGAGATAGTTGTTTTTTCTTTTTTTTTTTTCTTGTGACAGGGTCTCACTCTGTTGCCCAGCCTGGAGTGTAGTGGCACCATCTCAGCTTACTGCAGTCTTGACCTCCCAGGCCCAAGTGATCCTCCCGCCTCAGCCTCCCGAGTAGCTAGGATTACAGGCACAGGCCACCATACCTGGCTAAATTTTTTTGTTTTTTATTTTTAGTAAAGATGAAATCTTACTATGTTGCCCAGGCTGATCTCAAACTCCTGGGCTCAAGTGATAGACCCACCTCCATCTCCCAAAGTGCTGAGATTACAGCCACCGCGCCCCCGGCCAAGATAGAAAGTTTAAGGGCACATATCAAACATACTAGAGAGGTTGCTGATGGGATAGGGAGGATGAGTGTAAGCATCACAGACGAGGGAAAAAGCAAAATGAGACAGCGGCTTTGCCCAGATGGACAATGAAAATGTGCTATGAGTTAAAGAGCATGATTTTTAAAAGGAGAGAAATCTTTTAGTCATCGGTCTTCTCTTTGTTCTGGCTTAATGAATCTGCTGCAAAGGCAAATAGTTTTCAGGCACACTTGCTGTCCTAGTGGTAACATTGGCTTCAAGGACTCCTCGAGCGGTTTGGGATGGCTTCCTGAGGGTGACAAAGAGGAGCTGTGTTTTCAGCCAAATATCAGAACCAGGGCCACTGCCTGCCGCCAAACCCCAGCGGGCACCCCTACTTTGTGTTTATCTGTGGTGGCTATGCTTGCCCACCTGGGTGGGAACCCCGAGAATGACTCCAGACTTTTCCAGGGACTGCATGTCAGGGTATTTTTATAATTTATGTGTAGACTTTGTTCGGGTGGAAAAGTTATTTTATGAAGACGAAACAAGCAACTGGGGTACCTACCTTATGGCATTTTTTACATTGAGACTGTTAAAAATACCCCTCCCCTAACCAAAACCCTGACAAATAGAGCCAGGGAAGGCCATGCAAAAAAGGATTCTTGGGCTTGTATGCCTGATAACAAAAACTTATCACAGAAGACTGCAAAAAACACAATCTTGCACAAAGCCCATTGCAACTTTGCACACAACAATGCTTCTGAAGGATATTTGCCCAACAACTGCCTGTGCAACCTGGGCCTGGCATCACCTTTGTTATTGATCTTTGTAGCCAAGGATAATCATTTCCAAATGATCATATAATCTTCCTCATTTTTTCTTTTGTCTTCCTTTACCTCCGTGAATATGCATATAGTTTACTCTGGCTTGCCTATTTCTATTGCAAGGCTCTGTTTCCAAACGAATATCTTTTTCTTGTGGAGAGCCTCTCTCTGTTTGTTATTTAGGTTGATAAGAGAAATGTGAACATTTGAGAGCTCAGGTAAAAGGCCTTAGTCTACAGTAAAACTTTTTTGCACCCTTAGATGCTTACTTCCACTACAACTTGCAGGTGGGCCTTGAAAAGTTCTTGGAATAAGTTTGAGCTTTGATCTTGTCCGGTTCATTTAACATAGATTCTCAAAATGTGGTCCCTGGACCCACAGCATCAGCATCGCCTGGAGATTGTTAGAAATGCAAATCATCGGGCCTCATTCCAGACCCTCAGCTGGAAACTCTAGGGGCATGGCCAGACCCTCTGTAGCTGAACAAGCCATCCAGGTGGTTTTGATGCAGCTAAAGTTCTGGAACAACTAAAGTAGCCCCATTTGGAAAACTTGGCTGTACAGGCCTCCCTAGCTGGTAAGCTGCTAGCATTTTTTGTTTGTTTGTTTGTTTGTTTTGATACAGGGTCTTGCTCTGTTGACCAGACCGTGACCTCCTGGGTTCAAGCGAGGACTCAGCCTCCTGAGTAGCCGGGACTACAGGTATGTGCCACCACCATGCCCAACTACTTTTTGTATTTTTTTTTTGTAGGGATGGGGTTTTAGCCCAGGCTAGTCTCAAACTCCTGGACTCAAGCAATCTGCCCACTTTGGCCCACGAAGTGCTGGGATTATAGGCATGAGCCACTGTGCCCGGCCCTGCCAGCTTTGTATAAGCTGAGGAGTTTTTAAAAATACCTAGACTCAGGGCAAACCTCAGACACTTAAATCAGATTCTCTGGGAGGTGAAGCCCAGGCACTGGTATTTTTAAAGTCTCTACAGATGGTTCTAATGTGCTGCTAAGTTAGAGAACCGCTGATCTAGGCCAGGCCTTTTCAAACTTAATGTGCACGTGAATTACCTGGACCTTGTTAAAATGCAGATTCAGTCTGCATAGGCCTGGGGTGGAGCCTGAGCTTCTGCATTTTTAACAAGTCTCTAGAGGGTGCTGCTGCATCTGGGCTGCTTACTACACTTGGAGATAGGAGGTTCTGGAGAGCAGAGGAAAGAGCATGAACCATAACCTAGGGGCTGGTAGTCCTGACTTCCGAGCCAAGGTTTGCCTTTATGTGGCTGGCAACTTGCTTGGACTCCTACCTCAATTCTTTGGGCCCAAGGTTTGTCCTGCCTCAGAAGGATGTCAAGAAAATTGAGTGAGTAATGCAGAATTGTTTCTTAAAGTGTGTGCAGATGCTCCATGAATTTAGAGAGTATGTGGATGCACATTACTAAATTTTAATAGTTGTGAACATGTTATGAGTACTTAGAACAAGTAATAATGGCTTTTGATGTATAGTAGTAAGAAAGCTTCCTTTTAAAAGGCATGCATTTAAGTTTCAAAAGTGGGGCTATTTAAAAATAAATGAAATAAATAATAGTAGAGGTAATTGACAGAGCAAAATTATGAAGGCAGGATGAGAATGACTCAAGTTTGGGAAATGCTGAGAAAGCAGATGCCCAAGGGCTATGAAAACTTAAAAAAATAGGTAGCACTTGATTTTGATTGGCTGAATGTGATGATGTGTTTGATCATTTATGGGGTTGGCATTTGGCAACATGCACTGGGTGGCTGGGATCACTGTTTATTAAAAAATATTTGAGTCTCTACTTTGCACTAGATACTCTTTTAGTCTCTTGGAAAAGGGATTGGGGGGGCAGGCAGGATAAAAACAAATCATTTATGCCCACAAGAAAATTTCAGGAAGATAAAAGTCATGAAATAAACTCTGTGCTTCTAATTTAATATTTTTTTATAGATTATGAGAAAAAAGTTTTGCTCACTATCAGCTAGGAAAGCTGTCTTAGCACAACCATTCATTCTTGCACAAATCAAAATCAAGATGAGCCAGATTTAATTTAATATTTTTTTACAGATTATGAGAAAAAAGTTCTAATTTAATTTTTTTATAGATTATGAGAAAAAAGTTTTGCTCACTATCAGCTAGGAAAGCTGTCTTAGCACAACCATTCATTCTTGCACAAATCAAAATCAAGATGAGCCAGAAGGCTCCATTCTGACAGCTTCTAATGAAGAAGCTACATTTACTGGACATGGGGAAAGTTGCTGGGCTCTAAGGACTGTGCTCATTTCTTGAACTAGATAAATGGTCTTGATGTAGCATAATACCAAAACTTCTTGTCGCAGCCCGTAAGGACAGAACTCAATCAGCCTGAAAAGGAAGTCAGTGACTCCGACTCAACACAGGAATGTTCTGTGATTCCTAAAGAAGGATGTAGGAGTGTGGCACAATTCAACCACAGTCTGTGGCCCTGTGCCTCTGCCTTGACGTGAGTGGGATTTCCCAGCTGGTCATTTTCTTCTTATCTAAGACACTGGGAACAAATTACTTGACCTCCTCTGGGCTTCAGTACTCCCACTCATCAAATTAGAGGACTGGGCAGTCGCTAGGCTCTCTTTAGGCATCATATTTTAGTTTCTGTGATTTTAAATTTGAGAAGGGGTGTCTAAGGGAGAATACATAGGGGAGGGGGAAAGGCTTATTAAAAGTGTAGTTAGACACTGAATTTTTAAGAATTGCATTTTGTAATAATACCTTTACCTAATCAGGACTGACAATCTTACCTGATGATAGCACCTGGAGGAATGGCTGCATTCAAAAATAAAAATGAAATAAAACAAGACCTTATTTGAACTTAGCAATAATGCTGATTCCTCTTTTTGATTTGAGGGGGTTATAGCTGTTGTAAATGCTTGAATTGGGTCTGCCCAGGCAAAACGGAGTCAAGAGTCCATGTCTGATGAATTTTAACAATGTAGACAATAACAAGGGTTGCTTAAACTGCCCCTCTTTTACCAAAACACATTTACAAATGAAAGAACAACACTTCCATTTTTTAAAAACATTTTTTGAGATGAAGTCTTGCTTTGTCACCCAGAGTGGAGTGCAGTGGTGCGATCTTGGCTCACTGCAAACTTTGCCTCCCGGGTTCAAGTGATTCTCCTGCCTCATCCTCCTGAGTAGATGGGACTACAGGCGCCCACCACCATTCCTAGCTAATTTTTGTATTTTTAGTAGAGACAGGGTTTCACCATATTGGCCAGGCTGGTCTCGAACTCCTGACCCCAGGTGATCCGCCGACCTCGGCCTCTGAAAGTGCTTGGATTACAGGCGTGAGCCAATACGCGTGGCCAAAAAATTTCCATTTTTAATTGCAGGGTCTGGGGAATTAAAATGCATCCATAATTTCTTGCATCTCTCCGCTCGGGCTTGCATGAATGCAGAGGGATGGGGAGGACTTCTTGAGGCAAGCATCCCCCTCTTGTCGCCTGCCATCTGGAGCGAGAGGGCTGTGATTTATCTCACTTTAATCAGGAAGGACCCGATGGGTGGATGGAGAGGTCGGATGGCTTTGTTGCTCCATGTGGGACAGAAACGGACAGAGTGTATTTGTGTAGGATCCCTAAGGAGAAAGCGTCTTTGTGCTCTATTTCTTTTTGACCTGGAGCCCCTGAAAGCAAGCTAGTTACAAGTTGAAATAGGCCGTTTCTAAAGTGTGATTTTGTTTGTGTATGAGCCTTGATTACAAAGGGGAAAAAAACCCGCTTAATTTACATACACCAGATGTAGTGCAGGATCCCCTGGGCTGTCTTTTCAGGTATCAGGAAACTTTGATGAAAGTCGCTTGTCTCATCTAGGAGTCATTTCATATTGTATAGCAGAGCCTGGTATTAACATTTCCTTCCAACTGTTTACTGGAATCTGTGTGTTCCCTTCAAGTGATGCATACTAGGTGCACAGGCTTCCTGCCACGGTCATCCTAATCTTTCCGTGCAGACAGGAGCAGAGGGGAGAGCGCTGAGCCAGGCCCCAGCTTGCTTTTCTTTCCTGACTCAGCCCGGCTCCGCTGCACTTCTCAGCTTTTGCTGTAGGTGGTGCTGTTTGACCATTTTCTTCATGTGACCCTCCACTCGGTAATATAAATTCATTCGGAGGATGACCTGATATCAAAAAAAATTCCTTTTGATTAGTAGAATCAACTTATTTCTTCACACGATACTCTTTCCACTGAGACACATGGAGACAATTCTGACTCCAGGTTTGCAACCTTGAGATTTCTCTCAGATGCAATAAAAAAACCAAAAAAGCATTTTGAGTGGCACAGTGATGCCTAGTGCATGATCATGTTTGTGTGCTCAATCATAAAAGGGAAACTGGTGGGTTTGAGGATGCCCAGCAGCACGACAACTGCCAATGTAAATGAGCGGTATAGAGAGAGAGGGGGCGGGAGGGGACTACAAACTTCAGAATATGAGCTGATCGTTTATAAGTTAAAAAAAAAAAAAAGTCAAAAGGGGGCCCAGGATGGTGCAGGAAAAAGGAGGAAGGAAGATTTTCCTTGCAGCTAATCAGGAGAGTTCATAAGGGCTGATTACATGTGTGGAAGCCTTAAGTTCTTTTTTGTAAAAAATATGAAAGTTTGCATGTATGTATGTATGTATGTAAGTATAGCTTCGTGTATTACCATTATTATTGCAATCAGCAAATGGATTTACTTCCTTTATCTCATGGGCTCCTTCCCACTCACTTCTGGCAGCACATTTTCCTTTCTCCTTCATCCCAGAACACCAAAGAACAGATGCGCTTCTTAACCCTGGCTCCAGGGGACTTTATACAATGTCAACAGTGCACCTCTAACGTGGTTCACCGCTTAGAGAACGTGTGTCACATTTTAAAACTGTGACTCCTTTATATTTTTCAGTGCTTATTTTAATAAGAGACATTGGACTTGTGACTTATTTTTCATGGAGGAGTGAGCTTAATGGTTGAAAGTAATCGATAAACTTGTTTTTCCTCTGATGCCATCAGCCAAGATCCTATGGCAATAGTAAGAGGATGACACTGGGCTGGCACCCCCTCCATAACATATTTGGACCATTTTTTTCCCCCAGAATGCACATGCAATAGCTTTGGTTTGGTAAGACAGAGATGGTGTACTTGGTTTCCTTCTGTCACACTTTTGGTGAAATGAATTAGACTTTTAAATCAGGAAATTCAGCGAGATGAGTTAGATTTTTACACAAGAGCAGTGGAGGACTTCCAGCTGGTTGGGGGAATGATACGGAAATATCTTGCTAAATCAGGGTCTGGTGGAATGCTGCTCCCCTGGCAGGCTCCTCTTCACAGGGAGCAATCTGTGGGTTGCTTATAGAACAGAGCGAGCAGGAGGCATAGCATGGTCTTGCTCGTGGGAAGACCCGGTGTTCAGATGTTTGTCATTAGGAACTGGGTGTGGGCTTTTTCAAGCTAAACTGAAGCAGCAGTTCTATTAGGAAGAGCCTCCCAGATCAGCATCTTCTGTTTCTGGATACTCTCCCTTTGAAAAGCCAGATTTCAGCAAAAAGCTTTGCTAATGGTGAAATTGCACAACTGAAACCCTATGGGAGCAATGGGAAAGATGGAGAAAGAGGTGGTTATATCATGTACTTCAACAGTTTATTTAGAGGCTGTTGACATTAGAATAACAAGCCAAGACAAACAAAAATACTCATTTTGGATGAAAATATTGTCTTTTCATGTTATTATAGATAGCTGAGTCCTAAGACTTATACAGAAACACATTTTCCTAATGAGTGGCTGATTTTTCTGGTTGTGCAAGTAATATCCAAATTATTGTACAAATTTTTGGCTCAGGAGCAAACATTGTATTGCATATTGAGCTAATCACTTGCCCTTTCTAAGGTAAGCCCTTACCTCTGCTTTCCCTTCATCTTGTCATTTCTGTTTGTTGGGTACAGGTTTCCTGTTGGTTCTTTCTGTTGGCTCTGATGTAACATGAATGAAGTTCTTAACATCCTTTCAGACATAAACACAACTTAGCTCATTGTTTCTGAGTTCATATAGAGGTTTTCTTGTCCCTGAGACTTTCATGTCAGACAGCTGGATGTTGCTGTGTTCAAGGCTCTATATGTTGATTTTGTATCCTACAACTTTACTGATTTCACCTATCAGTTCAGTTCTAACAGTTTTCAAATTTTATTTATTTGTTTTTGTTTTTTAAATATTGTATGTTTCATTTTAGAGTCAGGAGGGTAGATGTACAGGTTTCTTACACAGGTATATTGCATGGTGCTGAGGTTTGGGCTTCTAATGATCCCACCACCCAAGCAGTGAGCATAGTAATCGATAGGTAGTTTTTCAACCCTTGCTCCCACCATCCTTCCCTCCCACCTTTGGAGTCCCCCAGTGTCTATTGTTCCCTTCTTTGTGTTGAGTTCTAACCTTTTTTTAGTGAAGTTTGTAGGGTTTTCTATATATAACAAGATCATGCTGTCAGTAGAGACAATTTCACTTCTTCCTTTCCTATTAGGATGCCTTTTATTTCTTTCTATTGCCTAATTACCCTGAGAAGTGGTGTCTGTGGGCATCCTTGCCTTGTTCCTGATGGTAGAGGAAAAGTTTCAACTTTTCACCATTGATTATGGTGTTAGCTATGGGTTTGTCATATATGGCCTTTATTTTGTTGGGATACAGTCCCTCAATACGTGATCTGTTGGGTGTTTTTTTTTTTTTTTAACCATGAAAGGGTTTTGAATTTTGTCAAAAGCTTTTTCTATATCTATTGAGATGGCCATATAGTTTCTATCCTTTATTTTTCTAATATGGTATATTGTATGTATTGATTTGCTTATGTTGAACCATGACATGATCATGGTGAATGATTCTTTTAATGTGCTATTGAATTTGGTTTGCTAGGATTTTGTTGAGGATTTTTGCATCTATGTAGATCAAGGATATTGGCCTGTAATTTTCCTTTCTTGTAGTGTTCTTGTCTGGCTTTGGAATCAGGGTAATGCTGGCCCTGTAAGATGAGTTTGGAAGTATTCCCTCCACTTCAGCTTTTTGGAAGAGTTTGAGAAGGACTGGTATTAGTTCTTAAAATATTTGGTAGAATTAATCTGGGAAGCCATCTGGTTTTGGGTTTTTCATTGATGGGAGACATTTTCTTACTGATTCAACCTCCTTGCTTGCTATTAGTCTGTTCAGATTTTTTAATTTCTTCATGAGTCAATCTTGGTAGGTTTTATGTGTCTGGGAATTTATCCATTTCTTCTAGATGATCCAATTGGTTAGTGTGTAATTATACCTAGGAGTTTCTTAGGATCCTTTGTATTTCTGTGATATTGGCTATGATGTTTCATCTTTCATTTCAGATTTTATGCTATATTGAAAACATGAGGCATAGCAGGTAGGGGGCACTGGTCAGGACTTGGGGTATAAACTGGCAGATGTTAAGGTGGGTGATTCTGGTTAACTCAGAAACTCCAAAGTCCCGTGTGGAAGAATTAACTGCCTGTACTCGCCTAGTAATGTATATCCTTGGTCAAAAAAAGATCCAGCTGAGAATGTTGGATGAAGGGACCAAATCAATATTCATCATTATGTTGAAAACAAGTCAGATTGGCTGCGGTCTTTTGACAGCAGGTCAGTGGCTAAGTCTATTTGAACAAAGTTAGGGCAGGTTCAAGAGAGAATCCTGAGATCGGTATTCTTTGTTCCGTACAACCTTGCCTTTCAGTTTCTTCTCCCCATGCCTCCAGGATGACCCTGCACAGCCCGTAGGGCCCCCTCCTTCAGTACCTTGCCTTACGAAGGGGAGAAAATGAGTTTTCCAATGTTAGCATATATTTAGCCTTCCAAAATTTTCTATTTCTATTTTAGGGGAGCTCTAGGAAAACAGCGGATTACTCTAAATCCCCAGGTAAAAATCTGAAATGGTGGAATTTCATACGACCAGGAGACATATTTTGGGGCAAGTGGGCTTTTCACAATCACTTGGACATGAAGGCATCTGCTTCTTCTATGCCTAAAATATTCCTTCAATTTAGTAGTTTAATTCCTCTTCCTCTTTTTCAAATTTCAAGACACTACATGTAGTGACTGAACAATTTGAATCCAAGTTTCACTATTTAACTGCCAGTGTGACCTTGGGCGAGTCACTTAATCTTTTCAAGGCTCAATTTCATCATGTAAAGTGGAAGTACAAACAATCCCTGACTTACAATATTTTGACTTATGATTTTTCAACTTTAAGATAGTTTGAAAGCAATACACATTCAGCAGAAGCTGTACTTTGAGTACCCATACAACCATTCTGTTTTCCACTTTCAGTACAGTATTCATTATATTACATGAGATATTCAAAGCCCACTTTATTATAAAATGGGCTTTCTGTTAGATGATTTTGCCTAACTGTAGGTTAATGTGAGTGTTTAAGGTAGGCCGAGCTAAGCTATGATGTTTAGTAGGTTAAGTGTATTAAATGCGTTTTCAGCTTACAATATTTTCATAAGTTTATTGGAATATAACCCCATTGTAAATTGAGGGGTATTTGTAATAATGATATCTCTTCAAGGAGACTTTGTGAGCCTCTCATAGGAAAATGCATACACAGATGCATATAAATATATAATCTTTCTTTTCCATACATATGATATTCTTTAAGGATATTCAAAAATCTGGAAACAGTTGCCTCCAGGGAGATAAATGGTAGTGGGTTGGGAAACTTTTAACTGTATACTCTTTTGTACCTTTTGCATTTTGAATCAGATGAATGTATAATCTACATAAAATATTAAGATTAAAACATCACCGAATAACTTATCAGGAGTTTGGTGAACATAAGGGAAGGCCGCCTATGGTGGCTGTATTTTATTCAGTGTTGGTCAGTGTTGGGCACTTTATAGAGCTTATTTCATTTCATCCTCACAAGCGCCGTAGGAGGAAGGGGCCCCAGAGGGATTCATGGTTAGAATAGCAGAGTAGGAGCATTTGGCAGCTATATTCTGTGTAGGTGATAACTTTAAAGATATTTTTGTTATAAAATGTTTCAAACATACAAAAAATATAGAGAAGCAGTTTTCTATAGTTATTAAATATTCTTAATGGGTAGTCATAGAAATTATCATCCAAAGTGGGATATTCTTGAGAGAAAAAGGAGGTTCTATTTATAATTATGGTGGGATAACAAACTTAAGATGAACAGCTCTGGACAAACTGGGTTGTATGGTCCCTGGAAAACAAGGATTACTGTAAATGTGAGTCCCGCCTTGTGCTTCTCTCTGTCCCACCAAGAAAATATGATCTTGATACAGATGTTCATTGTGTCAAGGCAACCATGGCAACCATGATCTAGATACACTGTTCAAGTTTTATGCTGATCCTACCTATATATGTCTCAGGAGCTTTCCAGAGTTTCCTTTGAGTGCTTCTAAATTTTGCATAAATGGTATGTTGTCCCTTGTCTCTTTTTAAAACCAGTAAGCCATTTTCCCTTCTTTTCCTGGAAAATTAAAGGAACAAGGACCAGGAAATAACAATGTATTAGCTAAGGTTCTGTTGATTGAAAGCAACAGAACCTAATTCTGGCTAGCTTAAACCATGCTAGGATTTAATGAAGAATACTGCAGAATCTTAGATATCTTATGACTGGGAAAGAGGAGGTTCAGGCAGTTCCTGGGATGTCAGCAACAGGTAGCTGTCAATTAACTGCCCCCACACCACCCACTGCTGCCGTCATCAATATAGCACACCACAATGGCTCCCAGCCTCTGTACGTCTGGGTTCCGGTGTTCAAATTCTAGAGACAGCAAGAGAAATCCCATTGAGTCAGGGATCCTTCCCTGGGTCACCCTCCCTGCCTACGGTCAGAAATGCAGGATTATGTACTAAAGACACAGCTAAAGAGGACCCACTTCGCTGTTTTGGGACCATTTGCAGGGGAGGCAAAATTGTGAGCTACGCACTTAAAGAGGTGATAACCATAAGTTTGCAGGAAAAAAAAATTGGAGAAGAGAAGGATAACACTATCCTACAGTTTCTTCTGAAAATGGATGAAGAGAACAGCATTTCCATTTGGAAATTCTCTCCTGGCATTTCAATATTTATGGATTCTGAATTCTGAGAAAAATCAGTTGAGAAATTAGGAAAATGGGAAGGAACATTCTAATTTTCCTGTGAAAATTACAGCTTAATAGTCAGTATAGAGAACTTACTGGCTTGAAGAAATGCACTGACTTCAAGTCAAGCAAGATGAGGAAGCACTGACATGTGGAGATGAAAGTTAAGGTGAACAGGACAGGAGCAGTAAAGGAGCCTCAGTCAGACTTTCTTGTATCTGTTGCTGTGTTACCAGTGTGTGTTCATGGCCTTGTCCACTGCTAACAGTGAACCATTTCTGCAAATAAATATTAATGTGTTCATAGGCATAGTATATGTTTTACAAATCCTATGAGAGGTTTTCTAAGAAATGCCAAGTTTTAGAATCGAAATATGCCCTTAAATCGGCAATTTTGAGAGTTGCTTCTTTCTAGTGCTATTCATCTTGCCAGGAGATCGGAATGTTACGTTATTTAAATGGTATTGGAGGGGATGATTGATGACTTATTTAACAATGTCATGTAAACAATGATTAAAGCATTAAGTATTTGTGGTGTTACCTTTCAATCTTTAAAGGACTTTTCTGTAGCATTTATTTTGTGATAATATTCATTTCTTTTTAATGTTTTCTCTATTAATGCTATTGGATTTTATAATCTTGTTACAATATGTTGGCTCATAATAATAATAAATCATCATTTGTTATCATATCTTTTTAAAACAGAAGACTACTAAAACTTTTCATATAATCCTGTTACAGAAAAAAACGACTATTTGCTTATTATAGTCACTTATTAGTTTTCAAAAACTTGTAAGTGAAGTGTTATGAAAATCATATGAATTTGGGAATTCCCAAGCATTCTCAGAAATTCTATTTCCTTGTTCCCAAATCCCAATCATTAATATCTGCCAGGAGTCAGAAAACAGTGAAAGGAAGTAACATTCTATGTTGGATACCTGGTAGGGTTAGTGAAGAAACGTTATTGCTGAGCTCTGTGTTACGCTCACGAATGATGCCATTGAGGAAGTCACACTTGTTGAAAGGAACGCAGATACACAAAGAGTTTTGCTGCTGTCTGTTGGATAAGAACCCCCTAGTTGATTTCAGCTCCTACTGCAAGTTACAAAAATCAATCCAATGATAAATGAAAAGTGACCAGTGTGCTGGGAAATAACTTATTTTTTGGCTTCAGAGGAAATTTTAGAAACAGTGCCAAGTGAAACGTAAAAACAAACTACGAAGATGTTCATGAATTTCCCTCTGAAACTGACAGCCGTATTTTAGCAGATGGAACTCCTACTATTAGCCCAACTCTTGGGTTGAAACAGTGTGTCCAGGAAACCCTATGTTAAAATGCAATGTGTTGGGGATATTGTTCGTCTATTTGCTTGAGTTAATTTTCAAATTAGTGTACTCTTGCTTAGCTGTGCTCTGAGGGAATGAACAAAAGATTGGTAAACTCTGATGGAGAACACTGGTCAGGCAGGGCACATAGAATCCCTGGGGATGGTGGTTCCTGACAGTTGGGGGAGGAGGACCTGAGCCAGGCTTGGGCTGGGCTGGAGGAACATGAAGATGGGATCTACTCACAACCCCCAAAACTGAGGGGTCCTGATAACACATTATTTCACCCTCAGCCATGCAAATTCATTATTTTTGTGGATAAAATAGCTTTAAAAAACTAATTTACATTGAAATGTTAAAATATTTATGTAGAGATTAGAAATATTTATATAGAGATTATTGGGAATCCCCTCCTAAAGCCCAAACATAAAAACTACCAAAAAAAAAATTCCGTGTAGGCTAAGATTGCAAATGACTGATGGAATGTAATTTAAATTAAACATGGAAAATATATTTCCTCTTTAATAAAGATCTAAATTCTATTCTTTTTAGGAGCCTTCAGAAATGAAATTCAACTATTAAAAAAAGTATAGAGAAGCCTTTAGAAAAGAAACTTTTCTTTTGCTGTATTATATAATAAAGAACTTTGATGAGAATAGTTCTAAAGTGTTTAATAATCGATTACACTGATGTTTCTAGGTATTGTGGGGAACACCTAGAAATTAAATCTTCATCTTTGGCAGATCAGAGGCCTATTATTTTTAGGTAAAACAATTAAAATCTGCTTTTAATAAATCACAAATTTTGCAAGTTAGCCATTAATAGTAAGTGCTTTTCAAAGTTGGGCCCAATACATGAAAAAGCCAGAAAAACATACCTGCATTAGTTTTGCCCATCACCTTCTTATGCTGGCCTCAGGAGATTTATTAACAGCATTCAATATTTTAGGTAGGCTGGATGTGGTGGCTCATGCATGTAATCCCAGCACTTTGGGAGGCTGAGGTGGGAGGATGGCTTGAGGCCAGGAGTTCAAGACCAGCCTGGTCAACCTAGTGAGCCCCTCGGTCTCTCTGAAAAGAAAAAAAAAATTAGGTATCCTGTGGCTACCTCCAAAAACAAACTCCAGAGGAACTGAATTTTTTTTTTATTTCATGTGTTGGGATAATGGCTTCTTTTGCAGTTACTTACAAAGAATTTAAGGGTCAGTAAAAATATTTTTTCATCCTTAATAACATGAATTCTCTAATTTGTGTGTGATATAATGCTAGATATTGTGCCAAAAGTGTTACATAGATATAATCCATGCCCATTTTCAAAGATAATACTAATATAGAGAATAAGAATCATTATTACTGTAGTAATTATTATTTTAGTAATAGTAGTAATAATCAAAACAACTACATCAAACACTTATTAAACCCTTATTATGTGACAGGTACTGTGTAAGCAATCTCCACATATTAGCTCCTTAAATGTGATCACTAACCCCATGAGGTAGGTAGCATTATGTCCACTTTATAGATGCAGAAACTGAGCTTTGAAGAGGGAAAGCAACTTGCCCAAGGCCATGCAGGCAGTTACTGATAAGGGTGGGAAGCGAGAAGTTGAAGTCTGAGATATAAGTTCACAGACACGAGTACACAAACATGTACAAGATACTCGTATGACATGTGGGGTTGCTTGAAATATGTAATTGACTTTCCCCAGCACAAGAAAGTGTTTGGACAGATTTCAAAGGGATCTAACACTTCCTTAGAGGACTGCCCTACGACATTTTTCCATGTGCTTTTCTGCCTCTTGTCCTATACTTTTGGCATTTCTTCTGCTCTTAGAGGCAATGAGTCAACAGCATATTTTTAGCACCTCCTGTGTGCATAGAAGTGGCCCCTGACTCAATGGGAGTGTATAACTACCATGGGCCAAATCAGTGTGCTTTCCTGTCAGCCAGGGGATTATAGAAGAACATGCTCCCCTGATTCCAACAGAAGTTGCTGCCACTCTGATGTCTTCATTGTAAGGCCTCTAAATGAATGTTCAAGAAATTCATGTTAAAGGCACGTGTCATATGTGTAACTTGTAAACATTTGTGTACTTGTCACTGTGTCCTTATACCTCAGGCTTCAACTCTTGTTTTTACCTTTATCAATGACTACCTGTGTGCTGTGTGGCTTTGGACCAATTGCTCACCCCCTCTAAAGCTCAGTTTCTGCATCTGTAAAATGGATATAATGCCATATATACATAGATATAGATAGACATACACAAATATATATACACACATATGTGTGTATATACATATATATAATATACAAACTGAAATATATAGTTATGTAAATATTTCAGTTTAAGTTTCAAAAATCACTGGAGGGTATTTTTATAATACCCTTCGGCAATTTTACCTGCTGCCTTTGCACATTCTGGTGAATTTCTAAATGGAAGTCTGATAGAGATTAATCTTTTAATGCATCATAAATAAAAAAGAAAATCACAGAATGATGTAGCTGGAGAGGACCCTGGGGATCTAAAGTGTTTCATGAAAGATTAATGTCCTTGATCTGTTTGTAAGTGTTTTGGAAAAATCTTCCATGGTCAGATAAAACTTGGCAATGTTGGATTAAAGTTAAACAGGTTTTTTTCCTGCAGAACTTCATAGTCTTTAATATGCTAATGTGTTTTGTGAATCTACAAGGAATGAAGTGTTTCAATACTTATTTTACCCAGATTCTCATTTTGGGACAGGCTGGTCAAGCTGAGTCAGCTAGTATATTCTCTAGATGGAGATGATGGCTGATGCCTTTTTGAGAGCAAGAGAGTCCCCAGGGGAAGCAAGGGTATATCAGTTGCTCCTATTTCATGCCAAGGATCCTCAGTCTTTAGAGGCTCAGAGAAGGCTGAAAGGCTACTCTAGGCTATCAGGGCTACCATTCATTGTGACCCATGCTACAGAGAAGCTTTGAGCTCAGTGCAAAGGAGTGACCAGCCCTTGAGAATCAGGAAAATTTATTTATTCCTGACCTAGTCCACTGAGGACATACAAGGAATGGGGCAGGGGAGTGTCACCAGCTATGGTTACAAGCTAGTCTGATTCTCTTTCATTAAGAAAACTGGTCCCTGTGAGTTTAGATTGGGAAGCACCAGGTTAAAAAATTTTTAGGCCAGGAGTGGTGGCCACTGTACTCCAGCCTGGGTGACAGAGTGAGAATCTGTCTTAAAAAAAAAAAAAAGTTAAGTGATGTCTTCTGTTGAGGACCTCTCAGAACTTTTAATATGAAAGTGTGCATTGTGAAGAATGGGAGCAGAGTGTACAGGAGTTTTAAAAGCTGCTTGGTCATGAAACTCTTGCTTTGTGCAGGATTCAAGGGGCACTAACATTCTGAGGAAAATATTTTGGGAAACATTGATCTAATCCAAACTTCTCATTTTACCAGCAAACAACTGTGGAGCCCTCTAAGTTTCCTTTCTCCATCATTGTGACAAATTCATTGGAATTAATTCAATTAAACCTGGGGTCAGCTTTGAAGAGATTTATTTAGCAGGTAAATCTGTTTTGTACATTTTGAGGGAGTTCTGAGTTTCCATAGTCAAAAACCACAGATCAATTTAACCAACCTTTATGGAATATCACCTATGGCCCAAAGACCCTTTAGCTACAGTGATGGTCTACAAAAGTATAAACTGTAATTCTTGCAATACAGGAGATTAGTAATAATGGTAAATATAATGATGATGACACCATGAATAGCTAACATTTATTGAATGCCTTTCTATTAGTCAGGCACTTTACTAAGCATTTTAATCCTCCCAACAATTTATGAGGTAGGGATTATAATAATTCACATCTTATAGTGAGGACACTGAGGTTAGGAAATTATCCTAGCCTAAATGTTAAGTATAAGCATGAATAGAAAGGTGTTATCAGCCTATAAGACATTCCTTTATGAGTGATACAAAGTCCTATATAAATTCAGAGAAAAGAAAAGTGGTTTTAGAAATCCTTGATCAGTGAGTGTGAAGCACGTGGTGGCCCGGTTACTGTTTGGTTGCCCATCTGTCCTCCCTCTGGGGATCAGCACCCCCTTACTTTGGAAGAATTGTTTTCCTTTTCACTGTAAGGTTCTTTCTGGCTATGCGGTGGGGCACATTGCCTCAAATTAGCCCTGTTCCAGTCTTTGAGAACCTTGAAATTGGAACCAAGGGAAGAGGATTGCCTCTTGAATGGTAATTCTCTAAAATCTAGTCTGAGGTGCTGGTGCCTAATCCCTGGGTCTGTGGAAGGAGCTGGGCTGTGAGAGGGGAGAATGATGTTGATGTCAAGAGAGAGGCAGGTGCTAGGAGCAGAGAGATGGAGGCCTGGAGGGTTTCTGGGCTTCTCTGAGGCTTAGGGTTTGGATCATTGTCTTCGTTACTGGAACAAAGGATTTACCATACCTGCTCTTCTGGGAATGAAACCGTCCTGCTTTGCAAAATAAAGTGTCATTAGAAAGAGATCTTAAAAGCCCCACACCATAGACAGGTGCACAGATCCCTAGAAGTGTTAAAGTTCTGTCTGTTGGATGCTAAGCCAAGACTCTTAAGTATGTTCTAAAGAGAAACTGGTGTGTGTAGGCTGTGCACTCCCAGGGAGATAAAAAGTGAGGAACTTTATGGGTTGGGCTTGGTGGCTCCCACCTGTAATCCCAGCACTGTGGGAGGCTAAAGTGGGCAGACTGATTGAGCTGAGGAGTTCGAGACCAGCCTAGGCAACATGGTGAAACCCCATGTCTACAAAAACTACAAAAATTAGCTGGGCGTGGTGGCATGTACCTGTAGGCGGGAGGATTGCTTGAGCCCAAGAGGGAGAGGGTGCAGTGAGCCATGATTGTGCCACTGCACTCTACCTGGGTGACAGGAACTTTATGGGGAATGGGATCTTGGAGACTGAGTAGAGACTAGAGGAAAAAAAAAAAAACTACCTCCCTGACTGGCCACACTATTCTTTTAAAAAAATGTTAATTGACAAATTAAAATTGTATGTATTTATGGAGGTATAATGTGATGTTATGATATATGTATACATTGTGGAATAATTAAATCCAGAGAATTAATAGATTCATCACCTCAAAACCTATCTTTTTTGTGGTGAGAACATTTGAAATTTATTGTCTTAGCAATTTTGAAATACACAATACTTCATTGTTAACTACAGTCACCATGCTGTGCTGTAGATCTCAACAAAATATATTCTTCCTGTCTCAACTAAAACATTGCACTCTTTGACAACATTTCCCCATTCCTCTCACCCCCTCCAAAAACACCCATTCTTTATGTTGAAGAGAATGGCTGAAAAGTCCCGGCAGGTTTCAACTGGCGGCTTCAGTGGTTTTCCGATCACACCTCAACGTTATTAATAAAAAGGGGAGGGGCAATAGATAATTCGGACAGGCTGAAAGTACCATTGTAACCACTTTCTTGACTTCACAGGAAAAGTCCTCTTGTTTTCATCTGTAAAATGGGAACTGCGTGAATACCATTCTTCTTTTCTTCAGCCTCCAAAGAAAAAACAGATGCAAAGCCTTTTATCAATTGCAAAAGAGTATACAATGTGTGTTATTACTCACAGTTGTCTTACTGTGACCAAACACTTTATAAGCCTGCGGCAAGTCAGCCTTACTCTCAGGAAGTGGACAATATTTGGGGAAGGAGAAGCAGCAGGATATTTCAGGACAGTAGCCTTGGTGGGTCCAAAAATTCCTTGAGAGAAATGGGAGACGGAAATTTCTTCCTGCTTTGGGGTTTATCCTGTTAGTCTTTTCTCTCTTCACTCCTATTTTCTATGGAGAATTTCCTGGTTTTGGAGTTTGGGTGCGTTTTATGGAGAGGAGGCAGAACATCTTTAGCTCCAGCAGAATGAAAGGATACATGCAAAGGAACCTAGCACAGTATCTGGTACCCAGTTCTCCTTTCACTTGGCTTTATTCATTCACTCCTGGTAGGGCATTAATAAGGGATTTAGCCCCCTCCTATTGAAAACGATTAATTCAGGGAAGAGTTCAGACAGTGTGGACAGATACAGTGTAGGACAAGCCTGTTTCTAAGGCAGGAGCTGGGTAGGGAGGGTGAGAAGGGCGAGAAGAATAGGGAAATATGTGTCGTCTGTGTTGCTGCTGTTGCAACCACCACAACAAACAAACAAGTGAAAAAAAAAAAAAAAAAGAATTGTCCATACCGGAAAGTGTGCTGTTTTGGAGGAGGCTGGGGAAAGTGTGGATGGCTCGAGTTGGTCCTGTTGGATTGAAGTCTGACAGTGGTGATTCCCTCCAACAAATGGTCGGGGTGGGAGGCTACACACACACACACACACACCCCACACGCAGCGCCCAGCCTCCGATTTCAGCGCTGGCAGGAGATAACCATTCTTAGCTCGCCTTTCCAGGGTTGTTTTTGGCTGAGGCTGTTGGCTGATGGCAAAAGGTTTCAGCCCCCTCCCAAATCCCTCCCCGCCCTTGTTCTAAAGAGAAACTGGTGCGTGAAGGCTGCGCACTCCCAGGGAGACAGGGAGACGGGCCGGGCGCCGGAGAGGAACCCGGACTCTGCCCAAAGTCTCGCCGCCCGCCGGCTGTTTTCTGGCGGAGGGTGAGCCCCGGAGGGCGGCGATCGCGGGTGAAGGCTGGGGCCAGGCGCGGGTGGAGGCGTCACCGGGGTCGGGCTAGCAGGCCCTGGAATCAGGCTTTTGGGACACCCCGAAAGTGAGTCCAACTTGGGGAGAAACTGAGGGCACCTCGGGCGGTCTGGCCGCGGAGAAGGTGGGCGGGAGAAAACTTTACAGGAAGGCAGAAGCAATCTCTGCCGAGGGAGTCAGCGAGCGGCCGCGCGGAGAGGAGGGGCGGGCGGTCCCCAGGCGGGCGGGCGCAGGGCGCCGACCTGCCGGAGAGGGGGCCCGGGCGCAAGGCGGAGTCCCGGGGCGCAGCCAGGCTGGTGGAGGCCCCCGGCAGGCTGCAGATTCCCTCCGGCCCCGGGAGCCGCAGCAGGACCGGCCAGGAGGCGCCACGGAGGAGAGCCCCATCCCGGTGCTGACAGTGCCCACCGCGCCCTACGAGGACCAGCGGCCGGCCGGGGGCGGGGGTCTGCGGCGACCCACCGGCCTCTTCGAGGGCCAGCGCAGCTACCTGCCCGACTTTATCCAGAGCGTGCTGTCGTCCATCGACCTGCGCGACCGTCGGGGCTGCACCATGGTGGTGGGCAGCGACGGCAGGTGCTTTAGCAGGACGGCCATCGAGATCGTGGTGCAGATGGCCGCGGCCAACGGGGTGAGTGTCCGGATGCCCCTCGCTTCCCGCCGCGCCGCCGCCATGCCCTCTCCTAGCCCTTGTCCCCCTGCTGCCTCCGGGCCCAGCGGGGAGGCCCCTGCCCGGCGCCGGCTTTGCTACCTCGCTCCCGCGTCCTCACCCTCCAGCGCCCCACTCCCGCCGCGCTCGCAGCCTCCCCGGCGCACCCGGGACACTGGGTTCTATTAGCACCCACCGCCCCCAAAAGCCTTGAGGGGTTTCCGTCGTTCCTGGAGCCACTCCGGGCGCCCCGGACTCTTCTCCGACTCTGCGCACATCCCGCACCTGCTCATTTTTCTTTCGGACATTCTCTTACCCGGCCCTGTGGATTCCAAGGCAGCTCCCAGTTTTCCATATTGTTCCCAACGCGTTCACTGCCCACAGTCCCCACACAAACTTCTTTCGCAGGCTCACAACATAGTCCCTCTGCCCCGTGCCCTTTTTGCAATAATCTGCCAGTCCCCTAAGTCTTAGCTCTGCCTGTTTAACAGTAGTGGTGTCTCAGAACACACACACACACACACACACACACTCACACACGATCCCTGACATATTTGGCAAGAGTAGGCCCTGAAGGTTTTTAATATTTTGGTTGTTTAACCCAGTGGAATTACTGAATGATTTATTTAATTAGGGTAGGGATGGAGTGGATCCATTTGTTTGATGCTAAACAGCCTGAGCTCGCAGTTCCCAGGGGGCATATCTCTAAATGGTCTGAAATGAGATTTGCAGTGGTTTTCTTAATGCAATTCCCAACTTCTCTCCAAATGCCTTTTGACATTTGACAACATTTCATGCCTCTTCCCCTTTCGGTTTTCATCCTTGTTTTCTCTCCCTTCTCCCACGACCTCGGTAGTCTTCTGCAATCCAGATTCTCAGACTTCGGGTTTTTCTCCCTCTGCCCCTTTCCTCTCTGTCCTATAACTAGAAGCACCTTTGGGCATAGACCCATATCCCAGTTTCCTCTTTCCCAGGTCCAGCAGCATCTCAAGGACATCTACAAGAGGGATACCTAATTTCAGGGGTCTCCGAATTATATGTGGGAAACATCGTCTAAAAAAGTAATTTTATCCTTATTCATGCAACCAGACCCACACTCATAGAACTTTTCTTTAAGGGGAGTGTCTTACGGTTGTATAAATGAGTGTTAACATCTTTAAAAGCGAAACTGAACAATTCCCTGGCATTTGAATTCCCTCCTTCCTTCCCAACCCTCTCCTTTTCATTTTCTCATTTATTATTAAAAACATTTTTAAAGGATCTCCATGCTTCATATTTATCTACTATAATTCCTCCTTCTCGGTGTTGCAGGGATGGGGAAAGAGGATTTTTTAAAAAACACAATAAAAAGCAATTGGGAGAAACAGGGCCAGTGGTGTTGGGGTGGGTAGTGGAATTGTGATTTTTGACTCCAGTAGACAATGAGGCTGGATATATGGGGTTTGGTTTCTCTCTGGCTCCTCACTTGGGATTGATGAAGTTTGGCTAGAATCAGGGAGTGGAAGAGAGGTTGACAAATGGTCTTTCACTCTTCTCTGACAGGCTGTTCCTGTGGAGTGATGGAGAATAATGAGCCTTGGGAGAGTTATGGGAGCTCTCATACTCCTTCCCGAGCCAATTTTTTAGGGAGTGAGAGAAACATGGCCTGTCCAATACTTGTTGTGGGTCAGGATATTTTTGAAGCTACGGTTGTTGATTTGCATGGGAAAATTATTATGTCTTATTATTTCTTGTCCCACTTTACCATAAGGGCTCCTCAGCTTCTTACTTCAATGGGTCTTCCATGACAAACACACTTTATTAACTCTAAGAGTGGAATTTATTTTAACAGATAATTAGCATAGGTCAATATATGCTTAAAATAGAGTCAAATTAAACCTACTAGCTGTTATAAAGGACAGATGACAAAATCCACATAGAAGCATCGACTCTTAAATAATCTGAAAGTACTACTTCTAAGAGGGTTGGGCATGGGTGAAGGGAATGGTGGACATGCTTCAGAATTTCAAACAGCCAACTTTAACCAATCTTTTCCTCATTTTGTTCACCTTCTTGGGGGCTTATGCTAAAGTGAAGTGAACAGCCATAAGGCTGGCTTCAGGAGAAAGACGGTCTAAAAGAACTGGATAATTATAAGCAAAATTGGTCTTGAATGATTGAAAATTGATGAGAATGTGCTTGTCTCTCTCCTGATATGGCATCCTGAGTTAGACTCAGGAATACTGAACTTGGATTCCAAAGGCTTTGGTCTTTTTTGATATCCTATTGGATAATCATAAGCAGGCTAGAAAAATAGGAAACTAGAATTTATTCTCTTTGAACTGACAAATCTGACCAGTGGGCTGCATTCTCTATATCTGAAAAATCTTGGTTTTGATGGAAAAAGTTAATTTTACAAAGCAATTTTCTTTTTTTAAATTAAATTTCATTTTTTTTTTTGAGACGGAGTCTCACTTTGTTGCCCAGGCTGGAGTGCAATGGCACAGTCTTGGCTCACTGTAGCCTTGACCTCCCCAGATTCAGGTGATCTTCCCACCTCAGCCTCCTGAGTAGCTGGGGCTATAGGTGCACGCCACTACGCACAGCTGATTTTTGTGTTTTTACTACTCATAGGGTTTCTCTGTGTTGCCCAGTCTAGTCTCAAACTCCTGATCTCAAGAGATCTGCCTGCCTTGGCCTCCTAAAGTGTCATGAACCACCATGCCCAGCCTACAAAGCAATGTTCTAGGAAAAACTACAGTTACTCTTTGATTATGTAATTGCTGGAGAAGAAAAGCATGGCATTTCTAAAATGATGAACTATATTACTTATATTTTAATATCTCATAAAGTTTGAAATAGACATTTCAAACATAAACATGTATAAAAATTTTTATAAATTAAAAATATAAAATCAAAAACATTATAAAATTATTTTATTATAAAATTATTATAGAATCAAAAACATTATAAATTTAAACAACTTTTTTAAAAATTTATTTTGGGATTTCCCATGGAGTGATGGAGAATAATGAGCCTTGGGAGAGCTATGGCAGCTCTCATACTCCTTCCTGGGCCAACTTTTTTAGGAAATGGGAGAAATATACCCTGTTCAATGTTTATTGTGGGTCAGGATATTTTTGAAGCTATAGTTGTTGATTTGCTTCAAACTTTAAAAAATTTATTATAAAATTATGGGATGTAAAAAAATTTATTATAAAACTTTGAAATTTTCAAACTTTCAGAAAAGCAGAGAGATGAGATTAATGGCACTCATAGGCAAACATAGAATATAGATTGTAAACATTTTGCTATATTTGTGTCATGATTATTTTTTGCTTGTGTTTGAAAGTATATTAAAGAAAATGATATTTTACCCCTAAATTCTTTAGTGCAGATTTCTAAAAAATAAGAACATTTTCCTCTATAGTTACAAAATCATCTTTTCAAACAAAATAAAAAATAGTTTTTTTATATCTTTTATTACCCAGTCCACATTCAGATTTCCTCAATTATTATGAAATGTCCTTTAATTTTTTGAGACAAAGTCTTGCTCTTTCACACAGCCTGAAGTGCAGTGAAACAATCATAGCTCATTGCAGCCTCAAACTCCTGGGCTCAAGTGATCTTCCTGCCTCAGCTTCCTGAGTAGCTAGGACTATAGGTGCACACCACCATGCCCAGCTAATTTATTGTTTTTGTAGAGATGGAGGTCTTACTACGTTGCCCAGGCTGGTCTCAAACTCCTGGCCTCAAGTGATCCTTCCAGCTTGGTCTCCCTGAAATATCTTTTGTGGCTGGCTTGTTCAAATTAGTTTCTTCTAATCAAGGGACACACGTTGCATTTGATTATTTAGCTCAAGACTTTTTTAACCTGGAAAATACCCTCACTCTTTGTTTATGTATTTATTTAATGAAATTGACTTGTTGAAAAACTAGTCAGTGTTCTGTAGAATATTTCCCCTTCTGGAATTTTCTGGTTGCTTTTTATGGTGTCATTTAACTTTTCACTCTGTTTTTTCCTGGTTAACTGGAAGTTAGTTCTAAAGGCTTTTAGGCCTGATATAACAAAATACCAAAAACTGGATGACTTATAAAGAACAGAAATTTATTTCTCACAGTTCTAGAGACTAGCAAGTTTAAGATCAAGGAGCATGCGGTTTTGATATCTGGTTAGGACCAACTTTCTGGTTCATAGATTGGCCTTCTTGCTGGGCCCTCACATAGTGGGAGAGACTAGCTAGCTCTCTGGGGCCTCTTTTATAAGGGCACTAATTCCAATCATGAGGGCTCTGTCCTTATGATCTAATGACCCCCTAAAGGCCCCACCTTTTAATACCAGCACCTTTGGGGTTAGGATGTCAACATATTAATTTTGGGAAGACATACACGTTCAGCCCATTGCAAGGTTTAGTTAGATTCAGGTTCAACTTCTTTTTTTAAAGACTATTTCATAGGCAATAATGTGTATTCACATCCCATCATTAGTGATGGTGAGATGACCGCAAGGTTAGGGCGATCACTGCCTATCTCCTCTGCTATATTCCCCCTTGGGTCAAGCCAAGTGGGGATGTCAACTTTGTACCATGTGTATATTCAGTTATATTCTGTATCAATATTTACTTGATTGTTTTAGCATTTATTAATGATCCTTGCTTGAGTTGATTATTTCATTAGGGGTTTCAAAATGGTGAATTTCTAATTCTCTAATTCTATCGACATGTTTTAGCTGGCATTTTTCTATAAGCAGACCATTTTCTTCACAACTGGGTTATTTGGCTACCCTGAAACATAGTTCCTTCCGGGAAGGCAGAACATATGTTTATTTCTGTCTTTTAAAAATTACTGGTGTTTGGAGTGAAGATTAGGTGAGTTAACTACCTCCACAGGTGACAAATGAATTTTGTTTTGTCTCACTTTTGCTTTTTTGAATATCACTGTGGCTGCTTGGATTTTTATATTTAATTTGAATGGATTAGGGAATAAATGAGAAGATAGGTTTTATCTGTTTCTGTAGTTTTTATGTGGCTATGTGAACTTACATTTAAAAATTCCCAGAAATATTTTAATTCCCCTTTAAAGATATAAACTATGTCATACTATAAAGCAAAAGAAAAACCAATCATGTGAAGAGTAAATAGTATCGTTTAAACGAGTTGTGGTTAAGCTTAGTTTGTAACTAATTAGTTTTTTATTTTCTTTCTACTTTTATCTGCTTCAGAGCCTCTTCAGTGGTTTAGATCTTCTATGTGTCAAATTATTCTAATCTCTTAAAAAGTTTAAGAGCTAAAATACAACACAATGACTACAAGAATGCCTTTGTCCTTTTCTGGGTGGGTACACCTAAGGCAACTTCTTTTTCTCTTCTTTGTTCTTTTCTTCTTTCTTATTCTTAAATCATCTTCAATATTGGACAGATGACAGCACTATGCCTGCCTCAAGATGTTTCTGACTTTTTCTTTTTCTTTCTTTTTTTTTTTTTTGAGATGGAGTCTTGCTCTGTCACCCAGGCTAGAGTGCAGTGGCACAATCTTGGCTCACTACAGCTTCTGCCTCCTGGGTTCCAGTGATTCTCCCAACTCAGCCTCCTGAGTAGCTGGGGTTACAGGCATGCACCACCACGCCTAGCTAATTTTTTGTATTTTTACTAGAGACGGGGTTTCACCATGTCGGCCAGGCTGGTCTTGAACTCCTGACCTCAAGGGATCTGCCTGCCTTGGCCTCCCAAAGTGCTGGGATTACACGTGTGAGCCACTGCGCCCGGCCGTTTCTGACTTTTTCTAAAGTCTTCTTTCTCTGGAGATGACATTATATAATAGCACTGTTCGATAGAAGTTTCTTTGATGATGGAACTGTTCTATAATCTGCATTGTCCCAGCCACTAGCCATGTGTGACTACTGAACACTTAAAATGTGGCTAGAGCAACTGAAGAACTGAATTTTGCATTTTACTTAATTTTAATTAATTAAAATAGAAATGCAAATAACCATAAGTGGTTAGTAACTACCATACTGGACAGCAAAGATCTATAATTCAGCATTTAAAATCGATTTTGTTTTGTTTTCAAAAATGGAGTCAGACTGTTACAACCCAAAAGAACTGTAGGTTAAATTAAGGTAAATCACCAAATACTACATACACATTTGGGAAATCCAAACCAGATTTTTTCATGTGATAACCACACCCTCTTTTGACTTTAGCCTTGGAGGTAATGGAGTATGGCAGAAAAAACCCTGTATCAGCAGCTGGAAGACTCACCTTCTTTTCCTAGCTCTGCCATATGTTGACCAAAAGAGTCAAAATCCATTCAGATGGTTGAGGGGCCTCGGAATTTTGTTTTTGGTTTTCACATACAAGTTGGAGGGCAGATGCGTTAGCCTCTTGAAATACCCAGAAACCACTTGTTTCCTCATCTAAAAATCAGGTATGACAGGATCATTTAATTATCCTGGAAATCAGATGAAGCATTGCATATGAAAGCACTTTGTAACATCGATAGCACTGGGAAATGTAAAGACCTTTTACTGAAATATAAAGGTGTATGGTCAACTGAATATATCTCAGATAATTATGATTTGACTGTATGTATTGAATATAACCTGTAGTGGGCCCCTTGGTAAACAGCTTACAGTTTTGTTGCAAGTTTTAGCCAAGAGAAAATTTATTTGTTGACTAGTCATGCCCTTTATTGGCCACATGATGAGCAGCAATGATATTAACACACAGTGCACCTTGCAGAATTCAAGAATGTCTCAGTGTCTTGTGAACTAGGAAGCTGAAATGCAGTGGTATGCAGAAGGCTGGCTCAGTAGGAGCCTTGGGAGTGTCCTCCAGATAGATGTTTGTGCAGGTTGTATTTGATTCCAGTTGGCCATGAAAAGCTGGTTGCTCTAAAGAATGAGAATATACTTGGTTTTGCATTTACTAGAACTATCTGGGGAACAAATCTTGGGGTGGAAGAAAGAAGGGAGGGAGGGAAAGCTGTGCTTCAATACCTAGGGCTTCTTTCCTGGAATGGATCTGAGAATCTGGGATTGGGTGGCTAATATCTCATCTCTAGAAGGGAGAAAGAACTGGGTGGTGATGGCTTTGTATTTTCTACTGGAGTTCACTACAGAATAGGTGAATGGAATGGGCTGCTATGATCCGGACATTAGGGAGGACAGGTTTGTGATACATTAGAAAACTTGAATGAGCCCTTCTATGATTCTCTCTTCCCTCTTTCTGCTTCCCTTTCTGAATCACCATCCCCAGGTTGTGGAATTAGCAAATCTATTATGTGAGCAATAGAAAACTTACAGGAGCCCTTGGCTCCATGTATCTCCCTGTTCGTGTCAGTTCATTCTGGATGCTTTTAGTCTGTGGTCTTCATTCACTCTTTTTATGGGGAAGTAAAAGGAGTGGGACAGATTATGAGAACAGCTGGGTCCTCCCAGTTGCTGGGGTGGTTATTTTAAGCTTTGTTTAATGTGTCCAGAGACCCAGATGGCATTTTTAACTAACCTGCTTTATTAAATCTTGTGATAAAGCATAGTGATGTTTATTGAAAAGACAGACACACGTCAGCAACGTTATGCGTGAAACTTGCTCTAAGAATTTTCTATAAAACATCTGTTCTCTTTGAGCCTTTTGTGAACTCTGGAAGTTTGCTAGTTTCTATACAGACTTGAGGACAAGAAGTTGGAACCCACTTTTGGAGATGTCCAAGCATAGGTATTGGAATCATTAATCCTAACCCTCTCAGTTTTAAGGCCCCGGATACCCTTCTGTTAGACAACAGTAACAAGAGCAAGCACTGTAATAACATTTAAACAAGATTATTTGGAAATAATGGACAAGAAAAATTAGTATAAATTGTTTGGGGATTTTAAAATTAAAGATAAAAAGCTAGGGCTTCAATGACCTGTGCCAGCCTATAGCCTTAAGAGTCAATTTGCAAACACTCAAGATTTGGCCAATATGCCTCTACTACTTCTACTTAACACAGTCAAAGGGAAATTTTTAGATTCTTTCATCTGATTTGACTCTCTTAGTTACAAATAAGAGGATATCTAGAATATATATGTGACTTGTTAAAATGAAAATCCACCTTCTCTGAGTCTTCAAATATCTTTCATATCTTACATTTTTAGTAACATCAACTTTTGAAGTCATGTCCGTAGTTGTATGAAAAGAAAAATTTCAGGAACATTCAACCTCAAAAGTTCTTTTTCTTAGTCTGAAGTCGTAGAAGCATTTGACTTTTACCTTCTCTTTTTAAGTTTGTACTAGTAGGTATTTTGTATAAATATAATATTTAATTATTGCCTTTGTATTCTTTTTCTCTAGTAAACATCCTGGTTTTTAGCTATCAATATGTAGTTTTACATTTAGGGATTTCTAATGGAAAGAGAAAGGAATCTGAAATCAGAGGACAAGAGTTTATTCTACTTGACCAAACACATACAAAATACTGGAAGGAGAGTTTTACAACAAATATTTAATGTCTATGACATGTAAAAAGGTTTTCCAAATCAAGAAAATTCAAACAATTCAATACAAATATCATCAATAATAACACATGAACAGGTGGCCAACCTTATTAATAACCAGAGAAATACAAATTAAAACAATCCATCAACTTGTAAAAAAGATGAAATTACCCAGAGTTGGTGTAGGTGATGGAAAATTGTCATGTTTGTATACTGTTCTTAGAAGTTAAATTGACATAACTTTTTGGTCAGGCAATTTGGAAGTATATATCTAAATTAATAGAGTAGTTTTCTAGTAACCTGGGAATCTCTTAATCTAAGAATCTTTACTGTAGATTTTTCTAGAACAAATGTACAAACATCTATGTACAAGGGTACTCACTGCAGCATTTTGCTAAGGAAAAACTCAGAAAAAATCTATATGTTCAACAGAGAACAGGTACATAATTTATGACACAACTGCACAATATACACCACTAAAATAAAGGATATAAATTTATATATAGTATGAAAAAGATGTGAATGATAGCTTGTTGGTGAAAAACAGCAATGACTGGAATATTGTGTGTAATGTAATCCTGCTTTTCTGTATATAATGTAGGCATAGAAAATAGGATTGAAAGGACATACTCTAGTCAACAGTGGATATAGCTTGGGTGGAGGGGCTGTATAATGGGGAAGGAGAGTCCCTTTTCCTATCTATTCCATATACATCTCTGGATTTAAAAGATCATACATGCATATGCGTTACCTTCAAAATTAAAATGATAAAGACAAAAGGAGAAGCTTTGGATTTGAATCATGATACTACTGTTTGCAACTTCTACGACCGTGGGGAAGTCGCCTAGCCTCCTGGGGTTTATTTCCTCATTTATAAAAATAGGGAAAGTAATAATACTTGTCTACATATCTTCTAGGGTTGTTGGGAGGATTGAATGTGATCATGGGTTACAGCATTATGAATTATTTATTCATGTAACACAATTATTATAAAAATATTTTGCTCTGATTAAAATAAAAGAAGGACGAGATCGTGTGTGTTTTTGTCCCAGTAGCTTTACTAACCAGAAAGCACCTGCTGATGTGGTGATCACAGTTGCTTTGGTGCAGCTTCCTCTTGACTTTTGGCATTTCTCCATGCTGCTAGCTAAGGCTGAGGTGGCGACTGTTGAAGGTGTGAGCTCCTCCCCCTCCCAGCACACATTTGTGTGCGTACTCACACTCATGCACACACAAACACACACATGCACACTCTATCACAGTACATGAGGTGGCAGCAGCTGCTCCAGCATAGACTTTCACACAACATAAAGGGCTTTTTTGGTGTGGTCTGTGCATTATTTCCTGTTAAGCATGAGCTGAGTCAGTGCCATGCTTTTCCATCTGAAACCTTTCTGAGGCTCAGGCTGTGTTAAGAGCAAACCCTCTCCCCTCCATGCCCACCCCATGGCCCTCTACTGAAGCCAGATCTTAATCTGCTCATTTCATGAGGATTTTCAAACCGAATGGACTGGGCCATGTGAGAGATTACTGAAAGGAACAGACCAAGCAGAGGCTAAGAGACTGCACGCTAATCTGCTGAGTCATCTGAAAATGCACAGCTGTGGGAGCTCACGGTGCTTTAAAGTACTTTGGCAGGATGTTTGTTCAGGGGGCCTGTTCCTGCAGCCCTGCTGAATGTTTGGTTAGGAGGCATAATCTTTTTTTGGACAGGATCTCCCAAATGTAAAGTGATAGATGCTAATGTGGAATATAATACAGAAGATCCAGCTTGGATGTCATAAATAACAATAAATTGTTTTATCTTGCTGAGCTGTAAATCTATGATTGCCAGAGGTCTTTAGTTCACTGGAACATAGTATGGGGGCAGGAGCACTTAGCAAATAGGCAGTTATTATTTTCCAACCAGACAGAAACTGGTCTGATGGAATTTATCTAAAAAGGCATACACATGTATTTTAATTAATTGTGACAATTACTCAGAGAAAACACATGGCCCTAAAGAGGCTGAGGGGTTTTTTTGTTCTACCTATAAATGTATATGTATATTCACCTATATTCTACCTATGTATAAGTAAGAGAATGAGTTTTTGTTTTGGGGATATATATTTATACGTATCTATACAGATAGATATACACATACTTAATTTCTGTCTACCTATTAAGGTGCGGTGCCAGATGGAAAGTATTTTTAAGCATTTAGATAGTTTATTCTATAGCATATGTGTGCATATAGCCCCCCTATAAAGCTTTGTCTCTTTTCTGGATATATTTAACAAGAGGCTAGAACAGAGTCCAAAATGTCAGAAATGTTTGAACATTCCATAGAAATGAAGGAGGTGTTTCCAAATGACCTATGTTTCTATGGCAATAAATAGAACTTGTGCTGCGTTGGATGGGTCAGGAGTAAGGAATATAAACAGTGTAAGTATGACTATTCTAGGCAGAAATCTACCTTGTAAGAACAGCTTTGTGCAGTGAGCTCAACAACATTGATCAGTTAGCAGTCCGGTTCAGTACAACATTGATCAGGTAGCAAGCCGGTTCGGCAGTGCCAGTCAGAGACACAGATGGGGACAATCAAAGAAGATGCAGGTCAGGACAAGGATGCAGACATGTACCTGTCACTACCATGGACTTCAGCAGCTTCTTAGTGAGCAGGTTTATGATTAAAGAAGAAAGACATCGTTGATATGTAAGCATGTTACAATTAATTTGCTGTTTAGTTATTAGCAAACTACATCCAGTTTTTAGTTTTTAGGTTTTTTTTTTCTTTTTTCTTTTTTGAAACACGTTCTTATTCTGTCATCCAGGCTGGAGTGCAGTCGTTATCCAAACTCACTGCAGCCTTAAACTCCTGGGCTTAGTGGATCCTCCCACCTCAGCTTCCAAAGAAGCTGGGACTACAGGCGCACGCCACCATGGCCAGCTAATTTTTCTTATTTTTTTGTAGAGATGAGGTCTTGCTGTGTTGCCCAGGCTGCTCTTGAGCTCCTGGCTTCAAGCCATCCTCCTGTCTTGGTTTCCCAAAGTGCTGGGACTACAGGTGTGACTCACCATGCCTGGCCTACATCCAGTTTAATTTATACTACAGTGTGGGTTTAGTCCTCAAACATGTTTTTGTTTTACATATAAAAATTTGAGGTAAAAGAACATTTTTACATTGGTCAATAACGGTACATTTAAACAATGGATGACTATATCCATTAAAATCGTGTTGTGGAAGAATATTCAGTGACATGGAAAGATTGACTCAAGGGCAAGTGAAACGTGTCAAGAGTCTGTTAGGTACCAGACACTGTAAACTGGGTCTTGGCTGTGTTACTTGCTTACATCCTCCATCATGTGATCTTTTAGATAACAAAATCGAGATACATAGGGATTTGGGATCTTACGCAAAGTCACCCAGGCAGTAGGTGGCAAAGTCAATTCTTACATTCTTTCCTATTGAACACCAAAATCTCAGCTTACCTCAGGGCACTTAACTCTGCTTTCTTGACCCACACCCAGGTAGACCCAATGGACACTTGTAGCTCTTATCCAGCTGGGGTGGTCACCTCATAAAATGGCAACAAGTGGGGCCCTTTCTTGTTCTAGTGAGTCAGACTGTATACCTTAAAGATTTCAGAGCACTTCCTATGTACTGAAATTGCCTCATTACCAGGAAGGACATACTTCCAATTTTCACCACCTCCATTTTGCATCCAAGGAAGATTAGATTTCTTGATCTTCTCAATGAAATCTTGAGAAATGGGTGGGCCGATTGAAGAACAGGACTTGGGCCACACTTCTAGATGCCTGTGACTTTTCTGCACTTATTCAGATATTAGGAATTGATTATGAAATCCATGGTGGTTTGATGCTAATGAACTCTCATCTATCTCTCCAGCATGTGTGTAAAGACTTCCAGAGGTACAGGAAGTTGAGGATGAGCTCTCTTACTTCCATCTGCTCTCCATGTAACAAATCATATAACTGCACAATTATCCAAATGCAAATGAAGGAGTCCCTTGATGTTTGGATAACCACATTCATGCCTTGAGTTTGTTATTTCTTGAAATTGCCCTTATCCGTCACCTGTTTACCCATGGACAACACTTCTTAAGGGCTGGCACTCTGCAACCCATGGCAGCTTGTCTTTGGGGTTCCTTCCAGTGTTTTGTTTTTGTTTTTAACCGAGAAGACAAGAAACAGGCATCTTTGTGTATATGGCTTGCCACAGCCCTTCATAGATGGACATGGTGGAGGCTGCGTGGTCCTGGAGAACACTTCCTCTGTGAAGCATCAGGGAAGTTTCCGTTCATTGTGTCTTCACTCTCTTCAATTCACTTGGGGAGTGATAGGGATTATAACACAGTAAGCAGAGGATATTGGGGAATGTCATGCTTAATTTTCTTTTCTTTTTTTTTTCTTAAATGACATTTAAAGCTAAAAGAGAATCACAAAGGGTAAGTCTGATTTAAGACATTTCACACATGAAAGAAATCCTGCTTTCATGCGTGTTATGTCACAGGAAAAACTCATTTAGAGTCAACATTCTGCACCTACTCCGAAATTTTAGCCTGAGGGTTTAAATATTACCTCGCTGCTCTCTAGGACTTTAATTTGAGCTAATTAGAAATGGAACTGATACTAAAACTAATTTAGGAAAGAAGCTGTTGATGTTCTGAAGAAAAACAGCTGTCAGAAATAAGATCATTAAAAAACCATAGTTGTATATGGCACAAAATGTAAAGGAATAGAAATGCTGGGAGAAAGCTTTTATAGAATAACATTTTATCTTTCTTTGGACACTGGTCTAAGGCATGTGAAAGGGCATATTGATTCCCTTGGCACCTGGTATGCTCATTTATGGATGAAAAAGCCCAATGACATAATTTAGGTGAGGTTTAAGGCTTGATGGGAGGTATTGGTGCCATTAGAAGGACGGACACAAAGAGTTCTTAAGTAACGGCATCATGGGAAATGATAATTGCACACTCCTTTCTACTATGTCTTGGTTTCCCCAAGCATTTAGAAGTCACGGCTGGGTAGGAACAAATTTATCATGAGTCTGTCTGCGTGTTTGGGAATGCATATGCCTCACAGATGTGTCTGCAGGGGTCTGTGTGATAATGTTCATATATGTGATAGATGTGGACCCTGGGATCTGTACATGTGTGTGAGTGACAGTGGACTAGGGTCCACTTTGCCCCCTTTTCCACGTGGGAGTTGAAGGAAATGCCCCTTAATGGCAGTAGCATCCACTTGGGTGTGTGCACCTTCTGGAGGACTGGGTGAGGTTGCCCTTCTTCCAGACAAAGCCAGACCCTATGGTGTGGGACGTTCAGTGGGGAGCAACAGAATGCCATGGCTTGGTCCTCCCTGGGCTGTGGTCTGGATTTCACTCAGGAATGAAAGTCAGATATTGCCTGCTTCAATGCTGTAAACATAACTAAGGATAATTATGTAAGTAGACCATCTTTTCCTTGCAAGGTAGCGGTCTGCTGCATTGACAGAGGGTAGTATTTCTAGGACTTTTTCAGAGAGTAAAATGGTACTTTAAGGGATAATCTGCTATCTAAAGATGAATTTTAAATGTTGGAGGGGGTTGTGGGATTCGGGGAAGACAATAGAATAATTTGTGTCATGGTTAATTTAACAAAGAGTTTTTGTTTATAGAATCTGATCTTCGGTGGATTTTAACAACCCTCTTCTTTCTTGGCTTTTCAGATAAAGAGGCAAAGCCTCAGAGAAGTTAAATGATTGATCCTATGTCAGGGGATAGAGTCAAGACTCATACCTATGCCTTTTAACTTCAAGTTGAGTGCTTTTTCTTTATAAAAAAAGGGCTTCCAAAAGTTATATTTCTTTTTATCAATGACTAGATCTTGAAAGCCATACCTTTTTTGATGGCATTTATCCTGAGCTAATTGGTAGAGAGAGGGTGAACAGAAGAGAAGACACAGACACGCAGAGAAGAAGACGTGAAAACAGAGGCAGAGACTGGAGTGATGTGAACACAAGCTCGGAACTATGTGGAGGCAACAGAAACTGGAAGAGGCAAGGGAGGATCCTCCCCTAGAGCCTTTCGATGAGGCAGACCCCCACTGACACCTTGATTTTGAACTTCTGGCCTCCAGAACTATAAGGGAATAAATTTTAATTGCTTTTAGCCACCAAGTTTATGGCAATTTGTTATAGCAGCCTTGTGAAGCTAATACAAACTTTGTATTCATTTCCTAGGACTCCCATAACAAATTACCACATATTTGGTGGTTTAAAATCACAGAAATTTATTATCTCACAGTTCTGGAGGCCAAAAGTCAAAATCAAGGTATCGGCATGGCCACACTCTGCAGATGCTCTAGGGAGAATCTGTTCCCTGCTTCTTCCAGCTTCTGGCAGCAGAATACATTCCTTGGCTTCCCGGGTGTGGCTGCATCACTCCAATCTTTGCATCTGTCTTCATATCTCCTCTTCTTTGTGTCTATTCTAGTAAGTACAAAGTGCTGCATCTTCCGTGATGGAAGTGGCCCAAATTAACCAATCTACCACCAGGTAGCTGGCTGATCATTTGGGGAATGGTACCATAAGGAGACTCAGTGTTGGTCCCTGCTGCTGGTAGAGTAGGCACTCTGCAGTGGCCATAGCCAGGTCAGCCTTGGTGAGTGAATGTCCATGTTGTTGAGCCCATGCATAGCCTTCATCCCTGCCATCACGGCCATGGTATTACAGCATTCTTGCATTGCTATAAAGAAATACCTGAGGCTGGGCAATTTACAAAGAAAAGAAGTTTCCTTAGCTCATGGTTCTGAAGGCTGTACAAGCCTGGTGCCGGCATCTCCTTGGCTTCTGGTGAGGCCTCAGGAGCTTTTACACATGGCGGATGACAAAGTGGGAGCAGGCATATCACACAGCAAGAGTGGGAGCAAGAGAACAAAAGAGAAGGTGCCACATACTTTTAAACAAGCAGATCTCATGTAAACTCAGAGCGAGAACACACTTATCATCAAGGGCATGGTGCTAAACCATTCATGAGGGACTCGCCCCCATGATCCAAACACCTCTCACTGGGCCCCACCGCTAACACTGAGGATTACATTTCAATATGAGATTTGGAGGAGACAAACATCTAAACCATAACAGCCACTTGGCTCATGAGCCCATTGGACAATGACAGGAATGGCTGGGGGAAAGCCACTCATTGACATCCACAGAACTGGTCATCCTATTATTAAAATCCTCCTCTGCCTAGGTCACCATTTGGTGAGTGTCCATAAGGGACACAAATATCTTCACAATTTTCCATGTCTTACCTCAGAAGCCCCATCACCCTCTCTTTCACATCTCCTCCAGTACTTATCCCCCAGATGATAGGACCATGTCCAGCAATACCTCTTCTCTCTGGTATTGATGGGTTAATGAGCAGATCTCACATAGGTAAAATTTCCAGATATCTAGAATTTAATCTTCTGTTAATTCTCCAATTATAACTAAAGTATTTCAGGTTGAAACTTTATTCAAGTTTCAGGTTGAAACTTTAAGCTTCTTAAACAGAATGTATATTACCTTTTCAAAAATAACTGAAATTTAATAAGATAAAAATGTATCTGTAATCGTTCCTACTTAATAACTTTACATGTTTATTTCTGCATTTTTCTAAGTCCTTGCCCCAAAGTGGACATAATTTTATACTGTAATAGCATAAAATAATTTTGCATTTGACATTTTTGATTTGGCATTAAACTATTATTTATGTTTCTTTCGCTACTGCTTAAGAAAATGTGGGTGGTTGTAATAAATAAACCTGAAATGTAGGCAATTTTTATTGCCTTAAAAACAATAGAATGTTATTTCTCACTCACACAATAGTCCAGTGAGGATGTCCCTGGTGGGCAAAGACTCTTGTCTACCAAATGGGATGGGGACTCAGTTTCCTTCCCTCTTGTGACTCTGGCATTGCCTAGAGCCACATGATTACCTGTACTGAATCTGTAGAAAGAGAAATAAGCAGTGTAGAGATGATATGTCTGTTTTCTGATATCCTCAGCCTAGAAGAAACACACATTACTTCTGTTCTTATTCTCATACTAGTTTATCACCCATTGTCCAAATGCACCATGTGGCCACACCTAGATGCAAGGGTGGGTTGGAAAATGTAGCCCCTGGCTGGGCAGCTGTTCCTCAGCATTGACTCTGTGCTATGGAAGGGCTTCCTAAGTTTTTGTGGACTGCTATCCCAGTCTGTCCCCACTATACAATCTTCATAATTTTCCCTTTAAATGGCTGAGAGAAAATTTTGAACAAAAGCTACAAACATTTTTCAGATTCTTGATTCTCCAGACTTATTACTTGAGGGCAGTGACTAAATTATATTCAGTTCTATATCAGAAGGTTCTTCCATATTGCTGGTTTCATGGTAGATACTCAATAAAATGAGTTGAATGACTACATAAATTTTAGCAAGAGCATATGGAAAATAATTTATCATGACTTTGGGTAATACTATAGGTGTAATTATTGTCCTTTCTCTTTCCTGACTTGATTAATAGCACCACTATCCATTAAGTTATTAAAGGTAGAAAGCTGAGATTATTCTTGGCTCCTTTTCTCACTGGTCCAGTATTAGTTATTTATTGCAGTGTAAGAAATTACCATGAAACTTAGTGGCTTAGTTGGGGCTTGATGGGGGCTGGAGGATCCACTGCAAGATGGCTCAGTCACTTGGCTGGCAAGGTGGTGCTGGCTGTTAGCCTCCCATCTGATCCTCCTCTTTCCGCTCCTGCCACTCTTCAAGGTATTTTTTCCAGAGCAGCCGTCCATCATTCATTTATTTTTTCCCATTAATTAATTCAACAGATATTTATTGTATACTTACCATATGCCAGATTTGTTCTAGGTTCTTGGAATATAGCAGTGAAAAAAAAAACAGTCCTTGGATCTTATATACAGTGGGGAAATAAACATATAATGTAGAAAATTAGATGGTAATATGTGTGAGCACATATATTTATTATTTCTCATCATTTCTATGAGACAGGAGGTGGGTATTCTGGCTTGGGGACTCACATGAGGTCACAGTTACATGTTGGTATTGGTTTGGTCATATGAAGGCTTGGTGGAGGCTGGAGAATCCACTGTCAGATGGCTCAATCCCTTGGCTGGAAAGTTGGTGCTGGCTGTTGTTGGCAGGCCTTGCTTCCTCTTCACAGGGCTTCTTGAGTGTCTTCATGACATGGCGGATGGCCTCTCCCAAAATAAGCTGTCCAAGAGAGCAGGGCAGAAGTGTCCATGCCATTTATGGCCTCACCATGGAAGTCACACACAATCACTTCTGCAATATATACTGATTACCCAGATCTGCATCGTTCAGTGTGGGAGGGGACCACAAAAAGGCACAAATGCCAAAAGGCAAGGACCATTGGGGCCATTTTGGAGGCTATTTACCACAGCCCCTCTCTTCCATATTCCAGTCCACCTGCATATTCTGTTCATCGTCCTTCCAAAAATGTATCTCAAACCAAATGACTAATTTTCATTTCTGTTGGCTCTAGCCTAGTCCAAGACTCTATCAACACTCGACTTGAAGAGTCTCCCGTCTGATATTCCTCTTTCTGCTCTTGCCCCCCTTCAAGGTATTTCTCCCAGAGAAGCCATTCATCATGCATTCATTATTCTCCATTCATTAATTCAACAAATATTTATTGTACTCTTACCACATGCCAGATTTATTTTAGGTTCTTGGGATATAGCAGTGAAAAAAAGTCCTTGGGCTTTACATACAGTGGGAAAATAAATAATATGGAAAATGTTAAAGCCAACATATGTGATCCAGAAAATTATAGCAGGGTGAAGGAAATAGGAAACAATAGAAAAGTTAGGGACTTCTGGCTATAGTGTTATATAGGGCTGTCAAGGGTGCTATCTCTGATTAGCTTACATTGAAACAGAAACCCAAAAGACAGTAGAGGGCAGGTATGTTAATATCTGGGCAAGTATTCTAAGCGGAGGAAAAAGAAAATGCCAGGGCCCTGAGGCCGGATCATGTTTGGTATGTTTGAGGAATAGCTGTTCTGTTCCGTTGTGGCTGGAACAGAAGAAGGAGGGTAGGAGGGTGATGGAGAATGGTACATGATGGAGGTCAGATTATGTAGGGCCTTGTAGACTACAATGAAGACTTTGGCTTTGTTTTGGGTTGGTGGGGGACAAGGAAAGCTATTGGAATGTTTTAGTGACTTGATGTGACTTACTTTTTAATAGAACCATTTGGGCTGCTCAGCCCATGATGTTTAAAAATGCAATCAGGTCACTTCCACTGTTTAAAACCTTTCAATGGATTCTGGTTGTACTTAGAATAAAATCTAAGCTCCTTAGCTATTATTATTATATTATTATTAAAATTGATGTCCTTTATTACAGCAGTCTAATTCCTTCCTAATGTGTACCTCACTAGTAACTATTATTATTATTGCTTATTTGTTTATAATCTGTCTCCTCTACTTGAAAATATGTAGCCTGGGGATCTTGTGGATTTCCATACTAAATCATCCCAAGGCCACTTTGCTTTTGAGCTGTGTGTGTGTGTGTGTGTGTGTGTGTGTTTTGATCTCTTCTGTATCTTTTTTTCCCCTGATCTCGCTGATTGTTATATTTGGTCAGTGACTGACCTCTAGCAATGATGGTGCCAGGGCAACTTTGTTGTTGAACTGTATGTTAAAGTTTGTTTTGGCTTGTTGGTTATATCAGTACTTATCAAATGAATTATCTGGGAAGAGAGGAGAGGATCTTATTAAAATACAGGTTCTTATTCGGTAGGCCTTGGGTGGGCCTTGAGGTTCTGCATTTCTTTCTTTCTCTTTCTTTTTTCTTTCTCTTTCTTTTTTCTTTCTTTCTCTTTCTTTCTTTCTCTCTCTCTTTCTTTCTTTCCCTTTCTTTCTTTCTTTCCTTCCTTCCTTTCCTTCCTTCCTTCCTTCCTTCCTTCCTTCCTTCCTTCAGACAGAGTCTCACTCTGTAGCCCAGGCTGGAGTGCTGTGGTGCCATCTTAGCTCACTGCAACCTCTGCCTCCCAGGTTCAAGCAATTCTCCCACCTCAGCCTCCGGAGTAGCTGGGACTACAGGCATGCACCACCATGCTCAGCTAATTTTTGTATTTTTAGTAGAAATAGGGTTTCACCACGTTGGCCAGGCTGGTCTCGAACTCTGGAGCTCAAGTGATCTGCGCACCTCAGCCTCCCAAAGTGCTGGGATTTCAGGTGGAGCCACCATGCCCAGCTGAGGTTCTGCATTTCTATCAAGCTTGCAGGTGATGCCCATGCTGCCAGCCCTTTGAGTAACAAGGGGGCTTTATTACTGAGCTTGGCTGAACATTGGAATCATCTGTGGAGCTTTAAAACTACTAATGCTGGGCTCTCAACCCCAGAGATTGCAATATCATCAGTCTAGAATGCAGTTTGAGTACTAGGATTTTAAAAAGTTTCATAAGTGATTCTATTTTGTAGAAATATTGAGAACTACTAGATTGGATGATATTGAATCCAATTTTAAAACAAGGTGTAGCAATAAATGTTCTTCAGCGCTGTGTTGCTGACTTTTTAGAAAGTCAGTTTTGTAGCTCTAGAAAGAATCTGGCTGCATCCATGGATGACCTCCAGATCTCCGCTTAGCATGACTGGGTAATTTCTCCAATGTCTCCAGCACACGCTGTCACTTAACAGCAGAAAGAGAATTCCTACTTTCAGGAGAAAAGTCATTCCTGAAGATTACAGTTAAAATATGCCCACAGATGATGAGGTTGTAGTAAATCAGTCCCCTTGCTCTCTGAGCTTGTTCTAAGTTACAGGAAGCAGAAGAAGCAGAGAAGCACTCCATTTCTTTTTTCTTGTAATCTCTAGCATGTTCACATGCGTAGTTTCTGAGTCAGTAGCAAACTAAGAACTTCTTGTGTGATTCAAGCTAACCCCCTCGATTATCAGAAGCAGATGTTTCAAACAACTGAAGATCAATGAGGCATATCCTATTTACAGGTTAATAATTGACCACTAGATGCAGGTGCACCAAATGGTCTTAGAGACATTAGATAGGAGAGACAATGTCAGTGCTCCCCCTACCCTGCCTCCCCTAATCTAAAGCCTACTCTGTTTCTTTTATCAAGTGATTGGCTGTATGTTAACAGAGCCTGGGGCACTTTCCTGTTGAAATGCCTTTAATCCCAAGCAACTGGATTGATTTTTTTTTTTGGATGGTTTAGATTGGACGACTGATTATTGGACAGAATGGCATCTTGTCGACACCTGCGGTCTCCTGCATTATCAGGAAGATCAAGGCAGCTGGTGGAATCATTCTAACAGCCAGCCACTGCCCTGGAGGACCAGGGGGAGAGTTTGGAGTGAAGTTTAATGTTGCCAATGGAGGTATGTGGTTCAGTATATGCCTTAATAATCACGATTTCGTTCCTCTTATATTATTATAGTCTCACAGTGACCGTCTGATGATAGACAAGCAAGGTGCAGAGGACCTAGCTCAGAAAAATTTAGTGAGGTGCCCAAAGTGATCCAACAAAGAAGTGGCATGATGGGCTCATGAACCCATTTGGGTGGTCTCTTGGTCCCCTGTACTCTTCAGCATAAACTATTGAATAGTTGATGCTTATCTGATATGGAAGGACTCTGAATTTTAACATTAAAACATACCCTGAAGGTCGTTGTCTAAATGACAATTACCCTCATTTTACACATGAACAAATCAAAGGCCTGAGAGGCTGAGTTACTGCTGAAGGCCACAGGGTTGATCAGGGTCAGATTAATGATTTTTAGCCCAAATCCTGGGCTCTCTTTTTCCTACAGTGTTGACTTTCTCTCAAAATCACAGAATTGTTTCACTTTTTCTTATATTCACAGCAATTTATAGTTTGGGGGTCCTTAGTGAAGGGGGTGGGATATATGTATGGAGTAAATTTCTTTTAAAAATTGAACACACAAAAAAATAGGGAGAATAAGAAATAGATAACATGTACCCATTATCTTGTTTTTCTATTTTGCTTATCTTTTTTTTCTGAAGAATTTTAAAGCAAATTATAGCACAAGAACATTTCACACCCAAATATTTTTGTATGCATCTCTTAAAAAGAAAGACACATTGCTGCATGACCGTGCTAACATACCTAACAATAATAACATTAATTCTCCAATATCACCTGAAAACTAATCTATAGTCAAATTTTTCAATAATCCCCAAAATATTATTATTTATAGCTGTTTTATTCAAATCAGGATACATCTAAGGATGCCATGCATTTGCTTGGCAAGTCTCTTAAATCTCTTTTAATCTAGAACACTGAGTTTGCATGAATGTGGGTAGGAGCCAAATTTTAACCAGCAACAGTTACCATGATAAATTATTCCTCATCCCAGGCAAAGCAGTGCATTCTGAAGGGAAAACTTACTATCTATCCCTCCTTGTAGACGTTTTACACGTTATCCAAACAAGAAAGTGTATTCATGTTGAATATTTAAAAAGCAATATTGTAACCACAAAGCAGAAAACTAAACCACCAAACCACAAAGGTAGACAACAATAGAGGAAGAAGAGAACAAATTATCTACAAAGTAACCAGAAAACAATTAGCAAAATGGCAGGAGTAAGTCTTTTACTATCAATAATAACCTTGCTGGTACATGGGTTAAACTGTCCAATCAAAAGATACAGAATGGCTGAGTGGATCAACAACAAGATCCAACTAGATGCTGCCTACAAGAGACCCATTTTTAAACTTTAAGAATAGGCATATACTGAAAGTAAAGGGATAGAAGGAGATATTCCATGAAAACAGACAGTTACCAAAAGAGAGCAGGGATGCCTATACTTATATCAGATAAAACAGACTTCCAGTAAAAAGCTGTTCCAAGAGACAAAGAAGGTCATGATTTAATGATAAAGAGGTCATCTTATCAAGAGGACATAACAATTGTAAACATATATGCATCCAAAATTGAAGCACTTAAATATGTAAAGCAAATATTAGTGGACATGAAGGAAGAAATATACAGCAATATAACACTAATAGGGGACTTCAGTACTCCACTTGCAACAATGGAGAGATCAACCAGACAAAAAATTAACAAGACAACACTAAATTTGAACTATACTTCAGACCAAATGGACCTACCAGACCTACATTCATCCAACAACAGCAGAATATACATTCTTCTCTAGCATACATAGAACATTCTCCAGGATAGACCCTATGTTAGGCCACAAAATAAACCTTAACAAATTCAAAAAGATTGAAATCATGTCTAGTATTGTTTACAACCACAATGGTGTGAAGCTAAAAATCAATAACAGGAGGAATCTTGGAAAATTTACCAATATGTGGAAATTAAACAACATGCTTATGATGAACTAATGGGTCAAAGAAGAAATCAAGAGGGAAATTAAAAAATATTTTGAGATTAATGACAATGGAAACACAATGTATCAAAACCTACAGTATGCAGCAAAGTCAGTTCTAAGAGAGAATTTTATAGCAATAAATGCCTAGATTAAAAAAGGAAAAAGATCTAAATAAGTAGACTAACATTATGCCTCAAGGAGCTAAAGAAAGAACAAACTAAACCCAAAGTGAGCAAAAGGAAGGAAATAATAAAGATCAGAACAGAAGCAAATAAAATGTAGTATAGTAAAACTATAGAAAATATAAATAAAATCAAAAGTTGGTTCTTTGAAAAAATAAAATCTACAAACTCCTAGCTAGATTCACTAAAAAAAGCAGACTCAAATAAATAAAATCAGAAATGAAAGTGGAGACATTGCAATAGACACCTCAGAAATAAAAATGGTCATAAGGGATTATTATGAACAATTTTATGCCAACAAATTGGAGGACCTAGAAGAAATGGATAAATTTCTCGAAAAACTAACCCATCAAGATTGAATTGGGAAGAAACAAAAAGTTTGAACACTCCAACAACAAATAAAGAAATTGAAGAAGTGATTAAAAACTTTCCAAAATAGAAAAGCCTAGGACCAAATGGCTTCATGGCTGAATTTTATCAAACATTCAAAGAATAATTATTACCAACACTTCTTAGACTCTTCCAAAAATTAGAGCTACAGGGAATACTTCCAAACACATTTTGTGAGGCCAGCATCACCTTGATACCTAAAGCCAGACAAACATATTGTAAGAAAATAAAACCACAGGCCAATATCTCTGATAAATATTGACGAAAACCAAATTCAACAACACATTAAAGAAATTATGAATCATGGCCAAGTGGGATTTATCCCTGACATGCAAGACTGGCTAAACAGAATGAAAGATAAAAACCACATGATCATCTCAATTGGTGCAGGAAAGGCATTTTACAAAGTTCAGCATTCTTTCTTAACAAAAACTCTTAACACTTTAGGTATAGAAGGAAAGTTTCTCAACATTAATAAAGGCCGTTTATAAGAAACCCACAGCTAACATCATAATCCATTGGGGACAACTGAAAACTTTTCCACAATTTAGCACATGGCAGGGATGCTCACTCTTGCTATTTCTATTCAACATAGTTTTGGAAGTACTAGCAAGAGCAATCAGACAAGAAAAATAAATAAAAGTCATCCAAATTGGAAAGGAGAAAGTAAAATAATCTCTATTTACAGATGATATGATCCTATATATAGAAAATTCTAAAGATTCTACACATGCACACACACACACACACAAACACACACACAAATTTTTAGAACTAATAAATGAATTCAATAAGTTGCAGGATACAAAATCAACATACAAACATCAGTAGCATTTCTATACATAAATAATGACCCAGCTGAAAATAATCAAGAAAACAATGCCATTTATGATAGCATCAAAAAAATACTTAGGAATAAATTTAACCAAGGGGTGAAAGTATACTGAAAACTATAAAACATTGATTGAATAAGACACAAATATATATCCTGTGCTCACTGATCATGGATCAAAAACATTAATATTATTAAAACATTCATACTACCAAAAACAATATACAGATTTAACACAACCCCTATCAAAATTTCAATAACATTCTTCATGGAAATAGAAAAGCAATACTAAAATTTGTATGGAGCCACAAAAAATCAAAGCAATGTTGAGGGAAAAAAAGTTGGAGGTACCACACTTGCTGATTTAAAATTATATTACAAAGCTAAAGTAAAACCAAAACAGTATGATACTGGCATAAAAACAGAAACGTAGACCAATGGAACAGAATAGAGAGCCCAGAAATAAATCAAGACATATATAGTCAACTAATTTTGGAGCAGGGCACCAAGAGGACATAATGGAGAAAGAAAAAAACCTCTTCAATAAATGGTGCCTGGGAAAACAAAAATGTAAAAGAATGAAATTGGACCCTTATCTTACACTATACAGAGAAATAAACTCAAAATGAATAAAAGAACTAAATATAAGATCTGAAACCATAAAAATCCTAGAAAAGAACATAGGGAAAAAGTTATTTGACATTGGCCTTGGCAATGATTTCTTGGATATCACATCAAAAGCTCGGGCTACAAAAGCAAAAACAAATAAATGGGACTACCTCAAATTAAAAAGCTTTTTAGCTTTTCCATTTTTCATTTATTTATTTTATACACTTTAAAATCTCTGGGTATTCTTTTTTAGCATCTTAAAATTTATTTTTATATGAGTGCCTGTAGATTTGCCGTATCCTTTAAAAAACAATTATTTTAATATATATGATAATTGTACATATTTTCAGTGTGCATATGGTGAAAGTCATTGGAGTGGAAGATATCAAGGAGCTTGGAAATTGAAAAGGAATTCAGAAGTTGTTGATGAACTCTGAAGTTATCAGCATGGATGGTTGAATGGCATCATAGACAACTATCTAGAGAGACAGTACTTGCTTTACTTTAGGAAATCAGTGTGCCGGCATTAAAACTCAGGGACTTGAAAATGATGGACACAGCCAAAGAATATAGTATGGTGCCTGGGGTGTAGGGAGTGGAGGGAGATATTCATGCATTCTATAATCTGGCAAGCATAAAATAATGCAAAAACGAAACAAGACTACCTATTCTTTAAGTTTTGTGAAGGGTAAAAAATGGTAAGGAGTGAAGCAAAGGGCTATGTTTATTTCTTTGAGGTCTTCACTTTTCCCACACAACAAGAAAATTGTTGGTAAAATCTTCTGGGCTGTCTTCTCTCCCACTTACTAGAATAGGACTATTGCTATTCTTTTTTATGAGCATTTATTGGAATAAAGTGATGGTGCTACACTCTAAGGCAGCGTTGTCCAACAGAAAAATATTGTGAGTCACATACATACTGTACATTTTTAGTAGCCACATTAAAAAAGTGAAAAGAAACAAGTGAAATTCACATTGTGTTTTATTTAAACTACTATATCTAAAATATTATTATACCATGTCATCAATATAAAAATTATTAATGCAATCGATTGCATTTTCTACTAACTCTTCAAAATTTGGTGTGCGTTTACAATTGCAGCACACCTCAACTTGACTAGCCACATTTTAAGTGCTCAGCAGCTAAATGTGACTAGTAACAATTGTATTGGACAATGCAGTTCTAAGGATTGAGATATTTTAAAAATCAAGAAACAATTTTTGTTCAGTAGAAAGTTACAGTGTAGTTGACAAGTAAGATTCATACAGAAAGCTATCTATACATCTAGCAATCATTTATACTTTAGATCTTTCAATCTACTTATTTGTTTCTCAACTTTGTTGCAAAAAAAAAAATCTGAAATGGCTTGCATTAAGATATACAGGGTAAAAAAAAAAAAAAAAAAAAAGCAAAACCCCAAAAGGTGAACAAGTATTGATTTCATGTTCAATTTATTTAAAGTCTAATACTACTTGTCAATTTGGCCTTCCGAGGAAATGTATCATATATTTTTAGTTGAGCTTCATTTTAGAAGTGACTACAGATTGTGAGTTGGGGAAAATAATTAACTTACCCTGCTAAGCTCACACATCAATTAGGTAGCAGAGCTGGGAATAGAAAGCATAGTTTCCTCTTCTAGATGCACTGGGGAAGCTGCATGGAAATCTGGAATCCCTCACTTCTGTCAAATGCATATCCTGTTTGTGTCTCATAACCTGAATAAAGCTGATTGAGTAACCAGGTTTCCCTGGCAGGTGTGAAACTATTTTTAGGAAAGATGTGTCATTGCTTAGAAGTGGATTAAAACAAACAAACAAACATATGGGTTGTTAGTCTACATAGAACAGGTGAGGCTGATCAAATTTCCCCCATAGTGGATAAGTACAGTATAAGAAATATCAAGGCTAATTGAACTGTGAACCATTGATCATTGTTTAGAGAACAAATGAATCTTTCTCTGCCTGGTGGAGGAGGATGGTAACATTTCACTGCTTGAAACTCACGAGACTTTTAAAAACGTGTATTTTTGGTGTTCAAATTTTAGGTCCTGCACCCGATGTTGTCTCAGACAAAATCTACCAAATCAGCAAAACGATTGAGGAATATGCTATATGTCCTGATCTCCGAATCGACCTATCTCGACTAGGAAGACAAGAATTTGACCTAGAGAACAAATTCAAACCATTCAGAGGTAACAGAGATTTTATTTTGAAGAAGTCAGAGTAACTATGTGGATGGGGCTGACTGGTTTCTGTAGGGAAGTAAACTCATGAAAATTATTGCATTGTTCATCTCAGGGGTGACTCGATAAATGTGTGTAAACTTAATATGGTGTAGAGAGAAGACATGAGAGCAGCCAAGATATTCAGAACTGGAAACTTTCAAAAACCACTTCCCAAATTCGATATCATTTTCAACATAGGAAAAGTTTTATGGTTGACTTCATTATAGCATTCCAAAAATAGGTTGTGAATTGCCAAAACTTGTCTAAGCAATTAAGGTGAAGATGCTGGAATGCCTTAGTTAAGAAGAAACCTAACAAGTCAATGGGTTATTAAATTTCTCATGAAAGGTAGGAGTTTCTTTTCCAAGCCATAACCAAGCTTGGAATAATTACGCATCAGCTTATTGAATGCATAATTATTGATCACCTGTCCTATACCAAGCACCGTGTTAGGAGATTTTACAAAGGAATTCAGTAACTACCAAATATATTTAGGCAAGTGATTCAAAAATTAAAGAACCAAAATGAGATTGTCAAAAATATTATATTGTAAAGCAAATATAACTTCTACAGTATTCAGAAGATAGCTTTTTGTTTTATAGATTAATTTTAGACCATATGACAACAACATTAATAACATGTATGTATACAACATTTCCCCCTATATTTTATCATATTGCTTTTTCCTAGAAGGCATATAATAGCAATAGATCTAACATGTTTTACTTTTTTAGTGCTTCTATAAGCTTGAATGCAGTTTGTGTTAAGATGGTATCCTCATTTTAGAAGTAATTTAACTTAGCCCAAAAGAGGAAATACCTGGTTTGTGTCCATGTGATATTTTAGGAATAGAGAAAAGATTAAAAAGGATTGTGTGGGGGTCACAGTATTTGCCCAATGTTACCAAATCTTTCTTGAGAAGTTTCGAGTCAGTTGTTTGCTTAGGTAATGAGCAGAAATTTACAGAGAGCCATGATACTCACTGGAAGCAGCAGGGCCTGCTTTTGCTAATCTAGCTGGGAGAATGCATAGGCATATGTGTGCACACGCATGGGATGGCTGGACAATTAAAGGCAAGGGGTACATTATATTAAGCAAAATGATTTCAATACGCTGATTACATATGGTTGGAAGGACTAGGCTTATTTTTGGCATCTTCACAATTTTTATAGTTGTCCAAGAGACCCGAATCTTCGTGGGCTCTCATTCAGGCTCATTGCTGCAGCCACATTGCTAGTTGAACGAGTTTTCTAAAAATGTTACTGATACCAGGAGATAGGTAGAGGGATTCCCTGGCTTCCAAGAATTTGGAGATAATCATTTGGGATAATTTATGTGCTGTATTCTTGCTGGTTCAAGTGTTGAGCAAAGCTTGAGTTAATTAGGAACAAATAATTCCTTTGCATTTCACTTTAAAGTGTCAAGAGCATGAACTATATGATGTGAACTTTCAATTTTTACTGACTTCTTGTTCCCTCGTTTTTCACATTTGTTTGGTACTGTGTGTTACCTATTGTAAATACCAAATGTATTTAGGCAAGTGGTTCAAGAATTGAAGAGCCAGAATGAAATTGTCAAAAACATTATCCTATAATGTAGAGTGAGTAAAACTTCCAAAGTACTCAGGGCATAACCTTTTGTCTTACAGATTAATTTTTTATGGCGGTAAAATATACATAACAAAATTTACCATTTTAACCATTGTCAGGTGTACACTTTATACAGGTTAATTTTTAATTACTTCATAGATTATTATGCTCCTCATGTAAAAGGATAATTTAAAAGTATCCATGTTACAAATATAATTATATTTGAATGAACACATAGATTACATTGACTTAAGTGTAAGAAAAAATATTTTCAGATATGTATTTGATCAGATGAAGGGATAATATTATATGGCATATTAAGATCTCATCCATTAAATATCACACCTGGATTTACTAAAAATTATTGAAAGTGGGTTGGTAATATCTTCAGTGCAAGTTTAAAAGTATTTCAGGGTTTCAAAGTAGTATGTATTTGAAAAATCTGAAAACAATATACATAAGTTTCAAAATTTAGCTAAGAATTTAAAAAAGCAGGGCTCCTGGACAAATTTTAGCACCTAAAGAATTGATTTACTACTTCTTGGAAAAGTACTTTCTGAGCATTAATTACACACTGATTGACAAGTATGAAAAATGTATTCTGAGCTTTTTGGTATGTCACATAAATGAATAAAACTTTTTGGATTCTTGGTTACTGGGTGGTGCTAGATACTGGAAAGCATTTGTGTTTAATGAGAACTTCTAGATATTTGCCATTCACTTGGAAATTGGGTGCTAGATTGGGCATGAATGAGATTTCACGCAAACCCAGGAATATATTCATCCCCAATTCTGCACTCGAATCTGGTAGGCACAATGGCATTAGGAAAATAGGGGTCACTACTGAGGTCACTTGCTGATTTGTTTCATACCAGCTGAGTCAGTCTTTGGCCAGCCCCCACAAGAAAGGCAACTGGATATGCCAAAATGCCTCTAAACATTGAGATGTGTGCTGTGTGCATTTTTTTGGGAGGGGAAGTGGGAGCAGGAGTAACAGGGCACATTTTTATCTTAATTTATTCTTGTGGTTGATATTTTCCTTGCAAAGAAGAATTTATAACTTGGTATCATTTATACCCATTGAGCACCTGAAAAGCTTGTAGTATCTTGATTGTGCCCTGATTTGTGATTTTTGTCAACAAATGGGCACTTCGCTTCCCACATCATGTGTAGGGATATGATGGGCTTGTGACCAGAATTTCATGCTGTTAAGGTAGTGATTCTTTTTATGCTTCCAAGTATCTTTCATGGGTACAGTCAATGACATTTTCCTTTGTTTTTCTATCTTTAGTGGAGATAGTGGACCCAGTGGATATCTATCTTAACCTCCTTCGGACCATCTTTGACTTTCATGCCATCAAGAGTTTGCTGACTGGGCCCAGCCAACTGAAGATTCGCGTTGACGCAATGCATGGAGGTAAGCTTGTGATTTTCTCCAAATCAGTGGGCAGGAAATATTGAGACCTCTACCCCTGTTGGGTTTCAGAGGTTAAGAGGAAAGTTGGATTCATAGATATTCACACAACATGTGTATGTTCAGATATTTGGAATGCTCTGGAAAACTTCAGGACCCTTATTTCTGTCTTTGGATGTAAATGAAAACAAAAGTTGAACAAATGAGTTTGAGGCTATGCATGTTCAAGTGTGGAGTATAGTAAAACTGTTATTTATTTGATCATATGCATGGCATAGTTTAAACAGTCAAATAAATAGTTCAAGATTTATTGTGAAAAAAATCTGTACCCAACTCCTATCTTCCCCCAATTTGTTACCTTCCAGAGTTAAATTTTTCCATTTTTTCAGCTGTTTATTTTTGTATTTATCTCCCTATCATTAAATATTATGAATATACAGACCCTTGTTGATTTTTCAGTTTTGAGCATTATTGAATTCATACTACAGGAACTGGAGCTGCAGCTCTTTTTCACCCTCTCCACCCACCACCCACCTCTCCACCCACCCTTTCCACCCACCAGTTAGGGAATCCTAGCATGCTTCCCTCATTATATCATCAGTTTGGTAAGATCATTGTCTAGTGTTTACATTACCACAACACTGCTGAGCCATGCAATATGCTATAATTATATTTCCTTTACAGTACAACTTTTTGATTTCCTTGGAAACAGCAATTATCTTGTTTTCTCATTGCTTGCTTTTAATCAAGTATGTTTACCACTCTTAATCCTCAAGCTCTCCACTAGTGTCTAAATCTTCCTTCACTTCATTTTCCTGGAGACTTTGATCTGCCCCACTCTGCCCTAGTTGCTCTCTGAGCATGCTGTCATCATGAAATCTCCCTTTATCACCATGGTAGTAATTCCTTTTACACATCTCCTATGTTAAATGTCCTGTCCCCTGGTTTCTTTGTCTGACACCTTGATTTACTCGTACATTTTGGAGGAACACATTCTCCAGGAACTCAGTGAGAGAAAGCTCATGGTAGGTAAATATTTTGTGTATTGTATATCTGAAAAGGCCTTTTATTCTACACTTGCCCTTGATTAATATTTGACTGATATGGAAATCTAAGTTGGATATTATTTTTCTTCAGAAGTTTGAGGGCGCATTGCTCTACTGTGTTATAGCTATTATATTAAACTTGAGAAATCCAGTGCTATTTTGATTTTTAATCCATTGTCTTTCCTTTTTCTTCTCTGGAAGCTTTTAGGACCTTTGACTTATCTTCAGTGTTCCTCTGTTTTACAATAATGGATCTTAGTGTGGGACTCTATCTTTATTATATCGGACACCTGATGGACCCTTTCAGTCTGAACACTTGTGTCCTTTAATTCTGGAAAAGTTTTTGAATTACTATTTAGTAACCATTCTGGTTATTTTTACTACTGAATCGATCCTTTAATTATTCTATTTCCCCTTCTCCTCCCCAGTTTTTCATCTCTTTATTTTCTTCTACTTTCTGGGAAATTTCCTTAACTTTATCTTCCAGTCCTTTAGTTCTACCATTATATTTTTAATTTCCCAAAACTTTTGTTTGTATTTTCCAAAGATTCTCTCTTGTAAAAACACATCCTAGTTATGTTTCATGGATACCATAGCTTTTTAAACTTAGGTTTACTGAGGTATAATTTATACACAGTAAAACTCACTCCTGGTAGATATACAGTTTGATAAGATTTGACGAATATATACAGTCATGTAACCACTATCACAATCAAGATTGAATATTTCCATCACCCCAAAGAGTTTTTTGCAGCCCTTTGTAGTCAAACCTCTCCCCTTATCCCCAGCCCCTGGCAACCACTCATCTGCTTTCTGCTCCCATAGTTTTGCATTTTCCAGAAAGTTATATAAATGGAAGCATACAATATGTCACCTTTTGCTTCAAGCTTCTTTCACTCAGCATAATAATTTTGATATACATTCTTGGTGTTGCATGTATCAGTAAGTTGTTCCTTTTACTGCTGAATACAATTTTATTGTGTTGTCGATATACCACCATTTGTTTATCCATTCACTGGTTAATGAAAATTAGATTTCTTTTTCTTCTAGTTGTTGGCTATTGTAAAGAAAGATACTGTGAACATTCGTGAACAAGTCTGTATGTTTTCATTTGTCTTGGGTAAACAGCTAGGAATGGGATTGCTGAGTCATATGATACATGTACGTTTACCTTTATAAGCAATGGCCAAATCATTTTCCAAAATGCCTGTTCCATTTGCACCACTGGCAATGCATGAGGGCTCCAGTTTATCTGTATCTTCACCAATACTTGGTACTGTCAGTCTTTTCCATTTTAGCCATTCTACTCTATCTTGTTAATCTCTATTAGGATATTACTGATATATTTTAAAAAGTTTTCTTCTCCCTGTATAATTTTTGTTTCCTCCAGGTTTCTCTTTACTTTTTGTTTATTTTCACCTCATCTCAAATACATTCCTCAAAATTTTGGTGATCCTTGGCTTTCTGGCATATTTAAGAATGAGGCACTAAAAATCTGCTGGGAGCTCTGAGCCTGCTGTGGGTCTTCTCCATGGGCCTTACTCTAAGGGCTTCTGGCTAGGCTGTTCTGTTCTTTCTTGTTGGGCTGATCATATTCCTCAGGAAAAGAACTTTCAGGTTCTTGCCTTAGCATTATCTGGCCTACAGGGAAGACAGCTTTGCTTTTTTTCCAAATAGTATGAGCAATGTTTCTGGGTTTCAGCCTCATTGCCTGGTTTATACTGTATGTCCATCTTTGAATCAATTGCTCTGGCTAGAAGATGGAGGACGCTGACTGCGCAGACCTAGGTCACCTCCTTAGCCTTGGGGAGGTGGGATTTAGCCATACCCAGACCCCATGAACTGAGATGGGGAAGGGAGTTTTTCTCCAATAGAAATCCCAAATGCTGTATCCAGAGGAAGAGGAAATGTGTGCTGGGCAGGCACAATCAAGAGATGTTCACTATTGGAGGATTGTGTGTTGTATTGGTGGAAAATAAGTGGAAAGCAATATCTTTCAGATATTTCAGCTAGGAGGATTACATGCTGTTCCACAAATGTGCCTTATGTTCTACCTCAGGCTCTGTTCCCTTGCTCATAATGTTCCTTCGATTTAGATGGGCTTCCCACTCCAAACCCAAACACTTGCCAACTTTATATTATTCCGTCAAGTTCCACCAGAAATGCTGCTTCTTCCTTGAAGCCTTATGTGTGGTTATTGCTTCTCTGAAGCCGTTGGATATAATTATTTCATCAATGTGCATTGTTTAGTCTTACCACTGCAGTCATTCATTTGCAGCTTTGACTCATCCCACTACTAGATTACAAGCCCAGGAATGTAGAAACTATGTGCTTTGCATCCCTTCAATATGGTCCCCTCATTTCCTAGCAGAGCAGCTCCATATTGCATACTCCATAATGTTCATTGAACTGGAAAATACTATTCCTTGGCATGTATTTTGGTAAAATGTGCTTGTTTTTATATGCTTCAGTGGTTTATAGTGTTTAATTATATACTTGGCAGAGTCCAAATGATTGCAGAGACAAAGAACATTGCTAGAGCCCTTTAATGCTTTTGCATATATTCAGCTAAAACTTTTAATACATGAAAAGCAACAGGCAATGAATCATTATTATGTAGCTGATTTCTTTCTGGCAACCTTTTAGAAAAATTTCAGGTGAAAAAATGTATGTAACTAGATGATTGAATACATCTGTATTCCTACCACAGTAACTGGCACATAGTAGATGCTCAATAAATAGTAGTTCAAGCAAATATTGTTCTATATTGTATCTTTAAAACGACTGTAAATTTATATTTTTCTTCTGGGTTATTAAATCGTGTTTCCTGTACTATTCAGAACAAAATACTCTGGGGAGAAGGTTCTGCAAATATTTAATATTGCTGTGTATCTATTTTTAGTTATGGGACCTTATGTGAGAAAATTTCTGTGTGATGAGCTGGGGGCCCCAGCCAATTCTGCAATAAACTGTGTTCCCCTGGAAGACTTTGGAGGGCAGCACCCTGACCCAAACCTGACATATGCAACGACTCTTCTGGAAGCAATGAAAGGAGGAGAATATGGATTTGGAGTTGCATTTGATGCTGATGGGGTAAGTAGGAAAGCTCTCTGTCTGCTGACCCTTTGATCATATAATGAGCCATGCACTGGAAAGCAGAGAATTAATGAACACATCTGGAGCTAACATGTAGGGGGCATGTGTGCCCTAACTGGCTCTGCATCTGCCCTTCTGTTTAATGACTAAGTATTGCAATTAAACAGCGATTACTTTTCTTAGTTCCAGATTTATGTTATGGCATACAAAGGTTGTTTATTTAAAAATATATATTATTCAATAAATCTTTATTTATGGCTGGTGCTGTTGAAAGCACCAAGTTAAGAAATCAGCTATTTCTGCAAGAACCAGTGTTCTCTATTATGTTTGGGAGAAAGAAAGAGTTAGGTATTTGGGGGCTTCTAAAGCTTGAGCCACATTTCAACAGGTGGAACATATTCCTGGTGTGTCAAGATTCTGGGCCCTTGGTACTCAGAGATTTAGAAGAATGTTTCCCATGTTCTCTTTGGCCTCATTCAAGTTGTTAGATTGTTAAATATAAGATGGCAGTAAAGTGGATTGTGATGATTATGGGAATGGGCTGCTAGCAGATGCTTCTGTCCGATCATTTTTATGCATTCCTTCCTACAGGACCGTTATATGATCCTAGGCCAAAATGGCTTCTTTGTGAGCCCTTCTGACTCCCTGGGCATCATTGCTGCCAACCTCTCTTGCGTCAGATGGGGGTCCGCGGGTTTGGGAGGAGTATGCCAACCAGCATGGCCCTGGACAGGTAAGCAAGGATGTCACCGTGAAAAACTTTATGGTAGACCTTTGGCGTCGATGTCTCCTTTGTTGGTTGCTGGCGCTTATTCTCCCCTGCTCCATTAGGGAATGCGTTGAAAGCATGGGAACACGGTATAGTGTACTGGGTAGAAGCTGGAGAATCAGGTGACCTGAGCTTAATTCTTGGTTCTGCCACTTACTAGCTGTGGGAATTTAGACTTATTTAGTCTCTGTGCCTCAGTTTTCTTATCTGTAAAATGTGGATAATAATAGTGGTATCTTTATATGGATTGTCATGAAGTACAAATGAGGTGCTTCATGTAGAACATTTAACATGGTGCCTGGTACATAGTAAATACTACATAAATATTTAGCAACAGAACTTATTAACCTGAAAGTATGTATGTATAAGTGAGGGAAAAAAAGCATGGGTTTTGAGGTCAGATTATATTATGTTCAAATGCTAACTTATAGCCTTATTAGTGCTGTACAAATAGAAAAATGATACTTCATAGGTTTATTGTAAGAATGAAATGAGACAGTGCATGGAAAATACCCAACAAGAGGTTCACTCAGTAGGGCTCTAACTAACCCTATTAGGTTTCATTCTTCTTGCTCTATCCATCCCTCTTGTCTATCACCCTATATTATAAAACATTGAATTTCAGAGTCTGACATTTTCAACCAGCACGTGTTATTATAGAAACAGTGTATGTGCCTGGTGGAAAGTTAGAAAACACAAATAAGAGAATGTAAACATCATATCCCCTACCTTGGGTTACCTATGTTAATAGAAAAACTTATATTCCTTACTGTATCTTTTTCTATACATATACGTTATACACATATAATTAAAATACATAATATAATATACATAATATATATACATATATAATTTATTTGCCTGTGATAATACCAAAGACATCAAAAAGTACATTGCTTGTAACCTGCTTTTTCTTTTCCATCCACAATTGCCAACTACCAATTAATAAATTTTGGCTGGGCGTGGCGACTCACACCTGTAATCCTAGAGCTTTGAGTGGCTGAGGTGGGAGGATCACTTGAGGCCAGGAATTCAAGACCAGCCTGGGCAATAGAGCAAAACCCTGTCTCTACAAAAAATTTTCTTTAATCAACCAGGTGTAGTGGCATGTTCCTGTAGTCCCACACCAAATGTTGATTAGGATAGGAAGCAACCAGAACTTTCATACATTGCAAACAAAAGTGTAGAATGGAAGACAGTTTGGCAGTTTCTTGTAAAATGGAGCCTACAGCTGACCAACATTCCATTCCTAAATATTTACCCAAAAATAATGGAGATGTGTCCATAAAAGACCTGTATAATAATATACATAGTTGCATGATTCATAATAGCTAATAACTGGAAACAATACAAATGTCCAACAGGAGATTGCAAAAATAAATTGTGATATATTTATATATTCGTATACTACACAATAACAAGAGGGAATGAAATACTGACACATGCAGTGGGTGTGGATGAATAAAAAAAATTAAATGATAAAAAGCCAGTAACAAACAAATACATAATATATAATTCCATTTCTGTGAACTTTCAGAACAGGTAAACATATATGTGGCAATAGAAATTATTACAATGTTACTGTATGAGGGGTAGGAAGAAGGCACCGGGAAACATTCTGAGGTGACGGGAATGTTCTGTGTCTTAATCTGGGTGGTGGTTACATGGATGTGCACACTTTTCAAAACTCATTGAATTGTACCCATAAGATGCATTTCACTGTATATAAATTTTACCTTATGAATGAATCAACACCATGAAAAAATAGCCACAAAATCCAGAAGATGAGATTCTATGGGACAAATTAGCTAGGTATGATGACGCATGCCTGTAATCCCAGCTACTTGGGAGGCTGAGGCAGGAAAATCGCTTGAACCCAGGAGACAGAGGTTGCAGTGAGCCGATACCATGCCATTGCACTCCAGCCTGGGCAACAAGAGAACAAGAGTGAAACTCTGTCTCAACAACAACAACAACAAAAAGATACTGAAGGGCCATAACACGTGGTTCTAAATGAGATACTACATTGGGCAAACCATTCAAAAAAGACATTCTGGAGACACTGAGGGAAAATTTCAGTATGATCTTAGTTTCAGATGACATAAAAATTATTTATTTGTTTATTTTAGAGAAAGGGTCTCACTCTGTTGCCCAGGCTGGAGTGCAGTGGTACGATCATAGTTCACTGTAACCTTCAACTGCTGGGCTCAAGCAATCCTCCCAACTCAGCCTCCTGAGTAGCTAGGACTACACATGCGCCATCATACCCAGTTAATTTTAAAAACATTTTTTGTAGAAATGAGATCTTGCTATGTTGCCTAGGCTGGTCTCAAATTCCCGGCCTGAAGTGATCCCCCTGCTTCAGCCTCCCAAAGTGCTGGGATTATGGGCATGAGCCACTGAAACTGGCTACTTTTAATCTTCTTATTAGTATCTTTTGATGAGCAGAAGTTTTAAATTTTGATGAAGTCTAGTTTATTTTTCTTATAATTAATGGTTTATATGATTATTATATATGTCTTTGTCAACTACAAGAAATTTTTGCTTCCTCCAAGGTCAGAGAGATATTTTCTCTATATTTTCTTCTAGAGTCATTGCAGTTTCAACTTTTACATTTATGTCTAGAATGATTTTGAATTAATTTTTGAGCACGGTATAAGGGTAGGGGTCGAGGTTCACTTATTTCCCTTATCCAGTTTTTCCAATCCCATTTTTAAAAAAGAATTTTCTTTCCCCTGAATAGCCTTGGCACCATTATTAAAAATCTGTTGACCATATATATGTAGATCTATTTCAGGATTCTCTATTCTATACCACTGATCCATTTGTTGATTCGTATGTAAATATTACACTGAAATTAGGTGAGCTTCCCAACATGTTTTTCTTTTTTGTCAAATTAAAGGAAAATTATATATTCTAGGCCCTCTGCATTTTATTTCATTTTAGAACCAACATCTCAATTTCTACCAAAGCCTACTGGGATTTTGATTGGGATTATGTTGAATCTATAGAGCCATTTGGGGAGAATAGTATTTTAATAATCTTGAATCTTCCAATCCATGAATGTGGTATATCTCTCTATTTAGGTTTTCTTTAATTTCTCTTACATGTATTTCATAATTTTTAATGTAGAGATCTTATACAATTTTTGTTAAATTTATTTCTGAGTATTTTCTTTATTTTGATGCTATTATAAATGTTTTATGAATTTAATTTTCCAATTATTTGCTGCTAGTGCTTTTTTGTAAATTGACCTTGTATTCTTCACTAGAGGGGAGAAGAATCACCTACCTTTTGGATGCCTCCCACTCTACTTGTCTCCCTGAGGTGATATGGACCTTAAGTCCACGATGGTGAACTAAACTCAGTTTAAAATTCTTGCCTAGCAGCACCAAAGAGTGGTATGTGATTCCATGTTTTCTCCCATTTACCTTTGCCTACACCCTTCCTTTAAAAAAAAAAAAGACTCCGTAGAATTGTAGGGAACAAAGCAAAAATGGGACCATTTCTAGAAATTGAGAACTCAGAGTCATATAGGATCCTGAGTGATATGTAGGGTATTTAATAATATGGGAGTATATTTAACCCTTCCACTTATACAGAATCTTATAATTTAGAAATAATTTGTAACATATCAACTCACTTGATCTTTGCAATAATTTTATGAGGTAATTGATATAGGCATTACTCTCCTCATATTAAAGATGTTGAACCAATGATCAGAGAGCTTAGGTGACTTGTACAAGGTCACACAGTGAATTAGAAATTGACTCAGGATTTGAAACTAGGTCTTCTGATAATAGGGTACTACTGTATCTGCCCAATAACTATAATTGGATCAAAAGGGTCCCTGATAAACCAGTTGAGAACATTGTCCCCTGTGGGCTAGCAAATAACTTTCCAAACCATGGCTAGGGGAGGCTGGTTTTACTCTGACAACAAAAACCATTTGTCCTTGTTTCTTGTGGAAATTTCCCAGCAGTTCTTGATTTCACTTTACCCCTCCTTCTCAATAAATCTCTGTTTCAGTCAGAAACCAGAGGCCTTGCTTAGAAATTTCACAAAGGACCTGTTCTGATATGTAAGTGACCATTTAAAAGGATTATTCATGCTTGCTGGTTGGGAATCAGAATTCTGTGGGGCTCTGACGTGGTGATTTGTTCTGGGTATTTGATCTGTTGTGTAGGTCCCAGGTGGATTCTCATGATGGACACTTTATAAGCTTCTTTATTCCTAGGTAAAATCAATGCAGCTTCAAAATTTCGACCTTGACAGTGGTTTCCCATATAGCTTATTTTTTCTTTAATTAGTAAAATTATAGGAATGTGCCCATAAATGCCAGGCCCTGGAATAATAACAACTGAGGACACAGTTGAGATCCATTAAATGACACACTTGCCTAAACTCCTGGGATTCCAGAATAAGGGGAGGCCTGTACCCTTGAGGCTGATGAATTATTCAGAGAAACTTTCATTGTTCACAGATAATTGTGGTTCCCCAAAGGAAGATTTTCAGTGTCTTTAATTTCTACTCTTACAGTGTCACTAAAACAAGGATTCCATTTAGCCCAGAATAATACAGTTTCAGCCTTGAAAATGGCATTCTTTTGGGGCTTTGTCATTCTAAATGTGTCTGATTTGTGGTTGCAGATGAATCTGTGTTGCTGAAACATTTTGGTTCAAATGATTTCAGAAGTAAAACACATTGAAAGTATGTTTGTGGCCTGAGGTCCGTCTCCACCCCGTGTAGAGGTATTAAATAATCCTTCGTGTCATCATCCTTCAACAATATTTATGAAGCACCCATCTGTGCTTGGGGCTGTGCCGAATTCTGTGCAAAACAAGGCAAACACACACAGCCTGAAGCCCTATTCACTAGACATATTTACAGTCTCAAACACGGCTAGCATCCTTGAATACATCCCAAGAAGCCAGATCTAAAAAGTATGTTTTGACTATGAAAAAGGCCATCCAAGGTCCACCACCCATAAACAGGGTGGTGAATGGATTAGTGCTCATCTACCCTCTATTTGCTCTTATGCCACCCCTATGGTTCACCATTTATCCACTCAAGAAATATTTATTAAGGACCTCCTATGTCCTAGACATGGTCCCCATGGCGGTGCTTTCAGTCTAATGGGGAAGACAAAGAATAACAAGTAAGGGAAACATACAGAAACACAAATTGTAACACAGGCTAGTGGAAATGAACTTGGTGCAGTACTCATTGGTGGGCATCGAGCATCTTGCTTAGATAGGAGATCCAGGGAAGGATTCTTGGAGGAGATTAGGCATAGGACCAAAGATCAGAAACAGGTATCTGGATATACAGGTATATAGGATATACAGTTCTTTGTGTTTCTGCCAGCAAGGTAGGTGCTCCGTATTCCCACTTTCCTTTTCTTTCCTTCCAGACTGATTCTTATTTGAACCTGAAATGAAATGGGTAAGAAAAAAAATCACGTTTTATGGGTGGGGAGAGGAGAATGAGGCTGGTTTGGTGTGTAAACAAAACAAAACTTTACTAAATAAAGATCTGCTCCTATATAGCGCCAGGCAGCAGCCGAACCTTTCTCTCTCAAATCCCCGTTGCCTGTGCCCCTCCACAGAATACCACACAGGCCTTCAGGAGATTGTTTTCAAACATATGAGGCACCTGGTGATGAAGGAGAGACTGATTGGAACACTCAGGATAACCCATAGAAGATTTTTGTTTGGGTCGTTTTGAATGACTTTTTATTGCAAACCTATTACACGTTTATTGTACCAAATTCGAACTACAAAATGTGTAAAGAAGAAAGTTATCTGTAATCCTGCTCCCCAGTGCAAAGAACCGTTAACTTTTTGTTATACAGCCTTAGCTTTTTTAAAAAAAAATTATTTGTATATATAAAATTATTTCTTCACAAATAGGATTACGTAGTACGCATCGTTGTGAAACTTGCTTTTCTCCTCTTCTGTTGTGTGCCTTTCTCCCCAGTCATGACACATTCTTCCCTGACATCACATTTCATGGCTGCCCATTTTTCTAACCTATGAGTATGTGAGCGTTTAGCCAATGTATTGTTATTGGGCATTTATGTTGTTTCCAGTTCCTCATTATAAACAACACTCAAATGAATGCCACTGCAGAAAAATCTTGATGCTGCTCTAAAATTATTGACTTGGGTAAAAATTTTCTGGAAGTGGGTCAAAGGGAAATGTATGCTTTGCTTTTGCCACAGGTTGTTCTGTCCCCTCCAAGCTCACCTTCCACAAGTTGTGTTTGTGTATAAGTTCGATCTCTCTCTCTCTCTCTCTCTCTCTCTCTCTCTATTTATTTCCATATAGCACATTGCCTTGTTCCAGTGAGTCTAAGTCCTTATAACCTCTACCCAGATAAACCAAGGAATTAACCTTTTGCAGGTTTCCCAGGACACTTCCTATTTTCATGTCATCAGTGATCCCACCTAAGGTGTCATCATTTAGAAGAAAAAGAATGTCACTTCCTTGGAACCTCTTCTCTCATATCTAGAGTATGGAAGTATGGTTTGAGTCATCCTATTTTTCCTCTTAGTATGAAAAACCTAACTGCATTGACAACTTTTTGGGTGAAACACTTTTAAAAGTAGCTGACTTTTTTTATTGTTATACAGACTTCTCTGTCAACACCACCTTCTTTCCCTTCTCCCTCTCACCTCTTCACACCCCACCCCAACACCCCTCTTATACCCACGACCTGTTTAGTTGGTTGTTAGTATCTCTATATTTTGTTTTTCAATCCTACCTCCTCCATCTTCTCTGTAAATCCTTGATCATTTTTGTCTTCCTTCCAAATTCTTCCCAACTTTTCAAGGTCTAGAGAGCCTTGTGACTTCCAGAATTACAGAAAGGTTTAAATTACCATCTCTTGTCCCACCTTTGGTCCATACATCCCATGCCTGAGAGTTCGTATGTATTTGGGGGATGTGGTGAGGACATATCATCTTCACTGCCTTCGGACTACACAGTTGTTCATTCATTCAACAGCTCTTTATAGACATCTATCCCCTATGGGCTCGGCACTGTGCCAGGTACCAAAGATACAACTGGAATGAAAAGCACATGGTCACTGCCTGCAGGAAGCTTACGGCACAATGACTCGAAGTTTGGCATTTTATATGAAGTGATTTCATTTGCAGACTTAAAACAAAAGGATATATTTGTGCTTTAAAGTATAAATATTATATTCTCCTCATTCCCATTCATCCCTACTTGGATGTGTACATTGAATTCCTATTTACTCTTCTTCAGTTAGCACCTGTGGATTTTTCATAGGCAAGTGGAGGCTTAGTGGATATGGGCGTATTCCTCAAAGGCCACTGGGGGAAATGATGGAGGAAATGCACCAGTCATGATTCCCCAGCCTGGGGCCTCTGACCCTAGCTGAAGTTCTTTATGTTTATAGGACTCAAAGAGCAAGCTTTGATTGGCAGCTCATGAACCCTAGGTTGTAATGGAGGGAACTGGCTTTTTGAATAAAATCTCAAAATGAAAGGATTCAGGCATGGTATGGTGGCTAAGCAGTTAAGCTTAGATTAATAAGAAGGCTTGGTGGTGGGGGAAACGTTATTCTAGGTAATTGGATTTTCAGATTAAATGAAGATTAACAAATAAAACCTGTTAAATTGAAAAATTTGCTTAAAAATTCCCTAAAATGCATTAGGTTTCTGCCTTAAGTAAACAGAAGAAAACATACGATATTTTTGGGTGTAATTTTTCTATAATGATGCCAAGTGGTGACTTTAAATGGGACTGTTTTTCTACTACCAGGGTAGAAAGCATAGTGATGAAGCTGAAGATGAGCTTGCTCAAAGAGATCTGTGGAAGATTCTTCATTATAAAGGATTCCTTGCTATAGGAACTCTTATTTTAATTTGCTTTGTTCCAAAATAGGGAAATTCTAGCCCAGTGATCATCTGTGACCAAGTGAATTCCAGTGAATTGGTCCAGAATTTTTTTTTTTTCCAGACAGGGTCCCCACTCTTTTGTCCAGGCTGGAGTGCAGTGGTGCAATGTCAATGGCTCACTGCACCCTCGACCTCCGGGGCTCAAGTGATCCTTCCACCTCAGCCTCCCGAGTAGCTGGGACTCCAGGTGCACACCACCATGCCTGGCTAATTTTTGTATTTTTCGTAGAGATGGAGTTTCGCCATGTTGCCCAGGCTGGTCCCAAATTCCTGGGCTCAAGAGATCCTCCCGCCTCATAATCCCCGTGTTGGGATTACGGTCATGAGCCACTGCATCTGGCCTCATCTGGCTTTTTTATCTTTATAGTGATCTTCACAGTGAGGCAGAAAGAACGGGGTGTCGTCCTATATTTTACCAAAAGATGCTGCCATTCTGTAAATATACTATAGCAATACAGACTCCAAAATGAATGTTGACTGTCAGCAATAATGAGGGCAGAGATTTAGCAGCAGGTACGAAAGGAGATATGAGCTTGTTGCACTAGCGAGCAGGGCTGTGCTCTCAAGCTGAGGAAACACTGGTCACTGGACCACAAGCCTGGTGAGCCCTTATCCCTGGAAATGGTTTTCTCTCAGACACATCCTTTAGGGCACTTCCGTATGCAGCAGATTTAGTGATCATGGAAAAGGTCAAGGAAAAGGAAGAGGAGGGAATGGAGGAGAGGCAGATTAGAGCAGCCTCTTGTTGACCTGTGTGTTCTTCCCTGGTAGACTGTCAGCCCTATGAGGGCAGGCATCCTGTGTGGCATGTCACTAAGTCTGCAGTACAAGCTCACTGCTTGGCACATGGTAGCAAATGTTTAGAGGAAGGAGCAGGAAAGGATGGACGATGGATGCTTGCAAGGATGAAGTGATTGATGGACATCAGTGGCAAGATTCCTGGTTTAGGAAACCTTGCTTCTTAGTCGCAGTTCTGCCACTAATCAGCTATGTGACTTGAGCGCGTGGATAACAGCACACTTTTTTGCCTCACAGGGTTATCGTGAGAAGACAAAATAGCAGTGTCGAGTGCTTTGGAAAGCATACAGCATTATATTAACGAAAGTGGTGTCAGCTAAGGTGTAATTCTGACAAAAGCATTTTCTTTTGGCTTTATCAGTCATCCCTTTCAAGCCCTGATATCTTCGACTCCCCAAGTCCCGAAGAGGATAAGGAGGAACACATTTCACTTGCGCACAGAGGAGTGGATGCGTCAAAGAAAACTTCCAAGACTGTTACCATATCCCAGGTGAGTCACCAGCCATGGCGAGGGTGTCCCTGTCATTTCATGCATGTGCTAATGATGGGTTATAAACCAAACAAAGATACACAAACAGTGCAGGTGTTTGTCATTCTTCAGTGACAGCGATTCTGTTACTCATCAAAATCCCCAAGGCATGTTGCAGTCTCTGAAACTAGGCAGAATCCCTGAGATACAAGTTCAGTTGTTTATTTCCCATGTTGTTCTCTTGTGGTTTGATCTCCTCTTCATACCATCACACACGCATTCACAAATACCTTCACACACTACCACCATCACCACAACCAGAACAATTTAAAAAGCCTTGAGGCGTCTAGAGAGAAGACATTAAATATATTAAATGCTGTGCCCTCTGCCCACAGATCTTGTCTTTTATGTTCAAAGCTGGTCACAAATTATAGTTGGAAGATCATAAATATAAATAACTAATGTGGTCTCTTAAAGAAAATTGATTTGGAGTCACATTCTATGATAAATTTATAGTCTAAAAACACTTTAATTTTATTCCATGCCCAGAGAATAGTATAGATACTTTATTAGTTTATGAGAAACAAGGAAGACATTTAACTTTTAGCTACTGCATGTAACTTTTGAGGAGCATCTTGTGCAAATTCTCTTCCTATGAATACAAACCAAGATTTTAAAATTCCATTTTCTCCCACTAAGAAAACCAAGTCAATTGGAATTATTTTCTCTGAATATTAGCAACTTCTTTCTGTCTAAAAGCAGAAAACTATAGTCACTTGAAGCAGGAATAGCACAAAGAAATCAAAGGTTACCGTGGAATTTTCCTTCTCCATAGATTTAAGAATTTACACGTATAGATTTTCTGAAAAATCTGATACAGTAAGCAAAACGTGATCCTATACAACAGATCAGTTGTAATTATTCAAAAACCGAAGCATTCTTTCTTTATAAAAGGATTCCATCTGCAGAAATTGCATTTAGACCCGTTTTTTCTGGTGACCGTAGGTATAGTTTCATTTGACATCCCTGGGGTGTCTCTACAGTGACATCTACTGGTGGACAGTGGGTTTTCGTGGTTCTGATTTACACAGTTGTATCCCATTAGCCTATTTCACTTCCCCGGAGTTGTCATGTTGTGCTCTTCAGTGCTTCTAGAAATTCCACTTGAACTAATTTGATCAGGGAGGGCGGTGGCCTATACTCTGTGAGGGCTTTAAAATTGCTCAGTAGCCGAAATGGGCCGGGAGAGCGTGTCATATAGGAAATGCCAAGAGAAGCATTGATTCAAGAAGTGTCTGGAAGTCAGTCAGTGCAAAGGCATTGGTGGGTCACAGGAGTATGGGAGGTCCGCAAGGATGCAGGATGGGCAACAGGAAAAGGCATAAGCCCAGGAATAGGTGACAAGCAAAGGAGAGGACAGGAGAGTGCGAATCTTCAGACTCAGGCAGCCACAGTCGCAGTGCTGGACTTGAGGGATCCAGTTGATAGGGAATTGATCCCCTGTTCTGCCAGTTATTACCTATGAGTCTTGGGGAACTACTCAGCCACTTCTCTAAGCCTCAGTTTTCTGCTTGGTAAAATGCTTGTGCCAACCGATCGTTGCTCAAATTGTCTAGCCGGTGTCCGGCATGTGATCATTGCTCCAGAAATGTCAGTTCATCTTCCCTCTTACTCTGACTCCTACTAATGATAAAGCACAGGCTGGCGGAGCGCTATTCCTGGCAGCAGAGAGCACTTTTCCTCAACGGTAACTTGGCAGAAAAAAGGCGAGCAGAGAGGCTGGGAATGATGGCCCATCTGCTTTTGGCTTTCTCTGCCCAGTCTCTCCCTCTAGCACAGCCTGAATCCAGACTCTGCCTCCTCGCCATGCCAGCCAAGCCCCTTTTGGCTCCTGCACTGGGGTAGCCTGCTGGGTACCTGCTGCTGGAGGGAGTCTCACGGCCGCGTTGCCAAGCTTCACCACCAGCCTCTACTTCTGCCCTGCTGCTCATCGCCCCCACCTCCCAACATCCTGTCCCACTCTTTTCCCTCCTCGCCACCTGCCTCCCAGCTCCCTTGTTGGTGCCTTCTCCCCCAGGGGCCTACTGGGCACCCCTCTTCTCTCTCGCCCATGACTGTCCTTCTTCCTCGGCCCTCCTGGCCTCCTCAGGACACTTCTCCATCAGGCCTCCCCCGCCAGTCTCCTCCATCTTCAGCCTGGCCCTTCGCTGGCTCTTTCTCTCAGCGTATCATGCAGCTTAGGGTCTCCCCAGTCCTGGAAAGTGAACAGAGCCCTTCCCTGATCCCACCTCCCCCTGAAGCTTCCGCATGAGCATGCTCCCTCTCTCCCGTCTTCCTGCCTTAACCAAGTTTCTGGAAAGAGAGTCCTAAACTTGCAGGCCACACCTTCACCTCCCATCCAGGTGCTCATCTGCCAGGAGCAGCTTTCTGTCTCCCTGGCTCCACCAAGTGGACTCCACCCAGTTTTCCTCTCAGCACCCTTCACCCACGCATGCAACCACTTCGTTCCTTCTGGACTCTCCTCCAGGCCTGTCTTCTGCTTCATCCCTTCTTCCTCCCCTCTTTCCCAGTCACTAAGGGCTCCTAAAATCCAATGTGTCAAAAACGGAAATCATTATCTGATTCTTCAATCTGCTGTTTCTCCCATGAAAGGTACAATCTCAATGCCTGGTGTGTGCACCACACCCGTGGTCCCTGATCTGTCCTTCCTCCTCCACCCTCTGCATCCTGTCCAGGACCACATCTCCCTGCTCACAAGGCGTCTGTTCCATGAGGGCAGGGTCTCCATCCTCCTGGCCCACTCCTGCCCCCAGCACTGGGAACAATGCCTGGTGCTCTATGTCGGCTGTGCTTGCCTTTGCCACATCACTCAAAGTTGTCTTGTGTCTATCCTCCTAGCCACTGCCTGGGTCCAACCCTGACCGCTTCTAGCTTACGTTGTGTAAGACTCTCCCAGCAGTTCTCTCCAGCTCCACATCTGCCAACCCTTCAGCCTTTCTGCAGCCAGCATGGTCCTCAGCACCGTGTGCCCTCCTCTCACCCTTTCACCTAGCCGCTTGTACTTCCCAGCCTTAGCTCTGCCCCCAAGGCCCTCTCTTGCCCCCTTTGACGGTCTAGCAGTACTTCCCACCCATGCATTTTGCTCTGAGGTCTCTAGACCTTTGCCTGGCGTGTTCCCTCCCGCTGCAGCTTCTTTCTCTAAGCGCCCCTCCTTTCCTCTGGCTACTTCTTGGTCCTCCTCCAAGACGGGACTGTCAGCACCTGCTTGCGATGCCTGCCCGTCTGGATGGCTGGCCCCTTTTCTGTGTTTCTGGGGCTCTGTATGCTCACCTCCCTCTGTGCAGTCGTCCCCCCATCTCAGTGCGTTGGTCTGTCTGTCTGTCTGCGCCCCACTGTGTTCTGAGCTCCCTGGAGACCAGGAGAATGCCTATTAAGGCGTGTCTTGTTCACTTCAGAGTTTGTGGTGCCTGGCAAGTAGTTGGGCATCTCAATGTGTATATTGAACCAGTCGGAAACTCTCTGTCCAGAAAGAAGGTCACATTTAAAATACATAGAAGGCAGCATGTGAGTAAGGGGGAAATGCCTGTACCAAGCAGGCCCTTGGTGGCTTGTGGATGAAGGAACAAGTGAATGGAGTGTGTGGAGAGAGGCGGGGACAGTGGTGTTAACGGAGAGTTTGACTAACCAGGACAAAGACGCAGCACACAAATCCCCAGCCCTGAACCCTCCCTGCCTTCCCTCGTCACAGGTGTCTGACAACAAAGCATCCCTGCCGCCCAAGCCAGGGACCATGGCAGCAGGTGGCGGTGGGCCAGCCCCTCTGTCCTCAGCGGCGCCCTCCCCCCTGTCATCCTCTTTGGGAACAGCTGGACACAGAGCCAACTCCCCGTCTCTGTTCGGCACGGAAGGAAAACCAAAGATGGAGCCTGCGGCCAGCAGCCAGGCGGCCGTGGAGGAGCTAAGGACACAGGTCCGCGAGCTGAGGAGCATCATCGAGACCATGAAGGACCAGCAGAAGTGAGTGCCTGGGGACTCTTGGGGGCCGTCACCCAGGTTGCTCTCTGCCAGGCCAGCACCTAGTTCTGAAAGCATGGATCCCAGCCTGCCTTGGAGGGCGGGCCTGGTCTCCCCGGTGATGGTGGCAGCAATGGTGGGAGTGCGTGTAGACCCTGAGAGTCTTAATTTATACCTAAATTTTGCTGCTTGTTTTTGCTGGACTTACTGTGTGCAGGAAGGGCATGGGCTGGCCATGGGGCATAGAGGGATGAGTCCATTGCAGGGACTGATGCTCTCAGCAGGCTGCTAAGAAGAAAAGCATTTAAATCCCCCATAAAATACAGTATGTACATGAACCACTTCTTAAATAAGCTCAACAGCTAGCTTTTCCTCTTGCAACAGAAAAATGGCAATTTCTTCACTTAGCTGCCAGATGAAGCAGTTGGCCTGCATTGAGGTACAAGTAATGTGTGAAGAAGATGTAGGGAATCTTGAAGCCCAAGATTTTACACTCAGTAAGATGTTCTCACCATGAGACTGCAGTGGGCGGGGCGGGACAGTGGGGGTCTTTCTTCCTGCATGGCTGCACACACACTCTCGCCACATCTCTAATCCTCAAGGAGCACTTTGTTGAGGAGAAAGACCTGGACACAAAAATAAGTATCATACATCATTATCATCCAGGATGTGGTTTGCAATGACAAAGCCCATAGGAGGATTAGAAGTAGAGAATGGGCATGGTGGCTCATGCCTGTAATCTCAGCACTTTGGGAGGCCAAGGCAGGTGAATCACCTGAGGTCAGGAGTTTGAGACTAGCCTGGCCAACATGGCGAAACCCTGTCTCTACTAAAAATACAAAAAAATTAGTTGGGCGTGGTGGCGTGCACCTGTAATCACAGCCACTTGGGAGGCTGAGGCAGGAGAATTGCTTGAACCCAGGAGGAGGAGGTTGCAGTGAGCCAAGATTGCGCCACTGCACTCCAGCATGGGTGACAGAGCGAGACTCCGTCTAAAAAAAAAAAAAAGTAGGGAGGCACTGCTCTGAGTAAACTGAGGCTCAAGGAGTTTAGGGATCAGTTAGCTGTTTCTTGAGAGAATCAAGGGAGGCACCTCAAAGAGTTATTTCCCGGGTAGGATTTTGAACGATGATTTAGGATTGCCAAGAGCACACTACTCCAGCAGCGAAAACATCATGTTGATTCCTGGCCACACGGGGCAGCCTGGTGAGGTCAACACATCCGCAGGTGACTGGCCTCCTTGATTGGAGGTGCCTGGGGTGGTGACAGGAGATGCAGCCAGAGACTTACAGCGATGAAGCCCTCTGCCAGTCTGGGGTCAGCAGAAGCCCTGTCACCTGCCTCCCTCTATGTGGCTTGAGGGCCCTAATGTGTTTTGTGGTCACTTTGGGGGGATAACTGGGTTAAGCAAACTTAAGTTCTTTTCTGAAGGGCTCTTCAGAGCCTTCGCTTTGCATTGGGAGGATGGAGAGGATAGCATATGCAAGGTGTCCCACACCTGCTTAATCACAGAACCTTTTTTTTCCAGAGCATCCTAGGATGAGGGTTCCATGGAATTCGCTTTGAGTAATGTGGCTCTAAGCGGGTTCTGTTCCACTCAGGCTGGGAGGGAATTGAAGCCTCTTGGACTTACCCCAGCCTGGAAGAGATCCATCAGGTTAATATACAGGACTGACAGATGGTACTTGAGAAGGAATCCTGGGGCCAGCCAGGCTACCTCTAACCCCTTAAAGTCCCCAGCTCCTATCTGGCTCTGGAGGTTACTCATTTGGGTACCCAAAGGCCCCATCCACGTCCAGGTGACCTGTGTCCCTTTCCTAGACAGGACATCCCAGAGGCCCCAGGATACCCCAGAGCATTGGTTCTTGCCTTCTGAACAGGACCATCATGGCATCAGACTGGCTTGAATTCAGGGCTTTAGCCGTTTGGACCCTCTGAGAGGTGCCTGCAACATCTGAAATGCCCTGTGCTTCCGGGCTGCCACACCATGTTTCTCCCCCACTGTGAAGCCTGCAAATAGTTGGTGGGAATTGTCTTTCCCCGGCCAACATCTCTTGAGTCAACACCCCACAGTGGCCTCTCTTCCAAAGCCTGCCTTTTGCTGCCTACGTCAGTCTGGCCTTTGTGCCCAGGGTCAGTGGGTCCCTACTAGTCTCTTGTATTAGTTCTTCATGTCAGTTTCCTGTTAGCCTTCAACTCAAGTCCACACCAGCTCTCCTTATCCCCAAATAAGCTGGTTCTCACCTCCCTGCTTTTCTCTGGCTTTTCTCTGTCAATTCCCCTGTGTTTCTTCCTCCTCATAGACTTACGCTCATTTTCATTTCACTAGTTCAAGACTTAGTGACTTTCTTTGGACTGCTTTCCCCAATTAACTCCCCACAGCTGGACTGCTTGAGGCTTTGCCTGCCAGTCTCCTGGGGTTGGAGCATTTGCTTGGAGTCTCACCTTCTTCCTTCCTAATCCCTAAGTAGTACCCACTGAGATATGGGTGCATGATGTGTGCTTAAATAAATACAGTAATGAATCACAACTGGTTCATATTCGTTGTGATATAAACCCAGTATGTTGACAGCAGAGCTGGGACACTGCCCCAGAGAATAGGGACCATCATCGTGCTCATCCGAAGTGAGAAAATGCAATATAACTTCCACCTTATTTTACTGTGGTGTCTCAGGCATCTTTGTTTCTTGATTTTCCAATCCAGTCTGTAAAAATATGCATGTAAAATGGAGGGTTGGATACCTGAAAATGGAGGACAGCTCTCTGCCCAGTGTTTGGATGGTTGCAGTGTCCTAAGTATAGAGCCCTAACTTTGTGGGATGGTTAGTGCTGTGCACTTCATTATTTTTCATGTTGGAAAGGGCATTAGGCCGTGGATCCTAAGTCATGCCAGTTTCTCTAAGACATGATTGCCATACCGTTACTCCAATTATTTTACCCCCAAGTTTTTGGGACTTACTGTGTAGGATTTTGTGAGAATCCATGAAAACATACCAGTAACCTTTCAGCAATTAGAAACCCTATTGAAAATAAAGGAAATAGGCCAGGTGCGGTGGCTTACGCCTGTAATCCTAGCACTTTGGGAGGCTGAGGTGGGCTGATCACCTGAGGTGAGGGGTTCGGGACCAGCCTGGACAACATGGTGAAACCCCGTCTCTACTAAAAATACAAAAATTATCCAGGCATGGTGGTGTGTGCCTGTAATCCCAGCTCCTCGGGAGGCTGAGGCAGGAGAATTGCTTGAACCCAGGAGGCAGAGGTTGCCGTGAGCCGAGATCACCCCACTGAACTCCAGCCTGGGCAACAGAGTGAGACTCCATCTCAAAAAATAATAATAATAATAATAAATAAATAAATAAATAAAATAAAGGAAATATATATGGAGTGGTAAAAACATCTGCAATAAAAATTACAAGAAGAGCCAGGCTTAGTGGTTCATGTCTGTAATCCTAGCACTTTGGGAGGCCAAGGCAGGAGGATTGCTAGAGCCCAGGAGTTCAAGACCAGCCTGGGCAACATAGACCCCCATCTCTACAAAAATAATTTTAAAAATTGGCCTGGCATGGTAGTGTGCGCTTGTAGTCCTAGCTACTCAGGAGGCTGAGGCAGGAGGATCGCTTGAGTTTGGGAGGTTGAGGCTGCAGTGACCTGTGATCGTGCCACTGCACTTCAGCCTGAACAATAGAGCAAGCCCTTGTCTCAAAAAAAAAAATTATAATAAGTACATTTAAAGCCCAGTGATTTTGTAATAAAGGAATGGTTATGGGGAAGATGACAGAATATGAACCTGTCATATTCTGACAGGTTACGTGAAGTCTAGTAATTGGGCAAGTCAGGCCACCACGCTGGGCCTCAGTTTCCCCATCTTACCCTTTTGAGAGAAGTTTGGACTAAGGGATTTCAAAGGGATCTTTTTTTTTTTTCTTTTTGAGACGGAGTCTCGCTCTGTGACCCAGGCTGGAGTGCAATGGCGCCATCTTGGCTCCCTGCAACCTCCGCCTCCCGGGTTCAAGCAATTCTCCTGCCTCAGACTCCCGATTAGCTGGGACTACAGGCATGTGCCACCACACCTGGCTAATTTTTTGTATTTTTAGTAGAGACGGGGTTTCACTGTGTTAGCCAGGATGGTCTCGATCTCCTGACCTCAGGTGATCCGCCTGCCTCAGCCTCCCAAAGTGCTGGGATTACAGGTGTGAGCCACCGCACCCAGCCTGGAATTTATCTTAAACATCTCTGTGAAAAGCCCCTCTCCCACCTCCATTTCCAAGAGGCCTCATTATATGTGGTCACTATGGCTCCAGGGGCCACAGCTGTCCACGTTCGGGGGCATTTGCTCTTGATTTCTCAGTGATGGCCATTTCTGTCCTGCCAGGGTGTTAGAGCTCTGTCCCCTGTAGCCTCTGATTCAACACTGCTGTTACCAAATGGCAGAGAATGCGTGGGAGTTCTGATTGACCGAAGGTAGACTTTTAGCTTTCATCCAGTTGGCGCCCTTGTGGTGATGGGGACCCATGCTGCTTAACAAAGGATAGGTAGCTGCTTGCCATCATTTTGGGGGTGCTGACAGACACCCCCTTGAGCCAACCACAGCTGCCTTCCAACACTGCCAGATGGCCCAGCCTGTTAGGACCGCCTGCTCTACCCTCTGGCTAAGAAACTGGAATTATTGCTGCTTTTGACAAACTTTGCAGCCTGGCAGCCTGAGAATCAAAATGTGCACCATTTCCTAGTGCCTCGTGTCTGTGTGCCTGTTCTGTGTTGATGTCACTTCTGGCATTGCTGTTGATTGTCTATTCAGATGTCATGTCACCTTTAAAATTGTCAGATTGATTGTTTTCTTTCAGTCGACCAGGTTGATAATCTTTCAGCTTCTATAAAACCAGCCAATTCATTATGACTTTGTTCCATTCTTATTTTTCTCTTTCTAGATGGAAGTGAACGACATAAAGAAAGCTCTACAATCAAAATGAATACTTGATCAATGAAATGTCACATTATTCATCCTGAGTCCGAGACTCAAATTTTCTGCCCCAGCCAAAATAATCTTGTGCCAAAAGATTAAAGGTTTGCCTCAAAATGTCCCTGTTTGAAAGATTAGCACAAAAGTCTTGATAGCACAACACAAATTCCATCCAAGAGGAGAATCTTCCCCAGGGTTTAGTCCTGGGGCTGGCACTCGTTGTGACTTACACAGAGCAAAATTGTGCTAAAGGCTTTTCTACTCTGAGATCTCAATGCGAAATGAAAACTCAGGCAGTTTAGTCCATAGTGATACTATTTTGATGATATTTTCCATTAATAAAATGTAATTTCAGATTATTCATTTACAAGCTTTATAATTTTATGATTTTTTAATCGTGTTTTGTCACAGACTTCCCTAGTGTTTGTACTACACGTAGTCAGAAGCGAGTGTCCTTTTCTTTTGCTTCAGGCTAAGAGCTGCCTCGCTCTTTGTCCCCCCATTAGGATTCTATTACATATGCAATTGTAGGTTCAACCTGTCCCTTTCCCTGCCAGCAAACCCCACCACCCTAAGAGAAATTTTAGCTTATATATGATGGTATATTTACAAAAAGAGAAAGAGAAAGTCTGGTATTTGCAATGATCTGTGCCTTCTTTTTACCACCCTCTTGATTGGAGCTTTTGTGATGCAGCTACCATGATTCAAAAAAATTAAAAATTAAAAAAAAAATCTGCCACTTATCCAAGTCCACTAGAGGCCACTGTCTTCAAAGCTTCTCTCACCCTAGCCAAAGGTCCTAAGAGGAGACAGCTGTGAAGTTGGGCATGCTCTGTGGTACCAGCTGTGACTTTTCTATTTCTCCTAGTTTTAGGTTGTTCATGAAACTAGAAATGTCATCCTGCTTGATTTTTCATCAGCCAAGTTAAACTCCTGCTTTCTGTCCTTTGCACCTTTTGCGTGAACAGAATATGCATTATTAAAGCAAAAATAAATAAAAGTAAAATGCAAATGAAAACAAGGGAGGGAAAGTTGTATTATTTCCTGCACTGGGTTACCCGTGTGTGTTATCGTTTAAACTGTATTCACATAATGTCATTTGCCTTGCTCACTTGTAACCCCTTCCTCAGGTCCAAGAGAATGGGAGGAGGGTCATGTTGAAGTGTAGCCATTGGAACTTTCTTGCATTTATGGAGTTGCTTTTTCTTTCCCAAGGAAACTGATGTTTGCCTGTCCGCTTTATCTTTGTAGTATATGAACAGTTCAGCCTTAGACTACGTAACTGTTTTCTCATCCTTAGCTGAAAATGAGGGGCCTACTGTATTGTGAGACTGTTCAGGGGTAGGGGTGGAGGGGGTGGTCCCTTAATGGCCCCTGAAGATGTTGGATGTGTTTCTCAAAAGCTGCTTTGTCTATTTCCCGAGTTTAATAGTGAAACTACTAAACATTAATAGATTTGCACAGCCACAAAGAATGAGAGTTGATAATACTGAAGAAGTGATGCAAAAACAAAAAATCACATTATTGATCATTGATAGTATTACAAATAAATGTTTCTTCCTTTCTCTTCCTCCCTCCCTCCTCCTGCCTTCCTCTTAACCTATGTGCTCATCCTTGCTACTTGAGGTTGTTATTTCCCTCCGAGTATTTAAGGAGCCCAAACACCTTGGTCTTCCTGGGTGGGGGCATAATTAAGGGAAGGGAGTGTATAAGGAAGGAAACCTCATACCCTCCATTCCCATCCCTGGATATATTGCCTTTTCAGCAGCCTCGGGTTCAGTGTGCTTGGGGTCAGGAGTGACAGGTTCCCAAGAGCAGCGTAAAATATCCATGTACCCCTTGACAGTTATAAGCATTTCTGCGTTAAACTTGAAGATTCCAGAGATTCCCCACGACCTAATGATCTAAGAATGCAGATTGGATTCTTTGATGTTCAAATTTCTCATCTACTTATGAAAATCCCTAATTATATAGTTTTATATAATGTGTATACAGAGTAGGATTGTTGATGAAATTGAGCGGTTGGAACACCCTCATGGAGCACTGGCAACATGGAATGTAGAGAGCTGATGTCTTCCCCCTCATAGAGGCCATTGGCTTCCTTTGTATAAGGAGAGGGAGAAGTGATTCTGGAAGGAGAAGTTGGTATGTCTAGCTTCATTGCTGCCCCTCGGGCTACCCAGCAAGAGGATTCTGCGTCAAGGAACTGGAGGAGCCGCTACCCAAACTGCCACCATCTTTACTCTTTACAAAATGGACCCATCGAGAATGTTGAAAAGCTTGGAAGTATCACTTTTGAAAAAAAAAAATTATTTTGCATTCAGCATGGACTCGACCAGGCATCTATGGAGATTATTTTTTTGCTTCATTTTATAAAGTTGTGTTTAGAAAAGTCTTAAGTATTGTGCTTTGTAAAGAAGATGATTAAAATGAAATTTTGTGAGAATAGTTTTGTTCAAAGTTGTCATGGTCCAAGAGGAATGATTTTTTTTTTTGGAATACCATTTTTCTCCACTTTATACAATTAGATTTCTCTTATAGAAATATCTTTAGAAGACATGGAATATAGTGCCTCTCCCCCATCTTTCCCAAGTGAACAGAAATAATCTGTGAAATCTGTGCCTGTGAATTCTATTTTTTAAATTGTTCAGTTTTATACTCATATCTAATCAGAAAATGCCAGTTAGGTATAAATTCTTTTTTAGTGTAAAAAATTTTAAGTCATCGTTATTCAAATAACTGTGTAAAGCCACTTTTTTTTTTTTTTTTTTTTTTTTTGGAGACAGACTCTCACTCTGTCACCCAGGCTGGAGTGTGATGTTGCGATCTCTGCTCACTGCAACCTCCGCCTCCTGGGCTCGAGTGATTCTCCTGCCTCAGCCTCCCCAGTAGCTGGGATTACAGGTGCCCGCCACCGCGCCTAACTAATTTTTGTATTTTTAGGAGAGACGAGGTTTCGCCATGTTGGCCAGGCTGGTCTCGAAGTCCTGACCTCAGGTGATCTGCCCACCTCGGCCTCCCAAAGTGCTGGGATTACAGGCATGAGCCACCGCACCTGGCCAAGCCACTTTTATTCACACACAGTCCTCTAGGTGGCACACTCAAGTACATAATTTGTTTTCTTCCATAAGGACATCCTGTATGTATCCTCACACGTGTCTTTGCTTATTAGTGGCAGGGTTTTCTTTCCTTTCATAACCCGCTCCTTGATGGGAAAACTGCAGGATGTATAATTTATTGCTCAAATTCGCCACGGTCTGTATAAAAATAATCCCCAGGTCCCACAAAGGCCTTTGTATTGTAACGCGAGGTCATCCTGGTCTCCTTTTTGTGGTATGAGATTAGGTTTTAGTCCTCTAGTTATTTTAGCACAAATTAACATCGAGATGTTTTGGCACCAAGGTGGCTTGGTGAAAGCTTCCCTCTTTGATTTTGTACAAACGAGAACCATAACAAAGCACGCATGCGTGGGTGACCGGCATTCAGCGTGACTGATTGTGGCATCCGACAGAGGGAAGCCTTGGCACTTAGGACCCAGGGAAGAAGATGCTGTGCCCAAAATTAGCACGAGTGAAGGCGCACAATGGCCAAGCCAGAAATAAATATCAGTGGTGTAAGGACAGGCAGGGACCAGGTCTCTTAAGGGGATGAACTTTTCCTGTCACTCCTAGTCCTATTCCTAGGGTCACCAAGGCTTGGTTCCCAACATGTGGAGCAGAGGCGGCCTGTGCAACTGACAAGAATCCATGAAATCAGTACAGGTTCCCACATGGTGGTTTTACTTTATGCCCTTTTTCTTTTTTGAAGTGGAGTCTCACTCTGTCACCCAGGCTGGAGTGGCAATCTTGGCTCACTTCAATCTCCGCCTCCCGGGTTCAAGTGATTCTCCCACCTCAGCCTCCTGAGTAGCTGGGACTACAGGCGCCCACCACCATGCCCAGCTAATTTTTGTATTTTTAGTAGAGATGGGGTTTCACCATGTTGGCCAGGCTGGTCTCGAACTCCTGACCTCAGGTAATCCGCCCGCCTGGACCTCCCAAATTGCTGGGATTACAGGCGTGAGCCACCGCACCCGGCCTATTTCATGTCTTTTGAATTGATTCCAAATTGAAGTGGCTGTGGGGGCAGCCCCTTCCCACAAATGACGGGGTGCTCATTGTGTTTGTGAATTTGGAATTCACAATAAAATGGGCTCTTCCTTTTTTCTTGTTGGAGCAATAGGTGATAACTTATTTCAACCAAACAACAGAACAAGGTGATGTAGTAGGTTGTAGCTAGAATTTTCTGAGGGAAAAGAAAACAAAAACAAAAATAAAAAAAACTGAATTCCTGGCAAACCAGCTTCATGGAGCTGTTCTCTTTAAGTGGCAACAAGTTTAATTAAATTATGCAGATAATTATGTAACAATGTCATTTTAGTCTTGAATGCTCCCTGTTCCCACCCAAACCATAGAATATTACCAGTTCTCCAGAAAGCTAAGATTTGTTTGCAAGCTTTGAGCTCTTTGATGGGAAGGTGCCCTGGAAATGCAAATTTTCGTTATAGCTTCTATTAAAAAAAAAAAAAAAAGGCCAGGCGCGGTGGCTCACGCCTGTAATCCCAGCACTTTGGGAGGCCGAGGCGGGCGGATCACCTGAGGTCAGGAGTTCAAGTCCAGCCTGGCCAACATGGTGAAACCCAGTCTCTACTAAAAATACAAAAATTAGCTCGGTGTGGTGGCGGGCGCCTGTAATCGTAGCTGCTCAGGAGGCTGAGACAGGAGAATTGCTTGAACCCAGGAGGCAGAGGTTGCAGTGAGCCAAGATCACGCCATTGCACTCCAGCCTGAGCAACAAGAGCGAAGCTCCATCTCAAAAAAAAAAAAAAAAAAAAAAAGGGCCGGGCATGGTGGCAGACGCCTGTAATCCCAGCAATTTGGGAGACTGAGGTGGGCGGATCATGAGGTCAAAGAGATCGAGACCATCCTGACCAACATGGTGAAACTCTATGTCTCTACTAAAAATACAAAAAAAAAAAAAAAATTAGCTGGGCTTGGTGGCACGCCTGTAGTCCCAGCTACTCGGAAGGCTGAGGCAGGAGAATCACTTAAACTTGGGAGGGGGAGGTTGCAGTGAGCCAAGATCACGCCACTGCACTGCAGCCTGGTGACAGAGTGATACTCTGTCTCAAAAAAATAAATAAAAACAAAAGTTTTAAGGGATTTACAAACCAAATTTTAAACTAACCCAGCTGGTAAAAGCCATCCTGAAACCAAACGAAAAAACATGAAGAAATCAATAACATTTCCAAGGTTATTTCCCCCAAAGAAAAACAGAGATGTCTGGCCAGGCGAGGTGACTCATGCCTATAATCTCAGCACTTTGGGAGGCCAAGGTGGGTGGATTGCCTGAGCTCAGGAGTTCCAGACCAGCCTGGCCAACATGGTAAAACCCTGTCTTTACTAAAATACAAAAAATTAGCCGGATGTGGCGGTGCACGCCTATAATCGCAGCTATGTGGGAGGCTGAAGCACGAGAATTGCTTGAATCTGGGAGGTGGAGGTTGCGGTGAGCCGAGATTGCGCCAATGCACCTCAGCCAGGGTGACTGGAGTGAAACCCTGTCTCAAAAAAAAAAAAAAAAAAAGAAAACAGCGATGTCTTAGGAGACATACAGCAGATTCTTTTCAAGCTTCATGAATATTTCTTAGAGTCAATCTGAGAAAACCAAGAATTTGGCTGGGGCTGAAGCTCTGCCCTTGAATGCCGAAGGGAAATAGATGAATAGGGAGTAAACGGATGCCTGTATGAAATGCCTGCTCATTTCCCTGCTGTCGTCCCAAGGCAGCTCTCAGAAAATGTTCTTTGTTCTCAATCAGGGCAGTCTTCTTGGAGGAGGTGAATCTGGAAGGAGGAGAAGGACATGAATTGAAAGAGGAATTATCAGAGGAAGCTTCAGGCCTGAAGGTAGAACTAATCTGCTTTGATAGGGACGCGTGTGGGTGGTGCTGAGAATCTGGGAGGGGTGATGAGGAAGACAAAACGGTACAGCTGAGGGTGACAACTTTCAGGGTAATTGAGGACACTTCACATGCTGAGGATGGGCCTGTCGATGAAAGTGTCACCAATGAATCTTCCATGTCTTAAAAATGTTTAGGCCAGGCTGAGTACGGTGGCTCAGGCCTGTAATCCCAGCACTTTGGGAGGCTGAGGCGGGCGGATCACCTGAGGTCAGGAGTTCGAGACCAGCCTGGCCAACATGGTGAAACCCTGTCTCTACTAAAAATACAAACATTAGCCAGGCGTGGTGGTGGGTGCCTGTAATCCCAGCTACTTGGGAGGCTGAGGCAGGAGAATCGCTTGAACGTGGGAGGCAGAGGTTGCGGTGAGCTGAGATGGTGCCACTGCACTCCAGCCTGGGCAACAGAGTGAGACTCTCTCTCAAAAAAAAAAAAAAAGTTTAGGCCGGGCACAGTGGCTCACACCTGTAATCCTAGAATTTTGGGAGGCCAAGGGAGGTGGATTGCTTGAGCTCAGGAGTTCAGTACCAGTCTGGGCAACATACGGAGACCCCATCTCTACAAAAACAAACAAACAAAAATACAAAAATTTGCCAGGCTTGGTGGTGCGTGCCTGAAGTCCTAGCTACTCAGGAGGCTGAAGCGGGAGGATCACTTAAGCCCAGGAGGTTGAGGCTGCAGTGAGCTGTGTTTGCACCACTGCACTCCAGCGTAGGTGAGAGAGTTGAGACTGTGTCCCCACGGCCGCCAAAAAAAAAAAAATGTTTAGAGCACCAGAGTGGTGACTGTAGGCTCAAATGTAGAACAAAGTCACCTTGAGAATTTTTAGATAACTTTTTTTTTCTGAATATGAAGCGAATATTTATGTCCAAAGTAGAAAATACAAAATATAAAGAGAAGACAGACATTCTCAGAAACAGCCTTTAATTTTGGTCTCTGATAAGAAGGTCATTCTGTATTTATAGTTTTATAGCCTGCTGTTTATACTTAATATCATTTTTTGTCTTTTTTTTGTGAAAACAATTTGTAATGGCTGCATAGTATTCCATCTGTAAATATTCCAGAAAGCATTTGACCAATCTCTTATCTAACATATATAGGGTGCTTATGGTGATGTGCCAGATGCCATGAGAGGCGCTGAATGCGACAGAGTCCCTGCCCTGAAGGAGCTCGGTGTCAAATGGGCAGAAGTAGGCAGGTAAACAGGCAAGTCTTCCTCAATACAAAACACAACCACATAGAAAAGCCCCCAGAGCTTTGGCGTGACAGAGGAGACACGCCCACTGGAGCCTTGAGGGGAGGGAAGGTCAGGGAAAGAAGCACGTTTCTCACGAACTTAATTTTTTTCTTTTTAAAATAAAGTTGTCATGGACATCTTTACGCATCAATCTATGTCCACATTTCTTTTTTCTTTTTTCTTTTCTTTTTATTTATTTATTTATTTTTTGAGATGGGGTCTCACTCTGTCACCCAGGCTGGAGTGCATGCAGTGGTGCCATCTCGGCTCACTGCAACCTCCATCCCCTGAGCTCAAGGGATCCTCCCTCCTCAGCGTCCTAAGTAGCTGAGACCACAGATGCACGCCACCACGCCTGGCTACATTTGTGTGTGTGTGTGTGTGTGTGTGTGTGTATTTTTGGTAGAGACAGGGTTTCACCGTGTTGCCCAGGCTGCTCTTGAACTCCTGAGCTTAAGCAATCCACCCACCTTGGCCTCCCAAAGTGCTGGGATTACAGGCGTGGGCCACCATGCCTGGCCTATGTCCACATTTCTGTCCTATCCTTAAGATAATTCCAAAATGTGGAACGTGAGTATAAGTTGCCTGATATTTTTAGCAAAAATCATTTTTGGCCAATTATAAACTTAGTTAATTATTAACATTAGCATATACAAGTGACTAACCACCCATCTTTCCTTAAAGTTGCATTTGCCTAAATCCTGATGGGGGTCAGGTCTGGATCTCTTTTTTCCTGATTGGTCACTGCTCCAATGTCACCTCATCAGAGAGGCCCTCCCTACCCCTCTAAATAAAAGAGCAACTTTAGCCTTGACCCACCCCCAGAGTCCCCATATCAATACCTCCTTCATTTATTTTCCCTTGCTTGCTTTGTTTCTGTTTTCAATTTCCCCTCCCTTAGAATGAAACCACTCTGAGGATAGTGACTTTTCTGTCACTGCTCTATCCCCAGCACCTAAAACATTGACAGATATATATTAATAGTAATCACTTGATATGTAGTTGACTGAATAGATGAATTGGTAATTGTGACTGATGTCAAATACAATTTATTCTATACATTTGAGCAGCCCGGTTTGACCTTTACTAAAACTTTAGTACAAAACTGGGGCAGTAGGGAAGCTCCACAGCAAAAGAAACAGATACAAAGAAAGCCTTCAGAGCACTTTACTTCTATATGAGTCTCAGCCAACACCCGGACCCTAAGGAGAGTGCTTCTTGCATTACGATGGTTCTCAAAACCAAGTTCATGTCATCTGAACACCATTTTCTCTAAGACGTCCAGTCACTACTTAGAAACCTGTGGCTACCTCTGTTTTAGAAAGTAAAGTTGTTTTTTTTTTTCCTATACTCATTCTGGAGGAAAAAAAAGAAATGAATTCTGGGCTGAAAATGGTGGCTCAAGCCTGTAATCACAGCACTTTGGGAGGCCGAGGCAGGTGGATCACTTGAGGCTAGGAGTTCGAGAGCAGCCTGGCCAATGTGGTGAAACCCCATCTTTCCTAAAAATAGAAAAATTAGCTGGGCATGGTGGCACATGCCTGTAATCCCAGCTCTTTGAGAGGCTGAGGCGAGTGGATTGCTTGAGGACAGAAGTTTGAGACCAGCCTGGCCAACAAGTCCTGTCTCTACTAAAAAATACAAAAATTAGCCCAGCATGGTGGCACACACCTGTAATTCCAGCTACTCAGGAGGCTGAGGCATGAGAATCACCTGAACTTGGGAGGTGGCTGTTGCAGTGAGCTGAGATCATGCTACCGCACTCCAGCCTGGGTGACTTGCAGGCTGCACTCCAGCCTGGGTGATGGCAAGACTCTATCTCAAAAAAAAAAAAAAAAAGAGAATTCTTTGCTGACTCTTGATTCTTCTCTGAGGTCAGCTGAGAACCTAATTGCTCCCTCTCAGGGCAAACCATCTGCTCTCAAAGTGATGAGTAAGTGGGAAAGGTAGATAAGCACTGAGCTTCTAGGAAGAGCCATAGAGCAGTGGTTCTTAGAATGTGATCCCCAAAAGAACAGCATTAGTATCACCACTGGGGAACTTGGTAGAAATGAAAATTCTTGCACCCTGTCCCAGACTTACTGAATCAGAAATTCTGGAAAGCAACCCAACAATCTGTGTTTTAACAAGTCCTCTCAGTAATTCTGATGCACGCATAAGTTTGAAGACCACCATCATGGGGGGATCAACTCATTCCCAGTGAGTTGTGTGTAGAGTAGCTGACAGCAATCTTTTCCAGAAATCTCTAATTGTCCTTGGCTGAAGCAAAACAAGGTGCACTACTCAGAAATAATGCCGTAGTCTATTTGGTTGAAACATGTGAAACTAACATTTTTTTAGATCAAATATGGTTGAATAGATAGGACTTCCAGTTTCAGCTCAGAGATATGGAAGAGCTGCATGAAATCCCTTCCTGTGCTAACAACAAGAAAAAATCTGGACAGACTGGAAATTAATAGAGAACTAAGTTCAAGGAGCAAATGGCCATTTGAAAATCTGGGCCAGGTGTGGTGGCTCACACCTGTAATCCCAGCAGTTTGGGAGGCCGAGGCGGGAGGATTGCTTCAGCCCATGAGTTCAAGACCAGCCTAGGCAACATGTCAAGGCCCCGTCTCTACAAAAAGGACAAAAAATAGCCAGGTGTAGTGTCGCCTGCCTGTGGTCCCAGCTACTTGAGAGACTGATGCAGGAGGATCACTTGAGCCTTGAGGCTGCAGTGAGCCGTGATCACACCACTGCATTTCAGCCTGGGTGACAGAGCAAGACCCTGTCTCAAAAAAAAAAAAAAAAAAAAAAAAGGCTAGGCACTTCCTGCAAGACACAGGATCTGAACATTTGGTTACCAAGGGCAGAAACCACCAGATGCCATAGAACTAGGTAGAAAGGTCAGGCTAGAAAATTTGACCAATTTCTGGAAGCCAACTGTGGGCTAGCTTGAGAGTGTGCAGCTCCTAAGAAAGACTGTCATCCTTCTGCAGGCTTTTCCTCCAGGAACCCCACCTGGTTCTCACAGGGAAGATCAGGGGAAATCCAGAGAAAACTCATGGTGCTGGCTCAGGAACCACTGAGAAATCTACTCAGACCCTTCTCCCTTAAGGAACAAAAGGCTATTCTGCATGGGGAAAGACATGGTCCGAGGGCCCTGGTGAATTACCATTGCAACTAGGGGAGGGAACTGCACTCAACTCTAGCTCTTCATCTGAACTAAAAACAATTCAACCTTCAGAGAAAAGGGCTTCAAGTCTGTAGACTGAAAACACTTGTAGATACCCACTGCAGCTGGGAGAAGGGAATGGGAGGGAGCTCTGTCCCTGGAGGAGAAACAGAAACAACTGTGAAAGTTACACCCGAGACACAAGCCCACTGTGCACTCCAAAGACTGAAGTTTAGAATATTAGAGAATCCATCCCCCAACAGCATGCTAACAAGCCTCCAGGAATAACAACAGCAGGGAAGACTGCAAGAGACAGACGTTGGGGAGCAGCACAAAGGGAAGCCCCAAAGCCAAGAGAGGTGGGGGACAAAAAAAGATCACTAGAGGAATCTGAAGTTTGTAATGTTCATAGGAAAACAAATCTCAACACAGCCCAACTCCTGGCCGGATCAACATAAAGTCCCACACTAAAGGTTTATTATCTTAGTATCTGCTGCCCTATATACAATGTCCACCTTTCGACAAAAAATTACAAGGCATGCCAAAAGAAAAAAAGCATTCTGAAGAGACAAGTGATCAGATTCAGACTTAGATATGGCATTGCTATTAAAGTATCAGAGAATTTTATTTTATTTTATTTATTTTAGATGAAGTCTTGCTGTGTCACCCAGGCTGGAGTGCAATGATGTGATCTCGGCTCACTGCAATCTCTGCCTCCCAGGTTCGAGCAATTCTCCTGCCTCAGCCTCCCAAGTAGCTGGGACTAAAGGTGCATGCCATCATGCCTGGCTAATTTTTTGTTTGTATTTTTAGTACAGACAGGGTTTCACCATTTTGGCCAGGCTAGTCTCGAACTGCTGACTGCAGGTGATTTGCCTGCCTCAGCCTCCCAAATTGTTGGGATTACAGGCAGGAATTTTAAATAATTATGATCACTATGGTTTTAGTTTTAGTTTTTGTTTTTGTTTTTGTTTTTGTTTTTTTGATATAGTCTCACTCTGTAGCCCACGCTGGAGTGCAGTGGTGTGATCACGGGTCACTGCAGCATCAACCTCCTGGACTCAAGTGATCCTCCTGCCTCAGCTTCCCAAGTAGCTGGGACTACAGGCATGCATCACCACAGCCAGCTGATTTTTTGTATTTTTTTGTAGAGATGGGGTTTTGCCATGCTGCCCAGGCTGGTCTCGAACTCCTGAGCTCAAGTGATCCGCCTGCCTCAGCCTCCCAAAGTGCTGTGATTACAGGTGTGAGTCACCGTGACCAGCCCGATTACTATGTTAAAGTCTCTCACAACCTAAGTAGACATCATGCAAAATCGGATAGGTAATTCAGCAGAGATGGGAACTGTAAGAATCAAATGGCTAGAAATAAAAAAACACAGTAACTGAAATGAAGACTATCATTGATGGGCTCATCAGTAGACTTGAATATTTACATTTACTTGGCTAGATAGCAAAACTGAAAAAGATAAAAAGAGAGAAGGCAGCCATTAAAAGTATAGTAAATAAGAACAACTTTATGACATCTTGGGCATCTTTATGACATCAACATCTTAGAACAAATGGACCAATTCCTTGAAAACCACAAATTATCAAAACTTAACCAAGATAGAATGGACAATCTGAATAGTTATATAACCATTAGAAAAAATTGAACTTGTAATTAACACACCCTGAAAAAGAAATCTCCAAGTCTCAATGACTTCACTGGAGAATTCTACCAAACATTTGAAGAAGTGACACCAGTTTTACCCAGTCTATTCCAGAAGATAGAAGACAACAGAATAGTTCCCAAGCTATTTTTTGAGGCTAGTATTACCCCGATATACAAACAAGGCAAAGGCAATACAAAAAAAATGAAAACAAAACTACAGATCAATATTTCTCATGAACCTAGATGCAAATATCTTCAATAAAATATTGGCATATCACATTCAGCAATGTGTAACAAAAATGACATGCCACAACTAAGTGGGATTTATTCCAAGAATGCAAGGTTGGCTCAACATTTGAAAGTCAGTGTAATCCACCATATCAACAGGCTAAAGAGAAAAAATCATATGGTCCTATCAATTGATACATAAAAAGCATTTGCAAAAAAATGCAATACCCATGCACAATAAAGACTCTCAGCAAATTAGGAACAGAGGGAACAGCACCTACAAAAAACTTACAGCTAACATCATCCTTAGGGTGAAAGACCTGAATGTTTTTCCCCTAAGATCAGGCAAGGATGCCCACTCTCACTGCTCTTTTTCAACATAGTACTGCAAGTTCTAGCCACAGTAATAAGGCAACAAAAAAAGAAAAAAAGAGAGAGAGAGAGAAAACTCTCCCTTGCAGATTACATGATTGTCTACATAGTAAATTTCAAGAAAACAAAAATCTCTTGAACTAATAAGTGAGCTCAGCAAGGTTGTGTAATACAAATTCACACAAAAAGTTGCATTTCCACATACTAACAATGAACGTGTGAAGCCTGAAATTAAACATCATACCATCTACAATCACGCTAAAGAAAATTTAATTCTTGGGTATAAATTTGACAAAATGTGTACAGGATCTGTATGCTGAAAATTAAAAAATTCTAATGAAAGAAATCAAATAACATCTAAATGGAGAGTCATACAATGCTCATAATTTGGAAGATTCAACATAATAAAGATGTTTATTCTCTCTGAACTGATCTATTGGGTTTGATATACTTCCTATCAAAATCCTAGAAACTTTTTTTGTAGACATAGGCAAGCCTATTCTGAAATGCGTGTGGAAAAACATAGGCCCAAACTCAACCAAGATAGAATAGACAATCTGAATAGTTATATAACCATTAGAAAAAATTGAACTTGTAACTAAAACACCCTGAAAAGCAAATCTCCAAGTCTCAATGACCTCACTGGAGAATTCTACCAAACATTGGAAGAAGTGACACCAATTTTACACAATCTTTTCCAGAAGATAGAAGATAACAGAATAGTTTCCAAGCTATTTTATGAGGCTAGTATTACCCTGATATCCAAACAAGGCAAAGGCAGTACCAAAAAAATTAAAACAAAATTACAGATCGATATTTCTCATGAACCTAGATGCAAGTATAGCTAAAACAATCCTGGAAAAAAAGTAAAGGAGGAATCCTTCTACCCAGTATTAAGAGCTACTATATAGCTTCACTAATGAAGAGAGTGTGGTAATGGTGGTGGGATAGACAGGTCAATGCAATATAGAACCCAGAAATAGACTCATACACATGCACAACTGATTTTTGACAAAGAGGCAATTCAGTGAAGGAAGGACAAGCTTTTCATCAAATGGTGCTGAAGCACTTGAACATCCACAGGCAAAAAAGTAAACCTCAACCTATATCTCACATCTTATACAAAAATTACCCCAAAATGGATCATGGACTTGCATGTAAAAGTGAAACTATAAAATATTTTAGAACAAAACATAGGCAAAAATCTTCAGGCCCTAGTGCTACACAAAAAGTTTTTAAATTTGGAACCAAAAGCGCAATCCATAAATGGAAAAAAATTGATAAATTGAACCTCATCAAGATTAAAAACTTTTGTTCTTTCTGTGACAGTTCTTGTTAAGAGGATGAGAAGACAAGCTACAGACTGGGAGAAAATATTTGCAAACCACATATCCACCAAAGGATTGGTATCTAGAGTATACAAAGAACACACAAACTAAAGATTTAAAAAAAAAATCCAACTAGAAAATGGCTGGGCGCAGTGGCTCACGCCTGCAATCTCAACACTTTGGGAGGTTGAGGCTGGCAGATCACTTGAGGTCAGGAGTTCAAGACCAGCCTGGCAACATGGCGAAACCCGGTCTCTACTAAAAATACAAAAATTAGCAGGGTGTGGTGGTCGGTGCCCGTAGTCCCAGCTACACAGTGGCTGAGGCACGAGAATCACTTGAACCTGGGTGGTGGAGGTTGCAGTGAACTGAGATTGCACTCCAGCCTGGGTGACAGAGTGAGACTCTGTAAAAAAAAAAAAAAAAAGAGTGGGGGCAGGCATGGTGGCTCAGGCCTGTAATCCCAGCACTTTGGGAGGCCACGTGAGCAGGCCACTTGAGGCCAGGAGTTTGAGACCAGCCTGGCCTACATGGTGAAACCCCATGTCTACTAAAAATACAAAAATTAGCCAGGTGTGGTGGCACGCGTCTGTAGTCCCAGCTACTCAGGAGGCTGAGGCAGGAGAATTGCTTGAACCTGGGAGGTGGAGGTTGCAGTGAGCTGAGATTGCACCACTGCACTCCAGCCTAGGTGACAGAGTGAGACTCCATTTCAAAGAAACAACAACAACAACAAAAACTGGTACATGAAAGTTTATAGCAGCTTTATTTATAATAGGCAAAAACTGGAAACAACCAAGATGTCCTTCAAATGGTGAATGGTTAAAGAAAGTGTGGTATATCCATGCCATGGAATAGTACTCAGCAATAAATGGAGTGGACTATGGATACATGCAACAACTTGGATGAATCCCAAGGAATGATGCTGAATGAAAAAAGAATTTCAAAATGTTACATATTGTGTGATTCCATTTACATAACTTTTTGTTTGTTTGAGATGGAGTCTTGCTCTGTTGCCCAGGCTGGAGTGCAGTGGCACGATCTCGGCTCACTGCAACCTCCGCCTCCCGGGTTCAAGCAATTCTTCTGCCTCAGCCCCCCGAGTAGCTGGGACTACAGGTGTGTGCCACCACACCCAGCTAATTTTTGTATTTTTAGTAGAGACAGGGTTTCACCATGTTGGCCAGGCTGGTCTTGAACTCCTGACCTAGTGATTCGCCCACCTCGGCCTCCCAAAGTGCTGGGATTACAGGCATGAGCCAATGCCCCCGGCCCTTTTTTTCATTTCTATAATTTTGTCACTTCAAAAATGTTATGTGGCTGGGCGCCTGTAATCCCAGCACTTTGGGAGGTCAAGGCGGGCGGATCACTTGAGATCAGGAGTTTGAGACCAGCCTGGCCAACATGGTGAAACTCCATCTCTACTAAAAATACAAAAATTAGCCAGATGTGGTAGCAGGCGCCTGTAATCCTAGCTACTCGGGAGGCTGAGGCGGGAGAATTGCTAGAACCCGGGAGGTGGAGCTTGCAGTGAGCCGAGATCGCGCCAGTACACTCCAGCCTGGGCGACAGAGCAAGACTCCGTCGCAGGGGGCAAGTGGGGAAGAAGAGATGAGTGCTTGCCAGCAGTTAGGGATGGGGGTTGAGAAGGGTGATGGGTGTGGCTATCAAAGGGTGACAGAACCAATCCTTGTGTGTATATATATACACACACACACACACACACACACACATATATATATATATATATATTTTTTTTTTTTTTTTTTGAGACACAGTCTCACTCCATCACCCAGGCTGGAGTGCAGTGGCATGATCTCAGCTCACTGCAACCTCTGTCTTCCGGGTTCAAGCAATTCTCATGCCTCAGCCCCTTGAGTAGCTGGGACTACAGGCACGTGCCACCATGCCTGGCTAATTTTTGTACTTTTAGTAGAGATGGGGTTTCACCATGTTGGCCGGGCTGGTCTTGAACTCCTGACCTCAGGTGATGCGCCCATCTCAGCCTCCCAAAGTGCTAGGATTACAGGTGTGAGCCACTGTGCCCGGCCCTGTTTTGTATTTTGATTGTATCAAGGTCAATGTCTCGGTTATGGTAGTATACAACAAGATGTTAACATTGGGGCAAACTGGATCAAGGGTACACTAGATGTCTCTGTTTTATTTCTTATAATTGCATGTGAATCTACAATTATCTCAAAAGAAAACATTTTAATTAAAAAAGTTTTTTACATACACAAAACAACAATAGAGACAAATATGGAATCCTCTAGGAGAGGGTCATCAGGGTGGAGAGTAGTCTGGAAGTGATGCCATGGAGAAATGATCGAAGGGCCTAGGAGGTGGGGTATCACCTGCAAAAGAGAAGACTTAAGGAGAATTCTTGGACAGTTGCCATGTGGAAGAATAATTAAATTGGAACCAGTGGGTGTGGCCAGGCACAGTAGCTCACAACTGTAATCCCAGCACTACGGGAGGCGGAGGTGGGAGGATTGCTTGAGCCCAAGAGTTTGAGACCAGCCTGGCCAACATGGCAAGAACCCATCTCTACAGAAACAATTAGCCATGTATGGTGGCATACACCTGTGATCCCGGGTACTTGGGAGGCTGAGGAGGGAGGATTGCTTGAGCCCAGACCAGAAGGTCAAGGCTGCAGTAAGCCATGATCACACCACTGCACTCCAGCCTGGGCAACAGAGCAAGGCCCTGTCTGAAAAAAAAAAAAAATAGTGGGTAGCACTCACAAAGGGATTTCCTCTAAATATATGGAAGAGGTCAGGCATGGTGGCTCATGTCTGTAATCCCAACACTTCGAGAGGCCAAGGCAGGAGGATTGCTTGAGCCCAGGAGTTGGAGACCAGTCTGTGCAACATAGTGAGACATCATCTCTACAAAAAAAAAAATAAAAAAATGAGGTAGGAGGATTGTTTGAGCAAGGAGGTTGAGGCTGCAATGAGCTGTGATCGCGCCACTGCACTCCTGCCTGGGTGACAAAGCAAGACCCTGCCTCAAAAAATAAAAATATATATATGGAAGAACTTTCCATGATACCTCTACATTCGGACAAAGTTGTTTCCAGGGCATGTACTTAGTAAGGGGCAAGGCGAAGGTAAGAACAAGACAGTTGTTCAATTAAACAGAATTAATCCAGCATTTTGCAATTTTCTTCTCAGTGGGGCTGGGGGGAGGTAGGAAGGACGTTGGGGGAAGGGGCCAGGGCATGCTTCAGGTGTGCAAATTGCTACACACAATGAGAAGGTGGGCTGTGTGTCCCAACTTCAGGGAAGGTGCTCGTTAGCTGGGTAAATGCTGCGCTCTCAGCATTTACTCAGCAGGGTTTGTATTTAGAGGAAGCTCTTATTCAAGCCAGAATTCACAGCTCCTGTGGGTCTCACTCCATCAGCAGGGCCCCTGTGAGAGCTGAGAGGAATTCGGGAAGATTGTGACGGGGACAACAGCAAGATGCTGGCAAGGGATTTTAAGTGGGCATCTTTGCCCTTCTGAAGGCTGTGGCAGTCCCTGTAATAATTCCAGATGAACAGGCATATTAGGAAAATTACTATTATTATGCATTACAAGGTTACAAAGAATACATGTGTCCTTTTATAGCATCATACAAAAAATGTCTTAGAACAAGGTGTGGAGAGTTTTTCTGAGCTCTCCTGCTTCCCAGCCTGGTCTGTGTGTTCTCACAGATTTCCTCAGAACCCATTTTCCATTCGTTGACCACAGACGAGGATGCACATGGAAGCTGCTTGTGATTTCTGCCAGGGCTGGAACGAGGGCAGGATTTCTTCATGGATTTATACAGATAGTTTCTGCTTTCTTTGGGGGTGGGAGGTGGACTGTATTAGTACTGAAGCATGCAAAGAAGCTGAAATGTTTTATAAGTCCTATCCTGCACGTGTCAAAATGGCTTGTGATGTGCTGCCAAGGACACCCTCAAGAAAGTAAAAAGACAGCTCACAGAATGGAAGAAGATATTTGCAAATCACATATCTGATAAGGAACTTCTATCCACAATATGTAGAGGATTCTTACAACTCAATAATAAAAAGACAAATACTCAATTAAAAAATGGGCAAAGGATTTGAATAGACATCACTCAGAAGTTGTTATACAAATGGCCAATAATTAACACATGACAAGATGCCCAGTGTCATTATCCATCAGGGAAATAGAAATCAAAACCATCATGAAGTACAATTTCACACCTGCTAGGATGGTCATAATCCAAAAACAATAACAAGTGTTGGTGAAGATGCAGGGAAATTGGAACACTGCTGGTTGGTGAGAATGGAAAACGGTGCAGCCACTTTGGAAAACCGTGGAAATTTCTCCAAAGGTTAAACACAGAGGTAAGCCTGGTGTGGTGGCTCACACTTGTAATCCCAGTGCTTTAGGAGGCCAAGGTAGGAGCCAGGAGTTCGAGACCAGCTTGAACAAGATAGTGAGACCCCATCTCTATAAAAAAGTTTTCTAAAAAAAATTGTAGAGTTAGCATGTGACCCAGAAATCCTGCTCCTAGGTATATGCTCAAAAAACTATGTCCACACATTGCATGATTCCATTTGTATGAAATGTCCAGAATAGGCAAATCTACAGAGATGGTAGACTTATGGTTACCTAGAGCTGGGGATGTTGGGAAGGAGGGAGAGTGGTTTCTAATGGGTACTGATTGATTTTTGCACTGGGGCGTGGGGTGATGAAAATTTTATATAACTCATTATGGCCATAGCTGCACAACGCTGTGGATATACTAAAAACTTTCATTGAATCGTACACTCTAAATGGGTGAATTGTATGGTATGTGAATGATAGCTCAATAAAGCTGTTATTAAAAAAGAGAAAACCTTTGGGTATAAGCCCAGTAATGGGATTGCTGGGTGGAATGTTATTTCTGTTATAAGGTCTTTGAGGAATTGCCACACTGTCTTCCGCAATGGTTGAACTAATTTCCACTCCCACTAACAGTGTATAAATGTTTCTTTTCCTCCACAGCCTCGCCACCATCTGTTATTTTTTGACTTTTTAATAATAGCCATTCTGACTGGTGTGAGATGGTATCTAGTTGTGGTTTTGATTTGCATTTCTTTAATGATCAGTGATGTTGAGGCTTTTCTTTCATATGATTGTTGACCACATGTATGTCTTCTTTTGAAGAGTGTCTGTTCATGTCCTTTGCCCACTTTTTAATGGGGCTGTTTGTTGTTTTCTTGTAAATTTAAGTTATTTATAGATGCTGGATATTAGACCTTTGTCAGATGCATAGTTTGCAAAAATTTTCTCCCATTCTGTATGTTGTTTGTTCACTCTGTTGACACATACATGTGTATGTTCATTGCAGCACTATTCACAATAGCCAAGACATGAAATCAATCTAAATGCTCATCAATGGTAGATTGAATAAAGAAAATGTGGTACATACACACCATGGAATACTATGCAGCCATAAAAAAGAATGAGATCATGTCCTTTGCAGGAACATGGATGGAGCTGGAGGCCATTATTCTTAGCAAACAAATGCAGAAACAGAAAACCAAATACCCCATGTTCTTACTCATAAGTGGGAGCTAAATGATGAGAACACATGGACACATGGAGGGGAACAACACAAACTGCGGCCTATCAGAGGGTGAAGGGTGGGAGGAAGGAGAGGATCAGGAAAAATAACTAATGGGTACTAGACTTAATGCCTGGGTGATGAAATAATCTATACAACAACCCCCCATGACACAAGTTTACCTATGTAACAAACCTGCACATATACCCCTGAACTTAAATGAAAAACAACAGATTGTATTCCATAAATATATACAATTATTATTTGTCAATTAAAAATAAAGTTTAAAAATAATATTGCAATTGAAAAAAGAAAAACCTCCAAGTCTGTGACAGCGTCCGGTGCATTCTATCTTTTAGAAAACAATGACCCAGGTGCGGTGGCTCACGCCTGTAATCCTAGCACTTGGAGAGGCTGAGGCGGGCGGGTCGCTTGAACTCGGGAATTCGACAGCAGCCTGACCAACATAGTGAAACCCCGTCTCTACTAAAAATACAAAAAACAAACAAAAAAAATTAGCCGGACATGGTGAGGTGCGTGCCTGTAATCCCAGCTACTCTGAAGGCTGAGGTGGGAGGATCGCTTGAGCCCCGAGAAGCAGAGGTTGTAGTGAGCCTAGAGCAGAGATCGCGCCACTGCACTCCAGCCTGGGTGATAGCAACAGACTTTGTCTCAAAAAAGATAAAAAATAAGAATAATGATATTACCCTCAGTGGTAACACTATTTTCTTTTAATATTTGTGTCCAAATTCGTGAAGTGCCTAAGATCCGAGTGAGGACCCCTTTGAGTTCATGGCATTTTCAAAGGTCAGGCAGGCAGCGTACTTGGAGTCTATCTTCCAGACAAAATTTGTTGCTGGTGCCTCCCTGTGCCTTGTCAAGGTCACGGCGAAAGCCAGGACGAGCTCGCCTCCGGCACAGGGCTCAGGGGGGGCCGTGCGCTTGGCAACCAGGGATGAAGCATCCGTTCATCCCAATGCCGGGTGAAAACTATTAATACGTCTGTATTGAGTTGGGAATAGAACATTTCCATCCAACCGATGCTTTGAAAGAGTTTTTACCCTGCTCGAATGCTTCAAGTTGTTTTGAGAAAAAAGAAATTGGAGCTCCTAATGGTGGTCAGGCTAGAGGGATGGCCAAAACAAAAAACAAAAAACAAAAACCCCAATTCCTGTTCCCGTGTTCGGCGTCTCCCGGCTGCGGGCGGGCGCTGCCTGGAGGGGGCAGCAGGGGGCACCCTCCCCGCTCCTGCCCCGCCGCCCTCCCCGGCCCCCTCCCCGCCCCTCGCTCGCCCTGACGTCCCTAGCCCCCGCCTCTTTCTCTCCGGCCTTCAAAGGGCGCTGGGGGCCTTGGGGCCTGAGCTTCAGGCTGCAGCCTAGGGGAACTGCCGTCTTCGGCCCGCCTCGGGGCCCCCGGTGCGCTCCGTTCCCTCGATTTCCGCAGCGTCCCGCGCTTCAGGAGCAGGTGCCGGGACCGCCTGCGCGGCTGCTCTAACTTGTGCCTCCTAGCGGATCGCAGCCGCTGGCCACTCGCGCAGGGGAAGGGCGCGCAGGCGGGCACATGGAGAGAGGCGGTGGGAATGCTTCGGCGGGGGCCCTCGGGGCGGCGAGCGAGTCCCCTCAGTGCCCGCTGCCGCCGGGGGTGGAGGTCGCGGCCGGGCCGGCGGAGCCCGACGGGGCGGCGGAGGGCGCGGCAGGCGGCAGCGGCGAGGGCGAGAGTGGGGGCGGGCCGCGGCGGGCTCTGCGGGCAGTATACGTGCGCAGTGAGAGCTCCCAGGGCGGCGCGGCCGGCGGCCCGGAGGCTGAGGCGCGGCAGTGCCTGCTGCGGGCCTGCGAGGCCGAGGGCGCTCACCTCACCTCCGTGCCCTTCGGGGAGCTGGACTTCGGGGAGACGGCCGTGCTCGACGCCTTCTACGACGCAGGTGAGAGCGGCTTCGTCCCCACCTCAGTCCCAGTTCACCTACCCTCACACGAGCCAGGGCACCCGACCTGCACCCTCGTCCTTCTCCCCCGTCCCCCTCCCCCTCGTCCCCCTCCCCTCCTCCTAGTCCCCCTCCCCTCCCCCAGTCCCCCTCTCCTCCCCCAGTCCCCCTCTCCTCACCCAGTCCCCCTCTCCTCACCCAGTCCCCCTCCTCTCTAGTCCCCCTCTCCTTATCCCCTTCCCCTTATCCCCCTCCCCCAGTCCCCCCTCCCGCAGGCCCCCCTCCCCTTAGTCCCCCTCCCCTTCCCCTAGTCCCCTTCCTCTCATCCCCCTCCCCTTAGTCCCCCTCCCCTTCCCTTAGTCTCCCTCCCCCAGTCCCCCTCCTCTCTTGTCCCCCTCCCCTTATCCCCCTCCCCTTATCCCGCTCCCCTTATCCCCCTCCCCCAGTCCCCCTCCCCTTCCCCTAGTCCCCTTCCTCTCATCCCCCTCCCCTTAGCCCCCCTCCTATCCTCTCACCCCCTGATCCGTCCAACAGGACCGTCCTGCCTTTGGGGGAGGGTAGAGTCGTTAACGTTGTGCCCTTTTACAGATAAGAAAATAGAGGCCACGGGCATTTAGACTCTTTGATTCTTCAGGCATCTTAAACATCAGATAACCCAAGAAACAGCCTGTAACCGAGACCCTACCAAGCCCCCCTTCTCCCAAGTTATCCAACTTTTGCTTTCTCATTCCTGGCAGGTCTCTTACGGCCGTGGGTCCCAACGCAGGCTACATATTAGAATCACCTGGGGAGCTTTTAAAACTCTGCGTGCCCAGATCGGACCCCAGACCAATGACATAAGCACCGAGGCCTTAGAAGTGTCATCCTTCCCAGGCGATTCCATTTTGCAGCCAGGAGTGGAAATCGGTGTCTTACGTGTGTGTGTGTTGCCTCTACTTAGAAATGCCCAGTGTTCTTTTGCACACTTCAATTCTCGTCCCCAAAACACTGACGGTGGAGTGTAAGCCACCACCCTGTGTTGACGTATATTTTATCCCATAATGCACAGCATTCACGGGTTCGGGGGCACCTTTGCTGGAGTGGGACTCTAGGTCTCTAAACTCACTATAATAAATGTGCCTGAGAATCCAGCCTTAAGAAGCGTACTTTGGATTGGCAAGAGTTTCTCTCGGTGTGGAATGAATTGTTGCTTGACGTTTTTTCCCTTACAGCACCTTTGGTGACAAACCTCTGTCACCTGGGTGACGTTCAGAAGCATTATATGTGAGACAGTAATTACCTGGGAGTCCTTGTGCCTCAGTTTCTGGTCAAAGGGAGTAACAGTGCCTACCCTAAACCTAAAAGCTGATGAGATAGGATATGGGAAGTTGCTGTGCTGTAATAGTAAGCTAGGATGATTAGGATTCAGCCTCTGCTGGAGGCAGCGCAGATGTTTTTCTTGCAGAGCAAATTCTCCCCAGCTGGAAGGGCGGGGGAGGGGGGGAGTCAGGCTTGTTTAAACAAGTGGCAGCTGGACCCATTGAAAGCACTCTCCTGACATTTCTGACCACACTGAGTATACTCTTCAGCACAACATCTTTTTAGAAAAGTCGTTCAGGAGTCCACTTCACCTAGAACCACTCCGTTTTCTCAACTTGTGTTCATTCTGCTCCAAAATTGGAGTTTGAACAGACTCTTCTCTGAACGGTTAAATGTTCCTTTTGCTATGAGGCACAACACTCTCCTTCCTGCTGGTGCCACCTCTGAAAGATTTGTGTGCGGTGGCTTTTGCTTTTCCTGGGGCGGAGTGTGTGTGCACGGGGGGGCCCTTCTAACAGGTCGACTGTGAAGATGCAGACGTCAAATCTCAGGCTTTCAGTTCTGGAGCCACACAACAGACACGTCACCTTGGCTCACTCTGGCCTGGGTGGCCTAGAATGTTGGGCTGTACCATGAGCTCCCTTTGGTTAACCTTGTCCTGGTCTTGAGTAAGTCATTTCTCAGTGCATTAGAATTGCTTTCAGAGGTTTGAAAAAGTACCTACACAGTAAGTGGGTTCCTGGGCTAAACAGATGAGCACCTCCACTGTCTTCTGGATTCGTCCTCCATCACTCACTGCTTTTTGATGTTTCCACCAAAAAGATACAGAGCTCTCACTTTGGCTTCTTTGTAAAAATTCTAAAACCACTCTGTCCAATTTGGTAGCCACTCTCACTTTGGCTTCTTTGTAAAAATTCTAAAACCACTCTGTCCAATTTGGTAGCCACTAGCCACAGGTGGCTCTTGACAGTTAAACTGATTAGAATACGGTAAAAATGGTAAGTTCCTTAGTTGCACTAGTGGCATTTAAGGCGCTCAATAGGCCAGGTGCAGTGGCTCACGCCTGTAATCCCAGCACTTTGGAAGGCCATGGCGAGAGGATTGCTTGAGTACAGGAGTTCAAGACCAATCCTGAGCAAAAAAAAAAAAAAAATAAAAGCAGGATGTGGTGGCACCCATGTGCCTGTGGTCCCAGCTACCTGGGAGGTGGAGGCAGGAGGATCACTTAAGCCCGGGAGGTCGATGCTGCGGTGACCTGTGTTTATGCCACTGCACTCCAGCCTGGGTGACAGATCGAGACCCTATCTCGAAATAAACGAATAAATGCATGCTCCCTAGGCACAAGTAACTCCCAGGTGGGACAGTGAAGTTACAGAACTCTTTCCTCATCTCAGAAGGTCCTATTGAACAATGCTGTTCTGGAAAAAGGCTTGTGGGGGAGGGGAACTGTTGAACGGCCCAAGTATTTATTTTTAACTTTAAGTTCTGGGACACATGCGCTGAAAGTGCAGGTTTGTTACATAGGTATACATGTGCCATGGTGGTTTGCTGCACCAATCAACCTGTCATCTAGGTTTTAAGCATGCATTAGGTATTTGTCCTAATGCTCTCCCTCCCCTCCCACTCCCCACAGGCCCCGGGGTGTGTGTGTGTGATGTTCCCCTCCCTGTGTCCATGTGTTCTCATTGTTCAGCTCCCACTTATGAGTGAGAATATGTAGTGTTTGGTTTTCTGTTCCTGTGTTAGTTTGCTGAGGATGATGTTTCCAGCTTCATCCATGTCCCTGCAAAGGACATGAACTCATCCTTTTCATGGCTGCATAGTGTTCCATTGTGTATATGTGCCACATTTTCTTTATCCAGTCTATCATTGATGGGCATTTGGGTTGGTTCCAAGTCTTTGCTATTGTAAATAGTGCTGCAGTAAACATACATTTGCCTGTGTCTTTATAGTAGAATGAATTCTAACTCTTTGGGTATATACCAGTAATGGGATGGCTGGGTCAAATGGTATTTCTGGTTCTAGATCCTTAAGGAATCGCCACACTGTCTTTCACAATGGTTGAACTAATTCACACTCCCACCAACAGTGTAAAAGCATTCCTATTTCTCCACATCCTCTCTAGCACCTGTTGTTTCCTGACTTTTCAATGATTGCCATTCTAACTGGCGTGAGATGGTATCTCATTGTGGTTTTGATTTGCATTTCTCTAATGACTAGTATTGATGGGTTTTTTTTTCATGTTTGTTTGCCACATAAATGTCTTCTTTTGAAAAGTGTCTGTTCATATCGTTTGCCCACTTTTTGATGGGGTTGTTTTTTTCTTGTACATTTGTTGAAGTTCCTTGTAGATTCTGGATATTAAACCTTTGTCAGATCGATAGATTACAAAAACGTTCTCCCATTCTGTAGGTTGCCTGTTCACTCTGATGATGGTTTCTTCTGCTGTGCAGAAGCTCTTTAGTTTAATTAGATTTCCTTTGTCTATTTTGGCTTTTGTTGCTGTTGCTTTTGGTGTTTAAGCCATGAAGTTATTGCCCATGCCTATGTCCTGAATGGTATTGCCTAGGTTTTCTTCTAGGATTTTTATGGTTTTAGGTCTTACGTTTAAGTCTTTAATCCATCTTGAGTTAATTTTTGTATAAGGTGTAAGAAAGGGGTCCAGTTTCAGTTTTCTGCATATGGCTAGCCAGTTTTCCCAGCACCATTTATTAAATAGGGAATCCTTTCCCTATTGCTTGTTTTTGTCAGGTTTGTCAAAGATCAGATGGTTGTAGATGTGTGGCGTTATTTCTGAGGCCTCTGTTCTGTTCCATTGGTCTATATTCCTTGGTATTTTATTCTCTTAGTGGCAATTGTGAATGGGAGTTCACTCATGATTTGGCTCTGTGTTTGTCTTTTATTGGTGCATAGGAATGCTTGTGATTTTTGCACATTGATTTTGTATCCTGAGACTTTGCTGAAGTTGTTTATCAGCTTAAGGAGTTTTTGGGCTCAGACCGTGGAGTTTTCTAAATATACAATCATGTTGTCTACAAACAGACGATTTGACTTCCTCTCTTCCTAATTGAATACCCTTTATTTCCTTCTCCTGCCTGATTGCCCTGGCCAGAACTTCCAACACTATGTTGAATAGGAGTGGCGAGAGAGGGCATCCCTGTCTTGTGCCAGTTTTCAAAGGGAATGCTTCCAGCTTTTGCCCATTCAGTATGATATTGGCTGTGGGTTTGTCATAGATAGCTCTTATTATTTTGAGATATGTCCCATCAATACCTAATTTATTGAGAGTTTTTAGCATGAAGCGGTGTTGAATTTTATCAAAGGCCTTTTCTGCATCTATTGAGATAATTGTGGTTTTTGTCATTGGTTCTGTTTATGTGATCGGTTATGTTTGTTGATTTGCATATGTTGAACCAGCCTTGCATTCAGGGATGAAGCCGACTTGATCATGGTGGATAAGTTTTTGATGTGCTGCTGGATTCGGTTTGCCAGTATTTTATTGAGGATTTTCACATCGATGTTCATCCTGAAATTTTCTTTTTTTGTTGTGTCTCTGCCAGGTTTTGGAATCAGGATAATGCTGGCCTCTTTTTCTGTTGTTTGGAATAGTTTCAGAAGGAATGGTACCAGCTCCTCTTTGTACCTCTGGTAGAATTCGGCTGTGAATCCGTCTAGGATTTTTTTAGTTGGTAGGCTATTACTGCCTCAATTTCAGAACTTGTTATTGGTCTTTTCAGGGATTTGACTTCTTCCTGGTTTTGTCTTGGGAGGGTGTATGTGTCCAGGAATTTATCCATTTCTTCTAGATTTTCTAGTTTATTAATGTAGACGTGTTTATAGTGTTCTCTGATGGTAGTTTGTATTTCCATGGGATCAGTGGTGATTGCCCCTTTATCATTTTCTATTGTGTCTATTTGATTCTTCTCTCTTTTCTTCTTTATTAGTCTAGGTAGTGGTCTATCAATTTTGTTGATCTTTTCAAAAAACCAGCCCCTGAATTCATTGATTTTTTTGAAGGTTTTTTCATGTCTCTATTTCCTTCAGTTCTGCTCCAATCTTAGTTATTTCTTGCCTTCTGCTAGCTTTTGAATGTGTTTGCTCTTGCTTCTCTAGTCCTTTTAATTGTGATGTTAGGGTGTCGACTTTAGATCTCTCCTGCTTTCTCTTGTGGGCATTTAGTGCTATACATTTCCCTCTAAACACTACTTTAGCTGTGTCCCAGAGATTCTGGTACATTGTATCTTTGTTCTCATTGATTTCAAAGAACATCATTATTTCTGCTTTAATTTCGTTATTTACCCAGTAGTCATTCAGGAGCAGATTGTTCAGTTTCCACGTAGTTGTGCGGTTTTGAGTGAGTTTCTTAATCCTGAGTTCTAATTTAATTGCACTGTGGTCTGAGAGGCTGTTATGATTTCTGTTCTTTTGCATTTGCTGAGGAGTGTGTTACTTCCATTTATGTGGTCGATTTTAGAATAAGTGCTCTGTGGCGCTAAGAAGAATGTGTATTCTGTTGACTTGGGGTGGGGAGTTCTGTAGATATCTATCAGGTCTGCTTCGGCCCAAGTATGTTTTAGGGGCCATCATCTGTGTGAAATTTAAGCACTACCTGTCTCCTGTTCTCACAGCAAGTCAAAGTCAGGTTTGACTGTGGTTTTCCATCTCCTTGTAGTGTTTCATGGGGTCCTGTGTGGGTCTAAATCTTGGGGCTGTGTCACTAGCACATATAGTGGATTGGATGAGCTGCAGGAAAATGGCAGGCAGGCCTTGGACGTAAGCAAGAGCAAGTGGATGCTGTTGGAAAAGGAAAGTACCATGGGCTGAGAGGGGCAGGGCATGTCCCATTTGTGTTTTCTAAATTATTTTTAAATATTTATTTTTAAATTTTTGTACATATATATAGATTTTTTTTGAGACAGGGTCTCACTCTGTTGCCCAGTCTAGAGTGCAGTGGCACGATCTTGGCACACTGCAGCCTCAACCTCCCAGACTTGAGCAATCCTCCTGCCTCAGCCTCCCAAAATTCTGGGATTACAGGTGTGAGTCACCACCTCTGGAGCATTTTGTTTATTTTTTGTAGAGATGAGCTCTCACTCTGTGAGATCTTATGGACTCGAATTCCTGGGCTCAAGTGATCCTCCCACCTCAGCCTCCCAAATTACTAGGATTACAGGTGTGAACCACTACCCCCGGTCCTTGTGGTTTTTAAAATTGTGACAAAATATGTATAACAAAATTTACTATTTTGGCCATTTTTAGTGTTCATTTCAGTGGCATTACATATATTCACACTGTTACGTGACCATCAACAATATCCATCTCCAGGCCGGGCACGGTGGCTCACGCCTGTAATACCAGCACTTCGGGAGACTGAGGTGGGTGGATCACCTGAGCTCAAGAGTTTGAGACCAGCCTGGCCAACATGGCGAAAACCTGTTTCTACTAAAAATATAAAAATTAGCCAGGCATGGTGGCATGCACCTGTAGTCTCAGCTACTCAGGAGACTGAGGCAGGAGAATCGCTTGAGCCCAGGAGGCAGAGGTTGCAGTGAGCCAAAATTGCACCACTGCACTCCAGGCTGGGCAACAGAGCGAGACTCCATTTCAAAAAACAAAAACCAATATCCTGGCTGGGCGCAGTGGCTCATGCCTGTGATCCCAGCACTTTGGGAGGCCGAGGTGGGTGGATCACCTGAGGTCAGGAATTTGAGACCAGCCTGGCCAACATGGTGAAACCCTGTCTCTACTAAAAATACAAAAATTAGCCAGGCATGGTGGCGGGCACCTGTAATCTCAGCTACTCGGGAGGCTGAGCCAGGAGAATTGCTGGAACCCAGAAGGCAGAGGTTGCAGTGAGCTGAGATCGTGCCATTGCACTCCAGCCCAGGCAGACAACAGCGAGACCCCATCTCAAACAAAACAAAACCCTAGAAACCAATATGCATCTCCAGAACTTTTTTTAAAATACTTTTTTAGAGCAGTTGTAGGTTCATAGCAAACTTGAGAAGAAAAGTGCAGAGTGTTCCCATCAACCCCTCTGCCCTCTCCCACAAACTCCCCTATCATGAGCTTCTTCCAAAAGACTACGGCACTTGTGACAATTGATGAACTTACACATATGTTGACACATCATACTCACTTGAAATCTTTAGTTTACATTAGGGTTAAGTTTATATTAGTTGTTCTTTTTTTTTTTTTTTTTTTTTGAGACAAGGCCTCACTCTCACCCAGGCTGGAGTGCAGTAGCGCGATCACGGCTCACCGCAGCCTTGACCTCCCTGGGCTCAAGTGATCCTTCCACCTCAGCCTCCCGAGTCGCTGGGACTTACAGGCATGCACCACCATGCCCGGCTAATTTTGGTAGGCTTTTGTCAACTGCATCCTGTGTCTCCCTCCTAGAGGTTCTCAGTGTTTGTGAACATCTTAAAGACTTGAGGCAAGTTGCAGGAAGCAAAGAGACCTGTGTGACTTTGTCTCATACTTTCTCAAATGTTTTGACTGTGGAAACTATCCTCCTGGGATGCTGTAATTGAATACACTTATTGTAGTAGGAAGTCTTAAAATGACATTGGGACTGATAGAATACAATGCTTTTATCTTCAGGGAGTACACCGTTTTGTTTACTCTTAGAATAGTTAGGTGGTTAGTTGTGTAAGTGAGAGCCTCTACCTAGATGTTAATTAGCAGCATTCTTGAGTTAGCTATTAACTGCTTAAATGGCAAGAACAGCTTCTGAGGCACAAGTGATCTTCCCATACCTGTTGTGTCTGGCTTTGCATAACTTCACTCTTCTCTGAACCTCATTTAAATGTTACTTTCCTGACCCAGGGGTCCTGCTTCTGATTTTTGTTTTTTCCTTCTGTTACATGCACAGTGATCTTAAAAGTTGTGAAGTATTGCAACCCATACTAGGATGTTTTCATATTTCCTGAACATTGATAGGAAAACTATAAGACTAGGCCGGGTGCAGTGGCTCACGTCTGTAATCCCAGGGCTTTGGGAGGCCAAGGCAGGGGGATCATTGTGGCTGAGGCCACCACTTCCTCAGCACAAACGATGAGCTGCTGGCAAGTGTCATCATGAAACATGCCATTGCCTCCCGGGGCCTGAAACTACAGACATCTTCATCTGGCTTTCGGTGGAATTTTGAATAGACCATTGCAGGACAATTTGTTACAGTCCTTGTGTTTCCTTTTTATTGTTAATACGGTTGTTACATTTACGGAGAAAAAGAGCTTTTATAGAACATAAAGCACTTTTTTGTGTGTTACTTTCAACTAATGTTCTGTTTGTTTTGAAGACAATTCATCTTAAATTGATATAGAGAGCCCAGAGTACAATTAAAAGTATAATTTTGTCCAATTGCCAATTAATCAGGAGTTAAAAGCCCTTGAGCAGCGAATGGGCCAGACCCTGCAGTCAGAGGAAAACAGGGACCTTCTGTGTCATATAAATGAAGACCTTTCCCACTGAAGGGAAAAACTCATAAAAAATGAATAGGCATTATTGTCACATTATCCACATGATTTAATTTTGTCTTCTCTCTTGTAAAATTTGCCACAGAACAAATAGATGACATTGGATGTACGTGTACTACTACTGGTGACTTAACTATCAGCATGATTTAGGGATTCCTCTATAGCTGGGCATATCTTTTCCTTTGATGCTTTGAAAATTAAGGCAGAGTCGATCACCTCTCCTCAGTCATAATCATTTGCATTTTAGTCTTCTCTCATTGTGGGGCCTTAAATTTAGCAAGGATGTTATTTCCCAGTTCAAGGAGAAACAGTCCCTGTCAGAATGCAGTTGTACATTTGCATAGAAATAAGTTGATTTTAACAACTGTTCACAAGAACAACGAAAACTTTGGGCAAAGTGAGATGTCATCTTTTACTATGGTATGAATGTGACCACAATCTTATTATAGTTGCAAATGTAATTTATATTCTTCCTTAAACAGTTAAGTCTCTTGTCTGTCATTACACTCTGTTATATAATCAAGAATAGTCTTATCTTTCCAGTGTCGTACAGGCTACAGTGGCTTCCCTTATCTTCTCAGCACTTGAAGAATATTGGTGAGTTTAATAATTTTTGAAAAAAGTCCTAAACGATGGCATAAACATAGAAGGACTGATATACATACCATTGTCCTTCATTTTCAGATAGCATCCTACAGATAATGTTGCTATCAGTATGTGCAGGGAGAATTTAAAAGGCCCACAAAGATGACAGGCAGTTGTGTCCAGTTGCATACAAATGACAACTGATTTTACTTTGTCTCTAAACTCATAATGACAGTCACCCTTCTCTTCCTCTCCAAGGTTTACCTACAGTGAACCATGGAGTTCTCTAGTGGTTATGGGCCATGTTGTTCTTCCTGCTACTGTTTGGTCCCAGCTTCTTTGCATCCATTAAATTTGGGTTCTTATGAAAGCTGACAATGTGTCTTGCCTTGTAGCATTCTAGGGCTTCTTTTGGCTACCCTGTCTAAAGTAATTTTATTTTACCTGCAGTACGGCAGCTGTTTATGTATTCTTTACTCACCCATCCTGCACACATTAGCACACATTCTGTACTCAAGGGAATAAAAAGGTGACTCACTGCTAATAGAATTCTGGGAATTCATTTGTAGAGAATCTACCTGAAGCTTAAAACTTATTAGAACTGTGGCCAGGCATGGTGGCTCATGCCTGTAATCCCAGTGCTTTGGGAAGCCAAGGCATCAGGATTGCTTGAAACCAGGAGTTTGAGGCCAACTTGGGCAACACAGCTAGATCCTGTTTCTACCAAAGAATAAAAAATTAGCTGGCCATGGTGATACACGCTTGTAGTCCCAGCTACTTGGGAGGCTGAGTCAGGAGCATTGCTTTAGCCCAGGAGATCAAAGCTGCAAAGATCACGCCACTGCACTCCGGACTGAGTGACAGAGTGAGACCAGGCCTCGAAAAAAAAAAAAATATATATATATATGTATATATATATATATATATATATATATATATATATATATATATATATATATATATATATATAAGGCCTTACTTAGGGCTTAAAAAACACTTCTATGTTATCCTAATTTTTGCCTTCGTCATCCTCATTATCATCAACATCACAGACACCAATGGAGCAATTGCTTTTTAGGGGGAAGGCACTGAACTAAGGCATTACCAGAATCAGCTCATACCATAATCTTCCTTATGAAAAAATATAAAAAGTGAGAGAGGTATGATGAGGAAATTCATAATTAGAACACATAAGTATCTTTCTTGGAGTTATAAAAATGGGTAAGCATGTGAGTCAAAACTACGGAAGACTGGTAAGTGACCTTTTAGAGTTGTTAGAAATACAAATAAAAAATTACTAATGGAACCAAATATTTCACTTCACTACATCACAATTTTCTTTTTTTAAGGTGCATATAATGGTAATATTTTCTTCATGGGTTTGTAAAAGACAAAAGAATTCATATATTTAATATGTTTATAATATTTCCTGGTACATAGTAAATAATAAACATTTAGTAATTGTTGGGTTTTTTGCTCATTTAGTTGAAAGGTCAGAGCTACAATGATACAGTTATCTTTGAGATATCTAAAAAACACTAATCATAATTTGCTCTAAGTAATATATTTTAAGTGATATTAATTACTAATTACTTTTCACTAATTTATTAGTTTGGTAGATACTTTTGAGTGCCTATGATAAAGACTTAAAGCTTAAGTACAGATTTTTTTCTAAAAAATGTATTTGCTCTATATTTCCCCATATGATGTGGCTTATTTTCACTGTAATTAACCCCATTGTATCTAGAGAATTGTGTGTAATTTTGATAATACCTCGTTAAGTAAATGTTACACTGGTCATATCAGCAACAATTGTCACCTTACAAGAAAGGTTAAAAGACTATTGAAAACTTTGCATAATTATCAGTCATCAGCAGGACTTAAATTATTTAGGATCTAAAATATCTTTATTTTAGAAAAGTGCATGACTGAAATAATCTGAGTTTCTACCATTCTGATTTATTTTGTTGGAAACAAAGAATGAACTACATGTGAGTGAAGTTGAATGGAGAATAACTTTAAGTTGTATTAGAATGTAGAGGAGCTTCACGTTTCCTTATAAATCCCAGTTCTGCTGACAGCATCAAACACTTTGGTAAATAATATTGAACCAAATGTCTGTTTATGTGGAATGAAAAAGTATAATACCACAAAGAGAGATCATAAAAATAGAGAACATTTTTAATGAGTAAGTGTAGTGCTCTCTAATGGACAAAAAAATCATTCCAACAATTTGACTGTGATAGATGCCTTTTCTTTAGAGTACCAGCAATGAAATGCTAGACAGTAATTCCTCCAGAATTATTTCTATTAAAAATAATATAGTAATATTAATTAAAACATTCACAGTGATCTTCCTTGCTAACCACTGTTTATTTATTTATTTATTTATTTATTTATTTTTTTTTTTTTGAGACGGAGTCTCGCTCTGTCACCCAGGCTGGAGTGCAGTGGCGCGATCTCAGCTCACTGCAAGCTCCGCCTCCTGGGTTCACGCCATTCTCCTGCCTCAGCCTCCCGAGTAGCTGGGACTACAGGCGCCCGCCACCACGCCCGGCTAATTTTTAGTATTTTTAGTAGAGACGGGGTTTCACCGTGTTAGCCAGGATGGTCTCGATCTCCTGACCTCGTGATCCACCCACCTCGGCCTCCCAAAGTGCTGGGATTACAGGCGTGAGCCACCGCGCCCGGCCACCACTGTTTATTTTTAAAAACTACTTACATATTAATCTTCATACTGTGGGCAAGTAATTTTTTGAGAAAAATACTGCCATCCTTAAATTGATGAATAATTTTTCCATTGCCTTTTTGTGTTTAACTCAGTAGGTTCATATTTTAGATTCCCAAATGAAATTAGTCTAAACAATATAAAGAGAAATTTCAATGGTTTTGAACCATCATTTTCTGTTTAAATATTGCCTCTTTCTTCTGAAACTCCAATATGATGGATATTAGACATTTTAAGTAATCATGACCCGGTTTCCTCTTTTTTCTCACTCTGCCCTCATGCTGCATTCTGCTTAATTTCTTCAGATACAACTTTACGTTCAATAATTCCCTCTTCAGTTTCATCTTCTGTTTAATCTTCCCACTGAGGCTTTTTAAAAATTCTTAAACAATTATACTTTTCATTTTTGGAAGTTCTATTTTTTTGTTGTTGTTGTTTGTTTTTGAGTTGGAGACTCACTCTGTCACCCAGGCTGGAGTGCAATGGCGCGATCTCAGTTCGCTCCAGCCTCCAGCTCCCGGGTTCAAGCAATTCTCCTCCCTCAGCCTTCCAAGTAGCTGGGATTGCAGGCACACGCCACCACGCCCGGCTAACTTTTTGTATTTTTAATAGAGACGGCCCAGGCTGATCTCAAACTCCTGAGCTCAGGCAATCCACCTACCTTGGCCTCCCAAAGTGCTACCGCACCCGGCCTGGAAGTTCTATTTTATGTATGTATACATATATATTCATATACACACATATATGTGGGTGTGTATATATACGTATGTATACATATACTAACATATATGTGTATATATGTATGTATACATATACTAACATATATGTGTATATATGTATGTATACATATACTAACATATGTGTATATATGTATGTATACATATACACATATATGTATACATATATGTGTGTGTGTATATATTTATATATTTTTTAGTTATATATTTTATATATATCTATGTATCTATATCTATATCTATATTTATATCTATATCTATATCTATATCTATATCTGCCTGGTCTGTTCTTTCTTGATAATCTCTAAATGCTACCTCACATTTCTTTAATCATGTTATGCATAATTATTCTATATTGCAATTCTCCAGTGTCTAGCTAACAGTTTGATCCCCAAAATTTCTTTGTGGGCCTGCTCAGCTGTTTATTGTTTGTGCTGATGTTCAGTCTTGTGACTTGCCTGCCATGTTTTTGGTGATACTTGTGAACTCATATCTGCTGATTCTCCATCTATGTGCTCTTCAGTTGCTATATTGGGCATGTTGTTTCCAGAAAAGTTGCATGTCCACTCTTGCTAGAGGTTGGGGTACTTCAAGTCAGCATGTTTGAAGGAAGAAAACGGCAGCTCTTTATCCTTCTTCAAGCCATAGCATGATGTAAACTCTCAAGTTTAGTTCCCATACCTTGCTCCACTGGCCCAAGGTTCAATTTTGAATTGGAACATCATAAGGAGCATTTGCTGTCAGGCAAACTTTATTCTCCACCTTCCTTGTTTCTCACCACCACCAAATCCAGGTTTGGCTTATAGTTTGTTTCCTATTTTATGTATCTTTTGGAGGAGGCAGGCCAAGCTCATTGGAGATATTTCTAATACCTATCTGTGTTTAAGCATGAGGGCAAATGAAGAGTATTCTGTTTCCATTCGTTAGGCAGCAAAATCCATTTATAATAGCACACCTATTGGCTTAAATGCAGAAGACCAAGACCCCTGTGGACCATTGAGCCCTAGATGAATGACTGCACTGAAAAAGACTAATTTCTTTATGCATTTCCTTGCTTGGTCCTCTTTTTCTATGTTCCATCCTTCCATGTTCCTGTGGCTGATATTGTGGAAAACTTAACAGTACACTGTGGACTAACAGAAATCGGTTCTGCAATGATCATTATAAAGCAACGTTTCTACGTTGGCCACTTTCCACTGGCCCACCTTCCATTAGAATTAGGTTTCCAAAAGTGTCTAAGCTAACTGTGCTGACAACTGTCATAATACCACAGTGTCAGTTTATAGTTCACATAAACCCCATTATCTACTCAGGAAATTACAAGTTGCCTGTTTCTTCTTGAAGCAGAAAAATACTTGAACTTTTGTTTAGATTATGCTCTGCTTCAATCAAGATAGATGAAATAGCATATATAAGGCAAGAATGAAGGAAAGTGTCTAGATTTCTAATGCACCTATTTGGGAAAATTAAACTTAAATTTAATGAGAATGTCATATTGATTTCATGTACAATAATATACGTACTAATTTTAGTTTTTTCTATTTGTCTGAGTTTTTTTTTTCAGTTCCATGTTGGGAAAAAAAAACAAAACAAAAAAAAAAATGAAAGGGAAGACCCGTTGAAAATTATCTAAGAGAAAGTCAATTATTTACAAGCTTCTCTAGAGATTTTTGGAATCCTCTTTCCTCTTTAATTTTCCAAACTTCTGAAGATATTAGTTTTGCAACATACATTGTGTCTTGGTAAAATAAACAGCTTAATAAAAATACATGATATATTTCTCTAAGGGATGGAATTAAATAGCATATAAGTTGAATCTATCTGATGGTAAAATAAATATGTAATGCCTTCTAGAATATTAAGGAAATTAAAAAATATATTGTTTGTAGTCATCCATCACATAGTATTGAGTTAGTGAAAAAATGGGAGACCACCTCTGAATAAGTTTATGCTCTTTTAAAACAACATCCATGATACAGAATGGTCACATACAATATCTTGTCTCAAATAGTCTTCCAGTGTCAAAACTCAGAGACAGCTTTTCAGGTGTATATTTATATTCCCGTTGGACATTTGTCATAATGTCTTTGACTCAACACACAGAATTTCTTGTTACTCTCTATAAGACTAAAAGGCACAACTGAGAAAATAATATAGCTTAATTTTTTTCCCTAGGGAATTTGGTGCCTCCAACCAAGTTAACATATCTTTCAATCACCTGTGATATTGCAGAATAATGGCAACTACCATGGAAAGATGAAATACATATGGTGCTGTAAAAACCAGAAGAGCCCAATGGCATTTTGCTCTTGCCATTCCTGAGGAGTTCATTGCCTACAGATGTAAGTGTACATTTTATCATATAGATGGAATTTCACGCAATTGAAATGTGTGATATATAACATGCAGAGGGTTTATACAAAGAAAATCATGAAAGATGCTTGAGAAACCTGAAAATTGATACATCAGGTAAGAAATAAAATGGCAAAGGAAACTAAGAAATGTAGGCCAGAATTGTTGATTGGAAGCATGGAGAATATAGTGTCACAGAAGCCAAGGAAAGTGTTAGAAGTGGTAAACTGTGTGAAATATTCTAAAACTATCAATAGAATAAGGCTGGAAACTCTAGAATGGGGATTGTCTGTATGTAACTCGTTGGTGACCTTAACCAGCAACCTTTATATGTGAGTGGTGTAAACAGAAGTCAGACTGACTGCAGAGTAAAATGGAGGTGGGCAAATAGATAGCGTGCCTATGGATGCAACAATTTCCATTGGCATTTTCAAGTGTTCTTCTTTGATTCTGTTTTATTTGTCCTGATAGCATTTATCACCACAATCAAAGAGGAGCAATCAAAAATGCCAATGGAGACTGGGGAAATGCCTCACTGAGAAAGTGGCTTTTGAGTAAAGACCTGAAGGAAACAAGAGCGCTGTCTTGTGGGTATTGGTGAAGAGCATCTTAGATGGAGGAAAGTTTATGTACAAAGACCCTGAAGAGGGAATGTGTCTGATTTTTCTACCAACAGATAGGAAGCTAATGTGGCTGGATAGAAAGAAAAGTAAAATCAGATCAGATAGACAACGAGGTGCAGAGCACGCACATTCTAGTGGACTGTGGTAGAGAATTTACCTTTTACTCTGAGACAGGAAGACACTAGAGGATTTTGAGTAGAGGAGTGATATGCAAAGACTTACCTTTTAACACAGTTACTGTGACTGAGGTGTTATGAATACACTTGAGAGACAAGAGCGGAAGTCGGGAGCTTATTTTAAAAAATGAAGAGAGGGAACACTGGGCTGGGATCAGAGTGGTGCCTGTTGGGTTAGTGAGGGGTGTTACAATTGTGAATGTAAGATAGAGCTTACAGGACTTGCTGATGGAATAAGTGGGGCTTTTGAAGGGAAAGAGGGAGCCAAAGGTGGCTACGAAGTTCTTAGCATCAGAAATAGAAAAAATTGAATTGCCATTATTAAGAGATGGACAGTAGAGAGTAGAGCAATTTCTGGAAAGGAATGGGAATATCTGTTAAATTGAAGATGCCTGTTAGACATCCATGTAGATATATCAACTATTGTAGATGATTATTGGACATACGGTACTGAAGTTCGGGAGGACATGTGGACTTGAGATACAAATGTAGGAATGCTCAGGTTCTAGATGATATTTAAAGCAATGAGATTAAATGGAATACCTAGGGAGTAAGTGTGGATAGAAAAGGAAAGAGGTCAGTAGTTTAGATCATAGTTATACCGAATGTAAAGGCTGACACATGATTAGTAAAATAGCAAAGGCGTCTCAATATGAATAACCAGAAAGGTAGGAGGAAAGCCAGGTGATAATGGTGTCTTGTGAAGGAAGTGTCTCAAAAAGGGTAAAAATCAGCTCTGTCAAATGCTACTACATTAAATAAGATAGCAACTGCAAAATGACAGAGGCTGTAGTAGCACGGACTTGAGCAACTCCCAAGAAAATGCAAATTAAAGCCAAATGGTGTTTTTAACAAAGAACTTCTTTTGATTTTTGATTTTTAAAATCTGTCACCATCAAGCATTCCAAATATGTAAAAAACAACATATAAAACTGTGCACTGTTGATAGGAATAAAAATAAACTCCTAAGAAAACTATTCTGGATTATTTTACAAATATGAAGATGGGCATATACTATCACTCTGCAAGCCATATCTAGTTATATACTGTAAGGAAATATTTGCACTTCAAATACAGGAATGTTTGTAGTTGCCTCTGTGAATAATAGTTCCAAACTGGAAATAATCCAAATGCTCATTAAGAGTAGAATGGATAAATTAATTTGTGGCAAATTTCTACAATGAAATAACAATCAGCACACAATGAATGAAGTACAGTTATAAGAAGCAATATAGATGATTCTTAGGAACATAATATTGAGGAAGAAAAGCAAATCTCATAGAAGTCTTAGAATAGTTCCTATTTAGATGTGATTAATAAACTTCACAAACTAAACAACAGAAACATTCAGGTTACAAATATATGTTGCAAAATTATAAATTAAAGCAATAAAATTGTAAACATCAAATTCGTGATAGGGGTCCCTTCAAGGGAACAGAAAATTTATTGGTTTTAGGGAAGCACAATAGAAGACTTCCTAAATAGTGAGCATATACGTATTTATTACTATCGTACCTCACATTCTCTTTATATGTTACAAATATCAGTGTGTATCTACTCAATATTTAATAAAAAATAAGTCTTTAGCAATCTATTAAATTATATTAATAGATTAAATTATATTAAATATATTAAATTATATTAATAGATTGCTATTATATTAATTTATATTATGGTATAGATCAATTCCACATGTTATATAATCTCATAGTTTCATGTAGCTCTTTTTTGTCACGTTTACAAGGTTTTAATTTTACATTTATCTATGCAAATCTTTTATTACTATCTGCTACCATTTTAGGGAATACACTTCATAGAGTTTGAAATACACTTCATAAAGTATGAAATACACTTCACAGAGTATGAAATAATTCAAAGCTATGCTTCTTGTCCACCCCCTTTTATAACATTTTAGTATACTTTTAATGAATATCATTCTATGTATGTATACGTAAACGAATGAATGAAAGAAAATACTAGCTCGTAGAATGCACTCATCTTAAAATTCCTTGTTTTTGACTCTAGTATTTTAGTGCTTACAAATTAAATTGGTTGCCACATTTGAATATGATCTTCATTTTCCCATCACCTCATTGTAGTTTTAAGTTTGTGTAGAGGTTTTTATAGACCCTGCTGAGCAGAGCAATATAATATCCACCCACTGACTCACTAATGTAGCCATTCTTTGGCAAGTAAACATGATGCGGTGGTTCAGATTAGGGGTGCCTGTGGTTCAGATTAGGGGTGCCTGTGATTCAGCAGAAGACCATGTAGACAATGGCCCTAATTTAGTGGATATTTTAATCCAAACAAGTAAATGAATGAGAAAAGTTCATTTAGTGTTAAGTATGACCAAAAAAAAGTAAACAAAGCAATGAGATAGAAAGAGCCTGAGAACTGAGGGGGCAGGAAGACTTCTGGGTGGTCAGAGTCCTCATATTTGAGAGGGTCTTGAATAAGAAAAAGAAAGGGGTCATGCAAAGTCCCGAAAGAACTGTAATTCACACAGAAATAATACAAAGAACTGTGGCAAATATCAGCTTGACTAATTCAAGGAACAGAAAAAGGCCACAATAGCTAGAACAGTCTTAGCGACAACAGTCAAGGGAAGGAAAGCACAAACAAAATGGATCACGTAGGTTTTATAGACGTGGTTGAATATTGGATATAAATTCCAATTACAATAAGATGCCACTGAGGAATTTTAAGTAGGAAAATGATATGTGCAGAAGGAACTATATGGGCACAAGAGGGGAAAGGAGAACTATAGTTACATATTTGGAAATGCATATCAGTTAGAATGGCAAGTACTGTTTTGTTAGGATTTACCATGACATATCATGTTGTCCCAGAAAAAATATTTCCTATGTTGGATAGTACATTTCCTTGTCTTTCTAATATCTGTTCATATATTGGCAAAACTTTCTAAAATATTTTCCTTTCATTTTATTTTGCAAAAGATAGAGAATAATTTTCTTTAGAATGATTTAGGCATCACTCCACCTGGATCTAACAGGGTACTTTTGTGCTAGACTTCTATCTCAATTCGACTCCAGTGTTAAGATTGTATGAATTATGTTATTTCACATTAGCATGAGACTTATGAGACAATTCTAAACCTGCTTCAAGAAATTATCCAAATGCACGATAAATCATTTTTTTTATTATCCTCACAGTTGCTGCTGGACTGTTTAGCTAGGAAAGAAGTATCAGACCCTTTTATTAGCTTGGACAAAAGTGGAAAAGCAATAAAATGCCAAGAAAAGTGCCACAGAGGGGCAATACAGTTGTGATAAAAATGAGTTGGATTTTGTTATTCGTATCTGCTGTTTGGCATCCAGTGCTTAGAAAACAGCCAAGGGTCTTATATTATAGACAATAAATTATTCAAAACCAGTGGGTTGTAACACTTCAGCACTGAAGTCCTAAGTATTCTTTCTTCCCTCTCTTTCTCTTTGCTACTTTCTTTCTATACTCGAAACCTAGGGCTTAAACTATGTAAAATGGAATGTGAAAAGAAAAAGTAAATAAAATAGGAAGCAACTTACTTCCACCAGAGGAGCAAAAGGCAACAAAACTGCTGTCATTAAAATCTAGAGTATTTACAAATCTCTGAAATCCAATCCAACTGAGATGCTCTAGGAACCAAACCACACACGTGTTCTTGGCAATTTTAGATATTTTGCTGTTTACGTATCTACTGCAATCACAGTAAAATTACTTGCTTTTGAGTTTCTAATATTTTAATTTTACTGTTGTAAAGAGTCTAAAATAGAAAACTTATTGGTATCAGGTCTAAAACACAAATTATATGGAAATTAACTGTGACCATAATTGTAAACCAAAGGAACCAAATGTAAATATCGCACTCAGCTGTACATCCTACAAATAACTCTTGGGTTTTACCTGGACATAATTGTTCCACTCCCACTTCAACCCATTGGCATTATTTTTTCTCTTAGGAAGGCACCTTTTTTTTTTTTTTTTTTTTTTGAGACGGAGCCTCGCTCTGTCGCCCAGCCTGGAGTGCAGTGGCGCGATCTTGGCTCACTGCAAGTTCCGCCTCCCGGGTTCACACCATTCTGCTGCCTCAGCCTCCCGAGTAGCCGGGACTACAGGCGCCCGCCACCACGCCCGGCTAATTTTTTGTATTTTTTGTAGAGACGGGGTTTCACCGTGTTAGCCAGGATGATCTCGATCTCCTGACCTCGTGATCCGCCCGCCTCGGCATCCCAGAGTGCTGGGATTACAGGCGTGAGCCACCCCGCCTGGCCGGGAAGGCACCTTTTAGGGACTCTGATGTAGGTGCTGTGATTGTTTCACCATTCGGAAAATGACTGATTCTAGACAATTATTTTTGGAGAAGTCCACCTGAGGTGGAAATTATCTTTCTAAAACAATTTCTCAGTTAAATTATTACTATTATTTTACAAGTTTTAATAACATCTAGTTGCCCACGTGGTATTATCTTAATGTTATATGTTATAAAAATGTCATTTCACACACCAGTGATTCTTTTAACTTCCACACTAGCCCCGCAATCAACCCTAAGTTTAATCACATGCATTTTGCATACTTCAGAGTTTTGCTCATTTTATTTCTCTTCTAAAGCTTTTTAAGACAACATTAAGTGACCTCTTTTCTTTGAAGACTTCCATGACTTCAGACCCCAGGGGAAAATGAACTTCTCTCCCATCATTTCCCATAGCACCAATATTAGGGGAGGTGGCACTAGTGGCCATAGTCATACGCACCAAGCACAGTATCTGGGCTAGTGGTATGATAGGGTTTGGTTCTGTGTCCCCACCCAAATCTCATCCTGTAGCTGCCATAATTCCCACATGTTGTAGGAGGGACCGGGTGGGAGATGACTGAATCATGGGGGCGGATCTTTCCCCTGCTGTTCTTGTGACAGTGAATGGGTCTCATGAGATCTGATGGTTTGAAAAACGGTAATTTCTCTGCAGAAGCCCTCTCTTTGCCTGCTGCCATCCACGTAAGATGTGACTTGCTCCTCTTTCCCTTCTGCCATGATTGTGAGGCCTCACTAGCCATGTGGAACAGTAAGTCCAATAAATCTCTTTCTTTTGTAAATTGCCCAGTCTCAGGTATGTCTTTATCAGCAGCATGAAAACAGACTAATACATGGTATCAGCCTTGTGATAGCAATCCTCAGCCCCACACTGTGTGAAGCAGATATTATTTCTACCACCATACAGTGAAAGAAATGGACACCCAGAAAGGCAATGTGCGTTCCAAAAGTTAAAAGCTCTATTAAGCGGGGCAGCTATGATTCACCATCACTTTTGACATATTCTGCACCCTGTGCAGCTTTTTTTTTTTTATTATACTTTAAGTTTTAGGGTACATGTGCACATTGTGCAGGTTAGTTACATATGTATACATGTGCCATGCTGGTGCGCTGCACCCATTAACTCATCATCTAGCATTAGGTATATCTCCCAATGCTATCCCTCCCCCCTCCCCCCTCCGCACCACAGTCCCCAGAGTGTGATATTCCCCTTCCTGTGTCCATGTGATCTCATTGTTCAATTCCCACCTATGAGTGAGAATATGCGGTGTTTGGTTTTTTGTTCTTGCGATAGTTTACTGAGAATGATGGTTTCCAATTTCATCCATGTCTCTACAAAGGACATGAACTCATCATTTTTTATGGCTGCATAGTATTCCATGGTGTATATGTGCCACATTTTCTTCATCCAGTCTATCATTTTTGGACATTTGGGTTGGTTCCAAGTCTTTGCTATTGTGAATAATGCCGCAATAAACATACGTGTGCATGTGTCTTTATAGCAGCATGATTTATAGTCATTTTGGTATATACCCAGTAATGGGATGGCTGGCTCAAATGGTATTTCTAGTTCTAGATCCCTGAGGAATCGCCACACTGACTTCCACAATGGTTGAACTAGTTTACAGTCCCACCAACAGTGTAAAAGTGTTCCTATTTCTCCACATCCTCTCCAGCACCTGTTGTTTCCTGACTTTTTAATGATTGCCATTCTAACTGGTGTGAGATGATATCTCATAGTGGTTTTGATTTGCATTTCTCTGATGGCCAGTAATGATGAGCATTTTTTCATGTGTTTTTTGGCTGCATAAATGTCTTCTTTTGAGAAGTGTCTGTTCATGTCCTTTGCCCACTTTTTGATGGGGTTGTTTTTTTCTTGTAAATTTGTTTGAGTTCATTGTAGATTCTGGATATTAGCCCTTTGTCAGATGAGTAGGTTGTGAAAATTTTCTCCCATGTTGTAGGTTGCCTGTTCACTCTGATGGTAGTTTCTTTTGCTGTGCAGAAGCTCTTTAGTTTAATTAGATCCCGTTTGTCAATTTTGGCTTTTGTTGCCATTGCTTTTGGTGTTTTGGACATGAAGTCCTTGCCCACGCCTATGTCCTGAATGGTAATGCCTAGGTTTTCTTCTAGGGTTTTTTATGGTTTTAGGTCTAACGTTTAAATCTTTAATCCATCTTGAATTGATTTTTGTATAAGGTGTAAGGAAGGGATCCCATTTCAGCTTTCTACATATGGCTAGCCAGTTTTCCCAGCCCTGGGATGCAAGGCTGGTTCAATATACACAAATCAATAAATGTAATCCAGCATATAAACAGAGCCAAAGACAAAAACCACATGATTATCTCAATAGATGCAGAAAAAGCCTTTGACAAAATTCAACAACCCTTCATGCTGAAAACTCTCAATAAATTAGGTATTGATGGGACGTATTTCAAAATAATAAGAGCTATCTATGACAAACCCACAGCCAATATCATACTGAATGGGCAAAAACTGGAAGCATTCTCTTTGAAAACTGGCACAAGACAGGGATGCCCTCTCTCACCACTCCTATTCAACATAGTGTTGGAATTCTGGCCAGGGCAATCAGGCAGGAGAAGGAAATAAACGGTATTCAATTAGGAAAAGAGGAAGTCAAATTGTCCCTGTTTGCAGACGACATGATTGTTTATCTAGAAAACCCCATCGTCTCAGCCCAAAATCTCCTTAAGCTGATAAGCAACTTCAGCAAAGTCTCAGGATACAAAATCAATGTACAAAAATCACAAGCATTCCTATACACCAACAGCAGACAAACAGAGAGCCAAATCATGAGTGAACTCCCATTCACAATTGCTTCAAAGGGAATAAAATACCTAGGAATCCAACTTACAAGGGATGTGAAGGACCTCTTCAAGGAGAACTACAAACCACTGCTCAATGAAATAAAAGAGGATACAAACAAATGGAAGAACATTCCATGCTCATGGGTAGGAAGAATCAATATCGTGAAAATGGCCATACTGCCCAAGGTAATTTACAGATTCAATGCCATCCCCATCAAGCTACCAATGCCTTTCTTCACAGAATTGGAAAAAACTACTTTAAAGTTCATATGGAACCAAAAAAGATCCCACATCGCCAAGTCAATCCTAAGCCAAAAGAACAAAGCTGGAGGCATCACACTACCTGACTTCAAACTATACTACAAGGCTACAGTAACCAAAACAGCATGGTACTGGTACCAAAACAGAGATACAGATCAATGGAACAGAACAGAGCCCTCAGAAATAACACCGCTTACCTACAACTATCTGATCTTTGACAAACCTGAGAAAAACAAGCAATGAGGAAAGGATTCCCTGTGCAGCTTTTTTATGCAGTTTCATCTGATTACGTTTTATTAAGATCATTTTTCTCCAGTCACCTTAGTAGGCTCATTGAATGTTTATGAGCGCAAAGAAAGATATTCATATATTTACACTTGAAATATTTAAAGTTCTAAATTATCTCTCATGCCCAGACTAGGTTCAGCCCGAGGCCCTGCAGACAGCTCCACCAGCATTACCCTCATCCTTCTCAGGCTAAAGCTAAAGGTGCAACTTCTACCACCTCTCATCTCCCTCCAGCCCTGCAGCCTATGAGCCTCAAGGGTACCCATTATTGGCTGGGGCAGAGTAGAATAAAGGTGGCCTGGGCCTAGGGTGAGAACTGCCTGAACCAGGATGTGGGGCTGGGAGCCAGGTCTTTTTCCATCCTTCCAACTTCCCTTTTTAAACAGCTTTTCCAGGCAATTCTAAATGCCTCCCAAACAACTGCCACCGGGCCTGAGGGGAGGGCAGAAACAGGATGATCTTGGGAGATGGCCGGCTTAGATACCTGCACTGGGGAATTTGGGGTGGTTGGATGAAAAAGACATCGTCATCCTCTCTCTGGCCACTCTTAACACCTCCCCACTCATCTTCATTTTCCTCACCCAGTCCCCCCCATCCTACTGCCGGGGGAGGTACACTTCTGCTCTCCGGCATTTTCTTTTGGTTCAATAGGTTGCTAAGTGGTTCCATAACTTTCTCACAAGACCATCTTTTAAAGTCCTTATGTTTCAAAGCTTGTGAACTTTATAAGGCTTGTGACACAGGAGGCGAGCCCCTGGTGACCGGGTCTGGAGGTGTCACTAACCTGAGCTAGATGCGGACTATAGGGACTGGGTTTTAGTCATCTTTTTACAGGCCCTGAAAAATATTAGTGGCTGAATGATTGTTAAATAAATTTTAATGAGATAAATTATGCTTTCTATTTTAATCATCATTAACAGAGAAGTTGTTTTATCCCCAGGGACACATAGATAGCAGACTCGTAATTTCAGAGACGTGTAACAGTCACTTTAAAATTCACATGCTGCTCCCTCTGACTCATAGGTCTTGTACATTGCTGTTGTATTTTGGTCATGTTCTTCCTGTTTTTCGTTTTTATTTTCTTTTGTATATTTTTGCCAACAGGAGAGTTAATTGGCATTGCTCAAATGACTTCTCCACATTACCAAAGATGTCCTGGTACTTATGCAATGTATATAGAGATAGGCTTGATACACTTAAAAATACTACGTGTTCTGAAACATACAATTCCATAGATTGTTCGTAAAACCACTTGCTATCAAGGAATTCATTCATTTAGTGATTTTACAAATACTGAGCACCTGTTCTATGCTAACCACTGAACGTAGAGCAGTGAATAAAACACTGTTCTAATTGATGTCTATTCCCCACCCCCTTACAATCCATTCTCCTCAGAACATCAAAGACGATATCTTAAAAACATAAATCAGAGAATATTATTCCCATGTTTAAACTCTCCAATGCCTTTCTAATACATTAATCTAGGCTCTTGGCCCATACCTTCTAGGCTCTTCCTGATCTCTGGTCTCTTTTTTTTTTTTTTTTTAAGACAGGGTCTCACTCTGTCACCCAGGCTGGAGTGCAGTGGAACCATCATGGCTCACTGCAGCCTCCGCTTCCTGAGCTCAAGTGATCCTCCCACCTCAACCTCCCAAGTAGCTGGGACTAAAGGGGGTCACCACCATGCCCGGCTGTTTGTATTTTTTGTACAGATGGGGTCTGGCCATGTTTCCCAGGCTGGTCTCAAACTCCTGGGCTCAATTGAGCCTCCTGCCTTGGTGGTAACACATCTTACGTTCTACATAGCAATCATATGTATATGAAAGTCTCTTAAAAATGATTTTGTATGAATGCCTTTTAGTCTCTTCTACGGATAACTTATTTCTAAGTTCAAACAAGGAAATCTGTGGCAGTGGTGTGGAGTTAAGCAAAAAATTGCATTTTCTGAATCAGTATATGTTGAGTTGATATTATCCCATTGAGATGAGATTAAGGACACCTTTTACCAAAAATATGCTATGACTCCACAGCCATAATTTCATGAAATGACTGTATTAGTCCATTTTCACACTGCTATAAAGAACTGCCCAAGATTGGGTAATTTATAAAGGAAAGAGGTTTAATTGACTCACAGTTGAGCATGGCTGGGGAGGCCTTGGGAAACTTACAATCATGGCAGAAAGCAAAGGGGAAGCAAAGCAACTTCTTCACAGGTGACAGGAAGTAGAATGAACCCAGGAGGAACTACCACACACTTATAAAACCATCAGACCTTGTGAGAACTCACTCAATATCACAGTAACAGCATGGGGGAAACCACCCGTATGATTCAGTTACCTCCACCTGGTCTCTCCCTTGACATGTGGGAATTATGGAAATTACAATTCAAGGTGAGATTTTGGGTGGGGACACAGCCAAACCCTATCAATGACACTTTATATAGTTCAATGATTTCAGCTTTGTTTTTCCCATTTCAGTTACTGTGAATATGGGGTTCCTTTTATCCTTTTAGTTGAGGTGTTTTGTTGTCTTTGACTTGAGCTAGTAAATGCTTGTTTCATAATTACTTGAGGATGTGTGTGTGTGTGTGTGTCAATGGACATTTAAAAAATTATTTAATGTGCAACTCAATGTGTATTTGAAATGCCATTATCTAACTTCAAAAATGCAGAGAAGCCTGCTGAAGATCTCTGGTATCCACTTAATGCTATCTGTTGTGGTTTATTAAGGAGATATATCCTGAGGGAAGGCAGTGGAAATACTCAAAGGCACATATGTGCTAAGATTGTAAAAGCGACGACAGTTTTACTAGTTTCCTCGGGAGGATATTATATTTTGGAGTTAGTTGCCCTTGGTTATGTACTTTTTTTCTTTATGTTTGTAATCTTCAGCTTATAGAACGCTATTTTTTTCTCAAAATGCTTTGCCTATTTGTAAGGAATTAGTTACAGATAATCCATATCTTCCTATCTAATTGTGTTTCTAACCTTTTTTTCTTGGATAGTGGCCTTTATATTTTAGAGAATTGCATAAAAAGTAAAATAATATATCTAAAAAAATCAAAATGTTTGGTAGATTATTTCTGAAAACTGATTATGCCTCAGAACTGGTGGAAAGTTTTGGGGGGGGGTTGTTTGCCTTTTTAAAAAAAACTCTATACCCTTTAAAATTTCAAGGTAAATTTTTATATTGGCTGTATTAATATGCTAGGGCTGTCAAAATGAGGTACCATAATCTGAGTTACTTATATAACAAAAATTTATTGTCTCACAGTGCTACAGGCTAGAAGTCAAAAATCAAGATGTTGGCAGGGTTGTTTCCTTCTGAGGGCTGAGGGAAGGAAGGATCTGTTCCAGACCCTTCTCCTTGTCTTGTAGATAGGCGTCTTCTCTCTGTGTCTTCTCATCTCCCTACTATGTGTGTCTGTCTCCAAATTGTCCTTTTGTATAAAGATGCCAGTTATATCAGATTAGAGGTCACCCTACTAACCTCATTTAAACTTGCTAACCTCTGTAAAGACCCTATGTCCAAATAAGGTCACATTCTGAGTTACTAGGAGTTATGACAATTCAACCCACAACATTGGCTTGTTACAAAATTCTAATTTTTCACATCAACTCTTTTTAAAAATGATTAATGTGTTCATGCTATTTTGAATATATTTCAAATTAATTCATGTTTTATTTCCTACGTAGTCTCAATATGGAAATAGGAACAAAATTCCTGCTTGACACACTGATTTTTCTCTATGGTCTTGTATAGGAAGAAGGTTTTCTGAAATAAAAAGCTATCTGATGTGAGAAGCTGAGTCAGGGAGACATTAAGTTGTCCTTTTCTTTGCTCAAGTAGTTTCACCTCATTGCCCTTTATCTCTTTCTGTAGGTATTTTATTTGTTTTCATATAATGTCTTTCTTAATTACATGAGTTATAAAAATTTATTTATTAACTAAATCTCATAAAAATTTTCTTATCAGTGACAAAGTCAATGTGTGAAGATCTGACATCACATTCCTTTAAAAATCAATTCACAGGGTTATGTTTTGTCTTCTTAATCACAAACCAAGAAAAGTTCTTCAGTTTATTAGAAGGCAGAGCCATCAGCTTTAGATCTGGCAATTGGGATTTATCTCAAGTCATCTTACACTCCTTTTCAGATTTTAACTATTTTCCAGAAGAACCTAATGGAAACAATTCATTATATTGTTAATATTTTATGTATTATTTATATATCATATATTATATATTTGATATGTTATATAAAATAACATATTACATATAATATATGTTATTATATATGTTATTTTAACATATATATGTTATTCTAATATGTAACTTTTTTTCTGGAAGGTTCATCCTCCATCAACATTTAACATTCAATTTGTGATTTAAAAGCATTATTTCAGTCTCTATATTTTGTCCATTTAGGAATCTTCTCTGCTTTCTTTTCTTAGTTTATTCTCTTACATTTCAATATTTTTAATAAAAATACATTTTATTTGCAAATGTAAAGGATAATTACTGGTGAAAATTCATCCTACAAATAAAAGAAGAAAGAAGAAAGTTAAGATTTATTTTAAAACTACAATGCAAGGCAAATATTATAAGCATTTGGGTCAACAAAATTTCAGATATTAGCTACATATCCATCTACCTGTATCTCTACCTACGTATCTACAAAAATTGTAATGGTTATGAACCCTCTTTTATAGTAACGACTAGGCTTTTTTCACTAACTATATGCCAAGAAAATGTTACATGCCAATAAGTGTACACATACATACAACACATGTACATATACTTATATATTTTTAAGAATCCATAATATGTATACACACATATATGTAAGGATATATATGAACACAGAGACATATATTGCCTTTTTAATGACTGGATATTTTATTTTTATTATGTTAACTGAAATATGTAATAATTATGTAATAATGTATATAATAGAGTTTAATAATAAATCATCTCTATGCCCAAAACACTCCTAAAAGAAAACTATTATTTATAATGCCCCAAATTGGGAATCCACCAAAATGTTCTTCAGCAGGTGAATGGATAAACAAACTGTGGTCACTCATAAAATGGAATATTTTTTCGTGATAAAAACCAATGAGCTATCAAGTCACAAAAAGACTTGGGGGAACTGTAAATGCATATTGCTAAGTAAGAAAAGCCAATCTGTCTACACATTGTATTATTTTAATTTTATGACATTCTAGAAAAGATAAAATTATGGAGAATATTTTAAAAATCAGAAGTTAGTAAGGGGTTGGAAGGAAAAGGGAGGGATAAATAAATGGAGCACAGATAATTTTTAGGGCAGTGAAATGTTTCTGTATAATATCATAATGATGGATGCATGTCATGGTACAGTGTGAAAACTCACACATGGTACAGAATGAAACCTAATCTAAATTGTGAACTTTAATTTATAATAATGTATCAGTATTGGCTAATCATTTGTACCAAATGTACCACATAAGGCAAGATACTAACAACAGGGAGAAACTGGAATGGAAGGGTGTAGATAAGAGGCTTTAAAGGAACTCTGTACTTTCTGCTCAATATTCTGTAAATCTAAAACTGTTCTGAAAAATAATTTGTTTTGAGACTACTTCTCAGTCTTTTGCCCTGAATCCCTTCAGTTATCCCATCCTGTGCAATCTATACATGCCAGTACAGTTTTATGTCTATAAAATTTGATTTTGTGCTATACACAATTATATCCATTTTTTCATGATTTCTAGTTTTAATATTAGTAATACCTAACATTTATTAAATACTTATGTATGAGATATTGTTCTGGATAACTTTTAGTTATTAAACCATTTGATCCTCAAAACAACATTGCATGCAGCCAAAAAAAGTTGTTTTATTATTACCAATTTTCACATAAGGAAATAGAAAGAAGTGTAGATGTCATAAGAAGTTTATTCGTCCAGGTTACACTTGTTAGTTGAGATATGAACCACAGCAGTTGGGCTCTAAGGTCTATGTACTTCCCCTCCATCCTTTGGTGCCTAATATGGTGTGGTAGCAGAATTTTAGAAATTTGTCTCCACCTAAAATTACAAAAATATTTGTACATATTTTTTCTCTTGTCCTCACATCTTCCGTATTAAATTATTATTTGTAGTTTCTTAAATTTGTATACTATTTCCACCTTATTTTGTCTTTATCTTTTGCTCTATAGAGAAAATCTTCCTCTATCCCATAATCTTTTTTTAATTGAGTTAATTCTGCTTTTTACTCAAGACTCTCCCTTTTCCATAGCAGTCTGAGCTTAATGTCCCTATTATATGTTTCAGTGGTGAAAACTGCACACCTATGCCATAGGACACATAATGGTGGGGTTTAATTTTCTTTTTTCCTAATGAGCATATATTTTCCTAATGCATATTTTAACTCTAAAATGTAAACTACTGAGGTCAGGATTATGCCTTACTTTTTGCGTCTACAGGGTCCAACAAAATTTCTGGGATGTAGTACTTGTTCAATAAATATGTGTTAGCAATGAATATGCCAGGGTTTACATTTCTATTTAAATAATTCTGCCTCTTTTTGACAAGTATTATGGGTTTTCTTGTTATTTGGTCATTTATTATCCCTGCCTCAATCAGATAATACCACCTGTTTATATAAATTTTTCTTTGTAAGATAGCAACCACCAAACCATCAATATTCACTTAACTTCTTTTTTAGTTTAAATAAATGTGGCATGAAATATTATATAAAATTAATTAATCAAAGAGGTTTAAACAAACAACAAAAAATCAGACATAAACTTGTATTTAGTGGATGGTAAAAACTTACTGTTTTTAAAGAGGAAAAAAAATAAATTCCAAAAGCCCTGCTTTAAAGAGAATGCTGGGTTTCCTGTTCTTCTCTGGACTTTAAGATATGTCTCTTTTATCTCATTCCAAAAGTATGCACTCTGAATTTCCTAAAGAATATTGCAAATGATCTCTTCTTTAAGAAGGAAGATGAGAATCTTAATGGACACAGCTAGGTTGGTCTATTCATTATGCTTGCCTTAGAATGCTAGGCCTTGAATTAATGAGTTGAGAGATCACTTTGGACTGGTTTTAGTCAAACATGAAATCCTTAGGAAGCTAAATAAATTCTGAGCTGATTTGAGAGTCAATGACCCAGAGAAATTTTAGACCCTGTTTTCTTATGTAACATCCTTGCAATAGATGGATCGTTTAGCACGTAGTAGCGCCAGTTATGGGTAGAACTGAAGATCTTACTACGTTCATTTAGCATGGGTAGAACCCAATCCTAGTACACTAATGACTTTGACTGTAATGGAAGCCAGACATTGGCAGAGAGAGCACAGCCAAGTCATGTACAAAAGGGACCAGGGGCATCACACACATCACCATTCACATTTGGGCCAATAAGAAAAAAATACTTAGATTGTAAGAGTTTTTTGTGCCCTAGCTCCAAGTGAGAGAACAGTGCCACCTCCTATGTTTTATTAATAGACTGCATTGCCTCATTGTAATACTATTTAACCATATAGTAGGATCCATTCTTATCAATTCAGTAAATTCATATTAAATATTTATTGCTTTAAAAATTTTTTCTTACTCTCTTTTCCTAAGTCTCAGCATTGATCCCTAAATCAATGCAGAATATATTCCAGCAGTGCTTCTCTGGACACTCAACCTAGGTTTTACTAGGTCATACCAGTATGCTGGCCTTATGGGAGAGAAAAAAACAAGGCATTAAATATTCTTGCCCATTAGATCTAGGAGTATTAAAGCTGCTTTCCTCAGTAAGTATAAGACATGCCCAGCCCATTATGGACCATCACATATGTCAACAAGACCAAGAGATGAGGACTATATGTACATTATAGCAGGGGTGTTAGGCCATAAGTTAGTAAAAAAAATCAGAGAGAAAGTAAATACTCAAAATGATTTCAGAGTTCAAATGATGGGAAGAAAATAATACAAAGTAGAATGGAAGGTGCTCTGCATGCTCAAGGAGTGTGTTTCAGGAAATGACAGTTGAGGCAAAAATATGGAAAAAGAGCACCCTAGACTGTTTCTGTGAAAAGCCAATGTATGACCTATGTGATGAGGTATAGCCATGAAAAATGGAAAAATAGCTTGCTAGACAGAAGTACACTGAAGTGAGGGTGATCAACTTGTCCCAATTTACTCTGGATTTTCTTGATTTTAGCTCTCTAATTCCCATGTTCTGGGAAGCCCCTCAGTCCCAGTCAAATCTGAATGATGGACACCCTAACTGGCGGTCTAAGACCTATTAGAATATGAGGTCTACTGAAAGGTCAGTGGTCTGATGGTCAACATCCAAACTACAGCCATAGTCACTGGCAGCTTGGCTTGGATCACATAAAAAATAATTAGAGGAAAAAACCTTTTTGATTTTGAGACATTCTGCCATCTGATATTGTGGCTTTCAGTAGCACCCAAGCCTCAGCCCAATTTATTAATAACTAATCAGTTCTTTTGCATTTCCTGAGGAGTGTTTTACTTCCAATTATGTGGTCGATTTTAGAATAAGTGTCATGTGGCACTGAGACGAATGTATATTCTGTTGATTTGGGGTGGAGAGTTCTGTAGATGTCTATTAGGTCCACTTGATCCAGAGCTGAGTTCAAGTCCTCAATATCCTTGTTAATTTTCTGTCTCATTGATCTGTCTAATATTGACACTGAGTGTTAAAGTCTCCCAGTATTATTGTGTGGGAGTCTAAGTCTCTTTGTAGGCCTCTAAGAACTTGTTTTAGGAATCTGAGTGCTCCTGTATTGGGTGCATATATATTAGGATAGTTAGCTCTAGTTGTTGAATTGATCACTTTACCATTATGTAATGCCCTTGTCTTTTTTGATCTTTGTTGGTTTAAAGTCTGTTTTGTCAGAGACTGGGATTGCAACCCCTGCTATTTTGTTCTTTCTATCTGCTTGGTAAATTTTCCTCCATCCCTTTATTTTGAGCCTATGTGTGTCTTTGCATGTGCGATGGGTCTCCTGAGTACAGCACACCAATGGGTCTTGACTCTATCCAATTTGCCAGTCTGTGTCTTTTAATTGGGGCATTTAGCCCATTTACATTTAAGGTTAATAGTGTTATGTGTGAATTTGATCCATATTTAATAAATGGTGCTGAGAAAACTGGCTAGCCATATGGAGAAAACTGAATCTGGACCCCTTCTTTACACCTTATACAAAAATTAACTCAAGATGGATTAAAGACTTAAATGTAATACCCAAAACCATAAAAACCCTAGAAGAAAACCTAGGCAATACCATTTAGGACATAGGCATGGGCAAAGACTTCATGAAGAAAATACCAAAAGCAATTGCAACAAAAGCCAAAATTGTCAAATGGGATCTAATTAAATGAAAGAGCTTCTGCACAGCAAAAGAAACTATCATCAGGGTGAACATGCAGCCTACAGAACGGGAGGAACGCTTTGCAATCTACCCAGCTAACAAAGGTCTAATATCCAGAATCTACAAGAACTTAAATTTACAAGAAAAAAAAACATCAACAAGTGGGCAAAGGATATGAACAGACACTTCTCAAAAGAAGACATTTATGCAGCCAACAAACATATGAAAGGAAGCTCAACATCACTGATCATTAGAGAAATGCAAATCAAAACCACAATGAGATACTATCTCATGCCAGTCAGAATGGCAATTATTAAAAAGTCAAGAAACAATAGATGCTGGCAAGGCTGTGGAGAAATAAGAATACTTTTACACTGTTGGTGGGAATGTAAATTAGTTCAACCATTGTGGAAGACAGTGTGGCGATTCCTCAAGGATGTAGAACCAGAAATACCATTTGACCCAGCAATCCCATTACTGGGTATATATCCAAAGGAATATAAATCATTCTATTATAAAGACACATGCACACGTATGTTTACTGCAGCACTATTTACAATAGCAAAGACATGGAACCAACCCAAATGCCCATCAATGATAGACTGCATAAAGAAAATATGGTACATATACACCATGGAATACTATGCAGCCATAAAAAGGAATGAGATCATGCTCTTTGCAGGGACATGGATGAAGCTCGAAGCCATCATCTTCAGTAAACTAACACAGGAACAGAAAACCAAACACCACGTGTTCTCACTCATAAGTGGGAATTGAACAATAAGAACACATGGACACAGGGAGGGGAACGTGACACATGGGGGCCAGTCAGGGTGTGTGGGGAAGGGGAGGCAGAGCATTAAGACAAATAGCTAATGCATGCGGGACTTAAAACCTAGATGATGCGTTGATAGGTGCAGCAAACCATCATGGCACATGTATACCTATGTAACAAACCTACATGTTCTACACTTCTATCCTGGAACTTAAAAAAAAATAATAATCAGCCGGGCACGGTAGCTCACACCTGTAATCCCAGCATTTTGGGAGGCCACAGCGGATGGATCATGAGGTCAGGAGATTGAGACCATCCTGGCTAACATGGTGAAACCCCTCTCTACTAAAAATACAAAAAATTAGCCAGGTGTGGTAGTGGGTGCCTGTAGTCCCAGTTACTCGGGAGCCTGAGGCAGGAGAATGGCGTGAACCCAGGAGGCAGAGCTTGCAGTGAGCCGAGATCATGCCACTGCACTCCAGCTTGGGCGACAGAGCTAGACTCTGTCTCGAAAAAAAAAAAAACTAATCAACTTTATAGTTAATAACCGCTTCTCTGTAGTATCATAGAAGACACTTACTGACCCACCTGTTGCCATACAAACAACAGTCACATGTGTACAGCCATAGAAAGCATAGAAACACTGCACACAACTAACACTCATGGACAGCACAGAGACCTGAAGAGGCATGTTATGAGGCTGCCATACTTGGAAGTTGGAATTCTAAGTGGAAAGAAGATTGGAAAGATAAGTAGAATTTGAGATGCAGCTTTTAATCTAATATGATGTACTCTCAAGGCAAGTCCCACTTTTATCTCTATCCAGTTAGATCAGTGCTTGTGCTGAATGAAAGAATTAGCTTCTGACTCTGTTAGTTACCAGCTAGAACCTTAAACAAAATTTGACGTCATGACACAGAAAAGTATTTAGGGTCAGAACTTACAATAAAAGGTGGAGGGTAGAGAAGGGAACATTCATCTGGAACTTTCTATATGCTTTTATATGTTCTCCTATATATGATAGTAGTGGGCCAGGCACTGTTAAAGTAAAACTTCATGTCTTAGTCATAATAGGCAGCTCCAAACAATGGTCTTCGTTTTTGTTTTTGGCATGGAAAAATACATAGACATACAAATGTTCACTTAAGACAAAAATTAGCTCGTATATTTGAGTACATTGGAGGAAGACAGATAAAGAATTTAAGTCCAATTAAGAGAATCCTTGTATCTTCTATACATTTCTGTCTACACATTTCTAATTGTAAGGCAACTCTCTTGGCTGTTGTGTTGGTAGTAGCAATTATGTCCATCCCCATGGTCATCCAATCCCTGATGGAATTTTCGTGGTGAAATTGGATTGGTAGAATCAGCTCTTTGGATATTATTTCCAGCAGTATTTCTAGTTCTTCCATACCAGAAGTAAATGTTAATTAATTATGAGTAAGAGCTGTCTGAGAAGGTGGTGGCATAGTCTCGGAAGTAGCGGTCTCAGATGGTGGCATAGTCTCGGAAGTAGCGGTCTCAGATGGTGGCATAGTAGTCTTGGGAGTAGTGGTCTCAGATGGTGGCACAGTAGTCTCAGGAGTATTGGTCTCAGGTGTCATGGTTTCTCCAAATTTAGTTGTGTCAAATGTTATCAGATCATTCAACATAGATACTGGGGAACCAGTAAAAGAGTCCACATCACTATAATCAAATGTTATATCCTCTAGGTGAATCATAGGAAATGCTGGTCGTCGAGTATATTCATGTGATATTATTATAGAAATGCAGCATGATAGCTTGTTCCTACAAAGAAGTATGTACCTTTCAGTATCTAAACATCGTCTTCTGCAATGTCCTATATTATTCTTCCAACATTTTTGGGGTTCAAAGATACCTGTAGAGAATAAAATATAGGTCAAGTTTTTAACTCTGGCATCAACATAACTTTTCATTCATTCAAAAATTTACACTGACTGACATCTAGACTAATATGATGTCAAGTACAAAAAGCCATTGAAAGAGACAAACAGGAGAACAAAAAGTGTATATTAAAACTGTGCTATGTGCCATCAAAGAAGTTGTATGGAGAAAAGGAGAAATGTAGAAAAAGAGAGGGACGGAGAGAGAGAGAGCATACTGAGACTGATACGAAACCTAGAAAGAAAGGATGAAAATGAAAAGCCCAGGACCAGATGGATTCACAGCTGAATTCTACCAGATATACAAAGAAGAGCTGGTATCATTCCTACTGAAACTATTCACCCAAAATTGAGAAGGCAGGACTCCACTTTAACTTATTCTATGAGGCCAGCATCATCCTGAGACCAAAACCTAGCAGAGACACAAGAAAAACAAAATTTCAGGCCAGTATCCTTGATGAACATCAGTGCAAAAATCCTGAACAAAATAGTAGCAAACTGAATCCAGCAGCACATCAAAAAGCTTATCCACTACGATCAAGTAGCCTTTATCCTTGGAATGCAAGGTTGGTTTGACATATGCAAATCAATAAATGTGATTGCTTATGGATAGCATTTAAAGTACAGAAATTGGTAAACCATGGTGGGTTGGAATAATATGAGAAAAAAAGAGGACTAGAATTAAATTCTAGTGAGTTTCAATATTAAGAGATAAGAGATCAGATAAGAGGAAACGACTTAAAAGGACCAATAAGATAAGTCAGATCAAAACGGGAGAATAAGACTCTAGAGTCTTAAAGCAGACCCCCAGCAGAGCAGAGCTCCAGCAAAGATTTGAATATAATAGTTTAGTTGAGAGACAATTCCTCCTTAAAAAAAATCAGTGGAGAAATGTAGAAATCAGGAGAGCAAGAAATCCAAGAAAAGGTGAGTTATAACCTGTTATTATCATGAGATCATCTATCAACTGCTGGCCAGCAGGATGGCTGTGTTCTGTTTGCTCAGAGGACAATCCCACAGGGAAGCCCAGCAGCCAGGCTACAAATAAGCCTCAGACTCATGGATGAGCCTGGGGGGCATGTTACTTTCCGTTATGTGAAATAGACACAAAAAGATAAATACCACATGTTTTCATTCATAAGCAGGAGCTAAAAAAGTTGAGTTCATAGAAGTAGACTGTAGAATAATGATTACTGGAGGCTGGGAAGGGAAAGGAGGATAGAGAGAGGTTGGTTAACAGATAGAAAATTACACCTAGATAGGAGGAAAAAGTTCCAGCATCCTATAGCAGGGGTCCCCAACCCCTGGGCAGCCAATGGGTACTGGTCCATGGCCTGTTAGGAACCAGGCTGCACAGCAAAAGGTGAACAGCAGGTGTACAAGCATCACCACCTGAGCTCCACCTCTTGTCAGATCAGCCAAGGCATTAGAGTCTCATAGGAGCATGAAGCCTATTGTGAACTGTGCATGTGAGGGATCTAGGATGTGGGTCCGTTGTGAGACTCTAATGCCTGATGACCTGAGGTGGAAGAGTTTCATCCTGAAACCATCCCCACCACCACCTTCACCTCGTCGAAAAAACTGTATTCCACAAAACTGGTCCCTGGTGCCAAAAGGGGTCCACTGTTCTATAGCACTGTAGGGTGACAGTAGTTAACAATCATTTACTGTATATTTTCAAATAGCTAGAAGAGACGATTCTGAATGTTCCCAATATAAAAAAATGACAAATGTTTGAGGTGACAGATATGCTAATTACCCTGATTTGATCATTACACATTGTATACATGTATCAAAATATCACTCTGCATCTTCTAAATATGAATAATTATTACACATCAACTAAAAGTAGAAGAAAAAATGGCATTTAGTTTTTATTAAAAAAAAAAAAACAAAAAACTTAAAAAAATGTTTAATTGGGCATCAGGTCCTGAAGGTGCAGTGTTACAGAAAAACCTTGAAGAATGAAAGGGTGCACAGTTACAGTAAAAACTTTGAAGAACTAACATCCATTTATGTTTTCTTCCCATAATAGCCTTGAACTGCAAATAAGGGAATTACCACAGGAAAAAAAAATATTACCAAGCCTCAAAGTTATTCTACATGAGGCTCAAAGGACCTGGACTATTTATCCAGCTTCCCCCGTAGTTGACAGATGATCCAGAGACAGCTGATAATTTTCTGGCATTTCTGGATTGCCCTGTACAGGGGTATTTCACAAGCAGTTGTTGAAAGACTGGAGATACTGACAGTTGCAAGTCGGGCTGATATGCATGAAAACAGAAAATGCATAAAAGGTTATGGGGAAAGTTGTATCAGATGTGACTACATTAAGCAGGAGAGGAGACTGTTTCTTAAAGGACAGAGTGGTCATTTTGTAGTCAAATACTGCTGAGAGGTTAAAAAAAAGATGAAGGCAGGAAAATGTCCATGCTTTTAGTAGTATGAAGGTAACTTCATACTGAGGAGAGCAGCTTCCGAGTGGTATGAAAAAAGAAACCAAATTGCAGTTGGTCAAAATGTGAATGAGAGAGGAGTGAATGCAGGACCTGTAGATGAAACTCTTAAGAAGTTTAGCTCCAAAGAAAAGCAGAGAAATAAATAACTTGTTAGAGAGCAATGTAAGGTTAAGGGAAAGCTTTCAGGTTTGTTTTGAAGAACGAGAAATACCAAATGGTGCTTGCAAGCAATGAGAAAAGAAACAAGCAGTCTGGGCGCAGTGGCTCACACATGTAATCCCAGCACTTTGGGAGATCGAGGCGGGCAGATCACCTGAGTTCAGGAGTTCGAGACCAGCCTGGCCATGGTGAAACCCTGTCTCTACTAAAAAATACAAAAATTAGCTGGGCAAGGTGGCGAGCACCTGTAGTCCCAGCTACTCAGGATGCTGAGGCAGGAGAATCACTTGAACCCGAGAGGCAAAGGTTGCAGTAAGCCAAGATCGTGCCACTGCATTCCAGCCTGGGCAACAAGAGCAAGACTCCATCTCAAAAAAAAAAAAAGCAGAAAAGGAGAGATTAATATAGAATAGGGTGATGAGATGACAGAAGGGCACAGTCACAAATTCACACAGAGCAGACTGATCTTTAGATGGAGAAGACACGTTTCTCCATTTATGGCAAAGGGGACAGAGGAAATGAGTGAAAACTTCCTATTTGAATTGTTTAAATAAATGGGGCATGGGATAAGCTGAGGGGGAGAGCCATGTAGAGGAGAGGAGCAGGAAAATAAAAGACAAATAAAGGTCAGGACAAAATAGTTGTCTAAAAAAGAGGGAAGATGGCTGGGTGTGGTGGCACAAACCTGTAATCCCAGCACTTTGGGAAGCTGAGGCGGGTGGATCACAAGGTCAGGAGATCGAGACCATCCTGGCCAACCTGGTGAAAACCTGTCTCTACTAAAAATACAAAAATTAGCTGGATGTGGTGGCACATGCCTGTGATCCCAGCTCCTCGGGAGGCTGAGGCAGGAGAATCACTTGAACCAGGGAGTTGGCGGTTGCAATGAGCCGAGATTGGGCCACTGCAGTCCAGCCTGGTGACAGAGGAAGACTCTGTCTCAAAAAAAAAAAAAAAAAAAAAAGAAAAAGAAAAAAGAAAGAAGGTTTATTTACAAGAGAAATGCAGTAGGATTTCCAAGCAGTGTGACTACTCATTTGAGGGGTGAGGATATAAATCTAAAGGGAAACTAGTGTGCTGTATTGTATGTTCATTTATCAAGCAGTAAACGGCATGATCATCTTTCTCAAGACAATTGCCCAAGGAGTACCTAGATAAGTGTATTCTAGGCAGAGGAAGCAGCTAGAGATAAGGCTCTATGGAGGAGGAAGCCTGGTATATGTGCAGAAGAGCAAGTAATTTTCTACACAACCTCATTTGAACTGAATGTGATAATATATATAAAACATATATAGATGTATGTATGTATGTATATATTAGGCTCACAATAATTTGGTTTATATTTTATCCTCTGGGAAATGTTGGCTCTAGTCCAACTTCACCAATTATTTATTCTACCTTCACTCTTCTAGAGTCATTTATTCTATCTTTGTTATTTTACTGGCTCGATTTTACTTTGTACTTCGTGGAATTTTCTATAAGTTTCAAGTCTAGACCTTCCACTTCTTTTGTGCAAGACAGACTCTAACCTTGCTTCTTCGTTCCTCACATCTACAAAGATTTATACCTTAATTTTTTTCCTCCAGCATTATCCATACTTGAAATATGTCATCTTGGCTCTCTTCTTCTCCTTTGTCTTTGAATTGCCTTGTTCTGTGAATTATTCTTCAAAATTGTTTCTCACTTACATTTCTTTCTACTGTTTTTAAATTATCCCCTCCATTCTTAAATTAGGCTATAGTCACACAGTCATCAAAGTTTTGGGCCCTTGAGGTACATCTGTGAACTAAACAGACAAAAATCACATGGAGCTGACTTTCTAGCAGAGGGAGACAGAAAATAAAAAGTAAATGCACTCCCTGCTAGACTGTATGGTTTACAGACTTAAATCTAAGACCTGAAACTATGGAACTACCTGAAGAAAACATTAGGGAAACACTTCAGGACGTTGGTCTTGGCAAAGATTTCTTGGGTAAGACCTCAAAAGCACGGGCAACCAAAGCAAAAATAGGCAATTAGGATTACATCAAACTAAAAAGCTTGTGCACAACAAAGGAAATAATCAACAAAGTGAAGATGTAGCCCACAGAGTAGGAGAAAATATTTGCAAGCTATCCATCTGACGAGGAATTACCAACCAAAAGTATATTAATATAAGGAGCTCAAAAAACTCCATTGCAAACAAAAACAAATAATCTGATTTTAAAACAGGCAAAAGATTTGAATAGACATTTCTCAACAGAAGACATACAAACAGCCAACAGGTATACATAAAAATATGGTAAAAACATGGTAAGGATGGTAATTTTTAAATGTATATTTTACCTTAATAAAAAAGTACATTATTTTGTAGATGAAAAGGTGACAAATGGTTTGCAGAAAGAAGGTAGAATAGATTTAAGGGTAATAGAATATTCATAAACAGGAGTTGCACAAGCCTGTGTAACAAGGTGATGATTAAACAGCTTGAAGGAGGTAAAGGAATTAGTCACACCAGTATCTGAGGCAAGTACATTCTAGGCAGAGGAAACAAACGAAGCTCTATGGGTTGAGTAAGTCTGATATGTTTGGGGAAGAGCACTGGGGCCTGTGTGGCTGTAGTGGAGTGAACAAGGACTGTAATAGTAGGAGATGAGGTGAGAGAGGTCATAAGGGCCAGATCCTGCAGGGCCAGGTGAGCCACTGTATGGACTCTTGTTACCGCTCTGAGTATAGAGGGGGCCCTAGCAGAGTTTTGAGCAAAAGTACGTGATCTGACTTCCAGTGTAAGCGGATCATGCACTATGTGTCTTCACAAGATGGTAGAAGGGAAGAGCAGAAGGACAGATATCATGAGGAAGCTATGGCAATAACACAGGTGAGAGATGATGGTGACTAGAATCAGAGTGGTAGCAATGGAGGTGACAAGAATAATTGCATTCTGGATATAATTTGCAGGCAGATGTAATAGACTTCCTGATAGATATGAGTGTCATAGGATATAGAAAAATCAAAGATAATTCCAAGAATTTGGTTTTAGCAGTAGAATGATGGCAATTGGGAAAAATTCATAATTTTTTTTTCTAGAGTGACAACAGTCATTTTTTTCAAAGAACTTCAGTCTGGAACTATTATGTTGTTAGGACATGTGATCTTCATCACCAGTATCTCAAAATCCTAAAATTAGAAATATGACTAGCAATTGTATGTTTCTAAGTAGGGGAGCCATCTAGCCAAAACATTATCCCATGTGTGGAGTTCTTTCTAAAACATACCAGATATATAATCAGCTAGCATCAACTTAAAATATATCTATGGATAGCAGTCCAGTGATAGCTTGGCTTGGTAAAAAGTTGCTTCACAAGCCATCAGGTGCTATCTCACTTGAAAACACATAATATAAAGCCCAGAGAGACTAAATAGCTAAATTTCAAAACAAAACCTATAAGAGAACACAAAAATGAAAATCTCTAAATCAAAAGAAATGAAAACTACCTCTCCAAAATAAAAGGGAAAGAGAGACACGGACAATTTGCAGAAAAGTTAAATATACATTAAGCATGTATTTGAAGTTCGACTTCCCCATTACTCACAGACATAAATAAAAATTAAATATTTATATATAATATTTCATTTTTAGGACTTGGCAAGTATTCAGAAATTGATAATACATGAAGCTGACAGAAAAAAGTACATCTCCAGGAATTTTATGCTGAATGATTTATGTATAAGAAAGGTTATACTAGCCATCCTTGTCTATAAAATGTAAATGCACTTATTTATGCAAAAACAATTTGGCTAAGTAATTTAAACAGTATCCATTCTATAAAATTTATACAGTCATTGGAAATACAGTTTTTGAAAATATTTAGTAAATGGGAAAATACTAATAGTATAATAGAAAATTTATAAGTATGCTATACATTTTTATTCAAATAAGAAAACTGAGGAAGAACAATAGATCAAAAATATTTTGTCTCTTTTAACTTCTTTACAATTTTTTTACTTCTTTACAATTTCAAAATTTCCAAATTTTCAACAAATACAGCAGTTTATAATCAGAAATGAATATAGATATTAATTCTGTAACTCACATTACATCAACATGTGAATCAAGACATAACAGATCATAGGCACAGTTATAACCATCTAATAGACATGAATAGCATCTTTCTAGGCAACATATAACACCTCCAAATTTAACAAAAGCCAAATTTCTTAGTATATAAAGATAATTAAGAAAGTTTAGAAATCTAATGGACTGGATGTTCAAACTCATTTATAACTAAAGTGTCATGAATTCAAACATCAGGACATCATTTTCACATATTAGACTGTAAAACTGAATGTAGTAGAAAACTGAATGTAGTAGAAAAAACAAAAAGGACTGATGAGGGTGTGGGAAGCTGACACTCTTGCAACTGGTGATAGGAGAGAAGAATAGTTCAGCTTTTCTGGTAGGTGGTTTGACTGTGTGTGTGTGTGTGTGTGTGTGTGTGTGTGTGTGTGTCCACGTGTCCAGTCATAAATGAAAAGACATACATTTGTTTACAAATTTTTCTTGCTGAATTGTTTTTGATAATTAAAGACCTATTTTTCATCAGTAGCGGAGTAATTAATGTGAGGCAATTCATCTGCTCCTCCTCAAAGTTTTACTTATTGATTAAAAATAATGAACTAGGTTTATGTATGGATAAGATGTCTCTAATATATTGCTAGTACATTGCAGAACAATTCACATGGTGCATTTGCAATTGCATTTTTTACAAATCTAAAAGGTATACACATGCAAATATAAATACATTTGTATTTGCTAGGATATATAAGAAATTGGTAACATTGATTGATTCTGAAGGGGAAGACTGAAGAACTGGTATTCTTGGACAGACAAACATTTTTCTTTTCCTTAAACCCTATAAATCTATCGATTGTTTGATACATAAGTCAATTGCAAGTATTATTTTTTAATAAAAAGTTAACAATTTTCAAAAGTAGCATTATTAAATAGTGGAAACAGACTGTTCCTATTCATCTAAAATTAGAAGCTCCCCATTGGTCACTAGTCTGTCTATCCTGTCTTCACTCCACTTATTTCCACTTCTACCCCAAACATATATATTGTCTCTTCCATATGATAGTGCTACAGAATCTACAAACTGTCAATGGACTTGTTCACCGTACCTAAGAACATGAAAGTGAGGGCCTCCCTCTGAAGGTACTCTCCGGGCAAAGAAGAATTCAAGATGCTAGGAGAACTAATAGGACACAACAATGAAATAGATACAACAGAATAATCAAAATGGAAGTGAAGTGAGGCTGAACTAACATTGGATAGTTATGTAGAGAGAGAGATAGGGTGGCTCAGAGCATTAAGGAAATTCTTGTCTTTGGAGAAATGCCTCAGAGGACATCCCAGCTTGCTAGATGCCCCTAACAGAAAGATTCTCAGAGACTAGGGGCATGGAGCTGCCAAAATACGAGCATTCTGCTGCTTTGTTGGCCCAGATTTTTCCTGCAGATTCCCTCTCTTCCCATCATGATACCAGGGGAGCCCAAGGGCAACAACTCATCCTAGTCATCATCTCTGCTTTATAGGGTTCCATTACCTTTGGTCACCGGAGTTAGCAACCCACAGATAATGAAGGTCAGCATCAGGATATTCATGGCTCCTGGGAGAGAGGAAGCTGTGTGTCCTGAGGAATACAGAACACTGCACAGCAAGGAATTTAAGTGGTCACCTTTACTGGTCTATCATGGGTGATGAACCAGAGAAGGGGAAAATGCCATGCCACCCAGATCACCAGACTATTAATTTGCAACACTGAGTGTGCATGATGCAATAATGTCTGCTTCTAGAAATTATTAAAGAAAGCTGAGGCCTTATGAGATAAGCTATTATCCCGTAGAACTGTAAGGTCTGATGGAAAGAAACAGCCCCAAGAGGAAGTTTTTGTTAACTTTAGATGGGCTCAATTGTCCTTCTCCTCTGTCTGTATGCAGCACTTTGTACATACCCAATGACAGCAGAATGGTGTGTAAAGATATCACTTGTGGCAGTCCAATAGCTTACAACATCCGGTATTCACCTTTTCTTCTGAGTGATCACCCCAATATGAATTCCTGTGAAACAAGAAAGACACTTTTTAACTAATAAGTTCATAAGATTCCATCAATTATGAGACAGAAGGAATTTGGAATGAAAATAGTGAAAACAGGAAAACAGGTTTTATTGGTGCTCTTCTTTTTCCCGTTCTGCTGTCCCATCAACTCTTTTCCCTCATTCAGAAATACAAATAAGAAACGAAATATTGAGAGAGAGGAAACATTTTAAAAGGAGAGGGAGAGAGAAAGAGAGAGAGGAGAGAGGCCCAATGTAACATTATGCCCCCCATCCCCACTACCAAAGGAGAAAAATATAGGAGACATTTGTGAAATTGCCCAGTAGGAGTGATCAGCATTTTATCTCCTGGAAGAGTTTGCTGAGCTGTATTTCTCCCACATATGTTTAATACCACTAGATACCAAGGAAATCAGGAAAATTTTAAAAAAATTTTCTAAACAGCTGCACTGTTTAGAAAAAAAACTGTAGCTCACTGCCCGTGTTCATTTAATTTTACATTAACATGCTCTGGAGGCTGACTGATTTTCAGTGTGAAAATACAATATACAAACTGTTCTTGGAATTATTTTTAAACAGAACTAACATCAGAATCATCTGAATAATCAGAATCATCTATTTTGGAAAAAACCGGATTCATTAAATGACTCTTTGGCCAAAAACTGTTTGAGAACAATGTTAACATGGGAATGCTACGCTTTCTAGAATTTGACATTTTCAGCGATCAAGAATTTCTATATTTTGTAAATGGAAATACCACTGCTAACAACAAGATGCTATAAATAGAATGATGATTTGTGTTTTCAAAGTCGATATATTAGAACGATGTGAAAATAATAATAAAGGCGAGATATTTTGTGGCAAAGTTATCTCAGGGTAAACCCTGCAGCTGCAAGTGCCACCAGCGAGTATTCTGGGTGAAAATGGGAAAAGGGTTAAAAATGCAGGATGGCGAAAGCCATCCTAAGCAAAAAGAACAAAACTAGAGGAATCACATTACCTCACTTCAAATTATACTACAAAGCTGTAGTAACCAAAACAGCATGGTACTAGTATAAAAACAGACACATAGAGCAATGGAAAAGAATAGAGAACACAGAAACAAGTCCACACATCTACAGTAAACTCATTTTTGACAAAGTTGCCAAGAACATACTTTGGGGGAAAAACAGTCTCTTTAAAAAATGGTGCTGGGAAAACTGGATATCCATATGCAGAATAATGAAACTAGACCCCTGTCTCTCACCATATACAAAACATTAAATCAAATGGATTAAAGACTTAAAGCTAAGATCTCAAACTATGAAACTACTATAAGAAACTGGGGAATCTCTCCAGGATGTTTGGGCAAAAATTTCTTGAGTAGCAACCCACAAACAAAGGCAATCAAAGCAAAAATGGACAAATGGGATCACATCAAGTTAAAAAGCTTCTGCACAGCAAAGCACACAATCAACAAAGTGAAAAGACAACCCACAGAATGGGAGAAAATATTTGCAAACGACCCTTCTGACAAGGGATTAATAACAGGAAATATAAAGAGCTCAAACAATTCTATAGGAAAAAATCTAATGATCCAACTTAAAAATGGGCAAAGTATCTGAATAGATATTCTGAAAAGAAGACATACAAATGGCAAACAGGCAGATGAAAAGGTGCTCAAAATCACTGATCATCAGAGAAATGCAAATCAAGCTACAATGAAATATCATCTCACTCCAGTTAAAATGGCTTTTATCCAAAAGACAGGCAATAGTAAATGCTGGCAAGGATTTGGAAAAAGGGAAACCCTTGTATGCTACTGGTGTGAACGTAAGATAGTACAACCACTATGGAGAACAGTTTGGAGGTTCCTAAAAAAACTGAAAATAGAGTTACCATACAATCCAGCAATCCCACTGCTAGGTACACACTCCCCTCCAAAAGGAAATAAGAATATTGAGTAGATATCTTCACACCTGTGCTTGTTGCAGCACTATTCACAATAGCCAAGATTGAGAAGCAATGTAAGTGTCGATCAACAAATGAGTGGATAAAGAAAATGTGGAACTTATACACAGTGGAGTATTATTCAGCCATAAAAAAGAAAGAGATGCTGTCATTTGCAATAACATGGATGGAACTGGAGGCCATTATGCTAAGTGAAATAAGCCAGGAACATAAAGACAAATATTGCATGTTCTCACTTATTTGTGAAATCTAAAAATCAAAACTATTGAATTCAAGGGAGATAGAGAGTAGAAGGATGGTTATCAGAGGCTGGGAAGGGTGGTGGGCGTGTGTGGGAAGGTAAGGATGGTTACTGGGTACAAAAAATAGTTAGAAAGAATGAATAAGACCTGGTATTTAATAGCATAACGAGGTGACTATAGTCAAAAATAATTTAATTGTACATTTTAAAATAATAAAAAAGTATAATTAGATTATTTGTAACACAAAGGATAAATGCTTGAGGGGATGGATACCCCATTTTCCATGATGTGGTTATTATGCATTGCATGCTTGTATCAAAACATCTCATGTACCCCACACATATAGACACCTACTATGTACCTACAAAAGATAAAAATTTTAAAAAAATGCAGGGTGCTGTATTTTGGCAGGAGATAATACAGACTTACCCTTAGTATATTTATAGTTTTGCTGAGTTTTGTTTTGTTTTTTAAAAACAAGGAATCTCTAATGTTCTCATCTGTCAGAGATGTAGCGGTGAAGTTGGAGAAGTGAGTTTAAAAAGTAGAAGCTATAAAGGAAAACCAGGAGCTTGATTAAGAATTTTCTGTGGAGATAAGAAAAGTGACTCTCCAATTGAGAGATGCAAGATGATCTGCCAAAGTCAGAGATCATAAAGAGGTTGTCAGAAAAATGCATAGCAGCATGTGGGTGCTCTTGGGCCAGTCAAGCACCACCTACTTGAGAATACCACCAACCTGTGAGAATGACTTCCAAGGACAATGGCCACAGAGCCTTCGTTCCTTACACTAGCTCAGCCAAGTCAGAGATGGATACCCCACCTCTGTGCATCTGGTTTTGTTAGTGTACATATTCTCTACTCTGCCATGGGTAGATACTCTGCCATTGGAGTATTGGGGTAGGGTAAGGTGACATAAGGATAAGGGGAGATGGAGAGAGAAGGTATATATGGTGCTTTTTAGATTTTGTGTCACTAAGAAAATAATTATTAGTGATTTTAGTAATCTCCCTGAAAAATCAATAGAATTAACTATTTGAAAACCAATGGAAATAGAATCTCGGGACCAAGAAAAGTAGATTCAGCTATAAAATAGATTTCATGCTTGCACAGTTTGCATCAATTTTGCTATCACTGCACTTCTCTTTTTTTGACATTTCTGTATTTTAAATAAATTTTTAAAATCTTACCACCCTTGGCCGGTCGCAGTGGCTCACACCTGTAATCCTAGCACTTTGGGAGGCTGAGGCTGGTGGATCACCTGAGGTCAGGAGTTCGAGACCAGCCTGGACAACATGGTGAAACCCTGTCTCTATTAAAAAATACAAAAATTAACCGGGCGTGGTGGTGGGCACCTCCAATCCCATCTACTCAGGAGGCTGAGGCAGGAGAATCGCTTGAACCGGCAGGCAAAGGTTGCAGTGAGCCAAGATTGCACCATTGCACTCCAGCCTGGGTGACAAGAGTGAAACTCCGTCTCAAAAAAAAAAATCTTTTCACCCTTCTTCATTAGCCTGTATTGTGTATTGTTTATATTTCTCTGTGGGCTGTAATCAGATCAGAGGCAGAGGCACACACTAAATGTTAAAAGTTGCTTTTATCCTGAGTTGTATATTTATACAGATGTATCTCACCAGTGTCTTGGAAAGGACCTTCTAGATAATCTTAGATTGGATATCAAATATAGAGAATGGATATCGAATGCACAGCATAGCATAAAATCTTCACTGAGGCACAGCATACATGGTTGACCTGCCCATTTCTGTTGCTGATGTGTGGGCATCCCTGTTTAATCACAGAACTCCTCCTTACTGAGGCTGAGCCTAAGTTCAGAATCGTTTCCAGAATCCTTTCCAGGAAAGTTGGTCTTTATCATCTATAATCTAAGCCCAACCTCTACTTTACAGATGGAGAAACTGAGGTCGACATAAAGGTCTCAGTGTGATCCTCTAATGTGATCCAGGTTGTCAACATAAGCCGTGTCCAGAGAGACAATCTAATTCTAACTGCTCATTTTATAAAAGAGCACATTTGGTCCTCAAGAAGGAAAATGGTTTGCCCCAAAGTAAAGTAATAGCCCAAGGTCACACAGTTAAAGAGCATGAAGCAAGACTTTTTCATTCCAATGGAGAAAATTATCTGCCCATATAAGGGGGGAAAAAAAACCCAGAAGGAAGAAGCAATGATAACAGCAGAGAATGTCCAGAAGTTACCACAATGTTCTGAGAAAGGATCACACCAGTGACTTTTGTGCTTGTGTAGTGGTGGTAGCATTCGTAATCATGATCGTGTTCTCATCTCTAGAATGCATCTGCCCTCCAGGAAGACCATTAAGGAGCTGATATTACCAAATGTTTGAGTATAAGCTATTTGAAATCTGAAGATTGGGTGGTGTCTGAGTCTGAGACAACTTCAGATAAAAATGTTTCTTTCTTTTGCTTTTTTAATTAAAAAAATGTTTTAAATCAGTCTGGGGTTGGGGAACACTTCTTATAAATGGAACAAAGATAAGAAGGATAGAAGGCATCATTACAAATAAGGCAATATGAAAGATATTGGAATGAAATTTTTAATAGAAAAAAGGGGAAAAACTTGTACTTTAGAATTTTTATGCCCAGTGAGAATATATGTCAAATATGAATATAAAATAAAGATATTTTCAGGCAATAAAAGCAGAGAATGTTCATCACTAACATACCTTCACTGCAAGAAATGTTGATGAAAGTTCTTTTTTTTTTAACTTTTATTTTAGGTTCAGGGGATACACATGCAGGTTTGTTACATGGGTAAATTGCTTGTCACTGGGTTTGGTGTAAAAATGATTTTGTCACCCAGGTAGTGAGCATAGTACCTGATAGTTTTGGTTTGTTTGTTTGTTTGTGATGGAGTCTTGCCCAGGTAATTTTTGTATTTTTAGAAGAGACAGGGTTTTGCCATGTTGCCCAGGCTGGTCTCAAACTCTTGAGCTCAAGCAATCCTCCTGCCTGAGCCTCCCAAAATGCTGGTATTACAGGTGTGAGCCACCATGCCCAGCCTATTTCTCCTTCTTTTATGAAGCTTAGTTTTGCAGGATATGGAATTCTTCACTGAAATTTCTTTTCTTTAAGGATGCTAAAAATAGGTCCCTAATCTTGCTTGGTTTGTAAGGTTTCTGCTGAGAAGTCTGCTGTTAGTCTGATGAGCTTCCCTTCATAAGTGACCTCAGGCTTTTCTCTAGCTGCCCTTAAGATTTTTTTCTTTCACGTTGACCTTGGAGAATCTTATGACTATGTGTCTTGGGGATAGTTATCTTGTAGTTATCTCACAGGGGTTATTTGCATTTCTTGAATTTGCATGTCAGCCTCTCTAGGGAGATTGGGGAAATTTTCATGGACTATCCTCAAATATGTTTTCCAAGTTACTTATTCTTTCTCCTCTTTCAGGAATGCCAATAAGTTGTAAGTTTGGTATCTTTACATAATCCCATGTTTTTTAGAGGTTTTATTTTTAATTTTTTTCTTTAGTTTTGTCTGACTGTGTTGATTCAAAGGACTGATCTTTGAGCTCTGAGATTCTTTCCTCAACTTGATCTATTCTGTTGTTAATGCTTCTGAATGTATTACAAAATTCCTATAATGAATTTGTCAATTGCAGAAGTTTCTTTTGGTTCTTCCTTAAAATGGCTATGTTATCTCTGTACTCTTAGATTGCTTTACTGGCTTCCTTGGACTGGGTTTCAACTTTCTCCTGAATGTTGTTGAGCTTCCTTACCTTCCAGATCATGAATTCTATGTCTGTCATTTCAGCCATTTCAATCTGATGAGAGCTAGTATGATTGTTTGGAGGTAAGGAGACATTCTGACTTTTTGAATTGCAAGAATGTGTGCTGATTCTTTCTCATCTAAGACAGCTGGTGTTACTTTATCTTTTTGAAGTTACTATCATTTGGTTTTTACTTTTTGTTTTATTCTTCTTCATTTTCCTTGATATTTTGACAGTGATGTATGTTGAATATAGCTGGCTTTTTTCTGGGTGTTTTCAGAGGGCCAAGTCTCTATGCCAGGTCTTTATTTTTGACTATGTTCCTGCACTGGGTTTCACTGGTAATGTGTGCTGAAACAGTATTTGTTTGGCGGTGTAATTCAGGCTGCAATCCAGTGGGCGGTGCTTAATAGTAAAGGCCAGCAGATAGGCTCTTAGCCACACTTAGCTTAAGATTAGGTCCCGATGTGTGATGTTCCCCTTCCTGTGTCCATGTGTTCTCATTGTTCAATTCCCACCTATGAGTGAAAACATGCAGTGTTTGGTTTTTTGTCCTTGTGATGGTTTGCTGAGAATGATGGTTTCCAGCTTCATCCATGTCCCTGCAAAGGACATGAACTCATCATTTTTTATGGCTGCATAGTATTCCATGGCACCAGGGCCTGTTGTGGGGTGGGGGGAGGGGGGAGGGATAGCATTAGGAGATATACCTAATGTTAAATGATGAGTTAATGGGTGCAGCACACGAACATGGCACATGTATACATATGTAACTAACCTGCACGTTGTGCACATGTACCCCACAACTTAAAGTATATACAAAAAAAAAAAAGATTAGGTGACCAGGAGACCTGCAGCTCCCCTGGGGCCCAATGGTTCTCTGTGCTTGACAGAGTCAGCATGGGTTGTGAAGTATATCTGCAAGTGGTCTGTTGATTCAGGATCAAGGGCAGAGGATCCTGGGCATGGCAGTGTTGCAGTGGGTGTGCAGCTGGTCTAGCATCTGCGACCTAGGGTTTCTTGCCAAGCAGATGACTGTGGAGACCACTCAGCTCAGGCTCCCTGACCAGGTTTCTTTCCAGCATTTGCCCCATAGCTGGCCCAACCAGCTAGTTTTGTCTCAAGCCTTCTGCACCCAGATCACTGGTCTGTCAGTTTTTCCCGGACACAAGGCTCCCTTAGGAAGATGTTGTGGCTGACAAACAGGTTACACCTTTCCCTCACCAGTCTTGTAGAGAGAAGCACATCGAGCTCCTGTATCAGCCCAGAAACCCATGCCTCACTTTTCTCAGTGTTCTGAAAGTGGGAGCTTCTCCCCTACTCAGGCCCTGGCCACAGATCTCAGCCCAATATTCCAACTTGTGTGTTCAAACATTTGGGAGTTGGGACCACGCCCAAGGTTTTGTTCTCTGGCCCCTCGTGGTCCAGCACCATTTGTGCCAGGGGGGACAAAGTGCTTCCAGGCCACTGGCAAAGTACTCAGGTGTAGCAATAGAGGCTGTGCTGTGTGCACACAAGAGTGGCCAGGGTGGAGCCTCGGGATCAGTTGGATAGTGGTGTGCACAGATCAGACACACCCAGGTCCCATGAGGAAGTTAGCTCTGCTCTCTCCCTGCCCAGCAGTCAGCAAGGGCTAGAGCCACTCTGAGCAAGATGGAGAGCCTGCCTTGGTGGATGGGCACCTATGGTTGTGTTTTGCTGCAACTGTCCCACTCACAAAACCTGGGCTCTGCACAGGCTTGAGCTCTGCATCTGCCTACTCTCCAGGCAGCTCCCACTGTCAATTCAAACGTTCATGTGGGTGATGGGATCTCTTAAAGCTAGGATCCCAGAGGTCCATGGTGCGAGTGTGTCACCTGGCAGTTCCTTCACTCTCTCCTTCCTTACCACCTGTTTAGGGCCAGGATCTGGTCCTGGCACTCAGCAACTCTATAAGGTTCCAAGCTTCCTTCCTCTTCCACCTCTGGATCTGAGTCACCTCTCTATTAACTTTCAGTTTTTTCTCTTAAAAAATCTGTTCAAAGTGGGATAGTTTACTCAATATTTTGGTTTCTCTCGGTAGGAGAGGCACTTCTCCCAGCTGTGTCTGGTTGGCTGTCTTATCCCCCACTTTTGACATTTTAACAATATTAATTCTTCCAATTCATGAATGTGAAATATTTTTACATTTATTTGTGTCTCCAATTTCTTCAATGTTTTCAAAGTTTCTGTGAACAGATCTTTTATATCCTTGGTTAAATTATTTCTAAGAATTTTTTGTACCAATTGTAAATAGTTTCTCTTGATTTCTTTTTCAGATTGTTTTATTGTACTGAAATTCTGCTGATTTTTGCATATTGATTTTGTAACCTGCAACTTTACTGAATTTCTTTATTAGTTCTAACAGGTTTATTTGGTGGAATCTTTAGTGTTTTCTTTATACAAGATCATGTGTTCTGAAGCAGAGACCATTAACTTCTTCCTTTCTGATTTGGATGACCTTTCTTTCTTTCTTTTGTCTAATTGCTCTGGCTAAGACTTTCAGAACTATGTTGAAAATAAGTGGTAAGAATGAGTATTCTTGTATTATTCTTGATCTTGGAGGAAAAGCTTTCAACTTTTCACCTTTGAGTATGATATCTGTGATCTTGTCATATAAAGCCTTTATTGTGTTGAGGTACATTCTATATTTATTTGTTGAGAATTTTTATCATGAAAAGATGCTGAATTTTGTTAAATGACTTTTTTGCATCTATTGAAATGATCATGTGGTTTTTGTCCATTCTGTTAATGTGGTGCATTGCAGTTATTGACTTACATATGTTGAACCATCCTTGCATACCAGGGACAAGTCCCACTTGACCATAATGAATAATCTTTTTAATGTGCTGCTGAATTCAGTACACTGGTATTTTCTTGAGTATTTCTGCATTTATATTTATCAGGGATATTGGCCAGTAATTTTCTTTTCTTGTAGTATCCTTATCTGGCTTTGGTATCATGGTAATTCTGGCTTTGTAAAATGAGTTTGGAAGTATTCCCTCCTCTTCAATTTTCTGTAAGAGTTTAAGAAGAATTGATATTAGTTCTTTTTTAAGGGTCTGGGATAATCCAGTCATGAAACCATGTGATTTTCGGCCTTTCTTTGATGGTAAACTTTTTATTACTGATTCAACCTCCTTAGTTGTTATCAATCTGTTCAAGTGTTCTGTTTCTTTATGATTCTGTCTTGATGGTTGCGTGTTTCTAGGAGCTCATTCTTTTCTTCTAGGTTATCCAGTTTGTTGGTGTACAATTGTTTATTGTAGCCTCTTAAGATCTTTGTATTTCCATGGTACTAGTTGTAATGTGTCCATTTCATTTCTGATTTTATTTGAGTCTTCTCTCTTTTATCTTAGTCTGGCTAAAGGTTTGTCAATTTTACTTATCTTTTTAAAAACTTTAATACTTAATTTGTTGATCTTTTCTACTGTTCTTCTAGTGTTTATTTCATTTATTTCTGTTCTGATCTTTGTTATTTCCTTCCTTCTACTAACTTTGGGCTTAGTTTGTTCTTTTTTTAGTTCCTTGATGTGTAAAGCAGGTTTGTTATTTAGATTTCTTTTTTTTTTTGGATGAAGGAATTTGTTGGTATAAACTTTCTTCTTAAAACTGCTTTTGCTACACCCCATAAGTTTTGGTATGTTGGGTCTCTATTTTTGTGTGTCTGTGGATAGTTTTAAATTTTCTTTATAATTTATTCTATAATGCATTAGTTGTTCAGGAGAATGTTGTTTAATTTCTACATATACGTAATTTTCACAATATTTCCATAATCATTAATTTCTAGTTTCATACCAATGTGGTCAGAAAAAAATAGTTGATGTGATTTCAGTCTTCTTATTTGTTGAGACTTGTTTTGTGGCTTAACATATGACTTATGCTGGATAATGATTCATGAGCAGTTCAGAAAAACGTGTATTCTGCTGCATTTGGATCTACTGTTCTGTCTGTTAGGTCCATTTGGCCTAAAGTGTAGTTTAACTCCATTGTTCTCTTTCTGATCTTCTGCCTGGACGATCTGTTCGTTGTTGAACATGGCATATTGACGTCCCCTACTATTATTGCATTGCCATCTATTTCTCCCTTCAGATCTATGGATATTTACTTTCTGTATCTAATTGTTCTGATGTTGTATGCATAAATATTTTCAATTGGCATGTGTTCTTGATAAATTGACCCCTTGTCATTATATAACAACCTTCTTTGTATCTTTATGTAATTTGTGGCTTAATGTCTATTTTATCTGATGTAAGTATACCTACCCATGCTCTCTTTTGATGTCCATTTGCATGGAATATTTTTCCATCTCTTCACTTTCAACCTATGTGTGCCCTTCAAGGTGATGTGAGTCTCTTGTAGGAGATATATAGTTGGGTCTTTAAAAAAAATTCATTTAGCCACTCTATGTGATTTTATTGGATAATTTAATCCATTTACATTCAATGTAATTATTGATAGATTAGGACTACTGCTGCATTGTTAATTGTTTTCTAGTTGTTTTGTAGATCTTTCATTCCTTTCTTGCTATTTTGCTACCTTCCTTTGTAGTTTGATGATATCCATAGGGCATAATTTAAAGCCTTTTTTTTTTTTTGAGATGCAGTTTCACTCTTGTCTCCCAGGCTGGAGTGCAATGGCGCAATCTCAGCTCACTGCAACCTCCACCTCCTGGGTTCAAGCGATTCTCCTGCCTCAGCCTCCCAAATAGCTGGGAATACAGGCACTTGCCACCGTGCCCAGCTAATTTTTGTATTTTTTGGTAGAGACGGGGTTTCACCATGTTGGCCAGACTGGTCTTGGACTCCTGACCTCAGGTGATCCACCTGCCTTGGCCTCCCAAAGTGCTGGGATTTCAGGCATAAGCCACCACGCCTGGCCTAAAACCTTTTCTAAAAAGATCTTTTCTGTATTTGATATAGATTTTGCTTGTGGTTACTATGAGGCTTATATAAAATACACTTATAACAGGCTATTTTAAACTGATAGCAACTTAATTCTGACCACATTAAAGACTCTATACTCTTATTCCACCCCCATTTTTTGTGTTTATGATGTCACAATTTGCATCTGTTTATATTGTGTATTCCTTAACAAATTATTGTAACTATAATTATTTTTAATAGTTTTATTTTTTAGCCTTCATACTAAGTATATGTGATTTGCATACCACCATTTCAGTATTAGAATATTTTGAATTTGGCTATGTACTTACTCTTACCAATGAGTTTTATACTTTCCTATGTTTTCATGTTAATAATTAGCATCCTGTTCTTTCAGCTTACCATTTCTTGTAAGGCAGGTCTAGTGGTGATGAACTTCCTCTGCTTTTTTTTTTCTGAGAAAATCCTTATTCTCCTTCATTTCTGAAGTATAGCTTTGCCAGGCAATGCATTCTTGATTGGTAGTTTTTTTTTTCTTTCAGCACTTTGAATAAAAAAAATGCTACTTTTTCTTGGTCTGCAAGGTTTCTGCTGAGAAATCTAGTAATAACCTTATTTAAATCCCCTTATATTTGATATTTGATATGCTTCTTTCTTCTTGCTGGTTTCAGGAAACTTTTGTCTTTGATTTCTCTTCCCCCTTTGATTTTTGACCGTTTGATTATGTCAGCGTAGTTTGATTGAATCTGAATGGAGACCTTGGATCTTATTGTACCTGAATATTTATATCTTTCCCCAGATTTGGAAAGTCTTCTGCTATTATTTTTTAAAATAAGTTTTCTTCTCCTTTATCTGTCTTCTCTTTCTTGAATCTTATAATTTGAGTATTTGCTCTTTTGATGCTGTCCCACAAATTCCATAAGCTTTCTTTATTCCTTTTCATTTTTCCCCTCTGTATATTTTTAATTAAACTGTAAGTTCACAGATTCTTTCTTCTGTTTAAATAAGTCTGCTGTTGATACTCTGTATTGCATTTTCCATTTCATTCATTGTACCCTTCAGCTCAAATATTTCTTCTTTTATGGCTTCAATGTGTCTGTTGAATTTCTAATTTTATTTGATTATTATTTTCCTGATTTTTATTGCATTGTTTGTATTTTCTTGAAGTCACTCGGTTTCTTTGTCATGCCGTTCATATATCTCCATTTCTTTGTGGTCAGCTACTGGTAAATTATTGTAATCTTTTGATGGTGATATGTCTCCTTGTTTTTTTATGTTTCTTGTTTCCTTATGTGATATTTGAGCATTTAATGAAATAATCACCCCTTGCAGATTTTATAGGCTGGATTTGCTTTGGAAAGTCCTTCCTTTGTGGGTGTGAGGTTACTTGCTGGGTGAGGTGCTACAATTCTGACAACAGTGATGGTGCAACTATGTCAGCTGAGTTCAGTGTTGATGATAATTGCAAGTGCCCTCAGCAGTCAATACTGTGCATATCTGCGGTGGCAACAAGAGCTGTTTTGAGCCTTCAGTGGTAATGGCTGCTCCTGATCTCTTTCACTCCCACCAGGAAATTGTCCCTGAGGGGTTCTCTCATGGCATTGGTCTAGCTCATGGTAGCAGTGACATCATTGTCTAATAAGTGGTGCTTGTGGAGTAACTTCAGAGCTGAGGCTTGAAGCATGGACACTCATGGAAGGGATAAGGCTCTGTATTCCAGAGAAGTAATAGCACTGATGCCTGGGGTGCTGGGATTCTGACTGCTGTGTTGGTAATGATATGTGAGGTACAAGTGTTTGTAGTGAAGCCAGGGAACTGAGGATAGCAGCAGAGAATGTGTAGAGTTTCAATGGTTCCAGGGTCTGTAGTGATAGCCACAGTTTCATTGCTGATATTGGTGAATTGAGAATTTTTCAATATCATTGATTTCTAAAGAACCAGCTTTTTATGTTTTTCTTGTTTTCTTGTTCTTCATTTTATTTGTTTCGTTCTTATATTTATTATTTTATTTCTTCTGCTTGCTTTGGGTTATTTTGCTCTTTTTTTCTAGTTTTGAGATAGGATCTTAGATTATTGGAATATTTCTTTTTTATTATAAGTGTTTAGTGCTATAAATTTTCTTCTAATTACCTCTTTAGCTGTAGCCCACATACTTTGGTAGAGTCTATTTTATTTTTTATTCGGTTCAAACGTATTTTTACTTTCTTTGAGACCTCCTGTTTGTCCCATGGATTATGTAGAAGTGTGTTTTATGATTTCCCAAGAGTTTGGAGAATTCCTGTTTATAGCGTTGTTCAGTTTTTCTGTATTCTTGCTGTGTACTACTTCTATCAACTGTTGAGAGTTGGATGTTAAAATCCTAAGTATAATTGTGGATTTTTTCTATTTCTACTTTCAATTCTGGACATTTTTATCTTGTGATTTTTGTTTTGAGATGGAGTCTTACTTTGTCACTCAGGTTGTAGTGCAGTGGCCTGATCTCAGCTCACTGCAACCTCTGCCCCACGGGTTCAAGCAGTTCTCCTGCTTCAGCCTCCCGAGTAGCTGGGACTACAGGCACGTGCTACCACGCCTGGCTAATTTTTTGTATTTTTAGTAGAGATGGGGTTTTACCATGTTGGCCATGCTGGTCTCGAACTCCTGACCTCAGGTGATCCACCTGCCTCGGCTTCCCAAAGTGCTGGGATTATAAGCATGAGCCACCATTCCCGGCCTCAATTCTGGACATTTTTCTTCTGTGTTTTTTGCGGCTATAATTTTTGGTAATACTCATTTATGATTATTATGTCTTCCTGGTGGATTAACTTTTTAAAATCATTATGTGAGTCCTTCTGTGCCTCTAATCATGCTCTTTGCTCCAAAATTTATTTATCTTGTATTAATATAGCCACTCCTGATTTTTGTATAAAGTTTGCATGTATCTTTTTTCATCCTGTTACTTTTATTTTTTTATCCTTTTAATTTACCTAAGTCATTGTATTTGAAATGAGTTTTTGTAGATAATATGTTTTTGAACCATGCTTTTTTCATTTATTTCAGTATCTTTCTTAAAATTGGTGAATTTTGGTCATACACATCTGAGGTAATTATTGTTTTTTCAGGGCTTAAACCTGCCAATTTATTATTTGTCTAGACTTAGGCTAGATTTATTTCCATTGATTTTGAGTATATCACTTTGTATAGTTTTTTTAGTGTTAGCTCTAGGTATTATAAGGTACTTATCATCGTCTACTGACATAGACATTTCAGCACTTCAAGTGAACTGTAGAACTTTTCTACAATTATGTCTCTTACCTCTCCACCTTTAAGGTACATTTATTTTAAATATTTCCTGTACACACATTGAACACCTCATTACTTGGTATTATAATTTTTGCCTCAGCCATCAAATGTTATGTAAGAAACTCATAGGAAGTATAGTATATTGTAGTAATTTTATTTTTCCCTATACTGATCTTCTGTCTGAAGGTGTAGACACCTTTGTCTTTATTATTAGCTGTCTTATGAGAGAACTTTATTTACCCATTCTTTAATGATAGATTTGTTGGCAACAAATTCTTCATTTTACTTTGTATAAGAAAGTCTTTATTTTTCCTTCATTCCTGAAAGATTCTGTCACCAGATATAGAATTTACAGTTAAGCTTTCCTTTTTTTTTAAACCTTTTATTTTAAGTTCAGTGGTACAAGTGCAGGCTTGTTACATAGGTAAACTTGTGTCATGGGGGTTTGTTGTACAGATTATTTCATCACCCAGGTACTAAGCCTAGTACCCATGAGTTATTTTTCCTGATTCTCTCCCTTTTCCCACCTTCCACCCTCCGAAAGGCCCCAGTGTTTGTTGTTTCCTGCTATGTGTCCAAGTTTTCTCATCACTTAGCTGCCACTTATAAATGAGAACATGCAGTATTTCGTTTTCTGTTCCTGTGTTGGCTTGGTAAGAATAATGGCTTCTGGCTCCATCCATGTCCCTGCAAAGGACATGATCTTGTTCTTTTTAATGGCTGCATAGCTTTCCATGGTGTATATGTAACACATTTTCTTTATCCAGTCTATGATTGATGAGCATTTAGATTGATTCCATGTGTTTGCTTTCGTGAATAATGCTGCAATGAACATATGCATGCATGTATCTTTACAATAGAATGATTTATATTCCTTTGGTTATATACCCAGTGATAGGATTGCTGAGTCAAATGGTATTTCTGTATTTAGGTCTTTGAGGAATCACCACACTGTCTTCCACAATGGTTGAAGGAATTTACACTCCCACCAACCAATAATAACCATTCTGACTGGTGTTAGGTGGTATCTCATTGTGGTTTTGATTTTCATTTCTCTAATGATCAGTGATGTTGAGGTTTTTTCATATGATTGTTGGTCACGTGTATGTCTTCTTTTGAAAAGTGTCTGTTCATGTATTTTGCCCACTTTTTTATGGGGTTTTTTTCTTGTAAATTAGTTTAAGTTCCTTATAGATGCTGAATATTAGACCTTTGTTGGATGCATAGTTTGCAAAAGTTTACTCCCATTCTATAGGTTGTCAGTTTACTCTGTTGATAGTTTCCTTTGCTGTGCAGAAGCTTTTTACTTTAGCTTAATTAGTTTAATTTAGCTTTTCAGTTTAATTAGATCCCATTTGTCCATTTTTGCTTTTGTTGCAATTGCTTTTGGTGTTTTCATTATGAATCCTTTGCCCATGCCTATGTACTGAATGCTATTGCCTAGGTTGTCTTCCAGGGTTTTTATATTTTTTGGTTTTACATTTAAGTCTTTTAATCCATCTTGAGTTAATATTTGTATATTAAACTGGAAGGGATCCAGTTTCAATATACTGCATACGGCTGGCCAGTTATCCCAGCACCATTTATTGAATAGGGAATCTTTTCTCCATTGCTTCTTTTTGGTCACCTTCGTTGAAGATTAGATAGTTGTAGGTGTGTGGTCTTATTTCTGGGTTCTCTATTCTGTTCCATTGGTCTATGCATCTGTTTTTGTACCATTACCATACTGTTTTGGTTACTGTAGCCCTATAATATAGTTTTAAGTTGGGTAGCATAGTGCCTCCAGCATTGTTCTTTCTGCTTAGGATTGCCTTGGCTATTCGGGCTCTTTTTTGGTTCCATATGAATTTTAAAATAGTTTTTTTCTAGTTCTGTGAAGAATGTCAATGGTAGTTTAATAGGAATAGCATTGAATCTATAAATTGCTTTGGGCAGTATGGCCATTTTAATGACATTGATTCTAGGAAGAATCAATCCATTCTAGGAAGAATTCATGAGCATGGAATGTTTTTCCATTGGTCTTTGTCATCTCTGATTTTTTTGAGCAGTGGTTTGCAGTTCTCCCTGTAGAGATCTTTCACCTCCCTAGTTAGCTGTATGCCTAGGTATTTTATTCTTTTTGTGGCAATTGTGAATGAGAATTCCTGATTTGGCTCTTGGCTTGACTGTTGGTGTATAGGAATGCTAGTGATTTTCACACTTTGATTTTGTATCCTGAGACTTTGCTGAAGTTGTTTATCAGCTTAAGAAGCTTTTGAGCTGAGACTATGGGGTTTTCTAGATATAGGATCATGTGATCTGCAAACAGGGATAGTTTGACTTCCTCTCTTCTCATTTGGATGCACTTTATTTTTTTCTCTTGCCTGATTGCCCTGGCCAGAACTTCCAATACTATGTTGAATAAAAGTGGTGAATGAGGACATCCTTTTCTTGTGCTGGTTTTCAAGGGGAATGCTTCATCTTTTGCCCATTCAGTATGATGTTGGCTGTGGGTTTGTCATATCTCTAATAACTTGATAAATGTTGTGCCACAATAGTTTTGGTCTATATGGTTTCAGAGGCAAAATCCACTGTCATTTAAATTGGCATTCCCCTATAAGTAATGTGTTGTTTCCCTCTGCTTGCTTTAAAATTTTTTTCTTTGTCTTTAGGTTTCAGTAGTTTATTAGGTTGTGTCTTGGCATACATTTATTTGGATTTTCCTATTTGGATTTGATCATCTTCTTGAATCTGTAGGCTTTTGTCTTTTGCCACATTTGGGACTACTTCAGCTGACATTCTTTTCAAATACTTCTTATGCCCAACCCTCTCTATCCCCTCCCCCTGGACTGGGATAATTTCAACTTTTGATATTGTTGCATGGGGTAACAGACACAGAAGGATGCTTCTTTTCTGTTCTGCATTGGAATATTTGTAGCACCTGTCCTGGATATATGCAAGACAATAAGGAAACCCAGAGAACTGAGACCCACGGAATTCCTTAAGTCTTGAGGACTATAAGTAGTCCACTGTATTCTTTCCACATTTCAGAGTATTCCTATGCTTGTTTATTGTATTAGGTTCAGGATTTTTGAGAGGTAAAAGGGAGGACTTAGGAAAAATGCCCTATTTCATCTTAGTGGATCTGGAAGTCAATTTTATTTGCTTTGTTTTTGTTTTTCCTATCACACTCTTAGTGGACAGGTTCAATTTGATAACTCATTTTTTTTTATTTCTGTAAATTTTTCTTTCTTGTTTAAGGATTTCTTCCACTCCATTCTATCATTTTCCCCTCTTCACTCTCCTATTTAATTGATTTAGAAAGTTCTTGATCTGTTCCTCATACTTCTTAACATTTTTTCATACTTTCTATTCTATTTCCTCCTTTTTAATCTGCATTTTTTCCATCCAGCTTTTCCTAATAAGTTACTCTCTAGCTGGCTTTATTACAAAATTAACATACATATTAAAGTTTATATTTTAACAGTTAAGTTTTTAATCACTAATATCTCAATACTGGTCCTTTTCATGAGCACCTGGTTTATTTCATGGATGTACTATCCTCTTATCCTTTTGAATATATTAATTACATGCCTAATTAATGAGGGAGAGAGTGGGAGCTATTGTTCTCTTATATTCTGCACTATTTTTAGTAAGAGGAAGTTAGAGATAAAGGCTGCTTAGTGATGTTACTTGGGACCTGTTCTGGGCATGTCAGCCATCCAAGCTCCACCACTGCTGCTTTTTGGAGACAGACGCTACTTTCCCTTTCTCTGTTGCAGTGTCTCATGGAGAGGGCTTGATATGCTCATTTCAAACTGCAGCATTCTACTTCAGTATTCCAGTTAATTTCCTGTTGTTGGTCCCACAGCATCTCCTCCTCCAAACATGTGTCATCTCTGTGGATAGAGCACCTTCTCCACTTCCTACAGTTGCACTCTGTCATAATCCTCCTAGGTTTCAGAATATCTTTTCAATCTGATCTCATCAATGTTATGTTTTCAAAAACATTCTCTGCTTCAATGATATTCCTATCAAATATGTTTAAGCATGGTTTTATATTAATTTACTTGTATTTATGTTTTTTTCTGTTTGTTTTTTTATAAAAAGAGACAGGTTCTCGCTATGTTGGCCAGGTGGATCTTGAACTCTTGGCCTCAAGCAGTCCTCCTGCCTTGGCCAACAAAAGTGCTAGGATTACAGGCATAAGCCACTGTGCCCAGCCTGTTTTTATGTTTTCATTGTCATTTCTAGAATACTCGAGTGAAAGATAAGACTTCAGTGCATGTACAGTCCACTAGTACCCGCCACCTTTTCTAGATTTTTATTAAAGAAAGTGTTTAATTTTTATATTAATGTTACACCCAGAAATCTTACAAAATTATTTTATTCTAAAATCTTCTCATTTATCTTTTGGCTCTTCAACTGCTTTATTATTTACATTTAACTCTTAATCAATCTAAAATTAATTTTGGTAAAAGGATGAAGGAAATTAAAGTGCTGAAACTGAAAGCGGGTGACTATTATAATCTTCTCTTATAAGATCAATAATACATGGAATAAAGAATCACCTAATTTTTCCAGTTTCTTCTAATTTATCATTAATGATGAAGTTTCTTTTATTTATTTTATTCTGACAGAAATAAACCTCGTTCAATTTTAAAAAATATGAAAAGACAGGCAAGCTAAAAGAAATTGAGTAACTTCCCCCAAAGTATTGTTTACACCCTAATATAGAGTATTATGTGTGTGTGTGTGTAGATAATAATGATACATTCATGTTTTTATTCTTTCAACAAGTATTTATTGAGTACCTACTTCTACCTATTCTGGTCAAGGAGCTAGAGACAAAGTAGTCATAAAAACAGAAATAGTTGATGAAGTTTAACACACAAGAAAATAAAACGTCAGATCTGTTACCTCAAGAAATATGCACAGAATAGATTCTAGATATCTAATTTTTGGTTTTAGTTTGTTCTCAAAATTGAAATGATACTCTTTCTAAAGTTATTAAGTTACATTTCTTCACTTAATAATATATCATAACCTTTCATATAAAGGTGCCCTAAAATAATTGATAACCCCTCATATTTAACTGAAGACACTAAAGAAAATGAAAACGAAGAAAGAAAACAACACTTTTATAACTTTAAGAAAAGACCATATTTCTTTTTTTAAGTTCAGGGGTACATGTACAGGTTTGTTACATAGCTAAACTTGTGTCATGGGGGTTTGTTCAGATTATCTCATCACCCAGGTATTAAGCCTAGTACCCATTGTTTATCTTTCCTGATCCTCTATGCACGCGTATGTTCATTGCAGCACTATTCCCAATATAAAAGACAGAATCAACCTAAATGCCCATCAATGATAGATTGGAGAAAGGGCTGTATTTCTAAATCACATTTGATCTATAACACATAATCTATTCACAAGTACAATAGGCTGAAACATAAAACATGAAAAATGTTGCCTTTTATAAATTAGGGGTTTATTATTCTTATATAACATAAAATCAAGGAATGCTATAATAGCTTCACAATGATATCAAGTATGAGGCAATTTCTAGTCTTTTTTTTAATACATTCCTAGACTGTGCTTTTGCTGAATGTTTGCAAGATGGCTGCATTGACTCCAACATTTTGACCATGCTTCATGCAGAAGAAAGCAGAAAGGCAAAGGCTAATGGACAATGCCTCTTAACTACTTTTTTCCTTTCTTTTAAGGTTCTTACCAGATGCCCCACCAAAAATATTATGCTTAGTATCATTGACCATAACTGCATCACATTTCACCACTGTGGATTTGCAAGGTTTGGAAAAGTGGTTTTACATGGACATACTGCTTCACCCAAACTGTCATTCTGACTCCACTGGAGTGGAGTGGAGTGGAGTGGAGTGGAATGGAATGGAGAGGAGTGGAATGCAGTGGAGTGGGGTGTAACGGAAAGGAGTGGCATGGAATGGAAAGGAAGGGAATGGAATGGAATGGAGTGGAGAGGAATGGAATGTAGTGGAGTGGAATGCAGTGGACGGGAGCAGAATGGAGTGGAGTCGAATGGAGTGGAGTCCAGAGGAATGGAGTGGATTGGAATGGAATGAAGTGGAATGTAATGGAGTGGAGTTGAGTGGAATGGAGTGGTAAGGAGTAGAGTGGAGTGGAGACAAGCTGAATGGAGTGGAGTAGAGTGGAGTGGAATGGAATGGAGTGGAGTGGAATAGAGTGGAGTTTAGTGGAATGGACTGGAATGGAATGGAGTGGAGTTTAATACAGTGGAATAGAGTGGAGTGGAGTGGACAGGAATGGAGTGGGGTGGAATGGAATTGACTGGAGAGGATTGGAAAGGAAAGGAGGGGAGCGGAGTGGAATGGAGAGGACAGGAGTGGTAAGGAGTGGAGTGGTATGCAATGGAGTGGAGAGGAGTGGATAGGGATGGAGTGGAGTGGAGTGGAATGGAGTGGAAAGGAGGGGAAATAAGTGGAGTGGAATTGAAGGGAATGGAATTGAGTGGAATGGAATGGAGTGATATGGAATGCAATGGAGTGAAATGGAATTTCATGGAATGGAGTGCAGTGGAATGGACTGGAGTGGAATCGAGTGGAGTGGAGTGGAATGGAGTGGAGTGGAATGGATTGGATGGGAATGGAGTGGAATGGAATGGAATGGATTGGAGTGGAGTGGAATGGAGTGGAGTGGAGTGGAATGGAGTGGAGTGGAGTAGAATGGAGTGGAGAGGAATAGAATGGAGTGGACTGGAGACGAGTGGATTGGAGTGGAATAGAGTGGAATGGCATTGAGTGGAGCGGATTGGAGTGGAGTGGAGTACAGTGGAGTAGAGTGGAATGGAGAGTAGTGGAATGGAGTGTTGGGTAATGGAATGGAATCGACTGGACTTTAATGGAATGGAATGGTGTGGAGTGGAGTGGATAGGAATGGAGTGGGGTCGAATGGAATGGAATTGAATGGAGTTGAATGGAGTGCAGTGGAATGCATTGGAGTTGAATGGAGTGAAGTGGAGTGGAATGGAATGGAATGGAATTTAATGGAATGGAGAGGAATGGAATCGAACTGAAATGTGTGGCATGGAATGGAATGGAGAGGAATGGAATGCCATGGAGAGGAATGGAATTGAGTGGAATGGAGTGGAGTACAGTGGAGAGGATTGGAATGCGGTGGACTGGAATGGAGTGGAGTGGAGTGGAATGGATTGGAGTGGCATTGAAAGGAATCGAATGGATTGTAATGGAATGAAGTGGTGTGGAATGGAATGGACTGGAGTGGAATGGAACGGAATTCAATGGAGAAGACTGGAGTGAAGTGGAGTGTAGTGGAATGGAGTGGAGGGGAGTCGAGTGGAGTGGAGTGGAATATAGTGGAGTGGAAAGGAGTGGAGTGGAGTGGAATAGAACGGAATGGAATGGAATGGAGAGGAGTGGTGTGGAGTGGAGTGGAATGGAATGGAATGGAGTGTATAGGAGTGAAGTTGAGTGGAGTGGAATGGAATGGTGAGGAATAGAGTGGAATGGAGTTTAGTGGAATGGAATGGAGTGGAATGGAATGGATTCGAATGTAGTGGAGTGGAATGGAGTGGTTTAGAAAGGAGTGCAGTGGAGTGCAGTGGAATTAAAAGGAAAGGAATGGTATGGAATGGTATGAAATGCAATGGAATAGAATGGAGTGGAATGGAATGGAGCGGAGTGGAATAGAAAGGAGTGGAATGGAGTGGAATGGAATGGAGTGGAGTGGAGTGGAATCGAGTGGAGTGTAGTGGAAAGGAATAGAATGTTGTAGAGTGGAGAGAGGTGGAGTCGAGTGGAGTGGAGTGCAGTGGGTGGAATGGAATGGAGGGGTGTGGAGTGGAGTGGAAGGAACTGTAGTGCAATGGAGAGGACTGGAATGCAATGGAGTGGAATGGAATAGAATGGAGTGGAATTGAGTGGAGTGGAGTGAAATGGAATGGAATGGAGTGGAATGTAGTTGGAGGAGTGGAGTGGAAGGGAATGGAGTGGAGTGGAATGGAATGCAGTGGAATGGAATGGAGTGGAGTGGAATGGAATGGAGTGGAATTGAATGGAATGGAGTGGAGAGGAATGGAATGGACTGGAGTGGAAGAGAGTGGCGTGGATTGGAATGGAATGGAGTTGAGTGGAATGGAAAGGAATAGAGTGGAATGGAGGAGTGGAATGGAGAGGAGTCGAGTAGAGTGGATTGGAGTGGAGTGGAGTGGAAGTGAATGGAATGGAGTGGAGTAGATTGATGTGGAATGGAACGGATTTGAGAGGAGTGGAATGGAATGGAATGGAATGGATTGGAATGGAGAGGAATGGAATGGAATGGAATAGAATGGAATGAAGTGGAGTGGAGTGGAGTTTAATGGAATTGAGTGGAATGGAGAGCAGGGGAATGGAACGGAGTGGATTGGAATGCAATGGAGTGGAATGGAAGGGAATGGAATGAACTTGAGTGGAATGGAGTGGATTGGAATGGAGAGTAGTGGAGTGGAATGGAATGGAATGGAATAAAATTTAATGGAATGGAATGGAGGGGAATGGAATGGAGTCAAATGAAATGGAGTGGGCGGCAGTGGAGTGGAATAAAATGGAGTTGAGTGGAATGGAATGGACTGGAGTGGAATAGAAAGGATTGGAGTGAAATGGAATGGATTGGAGTGGAATGGAGTGGAGTGGACTGGAGTGGAATGGAATGGAGTCAAGTGTAGTGTAGTGGAATGGAATCAATTAGAGTGGAATGGACTGGAAAGGAATGGAGTGGACTGGAATGGAATGGAATGGTGTGGATTGGAGAAGAGTGGAGTGGAGAGGAGTGCAGAGGAAAAGAGTGTAGTGGAGTGGAATGGAGTGGAATGGAAAAGAATCGAGTGGAGTGGAGTCGAATGGAGTGGAATGGAGTGCAATCGAATGGAGTGGAGTGTAAGGGGGTGGAGTGAAGTGGAATGAAGTCGAGTGGAGTGCAGTGTAATGGACTGGAATGGGATGGAATGGAGTGGAGTGGAGTGGAGTGGAATGGAATGGAATGGAATTAAGTGGAGTGGAGTGGAGTGAAATGGAATGGAATGGAATTCAGGGTAATGGAGAGCAGGGGAATGGAATGGAGTGGATTGGAATGGAATGGAGTTGAGCGGAATGGAATGGAATGGAATGGAATGGAGGGGAATGCAATGGAGTCGAATGGAATGGAATGGAGTCAAATGGAATGGAATCGGAGGCAGTGGAGTGGAATAAAATGGAGTGTATGGAATGGAATGGAATGAAGTCAATGGAATGGAGTGGAGTGGAGTAGATTGGAGTGCAGTGGAATGGAGTGGAATGGAATGGACTGGAACGTAATGGAGTGGAATGGAGTGGAGTGGTGTGGAGTGGAATGGAGTTGAATGGAAAGGAGTGGAATGGAACGGAGTTGAATGGAAAGGAGTGGAGTGGAATCGAATGGAGTGAAATTGAACGGAATGGATTGGAGAGGATTGGTGTGGAGTGTAGTGGAATGGAGACGAGAGGAGTGGAATGGAGTCGAATGCAATGAACTGGAGAGGAATGGAATGGAGTAGAGAGTAAAGGAGAGGAGTGGAGTGGAAGGGAGTGAAATGGAATGGAGTGGAGTGGAGTGGAATGGAATGGAGTGTAGTGGAATGGAATGGAGTGCAGTTGGGTGGAGTCAATGAAAGGAGAGGAGTGGAGTGAAATGGAATGGAATGGAATTTAATGCAATAGATTGGAATGGAATGGAAAGGAATGGAATGTAGTGGAATGGAATGGAGTGGAGTGGAATGGAATGGAATGGAGCGGATTGGAGTGGAATGGAATGGAGTGGAGTGGAATGGAAAGGAGTGGATAGGAGTGTAGTGGAGAGGAGAGGAGTGTAATGGAATGAAGTGCAATGGAGTGGTGTGGAGAGGAACGGAGTGGAGTGGAAAGGAATGGAGTGGAGTGGAACTTAACGGAGTAGAATAGAATGTAATAGATTGGAGTGGAGTGTAATGGAATGGAATGGAGTGGAATGGAATGGCGTGGAGTGGAGTGCAGTGGAATGGAGTGGAGTGGAATGGAATGGAATGGAGTGGAATGAAATGGAGTGGAATGGAGTAGAGTGGAATGAATGAGAGGGGAAAGTAATGGAGTGGAATGGAATGGAGTGGAGTGGAGTACAGTGGAGTGGAGTGGAATGAAGTGGAGTGCAGTGGCATGGGGTGGACTAGAATGAAGTGTAGTGAAATGGAGTGGAGTGGAGTAGAATGCAGTGGAATGGAGTGGAACTGAGTGGAGTGTAGTGGAATTTAATGGAGTGGAGTGGAATGGAATGTAGTGAAGTGGAGTGTAGTGGAATGGAATGGAGTGGAGTGGAATGGACTGCAATAAAGTGGGGTGGACTGGAATGGAATGGTGTGGATTGGAGTAGAGTGGAGTGCATTGGAGAGGACTGGAGAGGAAAAAAGTGTAGTGGAGCGGAGTGGAGTGGAATGTAAAGGAATGGAGTGGAATCAAATGTAGTGGAATAGAGTGCAATGGAATGGAGTGGTGTAAAATGGAGTGGAGTGGAATGGAGTGGAGTGGAGTGGAATGGAATGGAATGGAATCAAATCGAGTGGAATGGAATGGAATGGAAGGGAAGGGAAGGGAAGGGAATGGAATGGAATGGAATGGAGTAGAATGGAATGAAGTGGAGTGGAGTCGAGTGGAGTGGAGTGGAGGGGAATGGAATTCAGGGGAATGGAGAGCAGGGGAATGGAATGGAGTGGCTTGGAATGGAGTGGATTGGAGTGGAATGGAATGGAATGGAATGGAATGGAATGGAGGAGAATGGAATGGAGTCGAATGCAATGGAATCGGAGGCAGTGGAGTGGAATACAATGGAGTGTATGGAATGGAATAGAATGGAGTGGAATGGAATGGAGTGGAGAGGAGCAGATTGGAGTGCAGTGGAATGGAGTGTAATGGAATGGACTGGAGAGTTATGCAGTGGAATGGAGTGGAGTGGTGTGGAATGGACAGGAAATGTTTTCTTACAGCTGTTTTCCTCCTGCTTTTCCTTGGTAGGACTTAGTTCCTTGGCATAGTTCAGTATCAACAGCAGTCATAGAGAAGTGTTACAGAAACCCAGCTTATTCCAACTTGTGAATTATTTGGCACCCAGGAACCAGGTCTTACAATCTTCAACCCACTTTTTCCTAACATGGCCCCTTTCCTGAAATGTTTATTTATATATGATGTAGGCCTGGGGAAAGGACATGGACTTTCAAAGAAAATATTCTCCAATAGATCTCTCAACTCCAGAGAACCTTCTGACTAAATCTGAAAGAATTCCACTGTGCTCTGATAACATCCTTTAATAATGAAGGAAAAGATATTTTTCCCCCAGGAGGATTTTGTAGTGAAAGAGATGGCATAATTTTTTTTAAAAACGTTGTTTATAATTTAATTTGTTTTTTCATTTGTGGGGTGTGTCTTAAATCCTAAATGGTACATCCTTTTTAAAATACTTCTAGTAATAAAATGTTTCTGAAGTTATGTTGTAAATATCATTGGACTATGTTTAATAATGTTAAGTTGATCCCACTTCCCCTGAAATTATATACATAAATGCTGAAAGTATAAATTTACATATACAACTTCATGGAACATTTTTCTTCCAAGTGTGCATTTGCTAGAATTTGCATTGAAAGGTTTTGGAAGGAGCCTGTTGGTATGAATCCTGTGTGAGCAACACTCAGATTTGTTGCATACTGAACAGCATGCTAAATCTCACTTCACAATCTTAGATTTCTCATCTACCATCTTGAGCTGAATTTAAAATGTAACTGCAGTTTATTATGTCACCTGTTCGTCAAACACTGATGCAAAGCTTAGTTTTCAGTGTGAAGAACCCATGACTAGAGAAGGGAAGAAGAAAGGGTCAAGCAGACCTCATTAAAGAGTGTATGGGCAAGAAAACACATCAGATGTCTTGATAGGTTGTTTAAAGTCCTGTTAGACTTGTCATGATTTCCAAAACACTAAATGCCATCTAGTATTTTGGACCCTCCAAAATTACAGTAGAATATTATTATGGGTCATCTTAATTGGAAATATACAGGAAAATCCTGATGATTAATGTAGACTAGTGATAGCTCTCACACATTTATATAACCTATGTTGAAAAGAAAGAAGAAAGGCAGGAGGAAAGAAGGAAAAAGAGCGGAGAGAGAGGAACAAGAAAACACGTGGATTTGTGGAAATGAAAATTTTTAAATTACTAATTTGCAAGAATGGGTAAGAAAAATACCGAGTATGAACATAAATGCTTTCAATTCCGTTTGTCTCTTAATCCTTCTCAGTCCGTGGCCAGTTTTGAAACTTGGTGTAACTTCCTTCCTTTATTCCTCCCTCCCTTGCTCCCTCCATCCCTTCTTGCCAGCCTCCTTCCCTTCCTCTCTCCTTGAGTTTCCTTCTTCTTTCTTCTTCCCTCCCTCCCTCTCTCTTTTTTTCCCTTAGTTTCCCCGGAAGCACATATACCAGCCATTTGAATGCTTTCTGCTCATAGATACTGCCAAGCCCCCTCACCCAGACTGCTGACTAGATTTGGTAGAATGGAATGAGAAACATAGACTTTGTGTCTGTGGCGGCCACCTCTGATGTTGCAGATTTTTGCCGTGATTATGCACTCCAGCCGAGGGACGCTAGAGAGGTTGAAATTTCAACTGTGGGATTTGCCATTTTGGAATTTGCAGAAATGTACTGGATATGCTAACAGCAGCCTGGCTAGCCTCCACTTCACAAGGAAGTATTTAAATATACACGTGTAATATGAAGAAAATTGCATTAGATCGTAAGGGATGAATTATTTTGTAAATGACTATACCATCAAATACCATACCTGATATCAATCATCTTCATCAGACAGTATCTGTGTATGTAAGTAGATAAACAAAAAAGCAGGAGTTTATTTCTCTCTAATGTATCCTTGACTCTCTAGCGGTGACCTCTGAAATGTCTCTTCTGATCCAGACTTGTTTGAATCATGTGCAACATTTTAGATTTGTCTTTTCTCTGCAAGTTTTTTTTTGTTAAGTACCATAACATATTGAACCAAATAGTTTTGCTTGCTTTCTATTGATGACACACGATTTTGGCTTTTATCTTCAGTGGAAAATCAATGTGTCACATGGCGTTCACTAAGAAAAAGGTATGGGGCCTCTTTGTAATTCTTTGTCAGATGATTGCTTTATCTTGATTTATGCCTTCAAACTTTTTCCCATTCAGCAGAACATATTGTGTCGCTATCTGTGAGAGCAAAGCGATCTATACCAGTTTATGCTCTAAGTGTAGCCTCCTTCCAGAACTGCTTATGGAACATATCAACTCACTATAGATTAGGGACATAATGGATTCTTCTTTCTTAAAAGTGGCAGATTGACAATTTTAGTTCATATACAAGCTTTTATATTAACATTAAAACAATATTTCTATGTAAAGTAAAATATTGTAGTTGATTATTATTCGAGGGCCTCCCAGAATTTCAAGGTCTGAAAATAAATTCAATGTTCCTGGTGGTAACAAAATTGCCCCTACTTCCTAGTATCAGGACTGCCATTTGGAACTGCTGGGGAAGCTCTTTTCAGAAATTATTTTCAAAACAGCATTGTTGCCTTTTGCCAAACTGAAATCTGGTTGTAAACTTTTGAAAACTAGTTCCTTGGAATGGAATTCAAGTTGTCTTCTAAGCAATTTTTTTTAAACTCAAACATACATTCTATCTTGCTTTATTATGTCACTATTTGTGTAGGAAACATATTTCTATTTTTACCATTTTCAATTTATTTACATTTACATTTACATTTGTGTGTATATATATATACACACATACATACACTTTAAGTTCTGGGATACATATGCAGAACTTGCAGTTTTGTGAAATAGGTATACATGTGCTGTCGTGGTTTGCTGCACCCATCAACCCGTCATCTACATTAAGTATTCCTCCTAATGCTATCCCTCCTCTTTCCTTCCTACCCACTGACAGGCCCCAGTGTGTGATGTTCCCCTCCCTGTGTCTATGTGTTCTCATTGTTCAACTCCCACTTATGAGTGAGAACATGTGGTGTTTGGTTTTCTGTTCTTGTGATAGTTTGCTGAGAATGATGGTTTCCAGCTTCATCCATGTCTCTGCAAAAGACATTAATCCATCCTTTTTTATAGCTGCATAGTATTCCATGGTGTATATGTGCCACATATTCTTTATCCAGTCTATCATTGATGGGCATTTGGGTTGGTTCCTAGTCTTTGCTATTGTGAATAGTGCTGCAATAAACATATGTGTGAATGTGTCTTTATAGTAGAATGATTTATAATCCTTTGGATGTGTACCTAGTAATGAGACTGTTAGGTCAAATGGTATTTCTAGTTCTGGATCCTTGAGGAATTGCTACACTGTCTTCCACAATGGTTGAACTAATTTACACTCCCACCAACAGTGTAAAAGCATTCCTATTTCTCCACATCCTCTCTAGCACCTGTTGTTTCCTGACTTTTTAATGATTGCCATTCTAACTGGCGTGAGATGGTATCTCATTGGACCAGGGGTGATGAGCTTTTTTTTTTTTTTTTCTTCGAGACAGCCTCACTCTGTCACCCAGGGTGTAGTGCAGTGGCACAATTTCGGCTCACTGCAACCTCCACCTAATGGGTTCAAGCAATTCTCCTGCCTTAGCCTCTTGAGTAGCTGGGATTACAGATATATACCACCACGCCTGGCTAAAGTTTTTTTGTGTGTTTTTGGTAGAGACAGAGTTTCACCATAGTGGCCAGGCAAGTCTCAAACTCCTGACCTTGTGATCCACTCGCCTTGGCCTCCCAAAGTGATGGGATTACAGGCGTGAGCCACCACGCCCAGCCTATGATGAGCTTTTTTTCATGTGTTTATTGGCCGCATAAATGTCTTCTTTTGAGAAGTGTCTGTTCATATCCCTTTCCCACTTTTTGATGGGGTTGTTTTTTTCTTGTAAATTTGTTTAAGTTCCTTGTAGATTCTGGATATTAGCCCTTTGTTAGATGGATAGATTGCAAAAATTTTCTCCCACTCTGTAGGTTGTGTGTTCACTCCGATGATAGTGTCTTTTGCTGTGCAGAAGCTATCTTTAGTTTAATTAGATCCCGTTTCTCAATTTTGGCTTTTGTTGCCACTGCTTTTGGTGTTTTAGTCATGAAGTCTTTGCCTATGCCTATGTTCTGAATGGTATTGGCTAGGTTTTCTTCTAGAGTTTTTATGGTTTTAGATCTTATGTTTAAGTCTTTAATCCATCTTGAGTTAATTATTTTATAAGGTGTAAGGAAGGGGTCCAGTTTCAGCTTTCTTCATATGGCTAGCCAGTTTTCCCATCACCATTTATTAAATAGTCAATCTTTCCCCATTGTTTGTTTTCGTCAGGTGTGTCAGAGATATGTTGTATATTTCATGGTACAATGCCTTCTGTCAATGGGGAAAAATAACAAGCATATATGGGATGAATGAAGTCTGCTATGGTTAAGGTTGAGAATATTTACTGATCCTTGAGTTCAGTCTCCAGGAATGTTGGAAATAGAGAATGGAGATAATGGAGATAAAGAAAAGTTCTGAAAATGACACTTCCCATAGTGTCAAAATTGTGATCTATTGGAGAATTCTGTGATACATCAAAATCTCTGTTTATACTGATGTTTGTTATTGTGTATGAGCATATCTTTATCAGGTGTAGGCTATTTCTATACTTTCATGTCTTTAAATCAATGTTTCTATTCACATATGTATATGTGCAAATAGAAGCATGTTAATATTATATATATATTTTTTCTGTCATTACCATGATTGCTATGATTATCATTAGCATGTATTATTAGTGTGAGCGAAGTATCATCAGTATCAGTTTCTTTCTAACTGCAGTGCTCCTGTAATGCTTCATTTCTACAGAGCCAACCTACACCCACCGTTTCCCTGACTATAACTTTACCTAAAGTATAAGCCCTTATAAAGCCATGAAAGCCTACCAAGAATTGTCAAAGAAGCTAGGCAGCAGCCAGGCTCTGCCTTAGGAAAAGACTTTACTTTTTATTATCATGTGCAGTACTTAACTACTTGTTTTGACCTCTAAGATTTTGCTCTCCTATATTTCTATCCCCTGGCTTTCTGATATTTCATGTGATTATATTTGAAATTTTAACCTTGCTTTTCTTTTTGGAATCTCTGATATCTCTGCTGCCACAGGTAATGACAGGTTCCTCTCTAACTGTTGCTGTTATCCCTGGTCAGATTATTACTGATGACAGAAGTAGATGTTTTACGTGGATTCTCTCGATATCAGAAACAAATACAGATATCACAACTCAAAAATGACAGACTGATAACCATTATGAACTTAGATGCAACATTCTTAATACAATATTAGCAAATTGAGTCTAGGAATAGTTAAAAATGATAATGTGTTTTAACCAAGTGGGGTTTATCTCAAGTTGGTTTCAACAACTGAAAATCTACCATGCTGACAGAAAAAAGAAAAATCACGTGACACTCTCAATAGATGCAAAAAAGGAATTTACAAAATGTAACACATTTTTTAAATTAAAAACTCCCAGCAAACTGAGGATAGAAAAGTACATTTTCAAACTGATTATGTGTTTACAAAAAATCTATAGCAAACATCTTACTTAAAATGGTGAAAGCCTTAATACTTTCTACATAAGATTATGAAAAATGCAATGATGTCCTCTCTCCCTAGTTCTTTAAAGTATTGCATTCAATATTAAATAAGTGGAAATATATACCAAGTTCATTGATAAATATTTAATACTTATGAGATGATAATTCTCCTGAAATTGATCTCTAGATTCAGTGGAATTCCCATGAAACCTTATAGGTCCTTTTGGATAAATTACAAAACTGATTCTAAAACAGGGAGAAAGAAAGAAGGGAAGGAAGGAGGAATGGACAGAAAGAAGAAAGAAATAAAGAGAAAAGAAAAGAAAATAAGAAATAAGTGACACCCAAGTTGGGAAGAAAGAAAAATACTATTCTCACGTGATGTAAACATATACATAGAAAATCCTTAGGCATCTGCAGAAGTGTGCTAGAGGTATGAAGTGAATTTAACAAAGTTGTAGGATGAAAGATCAATAAATAAAATCAATTGTGTTTCTATACACAATCAACACCAATTAGAAAATAAAATTATGTAAGCAATTTAACTTATAATAGCCTCAAAAATAATAAAATAATTCAGAATAAATTTAATAAAAGGTATGCTGATCCAAAATTTCTAAATCACTAATACGAGAGATTGAATAGGTAGAAATATGTATCAAGTTCATTGGTAAATATACATGTCATACTTATTAGATGATAATTCTTCTGAAACTGATCTCCAGATTTGGCACAATCCCAATCAAACCTATAGGCCTTTTTGGAGAAATTACAAAGCTGATTCTAATTTTTTTTTTAAATGCGGAAGTCCTAGAATAGCCAGAGCATGTTTTAGAAAGAAGAATAAAGTTGGAAAACTTTCCAAATTTCAAGACATATTGTAAAGCTACACTAACCAGTACAGTAAACTTACTGGCATGAAGAAGACATATATATCAGTGAAACAGAATAAATAATTTAGAAATATATCCAGCCTTACATGGCCAAAGTTGCCAAAATAATTCAATAAGGAAATCAATGTCTTTATAAAGATGGTACTATTAAAATTGGATATTAAATGGAGAATATGAACTTCAGAATTACCTCACACCATATCCTCAAATTAACTCAACATGTATTTTATACATAATGTAAATATAAAAAGTATAAAGCTTACTGAATAGGAAAAATTTTTAATAATCTTACTATAGCTAAAAATTTTTTAGATAAGAAAAGGATGGATGAAAATGGAAAAAAATAGTAAGTTGGACTTCATGAAATTAAAACTTTTGCAATTTAAAACATAGCATCAAAAAATGAAAAGGCAAACCACAGATTGGAACAGAATAATTTTAAATATGTCTGATAAAGAACTTTCATCTAGAATGTACACATAACTAAAAAACTAAATAAAACACAAATAACTCATTTAACATAATATTTTGACCTAAATGGGCCAAATATTTGTACAGATATTTTAATTTAAAAAGAGATGATGTCCAATACACAAATGAAAAGATACTTAACATTACCTGTCATCAGGGAAATGCAAGTTAAAACCACATTGAGGTACCACTGTACACCCACTGGAGTGGCTGACACGAGCAGAACTGACCATACCACATGATGTGAAGAATTGCTATTCACACCTGGCTAGTGGGACTTCAAAATGGTACAGACATTTTGGAAAGCAGTTTGGCAGTTTCTTTTAATGTTAAACTTAGTACTGATCATATAGCCAAATAATTCCACTGCGACTCAAAATAAATAAAAACATATCCGTACCAAGCCTCATCCTTGAAGTTCATAGCAGATGTGTCCATCAACTTGTAAATGGATAAACCAGTTGTAGATGGAGTACCACTCAACAATAAAAAGGAGCAAACTGATACAACAGCAATATAAATGAATATCAAAAGCATTATGCTCAGTGAAAGAAGCTAGACATGAAAGACACCAATGTATCATTCCACTAATAGGATACTCTAGAAAATGCAAACTGTAGAAACAGAAGCAGATTAGTGGTTGCCTGTGTTCAGGAATGGAGAAAAGATCAAATGCAAAACAGCAAAAGAAAACATTTTTGATGATGCAGATTTTCTGTATCTTGATCATGATTGTGGTCAAATGATGATATTCATCTGCCATAACCCATTAAATTGCACATTGAAAAGGGTGAATTGTACTGTGTGTACATTATACTTAACTGGAGCTGTAAATATGTTTGGAGCTTATCTGTGAACATTAGTTGCAGAGCAGGAGTTATTTTTATAGAGTGGAAATCTGCTGAGTGCCAACTTGAGAAGGGTTGAAAAAAATTAGAACCTTCTTCCAACACATTTCAGTTAGAACACTCTTAGGATGTCGTTACAGCTACGCTCTATATTGGAGTCTCTGATGAAATCACATGTCTAACAATCTCAGCATGCCTTTAATCAACAGAATATACACGTGTTTTCTTTTTTTACTATAAAGGATATGCCAAACAACTTTTTCAAGACTTTACTTCAAAAAGGCACGTAGTTTTGCAACATTTTTGGTAAGTCTTTAATTATTTGAAAATGAAAAATTGAAAATAAAATGCAATTATTTACTCAGGCCCCCCAAAAAAAGGCCTGTACGGGGAATGCATGTGGTGTGTGTGTGTGTGTGTGTGTGTGTGTAAGTGTGTGATTTGAAGAATTGAAAAAATTTTAGTGGGGTTTTGTAGCATCACTTTGATAGCATCCTGTAATTTTGTATTGTGTTTGAAATAAAAATAAAGTGAATACACTGATAAAAGAATTTGAAAAGAATTTGCATTATTGCCTAAATTATGTGTGGTTTCCACAGTGGCATGAATCGAGCATCTTTAACCTACATAACAATATATCAGAATGTATTAGGTAAAAAATAAGTAAACTAGTATAACAAAGTTAAATATTGCTAAAGGAAAATTATAGCTTTATTTTTTTTTCCTGAAATGTTTTGAGGAGATATTTACACCGAAAGATATTATCACTGATCAATGAAACTTTTTCAGAATTTGCTTGTGTCCCACCAATATTTGATTACATAGTGCTTCTGTGAGTTCCATTTCATTAATTTAGCATTGACAGGAGAGAAGGCAATGGCTCTGCAGCCTCTCTTGGTGTGGCATGATCCTGGTTCCGCTGGCTGATCTCTATTAGAACCATGGCCTTAATCATGCCTTTCATGTTTCTAACTTGATTTGCATTTGTTGTGTAATCCAAATTTATTCTCTCGTTTAGTCGCTTCCACCCATAGAAAAGCAGGTCTTTTTCATTTCTCCTTCACCATTGCCCCCATTTTTTCTTTTTGTCCTCCCATGATGAAAAGCAAGACAGAAAACAAACTATAACAACAACAGACACCTTTTGTCTGTGGTCACCAATGCATTGTAGCACTAAACTTTGTTCAAAATCTCTAGATCTGACCTCTATATCTGCTGTTCCCAGAGTTTTTCAATGTATTCTCTAGACTGCTGTGACCCACTGACAGAAAGTCTAGCTATATTTAATTGAAAGTTATTACTGTCTGATATGGTTTGGCTGTGTCCCCACCGAAATCTCATCTTGCACTGTAGCTCCCATAATTCACATGTTGTGGGAGGGACCCAGTGAGAGGTAAGTGGATCATGGGGGCAGTTTTCCCCACACTGTTCTAGTGGTAGTGAATAAGTCTCATGAGATCTGATGGTTTTATAAGGGGAAACCCCTTTCTCCTTTCACTTCGTTCTCATTTGCTGTTTGCCTGCTGCCATGTAAGACGCGCCTTTCGCCTTCTGCCATAACTGTGAGGCCTCCTCAGCCATGTGGAACTGTGAATTCATTAAACCTCTTTTTCTTTATAAATTACCCAGTCTTGGGTATGTCTTTATCAGCAGCATGAAAATTGACTAATACACTCACTGTCCATGAATGATACTCTGTTAGCCCATTTGCATTGTTATAAAGAAATACCTGAGGCTGGGTAATTTATAAAGAAATGCGGTTTATTTGGCTCCTTGTTGTGAAGGCTGTACATGAAGCATAGTACTGGCACCTGCTTCCAGGGAGGGCCTCAGGAACCTTCCAATCATGGTGGAAGGTGAAGGGAAACCAGCATATCACATGGTGAGAGCGGAAGCAAGAGAGACAGGGAGGAGGTGTCAGTCTCTTTTAAACAACCAGATATCGCATGAACTCACAGGGTAAGAACTCATTCACTACCAAGAGGACAGCACCAAGCCATTCAGGAGGCATCTATCTCCAACATTGGGGATCACATTTTAACGTGAGATTTGAAGGGGACAAACATCCAAACTATGTCAGATACCAAAGCTGACAATGCTTAGGATCTTTAGCTGTTCCAGGTTCTGGGAAAAGGGAGAGAGTTAGCTTCCCTCGTCTATGCTGTGCTACTCCATATTATATTAGTAATTATTGTTCTCTAAAGGTTCTTAAAAGCAAATAAACAAATGCAAGGCAAAACATATGAAATGCAAGGCAAAACATACGAAATGCAAGGCAAATGCATTAAAAACTTTTGAGTGTTAATATATAGATTTTATTTTATCTTTTTAATTTCTTTTGCTTAACCAAATAGATTATGTAGTTTTGATTAACTGGCCATGAAATAGCTCTGCCTACATAGAATTTCCCATGAATAATTGGTTGTGGAGACTTTTGTGTGTGACCCAAATCCTCCCTCAAAACTGAAGTTTGCCCAGCTATTGGGAGTGTTGGCAAATCATGCCTCTCAGCTGATTCTCTCTAGAATTTATTCTCAGGAGATCTAATTAATAACTTGTCAAGCTGATGTCCATCCTTGGGGACAACTCGTATCTGAAAAATGGCCAGTGAAAGGTATTAAAACTCCATACTCCTGCCTCAATTTAGGGCAACTCTGAAGGGTCACCCCAGCTTCTCAGCTCCCCCTTGAGATTAGCTGAGGTATTTTTTGTGACTGCCTCACATCTCAACTCCCTTTATCCAATTCAGCTTTTTCGCCACAGTTGTTGGTTCCTAGGATTTTACCCAGTTAAATGTTCTCTACACAAATCTCTATCTCAAATCTGCTTTACAGGGAATGTGGCCTCAGACAGGTTTTCATTAGGTTCTGGACATAACTCTCATTAGTCATTGATATGATTCGGCTGTGTCTCCACCCGAATCTCACCTTGATTGTAATTATCCCCGCATGTCAAGGATGGAGTCAGGTGGAGATCATTGAATCATAGGGGCGGGATCCCCCTACTGTTCTCCTGGTAGCGAATAAGTCTCACGAGATCTGATGCTTTTAAAATGGGAGTTTCCCTACACAAGCTTTCTTCTCTGCTACCATTTAAGATGTGCCTTTGCTTCTTTTTTGCCTTCTGCCGTGACTGTGAGGCCTCCCCAGCCATGTGGAATTGTGAGTTCATTAAACCTCTTTCCTTTCTAAATTACCCGGTCTTGGGTATGACTTTATTAGCAGCATGAGAACAAACTAGTGCAGTCTGTTCTATAAGCCCAAGTCGGATCACAGAGTCCCGCTTTCTGTTTTTTTTTCTAGCCCATATATCTACTAAAACTTGACTCATATAGACTTAAAACAAAATAATTAAGCATGGCTAATATTTATTTAATATTTTATACGTGTCAGTTACTGTATTTTGTAACTTATCTTTTAATAATCTTTCCAAATCTCTAAAAGGAGAATTCTGCTCTTTTATAGAGAAAATAAGGATGGCTCTGAAAATGTTAGCATTAGGGGAAGTAGGGTGAGGGACATAGGGGGCACTTTGTGTTATTTGTGCATTTTACTATCAATCTAAAATCAGGTCAAAATAAAAATTAAAAAAATGGGTAGTAGAAGCAGGTTGTTAAGATTTTCAGTGTGACTCTAGAATTTTTTTGTTTGTTGTTTGTTTTGGAGTGTAGTGGTAAGATCTCTGCTCACTGCAACCTCCACTTCCCAGGCTCAAGCAATTCTCCTGCCTCAGTCTCCCAAGTAGCTGGGATTATAGGTGCCCGCCACCACACCCAGCTAAGTTTTCTATTTTTTTTTTTTTTTTAGTAGAGATGGGGTTTCAGCATGTTGGCCAGGCCAGTCTCCGACTCCTGACTTCAAGTCATCCACCTGCCTCAGCCTCCCGAAGTGCTGGGATTATAGGCATGAGCCACCACTCCTGGCCCAAAGTTCATATTTTAACTACTAACCTAAATTATTTTAAAAACAAAAGCCTCCTTGGACTCAAACCAGGTCAGAGTGACATGATCATGTGCCTGTTTTGTGCAGGGTGAAGTGAGATTATTATCTAGGAAATAGCTGAAATGTCTTGTTGTGGGCATAAATATTTCATATAAATTCTAAGCTTCATATTAGCACTTAGATTATAATTATCTAAAGAATAGAGAACAATTTCATATAATTTTCAGTGTATCAGGCGAATCAAAAGTATACATACAAGCATGCAGATGAATTTCAGTGAATATAGTGGTGACAATGCTCAACAGAATAAGTGTCCCCCACCCCAACCCTGCTTCTTGCTCTTTCACTGTCCTAAAGATAGAACAAAATGGTTCAGGCATCCAGCTTGTCCCCTCCACACTTCACACTTTTACTTAATAGCAGCTTATCTTTAACACTTTGTCATCTTTAAGATGTTGCTAATTCTTTCTGGTAGATCCCAGGACTGAGGATGAGGAAGAATGATTTTATTTAAATAAAGTTGCTTAATTAAAAAACAATTTTTTTAGTTTTAAAATATTTTCATTATTTTATAAAATTTTTGTGGGTACATAGGAGGTTTATATATTTGTGGGGTACATGAGATGTTTTGATACAGGCATGCAGTGTGAAATAATCACGTCATGAGGAATGGGCTTTCCATCCCCTCAAGCATTTATCCTCTGAGTTAAAAACTATTCAATTGGCTGGGCGCGGTGGCTCACGCCTGTAGTCCCAGCTCTTTGGGAGGCCGAGGTGGGCGGATCGCCTGAGGTCAGGAGTTTGAGACCAGCCTGGCCAACATGATGAAACCCCATCTCTACTAAAAATACAAAAATTAGCCAGGTGTGGTGGCGAGTGCCTGTCATCCCAGCTACTCGGGAGGCTGAGACAGGAGAATCATTTGAACCTGGGAGGTGGAGGTTACAGTGAGCCGAGATCATGCCATTGTACTCCAGCCTGAGTGACAAGAGTGAAACTCCATGTCAAAAACAAACAAACAAACAAAAATCAATTACATTCTTTAAGTTATTAAAATTAAACATTGTAAATGATTTTTTTTCCCAAAGCTTTTTCAAAGAAAAAAAAAGTAGAAACAAAGACACTTTCTACTGATTTCCAGCATGGTGACTCTGTATTTCTAGCATGTGTTAAGGTGAAAAATTGATTTTATGTTTAATACAAAACATAGCATAATGTAATGAAAAGCAAGATTGTAATGATAAAGGAAAATAACACTAGTGCTAATTTTTTTCAATTTGAAGCATTGGATTAAAATGAATTAGTTTATATTCCAACATGTTTATATTGAATTTCTTTTTTCTCCAATTGGTTTCTTTTTATTAATGGGGGAGTGTTGCATTTGTATAAGGTTTCCCTATTATATTCAATTGTTTTGAGATGCTTTTAATTTGAAGTTTTTATGTTTTCTTTTTGATGTATACATGTTATGCTTTTATGCTGAATTTGATAATTGGTGCTGTATGTGCAAAGCAAATGTAATTTCCCAGCTTTTATTTTTTAAAGCCCTGGGAAGCAACATAATAAAGTAGAAATAGTATCAAGACAGGAGTTAGAATACCTGGATTCTAAAATTTAAATTAAATTAGGATCTAGTGACATTATAGGTGTTCCTTGATCTTCTGATGACCTGATTCCTCAAAAGAAAAATAAAATAATCTATAAATTGTTTCTAATTCTAAAACTCTATAAATCCTATTTTTAAAATTATGATTAGTTGAACTCTATAAGGTCACAAAAATCCCTATTAAGAAACTAAAATAAAATTTTATCATATCTTAAAAAGACTCTGATCTTTTTTTATATGCTGACATGAATTCTAATTATTTTTGAGCCCCTAAAAAACATTTAAGATCACAGTTTATGTTTTATTATTGACTTTCAGATAATTAACATTTTACTGATAGATATGAACAAATCTACTCTAACAGAGATAGTCATTAGTTTATTTCTCTCTTTTCAGTATCAATAAAAAGTATCGATTTACCAATAACAATGAATTAATTGCCTGAAATAAATGAAACATAAGCAGCAAAAGTGAACTTTTTAGTATAACTCTTCTTGTAAACATTGACTTAGTTCAAAGGGAGCTTATCTTTAAAAAAAAGCGCTAATTCATGTCTATTGGTATAGATATCATCTTTTGTTCCTTGAAAATAGATCCTACTATACTCCAGACACTATGCCACTAGGTGCAGATATTAACACAAATAGCAGGTGATCATTGTCCTCATGGAGTTTATTTTAAAGAGAACAAAGTGAGACAAAGGCACACAAGCAAAGAACTACAATACAAAGGGGATGGCATCTGACTCAGCATGGAGGTGTCACGGAAGGTGTTGTTTTGCTTAGGTTTTGAAGTGTGGGTAGGAGATGGCCCATGTTGAGAGTGGGAACTGGGAATTAAAAAGATGAGGAGGTCTCTGCAAATCTACATGGATGGGAAGTAGCATGCTGATGTGGGAAACAACTAAAAAGTTCCAGAATGCATGGTTTATAAAGCGTGAGTCAGAGAGGGCTAGACCAGTAGCCAGATCAAGGATATCTCAGATGTTATAGTCATGAATTAGTGCATTGACCTGCAGGCCATGGGAGTCACTGAAGGTTTCAGTCAGGTAAGTGAGCTGATCAGAACAGTCCTTTAGATAGGCTGCTCTTTTGGCTGTAAGGGGGACACGTTTGAAGTAGGGCTATAGCTAAAAATATACAGACACTTCCTCTTGTCTACAGCCCTGCTGACATCTGTTGTATTTTGACTTTTTAATAATAGCCATTCCAACCGGTATGAAATGGTATCTCATTGTGTTTTGATTTGCATTTTTCTAATGATTAGTGATTCTAAGCATTGTTTTTTTCGTGTATTTGTTGGCCATTTGTATGTGTTCTTTTGAGAAGTGTTTGTTCATGTCCTTTGCCCATTTTTTAATTGGGTTATTTTTTTTTCTAATTGATTTAAGTTCCCTGTAGATTCTGGATACTAAAAAACAAACAAAAACCAGAAGTAAATAAATTCTCAGGACACACACACCCACACCCACACCCACAGAGAGAGAGAGAGAGAGAGAGCGCCTAGGTAAGAGGCCACCAACCACCAGGGTCTAAACTGGGAACACTTTCTAGTACAGAATGAATGGAAAGGATTCATGAAATATCTAGAAAGTAACGTTAATGAGATTTACATGTATGGAGTGAATGAGGAGAAACGGATCATTCAGGATTCTGGTGGGAATAACAGGGGGAGCCATTAGTTGAAATTTTGAAGTGGGAGAAGGAGAGGGAGTTTTTTTTAGGTATTTCAAACCCTTGAAGCTTCTATGGGACATTGAAGTGGAAATAACAGTCTGTGGGTTGGGACAATAAAGAAAGAAATTGGTTGAAGACTAGGGGAAGAGTATAGAGCAAAGAAATATTTAAGATAATAAACATATAGAGATAGCTGAAAATGTGGGACTGGATTACAAAGGAAGAATGATTTAGTTATGAAGCCCAAGGGCTGTCAGGAATGGGTGACTACTCGAGGAGTTCATATGCATCTGTTATTGTATGAATAAAAAAAATTATCTGTTCCTTCCTAAAGATATCTTCAACCGGTTTTTGGATACATATGGGCACTGCTTTTCATTCTCTTAGCCCCATTTCTTATTTTAGCCTCTGCTGTAGCAATCAGTTCTGCACAGGCTTTGACCCAGGCTTTGACTAGTTGGTGCAGGTGTGATATGACACTTACCTGGAATGGCCCACAGTTTGTGGCTGCTCTTACTTAAGCAGGTGGGATGCTCATGTAGGTTTAACCTAGAAGCTTGGTAGAGTTTGTGCCCATGGGGCAACCTGTGACCACTCAAAAATAAAGCCCTTTCCTCCTCCCAGATTGAGGAGTCTTGCATTATGTAATAAAACTCCTTAGAAGGCCTATTAGGTTCCAATACAGCATTAGGCAACTTGATAAGGTATCCCATCATCAGCCTTCCTTTCTTCCCTCATTCCTCTGCCTCTTACTCTTTCTTCCTAAGTTAACTTCTTAGATAAAATGCCAACTTTCTATATTTTGTCTCACATCAGGGAAAATAATTGTATATCCCATTTCAAAAGCACATAAAAAGGTTACTGTATAGAAAATTTGTCTTTAATAGATTAAGCTGTAATTTTCCAAATACTTTAAAATTTTATTTCAGATACGTTTTTCATTTTTATAAGCTTCACCTAAAAGCAGAGTTCACCTAAGAATATACCTAAGAGCATATTACATAGAATATATTTTATATTTCAGTAGTTTAGCTAGGATTCTTTCAAAATTGAGAGGATCTACAAATATTTCTAACACATTAGTTTTCAGTCTTAAGGCTGAGTCAAGAACAAAGCTCCTAAACTTTGCATTGGTGATTGAGAACATTTTAAAATTGTTATTTAATTCATTAATTTATTTTTAAAAAATTTTCACATTGTAATTATATAGATTTATAGGATACAATTTGATGTTTCAATGAATATGTATGTTGTCTAATGATCCAATAAGGATAGTTAGTGTATTAATTACCTCATGCATTCATCATTTCTTTTTAATAAGAAATTTCAAAATCCTTTCTTCTAGATATTTGTAATATACAATACTTTACTTTTAACTATAGTCACCCTGCTTTGCAAAGAACACTACAACTTATTCTTCCTATATAATTGTGATTTCATAACTGTTAACCAATCTATCTCCATTTTGCCCTCCCCACTTCTTCCTCACTGTTTGGTAACCACTATTCTACTCTACTTCTCTATTAACATTTTTTTTTTTAAGATTCCACATATGAGCGAGATCATGCGGTATTTGCTTTCTGTGTCTGGCTTATTTCACTTAACATTGTATCCTACAGGGTCATCCATGTTGTTGCAACTGGCAGAATTTCATTCTTATTTTATGGCTGAATAGTATTTCATTGTGTGTGTGTCCATATATATATATATATAATTTTATGTATAATTATAATTACACAAAATTATATGTAATTATGAATAATTTTATGTATAATTACACATAAAATTATATATAATTATAATTATATATAATAATATATATTATATGTAATATATATAATACACATAATATACATTATGCATATTATATATAATATACCTAACGTATATTATATATAATATACATAATACATATTATAATATACATAATATATATTATATATAATATATTATATTACATATAATTATAATACATATAATTATACATATATATACATATAATTATATGTATATATACACATATATATACATGTATATATATACGTATATATATATATACACACATATAATTATAATACATAATGTATATTATATAATATATATAATGTATATTATATAATATATATAATGTATAATATATATAATATACATTATATATATTATATATATATAATTCACTTGTTTGTTTTTAGACACATAGGTTGATTCCATATCTGATTATTAGAAATAGTGCTACAGTAAACATAAGAGTGCAGATATTTTTCAAACACAATGATTTCATTTCCTATGGATATATACCCAGTAGTGGGATTGCTGGGTTATGTGATCGAATGATTGTTTTTTTTGTTTTTTTTTTTATTTTTTAGCGAACTTCCATAAAGTTTTGCTTAATGGTTGTACTAGTTTACAACCCCATCAACAGTGTGTAAGTGTTCCCTTTTCTCCACTTCCTTGCCAACTCTTGCTATCTTTTACCTTTTTGGTAATAGCCATTCTAATGGGTGAACTGGTATCTCATTGCGGTTTTGATTTGCATTTCCCTGATGGTTAGTGATGTTGAACATGATTTTATTATATATTCGTCTTCACCATTTCTATATTTTCTCTTGTGGCATTTCTTTTAGTTTATTTTGTCCTTTTTTTTTTGTTTTTGCGAAGGAGTCTTGCTCTGTTGCCCAAGCTGGAGTGCAGTGGTGCAATCGGGGCTCACGGCAACCTCCATCTCCCTGGTTCAAGCAATTCCCCTGCCTCAGCCTGCTGAGTAGCTGGGGTTACAGGCACATGCCATCATGTTTGGCTAAATTTTTGTATTTTTAGTAGAGAAATGATTTCACCATATTGGTCAGGCTGGTCTCAAACTCCTGACCTCAGGCAATCCGCCTGCCTCAGCCTCCCAGTTTTGCCCATTTTTAAATAAGTTATTTATGTTTTTGCTGTTGAGTTGTTTAAGTTTGTTATATAATCTGGGCATTAACTCCTTAGCAGATGTATAGTTTGCAAATATTGTATCCCATTCTGTAAGTTGTTTTTTCACTCTGTTAAGTTTCCTTTGCTGTGCAAAAGCATTTTAGTTTGATGAAACCCCATTTATCTATTTTTGCTTTTGTTGCCTGTGCTTTTGACGTCTCATTTAAAAAATCCTTGTACAACCCAAAGTTATAGAGAATTTTCCACATGTTATCTTCTAGTAGTTTTTCATAGTTTTCAATCTTACCTTTAGGTCTTTAATCGCATTTGAGTTGATTTTTGTATAAGGTAAAAGATAGGGGTCTAATTTCATTATCCCACATGTAAATATCCAATCTTCTCAGTACCATTTAGTGAAGAGACTGTCTTTACCCCTGTGTGTGCTCTTGACTCCTTTTTGGAAAATCAGTTGACTTTAGGTATGATAATTTATTTCTGAGCTGTATATTCTCTTCCATTGGTCTATGTGTTTGCTTCATGGCAGTGCCATGCTGTTTTGCTTACTATGGCTTTGTAGTATATTTTGAAGTCAGGTAGTGTGGTGCCTCCAGCTTTGTTATTTTTGCACAGGATTGCTTTGGTTATTTGGGGTCTTTTCTGGTTTCATACAAATTTTAGGGTATTTTTTTCTATTTCTGTGAAGAATTTCATTGGTATTTTGATAGGGATTGCATTGAATCTGTAGGACATTTTGTTAGTATGGTCATTTCAATAGTATCAATTCTTCCATTCCATGAGTATATAGTGTCCATTTTTTGTGGATCGTAAATTTTCCCATCAGTGTGTTATAGTTTTCATTGTAGAGATCTTTCACGACCTTGATTAAATTTATCTGCAGATTTCTTGGTAGCTATTGTAAATGGAATTCCTTTCTTGATGACTTTTTTCAGATAGTTCACTATTACTATATAGAAACACCACTGAATTTTCTGTGTTGATTTTGTATACTACAACTTTACTGAATTTATTTATTATTTCTAGTAGTTTTTGCTCAAGTCTTTAGGGTTCTCACTCTATATAAGTATATATAGAAAGAACCCTAAAGAGAGAGAGATCATATATATCTATATGATCACATATATAGATGTATACATATGTATGTGAGATCACATTTTCTACAAACAGAAACAATCTGACTTCCTTCTTTCCAGTTTGGATCCCTCTTATTTATTTCTTTTGTCTAATTGCTCTGGCTCTGACCTCCAGTACTATGCTAAATAGAAGTGGTAGAAGTTGACATCCTTGTCTTCCTCCATATCATAGAGGAAAAGCATTTAACTATTCATCATAAATAAGATGTTAGCTGTGGGTTTGTCACATATGGCCTTTACTGCGTTGAGGTACACTCCTATACCTACTTTCTTGACAGTTTTTATCATAAAGGAATGTTGACTTTTGTCAAGTGTTCTTTTTGCATCTGTTGAAATGATCACATGGTTTTTGTTTTTCTTTCTCTTGTGGTGGTGTATCATATTTACTTATTTGTGCATGTTAAGCCATCCTTTCATCCCTGGGATGAACCCCACTTGATTATAGTGAATACTCTTTTTAGTGTGCTGTCGAAGTCAGTTCACTTGTATCTTGTTGAGAATTTTGGTATCTATGTTCTTCAGGAATATTGGCCTGTTATTTTCATTTTGTGCGTGTCTTTGTCTGGTTTTAGAATCAGGATATTGCGAGCCTCATAAGATGAGTATGGAAGTATTCCTTCCTCATTACTTTTGTGGAAAAGTTTGTGGAGAATTGGTAGTTATTCTTTAACTGTTTGGTAGAATTCAGCAGTGAAGACATCAGGTCCTGGGTGTTGGTTGTTGTTGTTGTTGTTTTGATGGAAGATGTTTTATTATTGATTCAATTTCCAAACTCATTATTGATGTGTTCAGATGTTATATTTCCTCACAATTTAATCTGGGTAGTTGTATGTGTGCAGAAATTTATTCATTTTATTCTACATTATCAAATTTGTTGGCATATAGTTATGAGAAATGTCTTACAATCCCTTCTATTTCTGTGGTGTATCAGTTGTAATGTCTCCTTTTTCATCTTTTATTTATTTGAATTTTCTCCCCTTTTGTCTTAGTTTAGCTAAAGGTTTGTCAGTTTTACCTTTACACTTTGTCTTATTTATCTTTTGAAATATTTTTTAGTGTCTGTTTCATTTATATCTGCTGTGAGCTTTATTATTTCCTTCCTTCTACCAATTTTGGGTTTAGTTTGTTTTTGATGTTCTAGTTACTTGAAGTGTATAATTTTGCTTTGTGATTTGAAAATCTTTCTTCTTTTTTGGTGTAGGCTTTTATTGCTATAAATTTCCCTCTTAGAACTGCTTTTGCTAGGTTCCATAGGTTTGGGTATGTTGGATTTTCATTCTTACTTGTCTCAGTGACTTTTGAAATTTTCCTATTAATGTCTTAATGAGACCTATTGATTTCTTGGGTGCATGCTATTTAATTTCCATGTTTTTATAAAATTTCCAAGGGCTTTCCTGTTGTTGATTTCTGGCTTTATATCACTGTAATCAGAAAAGATACTTCATATGATATCTGTCTTCTTAAGTTTGTTAAGACTTATTATGTGTCATAATGTATGATTGGTCCTAGAGAATGTTTGGTGTACAGTTGAGAATAATTTGTATTCTGCAGCTGTTGGATGATGTATTAGTCTGTTTTCATACTGCTGATAAAGACATACCCGAGACTGGGTAATTTACAGAGAAAAAGAGGTTTAGTGGACTCATAGTTCTACGTGGCTGGGGAGGTCTCCCAATCATGATGGAAGGTGAAAGGCACATCTTACATGGTAGCAAACAAAATAGAATTGAGAACCAAGTGAAAGGGTTCCCCCTTATAAAACCATCAGATCTTGTTAGACGTATTCACTACCACAAGAACAGTATGGGGGAAACCGCCCCCATGATTCAATTATCTCCCACTGGTTCCCTCCCACAACATGTATGAATTATGGGAGCTATAATCAAGATGAGATTTGGGTGGGGATATACAGCCAAACCATATCAGGTGAGATCTTCTTTACCTGCTAGGTCCATTTGGTCTATGGTATAGTTTGAGTCTGTCATTTTTTGGTTGATTTTCTCTTCATAGAATCTGTCCATTTTTAAAGTGGAGTGTTGAAATTTCCTACTAATATTGTATTGCAGTCTATGTCTACCTTTAAATCTAATATTTGCTTTATATATCTGGTTGTTCTGGTGTTGGGTACATATATAGTTACACCTAAGTAATATATATGTTATGTCCTCTTATTGAATTGGGCCTTTTATCATTTCATTATACAGTGACATTCTTTTTTTATATAGTTTTTTTATTTAAAGCCTTTTAAAATATGACATGACTGTGGCTACTCCTGCTTGCTTTTCATTTGTTTGCATAAAATATATATTTTCCATCTCTTCACTTTCAGTCTATTTGTCTTTAATAGTGAGGTAAGTATCATGTAGGCAGCATATAGGTGGATTTTGCTATCTGAATCCATTCATCCACTTTATATCTTTTAAGTAGAGTTTAATCCACTTCTATTCAAGTTTATTATTGATAAATTAGGACTTCCTTCTACCATTTCATTAGTTGTTTTTTAGATTGCTTGTTCACTTCTTCCTTTCTTATTGTTTATCTCTCTAGTTTGGTGGTTTTCTGTGGTGCTAAGCTTTGTTTCTTTTCCCTTTTTTGGTGTGTGTGTGTGTATCTGCTGTAGTTTCTTTCTTTCTGGTTAGTGAAACTAACATACAGAGTCCTGTATTTGTAACAGACTATTTTACACTGATAACAACTTAACTTCTGTCACATAAAAATACTCTTGACTTCTCCCCCCCCCACACACAATTTATATTTTTGTTACCTTACATTGCATCTTTATGAATGGTAGACTCCATGGAACATAGGATCTATGTCACAACTAAATCAATTATTTAATGGCAGCATTAAAGCAGCCCAAAGAATGTGAAAAACTGGTGTGGGTGTATTTAACTTTTTAAAAACTATGTTTCATAATGTTTTCATTAAAAAGTCTTTATCAGTTTGCTAATGCCTAATTTTTACAACCAGCCACCATAGATTTTACAGGATAAATATATTATTTCAGTCGTAATTGAAGCAGAATTTTTGTTGCTCTTCTTACCCTTAGAGATTGTGTATTATCCTCAGACGTAATTCTTTGATTTTTTTTTCTTTTCATGTTGTTACACATAGTTACCAACAATCAACGTGAGAATAACCTTTGAATATTTTCAAGCATTAAGATTTGTTTATACAGCTGCACAATTAGACAACCAACACTCTTGGGTCTTTACCTCTCAGCATACACCTGATTATTAAAGGTATGATGGGAAAAGTATCAATTTTTCTTGGTCACCTAGATTTGGAAATATGTAATAACTATAAGCTTGGGTCTGCTTCTTCAGAAGCCTAGGAAGTGGAGTGATGGTTCTCTGAAGAGGCTGGAAACAAAGTATGTGTTTCCAGAAGGCTTAATAGAATATGTTGAGACATAGGCCATTAACACAAAAGTGAAAGAAATGCAAAAAATGTATGAAAGTAAGGATTTGAGAAGGGAAATTTTATTTTTAAGTCTAAGATTCCTATGAATTATATGAAAGTATATGTCCTATCTTTAAAATTAGCCAAAGGAAGCACTTTACTTATCAATATGATATGACTTTTCATACTCTTATCTAAAGATATCCTAAACTAAGATCCAGTTTTCTAAGTAAAGACCTTTTACTCATGCTTTAAAGCATGTTAGATGATTCCTACCACATCACATCATGTTGTTTACATGTATGATTTAAACTGCATTTGTTCTTCAACTCACTGGTTCCTTAGGCTTCTTATCTTTCTTTGCTCACTTAGATAATTTTATGTAAAATTGATTTTTAGAAGTTTAGTTGCTGGGCATAGTGGCTGTCACCTGTAAACCCAGTACTTTGGGAATTCAAGGCAGGTGGATTGCTTGAGTCTTGGAGATTGAGGCCAGCCTGGGAAAGATGACAAACCCCATTTGTACAAAAATAAAAATATTAGCTGGATATGGTGGCACATGCCTGTGGTCCCAGCTACTCCAAGGCTGAGGTGGGAGGATGGCTTGAGTCCGAGAGGCAGAGGTGTGAGCCAAGATCATGCCCTGCTCTTCAGCCTGGGCAACGAAGCCAGACCCTGTTTCAAAAAAAAAAAATCTAGTGAGATTTGATTTCTATTTCTATGTGATTCAAAATTAGGAGAGCTTCAAGGCTAATGACTATTAAAAAATGGCCATTGCTACTTGCATTTTCAATGAAGCCAGCATACACAGCAACGTGCAACCTAAAAACCAAGCTCTTTAATATGTAGCTTAGATTTCAGATTTGATTGTCTTTGAGGTATGGTTATTGCAGAGATCAATTGTCAGACCAAATATAGACTAATTCTGTATTTGGTCTTTTTATCATATGAAATATCCCAGCCTTGGGTATAAATTAAGAGCAAATAAGGATGTTTATACCGATAGCGGGGTAGATATTTCCAAGTTCATACAGATAGCGGTGTAGATATTTCCACGTTTATAGAGATGGCGGTGTAGATATTTACATGTTCATACAGATGGCGGTGTAGATATTTCCATGTTTATGGAGATGGCGGTGTAGATATTTCCATGTTTATAGAGATAACGGTGTAGTTATTTCAATGTTAATAGGCATAGGGATGTAGATATTTCCATGTTCATAGAGACAGAGGTGTAGATGTTTCCTTGTTTATACAGATAGCGGTGTAGATATTTCCATGTTTATAGAGATAGCGGTGTAGATATATCCATGTTTATACAGATGGCGGTGTAGTTATTTCCATGTTCAAACAAATAGCAGTGTAGATATTTCCAAGTTCCTACAGATGGCAGTGTAGATATTTCCATGTTCATACAGATGGCGGTGTAGATATTTCCATGTTTATAGAGATAGCGGTGTAGATATTTCCATGTTTATTCAGATAGCGGTGTTGGTATTTCCATGTTTACTCAGATAGCGGTGTAGATTTTCTATGTTTATACAGATAGCGGTGTAGATATTTCCACCTTTGTAGAGATCGTGGTGTAGATATTTCAATGTTCCTACAGATGGCGGTGTAGATATTTCCATGTTCATACAGATGGTGGTGTAGATATTTCCATGTTCATGCAAATGGTGGTTTAGATACTTCCATATGTATACAGATAGCGGTGTAGATATTTCCATCTTTATACACATAACGGTGTAGATATTTCTATGTTTACACAGAGAGCGGTGTAGATATTGCCATGTTTACACAGATAGCGGTGTAGATATTTCTATGTTTATACAGATAGTGGTGTAGATATTTCCATGTTTATGGAGATAGCAGTGTAGATATTTCCATGTTTATAGAGATAGCGGTGTAGATATTTCCATGTTTATACACATAGCGGTGTAGATATTTCCATGTTTATACAGATAGCATTGTAGATATTTCCATGTTTATAGAGACAGAGGTGTATATATTTCTATATTTATAGAGATAGAGGCGTACATATTTCCATGTTAATAGAGACAGCGGTGTAGATATTTCCATGTTTATACAGATAGCGGTGTAGGTATTTCCATGTTAATACAGATAGCGGTGTACATATTTCCATGTTCATACAGATAGCAGTGTAGATATTTCCACCTTCATACAGATGGCGGTTTAGATATTTCCATGTTCATACAGATAGCGGTGTAGATATTTCCATGTTCATACAGATGGCGGAGTTGATATTTCCGTGTTCATACAGATAGCGGTGTAGATATTTCCGTGTTCATACAGACGGCGGAGCAGATATATCCATGCTCATAGAGATGGCGGTGTAGATATTTCCATGTTCATACAGATGGTGGTGAAGATATTTCCGTGTTCATACAGATGGCGGTGTAGATTTTTCCATGTTCATACAGATGGCGGTGTAGATATTTCCATGTTTAAAAAGAAGGCAGTGTAGATATTTCCATGTTTGTACACATAGCGGTGTAGATATTTCCATGTTTGCACACATAGCGGTGTAGATATTTCCATGTTTATAGAGATATCGGTGTAGATATTTCCATGTTCATACAGATGGCGGTGAAGATATTTCCATGTTTATGCAGATAGCGGTGTAGATATTTCCAAGGTTATGCAGATAGCAGTGTAGGTATTTCCACGTTTATGGAGATAGCGGTGTAGATATTTCCATGTTTACACAGATAGCGGTGTAGTTATTTCCATGTTCCTACAGATGGCGGTTCAGATATTTCCATGTTTATAGAGTTGACAGTGTAGACATTTACAGGTTCATACGGATGACAGTGTAGTCATTTCCATGTTTATACAGATAGCGGTGTACATATTTCCATCTTTATACACATACCGGTGTAGATATTTCCATGTTTTTAGATATGGCGGTTTAGATATTTCCATGTTTATAAAGATGGCAGTGTAGATATTTCCATGTTTATACACATAGCAGCGTAGATAGTTCCATGTTTGCACACATATTGGTGTAGATATTTCCATGTTTATACAGATAGCGGTGTTGATATTTGCATGTTTATACCGATAGCGGTGTAGATATTTCCATGTTTATACAAATAGCAGAGTATGTATTTCCATATTCCTACAGAGGGCGATGCAGATATTTAAATGTTTATAGAGTTGGCGGTGTAGGTATTTCCGTGTTCTTACAGATGGCGGTGTAGATATTTCCTTGTTTACACAGATAGCGGTGTAGATATTTCCATGTTTATACAGATATCCGTGTAGATATTTCCATGTTTATAGAGTTGGCGGTGTAGATATTTCCATGTTCATACAGATGGTGGTGTAGATGTTTCCGGGTTTATACAGATAGCGGTGTAGGTATTTCCAAGTTTATACACATAACGGTGTAGATATTTCCATGTGTTAAGAGATAGCTTTGTAGATATTTCCATGTTTACATAGATAGCGGTGTAGATATTTCCATGTTCCTACAGTTAGTGGTGTAGATATTTCCATGTTTACACAGATAGCGGTGTAGATATTTCCAAGTTTATGCAGATAGCGGTGTAGATATTTCCACGTTTATGGAGATAGCGGTGTAGATACTTCCATGTTTACACAGATAGCGGTGTAGTTATTTCCATGTTCCTACAGATGGCGGTTTAGATATTTCCATGTTTATAGAGTTGACAGTGTAGACATTTACATGTTCATACAGATGACAGTGTAGACATTTCCATGTTTATACAGATAGCGGTGTACATATTTCCATCTTTATACACATACCGGTGTAGATATTTCCATGTTTTTAGATATGGCGGTGTAGATATTTCCATGTTTACAGAGATAGCGGTGTAGATATTTCCATGTTTACACAGATAGCGGTGTAGATATTTCCATGTTCATACAGATAGCGGTGTAGATATTTCCAGGTTTATACAGATAGCGGTGTAGATATTTCTATGTTTGTACAGATAGCGGTGTAGATATTTCCATGATTATACAGATAGCGGTGTAGACATTTTCATGTTTATACAGATAGCGGTGTTGGTATTTCCATGTTTACACAGATAGCGGTGTAGATATTTCTATGTTTATACAGATAGCGGTGTAGATATTTCCACCTTTGTAGAGATAGCGGTGTAGATATTTCCATGTTCCTACAGATGGCGGTGTAGATATTTCCATGTTCATACAGATGGCGGTGTAGATATTTCCATGTTCATACAAATGGCGGTTTAGATATTTCCATATGTATACAGATAGCGGTGAAGATATTTCCGTCTTTATACACATAACGGTGTAGATATTTCTATGTTTACACAGATAGCGGTGTGGATATTGCCATGTTTACACAGATAGCAGTGTAGATATTTCCATGTTTACACAGATAGCGGTGTCGATATTTCCATCTTTATACAGATAGCGGTGCAGGTATTTCCATGTTTATACAGATACCGGTGTAGATATTTCCATGTGTATACAGATAGCGGTGTGGATATTTCCATGTTTATATAGATGGCTGTGTAGGTAGGGTTAGGGATCGGGTTCAGGTTTGGGTTCGGGTTCAGGTAAGGGTGAGATTGAGTGTGAGGTTGAGGGTGAGGGTAAGGGTGAGGGTGCAGATCTGTCCATGTTCCTACAGTTGGCGGTATAGGTATTTCCATGTTCATACAGATAGCGGTGTAGGTATTTACATGTTTATACAGATAGCGGTGTAGATATTTCCATCTTTATAGAGATATCAGTGTAGATATTTCCATGTTTATAGAGATAGCTGTGTAGACATTTCCATGTTTACATAGATAGCGGTGTAGATATTTCCATGTTTATACAGATAGTGGTGTAGATATTTCCATCTTTATAGAGATATCAGTGTAGATATTTCCATGTTTATACAGATAGCGGTGTAGATATTTCCATGTTTATACAGGTAGCGGTGTCGATATTTCCACGTTTATAGACATAGCGGTGTAGATATTTCCATGTTTATACAGATAGCGGTGTAGGTATTTGCATGTTCATACAGATAGCGGTGTAGACATTTCCATGTTACTACACATGGCGGAGTAGATATTTCCATGTTTATAGAGTTGGCGGTGTAACTATTTCCATGTTTATGCAGATAGCGGTGTTGATATTTCCATCTTTATACACATAATGGTGTAGGTGTTTCCATGTTTTAAGAGATATCAGTGTAGATATTTGCATGTTTACACAGATAGCGCTATAGGTGTTTCCATGTTTACACAGATAGCGGTGTAGATATTTCCATGTTTATACAGATAGCGGTGTACATATTTCCAGCTTTGCAGAGATAGCGGTGTAGATATTTCCATGTTCCTACAGATGGCGGTGTAGATATTTCCATGTTCATACAGATGGCGGTGTAGATAGAGGGGTAGATTTTTCCATGTTCCTACAGATGGCGTTGTTGATATTTCCATGTTCATAAAGATGGCGGTGTAGATATTTCCATGTTCATACAGATGACGGTGTAGATATTTCCATGTTTATAGAGATAGTGTTGTAGATATTTCAAGTTTATAGAAATAGCAGTGTAGATATTTCCATGTTCCTACATATGGCGGTGTAGATATTTCCATGTTTATAGAGTTGGTGGTGTAGATATTTCCGTGTTCCTACAGATGGCGGTTTAGATATTTCCATATTTGTACAGATAGCGGTGTAGATATTTTCATCTTTATAAACATAACGGTGTAGATATTTCCATGTTTTAAGAAATAGCGGTGCAGACATTTCCATGTTTACACAGATAGCGGTGTAGATATTTCCATGTTTACACAGATAGCGGTGTAGATATTTCCATGTTTATAGAGATAACGGTGTAGTTACTTCCATGTTAATAGGCATAGTGGTGTAGATATTTCCGTGTTTATAGAGATAGAGGTGTAGATATTTCCATGTTTATACAGATGGCGGTGCAGTTATTTCCATGTTCATACAGATGGTGTAGATATTTCCATGTTTATAGAGATGGCGGTGTAGATATTTCCTGGTTTATATAGATGGCGGTGTAGATATTTCCATCTTTACACAGATGGCGGTGTAGATATTTCCATGTTTATAGAGATGGTGGTGTAGATATTTCCAAGTTTATACAGATAGCGGGGTATATATTGCAATGTTTATACAGACGGCTGTGTAGATATTTTCATCTTTACACAGATGGCGGTGTAGATATTTCCATGTTTAGAGAGATGGCGGTGTAGATATTTCCCTGTTTATAGAGAGGGCGGTGTAGATATTTCCATGTTTATAGAGATAGCGGTGTGGTTATTTCCATGTTAATAGGCATAGCGGTTTAGATATTTCGAAGTTTATAGATATAGAGGTGTAGATATTTCCTTGTTTATACAGATAGCGGTGTGGATATTTAAGTGTTTATAGAGATAGCGGTGTAGATATTTCCACGTTTATACAGATAGCGGTGTAGATATTTCCATGTTAATACAGATGGTGGTGTAGATATTTCCATCCTTATACAGATAGCGGTGTAGATATTTCCATGTTTATACAGATGGCGGTGTAGATATTTCTATCTTTATACAGATGTCGGTGTAGATATTTCCATGTTTATACAATTGGCGGTGTCGATATTTCCATGTTCATACAGATGGTGGTGTCGATATTTCCATGTTTATAGAGATGGCGGTGTAGATATTTCCAGGTTTATACAGGTGGCGGTGTAGATATTTCTATGTTTATAGAGATGGCGGTGTAGATATTTCCATGTTTACACAGATGGCGGTGTAGATATTTCCATGTTTATACAGATCGCTGGGTAGATATTTGAATCTTTATACAGTTGGCGGTGTACATATTTCCATGTTTATTCAGATGGCGTTGTAGATATTTCCATGTTTATACAGATGGCGGTGTAGATATTTGCATGTTTATAGAGATGGTGGTGTAGATATTTCCATGTTTATATAGATGGAGGTGTAGATATTTCCATGTTTATACAGATGGCGGTGTAGATATTTCCATGTTTATAGAGATGGTGGTATAGATATTTCCATGTTTATAGAGATGGCGGTGTAGTTATTTCCATGTTAATAGGCATAGCGGTGTAGCTATTTCCATGTTTTTAGAGACAGCGGTGTAGGCATATCCAATTTTAAACAGATAGCTGTGTAGATATTTCCATGTTCATACAGATGGTGGTGTAGATATTTACATCGTTATACAGATAGCGGTGTAGATATTTTCATGTTTATAGAGATGGCGGTGTAGATATTTACATGTTTATACACATGGCGCTGTAGATATTTCCATCTTTATACAGACGCCTGTGAAGATATTTCTATGTTTATGCAGATAGCGGTGTAGATATTTCTATCTTTATACAGATGGCGGTGTAGATATTTCCATGTTTATACAGATGTCGGTGTAGATATTTCCATGTTTATACAGTTGGCGTTGTCGATATTTCCATGTTCATACAGATGGCGGTGTCGATATTTCCAAGTTTATAGAGATGGCGGTGTAGATATTTCCAGGTTTATACAGGTGGCGGTGTAGATATTTCTATGTTTATAGACATGGCGGTGTAGATATTTCCATGTTTATACAGATGGCGGTGTAGATATTTCCATGTTTATACAGATCGCTGGGTAGATATTTCCATCTTTATACAGTTGGCGGTGTACATATTTCCATGTTTATTCAGATGGCGTTGTAGATATTTCCATGTTTATACAGATGGCGGTGTAGATATTTCCATGTTTATAGAGATGGTGGTATAGATATTTCCATGTTTATACAGATAGGTGTGTAGATATTTCTATCTTTATACAGATGGCGGTGTAGATATTTCCATGTTTATACAGGTGGCGGTGTAGATATTTCCATGTTTATAGAGATGGCGGTTTAGATACTTCCATGTTTATACAGATGGTGATGTAGACACTTCCATGTTTATAGTGATGGCGGTGTAGCTATTTCCATGTTTATACAGATAGCAGTGTAGACATTTCCATGTTTATACAGATAGGTGTGTAGATATTTCCATCTTTATACAGATGGCAGCGTAGATATTTCCATGTTTATAAAGATGGTGGTGTAGATATTTCCATGTTTATACAGATGGCGGTGTAGATATTTCCATCTTGATATAGATGGCGGTGTAGATATTTGCATGTTTATAGCGATAGCGGTGTAGTTATTACCAGGTTAATACGCATAGCGGTGTAGATATTTCCATGTTTATAGAGATAGTGGTGTAATTATTTCCATGTTAATAGCCATAGCGGTGTAGATATTTCCATGTTTATAGAGATAGAGGTGTAGACATTTCCTTGTTTATACAGACAGCGGTGTAGATATTTCCATCATTATAGAGATAGCGGTGTAGACATTTCCACGTTTATACTGATAGCGGTGTAGATATTTCCATGTTCATACAGATGGTGGTGTAGATATATCCATCCTTATACAGATAGCGGTGCAGATATTTCCATGTTTAGAGAGATGGCGGTGTAGATATTTCCATGTTTATACAGATGGTGGTGTAGATATTTCCATGTTTATACAGATAGCTGTGTAGATATTTCCATTTTTATACAGATGGAGGTGTAGATATTTCCATGTTTATAGAGATGGCGGTGTAGATATTTCCATGTTTATAGAGATATCGGTGTAGATATTTCCGTGTTTATTCAGATGGCGGTGTAGATATTTCTGTGTTTATACAGATGGCTGTGTAGATATTTGCATCTTAATACAGATGGCGGTGTAGATATTTCCATGTTTAAACAGATGGCGGTGTAGATATTTCCATGTTTATACAGATGGCGGTGTAGATATTTCCATGTTTATACAGATGGCGGTGTTGATATTTCCATGTTTATAGAGATGGCGGTGTAGATATTACCATGTTTATACAGATGGTGGTGTAGGTATTTCCATGTACATAGAGAGGGCGGTGTAGATATTTCCATGTTCATACAGATGGTGGTGTAGATATTTCCATGTTTATAGAGATGCCAGTGCAGATATCTCCATGTTTATAGAGATAGCGATGTAGATATTTCCATGTTTATGCAGATAGCTTTGTAGATATTTCCATGTTTATAGCGATGGCTGTGTAGATATTTCCATGTATATAGAGATTCCGGTGTAGATATTTCCATCTTTATAGAGATGGCGGTGTAGATAATTCCATGTGTATAGAGAAGGTGGTGTAGGTATTTCCATGTTTATAGAGATAGCGGTGTAGATATTTCCAGGTTTATACAGATAGCACTGTAGATAATTCCACGTGTATACTGATAACGGTGTAGATATTTACATATTCCTACAGATGGCTGTGTAGAAGTTTCCATGTTCCTACAGTTGGAGGTGTAGATATTTCCATGTTTACACTGATAGCAGTGTAGATAATTCCACTTTTATGCAGATAGCGGTGTAGATATTTCCATGTTTATACAGAAAGCGGTGTAGATATTTCCATGTTCCTACAGATGGCGCTGTAGATATTTCCATGTTTATAAAGTTGGCGGTTTAGACATTTCCATGTTCATACCGATGGCGGTGTAGATATTTCCATGTTTATACAGATGGCGCTGTAGATATTTCCATGTTTATACAGATGGCGGAGTAGATAATTCCATGCTCATACAGATGGTGGTGTAGATATTTCCATGTTTATAGCGATGGCGGTGTAGATATTTCCATGTTTATGGAGATGGTCGTGTAGATATTTCCATGTTTATAGCGATGGTGTAGATATTTCCATGTTTATACAGATAGCTGTGTAGATATTTCCATGTTTATACAGATGGCGGTGTAGATATTTCCATGTTTATATGGATGGCGGTGTAGATATTTCCATGTTTATATGGATGGCGGTGTAGATATTTCCATGTTTATACATACGGCAGTGCAGATATTTGATGTTTATAGAGGTGGCGGTGTAGATATTTCCATGTTTATAGAGATAACGGTGTAGTTACTTCCATGTTAATAGGCATAGTGGTGTAGATATTTCCGTGTTTATAGAGATAGAGGTGTAGATATTTCCTTGTTTATACAGATAGCGGTGTAGATATTCCCATGCTTATAGAGATAGTGGTGTAGACATTTCCACGTTTATACAGATAGCGGTGTAGATATTTCCATGTACATGCAGATGGTGGTGTAGATGTTTCCATCCTTATACAGATAGCGGTGTAGACATTTCCATGTTTATACAGATGGTGGTGTAGATATTTCCATGTTTATACAGATGGCGGTGCAGTTATTTCCATGTTCATTCAGATGGTGTAGATATTTCCATGTTTATAGAGATGGCGGTGTAGATATTTCCTGGTTTATATAGATGGCGGTGTAGATATTTCCATCTTTACACAGATGGCGGTGTAGATATTTCCATGTTTATAGAGATGGCGGTGTAGATATTTCCAAGTTTATACAGATAGCGCGGTATATATTGCAATGTTTATACAGACGGCTGTGTAGATATTTTCATCTTTACACAGATGGCGGTGTAGATAGTTCCATGTTTAGAGAGATGGCGGTGTAGATATTTCCATGTTTATAGAGAGGGCGGTGTAGATATTTCCATGTTTATAGAGATAGCGGTGTGGTTATTTCCATGTTAATAGGCATAGCGGTTTAGATATTTCGAAGTTTATAGATATAGAGGTGTAGATATTTCCTTGTTTATACAGATAGCGGTGTGGATATTTAAGTGTTTATAGAGATAGCGGTGTAGATATTTCCACGTTTATACAGATAGCGGTGTAGATATTTCCATGTTCATACAGATGGTGGTGTAGATATTTCCATCCTTATACAGATAGCGGTGTAGATATTTCCATGTTTATACAGATGGCGGTGTAGATATTTCTTTATACAGATGGCGGTGTAGATATTTCCATGTTTATAGAGGTGGTGGTTTAGATATTTCCATGTTTATACAGATGTCGGTGTAGATATTTCCATGTTTATACAGTTGGCGTTGTCGATATTTCCATGTTCATACAGATGGCGGTGTCGATATTTCCATGTTTATAGAGATGGCGGTGTAGATATTTCCAGGTTTATACAGGTGGCGGTGTAGATATTTCTATGTTTATAGACATGGCGGTGTAGATATTTCCATGTTTATACAGATGGCGGTGTAGATATTTCCATGTTTATACAGATCGCTGGGTAGATATTTCCATCTTTATACAGTTGGCGGTGTACATATTTCCATGTTTATTCATATGGCGTTGTAGATATTTCCATGTTTATACAGATGGCGGTGTAGATATTTCCATGTTTATAGAGATGTTGGTATAGATATTTCCATGTTTGCAGAGATGGCGATGTAGTTATTTCCATGTTAATAGGCATAGCGGTGTAGCTATTTCCATGTTTATAGAGACAGCGGTGTAGACATTTCCAATTTTATACAGATAGCGGTGTAGATATTTCCATGTTCATACAGATGGTGGTGTAGATATTTACATCGTTATACAGATAGCGGTGTAGATATTTCCATGTTTATAGAGATGGCGGTGTAGATATTTACATGTTTATACACACGGCGCTGTAGATATTTCCATCTTTATACAGACGCCTGTGAAGATATTTCTATGTTTATGCAGATAGCGGTGTAGATATTTCTATCTTTATACAGATGGCGGTGTAGATATTTCCATGTTTATACAGATGGCGGTTTAGATATTTCCATGTTTATAGAGATGGCGGTTTAGATACTTCCATGTTTATACAGATGGTGATGTAGACACTTCCATGTTTATAGTGATGGCGGTGTAGCTATTTCCATGTTTATACAGATAGCAGTGTAGACATTTCCATGTTTATACAGATAGGTGTGTAGATATTTCCATCTTTATACAGATGGCAGTGTAGATATTTCCATGTTTATAAAGATGGTGGTGTAGATATTTCCATGTTTATACAGATGGCGGTGTAGATATTTCCATCTTGATATAGATGGCGGTGTAGATATTTGCATGTTTATAGCGATAGCGGTTTAGTTATTACCATGTTAATAGGCATAGCGGTGTAGATATTTCCATGTTTATAGAGATAGTGGTGTAATTATTTCCATGTTAATAGGCATAGCGGTGTAGATATTTCCATGTTTATAGAGATAGAGGTGTAGACATTTCCTTGTTTATACAGACAGCGGTGTAGATATTTCCATCATTATAGATATAGCGGTGTAGACATTTCCACGTTTTTACTGATAGCGGTGTAGATATTTCCATGTTCATACAGATGGTGGTGTAGATATATCCATCCTTATACAGATAGCGGTGCACATATTTCCATGTTTAGAGAGATGGCGGTGTAGATATTTCCATGTTTATACAGATGGTGGTGTAGATATTTCCATGTTTATACAGATAGATGTGTAGATATTTCCATTTTTATACAGATGGAGGTGTAGATATTTCCATGTTTATAGAGATGGCGGTGTAGATATTTCCATGTTTATAGAGATATCGGTGTAGATATTTCCGTGTTTATTCAGATGGCGGTGTAGATATTTCTGTTTATACAGATGGCTGTGTAGATATTTGCATCTTAATACAGAGGGCGGTGTAGATATTTCCATGTTTAAACAGATGGCGGTGTAGATATTTCCATGTTTATACAGATGGCAGTGTAGATATTTCCATGTTTATACAGATGGCGGTGTTGATATTTCCATGTTTATAGAGATGGCGGTGTAGATATTACCATGTTTATACAGATGATGGTGTAGGTATTTCCATGTACATAGGGCGGTGTAGATATTTCCATATTCATAGAGATGGCGGTGTAGATATTTCCATGTTTATAGAGATAGCGGTGTAGTTATTTTCATATTAATAGGCATAGCGGTGTAGATATTTCCATGTTTATAGAGATAGAGTTGTAGATATTTAATTGTTTATACAGATAGCAGTGTAGATATTTCCATGTTTATAGAGATAGCTTTGTAGACATTACCACGTTTATACAGATAGCGGTGTAGATATTTCCATGTTCCTGCTGATGGTGGTGTAGATATTTAAATCCTTATACAGATAGCGGTGTAGATATTTCCATGTTTATACAGATGGTGGTGTAGATATTTCCATCTTTATACAGATTGCGGTGTAGATATTTCCATGTTCATAGAGATGGCGGTGTAGATATTTCCATGTTTATAGAGACTGCGGTGTATATATTTCCATGTTCATACAGATGGTGGTGTAGATATTTCCATGTTTATAGAGATGCCAGTGCAGATATCTCCATGTTTATAGAGATAGCGGTGTAGATATTTCCATGTTTATGCAGATAGCTTTGTAGATATTTCCATGTTTATAGCGATGGCTTTGTAGATATTTCCATGTATATAGAGATTCCGGTGTAGATATTTCCATCTTTATAGATATGGTGGTGTAGATAATTCCATGTTTATAGAGAAGGTGGTGTAGGTATTTCCATGTTTATAGAGATAGCGGTGTAGATATTTCCATGTTTATACAGATAGCACTGTAGATAATTCCATGTGTATACAGATAACGGTGTAGATATTTACATATTCCTACAGATGGCTTTGTAGAAGTTTCCATGTTGCTACAGTTGGAGGTGTAGATATTTCCATGTTTACACTGATAGCAGTGTAGATAATTCCACTTTTATGCAGATTGCGGTGTAGATATTTCCATGTTTATACAGAAAGCGGTGTAGATATTTCCATGTTCCTACAGATGGCGCTGTAGATATTTCCATGTTTATAAAGTTGGCGGTTTAGACATTTCCATGTTCATACCGATGGCGGTGTAGATATTTCCATGTTTATACAGATGGCGCTGTAGATATTTCCATGTTTATACAGATGGCGGAGTAGATAATTCCATGCTCATACAGATGGTGGTGTAGATATTTCCATGTTTATAGCGATGGCGGTGTAGATATTTCCATGTTTATGGAGATGGTCGTGTAGATATTTCCATGTTTATAGAGATGGCGTAGATATTTCCATGTTTATATAGATAGCTGTGTAGATATTTGCACGTTTATACAGATGGCGGTGTAGATATTTCCATGTTTATACGGATGGCGGTGTACATATTTCCATGTTTATACATACGGCAGTGTAGATATTTGATGTTTATAGAGTTGGCGGTGTAGATTTTTCCATGTTTATAGAGATAACGGTGTAGTTACTTCCATGTTAATAGGCATAGTGGTGTAGATATTTCCGTGTTTATAGAGATAGAGGTGTAGATATTTCCTTGTTTATACAGATAGCGGTGTAGATATTCCCATGCTTATAGAGATAGTGGTGTAGACATTTCCACGTTTATACAGATAGCGGTGTAGATATTTCCATGTACATGCAGATGGTGGTGTAGATATTTCCATCCTTATACAGATAGCGGTGTAGAGATTTCCATGTTTATACAGATGGTGGTGTAGATATTTCCATGTTTATATAGATGGCGGTGCAGTTATTTCCATGTTCATACAGATGGTGTAGATATTTCCATGTTTATAGAGATGGCGGTGTAGATATTTCCATGTTTATAGAGATGGCGGTGTAGATATTTCCAAGTTTATACAGATAGCGGGGTATATATTGCAATGTTTATACAGACGGCTGTGTAGATATTTTCATCTTTACACAGATGGTGGTGTAGATATTTCCATGTTTAGAGAGATGGCGGTGTAGATATTTCCATGTTTATAGAGAGGGCGGTGTAGATATTTCCATGTTTATAGAGATAGCGGTGTGGTTATTTCCATGTTAATAGGCATAGCGGTTTAGATATTTCGAAGTTTATAGATATAGAGGTGTAGATATTTTCTTGTTTATACAGATAGTGGTGTGGATATTTAAGTGTTTATAGAGATAGCGGTGTAGATATTTCCACGTTTATACAGATAGCGGTGTAGATATTTCCATGTTCTTACAGATGGTGGTGTAGATATTTCCATCCTTATACAGATAGCGGTGTAGATATTTCCATGTTTATACAGATGGCGGTGTAGATATTTCTATCTTTATACAGATGGCGGTGTAGATATTTCCATGTTTATAGAGGTGGCGGTGTAGATATTTCCATGTTTATACAGATGTCGGTGTAGATATTTCCATGTTTATACTGTTGGCGGTGTCGATATTTCCATGGTCATACAGATGGCGGTGTCGATATTTCCATGTTTATAGAGATGGTGGTGTAGATATTTCCAGGTTTATACAGGTGGCGGTGTAGATATTTCTATGTTTATAGACATGGCGGTGTAGATATTTCCATGTTTATACAGATGGCGGTGTAGATATTTCCATGTTTATACGGATCGCTGGGTAGATATTTCCATCTTTATACAGTTGGCGGTGTACATATTCCCATGTTTATTCAGATGGCGTTGTAGATATTTCCATGTTTATAAAGATGGCGGTGTAGATATTTCCATGTTTATAGAGATGGTGGTATAGATATTTCCATGTTTACAGAGATGGCCGTGTAGTTATTTCCATGTTAATAGGGATAGCGGTGTAGCTATTTCCATGTGTATAGAGACAGCGGTGTAGACATTTCCAATTTTATACAGATAGCGTTGTAGATATTTCCATGTTCATACAGATGGTGGTGTAGATATTTACATCGTTATACAGATAGCGGTGTAGATATTTCCATGTTTATAGAGATGGCGATGTAGATATTTACATGTTTATACACATGGCGCTGTAGATATTTCCATCTTTATACAGACGCCTGTGAAGATATTTCTATGTTTATGCAGATAGCGGTCTAGATATTTCTATCTTTATACAGATGGCGGTGTAGATATTTCCATGTTTATACAGATGGCGGTGTAGATATTTCCATGTTTATAGAGATGGCGGTTTAGATACTTCCATGTTTATACACATGGTGATGTAGGCACTTCCATGTTTATAGTGATGGCAGTGTAGCTATTTCCATGTTTATACAGATAGCAGTGTAGACATTTCCATGTTTATACAGATAGGTGTGTAGATATTTCCATCTTCATACAGATGGCAGAGTAGATATTTCCATGTTTATAAAGATGGTGGTGTAGATATTTCCATGTTTATACAGATGGCGGTGTAGATATTTCCATCTTGATATAGATGGCGGTGTAGATATTTGCATGTTTATAGCGATAGCGGTGTAGTTATTACCATGTTAATAGGCATAGCGGTGTAGATATTTCCATGTTTGTAGAGATAGTGGTGTATTTATTTCCATGTTAATAGGCATAGCGGTGAAGATATTTCCATGTTTATAGAGATAGAGGTGTAGACATTTCCTTGTTTATACAGACAGCGGTGTAGATATTTCCATCATTATAGAGATAGCGGTGTAGACATTTCCACGTTTATACTGATAGCGGTGTAGATATTTCCATGTTCATACAGATGGTGGTGTAGATATATCCATCCTTATACAGATAGCGGTGTAGATATTTCCATGTTTAGAGAGATGGCGGTGTAGATATTTCCATGATTATACAGATGGTGGTGTAGATATTTCCATGTTTATACAGATAGCTGTGTAGATATTTCCATTTTTATACAGATGGAGGTGTAGATATTTCCATGTTTATAGAGATGGCGGTGTAGATATTTCCATGTTTATAGAGATATCGGTGTAGATATTTCCGTGTTTATTCAGATGGCGGTGTAGATATTTCTGTGTTTATACAGATGGCTGTGTAGATATTTGCATCTTAATACAGAGGGCGGTGTAGATATTTCCATGTTTAAACAGATGGCGGTGTAGATATTTCCATGTTTATACAGATGGCGGTGTAGATATTTCCATGTTTATACAGATGGCGGTGTTATTTCCATGTTTATAGAGATGGTGGTGTAGATATTACCATGTTTATACAGATGATGGTGTAGGTATATCCATGTACATAGGGCGGTGTAGATATTTCCATATTCATAGAGATGGCGGTGTAGATATTTCCATGTTTATAGAGATAGCGGTGTAGTTATTTTCATATTAATAGGCATAGCGGTGTAGATATTTCCAAGTTTATGCAGATAGCTTTGTAGATATTTCCATCTTTATACAGATGGCTGTGTAGATATTTCCATGTTTATATAGATGGCAGTGTGGATATTTCCATGTGGATAGAGATGGCGGTGTTGATATTACCATATTTATAGAGATGGCGGTGTAGATATTTCCATGTTTAAAGAGATAGCTGTGTGGTTATTTCCATGTTAATAGGCATAGCGGTGTAGATGTTTCCATGTTTATAGAGAGGTGTTGATATTTCCTTGTTTATACAGACAGCGTTTTAGATATTTCCATGTTTATAGAGATAGCGGTGTAGACATTTACACGTTTACACAGATAGCGGTGTAGATATTTCGATGTTCATACAGATTGTGGTGTAGATATTTCCAAGTTTATAGAGATAGCGGTGTAGATATTTCCATGTATATAAAGATAGCGGTGTAGATATTTCCATGTTTATAGAGATGGCGGTGTAGATATTTCCATGTTTATACAGATGGCAGTGTAGATATTTAGATCTTTACACAGATGGCGGGGTAGATATTTTCATGTTCATACACATGGGGGTGTAGATATTTCCATGTTGATAAGGATAGTGGTGTAGACATTTCCATGTTTATACAGATAATGGTGTAGATATTTCCATGTTTATACTGATGGCGGTGTAGATATTTCCATCTTTATACAGATGGCGGTGTAGATATTTCCATGTTTATACAGAAGGCAGTGTAGGTATTTCCATGTTTATACAGATGGCGGTGTAGAAATTTCTAAGTTTATAGTGATGGCGGTGTAGATATTTCCATGTTCATTCAGATGGCGGTGTAGATATTTCCATGTTCATAGAGATTGCGGTGTAGATATTTCCCTGTTTATACTGATGGCGGTGTAGATATTTCCATCTTTATACTGATGGCGGTGTAGATATTTCCATGTTCATACAGATGGCTGTGTAGATATTTCCATGTTCATACAGATGGCGGTGTAGTTATTTCCATGTTCATAGAGATGGCGGAGTAGATATTTCCATATTCATACATATGGCGGTGTAGATATTTCTATGTTTTTATATGTAGCGGTATAGGTATTTCCATGTTTATACAGATATCGGTGTAGATATTTCCATGTTTGTACAGACTGCAGTGTAGATATTTCCATGTTTATACAGATATCGGTGTAGATATTTCCATGTTTATACAGGGGACTGTGTAGATATTTCCATGTTTATACAGATGGCGGTGTGGATATTTCCATGTATGTACTGATAGCGGTGTAGATATTTTCATGTTTATATGGATAGCGGTGTAGACATTTCCACTTTTATACAGATAGCAGTGTAGATATTTCTATGTTCATACTGATGGTGGTGTAGATATTTCCATCCTTATACAGATAGCGGTGCAGATATTTCCATATTTATACAGATGGCCGTGTAGATATGTTCATCTTTATACAGATGCTGGTGCAGTTATTTCCAAATTCATACAGATGGCGGTGTAGATATTTCCATGTTCATACAAATGGCGGTGTAGATATTTCCATGTTCATACAGATGGTGGTGTAGCTATTTCCGTGTTCATACAAATGGCGGTGTAGATATTTCCATGTTCATAGAGATGTCGGTGTAGATATTTCCATGTTTATACAGATAACAATGTAGATATTTCCATGTTTATAGAGATAGCGGTGTAGATATTTCCATTGATATACAGATAGCTGTGTAGACATTTCCATGTTCATACAGATAGAGGTGTAGATATTTCCATCTTTTACAGATAGCGGTGTAGATATTTCCATGTTCATTCAGATAGCGGTGTAGATATTTCCATGTTCATACAGTTAGCGGTGTAGATATTTCCATGTTCATACAGATGGCTTTGTAGATATTTACATGTTCATACAGAAGGTGGTGTAGATATTTCCATGTTCGTACGGATGGCAGTGTAGTTATTTCCATGTTCATACAGGTGGCGGTGTAGGTATTTCCATGTTCATACAGATCGCAGTGTAGTTATTTCCATGTTTATAGAAATAGCAGTGTAGATATTTCCATTGATATACGGATAGCTGTGTAGATACTTACATGTTCAAAGAGATGGCGGTGTAGATATTTCCATGTTTGTACGGATGGCAGTGTAGATATTTCCATGTTCATACAGGTGGCGGTGTAGATATTCCCATGTTTTTACAGATAGCTGCGTAGTTATTTCCATGTTTATAGAGATAGCAGTGTAGATATTTCCATTGATGTACAGATAGCTGTGTAGATATTTGCATGTTCATACAGATAGCGGTGTAGATATTTCCATGTTCATACAGATAGCGGTGTAGATATTTCCATGTTCATACACATAGCGGTGTAGATATTTCCATGTTCATACAGATAACGGTGCAGATATTTCCATGTTCATACAGATAGCGGTGTAGATATTTCCATGTTCACCCAGATAGCGGTGTAGATATTTCCATGTTCATCCAGATGCCGGTGTAGATATATCCATGTCCATACAGATGGCGTTGAAGATATTTCCATGTTCATACAGATGGCGGTGTAGATATTTCCATGTTCATACAAATGGCGGTGTAGATATTTCCATGTTCATACAGATAGCAGTGAAGATATTTCCGTGTTCATACAAATGGCGGTGTAGATATTTCCATGTTCATAGAGATGGCAGTGTACATATTTCCATGTTTATACAGATAGCAATGTAGATATTTCCATGTTTATAGAGATAGCAGTGTAGATATTTCCACTGATATACAGATAGCTGTCTAGATATTTCCATGTTCATACAGATAGCGGTGTGGATATTTCCATGTTTTACAGATAGCGGTGTAGATATTTCCATGTTCATACAGATAGTGGTGTGGATATTTCTATGTTCATACAGATAGCAGTGTAGTTATTTCAATGTTTATAGAGAAAGCAGTGTAGATATTTCCATTGATATACAGATAACTGTGTAGATATTTACATGTTCATACAGATGGCGGTGTAGATATTTCCATGTTCGTACGGATGGCAGTGTAGATATTTCCATGTTCGTACAGGTGGCGGTGTAGATATTTCCATGTTTTTACAGATAGCAGTGTAGTTATTTCCATGTTTATAGAGATAGCAATGTAGATATTTCCATTGATATACATATATCTGTGTAGATATTTGCATGTTCATACTGATAGCGGTGTAGATATTTCCATGTTCGTACAGATAACGGTGGAGATATTTCCATGTTCATACAGATAGCGGTGTAGATATTTCCATGTTCATACAGATAACGGTGTAGACATTTCCATGTTCATACAGATAGTGATGTAGTTATTTCCATGTTCATACAGTTAGCGGTGTAGATATTTCCATGTTCATACAGATGGCGGTGTAGATATTTACATGTTCATACAGATGGCGGTGTAGATATTTCCATGTTCGTAGAGATGGCTGTGTAGATATTTCCATGTTCATAGAGATGGCGGTGTAGATATTTTCATGTTTATGCAGATAGCGGTATAGATATTTCCATGTTTATACAGATGGTGGTGTAGATATTTCCATGTTTATAGAGATGGCGGTCGAGGTATTTCCATGTTTATAGAGATAGTGGTGTAGTTATTTCCAAGTTTATAGAGACAGCATTGTAGATATTTCCATGTTTATACAGATAGCGGTGAAGTTATTTCCATGTTTATACAGATTGCGGTGTAGATATTTCCATGTTTATCCAGATAGCAGTGTAGATATTTCCATGTTTATAGAGATAGTGGTGTACATAATTTCAATTTTATACAGATAGCAGTGTAGGTATTTCCAAGTTCATACAGATAGCGGTGTAGATATTTCCACGTTTATAGAGATGGCGGTGTAGATATTTCCATGTTCATACAGATGGCCGTGTAGATATTTCCATGTTTTTAGAGATGGCGGTGTAGATATTTTCAAGTTTATACAGATGGCGGTGGAGATATTTCCATGTTTACACAGATAGCGGTGTAGACATTTCCATGTTTACACAGATAGCGGTGTGGATATTTCCATGTTTATGCAGGTAGCGGTGTAGATATTTCCATGTTTATACAGATAGCGGTGCGGATATTTCCATGTTTATACAGATATTTGGGCAGATATTTCCATGTTTATACAGATAGCGGTGTACATATTTCCATCTTAATACAGATGGCGGTGTAGATATGTCCATTTTCGTACAGATGCGGTGTAGATATTTCCATGTTCATACAGATGGCGGTGTAGATATTTCGAAGTTTATAGAGATAGTGCTGTAGTTATTTCCATATTTATAGAGAAATGTGTGTAGATATTTAAATGTATATGCAGATAGCTGTGTAGATATTTCCATGTTCATGCAGATAGCCGCGTAGATATTTCCATGTTCATCCAGATGCTGGTGTAGATATATCCATGTTCATACAGATGGCGGTGAAGATATTTCCATGTTCATACAGATGGCGGGGTAGATATTTCCATGTTCATACACATGGCGGTGTAGATATTACCATGTTCATAGAGATGGCGGTGTAGATATTTCCATGTTCATACAAATGGCGGTGTAGATATTTCCATGTTCATAGAGATGGCGGTGTAGATATTTCCATGTTTTTACAGATAGCAGTGTAGTTATTTCCATGTTTATAGAGATAGCAGTGTAGATATTTCCATTGATATACAGATAGCTGTGTAGATATTTGCATGTTCATACAGATAGCGGTGTAGATATTTCCATGCTCATACAGATAGCGGTGTTGATATTTCCATGTTCATACAGATAGTGGTGCAGATATGTCCATGTTCATACAGATAGCGGTGTAGATATGTCCATGTTCATACAGATAGCGGTGTAGATATTTCCATGTTCATACAGTTAGCGGTGTAGATATTTCCATGTTCATGCAGATGGCGGTGTAGATATTTACATGTTGATACAGATGGTGGTGTAGATATTTCCATGTTCATACGGATGGCAGTGTAGATATTTCCATATTCATACTGGTGGCGGTGTAGATATTTCCATGTATATACAGATAGCATTGTAGTTATTTCCATGCTTATAAATATAGCAGTGTAGATATTTCCATTGATATACAGATAGCTGTGTAGATATTTGCATGTTCATACAGATAGCGGTGTAGATATTTCCATGTTCGTACAGATAGCGGTGTAGATATTTCCAGTTTCATACAGATGGCGGTGTAGATATTTCTAATTTCATTCAAATGGCGGTGTAGATATTTCCATGTTCATAGAGATGGCGGTGTAGATATTTCCATGTTCATACAAATGGCGGTGTAGATATTTCCATGTTCATAGAGATGGCGGTGTAGATATTTCCATGTTTATACAGACAGCAGTGTAGTCATTTCCATGTTTATAGAGATAGCAGTGTAGTTATTTCCATTGATATTCAGATAGCTGTGTAGATATTTGAATGTTCATACAGATAGCGGTGTAGATATTTCCATGTTCATACTGATAGCAGTGTAGATATTTATATGTTCATACAGATAGCGGTGTAGATATTTCTATGTTCATACAGATGGCGGTGTAGATATTTCCATGTTCATACAGATGGCGGTATAGTTATTTACATGTTCATACAGATGGCGGTGTAGATATTTCCAGGTTCATACGGATAGCAGTTTAGATATTTCCACGTTCATACAGGTGGCGGTGTAGATATTCCCATGTTTTTACAGATAGCTGTGTAGTTATTTCCAAGTTTATAGAGATAGCCATGTATATATTTCCATTTATATACAGATAGCTGTGTAGATATTTGCATGTTCATACAGATAGCGGTGTAGATATTTCCATGTTCATACAGATAGCGGTGTAGATATTTCCATGTTCATACACATAGCAGTGTAGATATTTCCATGTTCATACAGATAACGGTGTAGATATTTCCATGTTCATACAGATAGCAATGTAGATATTTCCATGTTCACACAGATAGCAGTGTAGATATTTCCATGTTCATACAGTTAGCGTTGCAGATATTTCCATGTTCATACAGATGGCGGTGTAGGTATTTACATGTTCATACAGATGGTGGTGTAGATATTTCTATGTTCGTACGGATGGCAGTGTAGATATTTCCATGTTCGTACAGGTGGCGGTGTAGATATTTCCATGTTTATACAGATAGCAGTGTAGTTATTTCCATGTTTATAGAGATAGCAATGTAGATTTTCCATTGATATACAGATAGCTGTGTAGATATTTGCATGGTCATACAGATAGCGGTGTAGATATTTCCATGTTCATACAGATAGAGGTGTAGATATTTCCATGTTCATACAGATAGCTGTGTAGATATTTTCATGTTTATACAGATAATGGTGTAGATATTTCCATGTTCATACAGATAGCGGTGTAGATATTTCCATGTTCATACAGATAGCGGTGTAGATATTTCCATGTTCATACAGATAGCGGTGTAGATATTTACATGTTCATACAGATGGCGTTGTAGATATTTCCATGTTCGTACGGATGGCAATGTAGGTATTTCGATGTTCATACAGGTGGCGGTGTAGATATTTCCATGTTCATACAGATAGCAGTGTAGTTATTTCCATGTTTATAGAGATTGCAGTGTAGATATTTCCATGGATGTACAGACAGCTGTGTAGATATTTACATGTTCATACAGATGGTGGTGTAGATATTTCCATGTTCGTACGGATGGCAGTGTAGATGTTTCCATGTTCGTACTGGTGGCGGTGTAGATATTTCCATGTTTATACAGATAGCAGTGTAGTTATTTCCATGCTTATAGATATAGCAGTGTAGATATTTCCATTGATATACAGATAGCTGTGTAGATATTTGCATGTTCGTACAGATAGCAGTGTAGATATTTCCAAGTTCATACAGATAGCGGTGTAGATATTTCCATGTTCATACACATAGCAGTGTAGATATTTCCATGTTCATACAGTTAGCGGTGTAGATATTTCCATGTTCATACAGATGGCGGTGTAGATATTTACATGTTCATACAGATGGCGGTGTAGATATTTCCATGTTCGCACGGTTGGCAGTGTAGATAATTCCATGTTAATACAGGTGGCGGTGTAGATATTTCCATGTTTATACAGATAGCAGTGTAGTTATTTCCATGTTTATAGAGATAGCAGTGTAGATATTTCCATTGATGTACAGATAGCTGTGTAGATATTTGCATGTTCATACAGATAGCGGTGTAGATATTTCCATGTTCGTACAGATAGCGGTGTAGATATTTCCATCTTCATACAGATAGCGGTGTAGATATTTCCATGTCCATACAGATAACGGTGTAGATATTTCCGTGTTCATACAGATAGCCTTGTAGATATTTCCATGTTCAAACGTTTAGCGGTGTAGATATTTCCATGTTCATTCAGATGGCGGTGTAGATAATCACATGTTCATACAGATGGCGTTGCTGATATTTCCATGTTTGTACAGAAGGCGGTGTAGATATTTCCATCTTCATAGAGATAGCGGTGTAGATATTTCCATGTTTATGCAGATAGCGGTATAGGTATTTCCATGTGTATACAGATGGTGGTGTAGATATTTCCATGTTTATAGAGATGGCGGTCTAGATATTTCCATGTTTTCAGAGATAGTGGTGTTGTTATTTCCAAGTTTATAGAGACAGCGTTGTAGATATTTCCATGTTTATAAAGATAGCGGTGAAGATATTTCCATGTTTATAGAGATAGCGGTGTAGATATTTCCATGTTTATACAGACAGCAGTGTAGATATTTCCATGTTTATAGAGATAGTGGTGTAGATAATTTCAATATTATACAGATAGCAGTGTAGATATTTCCAAGTTGACACAGATAGCGGTGTAGATATTTCCAGCTTTATAGAGATGGCGGTGTAGATATTTCCATGTTCATACAGATGGCGGTGTAGATATTTCCATGTTTATAGAGATGGCAGTGTAGATATTTCCATGTTTACACAGATAGTGGTGTAGACATTTCCATGTTTACACAGATAGCGGTGTGGATATTTCCATGTATATGCAGATAGCGGTGTAGATATTTCCATGTTCAGATGCCGGTGTAGATATATCCGTGTTCATACAGATGGCGGTGAAGATACTTCCATGTTCATACAGATGGCGGTGTAGATATTTCCATGTTCATACACATGGCGGCGTAGATATTTCCATGTTCATAGAGATGGCGGTGTAGATATTTCCATGTGCATACAAATGGCGGTGTAGATATTTCCATGTTCATTGAGATGGCGGTGTAGATATTTCCATGTTTATACACATAGCAGTGTAGTTATTTCCATGTTTATAGAGATAGCAGTGTAGATATTTCCATTGATATGCAGATAGCTGTGTAGATATTTGCATGTTCATACAGATAGCGGTGTAGATATTTCCAAGTTCATACTGATAGCGGTGTACATATTTCCATGTTCATACAGTTAACGGTGTAGATATTTCCATGTTCATACAGATGGCGGTGTAGATATTTACATGTTCAAACAGATGGCGGAGTAGATATTTCCATGTTCGTACGGATGGCAGTGTAGATATTTCCATGTTCATACAGGTGGCGGTGTAGATATTCCCATCTATTTACAGATAGCTGTGTAGTTATTTGCATGTTTATAGAGATAGCGGTGTAGATATTTCCACTGATATACAGATAGCTGTGTAGATATTTGCATGTTAATAGAGATAGCGGTGTAGATATTTCCATGTTCATACAGATAGCGGTGTACATATTTCCATGTTCATACACATAGCGGTGTAGATATTTCCATGTTCATACAGATAACGGTGTAGATATTTCCATGCTCAGACAGATAGCGGTGTAGATATTTCCATGTTCACACAGATAGCGGTGTAGGTATTTCCATGTTCATACAGTTGGCGGTGTAGATATTTCCATGTTCATTCAGATAGCGATGTAGATATTTCCATGTTCATCCAGATGCCGGTGTAGATATATCCATGTTCATACAGATGGCGTTGAAGATATTTCCATGTTCATAAAGATGGCGGTGTAGATATTTCCATGTTCATACAAATGGCGGTGTAGATATTTCCATGTTCATACAGATGGTGGTGTAGCTATTTCCGCGTTCATACAAATGGCGGTGTAGATATTTCCATGTTCATGGAGATGTCGGTGTAGATATTTCCATGTTTATACAGATAGCAATGTAGATATTTCCATGTTTATAGAGATAGCGGTGTAGATATTTCCATTGACATACTGATAGCTGTGTAGATATTTCCATGTTCATACAGATAGCGGTGTAGATATTTCCATCTTTTACAGATAGCAGTGTAGATATTTCCATGTTCATTCAGATAGCGGTGTAGATATTTCCATGTTCATACAGTTAGCGGTGTAGATATTTCCATGTTCATAGAGATGGCGGTGTAGATATTTACATGTTCATACAGAAGGCGGTGTAGATATTTCCATGTTCGTACGGATGGCAGTGTAGTTATTTCCATGTTCATACAGGTGGCGGTGTAGGTATTTCCATGTTCATACAGATCGCAGTGTAGTTATTTCCATGTTTATAGAGATAGCAGTGTAGATATTTCCATTGATATACAGATAGCTGTGTAGATACTTTCATGTTCATACAGATGGCGGTGTAGATATTTCCATGTTCGTACGGATGGCAGTGTAGATATTTCCATGTTCGTACAGGTGGCAGTGTAGATATTTCCATGTTTATACTGATAGCAGTGTAGATATTTCCATGTTTATAGAGATAGCAATGTTGATATTTCCATTGATATATATATAGCTGTGTAGATATTTGCATGTTCATACTGATAGCGGTGTAGATATTTCCATGTTCATACAGATGGCGGTGTAGATATTTACATGTTCATACAGACGGCGGTGTAGATATCTCCATGTTCGTAGAGATGGCGGTGTAGATATTTCCATGTTCATAGAGATGCCTGTGTAGATATTTCCATGTTTATGCAGATAGCGGAAGAGATATTTCCATGTTTATACAGATGGTGGTGTAGATATTTCTATGTTTATAGAGATGGCTGTCTAGATATTTCCATGTTTATAGAGGTAGTGGTGTAGTTAGTTCCAAGTTTATAAGACAGCATTGTAGATATTTCCTTGTTTATACAGATAGTGTTGAAGATATTTCCATGTTTATACAGATAGCGGTGTAGATATTTCCATGTTTATACAGATAGCAATGTAGATATTTCCATGTTTATAGAGATAGTGGTGTAGATAATTTCAATTTTATACAGATAGCAGTGTAGATGTTTCCAAGTTCATACAGATAGTGGTGTAGATATTTACACGTTTATAGAGATGGCGGTGTAGATATTTCCATGTTCATACAGATGGCGGTGTAGATATTTCCATGTTTTTAGAGATGGCGGTGTAGATATTTTCATGTTTACACAGATGGCGGTGGAGATATTTCCACGTTTACACAGATAGCGGTGTAGACATTTCCATGTTTACACATATAGCGGTGTGGATATTTCCATGTTTATGCAGATAGCGGTGTAGATATTTCCATGTTTATACAGATAGAGGTGCGGATATTTCCATGTTTATACAGATAGTTGGGCAGATATTTCCATGTTTATACAGATAACGGTGTAGATATTTCCATCTTAATACAGATGGCGGTGTAGATATGTCCATGTTCGTACGGATGGCGGTGTAGATATTTCCATGTTCATACAGATGGCGGTGAAGATATTTCCATGTTCATACAGATGGCCGTGTAGATATTTCCATGTTCATACAGATAGCGGTGTAGATATTTCCATGTTTATACAGTTAGCGGTGTAGATATTTCCATGTTCATACAGATGGCGGTGTAGATATTTCCATGTTCGCACGGATGGCATTGTAGATATTTCCATGTTCATACAGGTGGCGGTGTAGATATTTCCATGTTTATACAGATAGCAGTGTAGTTATTTCCATGTTTATAGAGATAGCAATGTAGATATTTAAATTGATATACAGATAGCTGTGTAGATATTTGCATGTTCATACAGATAGCGGTGTAGATATTTCCATGTTCGTACAGATAGCGGTGTACATATTTCCATGTTCCTACAGATAGCGGTGTAGATATTTCCATGTTCATACAGATAACGGTGTAGATATTTCCATGTTTATAGAGGTGGCGGTCTAGATATTTCCATGTTTATGGAGATAGTGGTGTAGTTATTTCCAAGTTTATAGAGACAGCGTTGTAGATATTTCCATGTTTATAAAGATAGCGGTGAAGATATTTCCATGTTTATACAGATAGCGGTGTAGATATTTCCATGTTTATATAGACAGCAGTGTAGATATTTCCATGTTTATAGAGATAGTGGTGTAGATAATTTCAATTTTTACAGATAGCTGTGTAGATATTTCCATGTTCATGCAGATAGCCGTGTAGATATTTCCATGTTCATCCTGATGCTGGTGTAGATATATCCATGTTCATACAGATGGCGGTGAAGATATTTCCATGTTCATACAGGAGGCGGTGTAGATATTTCCATGTTCATACACATGGCGGTGTAGATATTTCCATGTTCGTAGAGATGGCGGCGTAGATATTTCCATGTTCATACAAATGGCGGTGTAGATATGTCCATGTTCATAGAGATGGCGGTGTAGATATTTCATTGTTTATACAGATAGCAGTGTAGTTATTTCCATGTGTATAGAGATAGCAGGGTAGATATTTCCACTGATATTCAGGTAGCTGTGTACATATTTGCATGTTCATACAGATAGCGCTGTAGATATTTCCATGCTCATACAGATAGCGGTGTAGATATTTCCATGTTCATACACATAGCGGTGTAGATATTTCCATGTTCATACAGATAACGGTGCAGATATTTCCATGTTCATACAGATATCGGTGTAGATATTTCCATGTTCACCCAGATAGCGGTGTAGATATTTCCATGTTCATCCAGATGCCGGTGTAGATATATCCATGTCCATACAGATGGCGTTGAAGATATTTCCATGTTCATACAGATGGCGGTGTAGATATTTCCATGTTCATACAAATGGCGGTGTAGATATTTCCATGTTCATACAGATAGCAGTGAAGATATTTCCGTGTTCATACAAATGGCGGTGTAGATATTTCCATGTTCATAGAGATGGCAGTGTACATATTTCCATGTTTATACAGATAGCAATGTAGATATTTCCATGTATATAGAGATAGCAGTGTAGATATTTCCACTGATATACAGATAGCTGTCTAGATATTTCCATGTTCATACAGATAGCGGTGTAGATATTTCCATGTTTTACAGATAGCGGTGTAGATATTTCCATGTTCATACAGATAGTGGTGTAGATATTTCTATGTTCATACAGATAGCAGTGTAGTTATTTCAATGTTTATAGAGAAAGCAGTGTAGATATTTCCATTGATATACAGATAACTGTGTAGATATTTACATGTTCATACAGATGGCGGTGTAGATATTTCCATGTTCGTACGGATGGCAGTGTAGATATTTCCATGTTCGTACAGGTGGCGGTGTAGTTATTTCCATGTTTTTACAGATAGCAGTGTAGTTATTTCCATGTTTATAGAGATAGCAATGTAGATATTTCCATTGATATACATATATCTGTGTAGATATTTGCATGTTCATACTGATAGCGGTGTAGATATTTCCATGTTCGTACAGATAGCGGTGGAGATATTTCCATGTTCATACAGATAGCGGTGTAGATATTTCCATGTTCATACAGATAACGGTGTAGACATTTCCATGTTCATACAGATAGTGATGTAGTTATTTCCATGTTCATACAGTTAGCGGTGTAGATATTTCCATGTTCATACAGATGGCGGTGTAGATATTTACATGTTCATACAGATGGCGGTGTAGATATTTCCATGTTCGTAGAGATGGCTGTGTAGATATTTCCATGTTTATACAGATAGCAGTGTAGATATTTCCATGTTTATAGAGATAGTGGTGTACATAATTTCAATTTTATACAGATAGCTGTGTAGGTATTTCCAAGTTCATACAGATAGCGGTGTAGATATTTCCACGTTTATAGAGATGGCGGTGTAGATATTTCCATGTTCATACAGATGGCCGTGTAGATATTTCCATGTTTTTAGAGATGGCGGTGTAGATATTTTCAAGTTTATACAGATGGCGGTGGAGATATTTCCATGTTTACACAGATAGCGGTGTAGACATTTCCATGTTTACACAGATAGCGGTGTGGATATTTCCATGTTTATGCAGGTAGCGGTGTAGATATTTCCATGTTTATACAGATAGCGGTGCGGATATTTCCATGTTTATACAGATATTTGGGCAGATATTTCCATGTTTATACAGATAGCGGTGTACATATTTCCATCTTAATACAGATGGCGGTGTAGATATGTCCATTTTCGTACAGATGCGGTGTAGATATTTCCATGTTCATACAGATGGCGGTGTAGATATTTCGAAGTTTATAGAGATAGTGCTGTAGTTATTTCCATATTTATAGAGAAATGTGTGTAGATATTTAAATGTATATGCAGATAGATGTGTAGATATTTCCATGTTCATGCAGATAGCCGCGTAGATATTTCCATGTTCATTCAGATGCTGGTGTAGATATATCCATGTTCATACAGATGGCGGTGAAGATATTTCCATGTTCATACAGATGGCGGGGTAGATATTTCCATGTTCATACACATGGCAGTGTAGATATTACCATGTTCGTAGAGATGGCGGTGTAGATATTTCCATGTTCATACAAATGGCGGTGCAGATATTTCAATGTTCATAGAGATGGCGGTGTAGATATTTCCATGTTTTTACAGATAGCAGTGTAGTTATTTCCATGTTTATAGAGATAGCAGTGTAGATATTTCCATTGATATACAGATAGCTGTGTAGATATTTGCATGTTCATACAGATAGCGGTGTAGATATTTCCATGCTCATACAGATAGCGGTGTTGATATTTCCATGTTCATACAGATAGCGGTGCAGATATTTCCATGTTCATACAGATAGCGGTGTAGATATGTCCATGTTCATACAGATAGCGGTGTAGATATTTCCATGTTCATACAGTTAGCGGTGTAGATATTTCCATGTTCATGCAGATGGCGGTGTAGATATTTACATGTTGATACAGATGGTGGTGTAGATATTTCCATGTTCATACGGATGGCAGTGTAGATATTTCCATATTCATACTGGTGGCGGTGTAGATATTTCCATGTATATACAGATAGCATTGTAGTTATTTCCATGCTTATAGATATAGCAGTGTAGATATTTCCATTGATATACAGATAGCTGTGTAGGTATTTGCATGTTCATACAGATAGCGGTGTAGATATTTCCATGTTCGTACAGATAGCGGTGTAGATATTTCCAGTTTCATACAGATGGCGGTGTAGATATTTCTAATTTCATTCAAATGGCGGTGTAGATATTTCCATGTTCATAGAGATGGCGGTGTAGATATTTCCATGTTTATACAGACAGCAGTGTAGTCATTTCCATGTTTATAGAGATAGCAGTGTAGTTATTTCCATTGATATTCAGATAGCTGTGTAGATATTTGAATGTTCATACAGATAGCGGTGTAGATATTTCCATGTTCATACTGATAGCAGTGTAGATATTTATATGTTCATACAGATAGCGGTGTAGATATTTCTATGTTCATACAGATGGCGGTGTAGATATTTCCATGTTCATACAGATGGCGGTATAGTTATTTACATGTTCATACAGATGGCGGTGTAGATATTTCCAGGTTCATACGGATGGCAGTTTAGATATTTCCACGTTCATACAGGTGGCGGTGTAGATATTCCCATGTTTTTACAGATAGCTGTGTAGTTATTTCCATGTTTATAGAGATAGCCATGTATATATTTCCATTTATATACAGATAGCTGTGTAGATATTTGCATGTTCATACAGATAGCGGTGTAGATATTTCCATGTTCATACAGATAGCGGTGTAGATATTTCCATGTTCATACACATAGCAGTGTAGATATTTCCATGTTCATACAGATAACGGTGTAGATATTTCCATGTTCATACAGATAGCAATGTAGATATTTCCATGTTCACACAGATAGCAGTGTAGATATTTCCATGTTCATACAGTTAGCGTTGCAGATATTTCCATGTTCATACAGATGGCGGTGTAGGTATTTACATGTTCATACAGATGGTGGTGTAGATATTTCCATGTTCGTACGGATGGCAGTGTAGATATTTCCATGTTCGTACAGGTGGCGGTGTAGATATTTCCATGTTTATACAGATAGCAGTGTAGTTATTTCCATGTTTATAGAGATAGCAATGTAGAGTTTCCATTGATATACAGATAGCTGTGTAGATATTTGCATGGTCATACAGATAGCGGTGTAGATATTTCCATGTTCATACAGATAGAGGTGTAGATATTTCCATGTTCATACAGATAGCTGTGTAGATATTTCCATGTTTATACAGATAATGGTGTAGATATTTCCATGTTCATACAGATAGCGGTGTAGATATTTCCATGTTCATACAGATAGCGGTGTAGATATTTCCATGTTCATACAGATAGCGGTGTAGATATTTACATGTTCATACAGATGGCGTTGTAGATATTTCCATGTTCGTACGGATGGCAATGTAGGTATTTCGATGTTCATACAGGTGGCGGTGTAGATATTTCCATGTTCATACAGATAGCAGTGTAGTTATTTCCATGTTTATAGAGATTGCAGTGTAGATATTTCCATGGATGTACAGACAGCTGTGTAGATATTTACATGTTCATACAGATGGTGGTGTAGATATTTCCATGTTCGTACGGATGGCAGTGTAGATGTTTCCATGTTCGTACTGGTGGCGGTGTAGATATTTCCATGTTTATACAGATAGCAGTGTAGTTATTTCCATGCTTATAGATATAGCAGTGTAGATATTTCCATTGATATACAGATAGCTGTGTAGATATTTGCATGTTCGTACAGATAGCAGTGTAGATATTTCCAAGTTCATACAGATAGCGGTGTAGATATTTCCATGTTCATACACATAGCAGTGTAGATATTTCCATGTTCATACAGTTAGCGGTGTAGATATTTCCATTTTCATACAGATGGCGGTGTAGATATTTACATGTTCATACAGATGGCGGTGTAGATATTTCCATGTTCGCACGGTTGGCAGTGTAGATAATTCCATGTTAATACAGGTGGCGGTGTAGATATTTCCATGTTTATACAGATAGCAGTGTAGTTATTTCCATGTTTATAGAGATAGCAGTGTAGATATTTCCATTGATGTACAGATAGCTGTGTAGATATTTGCATGTTCATACAGATAGCGGTGTAGATATTTCCATGTTCGTACAGATAGCGGTGTAGATATTTCCATCTTCATACAGATAGCGGTGTAGATATTTCCATGTCCATACAGATAACGGTGTAGATATTTCCGTGTTCATACAGATAGCCTTGTAGATATTTCCATGTTCAAACGTTTAGCGGTGTAGATATTTCCATGTTCATTCAGATGGCGGTGTAGATAATCACATGTTCATACAGATGGCGTTGCTGATATTTCCATGTTTGTACAGAAGGCGGTGTAGATATTTCCATCTTCATAGAGATAGCGGTGTAGATATTTCCATGTTTATGCAGATAGCGGTATAGGTATTTCCATGTTTACACAGATGGTGGTGTAGATATTTCCATGTTTATAGAGATGGCGGTCTAGATATTTCCATGTTTTCAGAGATAGTGGTGTAGTTATTTCCAAGTTTATAGAGACAGCGTTGTAGATATTTCCATGTTTATAAAGATAGCGGTGAAGATATTTCCATGTTCATACAGATAGCGGTGTAGATATTTCCATGTTCATTCAGATAGCGGTGTAGATATTTCCATGTTCATACAGTTAGCGGTGTAGATATTTCCATGTTCATAGAGATGGCGGTGTAGATATTTACATGTTCATACAGAAGGCAGTGTAGATATTTCCATGTTCGTACGGATGGCAGTGTAGTTATTTCCATGTTCATACAGGTGGCGGTGTAGATATTTCCATGTTCATACAGATCGCAGTGTAGTTATTTCCATGTTTATAGAGATAGCAGTGTAGATATTTCCATTGATATACAGATAGCTGTGTAGATACTTTCATGTTCATACAGATGGCGGTGTAGATATTTCCATGTTCGTACGGATGGCAGTGTAGATATTTCCATGTTCGTACAGGTGGCAGTGTAGATATTTCCATGTTTATAGAGATAGCAATGTAGATATTTCCATTGATATATATATAGCTGTGTAGATATTTGCATGTTCATACTGATAGCGGTGTAGATATTTCCATGTTCATACAGATGGCGGTGTAGATATTTACATGTTCATACAGACGGCGGTGTAGATATTTCCATGTTCGTAGAGATGGCGGTGTAGATATTTCCATGTTCATAGAGATGCCTGTGTAGATATTTCCATGTTTATGCAGATAGCGGAAGAGATATTTCCATGTTTATACAGATGGTGGTGTAGATATTTCTATGTTTATAGAGATGGCTGTCTAGATATTTCCATGTTTATAGAGGTAGTGGTGTAGTTAGTTCCAAGTTTATAAGACAGCATTGTAGATATTTCCTTGTTTATACAGATAGTGTTGAAGATATTTCCATGTTTATACAGATAGCGGTGTAGATATTTCCATGTTTATACAGATAGCAATGTAGATATTTCCATGTTTATAGAGATAGTGGTGTAGATAATTTCAATTTTATACAGATAGCAGTGTAGATGTTTCCAAGTTCATACAGATAGTGGTGTAGATATTTACACGTTTATAGAGATGGCGGGGTAGATATTTCCATGTTCATACAGATGGCGGTGTAGATATTTCCATGTTTTTAGAGATGGCGGTGTAGATATTTTCATGTTTACACAGATGGCGGTGGAGATATTTCCATGTTTACACAGATAGCGGTGTAGACATTTCCATGTTTACACATATAGCGGTGTGGATATTTCCATGTTTACACAGATAGCGGTGTAGATATTTCCATGTTTATACAGATAGAGGTGCGGATATTTCCATGTTTATACAGATAGTTGGGCAGATATTTCCATGTTTATACAGATAACGGTGTAGATATTTCCATCTTAATACAGATGGCGGTGTAGATATGTCCATGTTCGTACGGATGGCGGTGTAGATATTTCCATGTTCATACAGATGGCGGTGAAGATATTTCCATGTTCATACAGATGGCGGTGTAGATATTTCCATGTTCATACAGATAGCGGTGTAGATATTTCCATGTTTATACAGTTAGCGGTGTAGATATTTCCATGTTCATACAGATGGCGGTGTAGATATTTCCATGTTCGCACGGATGGCATTGTAGATATTTCCATGTTCATACAGGTGGCGGTGTAGATATTTCCATGTTTATACAGATAGCAGTGTAGTTATTTCCATTTTTATAGAGATAGCAGTGTAGATATTTAAATTGATATACAGATAGCTGTGTAGATATTTGCATGTTCATACATATAGCGGTGTAGATATTTCCATGTTCGTACAGATAGCGGTGTACATATTTCCATGTTCCTACAGATAGCGGTGTAGATATTTCCATGTTCATACAGATAACGGTGTAGATATTTCCATGTTTATAGAGGTGGCGGTCTAGATATTTCCATGTTTATGGAGATAGTGGTGTAGTTATTTCCAAGTTTATAGAGACAGCGTTGTAGATATTTCCATGTTTATAAAGATAGCGGTGAAGATATTTCCATGTTTATACAGATAGCGGTGTAGATATTTCCATGTTTATACAGACAGCATTGTAGATATTTCCATGTTTATAGAGATAGTGGTGTAGATAATTTCAATTTTTACAGATAGCTGTGTAGATATTTCCATGTTCATGCAGATAGCCGTGTAGATATTTCCATGTTCATCCTGATGCTGGTGTAGATATATCCATGTTCATACAGATGGCGGTGAAGATATTTCCATGTTCATACAGGAGGCGGTGTAGATATTTCCATGTTCATACACATGGCGGTGTAGATATTTCCATGTTCGTAGAGATGGCGGCGTAGATATTTCCATGTTCATACAAATGGCGGTGTAGATATGTCCATGTTCATAGAGATGGCGGTGTAGATATTTCATTGTTTATACAGATAGCAGTGTAGTTATTTCCATGTGTATAGAGATAGCAGGGTAGATATTTCCACTGATATTCAGGTAGCTGTGTACATATTTGCATGTTCATACAGATAGCGCTGTATATATTTCCATGCTCATACAGATAGCGGTGTAGATATTTTCATGTTCATACAGATAGCGGTGCAGTTATTTCCATGTTCATACAGTTAGCGGTGTAGATATTTCCATGTTCATACAGATGGCGGTGTAGATATTTCCATGTTCATACAGATTACGGTGTGGATATTTCCATGTTTATACAGATAGCAGTGTAGTTATTTCCATGTTTATAGAGATAGCAATGTAGATTTTCCATTGATATACAGATGGCTGTGTAGATATTTGCATGGTCATACAGATAGCGGTGTAGATATTTCCATGTTCATACAGATAGAGGTGTAGTTATTTCCATGTTCATGCAGATAGCTGTGTAGATATTTCCATGTTCATACAGATAATGGTGTAGATATTTCCATGTTCATACAGATAGCGGTGTAGATATTTCCATGTTCATACAGATAGCGGTGTAGATATTTCCATGTTCATACAGGTAGCGGTGTAGATATTTACATGTTCATACAGATGGCGTTGTAGATATTTCCATGTTCGTACAGATGGCGGTGTAGATATTTCCATGTTCATAGAGATGGCGGTGTAGATATTTACATCTTCATACAGATGGCGGTGTAGATATTTCCATGTTCGTACGGATGGCAATGTAGGTATTTCGATGTTCATACAGGTGGCGGTGTAGATATTTCCATGTTCATACAGATAGCAGTGTAGTTATTTCCATGTTTATAGAGATTGCAGTGTAGATATTTCCATGGATATACAGACAGCTGTGTAGATATTTACATGTTCATACAGATGGTGGTGTAGATATTTCCATGTTCGTACGGATGGCAGTGTAGATGTTTCCATGTTCGTACTGGTGGCGTTGTAGATATTTCCATGTTCATAGAGATGGCGGTGTAGATATTTCATTGTTTATACAGATAGCAGTGTAGTTATTTCCATGTTTATAGAGATAGCAGGGTAGATATTTCCACTGATATACAGATAGGTGTGTAGATACTTGCATGTTCGTACAGATAGCAGTGTAGATATTTCCATGTTCAAAGAGATTGCGGTGTAGATATTTCCATGTTCATACAGATAGCCTTGTAGATATTTCTATGTTCATACAGTAAGCGGTGTAGATATTTCCATATTCATACATATGGTGGTGTAGATATTTACATGTTCATACAGATGGCGGTGTAGATATTTCCATGTTCGTACAGATGGTGGTGTAGATATTTCCATGCTCATAGAGATGGCGGTGTGGATATTTCCATGTTTATGCAGATAGCGGTATAGGTATTTCCATGTTTATACAGATGGTGGTGTAGATATTTCCATGTTTATAGAGATGGCGGTCTAGATATTTACATGTTTATTGAGATACTGGTGTAGTTATTTCCAAGTTTATAGAGACAGCGTTGTAGATATTTCCTTGTTGAAACAGATAGCGGTGAAGATATTTCCATGTTTATACAGATAGCGGTGTAGATATTTCCATGTTTATACAGACAGCAGTGTACATATTTCCATGTTTATAGAGATAGTGGTGTAGATAATTTCAATTTTATACTGATAGCAGTGTAGATATTTCCAAGTTCATACAGATAGCGGTGTAGATATTTCCACCTTTATAGAGATGGTGGTGTAGATATTTCCATGTTCATACAGTTAGCGGTGTAGATATTTCCATGTTCATACAGATGGCGGTGTAGATATTTCCATGTTCATACTGATTACGGTGTGGATATTTCCATGTTTATACAGATAGCAGTGTAGTTATTTCCATGTTTATAGAGATAGCAATGTAGATTTTCCATTGATATACAGATAGCTGTGTAGATATTTGCATGTTCATACAGATAGCGGTGTAGATATTTCCATGCTCATACAGATAGCGGGGTTGATATTTCCATGTTCATACAGATAGCGGTGCAGATATTTCCATGTTCATACAGATAGCGGTGTAGATATGTCCATGTTCATACAGATAGCGGTGTAGATATTTCCATGTTCATATAGTTAGTGGTGTAGATATTTCCATGTTCATACAGATGGCGGTGTAGATATTTACATGTTGATACAGATGGTGGTGTAGATATTTCCATGTTCATACGGATGGCAGTGTAGATATTTCCATGTTCATACTGGTGGCGGTGTAGATATTTCCATGTTTATACAGATAGCATTGTTGTTATTTCCATGCTTATAGATATAGCAGTGTAGATATTTCCATTGATATACAGATAGCTGTGTAGATATTTGCATGTTCATACAGATAGCGGTGTAGATATTTCCATGTTCGTACAGATAGCGGTGTAGATATTTCCAGTTTCATACAGATGGCGGTGTAGATATTTCCAATTTCATTCAAATGGCGGTGTAGATATTTCCATGTTCATAGAGATGGCGGTGTAGATATTTCCATGTTCATACAAATGGCGCTGTATGTATTTCCATGTTCATAGAGATGGCGGTGTAGATATTTCCATGTTTATACAGACAGCAGTGTAGTTATTTCAATGTTTATAGAGATAGCAGTGTAGTTATTTCCATTGATATTCAGATAGCTGTGTAGATATTTGAATGTTCATACAGTTAGCGGTGTAGTTATTTCCATGTTCATACTGATAGCAGTGTAGATATTTATATGTTCATACAGATAGCGGTGTAGATATTTCTATGTTCATACAGATGGCGGTGTAGATATTTAAATGTTCATACAGATGGCGGTGTAGTTATTTACATGTTCATACAGATGGCGGTGTAGATATTTCCAGGTTCATACGGATGGCAGTGTAGATATTTCCACGTTCATACAGGTGGCGGTGTAGATATTCCCATGTTTTTACAGATAGCTGTGTAGTTATTTCCATGTTTATAGAGATAGCCATGTAGATATTTCCATTTATATACAGATAGCTGTGTATATATTTGCATGTTCATACAGATAGCGGTGTAGATATTGCCATGTTCATACAGATAGCGGTGTAGATATTTACATGTTCATACACATAGCAGTGTAGATATTTCCATTTATATACAGATAGCTGTGTAGATATTTCCATCTTCATGCAGATAGCGGTGTAGATATTTCCATATTCATAGAGATAACGGTGTAGATATTTCCATGTTTATAGAGGTGGCGGTCTAGATATTTCCATGTTTATGGAGATAGTGGTGTAGTTATTTCCAAGTTTATATAGACAGCGTTGTAGATATTTCCATGTTTATAAAGATAGCGGTGAAGATATTTCCATGTTTATACAGATAGCGGTGTAGATATTTCCATGTTTATACAGACAGCAGTGTAGATATTTCCATGTTTATAGAGATAGTGGTGTAGATAATTTCAATTTTTACAGATAGCTGTGTAGATATTTCCAAGTTCATACAGATAGCGGTGTAGATATTTCCACCTTTATAGAGATGGCGGTGTAGGTATTTCCATGTTCATACAGATGGCGGTGTAGATATTTCCATGTTTATAGAGATGGCGGTGTAGATATTTTCATGTTTACACAGATAGCGGTGTAGACATTTCCATGTTTACACAGATAGCGTTGTGGATATTTCCATGTATATGCAGATAGAGGTGTAGATATTTCCATGTTCATGCAGATAGCGGTGTAGATATTTCCATGTTCATTGAGATGCTGGTGTAGATATATCCATGTTCATACAGAAGGTGGTGAAGATATTTCCATGTTCATACAGATGGCGGTGTAGATATTTCCATGTTCATACACATGGCGGTGTAGATATTTCCATGTTTATAGAGATGGCGGTGTAGATATTTTCATGTTTACACAGATGGCGGTGTAGGTATTTCCATGTTTACACAGATAGTGGTGTGGATATTTTCATGTTTATGCAGATAGCGGTGTAGATATTTCCATGTTTATACAGATAGCGGTGCGGATATTTCCATGTTTATACAGATAGTTGGGCAGATATTTCCATGTTTATACAGATAGCGGTGTAGATATTTCCATCTTAATACAGATGGCGATGTAGATATGTCTATGTTCGTACAGATGGCGGTGTAGATATTTCCATGTTCATACAGATAGCGGTGTAGATATTTCCATGTTCATACAGATAACGGTGTAGATATTTCCATGTTCATACAGATAGCCTTGTAGATATTTCCATGTTCATACGGTTAGCGGTGTAGATATTTCCATGTTCATACAGATGGCGGTGTGGATATTTACATGTTCATACAGATGGCGGTGTAGATATTTCCATGTTCGTACAGAAGGCGGTGTAGATATTTCCATGTTCATAGAGATGGCAGTGTAGATATTTCCATGTTTATGCAGATAGCGGTATAGGTATTTCCATGTTGATACAGATGGTGGTGTAGATATTTCCATGTTTATACAGGTGGAGGTCTAGATATTTCCATGTTTATGGAGATAGTGGTGTAGTTATTTCCAAGTTTATAGAGACAGCGTTGTAGATATTTCCATGTTTATAAAGGTAGCGGTGAAGTTATTTCCATGTTTATACAGATAGCGGTGTAGATATTTCCATGTTTATACAGACAGCAGTGTAGATATTTCCATGTTTATAGAGATAGTGGTGTAGATAATTTCAATTTTTACAGATAGCAGTGTAGATATTTCCAAGTTCATACAGATAGCGGTGTAGATATTTCCACCTTTATAGAGATGGCGGTGTAGGTATTTCCATGTTCATACAGATGGCGGTGTAGATATTTCCATGTTTATAGAGATGGCGGTGTAGATATTTTCATGTTTACACAGATGGCGCTGTAGATATTTCCATGTTTACACAGATAGCGGTGTAGACATTTCAATGTTTACACAGATAGCGGTGTGGATATTTCCATGTATATGCAGATAGAGGTGTAGATATTTCCATGCTCATGCAGATGCCGGTGTAGATATATCCATGTTCATACAGAAGGTGGTGAAGATATTTCCATGTTCATACAGATGGCGGTGTAGATATTTCCATGCTCATAGAGATGGCGGTGTAGATATTTCCATGTCCATACAAATGGCGGTGTAGATATTTCCATGTTCATAGAGATGGCGGTGTAGATATTTCCATGTTTATACACATAGCAGTGTAGTTATTTCCATGTTTATAGAGATAGCAGTGTAGATATTTCCATTGATATGCAGATAGCTGTGTAGATATTTGCATGTTCATACAGATAGCGGTGTAGATATTTCCATGTTCATACTGATAGCGGTGTACATATTTCCATGTTCATACAGTTAACGGTGTAGATATTTCCAAGTTCATACAGATGGCGGTGTAGATATTTCCATGTTCATACAGATGGCGGTGTAGATATTTACATGTTCAAACACATGGCGGTGTAGATATTTCCTTGTTCGTACGGATGGCAGTGTAGATATTTCCATGTTCATACAGGTGGCGGTGTAGATATTCCCATCTATTTACAGATAGCTGTGTAGTTATTTCCATGTTTATAGAGATAGCAGTGTAGATATTTCCACTGATATACAGATAGCTGTGTAGATATTTGCATGTTCATAGAGATAGCGGTGTAGATATTTCCATGTTCATACAGATAGCGGTGTACATATTGCCATGTTCATACACATAGCGGTGTAGATATTTCCATGTTCATACAGATAACGGTGTAGATATTTCCATGTTCATACAGATAGCGGTGTAGATATTTCCATGTTCACACAGATAGCTGTGTAGGTATTTCCATGTTCATACAGTTAGCGGTGTAGATATTTCCATGTTCATGCAGATAGCGATGTAGACATTTCCATGTTCATCCAGATGCCGGTGTAGATATATCCATGTTCATACAGATGGCGTTGAAGTTATTTCCATGTTCATACAGATGGCGGTGTAGATATTTCCATGTTCGTACAAATGGCGGTGTAGATATTTTCATGTTCATACAGATGGCGGTGTAGCTATTTCCGTGTTCATACAAATGGCGGTGTAGATATTTCCATGTTCATAGAGATGTCGGTGTAGATATTTCCATGTTTATACAGATAGCAATGTAGATATTTCCATGTTTATAGAGATAGCGGTTTAGATATTTCCATTGATATACAGATAGCTGTGTAGATATTTCCATGTTCATACAGATAGCGGTGTAGATATTTCCATCTTTTACAGATAGCGGTGTAGATATTTCCATGTTCATTCAGATAGCGGTGTAGATATTTCCTTGTTCATACAGTTAGCGGTGTAGATATTTCCATGTTCATACAGATGGCGGTGTAGATATTTACATGTTCATACAGAAGGCGGTGTAGATATTTCCATGTTCGTACGGATGGCAGTGTAGTTATTACCATGTTCATACAGGTGACGGTGTAGGTATTTCCATGTTCATACAGATCGCAAGGTATTTATTCCATGTTTATAGAGATAGCAGTGTAGATATTTCCATTGATATACAGATAGCTGTGTAGATACTTACATGTTCATACAGATGGCGGTGTAGATATTTCCATGTTCGTACGGATGGCAGTGTAGATATTTCCATGTTCGTACAGGTGGCAGTGTAGATATTTCCATGTTTATACAGATAGCAGTGTAGATATTTCCATGTTTATAGAGATAGCAATGTAGATATTTCCATTGATATACATATATCTGTGTAGATATTTGCATGTTCATACTGATAGCGGTGTAGATATTTCCATGTTCATACAGATGGCGGTGTAGATATTTACATGTTCATACAGACGGCGGTGTAGATATTTCCATGTTCGTAGAGATGGCGGTGTAGATATTTCTATGTTCATAGAGATGGCGGTGTAGATATTTCCATGTTTTTAGAGATGGCGGTGTAGATATTTTCATGTTTACACAGATAGCGGTGTAGACATTTCCATGTTTACACAGATAGCGGTGTGGATATTTCCAAGTTTATGCAGATAGCGGTGTAGATATTTACATGTTTATACAGATAGAGGTGCGGATATTTCCATGTTTATACAGATAGTTGGGCAGATATTTCCATGTTTATACAGATAACGGTGTAGATATTTCCATCTTAATACAGATGGCGGTTTAGATATGTCCATGTTCGTACAGATGGCGGTGTAGATATTTCCATGTTCATACAGATGGTGGTGTAGATATTTCGAAGTTTATAGAGATAGCGCTGTAGTTATTTCCATATTTATATAGAAATCTGTGTAGATATTCAAATGTATATGCAGATAGCTGTGTAGATATTTCCATGTTCATGCAGATAGCCGTGTAGATATTTCCATGTTCATCCAGATGCTGGTGTAGATATATCCATATACATACAGATGGCGGTGAAGATATTTCCATGTTCATACAGATGGCGGTGTAGATATTTCCATGTTCATACACATGGCGCTGTAGATATTTCCATGTTCGTAGAGATGGCGGTGTAGATATTTCCATGTTTATACAAATGGCGGTGTAGATATTTCCATGTTCAGAGAGATGGCGGTGTACATATTTCATTGTTTGTACAGATAGCAGTGTAGTTATTTCCATGTTTATAGAGATAGCAGGGTAGATATTTCCATTTATATACAGGTAGCTGTTTAGATATTTGCATGTTCATACAGATAGCGGTGTAGATATTTCCATGCTCATACAGATAGCGGTGTAGATATTTCCATGTTCATACATATAGCGGTGCAGAAATTTCCATGTTCATACAGATAGCGGTGTAGATATTTCCATGTTCATACAGATAGCGGTGTAGATATTTCCATGTTCATACAGTTAGCGGTGTAGATATTTCCATGTTCATACAGATGGCGGTGTAGATATTTACACGTTCATACAGATGGCGGTGTAGATATTTCCATGTTCGCACGGATGGCAGTGTAGATATTTCCATGTTCATACAGGTGGCGGTGTAGATATTTCTATGTTTATACAGATGGCAGTGTAGTTATTTCCATGTTTATAGAGATAGCAGTGTAGATATTTCCATTGATATACAGATAGCTGTGTAGATATTTGCATGTTCATACAGATAGCGGTGTAGATATTTCCATGTTCATACAGATAGCGGTGTAGATATTTCCATCTTCATACAGATAGCGGTGTAGATATTTCCATGTTCATTCAGATGGCGGTGTAGATATTTACATGTTCATACCGATGGCGGTGTAGATATTTCCATGTTTGTACAGAAGGCGGTGTAGATATTTCCATGTTCATGCAGATGCCGGTGTAGATATATCCATGTTCATACAAATGGCGGTGTAGATATTTCCATGTTCATACAAATGGCGGTGTAGATATTTCCATCTTCATACAGATAGCAGTGAAGATATTTCCGTGTTCATACAAATGGCGGTGTAGATATTTCCATGTTCATAGAGATGGCAGTGTAGATATTTCCATGCTTATACAGATAGCAATGTAGATATTTCCATGTTATAGAGATAGCGGTGTAGATATTTCCATTGATATACAGATAGCTGTGTAGATATTTACATGTTCATACAGATAGCGGTGTAGATATTTCTATGTTTTACAGATAGCGGTGTAGATATTTCCATGTTCATACAGATAGCGGTGTAGATATTTCCATGTTCATACAGATAGCAGTGAAGTTATTTCCATGTTTATAGAGATAGCAGTGTAGATATTTCCATTGATATACAGATAGCTGTGTAGATATTTACATGTTCATACAGATGGCGGTGTAGATATTTCCATGTTCGTACGGATGGCAGTGTAGATATTTCCATGTTCGTACAGGTGGCGGTGTAGATATTTCCATGTTTTTACAGATAGCAGTGTAGTTATTTCCATGTTTATAGAGATAGCAATGTAGATATTTCCATTGATATACATATATCTGTGTAGATATTTGCATGTTCATACTGATAGCGGTGGAGATATTTCCATGTTCGTACAGATAGCGGTGTAGATATTTCCATGTTCATACAGATAGCGGTGTAGATATTTCCATGTTCATACAGATAACAGGGTAGACATTTCCATGTTCATACAGATAGTGATGTAGATATTTCCATGTTCATACAGTTAGCGGTGTAGATATTTCCATGTTCATACAGATGGCGGTGTAGATATTTACATGTTCATACAGATGGCGGTGTAGATATTTCCATGTTCGTAGAGATGGCGGTGTAGATATTTCCATGTTCATAGAGATGGCGGTGTAGATATTTTCATGTTTATGCAGATAGCGGTATAGATATTTCCATGTTTATACAGATGGTGGTGTAGATATTTCCATGTTTATAGAGATGGCGGTCGAGATATTTCCATGTTTATAGAGATAGTGGTGTAGTTATTTCCAAGTTTTTTGAGACAGCATTGTAGATATTTCCATGTTTATACAGATAGCGGTGAAGATATTTCCATGTTTATACAGATTGCAGTGTAGATATTTCCATGTTTATATAGATAGCAGTGTAGATATTTCCATGTTTATAGAGATAGTGGTGTAGATAATTTCAATTTTATACAGATAGCAGTGTAGGTATTTCCAAGTTCATACAGATAGCGGTGTAGATATTTCCACGTTTATAGAGATGGCGGTGTAGATATTTCCATGTTCATACAGATGGCGGTGTAGATATTTACATGTTGATACAGATGGTGGTGTAGATATTTCCATGTTCATACGGATGGCAGTGTAGATATTTCCATGTTCATACAGGTGGCGGTGTAGATATTTCCATGTTTATACAGATAGCAGTGTAGTTATTTCCATGCTTATAGATATAGCAGTGTAGATATTTCCATTGATATACAGATAGCTGTGTAGATATTTCCAGTTTCATACAGAAGGCGGTGTAGATATTTCCAATTTCATTCAAATGGCGGTGTAGATATTTCCATGTTCATAGAGATGGCGGTGTAGATATTTACATGTTCAAACAAATGGCGGTGTAGATATTTCCATGTTCATAGAGATGGCGGTGTAGATATTTCCATGTTTATACAGACAGCAGTGTAGTTATTTCCATGTTTATAGAGATAGCAGTGTAGATATTTCCATTGATATTCAGATAGCTGTGTAGATATTTGCATGTTCATACAGATAGCGGTGTAGATATTTCCATGTTCATACTGATAGCAGTGTAGATATTTATATGTTCATACAGATAGCGGTGTAGATATTTCCATGTTCATACAGATGGCGGTGTAGATATTTCCATGTTCATACAGATGGCGGTGTAGATATTTACATGTTCATACAGATGGCGGCGTAAATATTTCCAGGTTGGTACGGATGGCAGTGTAGATATTTCCACGTTCATACAGGTGGCGGTGTAGATATTCCCATGTTTTTACAGATAGCTGTGTAGTTATTTCCATGTTTATAGAGATAGCCATGTAGATATTTCCATTGATATACAGATAGCTGTGTAGATATTTGCATGTTCATAAAGATAGCGGTGTAGATATTTACATGTTCATACAGATAGCGGTGTAGATATTTCCATGTTCATACACATAGCAGTGTAGATATTTCCATGTTCATACAGATAACGGTGAAGATATTTCCATGTTCATACAGATAGCAGTGTAGATATTTCCATGTTCACACAGATAGCAGTGTAGATATTTCCATGTTCATACAGTTAGCGTTGCAGATATTTCCATGTTCATACAGATGGCGGTGTAGATATTTACATGTTCATACAGATGGTGGTGTAGATATTTCCATGTTCGTACGGATGGCAGTGTAGATATTTCCATGTTCGTACAGGTGGCGGTGTAGATATTTCCATGTTTATACAGATAACAGTGTAGTTATTTCCATGTTTATAGAGATAGCAATGTAGATTTTCCATTGATATACAGATAGATGTGTAGATATTTGCATGGTCATACAGATAGCGGTGTAGATATTTCCATGTTCATACAGATAGAGTTGTAGATATTTCCATGTTCATACAGATAGCTGTGTAGATATTTCCATGTTCATACAGATAACGGCGTAGATATTTCCATGTTCATACAGATAGCGGTGTAGATATTTCCATGTTCATACAGATAGCGGTGTAGATATTTCCATGTTCATACAGATAGCAGTGTAGATATTTACATGTTCATACAGATGGCGTTGTAGATATTTCCATGTTCGTACAGACGGCGGTGTAGATATTTCCATGTTCACAGAGATGACGGTGTAGATATTTCCATGTTCATACAGATGGCGGTTTAGATATTTACATCTTCATACAGATGGCGGTGTAGATATTTCCATGTTCGTACGGATGACAATGTAGGTATTTCGATGTTCATACAGGTGGCGGTGTAGATATTTCCAGGTTCATACAGATAGCAGTGTAGTTATTTCCATGTTTATAGAGATTGCAGTGTAGATATTTCCATGGATATACAGACAGCTGTGTAGATATTTACATGTTCATACAGATGGTGGTGTAGATATTTCCATGCTCGTACGGATGGCAGTGTAGGTGTTTCCATGTTCGTACTGGTGGCGGTGTAGATATTTCCATGTTTATACAGATAGCAGTGTAGTTATTTCCATGCTTATAGATATAGCAGTGTAGATATTTCCATTGATATACAGATAGCTGTGTAGATATTTGCATGTTCATACAGATAGCGGTGTAGATATTTCCATGTTCGTACAGATAGCAGTGTAGATATTTCCAAGTTCATACAGATAGCGGTGTAGACATTTCCATGTTCATACAGATAACGGTGAAGATATTTCAATGTTCATACAGATAGCCTTGTAGATATTTCCATGTTCATACAGTGAGCGGTGTAGATATTTCCATATTCATACAGATGGCAGTGTAGATATTTACATGTTCATACAGATGGCGGTGTAGATATTTCCATGCTCATAGATATGGCGGTGTAGATATTTCCATGTTTATGCAGATAGCGGTATAGGTATTTCCATGTTTATACAGATGGTGGTGTAGATATTTCCATGTTTATAGAGATGGCGGTCTAGATATTTACATGTTTATAGAGATAGTGGTGTAGTTATTTCCAAGTTTATAGAGACAGCGTTGTAGATATTTCCTTGTTTAAACAGATAGCGGTGAAGATATTTCCATGTTTATACAGATAGCGGTGTAGATATTTCCATGTTTATACAGACAGCAGTGTAGATATTTCCATGTTTATAGAGATAGTGGTGTAGATAATTTCAATTTTATACAGAGAGCAGTGTAGATATTTGCATGTTCATACAGATAGCGGTGTAGATATTTCCACCTTTATAGAGATGGCGGTGTAGATATTTCCATGTTTATAGAGATGGCGGTGTAGATATTTTCATGTTTACACAGATGGCGTTGTAGATATTTCCATGTTTACACAGACAGCGGTTTGGATATTTTCATGTTTATGCAGATAGCGGTGTAGATATTTCCATGTTTATACAGATAGCGGTATGGATATTTCCATGTTTATACAGATAGTTGGGCAGATATTTCCATGTTTATACAGATAGCGGTGTAGATATTTCCAACTTAATACATATGGCGATGTAGATATGTCTATGTTCGTACAGATGGCGGTGTAGATATTTACATGTTCATACAGATGGCGGTGTAGATATTTCCATGTTCGTACAGAAGGCGGTGTAGATATTTCCATGTTCATAGAGATGGCGGTGTAGATATTTCCATGTTTATGCAGATAGCGGTATAGGTATTTCCATGTTGATACAGATGGTGGTGTAGATATTTCCATGTTTATAGAGGTGGCGGTCTAGATATTTCCATGTTTATGGAGATAGTGGTGTAGTTATTTCCAAGTTTATAGAGACAGCGTTGTAGATATTTCCATGTTTATACAGATAGCGGTGAAGATATTTCCATGTTTATACAGATTGCGGTGTAGATATTTCCATGTTTATACAGATAGCAGTGTAGATATTTCCATGTTTATAGAGATAGTGGTGTAGATAATTTCAATTTTATACAGATAGCAGTGTAGGTATTTCCAAGTTCATACAGATAGCGGTGTAGATATTTCCACGTTTATAGAGATGGCGGTGTAGATATTTCCATGTTCATACAGATGGCGGTGTAGATATTTACATGTTGATACAGATGGTGGTGTAGATATTTCCATGTTCATACGGATGGCAGTGTAGATATTTCCATGTTCATACAGGTGGCGGTGTAGATATTTCCATGTTTATACAGATAGCAGTGTAGTTATTTCCATGCTTATAGATATAGCAGTGTAGATATTTCCATTGATATACAGATAGCTGTGTAGATATTTCCAGTTTCATACAGAAGGCGGTGTAGATATTTCCAATTTCATTCAAATGGCGGTGTAGATATTTCCATGTTCATAGAGATGGCGCTGTAGATATTTACATGTTCAAACAAATGGCGGTGTAGATATTTCCATGTTCATAGAGATGGCGGTGTAGATATTTCCATGTTTATACAGACAGCAGTGTAGTTATTTCCATGTTTATAGAGATAGCAGTGTAGATATTTCCATTGATATTCAGATAGCTGTGTAGATATTTGCATGTTCATACAGATAGCGGTGTAGATATTTCCATGTTCATACTGATAGCAGTGTAGATATTTATATGTTCATACAGATAGCGGTGTAGATATTTCCATGTTCATACAGATGGCGGTGTAGATATTTCCATGTTCATACAGATGGCGGTGTAGATATTTACATGTTCATACAGATGGCGGCGTAAATATTTCCAGGTTGGTACGGATGGCAGTGTAGATATTTCCACGTTCATACAGGTGGCGGTGTAGATATTCCCATGTTTTTACAGATAGCTGTGTAGTTATTTCCATGTTTATAGAGATAGCCATGTAGATATTTCCATTGATATACAGATAGCTGTGTAGATATTTGCATGTTCATACAGATAGCGGTGTAGATATTTCCATGTTCATACAGATAGCGGTGTAGATATTTCCATGTTCATACACATAGCAGTGTAGATATTTCCATGTTCATACAGATAACGGTGAAGATATTTCCATGTTCATACAGATAGCAGTGTAGATATTTCCATGTTCACACAGATAGCAGTGTAGATATTTCCATGTTCATACAGTTAGCGTTGCAGATATTTCCATGTTCATACAGATGGCGGTGTAGATATTTACATGTTCATACAGATGGTGGTGTAGATATTTCCATGTTCGTACGGATGGCAGTGTAGATATTTCCATGTTCGTACAGGTGGCGGTGTAGATATTTCCATGTTTATACAGATAACAGTGTAGATATTTCCATGTTTATAGAGATGGCGGTCTAGATATTTACATGTTTATAGAGATAGTGGTGTAGTTATTTCCAAGTTTATAGAGACAGCGTTGTAGATATTTCCTTGTTTAAACAGATAGCGGTGAAGATATTTCCATGTTTATACAGATAGCGGTGTAGATATTTCCATGTTTATACAGACAGCAGTGTAGATATTTCCATGTTTATAGAGATAGTGGTGTAGATAATTTCAATTTTATACAGAGAGCAGTGTAGATATTTGCAAGTTCATACAGATAGCGGTGTAGATATTTCCACCTTTATAGAGATGGCGGTGTAGATATTTCCATGTTTATAGAGATGGCGGTGTAGATATTTTCATGTTTACACAGATGGCGTTGTAGATATTTCCATGTTTACACAGATAGCGGTTTGGATATTTTCATGTTTATGCAGATAGCGGTGTAGATATTTCCATGTTTATACAGATAGCGGTGTGGATATTTCCATGTTTATACAGATAGTTGGGCAGATATTTCCATGTTTATACAGATAGCGGTGTAGATATTTCCAACTTAATACATATGGCGATGTAGATATGTCTATGTTCGTACAGATGGCGGTGTAGATATTTACATGTTCATACAGATGGCGGTGTAGATATTTCCATGTTCGTACAGAAGGCGGTGTAGATATTTCCATGTTCATAGAGATGGCGGTGTAGATATTTCCATGTTTATGCAGATAGCGGTATAGGTATTTCCATGTTGATACAGATGGTGGTGTAGATATTTCCATGTTTATAGAGGTGGCGGTCTAGATATTTCCATGTTTATGGAGATAGTGGTGTAGTTATTTCCAAGTTTATAGAGACAGCGTTGTAGATATTTCCATGTTTATACAGATAGCGGTGAAGATATTTCCATGTTTATACAGATTGCGGTGTAGATATTTCCATGTTTATACAGATAGCAGTGTAGATATTTCCATGTTTATAGAGATAGTGGTGTAGATAATTTCAATTTTATACAGATAGCAGTGTAGGTATTTCCAAGTTCATACAGATAGCGGTGTAGATATTTCCACGTTTATAGAGATGGCGGTGTAGATATTTCCATGTTCATACAGATGGCGGTGTAGATATTTACATGTTGATACAGATGGTGGTGTAGATATTTCCATGTTCATACGGATGGCAGTGTAGATATTTCCATGTTCATACAGGTGGCGGTGTAGATATTTCCATGTTTATACAGATAGCAGTGTAGTTATTTCCATGCTTATAGATATAGCAGTGTAGATATTTCCATTGATATACAGATAGCTGTGTAGATATTTCCAGTTTCATACAGAAGGCGGTGTAGATATTTCCAATTTCATTCAAATGGCGGTGTAGATATTTCCATGTTCATAGAGATGGCGGTGTAGATATTTACATGTTCAAACAAATGGCGGTGTAGATATTTCCATGTTCATAGAGATGGCGGTGTAGATATTTCCATGTTTATACAGACAGCAGTGTAGTTATTTCCATGTTTATAGAGATAGCAGTGTAGATATTTCCATTGATATTCAGATAGCTGTGTAGATATTTGCATGTTCATACAGATAGCGGTGTAGATATTTCCATGTTCATACTGATAGCAGTGTAGATATTTATATGTTCATACAGATAGCGGTGTAGATATTTCCATGTTCATACAGATGGCGGTGTAGATATTTCCATGTTCATACAGATGGCGGTGTAGATATTTACATGTTCATACAGATGGCGGCGTAAATATTTCCAGGTTGGTACGGATGGCAGTGTAGATATTTCCACGTTCATACAGGTGGCGGTGTAGATATTCCCATGTTTTTACAGATAGCTGTGTAGTTATTTCCATGTTTATAGAGATAGCCATGTAGATATTTCCATTGATATACAGATAGCTGTGTAGATATTTGCATGTTCATACAGATAGCGGTGTAGATATTTCCATGTTCATACAGATAGCGGTGTAGATATTTCCATGTTCATACACATAGCAGTGTAGATATTTCCATGTTCATACAGATAACGGTGAAGATATTTCCATGTTCATACAGATAGCAGTGTAGATATTTCCATGTTCACACAGATAGCAGTGTAGATATTTCCATGTTCATACAGTTAGCGTTGCAGATATTTCCATGTTCATACAGATGGCGGTGTAGATATTTACATGTTCATACAGATGGTGGTGTAGATATTTCCATGTTCGTACGGATAGCAGTGTAGATATTTCCATGTTCGTACAGGTGGAGGTGTAGATATTTCCATGTTTATACAGATAACAGTGTAGATATTTCCATGTTTATAGAGATGGCGGTCTAGATATTTACATGTTTATAGAGATAGTGGTGTAGTTATTTCCAAGTTTATAGAGACAGCGTTGTAGATATTTCCTTGTTTAAACAGATAGCGGTGAAGATATTTCCATGTTTATACAGATAGCGGTGTAGATATTTCCATGTTTATACAGACAGCAGTGTAGATATTTCCATGTTTATAGAGATAGTGGTGTAGATAATTTCAATTTTATACAGAGAGCAGTGTAGATATTTGCAAGTTCATACAGATAGCGGTGTAGATATTTCCACCTTTATACAGATGGCGGTGTAGATATTTCCATGTTTATAGAGATGGCGGTGTAGATATTTTCATGTTTACACAGATGGCGTTGTAGATATTTCCATGTTTACACAGATAGCGGTTTGGATATTTTCATGTTTATGCAGATAGCGGTGTAGATATTTCCATGTTTATACAGATAGCGGTGTGGATATTTCCATGTTTATACAGATAGTTGGGCAGATATTTCCATGTTTATACAGATAGCGGTGTAGATATTTCCAACTTAATACATATGGCGATGTAGATATGTCTATGTTCGTACAGATGGCGGTGTAGATATTTACATGTTCATACAGATGGCGGTGTAGATATTTCCATGTTCGTACAGAAGGCGGTGTAGATATTTCCATGTTCATAGAGATGGCGGTGTAGATATTTCCATGTTTATGCAGATAGCGGTATAGGTATTTCCATGTTGATACAGATGGTGGTGTAGATATTTCCATGTTTATAGAGGTGGCGGTCTAGATATTTCCATGTTTATGGAGATAGTGGTGTAGTTATTTCCAAGTTTATAGAGACAGCGTTGTAGATATTTCCATGTTTATACAGATAGCGGTGAAGATATTTCCATGTTTATACAGATTGCGGTGTAGATATTTCCATGTTTATACAGATAGCAGTGTAGATATTTCCATGTTTATAGAGATAGTGGTGTAGATAATTTCAATTTTATACAGATAGCAGTGTAGGTATTTCCAAGTTCATACAGATAGCGGTGTAGATATTTCCACGTTTATAGAGATGGCGGTGTAGATATTTCCATGTTCATACAGATGGCGGTGTAGATATTTACATGTTGATACAGATGGTGGTGTAGATATTTCCATGTTCATACGGATGGCAGTGTAGATATTTCCATGTTCATACAGGTGGCGGTGTAGATATTTCCATGTTTATACAGATAGCAGTGTAGTTATTTCCATGCTTATAGATATAGCAGTGGAGATATTTCCATTGATATACAGATAGCTGTGTAGATATTTCCAGTTTCATACAGAAGGCGGTGTAGATATTTCCAATTTCATTCAAATGGCGGTGTAGATATTTCCATGTTCATAGAGATGGCGGTGTAGATATTTACATGTTCAAACAAATGGCGGTGTAGATATTTCCATGTTCATAGAGATGGCGGTGTAGATATTTCCATGTTTATACAGACAGCAGTGTAGTTATTTCCATGTTTATAGAGATAGCAGTGTAGATATTTCCATTGATATTCAGATAGCTGTGTAGATATTTGCATGTTCATACAGATAGCGGTGTAGATATTTCCATGTTCATACTGATAGCAGTGTAGATATTTATATGTTCATACAGATAGCGGTGTAGATATTTCCATGTTCATACAGATGGCGGTGTAGATATTTATATGTTCATAGAGATAGCGGTGTAGATATTTCCATGTTCATACAGATGGCGGTGTAGATATTTCCATGTTCATACAGATGGCGGTGTAGATATTTACATGTTCATACAGATGGCGGCGTAAATATTTCCAGGTTGGTACGGATGGCAGTGTAGATATTTCCACGTTCATACAGGTGGCGGTGTAGATATTCCCATGTTTTTACAGATAGCTGTGTAGTTATTTCCATGTTTATAGAGATAGCCATGTAGATATTTCCATTGATATACAGATAGCTGTGTAGATATTTGCATGTTCATACAGATAGCGGTGTAGATATTTCCATGTTCATACAGATGGCGGTGTAGATATTTACATGTTGATACAGATGGTGGTGTAGATATTTCCATGTTCATACGGATGGCAGTGTAGATATTTCCATGTTCATACAGGTGGCGGTGTAGATATTTCCATGTTTATACAGATAGCAGTGTAGTTATTTCCATGCTTATAGATATAGCAGTGTAGATATTTCCATTGATATACAGATAGCTGTGTAGATATTTCCAGTTTCATACAGAAGGCGGTGTAGATATTTCCAATTTCATTCAAATGGCGGTGTAGATATTTCCATGTTCATAGAGATGGCGCTGTAGATATTTACATGTTCAAACAAATGGCGGTGTAGATATTTCCATGTTCATAGAGATGGCGGTGTAGATATTTCCATGTTTATACAGACAGCAGTGTAGTTATTTCCATGTTTATAGAGATAGCAGTGTAGATATTTCCATTGATATTCAGATAGCTGTGTAGATATTTGCATGTTCATACAGATAGCGGTGTAGATATTTCCATGTTCATACTGATAGCAGTGTAGATATTTATATGTTCATACAGATAGCGGTGTAGATATTTCCATGTTCATACAGATGGCGGTGTAGATATTTCCATGTTCATACAGATGGCGGTGTAGATATTTACATGTTCATACAGATGGCGGCGTAAATATTTCCAGGTTGGTACGGATGGCAGTGTAGATATTTCCACGTTCATACAGGTGGCGGTGTAGATATTCCCATGTTTTTACAGATAGCTGTGTAGTTATTTCCATGTTTATAGAGATAGCCATGTAGATATTTCCATTGATATACAGATAGCTGTGTAGATATTTGCATGTTCATACAGATAGCGGTGTAGATATTTCCATGTTCATACAGATAGCGGTGTAGATATTTCCATGTTCATACACATAGCAGTGTAGATATTTCCATGTTCATACAGATAACGGTGAAGATATTTCCATGTTCATACAGATAGCAGTGTAGATATTTCCATGTTCACACAGATAGCAGTGTAGATATTTCCATGTTCATACAGTTAGCGTTGCAGATATTTCCATGTTCATACAGATGGCGGTGTAGATATTTACATGTTCATACAGATGGTGGTGTAGATATTTCCATGTTCGTACGGATGGCAGTGTAGATATTTCCATGTTCGTACAGGTGGCGGTGTAGATATTTCCATGTTTATACAGATAACAGTGTAGATATTTCCATGTTTATAGAGATGGCGGTCTAGATATTTACATGTTTATAGAGATAGTGGTGTAGTTATTTCCAAGTTTATAGAGACAGCGTTGTAGATATTTCCTTGTTTAAACAGATAGCGGTGAAGATATTTCCATGTTTATACAGATAGCGGTGTAGATATTTCCATGTTTATACAGACAGCAGTGTAGATATTTCCATGTTTATAGAGATAGTGGTGTAGATAATTTCAATTTTATACAGAGAGCAGTGTAGATATTTGCAAGTTCATACAGATAGCGGTGTAGATATTTCCACCTTTATAGAGATGGCGGTGTAGATATTTCCATGTTTATAGAGATGGCGGTGTAGATATTTTCATGTTTACACAGATGGCGTTGTAGATATTTCCATGTTTACACAGATAGCGGTTTGGATATTTTCATGTTTATGCAGATAGCGGTGTAGATATTTCCATGTTTATACAGATAGCGGTGTGGATATTTCCATGTTTATACAGATAGTTGGGCAGATATTTCCATGTTTATACAGATAGCGGTGTAGATATTTCCAACTTAATACATATGGCGATGTAGATATGTCTATGTTCGTACAGATGGCGGTGTAGATATTTACATGTTCATACAGATGGCGGTGTAGATATTTCCATGTTCGTACAGAAGGCGGTGTAGATATTTCCATGTTCATAGAGATGGCGGTGTAGATATTTCCATGTTTATGCAGATAGCGGTATAGGTATTTCCATGTTGATACAGATGGTGGTGTAGATATTTCCATGTTTATAGAGGTGGCGGTCTAGATATTTCCATGTTTATGGAGATAGTGGTGTAGTTATTTCCAAGTTTATAGAGACAGCGTTGTAGATATTTCCATGTTTATACAGATAGCGGTGAAGATATTTCCATGTTTATACAGATTGCGGTGTAGATATTTCCATGTTTATACAGATAGCAGTGTAGATATTTCCATGTTTATAGAGATAGTGGTGTAGATAATTTCAATTTTATACAGATAGCAGTGTAGGTATTTCCAAGTTCATACAGATAGCGGTGTAGATATTTCCACGTTTATAGAGATGGCGGTGTAGATATTTCCATGTTCATACAGATGGCGGTGTAGATATTTACATGTTGATACAGATGGTGGTGTAGATATTTCCATGTTCATACGGATGGCAGTGTAGATATTTCCATGTTCATACAGGTGGCGGTGTAGATATTTCCATGTTTATACAGATAGCAGTGTAGTTATTTCCATGCTTATAGATATAGCAGTGTAGATATTTCCATTGATATACAGATAGCTGTGTAGATATTTCCAGTTTCATACAGAAGGCGGTGTAGATATTTCCAATTTCATTCAAATGGCGGTGTAGATATTTCCATGTTCATAGAGATGGCGGTGTAGATATTTACATGTTCAAACAAATGGCGGTGTAGATATTTCCATGTTCATAGAGATGGCGGTGTAGATATTTCCATGTTTATACAGACAGCAGTGTAGTTATTTCCATGTTTATAGAGATAGCAGTGTAGATATTTCCATTGATATTCAGATAGCTGTGTAGATATTTGCATGTTCATACAGATAGCGGTGTAGATATTTCCATGTTCATACTGATAGCAGTGTAGATATTTATATGTTCATACAGATAGCGGTGTAGATATTTCCATGTTCATACAGATGGCGGTGTAGATATTTCCATGTTCATACAGATGGCGGTGTAGATATTTACATGTTGATACAGATGGTGGTGTAGATATTTCCATGTTCATACGGATGGCAGTGTAGATATTTCCATGTTCATACAGGTGGCGGTGTAGATATTTCCATGTTTATACAGATAGCAGTGTAGTTATTTCCATGCTTATAGATATAGCAGTGTAGATATTTCCATTGATATACAGATAGCTGTGTAGATATTTCCAGTTTCATACAGAAGGCGGTGTAGATATTTCCAATTTCATTCAAATGGCGGTGTAGATATTTCCATGTTCATAGAGATGGCGGTGTAGATATTTACATGTTCAAACAAATGGCGGTGTAGATATTTCCATGTTCATAGAGATGGCGGTGTAGATATTTCCATGTTTATACAGACAGCAGTGTAGTTATTTCCATGTTTATAGAGATAGCAGTGTAGATATTTCCATTGATATTCAGATAGCTGTGTAGATATTTGCATGTTCATACAGATAGCGGTGTAGATATTTCCATGTTCATACTGATAGCAGTGTAGATATTTATATGTTCATACAGATAGCGGTGTAGATATTTCCATGTTCATACAGATGGCGGTGTAGATATTTCCATGTTCATACAGATGGCGGTGTAGATATTTACATGTTCATACAGATGGCGGCGTAAATATTTCCAGGTTGGTACTGATGGCAGTGTAGATATTTCCACGTTCATACAGGTGGCGGTGTAGATATTCCCATGTTTTTACAGATAGCTGTGTAGTTATTTCCATGTTTATAGAGATAGCCATGTAGATATTTCCATTGATATACAGATAGCTGTGTAGATATTTGCATGTTCATACAGATAGCGGTGTAGATATTTCCATGTTCATACAGATAGCGGTGTAGATATTTCCATGTTCATACACATAGCAGTGTAGATATTTCCATGTTCATACAGATAACGGTGAAGATATTTCCATGTTCATACAGATAGCAGTGTAGATATTTCCATGTTCACACAGATAGCAGTGTAGATATTTCCATGTTCATACAGTTAGCGTTGCAGATATTTCCATGTTCATACAGATGGCGGTGTAGATATTTACATGTTCATACAGATGGTGGTGTAGATATTTCCATGTTCGTACGGATAGCAGTGTAGATATTTCCATGTTCGTACAGGTGGAGGTGTAGATATTTCCATGTTTATACAGATAACAGTGTAGATATTTCCATGTTTATAGAGATGGCGGTCTAGATATTTACATGTTTATAGAGATAGTGGTGTAGTTATTTCCAAGTTTATAGAGACAGCGTTGTAGATATTTCCTTGTTTAAACAGATAGCGGTGAAGATATTTCCATGTTTATACAGATAGCGGTGTAGATATTTCCATGTTTATACAGACAGAAGTGTAGATATTTCCATGTTTATAGAGATAGTGGTGTAATTTCAATTTTATACAGAGAGCAGTGTAGATATTTGCAAGTTCATACAGATAGCGGTGTAGATATTTCCACCTTTATAGAGATGGCGGTGTAGATATTTCCATGTTTATAGAGATGGCGGTGTAGATATTTTCATGTTTACACAGATGGCGTTGTAGATATTTCCATGTTTACACAGATAGCGGTTTGGATATTTTCATGTTTATGCAGATAGCGGTGTAGATATTTCCATGTTTATACAGATAGCGGTGTGGATATTTCCATGTTTATACAGATAGTTGGGCAGATATTTCCATGTTTATACAGATAGCGGTGTAGATATTTCCAACTTAATACATATGGCGATGTAGATATGTCTATGTTCGTACAGATGGCGGTGTAGATATTTACATGTTCATACAGATGGCGGTGTAGATATTTCCATGTTCGTACAGAAGGCGGTGTAGATATTTCCATGTTCATAGAGATGGCGGTGTAGATATTTCCATGTTTATGCAGATAGCGGTATAGGTATTTCCATGTTGATACAGATGGTGGTGTAGATATTTCCATGTTTATAGAGGTGGCGGTCTAGATATTTCCATGTTTATGGAGATAGTGGTGTAGTTATTTCCAAGTTTATAGAGACAGCGTTGTAGATATTTCCATGTTTATACAGATAGCGGTGAAGATATTTCCATGTTTATACAGATTGCGGTGTAGATATTTCCATGTTTATACAGATAGCAGTGTAGATATTTCCATGTTTATAGAGATAGTGGTGTAGATAATTTCAATTTTATACAGATAGCAGTGTAGGTATTTCCAAGTTCATACAGATAGCGGTGTAGATATTTCCACGTTTATAGAGATGGCGGTGTAGATATTTCCATGTTCATACAGATGGCGGTGTAGATATTTACATGTTGATACAGATGGTGGTGTAGATATTTCCATGTTCATACGGATGGCAGTGTAGATATTTCCATGTTCATACAGGTGGCGGTGTAGATATTTCCATGTTTATACAGATAGCAGTGTAGTTATTTCCATGCTTATAGATATAGCAGTGTAGATATTTCCATTGATATACAGATAGCTGTGTAGATATTTCCAGTTTCATACAGAAGGCGGTGTAGATATTTCCAATTTCATTCAAATGGCGGTGTAGATATTTCCATGTTCATAGAGATGGCGGTGTAGATATTTACATGTTCAAACAAATGGCGGTGTAGATATTTCCATGTTCATAGAGATGGCGGTGTAGATATTTCCATGTTTATACAGACAGCAGTGTAGTTATTTCCATGTTTATAGAGATAGCAGTGTAGATATTTCCATTGATATTCAGATAGCTGTGTAGATATTTGCATGTTCATACAGATAGCGGTGTAGATATTTCCATGTTCATACTGATAGCAGTGTAGATATTTATATGTTCATACAGATAGCGGTGTAGATATTTCCATGTTCATACAGATGGCGGTGTAGATATTTCCATGTTCATACAGATGGCGGTGTAGATATTTACATGTTCATACAGATGGCGGCGTAAATATTTCCAGGTTGGTACGGATGGCAGTGTAGATATTTCCACGTTCATACAGGTGGCGGTGTAGATATTCCCATGTTTTTACAGATAGCTGTGTAGTTATTTCCATGTTTATAGAGATAGCCATGTAGATATTTCCATTGATATACAGATAGCTGTGTAGATATTTGCATGTTCATACAGATAGCGGTGTAGATATTTCCATGTTCATACAGATAGCGGTGTAGATATTTCCATGTTCATACACATAGCAGTGTAGATATTTCCATGTTCATACAGATAACGGTGAAGATATTTCCATGTTCATACAGATAGCAGTGTAGATATTTCCATGTTCACACAGATAGCAGTGTAGATATTTCCATGTTCATACAGTTAGCGTTGCAGATATTTCCATGTTCATACAGATGGCGGTGTAGATATTTACATGTTCATACAGATGGTGGTGTAGATATTTCCATGTTCGTACGGATGGCAGTGTAGATATTTCCATGTTCGTACAGGTGGCGGTGTAGATATTTCCATGTTTATACAGATAACAGTGTAGATATTTCCATGTTTATAGAGATGGCGGTCTAGATATTTACATGTTTATAGAGATAGTGGTGTAGTTATTTCCAAGTTTATAGAGACAGCGTTGTAGATATTTCCTTGTTTAAACAGATAGCGGTGAAGATATTTCCATGTTTATACTGATAGCGGTGTAGATATTTCCATGTTTATACAGACAGCAGTGTAGATATTTCCATGTTTATAGAGATAGTGGTGTAGATAATTTCAATTTTATACAGAGAGCAGTGTAGATATTTGCAAGTTCATACAGATAGCGGTGTAGATATTTCCACCTTTATAGAGATGGCGGTGTAGATATTTCCATGTTTATAGAGATGGCGGTGTAGATATTTTCATGTTTACACAGATGGCGTTGTAGATATTTCCATGTTTACACAGATAGCGGTTTGGATATTTTCATGTTTATGCAGATAGCGGTGTAGATATTTCCATGTTTATACAGATAGCGGTGTGGATATTTCCATGTTTATACAGATAGTTGGGCAGATATTTCCATGTTTATACAGATAGCGGTGTAGATATTTCCAACTTAATACATATGGCGATGTAGATATGTCTATGTTCGTACAGATGGCGGTGTAGATATTTACATGTTCATACAGATGGCGGTGTAGATATTTCCATGTTCGTACAGAAGGCGGTGTAGATATTTCCATGTTCATAGAGATGGCGGTGTAGATATTTCCATGTTTATGCAGATAGCGGTATAGGTATTTCCATGTTGATACAGATGGTGGTGTAGATATTTCCATGTTTATAGAGGTGGCGGTCTAGATATTTCCATGTTTATGGAGATAGTGGTGTAGTTATTTCCAAGTTTATAGAGACAGCGTTGTAGATATTTCCATGTTTATACAGATAGCGGTGAAGATATTTCCATGTTTATACAGATTGCGGTGTAGATATTTCCATGTTTATACAGATAGCAGTGTAGATATTTCCATGTTTATAGAGATAGTGGTGTAGATAATTTCAATTTTATACAGATAGCAGTGTAGTTATTTCCAAGTTCATACAGATAGCGGTGTAGATATTTCCACGTTTATAGAGATGGCGGTGTAGATATTTCCATGTTCATACAGATGGCGGTGTAGATATTTACATGTTGATACAGATGGTGGTGTAGATATTTCCATGTTCATACGGATGGCAGTGTAGATATTTCCATGTTCATACAGGTGGCGGTGTAGATATTTCCATGTTTATACAGATAGCAGTGTAGTTATTTCCATGCTTATAGATATAGCAGTGTAGATATTTCCATTGATATACAGATAGCTGTGTAGATATTTCCAGTTTCATACAGAAGGCGGTGTAGATATTTCCAATTTCATTCAAATGGCGGTGTAGATATTTCCATGTTCATAGAGATGGCGGTGTAGATATTTACATGTTCAAACAAATGGCGGTGTAGATATTTCCATGTTCATAGAGATGGCGGTGTAGATATTTCCATGTTTATACAGACAGCAGTGTAGTTATTTCCATGTTTATAGAGATAGCAGTGTAGATATTTCCATTGATATTCAGATAGCTGTGTAGATATTTGCATGTTCATACAGATAGCGGTGTAGATATTTCCATGTTCATACTGATAGCAGTGTAGATATTTATATGTTCATGCAGATAGCGGTGTAGATATTTCCATGTTCATACAGATGGCTGTGCAGATATTTATATGTTCATACAGATAGCGGTGTAGATATTTCCATGTTCATACAGATGGCGGTGTAGATATTTCCATGTTCATACAGATGGCGGTGTAGATATTTACATGTTCATACAGATGGCGGCGTAAATATTTCCAGGTTGGTACGGATGGCAGTGTAGATATTTCCACGTTCATACAGGTGGCGGTGTAGATATTCCCATGTTTTTACAGATAGCTGTGTAGTTATTTCCATGTTTATAGAGATAGCCATGTAGATATTTCCATTGATATACAGATAGCTGTGTAGATATTTGCATGTTCATACAGATAGCGGTGTAGATATTTCCATGTTCATACAGATAGCGGTGTAGATATTTCCATGTTCATACACATAGCAGTGTAGATATTTCCATGTTCATACAGATAACGGTGAAGATATTTCCATGTTCATACAGATAGCAGTGTAGATATTTCCATGTTCACACAGATAGCAGTGTAGATATTTCCATGTTCATACAGTTAGCGTTGCAGATATTTCCATGTTCATACAGATGGCGGTGTAGATATTTACATGTTCATACAGATGGTGGTGTAGATATTTCCATGTTCGTACGGATGGCAGTGTAGATATTTCCATGTTCGTACAGGTGGCGGTGTAGATATTTCCATGTTTATACAGATAACAGTGTAGATATTTCCATGTTTATAGAGATGGCGGTCTAGATATTTACATGTTTATAGAGATAGTGGTGTAGTTATTTCCAAGTTTAAAGAGACAGCGTTGTAGATATTTCCTTGTTTAAACAGATAGCGGTGAAGATATTTCCATGTTTATACAGATAGCGGTGTAGATATTTCCATGTTTATACAGACAGCAGTGTAGATATTTCCATGTTTATAGAGATAGTGGTGTAGATAATTTCAATTTTATACAGAGAGCAGTGTAGATATTTGCAAGTTCATACAGATAGCGGTGTAGATATTTCCACCTTTATAGAGATGGCGGTGTAGATATTTCCATGTTTATAGAGATGGCGGTGTAGATATTTTCATGTTTACACAGATGGCGTTGTAGATATTTCCATGTTTACACAGATAGCGGTTTGGATATTTTCATGTTTATGCAGATAGCGGTGTAGATATTTCCATGTTTATACAGATAGCGGTGTGGATATTTCCATGTTTATACAGATAGTTGGGCAGATATTTCCATGTTTATACAGATAGCGGTGTAGATATTTCCAACTTAATACATATGGCGATGTAGATATGTCTATGTTCGTACAGATGGCGGTGTAGATATTTACATGTTCATACAGATGGCGGTGTAGATATTTCCATGTTCGTACAGAAGGCGGTGTAGATATTTCCATGTTCATAGAGATGGCGGTGTAGATATTTCCATGTTTATGCAGATAGCGGTATAGGTATTTCCATGTTGATACAGATGGTGGTGTAGATATTTCCATGTTTATAGAGGTGGCGGTCTAGATATTTCCATGTTTATGGAGATAGTGGTGTAGTTATTTCCAAGTTTATAGAGACAGCGTTGTAGATATTTCCATGTTTATACAGATAGCGGTGAAGATATTTCCATGTTTATACAGATTGCGGTGTAGATATTTCCATGTTTATACAGATAGCAGTGTAGATATTTCCATGTTTATAGAGACAGTGGTGTAGATAATTTCAATTTTATACAGATAGCAGTGTAGGTATTTCCAAGTTCATACAGATAGCGGTGTAGATATTTCCACGTTTATAGAGATGGCGGTGTAGATATTTCCATGTTCATACAGATGGCGGTGTAGATATTTACATGTTGATACAGATGGTGGTGTAGATATTTCCATGTTCATACGGATGGCAGTGTAGATATTTCCATGTTCATACAGGTGGCGGTGTAGATATTTCCATGTTTATACAGGTAGCAGTGTAGTTATTTCCATGCTTATAGATATAGCAGTGTAGATATTTCCATTGATATACAGATAGCTGTGTAGATATTTCCAGTTTCATACAGAAGGCGGTGTAGATATTTCCAATTTCATTCAAATGGCGGTGTAGATATTTCCATGTTCATAGAGATGGCGGTGTAGATATTTACATGTTCAAACAAATGGCGGTGTAGATATTTCCATGTTCATAGAGATGGCGGTGTAGATATTTCCATGTTTATACAGACAGCAGTGTAGTTATTTCCATGTTTATAGAGATAGCAGTGTAGATATTTCCATTGATATTCAGATAGCTGTGTAGATATTTGCATGTTCATACAGATAGCGGTGTAGATATTTCCATGTTCATACTGATAGCAGTGTAGATATTTATATGTTCATACAGATAGCGGTGTAGATATTTCCATGTTCATACAGATGGCGGTGTAGATATTTCCATGTTCATACAGATGGCGGTGTAGATATTTACATGTTCATACAGATGGCGGCGTAAATATTTCCAGGTTGGTACGGATGGCAGTGTAGATATTTCCACGTTCATACAGGTGGCGGTGTAGATATTCCCATGTTTTTACAGATAGCTGTGTAGTTATTTCCATGTTTATAGAGATAGCCATGTAGATATTTCCATTGATATACAGATAGCTGTGTAGATATTTGCATGTTCATACAGATAGCGGTGTAGATATTTCCATGTTCATACAGATAGCGGTGTAGATATTTCCATGTTCATACACATAGCAGTGTAGATATTTCCATGTTCATACAGATAACGGTGAAGATATTTCCATGTTCATACAGATAGCAGTGTAGATATTTCCATGTTCACACAGATAGCAGTGTAGATATTTCCATGTTCATACAGTTAGCGTTGCAGATATTTCCATGTTCATACAGATGGCGGTGTAGATATTTACATGTTCATACAGATGGTGGTGTAGATATTTCCATGTTCATACGGATGGCAGTGTAGATATTTCCATGTTCGTACAGGTGGCGGTGTAGATATTTCCATGTTTATACAGATAACAGTGTAGATATTTCCATGTTTATAGAGATGGCGGTCTAGATATTTACATGTTTATAGAGATAGTGGTGTAGTTATTTCCAAGTTTATAGAGACAGCGTTGTAGATATTTCCTTGTTTAAACAGATAGCGGTGAAGATATTTCCATGTTTATACAGATAGCGGTGTAGATATTTCCATGTTTATACAGACAGCAGTGTAGATATTTCCATGTTTATAGAGATAGTGGTGTAGATAATTTCAATTTTATACAGAGAGCAGTGTAGATATTTGCAAGTTCATACAGATAGCGGTGTAGATATTTCCACCTTTATAGACATGGCGGTGTAGATATTTCCATGTTTATAGAGATGGCGGTGTAGATATTTTCATGTTTACACAGATGGCGTTGTAGATATTTCCATGTTTACACAGATAGCGGTTTGGATATTTTCATGTTTATGCAGATAGCGGTGTAGATATTTCCATGTTTACACAGATAGCGGTATGGATATTTCCATGTTTATACAGATAGTTGGGCAGATATTTCCATGTTTATACAGATAGCGGTGTAGATATTTCCAACTTAATACATATGGCGATGTAGATATATCTATGTTCGTACAGATGGCGGTGTAGATATTTACATGTTCATACAGATGGCGGTGTAGATATTTCCATGTTCGTACAGAAGGCGGTGTAGATATTTCCATGTTCATAGAGATGGCGGTGTAGATATTTCCATGTTTATGCAGATAGCGGTATAGGTATTTCCATGTTGATACAGATGGTGGTGTAGATATTTCCATGTTTATAGAGGTGGCGGTCTAGATATTTCCATGTTTATGGAGATAGTGGTGTAGTTATTTCCAAGTTTATAGAGACAGCGTTGTAGATATTTCCATGTTTATACAGATAGCGGTGAAGATATTTCCATGTTTATACAGATTGCGGTGTAGATATTTCCATGTTTATACAGATAGCAGTGTAGATATTTCCATGTTTATAGAGATAGTGGTGTAGATAATTTCAATTTTATACAGATAGCAGTGTAGGTATTTCCAAGTTCATACAGATAGCGGTGTAGATATTTCCACGTTTATAGAGATGGCGGTGTAGATATTTCCATGTTCATACAGATGGCGGTGTAGATATTTACATGTTGATACAGATGGTGGTGTAGATATTTCCATGTTCATACGGATGGCAGTGTAGATATTTCCATGTTCATACAGGTGGCGGTGTAGATATTTCCATGTTTATACAGATAGCAGTGTAGTTATTTCCATGCTTATAGATATAGCAGTGTAGATATTTCCATTGATATACAGATAGCTGTGTAGATATTTCCAGTTTCATACAGAAGGCGGTGTAGATATTTCCAATTTCATTCAAATGGCGGTGTAGATATTTCCATGTTCATAGAGATGGCGGTGTAGATATTTACATGTTCAAACAAATGGCGGTGTAGATATTTCCATGTTCATAGAGATGGCGGTGTAGATATTTCCATGTTTATACAGACAGCAGTGTAGTTATTTCCATGTTTATAGAGATAGCAGTGTAGATATTTCCATTGATATTCAGATAGCTGTGTAGATATTTGCATGTTCATACAGATAGCGGTGTAGATATTTCCATGTTCATACTGATAGCAGTGTAGATATTTATATGTTCATACAGATAGCGGTGTAGATATTTCCATGTTCATACAGATGGCGGTGTAGATATTTCCATGTTCATACAGATGGCGGTGTAGATATTTACATGTTCATACAGATGGCGGCGTAAATATTTCCAGGTTGGTACGGATGGCAGTGTAGATATTTCCACGTTCATACAGGTGGCGGTGTAGATATTCCCATGTTTTTACAGATAGCTGTGTAGTTATTTCCATGTTTATAGAGATAGCCATGTAGATATTTCCATTGATATACAGATAGCTGTGTAGATATTTGCATGTTCATACAGATAGCGGTGTAGATATTTCCATGTTCATACAGATAGCGGTGTAGATATTTCCATGTTCATACACATAGCAGTGTAGATATTTCCATGTTCATACAGATAACGGTGAAGATATTTCCATGTTCATACAGATAGCAGTGTAGATATTTCCATGTTCACACAGATAGCAGTGTAGATATTTCCATGTTCATACAGTTAGCGTTGCAGATATTTCCATGTTCATACAGATGGCGGTGTAGATATTTACATGTTCATACAGATGGTGGTGTAGATATTTCCATGTTCGTACGGATGGCAGTGTAGATATTTCCATGTTCGTACAGGTGGCGGTGTAGATATTTCCATGTTTATACAGATAACAGTGTAGATATTTCCATGTTTATAGAGATGGCGGTCTAGATATTTACATGTTTATAGAGATAGTGGTGTAGTTATTTCCAAGTTTATAGAGACAGCGTTGTAGATATTTCCTTGTTTAAACAGATAGCGGTGAAGATATTTCCATGTTTATACAGATAGCGGTGTAGATATTTCCATGTTTATACAGACAGCAGTGTAGATATTTCCATGTTTATAGAGATAGTGGTGTAGATAATTTCAATTTTATACAGAGAGCAGTGTAGATACTTGCAAGTTCATACAGATAGCGGTGTAGATATTTCCACCTTTATAGAGATGGCGGTGTAGATATTTCCATGTTTATAGAGATGGCGGTGTAGATATTTTCATGTTTACACAGATGGCGTTGTAGATATTTCCATGTTTACACAGATAGCGGTTTGGATATTTTCATGTTTATGCAGATAGCGGTGTAGATATTTCCATGTTTATACAGATAGCGGTGTGGATATTTCCATGTTTATACAGATAGTTGGGCAGATATTTCCATGTTTATACAGATAGCGGTGTAGATATTTCCAACTTAATACATATGGCGATGTAGATATGTCTATGTTCGTGCAGATGGCGGTGTAGATATTTACATGTTCATACAGATGGCGGTGTAGATATTTCCATGTTCGTACAGAAGGCGGTGTAGATATTTCCATGTTCATAGAGATGGCGGTGTAGATATTTCCATGTTTATGCAGATAGCGGTATAGGTATTTCCATGTTGATACAGATGGTGGTGTAGATATTTCCATGTTTATAGAGGTGGCGGTCTAGATATTTCCATGTTTATGGAGATAGTGGTGTAGTTATTTCCAAGTTTATAGAGACAGCGTTGTAGATATTTCCATGTTTATACAGATAGCGGTGAAGATATTTCCATGTTTATACAGATTGCGGTGTAGATATTTCCATGTTTATACAGATAGCAGTGTAGATATTTCCATGTTTATAGAGATAGTGGTGTAGATAATTTCAATTTTATACAGATAGCAGTGTAGGTATTTCCAAGTTCATACAGATAGCGGTGTAGATATTTCCACGTTTATAGAGATGGCGGTGTAGATATTTCCATGTTCATACAGATGGCGGTGTAGATATTTACATGTTGATACAGATGGTGGTGTAGATATTTCCATGTTCATACGGATGGCAGTGTAGATATTTCCATGTTCATACAGGTGGCGGTGTAGATATTTCCATGTTTATACAGATAGCAGTGTAGTTATTTCCATGCTTATAGATATAGCAGTGTAGATATTTCCATTGATATACAGATAGCTGTGTAGATATTTCCAGTTTCATACAGAAGGCGGTGTAGATATTTCCAATTTCATTCAAATGGCGGTGTAGATATTTCCATGTTCATAGAGATGGCGGTGTAGATATTTACATGTTCAAACAAATGGCGGTGTAGATATTTCCATGTTCATAGAGATGGCGGTGTAGATATTTCCATGTTTATACAGACAGCAGTGTAGTTATTTCCATGTTTATAGAGATAGCAGTGTAGATATTTCCATTGATATTCAGATAGCTGTGTAGATATTTGCATGTTCATACAGATAGCGGTGTAGATATTTCCATGTTCATACTGATAGCAGTGTAGATATTTATATGTTCATACAGATAGCGGTGTAGATATTTCCATGTTCATACAGATGGCGGTGTAGATATTTCCATGTTCATACAGATGGCGGTGTAGATATTTACATGTTCATACAGATGGCGGCGTAAATATTTCCAGGTTGGTACGGATGGCAGTGTAGATATTTCCACGTTCATACAGGTGGCGGTGTAGATATTCCCATGTTTTTACAGATAGCTGTGTAGTTATTTCCATGTTTATAGAGATAGCCATGTAGATATTTCCATTGATATACAGATAGCTGTGTAGATATTTGCATGTTCATACAGATAGCGGTGTAGATATTTCCATGTTCATACAGATAGCGGTGTAGATATTTCCATGTTCATACACATAGCAGTGTAGATATTTCCATGTTCATACAGATAACGGTGAAGATATTTCCATGTTCATACAGATAGCAGTGTAGATATTTCCATGTTCACACAGATAGCAGTGTAGATATTTCCATGTTCATACAGTTAGCGTTGCAGATATTTCCATGTTCATACAGATGGCGGTGTAGATATTTACATGTTCATACAGATGGTGGTGTAGATATTTCCATGTTCGTACGGATGGCAGTGTAGATATTTCCATGTTCGTACAGGTGGCGGTGTAGATATTTCCATGTTTATACAGATAACAGTGTAGATATTTCCATGTTTATAGAGATGGCGGTCTAGATATTTACATGTTTATAGAGATAGTGGTGTAGTTATTTCCAAGTTTATAGAGACAGCGTTGTAGATATTTCCTTGTTTAAACAGATAGCGGTGAAGATATTTCCATGTTTATACAGATAGCGGTGTAGATATTTCCATGTTTATACAGACAGCAGTGTAGATATTTCCATGTTTATAGAGATAGTGGTGTAGATAATTTCAATTTTATACAGAGAGCAGTGTAGATATTTGCAAGTTCATACAGATAGCGGTGTAGATATTTCCACCTTTATAGAGATGGCGGTGTAGATATTTCCATGTTTATAGAGATGGCGGTGTAGATATTTTCATGTTTACACAGATGGCGTTGTAGATATTTCCATGTTTACACAGATAGCGGTTTGGATATTTTCATGTTTATGCAGATAGCGGTGTAGATATTTCCATGTTTATACAGATAGCGGTGTGGATATTTCCATGTTTATACAGATAGTTGGGCAGATATTTCCATGTTTATACAGATAGCGGTGTAGATATTTCCAACTTAATACATATGGCGATGTAGATATGTCTATGTTCGTACAGATGGCGGTGTAGATATTTACATGTTCATACAGATGGCGGTGTAGATATTTCCATGTTCGTACAGAAGGCGGTGTAGATATTTCCATGTTCATAGAGATGGCGGTGTAGATATTTCCATGTTTATGCAGATAGCGGTATAGGTATTTCCATGTTGATACAGATGGTGGTGTAGATATTTCCATGTTTATAGAGGTGGCGGTCTAGATATTTCCATGTTTATGGAGATAGTGGTGTAGTTATTTCCAAGTTTATAGAGACAGCGTTGTAGATATTTCCATGTTTATACAGATAGCGGTGAAGATATTTCCATGTTTATACAGATTGCGGTGTAGATATTTCCATGTTTATACAGATAGCAGTGTAGATATTTCCATGTTTATAGAGATAGTGGTGTAGATAATTTCAATTTTATACAGATAGCAGTGTAGGTATTTCCAAGTTCATACAGATAGCGGTGTAGATATTTCCACGTTTATAGAGATGGCGGTGTAGATATTTCCATGTTCATACAGATGGCGGTGTAGATATTTACATGTTGATACAGATGGTGGTGTAGATATTTCCATGTTCATACGGATGGCAGTGTAGATATTTCCATGTTCATACAGGTGGCGGTGTAGATATTTCCATGTTTATACAGATAGCAGTGTAGTTATTTCCATGCTTATAGATATAGCAGTGTAGATATTTCCATTGATATACAGATAGCTGTGTAGATATTTCCAGTTTCATACAGAAGGCGGTGTAGATATTTCCAATTTCATTCAAATGGCGGTGTAGATATTTCCATGTTCATAGAGATGGCGGTGTAGATATTTACATGTTCAAACAAATGGCGGTGTAGATATTTCCATGTTCATAGAGATGGCGGTGTAGATATTTCCATGTTTATACAGACAGCAGTGTAGTTATTTCCATGTTTATAGAGATAGCAGTGTAGATATTTCCATTGATATTCAGATAGCTGTGTAGGTATTTGCATGTTCATACAGATAGCGGTGTAGATATTTCCATGTTCATACTGATAGCAGTGTAGATATTTATATGTTCATACAGATAGCGGTGTAGATATTTCCATGTTCATACAGATGGCGGTGTAGATATTTCCATGTTCATACAGATGGCGGTGTAGATATTTACATGTTCATACAGATGGCGGCGTAAATATTTCCAGGTTGGTACGGATGGCAGTGTAGATATTTCCACGTTCATACAGGTGGCGGTGTAGATATTCCCATGTTTTTACAGATAGCTGTGTAGTTATTTCCATGTTTATAGAGATAGCCATGTAGATATTTCCATTGATATACAGATAGCTGTGTAGATATTTGCATGTTCATACAGATAGCGGTGTAGATATTTCCATGTTCATACAGATAGCGGTGTAGATATTTCCATGTTCATACACATAGCAGTGTAGATATTTCCATGTTCATACAGATAACGGTGAAGATATTTCCATGTTCATACAGATAGCAGTGTAGATATTTCCATGTTCACACAGATAGCAGTGTAGATATTTCCATGTTCATACAGTTAGCGTTGCAGATATTTCCATGTTCATACAGATGGCGGTGTAGATATTTACATGTTCATACAGATGGTGGTGTAGATATTTCCATGTTCGTACGGATGGCAGTGTAGATATTTCCATGTTCGTACAGGTGGCGGTGTAGATATTTCCATGTTTATACAGATAACAGTGTAGATATTTCCATGTTTATAGAGATGGCGGTCTAGATATTTACATGTTTATAGAGATAGTGGTGTAGTTATTTCCAAGTTTATAGAGACAGCGTTGTAGATATTTCCTTGTTTAAACAGATAGCGGTGAAGATATTTCCATGTTTATATAGATAGCGGTGTAGATATTTCCATGTTTATACAGACAGCAGTGTAGATATTTCCATGTTTATAGAGATAGTGGTGTAGATAATTTCAATTTTATACAGAGAGCAGTGTAGATATTTGCAAGTTCATACAGATAGCGGTGTAGATATTTCCACCTTTATAGAGATGGCGGTGTAGATATTTCCATGTTTATAGAGATGGCGGTGTAGATATTTTCATGTTTACACAGATGGCGTTGTAGATATTTCCATGTTTACACAGATAGCGGTTTGGATATTTTCATGTTTATGCAGATAGCGGTGTAGATATTTCCATGTTTATACAGATAGCGGTGTGGATATTTCCATGTTTATACAGATAGTTGGGCAGATATTTCCATGTTTATACAGATAGCGGTGTAGATATTTCCAACTTAATACATATGGCGATGTAGATATGTCTATGTTCGTACAGATGGCGGTGTAGATATTTACATGTTCATACAGATGGCGGTGTAGATATTTCCATGTTCGTACAGAAGGCGGTGTAGATATTTCCATGTTCATAGAGATGGCGGTGTAGATATTTCCATGTTTATGCAGATAGCGGTATAGGTATTTCCATGTTGATACAGATGGTGGTGTAGATATTTCCATGTTTATAGAGGTGGCGGTCTAGATATTTCCATGTTTATGGAGAGAGTGGTGTAGTTATTTCCAAGTTTATAGAGACAGCGTTGTAGATATTTCCATGTTTATACAGATAGCGGTGAAGATATTTCCATGTTTATACAGATTGCGGTGTAGATATTTCCATGTTTATACAGATAGCAGTGTAGATATTTCCATGTTTATAGAGATAGTGGTGTAGATAATTTCAATTTTATACAGATAGCAGTGTAGGTATTTCCAAGTTCATACAGATAGCGGTGTAGATATTTCCACGTTTATAGAGATGGCGGTGTAGATATTTCCATGTTCATACAGATGGCGGTGTAGATATTTACATGTTGATACAGATGGTGGTGTAGATATTTCCATGTTCATACGGATGGCAGTGTAGATATTTCCATGTTCATACAGGTGGCGGTGTAGATATTTCCATGTTTATACAGATAGCAGTGTAGTTATTTCCATGCTTATAGATATAGCAGTGTAGATATTTCCATTGATATACAGATAGCTGTGTAGATATTTCCAGTTTCATACAGAAGGCGGTGTAGATATTTCCAATTTCATTCAAATGGCGGTGTAGATATTTCCATGTTCATAGAGATGGCGGTGTAGATATTTACATGTTCAAACAAATGGCGGTGTAGATATTTCCATGTTCATAGAGATGGCGGTGTAGATATTTCCATGTTTATACAGACAGCAGTGTAGTTATTTCCATGTTTATAGAGATAGCAGTGTAGATATTTCCATTGATATTCAGATAGCTGTGTAGATATTTGCATGTTCATACAGATAGCGGTGTAGATATTTCCATGTTCATACTGATAGCAGTGTAGATATTTATATGTTCATACAGATAGCGGTGTAGATATTTCCATGTTCATACTGATAGCAGTGTAGATATTTATATGTTCATAGAGATAGCGGTGTAGATATTTCCATGTTCATACAGATGGCGGTGTAGATATTTCCATGTTCATACAGATGGCGGCGTAAATATTTCCAGGTTGGTACGGATGGCAGTGTAGATATTTCCACGTTCATACAGGTGGCGGTGTAGATATTCCCATGTTTTTACAGATAGCTGTGTAGTTATTTCCATGTTTATAGAGATAGCCATGTAGATATTTCCATTGATATACAGATAGCTGTGTAGATATTTGCATGTTCATACAGATAGCGGTGTAGATATTTCCATGTTCATACAGATAGCGGTGTAGATATTTCCATGTTCATACACATAGCAGTGTAGATATTTCCATGTTCATACAGATAACGGTGAAGATATTTCCATGTTCATACAGATAGCAGTGTAGATATTTCCATGTTCACACAGATAGCAGTGTAGATATTTCCATGTTCATACAGTTAGCGTTGCAGATATTTCCATGTTCATACAGATGGCGGTGTAGATATTTACATGTTCATACAGATGGTGGTGTAGATATTTCCATGTTCGTACGGATGGCAGTGTAGATATTTCCATGTTCGTACAGGTGGCGGTGTAGATATTTCCATGTTTATACAGATAACAGTGTAGATATTTCCATGTTTATAGAGATGGCGGTCTAGATATTTACATGTTTATAGAGATAGTGGTGTAGTTATTTCCAAGTTTATAGAGACAGCGTTGTAGATATTTCCTTGTTTAAACAGATAGCGGTGAAGATATTTCCATGTTTATACAGATAGCGGTGTAGATATTTCCATGTTTATACAGACAGCAGTGTAGATATTTCCATGTTTATAGAGATAGTGGTGTAGATAATTTCAATTTTATACAGAGAGCAGTGTAGATATTTGCAAGTTCATACAGATAGCGGTGTAGATATTTCCACCTTTATAGAGATGGCGGTGTAGATATTTCCATGTTTATAGAGATGGCGGTGTAGATATTTTCATGTTTACACAGATGGCGTTGTAGATATTTCCATGTTTACACAGATAGCGGTTTGGATATTTTCATGTTTATGCAGATAGCGGTGTAGATATTTCCATGTTTATACAGATAGCGGTGTGGATATTTCCATGTTTATACAGATAGTTGGGCAGATATTTCCATGTTTATACAGATAGCGGTGTAGATATTTCCAACTTAATACATATGGCGATGTAGATATGTCTATGTTCGTACAGATGGCGGTGTAGATATTTACATGTTCATACAGATGGCGGTGTAGATATTTCCATGTTCGTACAGAAGGCGGTGTAGATATTTCCATGTTCATAGAGATGGCGGTGTAGATATTTCCATGTTTATGCAGATAGCGGTATAGGTATTTCCATGTTGATACAGATGGTGGTGTAGATATTTCCATGTTTATAGAGGTGGCGGTCTAGATATTTCCATGTTTATGGAGATAGAGGTGTAGTTATTTCCAAGTTTATAGAGACAGCGTTGTAGATATTTCCATGTTTATACAGATAGCGGTGAAGATATTTCCATGTTTATACAGATTGCGGTGTAGATATTTCCATGTTTATACAGATAGCAGTGTAGATATTTCCATGTTTATAGAGATAGTGGTGTAGATAATTTCAATTTTATACAGATAGCAGTGTAGGTATTTCCAAGTTCATACAGATAGCGGTGTAGATATTTCCACGTTTATAGAGATGGCGGTGTATATATTTCCATGTTCATACAGATGGCGGTGTAGATATTTACATGTTCATAGAGATGTCAGTGTAGATATTTCCATGTTTATACAGATAGCAATGTAGATATTTCCATGTTTATAGAGATAGCGGTGTAGATATTTCCATTGATATATAGATAGCTGTGAAGATATTTCCATGTTCATACAGATAGCGGTGTAGATATTTCCATCTTTTACAGATAGCGGTGTAGATATTTCCACGTTCATTCAGATAGCGGTGAGGATATTTCCATGTTCATACAGTTAGCGGTGTAGATATTTCCATGTTCATACAGATGGCGGTGTAGATATTTACATGTTCGTACAGAAGGCGGTGTAGATATTTCCATGTTCGTACGGATGGCAGTGTAGTTATTTCCTTGTTCATACAGGTGGCGGTGTAGGTATTTCCATGTTCATACAGATCGCAGTGTAGTTATTCCATGTTTATAGAGATAGCAGTGTAGATATTTCCATTGATATACAGATAGCTGTGTAGATACTTACATGTTCATACAGATGGCGGTGTAGATATTTCCATGTTCATACAGATGGCGGTGTAGATATTTACATGTTCATTCAGACGGCGGTGTAGATATTTCCATGTTTGTAGAGATGGCGGTGTAGATATTTCCATGTTCATAGAGATGGCGGTGTAGATATTTCCATGTTTTTGCAGATAGCGGAAGAGATATTTCCATGTTTATACAGATTGTGGTGTTGATATTTCTATGTTTATAGAGATGGCGGTCTAGATTTTTCCATGTTTATAGAGATAGTGGTGTAGTTATTTCCAAGTTTATAGAGACAGCATTGTAGATATTTCCATGTTTATACAGATAGTGTTGAAGATATTTCCATGTTCATACAGATAGCGGTGTAGATATTTCCATGTTTATACTGATATCAATGTAGATATTTCCATGTTTATAGAGATAGTGGTGTAGATAATTTCAATTTTATACAGATAGCAGTGTAGATATTTCCAAGTTCATACAGATAGCGGTGTAGATATTTACACGTTTATAGAGATGGCGGTGTAGATATTTCCATGTTCATACAGATGGCGGTGTAGATATTTCCATGTTTTTAGAGATGGCGGTGTAGATATTTTCATGTTTACACAGATGGCGGTGGAGATATTTCCATGTTTACACAGATAGCGGTGTAGACATTTCCATGTTTACACAGATAGCGGTGTGGATATTTCCATGTTTATACAGATAGCGGTGTAGATATTTCCATGTTTATACAGATAGAGGTGCGGATATTTCCATGTTTATACAGATAGTTGGGCAGATATTTCCATGTTTATACAGATAACGGTGTAGATATTTCCATCTTAATACAGATGGCGGTGTAGATATGTCCATGTTCGTACAGATGGCGGTGTAGATATTTCGAAGTTTATAGAGATAGCGCTGTAGTTATTTCCATATTTATATAGAAATCTGTGTAGATATTCAAATGTATATGCAGATAGCTGAGTAGATATTTCCATGTTCATGCAGATAGCCGTGTAGATATTTCCATGTTCATCCAGATGCTGGTGTAGATATATCCATGTTCATACAGATGGCGGTGAAGATATTTCCATGTTCATACAGATGGCGGTGTAGATATTTCCATGTTCATACACATGGCGCTGTAGATATTTCCATGTTCGTAGAGATGGCGGTGTAGATATTTCCATGTTCATACAAATGGCGGTGTAGATATTTCCATGTTCATAGAGATGGCGGTGTAGATATTTCATTGTTTGTACAGATAGCAGTGTAGTTATTTCCATGTTTATAGAGATAGCAGGGTAGATATTTCCATTGATATACAGGTAGCTGTGTAGATATTTGCATGTTCATACAGATAGGGGTGTACATATTTCCATGCTCATACAGATAGCGGTGTAGATATTTCCATGTTCATACAGATAGCGGTGCAGATATTTCCATGTTCATACAGATAGCGGTGTAGATATTTCCATGTTCATACAGATAGCGGTGTAGATATTTCCATGTTCATACAGATGGCGGTGTAGATATTTTCATGTTCGCACGGTTGGCAGTGTAGATATTTCCATGTTCATACAGGTGGCGGTGTAGATATTTCCATGTTTATACAGATAGCAGTGTAGATATTTCCATTGATATACAGATAGCTGTGTAGATATTTGCATGTTCATACAGATAGCGGTGTAGATATTTCCATGTTCGTACAGATAGCGGTGTAGATATTTCCATCTTCCTACAGATAGCGGTGTAGATATTTCCATGTCCATACAGATAACGGTGTAGATATTTCCATGTTCATACAGATAGCCTTGTAGATATTTCCATGTTCAAACGGTTAGCGGTGTAGATATTTCCATGTTCATTCAGATGGCGGTGTAGATATTTACATGTTAATACAGATGGCGGTGTAGATATTTCCATGTTTGTACAGAAGGCGGTGTAGATATTTCCATGTTCATAGAGATGGCGGTGTAGATATTTCCATGTTTATGCAGATAGCGGTATAGGTATTTCCATGTTTATACAGATGGTGGTGTAGATATTTCCATGTTTATAGAGATGGCGGTCTAGATTTTTCCATGTTTTTAGAGATAGTGGTGTAGTTATTTCCAAGTTTATAGAGACAGCGTTGTAGATATTTCCATGTTTATAAAGATAGCGGTGAAGATATTTCCATGTTTATACAGATAGCGGTGTAGATATTTCCATGTTTATACAGACAGCAGTGTAGATATTTCCATGTTTATAGAGATAGTGGTGTAGATAATTTCTATATTATACAGATAGCAGTGTAGATATTTCCAAGTAGATACAGATCGCGGTGTAGATATTTCCACCTTTATAGAGATGGCGGTGTAGATATTTCCATGTTCATACAGATGGCGGTGTAGATATTTCCATGTTTATAGAGATGGCAGTGTAGATATTTCCATGTTTACACAGATGGCGGTGGAGATATTTCCATGTTTACACAGATAGCGGTGTAGACATTTCCATGTTTACACAGATAGCGGTGTGGATATTTCCATGTTTATGCAGATAGCGGTGTAGATATTTCCATGTTTATACAGATAGAGGTGTGGATATTTCCATGTTTATACAGATAGTTGGGCAGATATTTCCATGTTTATACAGATAACGGTGTAGATATTTCCATCTTAATACAGATGGCGGTGTAGATATGTCCATGTTCGTACAGATGGCGGTGTAGATATTTCCATGTTCATACAGATGGCGGTGTAGATATTTCGAAGTTTATAGAGATAGCGCTGTAGTTATTTCCATATTTATATAGAAATCTGTGTAGATATTCAAATGTATATGCAGATAGCTGTGTAGATATTTCCATGTTCATGCAGATAGCCGTGTAGATATTTCCATGTTCATCCAGATGCTGGTGTAGATATATCCATGTTCATACAGATGGCGGTGAAGATATTTCCATGTTCATACAGATGGCGGTGTAGATATTTCCATGTTCATACACATGGCGCTGTAGATATTTCCATGTTCGTAGAGATGGTGGTGTAGATATTTCCATGTTCATACAAATGGCGGTGTAGATATTTCCATGTTCATAGAGATGGCTGTGTAGATATTTCATTGTTTGTACAGATAGCAGTGTAGTTATTTCCATGTTTATAGAGATAGCAGGGTAGATATTTCCATTGATATACAGGTAGCTGTGTAGATATTTGCATGTTCATACAGATAGGGGTGTACATATTTCCATGCTCATACAGATAGCGGTGTAGATATTTCCATGTTCATACAGATAGCGGTGCAGATATTTCCATGTTCATACAGATAGCGGTGTAGATATTTCCATGTTCATACAGATAGCGGTGTAGATATTTCCATGTTCATACAGTTAGCGGTGTATATATTTCCATGTTCATACAGATGGCGGTGTAGATATTTACATGTTCATACAGATGGCGGTGTAGATATTTCCATGTTCGCACGGTTGGCAGTGTAGATATTTCCATGTTCATACAGGTGGCGGTGTAGATATTTCCATGTTTATACAGATAGCAGTGTAGTTATTTCCATGTTTATAGAGATAGCAGTGTAGATATTTCCATTGATATACAGATAGCTGTGTAGATATTTGCATGTTCATACAGATAGCGGTGTAGATATTTCCATGTTCGTACAGATAGCGGTGTAGATATTTCCATCTTCGTAGAGATAGTGGTGTAGATATTTCCATGTCCATACAGATAACGGTGTAGATATTTCCATGTTCATACAGATAGCCTTGTAGATATTTCCATGTTCAAACGGTTAGCGGTGTAGATATTTCCATGTTCATTCAGATGGCGGTGTAGATATTTACATGTTCATACAGATGGCGGTGTAGATATTTCCATGTTTGTACAGAAGGCGGTGTAGATATTTCCATGTTCATAGAGATGGCGGTGTAGATATTTCCATGTTTATGCAGATAGCGGTATAGGTATTTCCATGTTTATACGGATGGTGGTGTAGATATTTCCATGTTTATAGAGATGGCGGTCTAGATTTTTCCATGTTTTTAGAGATAGCGGTGTAGATATTTCCAACTTAATACATATGGCGATGTAGATATATCTATGTTCGTACAGATGGCGGTGTAGATATTTACATGTTCATACAGATGGCGGTGTAGATATTTCCATGTTCGTACAGAAGGCGGTGTAGATATTTCCATGTTCATAGAGATGGCGGTGTAGATATTTCCATGTTTATGCAGATAGCGGTATAGGTATTTCCATGTTGATACAGATGGTGGTGTAGATATTTCCATGTTTATAGAGGTGGCGGTCTAGATATTTCCATGTTTATGGAGATAGTGGTGTAGTTATTTCCAAGTTTATAGAGACAGCGTTGTAGATATTTCCATGTTTATACAGATAGCGGTGAAGATATTTCCATGTTTATACAGATTGCGGTGTAGATATTTCCATGTTTATACAGATAGCAGTGTAGATATTTCCATGTTTATAGAGATAGTGGTGTAGATAATTTCAATTTTATACAGATAGCAGTGTAGGTATTTCCAAGTTCATACAGATAGCGGTGTAGATATTTCCACGTTTATAGAGATGGCGGTGTAGATATTTCCATGTTCATACAGATGGCGGTGTAGATATTTACATGTTGATACAGATGGTGGTGTAGATATTTCCATGTTCATACGGATGGCAGTGTAGATATTTCCATGTTCATACAGGTGGCGGTGTAGATATTTCCATGTTTATACAGATAGCAGTGTAGTTATTTCCATGCTTATAGATATAGCAGTGTAGATATTTCCATTGATATACAGATAGCTGTGTAGATATTTCCAGTTTCATACAGAAGGCGGTGTAGATATTTCCAATTTCATTCAAATGGCGGTGTAGATATTTCCATGTTCATAGAGATGGCGGTGTAGATATTTACATGTTCAAACAAATGGCGGTGTAGATATTTCCATGTTCATAGAGATGGCGGTGTAGATATTTCCATGTTTATACAGACAGCAGTGTAGTTATTTCCATGTTTATAGAGATAGCAGTGTAGATATTTCCATTGATATTCAGATAGCTGTGTAGATATTTGCATGTTCATACAGATAGCGGTGTAGATATTTCCATGTTCATACTGATAGCAGTGTAGATATTTATATGTTCATACAGATAGCGGTGTAGATATTTCCATGTTCATACAGATGGCGGTGTAGATATTTCCATGTTCATACAGATGGCGGTGTAGATATTTACATGTTCATACAGATGGCGGCGTAAATATTTCCAGGTTGGTACGGATGGCAGTGTAGATATTTCCACGTTCATACAGGTGGCGGTGTAGATATTCCCATGTTTTTACAGATAGCTGTGTAGTTATTTCCATGTTTATAGAGATAGCCATGTAGATATTTCCATTGATATACAGATAGCTGTGTAGATATTTGCATGTTCATACAGATAGCGGTGTAGATATTTCCATGTTCATACAGATAGCGGTGTAGATATTTCCATGTTCATACACATAGCAGTGTAGATATTTCCATGTTCATACAGATAACGGTGAAGATATTTCCATGTTCATACAGATAGCAGTGTAGATATTTCCATGTTCACACAGATAGCAGTGTAGATATTTCCATGTTCATACAGTTAGCGTTGCAGATATTTCCATGTTCATACAGATGGCGGTGTAGATATTTACATGTTCATACAGATGGTGGTGTAGATATTTCCATGTTCGTACGGATGGCAGTGTAGATATTTCCATGTTCGTACAGGTGGCGGTGTAGATATTTCCATGTTTATACAGATAACAGTGTAGATATTTCCATGTTTATAGAGATGGCGGTCTAGATATTTACATGTTTATAGAGATAGTGGTGTAGTTATTTCCAAGTTTATAGAGACAGCGTTGTAGATATTTCCTTGTTTAAACAGATAGCGGTGAAGATATTTCCATGTTTATACAGATAGCGGTGTAGATATTTCCATGTTTATACAGACAGCAGTGTAGATATTTCCATGTTTATAGAGATAGTGGTGTAGATAATTTCAATTTTATACAGAGAGCAGTGTAGATATTTGCAAGTTCATACAGATAGCGGTGTAGATATTTCCACCTTTATAGAGATGGCGGTGTAGATATTTCCATGTTTATAGAGATGGCGGTGTAGATATTTTCATGTTTACACAGATGGCGTTGTAGATATTTCCATGTTTACACAGATAGCGGTTTGGATATTTTCATGTTTATGCAGATAGCGGTGTAGATATTTCCATGTTTATACAGATAGCGGTGTGGATATTTCCGTGTTTATACAGATAGTTGGGCAGATATTTCCATGTTTATACAGATAGCGGTGTAGATATTTCCAACTTAATACATATGGCGATGTAGATATGTCTATGTTCGTACAGATGGCGGTGTAGATATTTACATGTTCATACAGATGGCGGTGTAGATATTTCCATGTTCGTACAGAAGGCGGTGTAGATATTTCCATGTTCATAGAGATGGCGGTGTAGATATTTCCATGTTTATGCAGATAGCGGTATAGGTATTTCCATGTTGATACAGATGGTGGTGTAGATATTTCCATGTTTATAGAGGTGGCGGTCTAGATATTTCCATGTTTATGGAGATAGTGGTGTAGTTATTTCCAAGTTTATAGAGACAGCGTTGTAGATATTTCCATGTTTATACAGATAGCGGTGAAGATATTTCCATGTTTATACAGATTGCGGTGTAGATATTTCCATGTTTATACAGATAGCAGTGTAGATATTTCCATGTTTATAGAGATAGTGGTGTAGATAATTTCAATTTTATACAGATAGCAGTGTAGGTATTTCCAAGTTCATACAGATAGCGGTGTAGATATTTCCACGTTTATAGAGATGGCGGTGTAGATATTTCCATGTTCATACAGATGGCGGTGTAGATATTTACATGTTGATACAGATGGTGGTGTAGATATTTCCATGTTCATACGGATGGCAGTGTAGATATTTCCATGTTCATACAGGTGGCGGTGTAGATATTTCCATGTTTATACAGATAGCAGTGTAGTTATTTCCATGCTTATAGATATAGCAGTGTAGATATTTCCATTGATATACAGATAGCTGTGTAGATATTTCCAGTTTCATACAGAAGGCGGTGTAGATATTTCCAATTTCATTCAAATGGCGGTGTAGATATTTCCATGTTCATAGAGATGGCGGTGTAGATATTTACATGTTCAAACAAATGGCGGTGTAGATATTTCCATGTTCATAGAGATGGCGGTGTAGATATTTCCATGTTTATACAGACAGCAGTGTAGTTATTTCCATGTTTATAGAGATAGCAGTGTAGATATTTCCATTGATATTCAGATAGCTGTGTAGATATTTGCATGTTCATACAGATAGCGGTGTAGATATTTCCATGTTCATACTGATAGCAGTGTAGATATTTATATGTTCATACAGATAGCGGTGTAGATATTTCCATGTTCATACAGATGGCAGTGTAGATATTTCCATGTTCATACAGATGGCGGTGTAGATATTTACATGTTCATACAGATGGCGGCGTAAATATTTCCAGGTTGGTACGGATGGCAGTGTAGATATTTCCACGTTCATACAGGTGGCGGTGTAGATATTCCCATGTTTTTACAGATAGCTGTGTAGTTATTTCCATGTTTATAGAGATAGCCATGTAGATATTTCCATTGATATACAGATAGCTGTGTAGATATTTGCATGTTCATACAGATAGCGGTGTAGATATTTCCATGTTCATACAGATAGCGGTGTAGATATTTCCATGTTCATACACATAGCAGTGTAGATATTTCCATGTTCATACAGATAACGGTGAAGATATTTCCATGTTCATACAGATAGCAGTGTAGATATTTCCATGTTCACACAGATAGCAGTGTAGATATTTCCATGTTCATACAGTTAGCGTTGCAGATATTTCCATGTTCATACAGATGGCGGTGTAGATATTTACATGTTCATACAGATGGCGGTGTAGATATTTCCATGTTCGTACGGATGGCAGTGTAGATATTTCCATGTTTATAGAGATGGCGGTCTAGATATTTACATGTTTATAGAGATAGTGGTGTAGTTATTTCCAAGTTTATAGAGACAGCGTTGTAGATATTTCCTTGTTTAAACAGATAGCGGTGAAGATATTTCCATGTTTATACAGATAGCGGTGTAGATATTTCCATGTTTATACAGACAGCAGTGTAGATATTTCCATGTTTATAGAGATAGTGGTGTAGATAATTTCAATTTTATACAGAGAGCAGTGTAGATATTTGCAAGTTCATACAGATAGCGGTGTAGATATTTCCACCTTTATAGAGATGGCGGTGTAGATATTTCCATGTTTATAGAGATGGCGGTGTAGATATTTTCATGTTTACACAGATGGCGTTGTAGATATTTCCATGTTTACACAGATAGCGGTTTGGATATTTTCATGTTTATGCAGATAGCGGTGTAGATATTTCCATGTTTATACAGATAGCGGTGTGGATATTTCCATGTTTATACAGATAGTTGGGCAGATATTTCCATGTTTATACAGATAGCGGTGTAGATATTTCCAACTTAATACATATGGCGATGTAGATATGTCTATGTTCGTACAGATGGCGGTGTAGATATTTACATGTTCATACAGATGGCGGTGTAGATATTTCCATGTTCGTACAGAAGGCGGTGTAGATATTTCCATGTTCATAGAGATGGCGGTGTAGATATTTCCATGTTTATGCAGATAGCGGTATAGGTATTTCCATGTTGATACAGATGGTGGTGTAGATATTTCCATGTTTATAGAGGTGGCGGTCTAGATATTTCCATGTTTATGGAGATAGTGGTGTAGTTATTTCCAAGTTTATAGAGACAGCGTTGTAGATATTTCCATGTTTATACAGATAGCGGTGAAGATATTTCCATGTTTATACAGATTGCGGTGTAGATATTTCCATGTTTATACAGATAGCAGTGTAGATATTTCCATGTTTATAGAGATAGTGGTGTAGATAATTTCAATTTTATACAGATAGCAGTGTAGGTATTTCCAAGTTCATACAGATAGCGGTGTAGATATTTCCACGTTTATAGAGATGGCGGTGTAGATATTTCCATGTTCATACAGATGGCGGTGTAGATATTTACATGTTGATACAGATGGTGGTGTAGATATTTCCATGTTCATACGGATGGCAGTGTAGATATTTCCATGTTCATACAGGTGGCGGTGTAGATATTTCCATGTTTATACAGATAGCAGTGTAGTTATTTCCATGCTTATAGATATAGCAGTGTAGATATTTCCATTGATATACAGATAGCTGTGTAGATATTTCCAGTTTCATACAGAAGGCGGTGTAGATATTTCCAATTTCATTCAAATGGCGGTGTAGATATTTCCATGTTCATAGAGATGGCGGTGTAGATATTTACATGTTCAAACAAATGGCGGTGTAGATATTTCCATGTTCATAGAGATGGCGGTGTAGATATTTCCATGTTTATACAGACAGCAGTGTAGTTATTTCCATGTTTATAGAGATAGCAGTGTAGATATTTCCATTGATATTCAGATAGCTGTGTAGATATTTGCATGTTCATACAGATAGCGGTGTAGATATTTCCATGTTCATACTGATAGCAGTGTAGATATTTATATGTTCATACAGATAGCGGTGTAGATATTTCCATGTTCATACTGATAGCAGTGTAGATATTTATATGTTCATAGAGATAGCGGTGTAGATATTTCCATGTTCATACAGATGGCGGTGTAGATATTTCCATGTTCATACAGATGGCGGCGTAAATATTTCCAGGTTGGTACGGATGGCAGTGTAGATATTTCCACGTTCATACAGGTGGCGGTGTAGATATTCCCATGTTTTTACAGATAGCTGTGTAGTTATTTCCATGTTTATAGAGATAGCCATGTAGATATTTCCATTGATATACAGATAGCTGTGTAGATATTTGCATGTTCATACAGATAGCGGTGTAGATATTTCCATGTTCATACAGATAGCGGTGTAGATATTTCCATGTTCATACACATAGCAGTGTAGATATTTCCATGTTCATACAGATAACGGTGAAGATATTTCCATGTTCATACAGATAGCAGTGTAGATATTTCCATGTTCACACAGATAGCAGTGTAGATATTTCCATGTTCATACAGTTAGCGTTGCAGATATTTCCATGTTCATACAGATGGCGGTGTAGATATTTACATGTTCATACAGATGGTGGTGTAGATATTTCCATGTTCGTACGGATGGCAGTGTAGATATTTCCATGTTCGTACAGGTGGCGGTGTAGATATTTCCATGTTTATACAGATAACAGTGTAGATATTTCCATGTTTATAGAGATGGCGGTCTAGATATTTACATGTTTATAGAGATAGTGGTGTAGTTATTTCCAAGTTTATAGAGACAGCGTTGTAGATATTTCCTTGTTTAAACAGATAGCGGTGAAGATATTTCCATGTTTATACAGATAGCGGTGTAGATATTTCCATGTTTATACAGACAGCAGTGTAGATATTTCCATGTTTATAGAGATAGTGGTGTAGATAATTTCAATTTTATACAGAGAGCAGTGTAGATATTTGCAAGTTCATACAGATAGCGGTGTAGATATTTCCACCTTTATAGAGATGGCGGTGTAGATATTTCCATGTTTATAGAGATGGCGGTGTATATATTTTCATGTTTACACAGATGGCGTTGTAGATATTTCCATGTTTACACAGATAGCGGTTTGGATATTTTCATGTTTATGCAGATAGCGGTGTAGATATTTCCATGTTTATACAGATAGCGGTGTGGATATTTCCATGTTTATACAGATAGTTGGGCAGATATTTCCATGTTTATACAGATAGCGGTGTAGATATTTCCAACTTAATACATATGGCGATGTAGATATGTCTATGTTCGTACAGATGGCGGTGTAGATATTTACATGTTCATACAGATGGCGGTGTAGATATTTCCATGTTCGTACAGAAGGCGGTGTAGATATTTCCATGTTCATAGAGATGGCGGTGTAGATATTTCCATGTTTATGCAGATAGCGGTATAGGTATTTCCATGTTGATACAGATGGTGGTGTAGATATTTCCATGTTTATAGAGGTGGCGGTCTAGATATTTCCATGTTTATGGAGATAGAGGTGTAGTTATTTCCAAGTTTATAGAGACAGCGTTGTAGATATTTCCATGTTTATACAGATAGCGGTGAAGATATTTCCATGTTTATACAGATTGCGGTGTAGATATTTCCATGTTTATACAGATAGCAGTGTAGATATTTCCATGTTTATAGAGATAGTGGTGTAGATAATTTCAATTTTATACAGATAGCAGTGTAGGTATTTCCAAGTTCATACAGATAGCGGTGTAGATATTTCCACGTTTATAGAGATGGCGGTGTAGATATTTCCATGTTCATACAGATGGCGGTGTAGATATTTACATGTTGATACAGATGGTGGTGTAGATATTTCCATGTTCATACGGATGGCAGTGTAGATATTTCCATGTTCATACAGGTGGCGGTGTAGATATTTCCATGTTTATACAGATAGCAGTGTAGTTATTTCCATGCTTATAGATATAGCAGTGTAGATATTTCCATTGATATACAGATAGCTGTGTAGATATTTCCAGTTTCATACAGAAGGCGGTGTAGATATTTCCAATTTCATTCAAATGGCGGTGTAGATATTTCCATGTTCATAGAGATGGCGGTGTAGATATTTACATGTTCAAACAAATGGCGGTGTAGATATTTCCATGTTCATAGAGATGGCGGTGTAGATATTTCCATGTTTATACAGACAGCAGTGTAGTTATTTCCATGTTTATAGAGATAGCAGTGTAGATATTTCCATTGATATTCAGATAGCTGTGTAGATATTTGCATGTTCATACAGATAGCGGTGTAGATATTTCCATGTTCATACTGATAGCAGTGTAGATATTTATATGTTCATACAGATAGCGGTGTAGATATTTCCATGTTCATACAGATGGCGGTGTAGATATTTCCATGTTCATACAGATGGCGGTGTAGATATTTACATGTTCATACAGATGGCGGCGTAAATATTTCCAGGTTGGTACGGATGGCAGTGTAGATATTTCCACGTTCATACAGGTGGCGGTGTAGATATTCCCATGTTTTTACAGATAGCTGTGTAGTTATTTCCATGTTTATAGAGATAGCCATGTAGATATTTCCATTGATATACAGATAGCTGTGTAGATATTTGCATGTTCATACAGATAGCGGTGTAGATATTTCCATGTTCATACAGATAGCGGTGTAGATATTTCCATGTTCATACACATAGCAGTGTAGATATTTCCATGTTCATACAGATAACGGTGAAGATATTTCCATGTTCATACAGATAGCAGTGTAGATATTTCCATGTTCACACAGATAGCAGTGTAGATATTTCCATGTTCATACAGTTAGCGTTGCAGATATTTCCATGTTCATACAGATGGCGGTGTAGATATTTACATGTTCATACAGATGGTGGTGTAGATATTTCCATGTTCGTACGGATGGCAGTGTAGATATTTCCATGTTCGTACAGGTGGCGGTGTAGATATTTCCATGTTTATACAGATAACAGTGTAGATATTTCCATGTTTATAGAGATGGCGGTCTAGATATTTACATGTTTATAGAGATAGTGGTGTAGTTATTTCCAAGTTTATAGAGACAGCGTTGTAGATATTTCCTTGTTTAAACAGATAGCGGTGAGGATATTTCCATGTTTATACAGATAGCGGTGTAGATATTTCCATGTTTATACAGACAGCAGTGTAGATATTTCCATGTTTATAGAGATAGTGGTGTAGATAATTTCAATTTTATACAGAGAGCAGTGTAGATATTTGCAAGTTCATACAGATAGCGGAGTAGATATTTCCACCTTTATAGAGATGGCGGTGTAGATATTTCCATGTTTATAGAGATGGCGGTGTAGATATTTTCATGTTTACACAGATGGCGTTGTAGATATTTCCATGTTTACACAGATAGCGGTTTGGATATTTTCATGTTTATGCAGATAGCGGTGTAGATATTTCCATGTTTATACAGATAGCGGTGTGGATATTTCCATGTTTATACAGATAGTTGGGCAGATATTTCCATGTTTATACAGATAGCGGTGTAGATATTTCCAACTTAATACATATGGCGATGTAGATATGTCTATGTTCGTACAGATGGCGGTGTAGATATTTACATGTTCATACAGATGGCGGTGTAGATATTTCCATGTTCGTACTGAAGGCGGTGTAGATATTTCCATGTTCATAGAGATGGCGGTGTAGATATTTCCATGTTTATGCAGATAGCGGTATAGGTATTTCCATGTTGATACAGATGGTGGTGTAGATATTTCCATGTTTATAGAGGTGGCGGTCTAGATATTTCCATGTTTATGGAGAGAGTGGTGTAGTTATTTCCAAGTTTATAGAGACAGCGTTGTAGATATTTCCATGTTTATACAGATAGCGGTGAAGATATTTCCATGTTTATACAGATTGCGGTGTAGATATTTCCATGTTTATACAGATAGCAGTGTAGATATTTCCATGTTTATAGAGATAGTGGTGTAGATAATTTCAATTTTATACAGATAGCAGTGTAGGTATTTCCAAGTTCATACAGATAGCGGTGTAGATATTTCCACGTTTATAGAGATGGCGGTGTAGATATTTCCATGTTCATACAGATGGCGGTGTAGATATTTACATGTTGATACAGATGGTGGTGTAGATATTTCCATGTTCATACGGATGGCAGTGTAGATATTTCCATGTTCATACAGGTGGCGGTGTAGATATTTCCATATTTATACAGATAGCAGTGTAGTTATTTCCATGCTTATAGATATAGCAGTGTAGATATTTCCATTGATATACAGATAGCTGTGTAGATATTTCCAGTTTCATACAGAAGGCGGTGTAGATATTTCCAATTTCATTCAAATGGCGGTGTAGATATTTCCATGTTCATAGAGATGGCGGTGTAGATATTTAAATGTTCAAACAAATGGCGGTGTAGATATTTCCATGTTCATAGAGATGGCGGTGTAGATATTTCCATGTTTATACAGACAGCAGTGTAGTTATTTCCATGTTTATAGAGATAGCAGTGTAGATATTTCCATTGATATTCAGATAGCTGTGTAGATATTTGCATGTTCATACAGATAGCGGTGTAGATATTTCCATGTTCATACTGATAGCAGTGTAGATATTTATATGTTCATACAGATAGCGGTGTAGATATTTCCATGTTCATACAGATGGCGGTGTAGATATTTCCATGTTCATACAGATGGCGGTGTAGATATTTACATGTTCATACAGATGGCGGCGTAAATATTTCCAGGTTGGTACGGATGGCAGTGTAGATATTTCCACGTTCATACAGGTGGCGGTGTAGATATTCCCATGTTTTTACAGATAGCTGTGTAGTTATTTCCATGTTTATAGAGATAGCCATGTAGATATTTCCATTGATATACAGATAGCTGTGTAGATATTTGCATGTTCATACAGATAGCGGTGTAGATATTTCCATGTTCATACAGATAGCGGTGTAGATATTTCCATGTTCATACACATAGCAGTGTAGATATTTCCATGTTCATACAGATAACGGTGAAGATATTTCCATGTTCATACAGATAGCAGTGTAGATATTTCCATGTTCACACAGATAGCAGTGTAGATATTTCCATGTTCATACAGTTAGCGTTGCAGATATTTCCATGTTCATACAGATGGCGGTGTAGATATTTACATGTTCATACAGATGGTGGTGTAGATATTTCCATGTTCGTACGGATGGCAGTGTAGATATTTCCATGTTCGTACAGGTGGCGGTGTAGATATTTCCATGTTTATACAGATGGTGGTGTAGATATTTCCATGTTTATAGAGATGGCGGTCTAGATATTTACATGTTTATAGAGATAGTGGTGTAGTTATTTCCAAGTTTATAGAGACAGCGTTGTAGATATTTCCTTGTTTAAACAGATAGCGGTGAAGATATTTCCATGTTTATACAGATAGCGGTGTAGATATTTCCATGTTTATACAGACAGCAGTGTAGATATTTCCATGTTTATAGAGATAGTGGTGTAGATAATTTCAATTTTATACAGAGAGCAGTGTAGATATTTGCAAGTTCATACAGATAGCGGTGTAGATATTTCCACCTTTATAGAGATGGCGGTGTAGATATTTCCATGTTTATAGAGATGGCGGTGTAGATATTTTCATGTTTACACAGATGGCGTTGTAGATATTTCCATGTTTACACAGATAGCGGTTTGGATATTTTCATGTTTATGCAGATAGCGGTGTAGATATTTCCATGTTTATACAGATAGCGGTGTGGATATTTCCATGTTTATACAGATAGTTGGGCAGATATTTCCATGTTTATACAGATAGCGGTGTAGATATTTCCAACTTAATACATATGGCGATGTAGATATGTCTATGTTCGTACAGATGGCGGTGTAGATATTTACATGTTCATACAGATGGCGGTGTAGATATTTCCATGTTCGTACAGAAGGCGGTGTAGATATTTCCATGTTCATAGAGATGGCGGTGTAGATATTTCCATGTTTATGCAGATAGCGGTATAGGTATTTCCATGTTGATACAGATGGTGGTGTAGATATTTCCATGTTTATAGAGGTGGCGGTCTAGATATTTCCATGTTTATGGAGAGAGTGGTGTAGTTATTTCCAAGTTTATAGAGACAGCGTTGTAGATATTTCCATGTTTATACAGATAGCGGTGAAGATATTTCCATGTTTATACAGATTGCGGTGTAGATATTTCCATGTTTATACAGATAGCAGTGTAGATATTTCCATGTTTATAGAGATAGTGGTGTAGATAATTTCAATTTTATACAGATAGCAGTGTAGGTATTTCCAAGTTCATACAGATAGCGGTGTAGATATTTCCACGTTTATAGAGATGGCGGTGTAGATATTTCCATGTTCATACAGATGGCGGTGTAGATATTTACATGTTGATACAGATGGTGGTGTAGATATTTCCATGTTCATACGGATGGCAGTGTAGATATTTCCATGTTCATACAGGTGGCGGTGTAGATATTTCCATGTTTATACAGATAGCAGTGTAGTTATTTCCATGCTTATAGATATAGCAGTGTAGATATTTCCATTGATATACAGATAGCTGTGTAGATATTTCCAGTTTCATACAGAAGGCGGTGTAGATATTTCCAATTTCATTCAAATGGCGGTGTAGATATTTCCATGTTCATAGAGATGGCGGTGTAGATATTTACATGTTCAAACAAATGGCGGTGTAGATATTTCCATGTTCATAGAGATGGCGGTGTAGATATTTCCATGTTTATACAGACAGCAGTGTAGTTATTTCCATGTTTATAGAGATAGCAGTGTAGATATTTCCATTGATATTCAGATAGCTGTGTAGATATTTGCATGTTCATACAGATAGCGGTGTAGATATTTCCATGTTCATACTGATAGCAGTGTAGATATTTATATGTTCATACAGATAGCGGTGTAGATATTTCCATGTTCATACAGATGGCGGTGTAGATATTTCCATGTTCATACAGATGGCGGTGTAGATATTTCCATGTTCATACAGATGGCGGCGTAAATATTTCCAGGTTGGTACGGATGGCAGTGTAGATATTTCCACGTTCATACAGGTGGCGGTGTAGATATTCCCATGTTTTTACAGATAGCTGTGTAGTTATTTCCATGTTTATAGAGATAGCCATGTAGATATTTCCATTGATATACAGATAGCTGTGTAGATATTTGCATGTTCATACAGATAGCGGTGTAGATATTTCCATGTTCATACAGATAGCGGTGTAGATATTTCCATGTTCATACACATAGCAGTGTAGATATTTCCATGTTCATACAGATAACGGTGAAGATATTTCCATGTTCATACAGATAGCAGTGTAGATATTTCCATGTTCACACAGATAGCAGTGTAGATATTTCCATGTTCATACAGTTAGCGTTGCAGATATTTCCATGTTCATACAGATGGCGGTGTAGATATTTACATGTTCATACAGATGGTGGTGTAGATATTTCCATGTTCGTACGGATGGCAGTGTAGATATTTCCATGTTCGTACAGGTGGCGGTGTAGATATTTCCATGTTTATACAGATGGTGGTGTAGATATTTCCATGTTTATAGAGATGGCGGTCTAGATATTTACATGTTTATAGAGATAGTGGTGTAGTTATTTCCAAGTTTATAGAGACAGCGTTGTAGATATTTCCTTGTTTAAACAGATAGCGGTGAAGATATTTCCATGTTTATACAGATAGCGGTGTAGATATTTCCATGTTTATACAGACAGCAGTGTAGATATTTCCATGTTTATAGAGATAGTGGTGTAGATAATTTCAATTTTATACAGAGAGCAGTGTAGATATTTGCAAGTTCATACAGATAGCGGTGTAGATATTTCCACCTTTATAGAGATGGCGGTGTAGATATTTCCATGTTTATAGAGATGGCGGTGTAGATATTTTCATGTTTACACAGATGGCGTTGTAGATATTTCCATGTTTACACAGATAGCGGTTTGGATATTTTCATGTTTATGCAGATAGCGGTGTAGATATTTCCATGTTTATACAGATAGCGGTGTGGATATTTCCATGTTTATACAGATAGTTGGGCAGATATTTCCATGTTTATACAGATAGCGGTGTAGATATTTCCAACTTAATACATATGGCGATGTAGATATGTCTATGTTCGTACAGATGGCGGTGTAGATATTTACATGTTCATACAGATGGCGGTGTAGATATTTCCATGTTCGTACAGAAGGCGGTGTAGATATTTCCATGTTCATAGAGATGGCGGTGTAGATATTTCCATGTTTATGCAGATAGCGGTATAGGTATTTCCATGTTGATACAGATGGTGGTGTAGATATTTCCATGTTTATAGAGGTGGCGGTCTAGATATTTCCATGTTTATGGAGATAGTGGTGTAGTTATTTCCAAGTTTATAGAGACAGCGTTGTAGATATTTCCATGTTTATACAGATAGCGGTGAAGATATTTCCATGTTTATACAGATTGCGGTGTAGATATTTCCATGTTTATACAGATAGCAGTGTAGATATTTCCATGTTTATAGAGATAGTGGTGTAGATAATTTCAATTTTATACAGATAGCAGTGTAGGTATTTCCAAGTTCATACAGATAGCGGTGTAGATATTTCCACGTTTATAGAGATGGCGGTGTAGATATTTCCATGTTCATACAGATGGCGGTGTAGATATTTACATGTTGATACAGATGGTGGTGTAGATATTTCCATGTTCATACGGATGGCAGTGTAGATATTTCCATGTTCATACAGGTGGCGGTGTAGATATTTCCATGTTTATACAGATAGCAGTGTAGTTATTTCCATGCTTATAGATATAGCAGTGTAGATATTTCCATTGATATACAGATAGCTGTGTAGATATTTCCAGTTTCATACAGAAGGCGGTGTAGATATTTCCAATTTCATTCAAATGGCGGTGTAGATATTTCCATGTTCATAGAGATGGCGGTGTAGATATTTACATGTTCAAACAAATGGCGGTGTAGATATTTCCATGTTCATAGAGATGGCGGTGTAGATATTTCCATGTTTATACAGACAGCAGTGTAGTTATTTCCATGTTTATAGAGATAGCAGTGTAGATATTTCCATTGATATTCAGATAGCTGTGTAGATATTTGCATGTTCATACAGATAGCGGTGTAGATATTTCCATGTTCATACTGATAGCAGTGTAGATATTTATATGTTCATACAGATAGCGGTGTAGAAATTTCCATGTTCATACTGATAGCAGTGTAGATATTTATATGTTCATAGAGATAGCGGTGTAGATATTTCCATGTTCATACAGATGGCGGTGTAGATATTTCCATGTTCATACAGATGGCGGCGTAAATATTTCCAGGTTGGTACGGATGGCAGTGTAGATATTTCCACGTTCATACAGGTGGCGGTGTAGATATTCCCATGTTTTTACAGATAGCTGTGTAGTTATTTCCATGTTTATAGAGATAGCCATGTAGATATTTCCATTGATATACAGATAGCTGTGTAGATATTTGCATGTTCATACAGATAGCGGTGTAGATATTTCCATGTTCATACAGATAGCGGTGTAGATATTTCCATGTTCATACACATAGCAGTGTAGATATTTCCATGTTCATACAGATAACGGTGAAGATATTTCCATGTTCATACAGATAGCAGTGTAGATATTTCCATGTTCACACAGATAGCAGTGTAGATATTTCCATGTTCATACAGTTAGCGTTGCAGATATTTCCATGTTCATACAGATGGCGGTGTAGATATTTACATGTTCATACAGATGGTGGTGTAGATATTTCCATGTTCGTACGGATGGCAGTGTAGATATTTCCATGTTCGTACAGGTGGCGGTGTAGATATTTCCATGTTTATACAGATAACAGTGTAGATATTTCCATGTTTATAGAGATGGCGGTCTAGATATTTACATGTTTATAGAGATAGTGGTGTAGTTATTTCCAAGTTTATAGAGACAGCGTTGTAGATATTTCCTTGTTTAAACAGATAGCGGTGAAGATATTTCCATGTTTATACAGATAGCGGTGTAGATATTTCCATGTTTATACAGACAGCAGTGTAGATATTTCCATGTTTATAGAGATAGTGGTGTAGATAATTTCAATTTTATACAGAGAGCAGTGTAGATATTTGCAAGTTCATACAGATAGCGGTGTAGATATTTCCACCTTTATAGAGATGGCGGTGTAGATATTTCCATGTTTATAGAGATGGCGGTGTAGATATTTTCATGTTTACACAGATGGCGTTGTAGATATTTCCATGTTTACACAGATAGCGGTTTGGATATTTTCATGTTTATGCAGATAGCGGTGTAGATATTTCCATGTTTATACAGATAGCGGTGTGGATATTTCCATGTTTATACAGATAGTTGGGCAGATATTTCCATGTTTATACAGATAGCGGTGTAGATATTTCCAACTTAATACATATGGCGATGTAGATATGTCTATGTTCGTACAGATGGCGGTGTAGATATTTACATGTTCATACAGATGGCGGTGTAGATATTTCCATGTTCGTACAGAAGGCGGTGTAGATATTTCCATGTTCATAGAGATGGCGGTGTAGATATTTCCATGTTTATGCAGATAGCGGTATAGGTATTTCCATGTTGATACAGATGGTGGTGTAGATATTTCCATGTTTATAGAGGTGGCGGTCTAGATATTTCCATGTTTATGGAGATAGAGGTGTAGTTATTTCCAAGTTTATAGAGACAGCGTTGTAGATATTTCCATGTTTATACAGATAGCGGTGAAGATATTTCCATGTTTATACAGATTGCGGTGTAGATATTTCCATGTTTATACAGATAGCAGTGTAGATATTTCCATGTTTATAGAGATAGTGGTGTAGATAATTTCAATTTTATACAGATAGCAGTGTAGGTATTTCCAAGTTCATACAGATAGCGGTGTAGATATTTCCACGTTTATAGAGATGGCGGTGTATATATTTCCATGTTCATACAGATGGCGGTGTAGATATTTACATGTTCATAGAGATGTCAGTGTAGATATTTCCATGTTTATACAGATAGCAATGTAGATATTTCCATGTTTATAGAGATAGCGGTGTAGATATTTCCATTGATATATAGATAGCTGTGAAGATATTTCCATGTTCATACAGATAGCGGTGTAGATATTTCCATCTTTTACAGATAGCGGTGTAGATATTTCCACGTTCATTCAGATAGCGGTGAGGATATTTCCATGTTCATACAGTTAGCGGTGTAGATATTTCCATGTTCATACAGATGGCGGTGTAGATATTTACATGTTCGTACAGAAGGCGGTGTAGATATTTCCATGTTCGTACGGATGGCAGTGTAGTTATTTCCTTGTTCATACAGGTGGCGGTGTAGGTATTTCCATGTTCATACAGATCGCAGTGTAGTTATTCCATGTTTATAGAGATAGCAGTGTAGATATTTCCATTGATATACAGATAGCTGTGTAGATACTTACATGTTCATACAGATGGCGGTGTAGATATTTCCATGTTCATACAGATGGCGGTGTAGATATTTACATGTTCATTCAGACGGCGGTGTAGATATTTCCATGTTTGTAGAGATGGCGGTGTAGATATTTCCATGTTCATAGAGATGGCGGTGTAGATATTTCCATGTTTTTGCAGATAGCGGAAGAGATATTTCCATGTTTATACAGATTGTGGTGTTGATATTTCTATGTTTATAGAGATGGCGGTCTAGATTTTTCCATGTTTATAGAGATAGTGGTGTAGTTATTTCCAAGTTTATAGAGACAGCATTGTAGATATTTCCATGTTTATACAGATAGTGTTGAAGATATTTCCATGTTCATACAGATAGCGGTGTAGATATTTCCATGTTTATACTGATATCAATGTAGATATTTCCATGTTTATAGAGATAGTGGTGTAGATAATTTCAATTTTATACAGATAGCAGTGTAGATATTTCCAAGTTCATACAGATAGCGGTGTAGATATTTACACGTTTATAGAGATGGCGGTGTAGATATTTCCATGTTCATACAGATGGCGGTGTAGATATTTCCATGTTTTTAGAGATGGCGGTGTAGATATTTTCATGTTTACACAGATGGCGGTGGAGATATTTCCATGTTTACACAGATAGCGGTGTAGACATTTCCATGTTTACACAGATAGCGGTGTGGATATTTCCATGTTTATACAGATAGCGGTGTAGATATTTCCATGTTTATACAGATAGAGGTGCGGATATTTCCATGTTTATACAGATAGTTGGGCAGATATTTCCATGTTTATACAGATAACGGTGTAGATATTTCCATCTTAATACAGATGGCGGTGTAGATATGTCCATGTTCGTACAGATGGCGGTGTAGATATTTCGAAGTTTATAGAGATAGCGCTGTAGTTATTTCCATATTTATATAGAAATCTGTGTAGATATTCAAATGTATATGCAGATAGCTGAGTAGATATTTCCATGTTCATGCAGATAGCCGTGTAGATATTTCCATGTTCATCCAGATGCTGGTGTAGATATATCCATGTTCATACAGATGGCGGTGAAGATATTTCCATGTTCATACAGATGGCGGTGTAGATATTTCCATGTTCATACACATGGCGCTGTAGATATTTCCATGTTCGTAGAGATGGCGGTGTAGATATTTCCATGTTCATACAAATGGCGGTGTAGATATTTCCATGTTCATAGAGATGGCGGTGTAGATATTTCATTGTTTGTACAGATAGCAGTGTAGTTATTTCCATGTTTATAGAGATAGCAGGGTAGATATTTCCATTGATATACAGGTAGCTGTGTAGATATTTGCATGTTCATACAGATAGGGGTGTACATATTTCCATGCTCATACAGATAGCGGTGTAGATATTTCCATGTTCATACAGATAGCGGTGCAGATATTTCCATGTTCATACAGATAGCGGTGTAGATATTTCCATGTTCATACAGATAGCGGTGTAGATATTTCCATGTTCATACAGATGGCGGTGTAGATATTTTCATGTTCGCACGGTTGGCAGTGTAGATATTTCCATGTTCATACAGGTGGCGGTGTAGATATTTCCATGTTTATACAGATAGCAGTGTAGATATTTCCATTGATATACAGATAGCTGTGTAGATATTTGCATGTTCATACAGATAGCGGTGTAGATATTTCCATGTTCGTACAGATAGCGGTGTAGATATTTCCATCTTCCTACAGATAGCGGTGTAGATATTTCCATGTCCATACAGATAACGGTGTAGATATTTCCATGTTCATACAGATAGCCTTGTAGATATTTCCATGTTCAAACGGTTAGCGGTGTAGATATTTCCATGTTCATTCAGATGGCGGTGTAGATATTTACATGTTAATACAGATGGCGGTGTAGATATTTCCATGTTTGTACAGAAGGCGGTGTAGATATTTCCATGTTCATAGAGATGGCGGTGTAGATATTTCCATGTTTATGCAGATAGCGGTATAGGTATTTCCATGTTTATACAGATGGTGGTGTAGATATTTCCATGTTTATAGAGATGGCGGTCTAGATTTTTCCATGTTTTTAGAGATAGTGGTGTAGTTATTTCCAAGTTTATAGAGACAGCGTTGTAGATATTTCCATGTTTATAAAGATAGCGGTGAAGATATTTCCATGTTTATACAGATAGCGGTGTAGATATTTCCATGTTTATACAGACAGCAGTGTAGATATTTCCATGTTTATAGAGATAGTGGTGTAGATAATTTCTATATTATACAGATAGCAGTGTAGATATTTCCAAGTAGATACAGATCGCGGTGTAGATATTTCCACCTTTATAGAGATGGCGGTGTAGATATTTCCATGTTCATACAGATGGCGGTGTAGATATTTCCATGTTTATAGAGATGGCAGTGTAGATATTTCCATGTTTACACAGATGGCGGTGGAGATATTTCCATGTTTACACAGATAGTGGTGTAGACATTTCCATGTTTACACAGATAGCGGTGTGGATATTTCCATGTTTATGCAGATAGCGGTGTAGATATTTCCATGTTTATACAGATAGAGGTGTGGATATTTCCATGTTTATACAGATAGTTGGGCAGATATTTCCATGTTTATACAGATAACGGTGTAGATATTTCCATCTTAATACAGATGGCGGTGTAGATATGTCCATGTTCGTACAGATGGCGGTGTAGATATTTCCATGTTCATACAGATGGCGGTGTAGATATTTCGAAGTTTATAGAGATAGCGCTGTAGTTATTTCCATATTTATATAGAAATCTGTGTAGATATTCAAATGTATATGCAGATAGCTGTGTAGATATTTCCATGTTCATGCAGATAGCCGTGTAGATATTTCCATGTTCATCCAGATGCTGGTGTAGATATATCCATGTTCATACAGATGGCGGTGAAGATATTTCCATGTTCATACAGATGGCGGTGTAGATATTTCCATGTTCATACACATGGCGCTGTAGATATTTCCATGTTCGTAGAGATGGTGGTGTAGATATTTCCATGTTCATACAAATGGCGGTGTAGATATTTCCATGTTCATAGAGATGGCTGTGTAGATATTTCATTGTTTGTACAGATAGCAGTGTAGTTATTTCCATGTTTATAGAGATAGCAGGGTAGATATTTCCATTGATATACAGGTAGCTGTGTAGATATTTGCATGTTCATACAGATAGGGGTGTACATATTTCCATGCTCATACAGATAGCGGTGTAGATATTTCCATGTTCATACAGATAGCGGTGCAGATATTTCCATGTTCATACAGATAGCGGTGTAGATATTTCCATGTTCATACAGATAGCGGTGTAGATATTTCCATGTTCATACAGTTAGCGGTGTATATATTTCCATGTTCATACAGATGGCGGTGTAGATATTTACATGTTCATACAGATGGCGGTGTAGATATTTCCATGTTCGCACGGTTGGCAGTGTAGATATTTCCATGTTCATACAGGTGGCGGTGTAGATATTTCCATGTTTATACAGATAGCAGTGTAGTTATTTCCATGTTTATAGAGATAGCAGTGTAGATATTTCCATTGATATACAGATAGCTGTGTAGATATTTGCATGTTCATACAGATAGCGGTGTAGATATTTCCATGTTCGTACAGATAGCGGTGTAGATATTTCCATCTTCGTAGAGATAGTGGTGTAGATATTTCCATGTCCATACAGATAACGGTGTAGATATTTCCATGTTCATACAGATAGCCTTGTAGATATTTCCATGTTCAAACGGTTAGCGGTGTAGATATTTCCATGTTCATTCAGATGGCGGTGTAGATATTTACATGTTCATACAGATGGCGGTGTAGATATTTCCATGTTTGTACAGAAGGCGGTGTAGATATTTCCATGTTCATAGAGATGGCGGTGTAGATATTTCCATGTTTATGCAGATAGCGGTATAGGTATTTCCATGTTTATACGGATGGTGGTGTAGATATTTCCATGTTTATAGAGATGGCGGTCTAGATTTTTCCATGTTTTTAGAGATAGTGGTGTAGATATTTCCAAGTTTATAGAGACAGCCTTGTAGATATTTCCATGTTTATAAAGATAGCGGTGAAGATATTTCCAAGTTTATACAGATAGCGGTGTAGATATTTCCATGTTTATACAGACAGCAGTGTAGATATTTCCATGTTTATAGAGATAGTGGTGTAGATAATTTCTATATTATACAGATAGCAGTGTAGATATTTCCAAGTTGATACAGATAGCGGTGTAGATATTTCCACGTTTATAGAGATGGCGGTGTAGATATTTCCATGTTCATACAGATGGCGGTGTAGATATTTCCATGTTTATAGAGATGGCAGTGTAGATATTTCCATGTTTACACAGATAGTGGTGTAGACATTTCCATGTTTACACAGATAGCGGTGTGGATATTTCCATGTATATGCAGATAGCGGTGTAGATATTTCCATGTTCACTCAGATAGCGGTGTAGATACTTCCATGTTCATACAGTAAGCGGTGTAGATATTTCCATGTTCATACAGATGGCGGTGTAGATATTTACATGTTCGTACAGAAGGCGGTGTAGATATTTCCATGTTCGTACGGATGGCAGTGTAGTTATTTCCATGTTCATACAGGTGGCGGTGTAGGTATTTCCATGTTCATACAGATAGCAGTGTAGTTATTTCCATGTTTATAGAGATTGCAGTGTAGATATTTCCATGGATATACAGACAGCTGTGTAGATATTTACATGTTCATACAGATGGTGGTGTAGATATTTCCATGTTCGTACGTATGGCAGTGTAGATGTTTCCATGTTCGTACTGGTGGCGGTGTAGATATTTCCATTTTTATACAGATAGCAGTGTAGTTATTTCCATGCTTATAGATATAGCAGTGTAGATATTTCCATTGATATACAGATAGCTGTGTAGATATTTGCATGTTCATACAGATAGCGGTGTAGATATTTCCATGTTCGTACAGATAGCAGTGTAGATATTTCCAAGTTCATACAGATAGCGGTGTAGATATTTCCATGTTCATAGAGATAACGGTGAAGATATTTCCATGTTCATACAGATAGCCTTGTAAATATTTCCATGTTCATACAGTGAGCGGTGTAGATATTTCCATATTCATACAGATGGCAGTGTAGATATTTACATGTTCATACAGATGGCGGTGTAGATATTTCCATGTTCGTACAGATGGTGTAGATATTTCCATGCTCATAGAGATGGCGGTGTAGATATTTCCATGTTTATGCAGATAGCGTTATAGTTATTTCCATGTTTATACAGATGGTGGCGTAGATATTTCCATGTTTATAGAGATGGCGGTCTAGATATTTACATGTTTATTGAGATACTGGTGTAGTTATTTCCAAGTTTATAGAGACAGCGTTGTAGATATTTCCTTGTTTAAACAGATAGCGGTGAAGATATTTCCATGTTTATACAGATAGCGGTGTAGATATTTCCATGTTTATACAGACAGCAGTGTAGATATTTCCATGTTTATAGAGGTAGTGGTGTAGATAATTTTAATTTTATACAGATAGCAGTGTAGATATTTCCAAGTTCATACAGATAGCGGTGTAGATATTTCCACCTTTAGAGAGATGGCGGTGAAGATATTTCCATGTTCATACAGATGGCGGTGTAGATATTTCCATGTTTATAGAGATGGCGGTGTAGATATTTTCATGTTTACACAGATGGCGGTGTAGTTATTTCCATGTTTTCACAGATAGCGGTGTGGATATTTTCATGTTTATGCAGATAGCGGTGTAGATATTTCCATGTTTATACAGATAGCGGTGCGGATATTTCCATGTTTATACAGATAGTTGGGCAGATATTTCCATGTTTATACAGATAGCGGTGTAGATATTTCCATCTTAATACAGATGGCGATGTAGATATGTCTATGTTCGTACAGATGGCGGTGTAGATATTTCCATGTTCATACAGATAGCGGTGTAGATATTTCCGTGTTCATACAGATAACGGTGTAGATATTTCCAAGTTCATACAGATAGCCTTGTAGATATTTCCATGTTCATACGGTTAGCGGTGTAGATATTTCCATGTTCATACAGATGGCGGTGTAGATATTTACATGTTCATACAGGTGGCGGTGTAGATATTTCCATGTTCGTACAGAAGGCGGTGTAGATATTTCCATGTTCATAGAGATGGCGGTGTAGATATTTCCATGTTTATGCAGATAGCGGTATAGGTATTTCCATGTTGATACAGATGGTGGTGTAGATATTTCCATGTTTATAGAGGTGGCGGTCTAGATATTTCCATGTTTATGGAGATAGTGGTGTAGTTATTTCCAAGTTTATAGAGACAGCGTTGTAGATATTTCCATGTTTATAAAGATAGCGGTGAAGATATTTCTATGTTTATACAGATAGCGGTGTAGATATTTCCATGTTTATACAGACAACAGTGTAGATATTTCCATGTTTATAGAGATAGTGGTGTAGATAATTTCAATTTTTACAGATAGCAGTGTAGATATTTCCAAGTTCATACAGATAGCGGTGTAGATATTTCCACCTTTATAGAGATGGATGTGTAGGTATTTCCATGTTCATACAGATGGCGGTGTAGATATTTCCATGTTTATAGAGATGGCGTTGTGAATATTTTCATGTTTACACAGATGGCGGTGTAGATATTTCCAAGTTTACACAGATAGCGGTGTAGACATTTCCATGTTTACACCGATAGCGGTGTGGATATTTCCATGTATATGCAGATAGAGGTGTAGATATTTCCATGTTCATGCAGATAGCGGTGTAGATATTTCCATGTTCATCCAGATGCCGGTGTAGATATATCCATGTTCATACAGAAGGTGGTGAAGATATTTCCATGTTCATACAGATGGCGGTGTAGATATTTCCATGTTCATACACATGGCGGTGTAGATATTTCCATGCTCATAGAGATGGCGGTGTAGATATTTCCATGTCCATACAAATGGCGGTGTAGATATTTCCATGTTCATAGAGATGGCGGTGTAGATATTTCCATGTTTATACACATAGCAGTGTAGTTATTTCCATGTTTATAGAGATAGCAGTGTAGATATTTCCATTGATATGTAGATAGCTGTGTAGATATTTGCATGTTCATACAGATAGCGGTGTAGATATTTCCATCTTCATACTGATAGCGGTGTACATATTTCCATGTTCATACAGTTAACGGTGTAGATATTTCCATGTTCATACAGATGGCGGTGTAGATATTTCCATGTTCATGCAGATGGCGGTGTAGATATTTACATGTTGAAACAGATGGCGGTGTAGATATTTCCATGTTCGTATGGATGGCAGTGTAGATATTTCCATGTTCATACAGGTGGCGGTGTAGATATTCCCATCTATTTACAGACAGCTGTGTAGTTATTTCCATGTTTATAGAGATAGCAGTGTAGATATTTCCACTGATATACAGATAGCTGTGTAGATATTTGCATGTTCATAGAGATAGCGGTGTAGATATTTCCATGTTCATACAGATAGCGGTGTACATATTTCCATGTTAATACACATAGCAGTGTAGATATTTCCATGTTCATACAGATAACGGTGTAGATATTTCCATGTTCATACAGATAGCGGTGTAGATATTTCCATGTTCACACAGATAGCTGTGTAGGTATTTCCATGTTCATACAGTTAGCGGTGTAGATATTTCCATGTTCATGCAGATAGCGATGTAGACATTTCCATGTTCATCCAGATGCCGGTGTAGATATATCCATGTTCATACGGATGGCGTTGAAGATATTTCCATGTTCATACAAATGGCGGTGTAGATATTTCCATGTTCATACAGATGGCGGTGTAGCTATTTCCGTGTTCATACAAATGGCGGTGTAGATATTTCCATGTTCATAGAGATGTCGGTGTAGATATTTCCATGTTTATACAGATAGCAATGTAGATATTTCCATGTTTATAGAGATAGCGGTGTAGATATTTCCATTGATATACAGATAGCTGTGTAGATATTTCCATGTTCATACAGATAGCGGTGTAGATATTTCCATCATTTACAGATAGCGGTGTAGATATTTCCATGTTCATTCAGATAGCGGTGTAGATATTTCCATGTTCATACAGTTAGCGTTGTAGATATTTCCAAGTTCATACAGATGGCGGTGTAGATATTTACATGTTCATACAGAAGGTGGTGTAGATATTTCCATGTTCGTACGGACGGCAGTGTAGTTATTTCCATGTTCATACAGGTGGCGTTGTAGGTATTTCCATGTTCATACAGATCGCAGTGTAGTTATTCCATGTTTATAGAGATGGCAGTGTAGATATTTCCATTGATATACAGATAGCTGTGTAGATATTTTCATGTTCATACAGATGGCGGTGTAGACATTTCCATGTTCGTACGGATGGCAGTGTAGATATTTCCATGTTCGTACAGGTGGCAGTGTAGATATTTCCATGTTTATACAAATAGCAGTGTAGATATTTCCATGTTTATAGAGATAGCAATGTAGATATTTCCATTGATATACATATAGCTTTGTAGATATTTCCATGTTCATACTGATAGCGGTGTAGATATTTCCATGTTCATACAGATGGCGGTGTAGATATTTACATGTTCATACAGACGGTGGTGTAGATATTTCAATGTTCGTAGAGATTGCGGTGTAGATATTTCCATGTTCATAGAGATGGCGGTGTATATATTTCCATGTTTATGCAGATAGCGGAAGAGATATTTCCATGGTTATACAGATGGTGGTGTAGATATTTCTATGTTTATAGAAATGGCGGTCTAGATATTTCCATGTTTATAGAGATAGTGGTGTAGTTATTTCCAAGTTTATAGAGACAGCATTGTAGATATTTCCATGTTTATACAGATAGTGTTGAAGATATTTCCATGTTTATACAGATAGCGGTGTAGATATTTCCATGTTTATACTGATAGCAATGTAGATATTTCCAGGTTTATAGAGATAGTGGTGTAGATAATTTCAATTTTATACAGATAGCAGTGTAGATATTTCCAAGTTCATACAGATAGCGGTGTAGATATTTACACGTTTATAGAGATGACGGTGTAGATATTTCCATGTTCATACAGATGGCGGTGTAGATATTTCCATGTTTTTAGAGATGGCGGTGTAGATATTTTCATGTTTACACAGATGGCGGTGGAGATATTTCCATGTTTACACAGATAGCGGTGTAGACATTTCCATGTTTAAACAGATAGCGGTGTGGATATTTCCATGTTTATGCAGATAGCGGTGTAGATATTTCCATGTTTATACAGATAGAGGTGCGGATATTTCCATGTTTATACAGATAGTTGGGCAGATATTTCCATGTTTATACAGATAACGGTGTAGATATTTCCATCTTAATACAGATGGCGGTGTAGATATGTCCATGTTCGTACAGATGGCGGTGTAGATATTTCCATGTTCATACAGATGGCGGTGTAGATATTTCGAAGTTTATAGAGATAGCGCTGTAGTTATTTCCATATTTATATAGAAATCTGTGTAGATATTCAAATGTATATGCAGATAGCTGTGTAGATATTTCCATGTTCATGCAGATAGCCGTGTAGATATTTCCATGTTCATCCAGATGCTGGTGTAGATATATCCATGTTCATACAGATGGCGGTGAAGATATTTCCATGTTCATAGAGATGGCGGTGTAGATATTTCCATGTTCATACACATGGCGCTGTAGATATTTCCATGTTCGTAGAGATGGCGGTGTAGATATTTCCATGTTCATACAAATGGCGGTGTAGATATTTCCATGTTCATAGAGATGGCGGTGTAGATATTTCATTGTTTGTACAGAGAGCAGTGTAGATATTATCATGTTTATAGAGATAGCAGGGTAGATATTTCCATTGATATACAGGTAGCTCTGTAGATATTTGCATGTTCATACAGAGAGCGGTGTAGGTATTTCCATGCTCATACAGATAGCGGTGTAGATATTTCCATGTTCATACAGATAGCGGTGCAGATATTTCCATGTTCATACAGATAGCGGTGTAGATATTTCCATGTTCATACAGATAGCGGTGTAGATATTTCCATGTTCATACAGTTAGCGGTGTAGATATTTCCATGCTCATACAGATGGCGGTGGAGATATTTACATGTTCATACAGATGGCGGTGTAGATATTTCCATGTTCGCACGGTTGGCAGTGTAGATATTTCCATGTTCATACAGGTGGCGGTGTAGATATTTCCATGTATATACAGATAGCAGTGTAGTTATTTCCATGTTTATAGAGATAGCAGTGTAGATATTTCCATTGATATACAGATAGCTGTGTAGATATTTGCATGTTCATACAGATAGCGGTGTAGATATTTCCATGTTCGTACAGATAGCGGTGTAGATATTTCCATCTTCATACAGATAGCGGTGTAGATATTTCCATGTCCATACAGATAACGGTGTAGATATTTCCATGTTCATACAGATAGCCTTGTAGATATTTCCATGTTCAAACGGTTAGCGGTGTAGATATTTCCATGTTCATTCAGATGGCGGTGTAGATAATTACATGTTCATACAGATGGCATTGTTGATATTTCCATGTTTGTACAGAAGGCGGTGTAGATATTTCCATGTTCATAGAGATGGCGGTGTAGATATTTCCATGTTTATGCAGATAGCGGTATAGGTATTTCCATGTTTATACAGATGGTCGTGTAGATATTTCCATGTTTATAGAGATGGCGGTCTAGATATTTCCATGTTTTCAGAGATAGTGGTGTAGTTATTTCCAAGTTTATAGAGACAGCCTTGTAGATATTTCCATGTTTATAAAGATAGCGGTGAAGATATTTCCATGTTTATACAGATAGCAGTGTAGATATTTCCATGTTTATACAGATAGCAGTGTAGATATTTCCATGTTTATAGAGATAGTGGTGTAGATAAATTCAATATTATACAGATAGTAGTGTAGATATTTCCAAGTTGATACAGATAGCGGTGTAGATATTTCCACCTTTATAGAGTTGGCGGTGTAGATATTTCCATGTTCATACTGATGGCGGTGTAGATATTTCCATGTTTATAGAGATGGCAGTGTAGATATTTCCATGTTTACACAGATAGTGGTGTAGACATTTCCATGTTTACACAGATAGCGGTGTGGATATTTCCTTGTTCATACTAATAACGGTGTAGATATTTCCATGTTCAAACAGTTAACGGTGTAGATATTTCCATGTTCATACTGATGGCGGTGTATATATTTCCATGTTCATACAAATGGCGGTGTAGATATTTTCATGTTCAAAGAGATGGCGGTGTAGATATTTCCATGTTTGTACGGATGGCAGTGTAGATATTTCCATGTTCATACAGGTGGCGGTGTAGATATTAACATGTATTTACAGATAGCTGCGTAGTGATTTCCATGTTTATAGAGATAGCAGTGTAGATATTTCCATTGATGTACAGATAGCTGTGTAGATATTTGCATGTTCATACAGATAGCGCTGTAGATATTTCCATGTTCAAACAGATAGCGGTGTAGATATTTCCATGTTCATACACATAGCGGTGTAGATATTTCCACGTTCATACAGATAACGGTGTAGATATTTCCATGTGCATACAGATAGCGGTGTAGATATTTCCATGTTCACACAGATAGCGGTGTAGATATTTCCATGTTCATCCAGATGCCGGTGTAGATATATCCATGTCCATACAGATGGCGTTGAAGTTATTTCCATGTTCATACAGATGGCGGTGTAGATATTTCCAAGTTCATACAAATGGCGGTGTAGATATTTCCATGTTCATACAGATAGCGGTGAAGATATTTCCCTGTTCATACAAATGGCGGTGTAGATATTTCCATGTTCATAGAGATGGCAGTGTAGATATTTCCATGTTTATACAGATAGCAATGTAGATATTTCCATGTTTATGGAGATAGCGGTGTAGATATTCCTATTGATATACAGATAGCTGTGTAGATATTTCCATGTTCATACAGATAGCGGTGTAGATATTTCCATGTTTTACAGATAGCGGTGTAGATATTTCCATGTTCATACAGATAGCAGTGTAGTTATTTCCATGTTTATAGAGATAGCAGTGTAGATATTTCCATTGATATACAGATAGCTTTGTAGATATTTACATGTTCATACAGATGGCTGTGTAGATATTTCCATGTTCGTACGGATGGCAGTGTAGATATTTCCATGTTCGTACAGGTGGCGGTGTAGATATTTCCATGTTTTTACAGATAGCAGTGTAGTTATTTCCATGTTTATAGAGATAGCAATGTAGATATTTCCATTGATATACATATATCTGTGTAGATATTTGCATGTTCATACTGATAGCGGTGTAGATATTTCCATGTTTGTACAGATAGCGGTGTAGATATTTCCATGTTCATACAGATAGCGGTGTAGATATTTCCATGTTCGTACAGATAACGGTGTAGACATTTCCATGTTCATACAGATGGCGGTGTACATATTTCCATGTTCGCACGGTTGGCAGTGTAGATATTTCCATGTTCATACAGGTGGCGGTGTAGATATTTCCATGTTTATACAGATAGCAGTGTAGTTATTTCCATGTTTATAGAGATAGCAGTGTAGATATTTCCATTGATATACAGATAGCTGTGTAGATATTTGCATGTTCATACAGATAGCGGTGTAGATATTTCCATGTTCGTACAGATAGCGGTGTAGATATTTCCATCTTCATACAGATAGCGGTGTAGATATTTCCATGTCCATACAGATAACGGTGTAGATATTTCCATGTTCATACAGATAGCCTTGTAGATATTTCCATGTTCAAACGGTTAGCGGTGTAGATATTTCCATGTTCATTCAGATGGCGGTGTAGATAATTACATGTTCATACAGATGGCATTGTTGATATTTCCATGTTTGTACAGAAGGCGGTGTAGATATTTCCATGTTCATAGAGATGGCGGTGTAGATATTTCCATGTTTATGCAGATAGCGGTATAGGTATTTCCATGTTTATACAGATGGTCGTGTAGATATTTCCATGTTTATAGAGATGTCGGTCTAGATATTTCCATGTTTTCAGAGATAGTGGTGTAGTTATTTCCAAGTTTATAGAGACAGCCTTGTAGATATTTCCATGTTTATAAAGATAGCGGTGAAGATATTTCCATGTTTATACAGATAGCAGTGTAGATATTTCCATGTTTATACTGATAGCAGTGTAGATATTTCCATGTTTATAGAGATAGTGGTGTAGATAAATTCAATATTATACAGATAGTAGTGTAGATATTTCCAAGTTGATACAGATAGCGGTGTAGATATTTCCACCTTTATAGAGTTGGCGGTGTAGATATTTCCATGTTCATACTGATGGCGGTGTAGATATTTCCATGTTTATAGAGATGGCAGTGTAGATATTTCCATGTTTACACAGATAGTGGTGTAGACATTTCCATGTTTACACAGATAGCGGTGTGGATATTTCCTTGTTCATACTAATAACGGTGTAGATATTTCCATGTTCAAACAGTTAACGGTGTAGATATTTCCATGTTCATACTGATGGCGGTGTATATATTTCCATGTTCATACAAATGGCGGTGTAGATATTTTCATGTTCAAAGAGATGGCGGTGTAGATATTTCCATGTTTGTACGGATGGCAGTGTAGATATTTCCATGTTCATACAGGTGGCGGTGTAGATATTAACATGTATTTACAGATAGCTGCATAGTGATTTCCATGTTTATAGAGATAGCAGTGTAGATATTTCCATTGATGTACAGATAGCTGTGTAGATATTTGCATGTTCATACAGATAGCGCTGTAGATATTTCCATGTTCAAACAGATAGCGGTGTAGATATTTCCATGTTCATACACATAGCGGTGTAGATATTTCCACGTTCATACAGATAACGGTGTAGATATTTCCATGTGCATACAGATAGCGGTGTAGATATTTCCATGTTCACACAGATAGCGGTGTAGATATTTCCATGTTCATCCAGATGCCGGTGTAGATATATCCATGTCCATACAGATGGCGTTGAAGTTATTTCCATGTTCATACAGATGGCGGTGTAGATATTTCCAAGTTCATACAAATGGCGGTGTAGATATTTCCATGTTCATACAGATAGCGGTGAAGATATTTCCCTGTTCATACAAATGGCGGTGTAGATATTTCCATGTTCATAGAGATGGCAGTGTAGATATTTCCATGTTTATACAGATAGCAATGTAGATATTTCCATGTTTATGGAGATAGCGGTGTAGATATTTCTATTGATATACAGATAGCTGTGTAGATATTTCCATGTTCATACAGATAGCGGTGTAGATATTTCCATGTTTTACAGATAGCGGTGTAGATATTTCCATGTTCATACGGATAGCGGTGTAGATATTTCCATGTTCATACAGATAGCAGTGTAGTTATTTCCATGTTTATAGAGATAGCAGTGTAGATATTTCCATTGATATACAGATAGCTTTGTAGATATATACATGTTCATACAGATGGCTGTGTAGATATTTCCATGTTCGTACGGATGGCAGTGTAGATATTTCCATGTTCGTACAGGTGGCGGTGTAGATATTTCCATGTTTTTACAGATAGCAGTGTAGTTATTTCCATGTTTATAGAGATAGCAATGTAGATATTTCCATTGATATACATATATCTGTGTAGATATTTGCATGTTCATACTGATAGCGGTGTAGATATTTCCATGTTCGTACAGATAGCGGTGTAGATATTTCCATGTTCATACAGATAGCGGTGTAGATATTTCCATGTTCGTACAGATAACGGTGTAGACATTTCCATGTTCATACAGATGGCGGTGTAGATATTTCCATGTTCGCACGGTTGGCAGTGTAGATATTTCCATGTTCATACAGGTGGCGGTGTAGATATATCCATGTTTATACAGATAGCAGTGTAGTTATTTCCATGTTTATAGAGATAGCAGTGTAGATATTTCCATTGATATACAGATAGCTGTGTAGATATTTGCATGTTCATACAGATAGCGGTGTAGATATTTCCATGTTCGTACAGATAGCGGTGAAGATATTTCCATCTTCATACAGATAGCGGTGTAGATATTTCCATGTCCATACAGATAACGGTGTAGATATTTCCATGTTCATACAGATAGCCTTGTAGATATTTCCATGTTCAAACGGTTAGCGGTGTTGATATTTCCATGTTCATTCAGATGGCGGTGTAGATAATTACATGTTCATACAGATGGCATTGTTGATATTTCCATGTTTGTACAGAAGGCGGTGTAGATATTTCCATGTTCATAGAGATGGCGGTCTAGATATTTCCATGTTTTCAGAGATAGTGGTGTAGTTATTTCCAAGTTTATAGAGACAGCCTTGTAGATATTTCCATGTTTATAAAGATAGCGGTGAAGATATTTCCATGTTTATACAGATAGCAGTGTAGATATTTCCATGTTTATACAGATAGCAGTGTAGATATTTCCATGTTTATAGAGATAGTGGTGTAGATAAATTCAATATTATACAGATAGTAGTGTAGATATTTCCAAGTTGATACAGATAGCGGTGTAGATATTTCCACCTTTATAGAGTTGGCGGTGTAGATATTTCCATGTTCATACTGATGGCGGTGTAGATATTTCCATGTTTATAGAGATGGCAGTGTAGATATTTCCATGTTTACACAGATAGTGGTGTAGACATTTCCATGTTTACACAGATAGCGGTGTGGATATTTCCTTGTTCATACTAATAACGGTGTAGATATTTCCATGTTCAAACAGTTAACGGTGTAGATATTTCCATGTTCATACTGATGGCGGTGTATATATTTCCATGTTCATACAAATGGCGGTGTAGATATTTTCATGTTCAAAGAGATGGCGGTGTAGATATTTCCATGTTTGTACGGATGGCAGTGTAGATATTTCCATGTTCATACAGGTGGCGGTGTAGATATTAACATGTATTTACAGATAGCTGCGTAGTGATTTCCATGTTTATAGAGATAGCAGTGTAGATATTTCCATTGATGTACAGATAGCTGTGTAGATATTTGCATGTTCATACAGATAGCGCTGTAGATATTTCCATGTTCAAACAGATAGCGGTGTAGATATTTCCATGTTCATACACATAGCGGTGTAGATATTTCCACGTTCATACAGATAACGGTGTAGATATTTCCATGTGCATACAGATAGCGGTGTAGATATTTCCATGTTCACACAGATAGCGGTGTAGATATTTCCATGTTCATCCAGATGCCGGTGTAGATATATCCATGTCCATACAGATGGCGTTGAAGTTATTTCCATGTTCATACAGATGGCGGTGTAGATATTTCCAAGTTCATACAAATGGCGGTGTAGATATTTCCATGTTCATACAGATAGCGGTGAAGATATTTCCCTGTTCATACAAATGGCGGTGTAGATATTTCCATGTTCATAGAGATGGCAGTGTAGATATTTCCATGTTTATACAGATAGCAATGTAGATATTTCCATGTTTATGGAGATAGCGGTGTAGATATTCCTATTGATATACAGATAGCTGTGTAGATATTTCCATGTTCATACAGATAGCGGTGTAGATATTTCCATGTTTTACAGATAGCGGTGTAGATATTTCCATGTTCATACAGATAGCAGTGTAGTTATTTCCATGTTTATAGAGATAGCAGTGTAGATATTTCCATTGATATACAGATAGCTTTGTAGATATTTACATGTTCATACAGATGGCTGTGTAGATATTTCCATGTTCGTACGGATGGCAGTGTAGATATTTCCATGTTCGTACAGGTGGCGGTGTAGATATTTCCATGTTTTTACAGATAGCAGTGTAGTTATTTCCATGTTTATAGAGATAGCAATGTAGATATTTCCATTGATATACATATATCTGTGTAGATATTTGCATGTTCATACTGATAGCGGTGTAGATATTTCCATGTTCGTACAGATAGCGGTGTAGATATTTCCATGTTCATACAGATAGCGGTGTAGATATTTCCATGTTCGTACAGATAACGGTGTAGACATTTCCATGTTCATACAGATGGCGGTGTACATATTTCCATGTTCGCACGGTTGGCAGTGTAGATATTTCCATGTTCATACAGGTGGCGGTGTAGATATTTCCATGTTTATACAGATAGCAGTGTAGTTATTTCCATGTTTATAGAGATAGCAGTGTAGATATTTCCATTGATATACAGATAGCTGTGTAGATATTTGCATGTTCATACAGATAGCGGTGTAGATATTTCCATGTTCGTACAGATAGCGGTGTAGATATTTCCATCTTCATACAGATAGCGGTGTAGATATTTCCATGTCCATACAGATAACGGTGTAGATATTTCCATGTTCATACAGATAGCCTTGTAGATATTTCCATGTTCAAACGGTTAGCGGTGTAGATATTTCCATGTTCATTCAGATGGCGGTGTAGATAATTACATGTTCATACAGATGGCATTGTTGATATTTCCATGTTTGTACAGAAGGCGGTGTAGATATTTCCATGTTCATAGAGATGGCGGTGTAGATATTTCCATGTTTATGCAGATAGCGGTATAGGTATTTCCATGTTTATACAGATGGTCGTGTAGATATTTCCATGTTTATAGAGATGTCGGTCTAGATATTTCCATGTTTTCAGAGATAGTGGTGTAGTTATTTCCAAGTTTATAGAGACAGCCTTGTAGATATTTCCATGTTTATAAAGATAGCGGTGAAGATATTTCCATGTTTATACAGATAGCAGTGTAGATATTTCCATGTTTATACAGATAGCAGTGTAGATATTTCCATGTTTATAGAGATAGTGGTGTAGATAAATTCAATATTATACAGATAGTAGTGTAGATATTTCCAAGTTGATACAGATAGCGGTGTAGATATTTCCACCTTTATAGAGTTGGCGGTGTAGATATTTCCATGTTCATACTGATGGCGGTGTAGATATTTCCATGTTTATAGAGATGGCAGTGTAGATATTTCCATGTTTACACAGATAGTGGTGTAGACATTTCCATGTTTACACAGATAGCGGTGTGGATATTTCCTTGTTCATACTAATAACGGTGTAGATATTTCCATGTTCAAACAGTTAACGGTGTAGATATTTCCATGTTCATACTGATGGCGGTGTATATATTTCCATGTTCATACAAATGGCGGTGTAGATATTTTCATGTTCAAAGAGATGGCGGTGTAGATATTTCCATGTTTGTACGGATGGCAGTGTAGATATTTCCATGTTCATACAGGTGGCGGTGTAGATATTAACATGTATTTACAGATAGCTGCGTAGTGATTTCCATGTTTATAGAGATAGCAGTGTAGATATTTCCATTGATGTACAGATAGCTGTGTAGATATTTGCATGTTCATACAGATAGCGCTGTAGATATTTCCATGTTCAAACAGATAGCGGTGTAGATATTTCCATGTTCATACACATAGCGGTGTAGATATTTCCACGTTCATACAGATAACGGTGTAGATATTTCCATGTGCATACAGATAGCGGTGTAGATATTTCCATGTTCACACAGATAGCGGTGTAGATATTTCCATGTTCATCCAGATGCCGGTGTAGATATATCCATGTCCATACAGATGGCGTTGAAGTTATTTCCATGTTCATACAGATGGCGGTGTAGATATTTCCAAGTTCATACAAATGGCGGTGTAGATATTTCCATGTTCATACAGATAGCGGTGAAGATATTTCCCTGTTCATACAAATGGCGGTGTAGATATTTCCATGTTCATAGAGATGGCAGTGTAGATATTTCCATGTTTATACAGATAGCAATGTAGATATTTCCATGTTTATGGAGATAGCGGTGTAGATATTTCTATTGATATACAGATAGCTGTGTAGATATTTCCATGTTCATACAGATAGCGGTGTAGATATTTCCATGTTTTACAGATAGCGGTGTAGATATTTCCATGTTCATACGGATAGCGGTGTAGATATTTCCATGTTCATACAGATAGCAGTGTAGTTATTTCCATGTTTATAGAGATAGCAGTGTAGATATTTCCATTGATATACAGATAGCTTTGTAGATATATACATGTTCATACAGATGGCTGTGTAGATATTTCCATGTTCGTACGGATGGCAGTGTAGATATTTCCATGTTCGTACAGGTGGCGGTGTAGATATTTCCATGTTTTTACAGATAGCAGTGTAGTTATTTCCATGTTTATAGAGATAGCAATGTAGATATTTCCATTGATATACATATATCTGTGTAGATATTTGCATGTTCATACTGATAGCGGTGTAGATATTTCCATGTTCGTACAGATAGCGGTGTAGATATTTCCATGTTCATACAGATAGCGGTGTAGATATTTCCATGTTCGTACAGATAACGGTATAGACATTTCCATGTTCATACAGATGGCGGTGTAGATATTTCCATGTTCGCACGGTTGGCAGTGTAGATATTTCCATGTTCATACAGGTGGCGGTGTAGATATATCCATGTTTATACAGATAGCAGTGTAGTTATTTCCATGTTTATAGAGATAGCAGTGTAGATATTTCCATTGATATACAGATAGCTGTGTAGATATTTGCATGTTCATACAGATAGCGGTGTAGATATTTCCATGTTCGTACAGATAGCGGTGTAGATATTTCCATCTTCATACAGATAGCGGTGTAGATATTTCCATGTCCATACAGATAACGGTGTAGATATTTCCATGTTCATACAGATAGCCTTGTAGATATTTCCATGTTCAAACGGTTAGCGGTGTTGATATTTCCATGTTCATTCAGATGGCGGTGTAGATAATTACATGTTCATACAGATGGCATTGTTGATATTTCCATGTTTGTACAGAAGGCGGTGTAGATATTTCCATGTTCATAGAGATGGCGGTGTAGATATTTCCATGTTTATGCAGATAGCGGTATAGGTATTTCCATGTTTATACAGATGGTCGTGTAGATATTTCCATGTTTATAGAGATGGCGGTCTAGATATTTCCATGTTTTCAGAGATAGTGGTGTAGTTATTTCCAAGTTTATAGAGACAGCCTTGTAGATATTTCCATGTTTATAAAGATAGCGGTGAAGATATTTCCATGTTTATACAGATAGCAGTGTAGATATTTCCATGTTTATACAGATAGCAGTGTAGATATTTCCATGTTTATAGAGATAGTGGTGTAGATAAATTCAATATTATACAGATAGTAGTGTAGATATTTCCAAGTTGATACAGATAGCGGTGTAGATATTTCCACCTTTATAGAGTTGGCGGTGTAGATATTTCCATGTTCATACTGATGGCGGTGTAGATATTTCCATGTTTATAGAGATGGCAGTGTAGATATTTCCATGTTTACACAGATAGTGGTGTAGACATTTCCATGTTTACACAGATAGCGGTGTGGATATTTCCTTGTTCATACTAATAACGGTGTAGATATTTCCATGTTCAAACAGTTAACGGTGTAGATATTTCCATGTTCATACTGATGGCGTTGTATATATTTCCATGTTCATACAAATGGCGGTGTAGATATTTTCATGTTCAAAGAGATGGCGGTGTAGATATTTCCATGTTTGTACGGATGGCAGTGTAGATATTTCCATGTTCATACAGGTGGCGGTGTAGATATTAACATGTATTTACAGATAGCTGCGTAGTGATTTCCATGTTTATAGAGATAGCAGTGTAGATATTTCCATTGATGTACAGATAGCTGTGTAGATATTTGCATGTTCATACAGATAGCGGTGTAGATATTTCCATGTTCATACAGATAGCGGTGTAGATATTTCCATGTTCATACACATAGCGGTGTAGATATTTCCACGTTCATACAGATAACGGTGTAGATATTTCCATGTGCATACAGATAGCGGTGTAGATATTTCCATGTTCACACAGATAGCGGTGTAGATATTTCCATGTTCATCCAGATGCCGGTGTAGATATATCCATGTCCATACAGATGGCGTTGAAGTTATTTCCATGTTCATACAGATGGCGGTGTAGATATTTCCAAGTTCATACAAATGGCGGTGTAGATATTTCCATGTTCATACAGATAGCGGTGAAGATATTTCCCTGTTCATACAAATGGCGGTGTAGATATTTCCATGTTCATAGAGATGGCAGTGTAGATATTTCCATGTTTATACAGATAGCAATGTAGATATTTCCATGTTTATGGAGATAGCGGTGTAGATATTTCTATTGATATACAGATAGCTGTGTAGATATTTCCATGTTCATACAGATAGCGGTGTAGATATTTCCATGTTTTACAGATAGCGGTGTAGATATTTCCATGTTCATACGGATAGCGGTGTAGATATTTCCATGTTCATACAGATAGCAGTGTAGTTATTTCCATGTTTATAGAGATAGCAGTGTAGATATTTCCATTGATATACAGATAGCTTTGTAGATATTTACATGTTCATACAGATGGCTGGGTAGATATTTCCATGTTCGTACGGATGGCAGTGTAGATATTTCCATGTTCGTACAGGTGGCGGTGTAGATATTTCCATGTTTTTACAGATAGCAGTGTAGTTATTTCCATGTTTATAGAGATAGCAATGTAGATATTTCCATTGATATACATATATCTGTGTAGATATTTGCATGTTCATACTGATAGCGGTGTAGATATTTCCATGTTCGTACAGATAGCGGTGTAGATATTTCCATGTTCATACAGATAGCGGTGTAGATATTTCCATGTTCGTACAGATAACGGTGTAGACATTTCCATGTTCATACAGATAGTGATGTAGATATTTCCATGTTCATACAGTTAGCGGTGTAGATATTTCCATGTTCATACACATGGAGGTGTAGATATTTCCATGTTCGTAGAGATGGCGGTGTAGATATTTCCATGTTCATAGAGATGGCGGTGTAGATATTTTCATGTTTATGCAGATAGCGGTATAGATATTTCCATGTTTATACAGATGGTGGTGTAGATATTTCCATGTTTATAGAGATGGCGGTCGAGATATTTCCATGTTTATAGAGATAGTGGTGTAGTTATTTCCAAGTTTATAGAGACAGCATTGTAGATATTTCCATGTTTATACAGATAGCGGTGAAGATATTTCCCTGTTTATACAGATGGCGGTGTAGATATTTCCATGTTTATACAGATAGCAGTGTAGATATTTCCATGTTTATAGAGATAGTGGTGTACATAATTTCAATTTTATACAGATAGCAGTGTAGATATTTCCAAGTTCATACAGATAGCGGTGTAGATATTTCCACGTTTATAGAGATTTCGGTGTAGATATTTCCATGTTCATACAGATGGCGGTGTAGATATTTCCATGTTTTTAGAGATGGCGGTGTAGATATTTTCAAGTTTTCACAGATGGCGGTGGAGATATTTCCATGTTTACACAGATAGCGGTGTAGACATTTCCATGTTTACACAGATAGCGGTGTGGATATTTCCATGTTTATGCAGATAGCGGTGTAGATATTTCCATGTTTATACTGATAGCGGTGCGGATATTTCCATGTTTATACAGATATTTGGGCAGATATTTCCATGTTTATACAGATAGCGGTGTAGATATTTCCATCTTAATACAGATGGCGGTGTAGATATGTCCATTTTCGTACAGATGCGGTGTAGATATTTCCATGTTCATACAGATGGCGCTGTAGATATTTCGAAGTTTACAGAGATAGTGCTGTAGTTATTTCCATATTTATAGAGAAATGTGTGTAGATATTTAAATGTATATGCAGATAGCTGTGTAGATATTTCCATGTTCATGCAGATAGCCACGTAGATATTTCCATGTTCATCCAGATGCTGGTGTAGATATATCCATGTTCATACAGATGGCTTTGAAGATATTTCCATGTTCATACAGTTGGCGGGGTAGATATTTCCATTTTCATACACATGGCGGTGTAGATATTACCATGTTCATAGAGATGGCGGTTTAGATATTTCCATGTTCATACAAATGGCGGTGTAGATATTTCCATGTTCATAGAGATGGCGGTGTAGATATTTACATGCTCATACAGATAGCGGTGTTGATATTTCCATGTTCATACAGATAGCGGTGCAGATATTTCCATGTTCATAGTGATGGCGGTGTAGATATTTCCATGTTTATGCAGATAGCGGTATAGATATTTTCATGTTTATACAGATGTTGGGGTAGATATTTCCATGTTTATAGAGATGGCGGTCTAGATATTTCCATGTTTATAGAGATAGTGGTGTAGTTATTTCCAAGTTTATAGAGACAGCGTTGTAGATATTTCCATCTTTATACAGATAGCGGTGAAGATATTTCCATGTTTATACAGATAGCGGTGTAGATATTTCCATGTTTATACAGATAGCAGTGTAGATATTTCCATGTTTATAGAGATAGTGGTGTAGATAATTTCAATTTTATACAGATAGCAGTGTAGATAATTCCAAGTTCATACAGATAGCGGTGTAGATATTTCCAGCTTTATAGAGATGGCGGTGTAGATATTTCCATGTTCATACAGATGGCGGTGTAGATATTTCCATGTTTTTAGAGATGGAGGTGTAGATATTTTCATGTTTACACAGATGGCGGTGGAGATACTTCCATGTTTACACAGATAGCGTTGTAGACATTTCCATGTTTACACAGATAGCGGTGTGTATATTTCCACGTTTATGGAGATAGCGGTGTAGATATTTCCATGTTTATACAAATAGCGGTGCGGATATTTCCATGTTTATACAGATAGTTGGGCAGATATTTCCATGTTTATACAGATAGCGGTGTAGATATTTCCATCTTAATACAGATGGCGGTGTAGATATTTACATGTTCATACAGATGGCGGTGTAGATATTTCCATGTTCGTACAGAAGGCGGTGTAGATATTTCCATGTTCATAGAGATGGCAGTGTAGATATTTCCATGTTTATGCCGATAGCGGTAAGGTATTTCCATGTTTATACAGATGGTGGTGTAGATATTTCCATGTTTATAGAGGTGGCGGTATAGATATTTCCATGTTTATGGAGATATTGGTGTAGTTATTTCCAAGTTTATAGAGACAGCGTTGTAGATATTTCCATGTGTATAAAGATAGCGGTGAAGATATTTCCATGTTTATACAGATAGCGGTGTAGATATTTCCATGTTTATACAGACAGCAGTGTAGATATTTCCATGTTTATAGAGATAGTGGTGTAGATAATTTCAATTTTTACAGATAGCTGTGTAGATATTTCCAAGTTCATACAGATAGCGGTGTAGATATTTCCACCTTTATAGAGATGGCGGTGTAGGTATTTCCATGTTCATACAGATGGCGGTGTAGATATTTCCATGTTTATAGAGATGGCGGTGTAGATATTTTCATGTTTACACAGATGGCGGTGTAGATATATCCATGTTTACACAGATAGCTGTGTAGACATTTCCATGTTTACACAGCGGTGTGGATATTTCCATGTATATGCAGATAGAGGTGTAGATATTTCCATGTTCATGCAGATAGCGGTGTAGGTATTTCCATGTTCATCTAGATGCCGGTGTAGATATATCCATGTTCATACAGAAGGTGGTTAAGATATTTCCATGTTCATACAGATGTCGGTGTGGATATTTCGATGTTCATACACATGGCGGTGTAGATATTGCCATGCTCATAGAGATGGCGGTGTAGATATTTCCATGTTCATAGAGATGGCGGTGTAGATATTTCCATGTTTATACACATAGCAGTGTAGATATTTCCATGTTTATAGAGATAGCATTGTAGATATTTCCATTGATATGCAGATAGCTGTGTAGATATTTGCATGTTCATACAGATAGCGGTGTAGATATTTCCAAGTTCATACTGATAGCGGTGTACATATTTCCATGTTCATACAGTTAACGGTGTAGGTATTTCCATGTTCATACAGATGGCGGTGTAGATATTTATATGTTCAAACAGATGGCGGTGTAGATATTTCCATGTTCGTACGGATGGCAGTGTAGATATTTCCATGTTCATACAGGTGGCGGTGTAGATATTCCCATCTATTTACAGATAGCTGTGTAGTTATTTGCATGTTTATAGAGATAGCGGTGTAGATATTTCCACTGATATACAGATAGCTGTATAGATATTTGCATGTTAATAGAGATAGCGGTGTAGATATTTCCATGTTCATACAGATAGCGGTGTACATATTTCCATGTTCATACACAGAGCGGTGTAGATATTTCCATGTTCATACAGATGGCGGTGTAGATATTTACATGTTCAGACAGATAGCGGTGTAGATATTTCCATGTTCGTACGGATGGCAGTGTAGTTATTTCCATGTTCATACAGGTGGCGGTGTAGATATTTCCATGTTCATACAGATCGCAGTGTATTTATTTCCATGTTTATAGAGATAGCAGTGTTGATATTTCCATTGATATACAGATAGCTGTGTAGATACTTTCATGTTCATACAGATGGCGGTGTAGATATTTCCATGTTCTTACGGATGGCAGTGTAGATATTTCCATGTTCGTACAGGTGGCACTGTAGATATTTCCATGTTTATACAGATAGCAGTGTAGATATTTCCATGTTTATAGAGATAGCAATGTAGATATTTCCATTGATATATATATAGCTGTGTAGATATTTGCATGTTCATACTGATAGCGGTGTAGATATTTCCATGTTCATACAGATGGCGGTGTAGATATTTACATGTTCATACAGACGGCGCTGTAGATATTTCCATGTTCGTAGAGATGGCGGTGTAGATATTTCCATGTTCATAGAGATGGCGGTGTAGATATTTCCATGTTTATGCAGATAGCGGAAGAGATATTTCCATGTTTATACAGATGGTGGTGTAGATATTTCTATGTTTATAGAGATGGACGTCTAGATATTTCCATGTTTATAGAGGGAGTGGTTTGGTTATTTCCAAGTTTATAAGACAGCATTGTAGATATTTCCATGTTTATACAGATAGTGTTGAAGATATTTCCATGTTTATACAGGTAGCGGTGTAGATATTTCCATGTTTATACAGATAGCGGTGTAGATATTTCCATGTTTATACAGTTAGCGGTGTAGATATTTCCATGTTCATACAGATGGTGGTGTAGATATTTCCATGTTCATACGGATGGCAGTGTGGATATTTCCATGTTCATACAGGTGGCGGTGTAGATATTTCCCTGTTTATACAGATAGCAGTGTAGTTATTTCCATGTTTATAGAGATAGCAGTGTAGATATTTAAATTGATATACAGATAGCTGTGTAGATATTTGCATGTTCATACAGATAGCGGTGTAGATATTTCCATGTTCGTACAGATAGCGGTGTAGATATTTCCATGTTCCTACAGATAGCGGTGTAGATATTTCCATGTTCATACAGATAACGGAGTAGATATTTCCATGTTTATAGAGGTGGCGGTCTAGATATTTCCATGTTTATGGAGATAGTGGTGTAGTTATTTCCAAGTTTATAGAGACAGCGTTGTAGATATTTCCATGTTTATAAAGATAGCGGTGAAGATATTTCCATGTTTATACAGATAGCGGTGTAGATATTTCCATGTTTATACAGACAGCAGTGTAGATATTTCCATGTTTATAGAGATAGTGGTGTAGATAATTTCAATTTTTACAGATAGCTGTGTAGATATTTCCATGTTCATGCAGATAGCCGTATAGATATTTCCATGTTCATCCAGATGCTGGTGTAGATATATCCATGTTCATACAGATGGCGGTGAAGATATTTCCATGTTCATACAGATGGCGGTGTAGATATTTCCATGTTCATACACATGGCGGTGTAGATATTTCCATGTTCGTAGAGATGGCGGCGTAGATATTTCCATGTTCATACAAATGGCGGTGTAGATATTTCCATGTTCATAGAGATGGCGGTGTAGATATTTCCATGTTCGTACGGATGGCAGTGTAGTTATTTCCATGTTCATACAGGTGGCGGTGTAGGTATTTCCATCTTCATACAGATAGCAGTGTAGTTATTTCCATGTTTATAGAGATTGCAGTGTAGATATTTCCATGGATATACAGACAGCTGTGTAGATATTTACATGTTCATACAGATGGTGGTGTAGATATTTCCATGTTCGTACGGATGGCAGTGTAGATGTTTCCATGTTCGTACTGGTGGCGGTGTAGATATTTCCATTTTTATACAGATAGCAGTGTAGTTATTTCCATGCTTATAGATATAGCAGTGTAGATATTTCCATTGATATACAGATAGCTGTGTAGATATTTGCATGTTCATACAGATAGCGGTGTAGATATTTCCATGTTCGTACAGATAGCAGTGTAGATATTTCCAAGTTCATACAGATAGCGGTGTAGATATTTCCATGTTCATAGAGATAACGGTGAAGATATTTCCATGTTCATACAGATAGCCTTGTAAATATTTCCATGTTCATACAGTGAGCGGTGTAGATATTTCCATATTCATACAGATGGCAGTGTAGATATTTACATGTTCATACAGATGGCGGTGTAGATATTTCCATGTTCGTACAGATGGCGGTGTAGATATTTCCATGCTCATAGAGATGGCGGTGTAGATATTTCCATGTTTATGCAGATAGCGTTATAGTTATTTCCATGTTTATACAGATGGTGGTGTAGATATTTCCATGTTTATAGAGATGGCGGTCTAGATATTTACATGTTTATTGAGATACTGGTGTAGTTATTTCCAAGTTTATAGAGACAGCGTTGTAGATATTTCCTTGTTTAAACAGATAGCGGTGAAGATATTTCCATGTTTATACAGATAGCGGTGTAGATATTTCCATGTTTATACAGACAGCAGTGTAGATATTTCCATGTTTATAGAGATAGTGGTGTAGATAATTTTAATTTTATACAGATAGCAGTGTAGATATTTCCAAGTTCATACAGATAGCGGTGTAGATATTTCCACCTTTAGAGAGATGGCGGTGAAGATATTTCCATGTTCATACAGATGGCGGTGTAGATATTTCCATGTTTATAGAGATGGCGGTGTAGATATTTTCATGTTTACACAGATGGCGGTGTAGTTATTTCCATGTTTTCACAGATAGCGGTGTGGATATTTTCATGTTTATGCAGATAGCGGTGTAGATATTTCCATGTTTATACAGATAGCGGTGCGGATATTTCCATGTTTATACAGATAGTTGGGCAGATATTTCCATGTTTATACAGATAGCGGTGTAGATATTTCCATCTTAATACAGATGGCGATGTAGATATGTCTATGTTCGTACAGATGGCGGTGTAGATATTTCCATGTTCATACAGATAGCGGTGTAGATATTTCCGTGTTCATACAGATAACGGTGTAGATATTTCCAAGTTCATACAGATAGCCTTGTAGATATTTCCATGTTCATACGGTTAGCGGTGTAGATATTTCCATGTTCATACAGATGGCGGTGTAGATATTTACATGTTCATACAGGTGGCGGTGTAGATATTTCCATGTTCGTACAGAAGGCGGTGTAGATATTTCCATGTTCATAGAGATGGCGGTGTAGATATTTCCATGTTTATGCAGATAGCGGTATAGGTATTTCCATGTTGATACAGATGGTGGTGTAGATATTTCCATGTTTATAGAGGTGGCGGTCTAGATATTTCCATGTTTATGGAGATAGTGGTGTAGTTATTTCCAAGTTTATAGAGACAGCGTTGTAGATATTTCCATGTTTATAAAGATAGCGGTGAAGATATTTCCATGTTTATACAGATAGCGGTGTAGATATTTCCATGTTTATACAGACAACAGTGTAGATATTTCCATGTTTATAGAGATAGTGGTGTAGATAATTTCAATTTTTACAGATAGCAGTGTAGATATTTCCAAGTTCATACAGATAGCGGTGTAGATATTTCCACCTTTATAGAGATGGATGTGTAGGTATTTCCATGTTCATACAGATGGCGGTGTAGATATTTCCATGTTTATAGAGATGGCGTTGTGAATATTTTCATGTTTACACAGATGGCGGTGTAGATATTTCCAAGTTTACACAGATAGCGGTGTAGACATTTCCATGTTTACACCGATAGCGGTGTGGATATTTCCATGTATATGCAGATAGAGGTGTAGATATTTCCATGTTTATGCAGATAGCGGTGTAGATATTTCCATGTTCATACAGAAGGTGGTGAAGATATTTCCATGTTCATACAGATGGCGGTGTAGATATTTCCATGTTCATACACATGGCGGTGTAGATATTTCCATGCTCATAGAGATGGCGGTGTAGATATTTCCATGTCCATGCAAATGGCGGTGTAGATATTTCCATGTTCATAGAGATGGCGGTGTAGATATTTCCATGTTTATACACATAGCAGTGTAGTTATTTCCATGTTTATAGAGATAGCAGTGTAGATATTTCCATTGATATGTAGATAGCTGTGTAGATATTTGCATGTTCATACAGATAGCGGTGTAGATATTTCCATCTTCATACTGATAGCGGTGTACATATTTCCATGTTCATACAGTTAACGGTGTAGATATTTCCATGTTCATACAGATGGCGGTGTAGATATTTCCATGTTCATACAGATGGCGGTGTAGATATTTACATGTTGAAACAGATGGCGGTGTAGATATTTCCATGTTCGTACGGATGGCAGTGTAGATATTTCCATGTTCATACAGGTGGCGGTGTAGATATTCCCATCTATTTACAGACAGCTGTGTAGTTATTTCCATGTTTATAGAGATAGCAGTGTAGATATTTCCACTGATATACAGATAGCTGTGTAGATATTTGCATGTTCATAGAGATAGCGGTGTAGATATTTCCATGTTCATACAGATAGCGGTGTACATATTTCCATGTTAATACACATAGCAGTGTAGATAATTCCATGTTCATACAGATAACGGTGTAGATATTTCCATGTTCATACAGATAGCGGTGTAGATATTTCCATGTTCACACAGATAGCTGTTTAGGTATTTCCATGTTCATACAGTTAGCGGTGTAGATATTTCCATGTTCATGCAGATAGCGATGTAGACATTTCCATGTTCATCCAGATGCCGGTGTAGATATATCCATGTTCATACGGATGGCGTTGAAGATATTTCCATGTTCATACAAATGGCGGTGTAGATATTTCCATGTTCATACAGATGGCGGTGTAGCTATTTCCGTGTTCATACAAATGGCGGTGTAGATATTTCCATGTTCATAGAGATGTCGGTGTAGATATTTCCATGTTTATACAGATAGCAATGTAGATATTTCCATGTTTATAGAGTTAGCGGTGTAGATATTTCCATTGATATACAGATAGCTGTGTAGATATTTCCATGTTCATACAGATAGCGGTGTAGATATTTCCATCATTTACAGATAGCGGTGTAGATATTTCCATGTTCATTCAGATAGCGGTGTAGATATTTCCATGTTCATACAGTTAGCGTTGTAGATATTTCCAAGTTCATACAGATGGCGGTGTAGATATTTACATGTTCATACAGAAGGCGGTGTAGATATTTCCATGTTCGTACGGACGGCAGTGTAGTTATTTCCATGTTCATACAGGTGGCGTTGTAGGTATTTCCATGTTCATACAGATCGCAGTGTAGATATTCCATGTTTATAGAGATGGCAGTGTAGATATTTCCATTGATATACAGATAGCTGTGTAGATATTTTCATGTTCATACAGATGGCGGTGTAGACATTTCCATGTTCGTACGGATGGCAGTGTAGATATTTCCATGTTCGTACAGGTGGCAGTGTAGATATTTCCATGTTTATACAAATAGCGGTGTAGACATTTCCATGTTTACACCGATAGCGGTGTGGATATTTCCATGTATATGCAGATAGAGGTGTAGATATTTCCATGTTTATGCAGATAGCGGTGTAGATATTTCCATGTTCATACAGAAGGTGGTGAAGATATTTCCATGTTCATACAGATGGCGGTGTAGATATTTCCATGTTCATACACATGGCGGTGTAGATATTTCCATGCTCATAGAGATGGCGGTGTAGATATTTCCATGTCCATACAAATGGCGGTGTAGATATTTCCATGTTCATAGAGATGGCGGTGTAGATATTTCCATGTTTATACACATAGCAGTGTAGTTATTTCCATGTTTATAGAGATAGCAGTGAAGATATTTCCATTGATATGTAGATAGCTGTGTAGATATTTGCATGTTCATACAGATAGCGGTGTAGATATTTCCATCTTCATACTGATAGCGGTGTACATATTTCCATGTTCATACAGTTAACGGTGTAGATATTTCCATGTTCATACAGATGGCGGTGTAGATATTTCCATGTTCATACAGATGGCGGTGTAGATATTTACATGTTGAAACAGATGGCGGTGTAGATATTTCCATGTTCGTACGGATGGCAGTGTAGATATTTCCATGTTCATACAGGTGGCGGTGTAGATATTCCCATCTATTTACAGACAGCTGTGTAGTTATTTCCATGTTTATAGAGATAGCAGTGTAGATATTTCCACTGATATACAGATAGCTGTGTAGATATTTGCATGTTCATAGAGATAGCGGTGTAGATATTTCCATGTTCATACAGATAGCGGTGTACATATTTCCATGTTAATACACATAGCAGTGTAGATATTTCCATGTTCATACAGATAACGGTGTAGATATTTCCATGTTCATACAGATAGCGGTGTAGATATTTCCATGTTCACACAGATAGCTGTTTAGGTATTTCCATGTTCATACAGTTAGCGGTGTAGATATTTCCATGTTCATGCAGATAGCGATGTAGACATTTCCATGTTCATCCAGATGCCGGTGTAGATATATCCATGTTCATACGGATGGCGTTGAAGATATTTCCATGTTCATACAAATGGCGGTGTAGATATTTCCATGTTCATACAGATGGCGGTGTAGCTATTTCCGTGTTCATACAAATGGCGGTGTAGATATTTCCATGTTCATAGAGATGTCGGTGTAGATATTTCCATGTTTATACAGATAGCAATGTAGATATTTCCATGTTTATAGAGATAGCGGTGCAGATATTTCCATTGATATACAGATAGCTGTGTAGATATTTCCATGTTCATACAGATAGCGGTGTAGATATTTCCATCATTTACAGATAGCGGTGTAGATATTTCCATGTTCATTCAGATAGCGGTGTAGATATTTCCATGTTCATACAGTTAGCGTTGTAGATATTTCCAAGTTCATACAGATGGCGGTGTAGATATTTACATGTTCATACAGAAGGCGGTGTAGATATTTCCATGTTCGTACGGACGGCAGTGTAGTTATTTCCATGTTCATACAGGTGGCGTTGTAGGTATTTCCATGTTCATACAGATGGCGGTGTAGATATTTACATGTTGAAACAGATGGCGGTGTAGATATTTCCATGTTCGTACGGATGGCAGTGTAGATATTTCCATGTTCATACAGGTGGCGGTGTAGATATTCCCATCTATTTACAGATAGCTGTGTAGTTATTTCCATGTTTATAGAGATAGCAGTGTAGATATTTCCACTGATATACAGATAGCTGTGTAGATATTTGCATGTTCATAGAGATAGCGGTGTAGATATTTCCATGTTCATACAGATAGCGGTGTACATATTTCCATGTTAATACACATAGCAGTGTAGATATTTCCATGTTCATACAGATAACGGTGTAGATATTTCCATGTTCATACAGATAGCGGTGTAGATATTTCCATGTTCACACAGATAGCTGTGTAGGTATTTCCATGTTCATACAGTTAGCGGTGTAGATATTTCCATGTTCATGCAGATAGCGATGTAGACATTTCCATGTTCATCCAGATGCCGGTGTAGATATATCCATGTTCATACGGATGGCGTTGAAGATATTTCCATGTTCATACAAATGGCGGTGTAGATATTTCCATGTTCATACAGATGGCGGTGTAGCTATTTCCGTGTTCATACAAATGGCGGTGTAGATATTTCCATGTTCATAGAGATGTCGGTGTAGATATTTCCATGTTTATACAGATAGCAATGTAGATATTTCCATGTTTATAGAGATAGCGGTGTAGATATTTCCATTGATATACAGATAGCTGTGTAGATATTTCCATGTTCATACAGATAGCGGTGTAGATATTTCCATCATTTACAGATAGCGGTGTAGATATTTCCATGTTCATTCAGATAGCGGTGTAGATATTTCCATGTTCATACAGTTAGCGTTGTAGATATTTCCAAGTTCATACAGATGGCGGTGTAGATATTTACATGTTCATACAGAAGGCGGTGTAGATATTTCCATGTTCGTACGGACGGCAGTGTAGTTATTTCCATGTTCATACAGGTGGCGTTGTAGGTATTTCCATGTTCATACAGATCGCAGTGTAGATATTCCATGTTTATAGAGATGGCAGTGTAGATATTTCCATTGATATACAGATAGCTGTGTAGATATTTTCATGTTCATACAGATGGCGGTGTAGACATTTCCATGTTCGTACGGATGGCAGTGTAGATATTTCCATGTTCGTACAGGTGGCAGTGTAGATATTTCCATGTTTATACAAATAGCGGTGTAGACATTTCCATGTTTACACCGATAGCGGTGTGGATATTTCCATGTATATGCAGATAGAGGTGTAGATATTTCCATGTTTATGCAGATAGCGGTGTAGATATTTCCATGTTCATACAGAAGGTGGTGAAGATATTTCCATGTTCATACAGATGGCGGTGTAGATATTTCCATGTTCATACACATGGCGGTGTAGATATTTCCATGCTCATAGAGATGGCGGTGTAGATATTTCCATGTCCATACAAATGGCGGTGTAGATATTTCCATGTTCATAGAGATGGCGGTGTAGATATTTCCATGTTTATACACATAGCAGTGTAGTTATTTCCATGTTTATAGAGATAGCAGTGTAGATATTTCCATTGATATGTAGATAGCTGTGTAGATATTTGCATGTTCATACAGATAGCGGTGTAGATATTTCCATCTTCATACTGATAGCGGTGTACATATTTCCATGTTCATACAGTTAACGGTGTAGATATTTCCATGTTCATACAGATGGCGGTGTAGATATTTCCATGTTCATACAGATGGCGGTGTAGATATTTACATGTTGAAACAGATGGCGGTGTAGATATTTACATGTTGAAACAGATGGCGGTGTAGATATTTCCATGTTCGTACGGATGGCAGTGTAGATATTTCCATGTTCATACAGGTGGCGGTGTAGATATTCCCATCTATTTACAGACAGCTGTGTAGTTATTTCCATGTTTATAGAGATAGCAGTGTAGATATTTCCACTGATATACAGATAGCTGTGTAGATATTTGCATGTTCATAGAGATAGCGGTGTAGATATTTCCATGTTCATACAGATAGCGGTGTACATATTTCCATCTTAATACACATAGCAGTGTAGATATTTCCATGTTCATACAGATAACGGTGTAGATATTTCCATGTTCATACAGATAGCGGTGTAGATATTTCCATGTTCACACAGATAGCTGTGTAGGTATTTCCATGTTCATACAGTTAGCGGTGTAGATATTTCCATGTTCATGCAGATAGCGATGTAGACATTTCCATGTTCATCCAGATGCCGGTGTAGATATATCCATGTTCATACGGATGGCGTTGAAGATATTTCCATGTTCATACAAATGGCGGTGTAGATATTTCCATGTTCATACAGATGGCGGTGTAGCTATTTCCGTGTTCATACAAATGGCAGTGTAGATATTTCCATGTTCATAGAGATGTCGGTGTAGATATTTCCATGTTTATACAGATAGCAATGTAGATATTTCCATGTTTATAGAGATAGCGGTGTAGATATTTCCATTGATATACAGATAGCTGTGTAGATATTTCCATGTTCATACAGATAGCGGTGTAGATATTTCCATCATTTACAGATAGCGGTGTAGATATTTCCATGTTCATTCAGATAGCGGTGTAGATATTTCCATGTTCATACAGTTAGCGTTGTAGATATTTCCAAGTTCATACAGATGGCGGTGTAGATATTTACATGTTCATACAGAAGGCGGTGTAGATATTTCCATGTTCGTACGGACGGCAGTGTAGTTATTTCCATGTTCATACAGGTGGCGTTGTAGGTATTTCCATGTTCATACAGATCGCAGTGTAGTTATTCCATGTTTATAGAGATGGCAGTGTAGATATTTCCATTGATATACAGATAGCTGTGTAGATATTTTCATGTTCATACAGATGGCGGTGTAGACATTTCCATGTTCGTACGGATGGCAGTGTAGATATTTCCATGTTCGTACAGGTGGCAGTGTAGATATTTCCATGTTTATACAAATAGCAGTGTAGATATTTCCATGTTTATAGAGATAGCAATGTAGATATTTCCATTGATATACATATAGCTGTGTAGATATTTCCATGTTCATACTGATAGCGGTGTAGATATTTCCATGTTCATACAGATGGCGGTGTAGATATTTACATGTTCATACAGACGGTGGTGTAGATATTTCAATGTTCGTAGAGATGGCGGTGTAGATATTTCCATGTTCATAGAGATGGCGGTGTAGATATTTCCATGTTTATGCAGATAGCGGAAGAGATATTTCCATGGTTATACAGATGGTGGTGTAGATATTTCTATGTTTATAGAGATGGCGGTCTAGATATTTCCATGTTTATAGAGATAGTGGTGTAGTTATTTCCAAGTTTATAGAGACAGCATTGTAGATATTTCCATGTTTATACAGATAGTGTTGAAGATATTTCCATGTTTATACAGATAGCGGTGTAGATATTTCCATGTTCATACAGATAGCGGTGTAGATATTTCCATGTTCGTACAGATAACGGTGTAGACATTTCCATGTTCATACAGATGGCGGTGTAGATATTTCCATGTTCGCACGGTTGGCAGTGTAGATATTTCCATGTTCATACAGGTGGCGGTGTAGATATTTCCATGTTTATACAGATAGCAGTGTAGTTATTTCCATGTTTATAGAGATAGCAGTGTAGATATTTCCATTGATATACAGATAGCTGTGTAGATATTTGCATGTTCATACAGATAGCGGTGTAGATATTTCCATGTTCGTACAGATAGCGGTGTAGATATTTCCATCTTCATACAGATAGCGGTGTAGATATTTCCATGTCCATACAGATAACGGTGTAGATATTTCCATGTTCATACAGATAGCCTTGTAGATATTTCCATGTTCAAACGGTTAGCGGTGTAGATATTTCCATGTTCATTCAGATGGCGGTGTAGATAATTACATGTTCATACAGATGGCATTGTTGATATTTCCATGTTTGTACAGAAGGCGGTGTAGATATTTCCATGTTCATAGAGATGGCGGTGTAGATATTTCCATGTTTATGCAGATAGCGGTATAGGTATTTCCATGTTTATACAGATGGTCGTGTAGATATTTCCATGTTTATAGAGATGTCGGTCTAGATATTTCCATGTTTTCAGAGATAGTGTTGTAGTTATTTCCAAGTTTATAGAGACAGCCTTGTAGATATTTCCATGTTTATAAAGATAGCGGTGAAGATATTTCCATGTTTATACAGATAGCAGTGTAGATATTTCCATGTTTATACAGATAGCAGTGTAGATATTTCCATGTTTATAGAGATAGTGGTGTAGATAAATTCAATATTATACAGATAGTAGTGTAGATATTTCCAAGTTGATACAGATAGCGGTGTAGATATTTCCACCTTTATAGAGTTGGCGGTGTAGATATTTCCATGTTCATACTGATGGCGGTGTAGATATTTCCATGTTTATAGAGATGGCAGTGTAGATATTTCCATGTTTACACAGATAGTAGTGTAGACATTTCCATGTTTACACAGATAGCGGTGTGGATATTTCCTTGTTCATACTAATAACGGTGTAGATATTTCCATGTTCAAACAGTTAACGGTGTAGATATTTCCATGTTCATACTGATGGCGGTGTATATATTTCCATGTTCATACAAATGGCGGTGTAGATATTTTCATGTTCAAAGAGATGGCGGTGTAGATATTTCCATGTTTGTACGGATGGCAGTGTAGATATTTCCATGTTCATACAGGTGGCGGTGTAGATATTAACATGTATTTACAGATAGCTGCGTAGTGATTTCCATGTTTATAGAGATAGCAGTGTAGATATTTCCATTGATGTACAGATAGCTGTGTAGATATTTGCATGTTCATACAGATAGCGGTGTAGATATTTCCATGTTCATACAGATAGCGGTGTAGATATTTCCATGTTCATACACAAAGCGGTGTAGATATTTCCACGTTCATACAGATAACGGTGTAGATATTTCCATGTGCATACAGATAGCGGTGTAGATATTTCCATGTTCACACAGATAGCGGTGTAGATATTTCCATGTTCATCCAGATGCCGGTGTAGATATATCCATGTCCATACAGATGGCGTTGAAGTTATTTCCATGTTCATACAGATGGCGGTGTAGATATTTCCAAGTTCATACAAATGGCGGTGTAGATATTTCCATGTTCATACAGATAGCGGTGAAGATATTTCCCTGTTCATACAAATGGCGGTGTAGATATTTCCATGTTCATAGAGATGGCAGTGTAGATATTTCCATGTTTATACAGATAGCAATGTAGATATTTCCATGTTTATGGAGATAGCGGTGTAGATATTTCTATTGATATACAGATAGCTGTGTAGATATTTCCATGTTCATACAGATAGCGGTGTAGATATTTCCATGTTTTACAGATAGCGGTGTAGATATTTCCATGTTCATACGGATAGCGGTGTAGATATTTCCATGTTCATACAGATAGCAGTGTAGTTATTTCCACGTTTATAGAGATAGCAGTATAGATATTTCCATTGATATACAGATAGCTTTGTAGATATTTACATGTTCATACAGATGGCTGTGTAGATATTTCCATGTTCGTACGGATGGCAGTGTAGATATTTCCATGTTCGTACAGGTGGCGGTGTAGATATTTCCATGTTTTTACAGATAGCAGTGTAGTTATTTCCATGTTTATAGAGATAGCAATGTAGATATTTCCATTGATATACATATATCTGTGTAGATATTTGCATGTTCATACTGATAGCGGTGTAGATATTTCCATGTTCGTACAGATAGCGGTGTAGATATTTCCATGTTCATACAGATTGCGGTGTAGATATTTCCATGTTCGTACAGATAACGGTGTAGACATTTCCATGTTCATACAGATGGCGGTGTAGATATTTCCATGTTCGCACGGTTGGCAGTGTAGATATTTCCATGTTCATACAGGTGGCGGTGTAGATATTTCCATGTTTATACAGATAGCAGTGTAGTTATTTCCATGTTTATAGAGATAGCAGTGTAGATATTTCCATTGATATACAGATAGCTGTGTAGATATTTGCATGTTCATACAGATAGCGGTGTAGATATTTCCATGTTCGTACAGATAGCGGTGTAGATATTTCCATCTTCATACAGATAGCGGTGTAGATATTTCCATGTCCATACAGATAACGGTGTAGATATTTCCATGTTCATACAGATAGCCTTGTAGATATTTCCATGTTCAAACGGTTAGCGGTGTAGATATTTCCATGTTCATTCAGATGGCGGTGTAGATAATTACATGTTCATACAGATGGCATTGTTGATATTTCCATGTTTGTACAGAAGGCGGTGTAGATATTTCCATGTTCATAGAGATGGCGGTGTAGATATTTCCATGTTTATGCAGATAGCGGTATAGGTATTTCCATGTTTATACAGATGGTCGTGTAGATATTTCCATGTTTATAGAGATGGCGGTCTAGATATTTCCATGTTTTCAGAGATAGTGGTGTAGTTATTTCCAAGTTTATAGAGAAAGCCTTGTAGATATTACCATGTTTATAAAGATAGCGGTGAAGATATTTCCATGTTTATACAGATAGCAGTGTAGATATTTCCATGTTTATACAGATAGCAGTGTAGATATTTCCATGTTTATAGAGATAGTGGTGTAGATAAATTCAATATTATACAGATAGTAGTGTAGATATTTCCAAGTTGATACAGATAGCGGTGTAGATATTTCCACCTTTATAGAGTTGGCGGTGTAGATATTTCCATGTTCATACTGATGGCGGTGTAGATATTTCCATGTTTATAGAGATGGCAGTGTAGATATTTCCATGTTTACACAGATAGTGGTGTAGACATTTCCATGTTTACACAGATAGCGGTGTGGATATTTCCTTGTTCATACTAATAACGGTGTAGATATTTCCATGTTCAAACAGTTAACGGTGTAGATATTTCCATGTTCATACTGATGGCGGTGTATATATTTCCATGTTCATACAAATGGCGGTGTAGATATTTTCATGTTCAAAGAGATGGCGGTGTAGATATTTCCATGTTTGTACGGATGGCAGTGTAGATATTTCCATGTTCATACAGGTGGCGGTGTAGATATTAACATGTATTTACAGATAGCTGCGTAGTGATTTCCATGTTTATAGAGATAGCAGTGTAGATATTTCCATTGATGTACAGATAGCTGTGTAGATATTTGCATGTTCATACAGATAGCGGTGTAGATATTTCCATGTTCATACAGATAGCGGTGTAGATATTTCCATGTTCATACACATAGCGGTGTAGATATTTCCACGTTCATACAGATAACGGTGTAGATATTTCCATGTGCATACAGATAGCGGTGTAGATATTTCCATGTTCACACAGATAGCGGTGTAGATATTTCCATGTTCATCCAGATGCCGGTGTAGATATATCCATGTCCATACAGATGGCGTTGAAGTTATTTCCATGTTCATACAGATGGCGGTGTAGATATTTCCAAGTTCATACAAATGGCGGTGTAGATATTTCCATGTTCATACAGATAGCGGTGAAGATATTTCCCTGTTCATACAAATGGCGGTGTAGATATTTCCATGTTCATAGAGATGGCAGTGTAGATATTTCCATGTTTATACAGATAGCAATGTAGATATTTCCATGTTTATGGAGATAGCGGTGTAGATATTTCTATTGATATACAGATAGCTGTGTAGATATTTCCATGTTCATACAGATAGCGGTGTAGATATTTCCATGTTTTACAGATAGCGGTGTAGATATTTCCATGTTCATACGGATAGCGGTGTAGATATTTCCATGTTCATACAGATAGCAGTGTAGTTATTTCCATGTTTATAGAGATAGCAGTGTAGATATTTCCATTGATATACAGATAGCTTTGTAGATATTTACATGTTCATACAGATGGCTGTGTAGATATTTCCATGTTCGTACGGATGGCAGTGTAGATATTTCCATGTTCGTACAGGTGGCGGTGTAGATATTTCCATGTTTTTACAGATAGCAGTGTAGTTATTTCCATGTTTATAGAGATAGCAATGTAGATATTTCCATTGATATACATATATCTGTGTAGATATTTGCATGTTCATACTGATAGCGGTGTAGATATTTCCATGTTCATACAGATAACGGTGTAGATATTTCCATGTTCATACAGATAGCCTTGTAGATATTTCCATGTTCATACGGTTAGCGGTGTAGATATTTCCATGTTCATACAGATGGCGGTGTAGATATTTACATGTTCATACAGATGGCGGTGTAGATATTTCCATGTTCGTACAGAAGGCGGTGTAGATATTTCCATGTTCATAGAGATGGCAGTGTAGATATTTCCATGTTTATGCCGATAGCGGTAAGGTATTTCCATGTTTATACAGATGGTGGTGTAGATATTTCCATGTTTATAGAGGTGGCGGTATAGATATTTCCATGTTTATGGAGATATTGGTGTAGTTATTTCCAAGTTTATAGAGACAGCGTTGTAGATATTTCCATGTGTTTAAAGATAGCGGTGAAGATATTTCCATGTTTATACAGATAGCGGTGTAGATATTTCCATGTTTATACAGACAGCAGTGTAGATATTTCCATGTTTATAGAGATAGTGGTGTAGATAATTTCAATTTTTACAGATAGCTGTGTAGATATTTCCAAGTTCATACAGATAGCGGTGTAGATATTTCCACCTTTATAGAGATGGCGGTGTAGGTATTTCCATGTTCATACAGATGGCGGTGTAGATATTTCCATGTTTATAGAGATGGCGGTGTAGATATTTTCATGTTTACACAGATGGCGGTGTAGATATATCCATGTTTACACAGATAGCTGTGTAGACATTTCCATGTTTACACAGCGGTGTGGATATTTCCATGTATATGCAGATAGAGGTGTAGATATTTCCATGTTCATGCAGATAGCGGTGTAGGTATTTCCATGTTCATCTAGATGCCGGTGTAGATATATCCATGTTCATACAGAAGGTGGTTAAGATATTTCCATGTTCATACAGATGTCGGTGTGGATATTTCGATGTTCATACACATGGCGGTGTAGATATTTCCATGCTCATAGAGATGGCGGTGTAGATATTTCCATGTTCATAGAGATGGCGGTGTAGATATTTCCATGTTTATACACATAGCAGTGTAGTTATTTCCATGTTTATAGAGATAGCAGTGTAGATATTTCCATTGATATGCAGATAGCTGTGTAGATATTTGCATGTTCATACAGATAGCGGTGTAGATATTTCCAAGTTCATACTGATAGCGGTGTACATATTTCCATGTTCATACAGTTAACGGTGTAGATATTTCCATGTTCATACAGATGGCGGTGTAGATATTTATATGTTCAAACAGATGGCGGTGTAGATATTTCCATGTTCGTACGGATGGCAGTGTAGATATTTCCATGTTCATACAGGTGGCGGTGTAGATATTCCCATCTATTTACAGATAGCTGTGTAGTTATTTGCATGTTTATAGAGATAGCGGTGTAGATATTTCCACTGATATACAGATAGCTGTATAGATATTTGCATGTTAATAGAGATAGCGGTGTAGATATTTCCATGTTCATACAGATAGCGGTGTACATATTTCCATGTTCATACACATAGCGGTGTAGATATTTCCATGTTCATACAGATGGCGGTGTAGATATTTACATATTCAGACAGATAGCGGTGTAGATATTTCCATGTTCGTACGGATGGCAGTGTAGTTATTTCCATGTTCATACAGGTGGCGGTGTAGATATTTCCATGTTCATACAGATCGCAGTGTATTTATTTCCATGTTTATAGAGATAGCAGTGTAGATATTTCCATTGATATACAGATAGCTGTGTAGATACTTTCATGTTCATACAGATGGCGGTGTAGATATTTCCATGTTCTTACGGATGGCAGTGTAGATATTTCCATGTTCGTACAGGTGGCAGTGTAGATATTTCCATGTTTATACAGATAGCAGTGTAGATATTTCCATGTTTATAGAGATAGCAATGTAGATATTTCCATTGATATATATATAGCTGTGTAGATATTTGCATGTTCATACTGATAGCGGTGTAGATATTTCCATGTTCATACAGATGGCGGTGTAGATATTTACATGTTCATACAGACGGCGCTGTAGATATTTCCATGTTCGTAGAGATGGCGGTGTAGATATTTCCATGTTCATAGAGATGGCGGTGTAGATATTTCCATGTTTATGCAGATAGCGGAAGAGATATTTCCATGTTTATACAGATGGTGGTGTAGATATTTCTATGTTTATAGAGATGGACGTCTAGATATTTCCATGTTTATAGAGGGAGTGGTTTAGTTATTTCCAAGTTTATAAGACAGCATTGTAGATATTTCCATGTTTATACAGATAGTGTTGAAGATATTTCCATGTTTATACAGATAGCGGTGTAGATATTTCCATGTTTATACAGATAGCGGTGTAGATATTTCCATGTTTATACAGTTAGCGGTGTAGATATTTCCATGTTCATACAGATGGTGGTGTAGATATTTCCATGTTCGTACGGATGGCAGTGTGGATATTTCCATGTTCATACAGGTGGCGGTGTAGATATTTCCCTGTTTATACAGATAGCAGTGTAGTTATTTCCATGTTTATAGAGATAGCAGTGTAGATATTTAAATTGATATACAGATAGCTGTGTAGATATTTGCATGTTCATACAGATAGCGGTGTAGATATTTCCATGTTCGTACAGATAGCGGTGTAGATATTTCCATGTTCCTACAGATAGCGGTGTAGATATTTCCATGTTCATACAGATAACGGTGTAGATATTTCCATGTTTATAGAGGTGGCGGTCTAGATATTTCCATGTTTATGGAGATAGTGGTGTAGTTATTTCCAAGTTTATAGAGACAGCGTTGTAGATATTTCCATGTTTATAAAGATAGCGGTGAAGATATTTCCATGTTTATACAGATAGCGGTGTAGATATTTCCATGTTTATACAGACAGCAGTGTAGATATTTCCATGTATATAGAGATAGTGGTGTAGATAATTTCAATTTTTACAGATAGCTGTGTAGATATTTCCATGTTCATGCAGATAGCCGTATAGATATTTCCATGTTCATCCAGATGCTGGTGTAGATATATCCATGTTCATACAGATGGTGGTGAAGATATTTCCATGTTCATACAGATGGCGGTGTAGATATTTCCATGTTCATACACATGGCGGTGTAGATATTTCCATGTTCGTAGAGATGGCGGCGTAGATATTTCCATGTTCATACAAATGGCGGTGTAGATATTTCCATGTTCATAGAGATGGCGGTGTAGATATTTCATTGTTTATACAGATAGCAGTGTAGTTATTTCCATGTTTATAGAGATAGCAGGGTAGATATTTCCACTGATATACAGGTAGCTGTGTACATATTTGCATGATCATACAGATAGCGCTGTAGATATTTCCATGCTCATACAGATAGCGGTGTAGATATTTCCATGTTCATACAGATAGCGGTGCAGACATTTCCATGTTCATACAGTTAGCGGTGTAGATATTTCCATGTTCATACAGATGGCGGTGTAGATATTTCCATGTTCATACAGATTACGGTGTGGATATTTCCATGTTCATACAGATAGCTGTGTAGATATTTCCATGTTCATACAGTTAGCGGTGTAGTTATTTCCATGTTCATACATATGGCGGTGTAGATATTTACATGTTCATACTGATGGCGTTGTAGATATTTCCATGTTCGTACAGATGGCGGTGTAGATATTTCCATGTTCATAGAGATGGCGGTGTAGATATTTCCATGTTTATGCAGATAGCAGTATAGATATTTCCATGTTTATACAGATGGTGGTGTAGATATTTCCATGTTTATACACATAGCAGTGTAGTTATTTCCATGTTTATAGAGATAGCAGTGTAGATATTTCCATTGATATGCAGATAGTTGTGTAGATATTTGCATGTTCATACAGATAGCGGTGTAGATATTTCCAAGTTCATACTGATAGCGGTGTACATATTTCCATGTTCATACAGTTAACGGTGTAGATATTTCCATGTTCATACAGATGGCGGTGTAGATATTTATATGTTCAAACAGATGGCGGTGTAGATATTTCCATGTTCGTACGGATGGCAGTGTAGATATTTCCATGTTCATACAGGTGGCGGTGTAGATATTCCCATCTATTTACAGATAGCTGTGTAGTTATTTGCATGTTTATAGAGATAGCGGTGTAGATATTTCCACTGATATACAGATAGCTGTATAGATATTTGCATGTTAATAGAGATAGCGGTGTAGATATTTCCATGTTCATACAGATAGCGGTGTACATATTTCCATGTTCATACACATAGCGGTGTAGATATTTCCATGTTCATACAGATGGCGGTGTAGATATTTACATATTCAGACAGATAGCGGTGTAGATATTTCCATGTTCGTACGGATGGCAGTGTAGTTATTTCCATGTTCATACAGGTGGCGGTGTAGATATTTCCATGTTCATACAGATCGCAGTGTATTTATTTCCATGTTTATAGAGATAGCAGTGTAGATATTTCCATTGATATACAGATAGCTGTGTAGATACTTTCATGTTCATACAGATGGCGGTGTAGATATTTCCATGTTCTTACGGATGGCAGTGTAGATATTTCCATGTTCGTACAGGTGGCAGTGTAGATATTTCCATGTTTATACAGATAGCAGTGTAGATATTTCCATGTTTATAGAGATAGCAATGTAGATATTTCCATTGATATATATATAGCTGTGTAGATATTTGCATGTTCATACTGATAGCGGTGTAGATATTTCCATGTTCATACAGATGGCGGTGTAGATATTTACATGTTCATACAGACGGCGCTGTAGATATTTCCATGTTCGTAGAGATGGCGGTGTAGATATTTCCATGTTCATAGAGATGGCGGTGTAGATATTTCCATGTTTATGCAGATAGCGGAAGAGATATTTCCATGTTTATACAGATGGTGGTGTAGATATTTCTATGTTTATAGAGATGGACGTCTAGATATTTCCATGTTTATAGAGGGAGTGGTTTAGTTATTTCCAAGTTTATAAGACAGCATTGTAGATATTTCCATGTTTATACAGATAGTGTTGAAGATATTTCCATGTTTATACAGATAGCGGTGTAGATATTTCCATGTTTATACAGATAGCGGTGTAGATATTTCCATGTTTATACAGTTAGCGGTGTAGATATTTCCATGTTCATACAGATGGTGGTGTAGATATTTCCATGTTCGTACGGATGGCAGTGTGGATATTTCCATGTTCATACAGGTGGCGGTGTAGATATTTCCCTGTTTATACAGATAGCAGTGTAGTTATTTCCATGTTTATAGAGATAGCAGTGTAGATATTTAAATTGATATACAGATAGCTGTGTAGATATTTGCATGTTCATACAGATAGCGGTGTAGATATTTCCATGTTCGTACAGATAGCGGTGTAGATATTTCCATGTTCCTACAGATAGCGGTGTAGATATTTCCATGTTCATACAGATAACGGTGTAGATATTTCCATGTTTATAGAGGTGGCGGTCTAGATATTTCCATGTTTATGGAGATAGTGGTGTAGTTATTTCCAAGTTTATAGAGACAGCGTTGTAGATATTTCCATGTTTATAAAGATAGCGGTGAAGATATTTCCATGTTTATACAGATAGCGGTGTAGATATTTCCATGTTTATACAGACAGCAGTGTAGATATTTCCATGTATATAGAGATAGTGGTGTAGATAATTTCAATTTTTACAGATAGCTGTGTAGATATTTCCATGTTCATGCAGATAGCCGTATAGATATTTCCATGTTCATCCAGATGCTGGTGTAGATATATCCATGTTCATACAGATGGTGGTGAAGATATTTCCATGTTCATACAGATGGCGGTGTAGATATTTCCATGTTCATACACATGGCGGTGTAGATATTTCCATGTTCGTAGAGATGGCGGCGTAGATATTTCCATGTTCATACAAATGGCGGTGTAGATATTTCCATGTTCATAGAGATGGCGGTGTAGATATTTCATTGTTTATACAGATAGCAGTGTAGTTATTTCCATGTTTATAGAGATAGCAGGGTAGATATTTCCACTGATATACAGGTAGCTGTGTACATATTTGCATGTTCATACAGATAGCGCTGTAGATATTTCCATGCTCATACAGATAGCGGTGTAGATATTTCCATGTTCATACAGATAGCGGTGCAGACATTTCCATGTTCATACAGTTAGCGGTGTAGATATTTCCATGTTCATACAGATGGCGGTGTAGATATTTCCATGTTCATACAGATTACGGTGTGGATATTTCCATGTTCATACAGATAGCTGTGTAGATATTTCCATGTTCATACAGTTAGCGGTGTAGTTATTTCCATGTTCATACATATGGCGGTGTAGATATTTACATGTTCATACTGATGGCGTTGTAGATATTTCCATGTTCGTACAGATGGCGGTGTAGATATTTCCATGTTCATAGAGATGGCGGTGTAGATATTTCCATGTTTATGCAGATAGCAGTATAGATATTTCCATGTTTATACAGATGGTGGTGTAGATATTTCCATGTTTATAGAGATGACGGTCTAGATATTTCCATGTTTATAGAGATAGTGGTGTAGTTATTTCCAAGTTTATTGTGACAGCGTTGTAGATATTTCCATGTTTATACAGATAGCAGTGAAGATATTTCCATCTTTATACAGATAGCGGTGTAGATATTTCCATGTTTATACAGATAGCAGTGTAGATATTTCCATGTTTATAGAGATAGTGGTGTAGTTATTTCCAAGTTTATTGTGACAGCGTTGTAGATATTTCCATGTTTATACAGACAGCAGTGTAGATATTTCCATGTTTATAGAGATAGTTGTGTAGATAATTTCAATATTATACAGATAGCAGTGTAGATATTTCCAAGTTGATACAGATAGCGGTGTAGATATTTCCACCTTTATAGAGATGGCGGTGTAGATATTTCCATGTACATACAGATGGCGGTGTAGATATTTCCATGTTTATAGAGATGGCAGTGTAGATATTTCCATGTTTACACAGATAGCGGTGTGGATATTTCCATGTATATGCAGATAGCGGTGTAGATATTTCCATGTTTATGCAGATAGCGGTGTAGATATTTCCATGTTCATCCATATGCCGGTGTAGATATATCCATGTTCATACAGATGGCGGTGAAGATACTTCCATGTTCATACAGATGGCGGTGTAGATATTTCCATGTTAATACACATGGCGGCATAGATATTTCCATGTTCATAGAGATGGCGGTGTAGATATTTCCATGTTCATACAAATGGCGGTGTAGATATTTCCATGTTCATAGAGATGGCGGTGTAGATATTTCCATGTTTATACACATAGCAGTGTACTTATTTAAATGTTTATAGAGATAGCAGTGTAGATATTTCCATTGATATACAGATAGCTGTGTAGATATTTGCATGTCCATACACATAGCGGTGTAGATATTTCCTTGTTCATACTGATAGCGGTGTAGATATTTCCATGTTCAAACAGTTAACGGTGTAGACATTTCCATGTTCATACAGATGGCGGTGTATATATTTCCATGTTCATACAGATGGCGGTGTAGATATTTACATGTTCAAAGAGAAGGCGGTGTAGATATTTCCATGTTTGTATGGATGGCAGTGTAGATATTTCCATGTTCATACAGGTGGCGGTGTAGATATTCCCATGTTTTTACAGATAGCTGGGAGGTCATTTCTATGTTTATAGAAATAGCAGTGTAGATATTTCCATTGATGTACAGATAGCTGTGTACATATTTGCATGTTCATACAGATAGCGGTGTAGATATTTCCATGTTCATACTGTTAGCGGTGTAGATATTTCCATGTTCATACACATAGCGGTGTAGATATTTCCATGTTCATGCATATAACGGTGTAGATATTTCCATGTGCATACAGATAGCGGTGTAGATATTTCCATGTTCACACAGATAGCGGTGTTGATATTTCCATGTTCATCCAGATGCTGGTGTAGATATATCCATGCCCATACAGATGGCGTTGAAGATATTTCCATGTTCATACAGATGGCGGAGTAGATATTTCCATGTTCATACAAATGGCGGTGTAGATATTTCCAAGTTCATACAGATAGCGGTGAAGATATTTCCGTGTTCAGACAAATGGCGGTGTAGATATTTCCATGTTCATAGAGATGGCAGTGTAGATATTTCCATGTTTATACAGATAGCAATGTAGATATTTCCATGTTTATAGAGATAGCAGTGTAGATATTTCCATTGATATACAGATAGCTGTGTAGATATTTCCATGTTCATACAGATAGCGGTGTAGATATTTCCATTTTTTACATATACCAGTGTAGATATTTCCATGTTCATACAGATAGCGGTGTAGATATTTCCATGTTCATACAGATAGCAGTGTAGTTATTTCCATGTTTATAGAGATAGCAGTGTGGATATTTCATTGATATACAGATAGCTGTGTAGATAATAACATGTTCATACAGATGGCGGTGTAGATATTTCCATGTTCGTACGGATGGCAGTGTAGATATTTCCATGTTCGTACAGGTGGCGGTGTAGATATTTCCATGATTTTACAGATAGCAGTGTAGTTATTTCCATGTTTATAGAGATAGCAATGTAGATATTTCCATTGATATACATATATCTGTGTAGATATTTGCATGTTCATACTGATAGCGGTATAGATATTTCCATGTTCGTACAGATAGCGGTGTAGATATTTCCATGTTCATACAGATAGCGGTGTAGATATTTCCATGTTCATACAGATAACGGTGTAGACATTTCCATGTTCATACAGATAGTGATGTAGATATTTCCATGTTCATACAGTTAGCGGTGTAGATATTTCCATGTTCATACAGATGGCGGTGTAGATATTTACATGTTCAAACAGATGGCGGTGTAGATATTTCCATGTTTATAGAGATGGCGGTGTAGATATTTCCATGTTCATAGAGATGGCGGTGTAGATATTTTCATGTTTATGCAGATAGCGGTATAGATATTTCCATGTTTATACAGATGGTGGTGTAGATATTTCCATGTTTATAGAGATGGCGGTCGAGATATTTCCATGTTTATAGAGATAGTGGTGTAGTTATTTCCAAGTTTATAGAGACAGCATTGTTGATATTTCCATGTTTATACAGATAGCGGTGAAGATATTTCCATGTTTATACAGATTGCGGTGTAGATATTTCCATGTTTATACAGATAGCAGTGTAGATATTTCCATGTTTATAGAGATAGTGGTGTACATAATTTCAATTTTATACAGGTAGCAGTGTAGATATTTCCAAGTTCATACAGATAGCGGTGTAGATATTTCCACGTTTATAGAGATGGCGGTGTAGATATTTCCATGTTCATACAGATGGCGGTGTAGATATTTCCATGTTTTTAGAGATGGCGGTGTAGATATTTTCAAGTTTACACAGATGGCGGTGGAGATATTTCCATGTTTACACAGATAGCGGTGTAGACATTTCCATGTTTACACAGATAGCGGTGTGGATATTTCCATGTTTATGCAGATAGCGGTGTAGATATTTCCATGTTTATACAGATAGCGGTGCGGATATTTCCATGTTTATACAGATATTTGGGCAGATATTTCCAAGTTTATACAGATAGCGGTGTAGATATTTCCATCTTAATACAGATGGCGGTGTAGATATGTCCATTTTCGTACAGATGCGGTGTAGATATTTCCATGTTCATACAGATGGCGGTGTAGATATTTCGAAGTTTATAGAGATAGTGCTGTAGTTATTTCCATATTTATAGAGAAATGTGTGTAGATATTTAAATGTATATGCAGACAGCTGTGTAGATATTTCCATGTTCATGCAGATAGCCGCGTAGATATTTCCATGTTCATCCAGATGCTGGTATAGATATATCCATGTTCATACAGATGGCGGTGAAGATATTTCCATGTTCATACAGATGGCGGGGTAGATATTTCGATGTTCATACACATGGCGGTGTAGATATTACCATGTTCATAGAGATGGCGGTGTAGATATTTCCATGTTCATACAGATAGCGGTGTAGATATTTCCATGTTCATACAGATGGCGGTGTAGATATTTACATGTTGATTCAGATGTTGGTGTAGATATTTCCATGTTCATACGGATGGCTGTGTAGATATTTCCATGTTCATACAGGTGGCTGTGTAGATATTTCCATGTTTATACAGATAGCAGTGTAGTTATTCCCATGCTTATAGATATAGCAGTGTAGATATTTCCATTGATATACAGATAGCTGTGTAGATATTTGCATGTTCATACAGATAGCGGTGTAGATATTTCCATGTTCGTACAGATAGCGGTGTAGATATTTCCATGTTCATACAGATAGCGGTGTAGATATTTCCATGTTCATACAGATGGTGGTGTAGATATTTCGAAGTTTATAGAGATAGCGCTGTAGTTATTTCCGTATTTATAGAGAAATCTGTGTAGATATTTCCATGTATATGCAGGTAGGTGTGTAGATATTTCCATGTTCATGCAGAAAGCGGTGTAGATATTTCCATGTTCATCCAGATGCCGGTGTAGATATATCCATGTTCATACAGATGGCGTTCAAGATATTTCCATGTTCGTACAGATGGCGGTGTAGATATTTCCAGTTTCATTCAAATGGCGGTGTAGATATTTCCATGTTCATAGAGATGGCGGTGTAGATATTTCCATGTTCATACAAATGGCGGTGTAGATATTTCCATGTTCATAGAGATGGCGGTGTAGATATTTCCATGTTTATACAGACAGCAGTGTAGTTATTTCCATGTTTATAGAGATAGCAGTGTAGATATTTCCATTGATATTCAGATAGCTGTGTAGATATTTGCATGTTCATACAGATAGCGGTGTAGATATTTCCATGTTCATACTGATAGCGGTGTAGATATTTATATGTTCATACAGATAGTGGTGTAGATATTTCCATGTTCATACAGATGGCGGTGTAGATATTTCCATGTTCATAGAGATGGCGGTGTAGATATTTCCATGTTGATACAGATGGCGGTGTAGATATTTACATCTTCATACAGATGGCGGTGTAGATATTTCCATGTTCGTACGGATGGCAATGTAGGTATTTCGATGTTCATACAGGTGGCGGTGTAGATATTTCCATGTTTATACAGATAGCAGTGTAGTTATTTCCATGTTTATAGAGATTGCAGTGTAGATATTTCCATGGATATACAGATAGCTGTGTAGATATTTACATGTTCATACAGATGGTGGTGTAGATATTTCCATGTTCGTACGGATGGCAGTGTAGATGTTTCCATGTTCGTACTGGTGGCGGTGTAGATATTTCCATGTTTATACAGATAGCAGTGTAGTTATTTCCATGCTTATAGATATAGCAGTGTAGATATTTCCATTGATATACAGATAGCTGTGTAGATATTTGCATGTTCATACAGATAGCGGTGTAGATATTTCCATGTTCATACAGATAGCAGTGTAGATATTTCCAAGTTCATACAGATAGCGGTGTAGATATTTCCATGTTCATGCAGATAACGGTGAAGATATTTCCATGTTCATACAGATAGCCTTGTAGATATTTCCATGTTCATACAGTGAGCGGTGTAGATATTTCCATATTCATACAGATGGCGGTGTAGATATTTACATGTTCATACAGATGGCGGTGTAGATATTTCCATGTTCGTACAGATGGCGGTGTAGGTATTTCCATGCTCATAGAGATGGCGGTGTAGATATTTCCATGTTTATGCAGATAGCGGTATAGGTATTTCCATGTTTATACAGATGGTGGTGTAGATATTTCCATGTTTATAGAGATGGCGGTCTAGATATTTACATGTTTATTGAGATACTGGTGTAGTTATTTCCAAGTTTATAGAGACAGCGTTGTAGATATTTCCTTGTTTAAACAGATAGCGGTGAAGATATTTCCATGTTTATACAGATAGCAGTGTAGATATTTCCATGTTTATACAGACAGCAGTGTAGATATTTCCATGTTTATAGAGATAGTGGTGTAGATAATTTCAATTTTATACAGATAGCAGTGTAGATATTTCCAAGTTCATACAGATAGCGGTGTGGATATTTCCACCTTTATAGAGATGGCGGTGTAGATATTTCCATGTTCATACAGATGGCGGTGTAGATATTTCCATGTTTATAGAGATGGCGGTGTAGATATTTTCATGTTTACACAGATGGCGGTGTAGATATTTCCATGTTTACACAGATAGCGGTTTAGACATTTCCATGTTTGCACAGATAGCGGTGTGGATATTTTCATGTTTATGCAGATAGCGGTGTAGATATTTCCATGTTTATACAGATAGCGGTGCGGATATTTCCATGTTTATACAGATATTTGGGCAGATATTTCCATGTTTATACAGATAGCGGTGTAGATATTTCCATCTTAATACAGATGGCGATGTAGATATGTCTATGTTCGTACAGATGGCGGTGTAGATATTTCCATGTTCATACAGATAGCGGTGTAGATATTTCCATGTTCATACAGATAACGGTGTAGATATTTCCAAGTTCATACAGATAACCTTGTAGATATTTCCATGTTCATACGGTTAGCGGTGTAGATATTTCCATGTTCATACAGATGGCGGTGTAGATATTTACATGTTCAAACAGATGGCGGTGTAGATATTTCCATGTTCGTACGGATGGCAGTGTAGATATTTCCATGTTCATACAGGTGGCGGTGTAGATATTCCCATCTATTTACAGATAGCTGTGTTGTTATTAGCATGTTTATAGAGATAGCGGTGTAGATATTTCCACTGATATACAGATAGCTGTGTAGGTATTTGTATGTTCATAGAGATAGCAGTGTAGATATTTCCATGTTCATACAGATAGCGGTGTACATATTTCCATGTTCATACACATAGCGGTGTAGATATTTCCATGTTCATACAGATAACGGTGTAGATATTTCCATGTTCATACAGATAGCGGTGTAGATATTTCCATGTTCACACAGATAGCGGTGTAGGTATTTCCATGTTCATACAGTTGGCTTTGTAGATATTTCCATGTTCATGCAGATAGCGATGTAGATATTTCCATGTTCATCCAGATGCCGGTGTAGATATATCCATGTTCATACAGATGGCGTTGAAGATATTTCCATGTTCATACAGATGGCGGTGTAGATATTTACATGTTGATTCAGATGTTGGTGTAGATATTTCCATGTTCATACGGATGGCTGTGTAGATATTTCCATGTTCATACAGGTGGCTGTGTAGATATTTCCATGTTTATACAGATAGCAGTGTAGTTATTCCCATGCTTATAGATATAGCAGTGTAGATATTTCCATTGATATACAGATAGCTGTGTAGATATTTGCATGTTCATACAGATAGCGGTGTAGATATTTCCATGTTCGTACAGATAGCGGTGTAGATATTTCCAGTTTCATACAGATAGCGGTGTAGATATTTCCATGTTCATACAGATGGTGGTGTAGATATTTCGAAGTTTATAGAGATAGCGCTGTAGTTATTTCCGTATTTATAGAGAAATCTGTGTAGATATTTCCATGTATATGCAGGTAGGTGTGTAGATATTTCCATGTTCATGCAGAAAGCGGTGTAGATATTTCCATGTTCATCCAGATGCCGGTGTAGATATATCCATGTTCATACAGATGGCGTTCAAGATATTTCCATGTTCGTACAGATGGCGGTGTAGATATTTCCAGTTTCATTCAAATGGCGGTGTAGATATTTCCATGTTCATAGAGATGGCGGTGTAGATATTTCCATGTTCATACAAATGGCGGTGTAGATATTTCCATGTTCATAGAGATGGCGGTGTAGATATTTCCATGTTTATACAGACAGCAGTGTAGTTATTTCCATGTTTATAGAGATAGCAGTGTAGATATTTCCATTGATATTCAGATAGCTGTGTAGATATTTGCATGTTCATACAGATAGCGGTGTAGATATTTCCATGTTCATACTGATAGCGGTGTAGATATTTATATGTTCATACAGATAGTGGTGTAGATATTTCCATGTTCATACAGATGGCGGTGTAGATATTTCCATGTTCATAGAGATGGCGGTGTAGATATTTCCATGTTGATACAGATGGCGGTGTAGATATTTACATCTTCATACAGATGGCGGTGTAGATATTTCCATGTTCGTACGGATGGCAATGTAGGTATTTCGATGTTCATACAGGTGGCGGTGTAGATATTTCCATGTTTATACAGATAGCAGTGTAGTTATTTCCATGTTTATAGAGATTGCAGTGTAGATATTTCCATGGATATACAGATAGCTGTGTAGATATTTACATGTTCATACAGATGGTGGTGTAGATATTTCCATGTTCGTACGGATGGCAGTGTAGATGTTTCCATGTTCGTACTGGTGGCGGTGTAGATATTGCCATGTTTATACAGATAGCAGTGTAGTTATTTCCATGCTTATAGATATAGCAGTGTAGATATTTCCATTGATATACAGATAGCTGTGTAGATATTTGCATGTTCATACAGATAGCGGTGTAGATATTTCCATGTTCGTACAGATAGCAGTGTAGATATTTCCAAGTTCATACAGATAGCGGTGTAGATATTTCCATGTTCATGCAGATAACGGTGAAGGTATTTCCATGTTCATACAGATAGCCTTGTAGATATTTCCATGTTCATACAGTGAGCGGTGTAGATATTTCCATATTCATACAGATGGCGGTGTAGATATTTACATGTTCATACAGATGGCGGTGTAGATATTTCCATGTTCGTACAGATGGCGGTGTAGGTATTTCCATGCTCATAGAGATGGCGGTGTAGATATTTCCATGTTTATGCAGATAGCGGTATAGGTATTTCCATGTTTATACAGATGGTGGTGTAGATATTTCCATGTTTATAGAGATGGCGGTCTAGATATTTACATGTTTATTGAGATACTGGTGTAGTTATTTCCAAGTTTATAGAGACAGCGTTGTAGATATTTCCTTGTTTAAACAGATAGCGGTGAAGATATTTCCATGTTTATACAGATAGCGGTGTAGATATTTCCATGTTTATACAGACAGCAGTGTAGATATTTCCATGTTTATAGAGATAGTGGTGTAGATAATTTCAATTTTATACAGATAGCAGTGTAGATATTTCCAAGTTCATACAGATAGCGGTGTGGATATTTCCACCTTTATAGAGATGGCGGTGTAGATATTTCCATGTTCATACAGATGGCGGTGTAGATATTTCCATGTTTATAGAGATGGCGGTGTAGATATTTTCATGTTTACACAGATGGCGGTGTAGATATTTCCATGTTTACACAGATAGCGGTGTAGACATTTCCATGTTTACACAGATAGCGGTGTGGATATTTTCATGTTTATGCAGATAGCGGTGTAGATATTTCCATGTTTATACAGATAGCGGTGCGGATATTTCCATGTTTATACAGATATTTGGGCAGATATTTCCATGTTTATACAGATAGCGGTGTAGATATTTCCATCTTAATACAGATGGCGATGTAGATATGTCTATGTTCGTACAGATGGCGGTGTAGATATTTCCATGTTCATACAGATAGCGGTGTAGATATTTCCATGTTCATACAGATAACGGTGTAGATATTTCCAAGTTCATACAGATAGCCTTGTAGATATTTCCATGTTCATACGGTTAGCGGTGTAGATATTTCCATGTTCATACAGATGGCGGTGTAGATATTTACATGTTCAAACAGATGGCGTTGTAGATATTTCCATGTTCATACGGATGGCAGTGTAGATATTTCCATGTTCATACAGGTGGCGGTGTAGATATTCCCATCTATTTACAGATAGCTGTGTAGTTATTTGCATGTTTATAGAGATAGCGGTGTAGATATTTCCACTGATATACAGATAGCTGTGTAGATATTTGCATGTTCATAGAGATAGCGGTGTAGATATTTCCATGTTCATACAGATAGCGGTGTAGATATTTCCATGTTCATACACATAGCGGTGTAGATATTTCCACGTTCATACAGATAACGGTGTAGATATTTCCATGTGCATACAGATAGCGGTGTAGATATTTCCATGTTCACACAGATAGCGGTGTAGATATTTCCATGTTCATCCAGATGCCGGTGTAGATATATCCATGTCCATACAGATGGCGTTGAAGTTATTTCCATGTTCATACAGATGGCGGTGTAGATATTTCCAAGTTCATACAAATGGCGGTGTAGATATTTCCATGTTCATACAGATAGCGGTGAAGATATTTCCCTGTTCATACAAATGGCGGTGTAGATATTTCCATGTTCATAGAGATGGCAGTGTAGATATTTCCATGTTTATACAGATAGCAATGTAGATATTTCCATGTTTATGGAGATAGCGGTGTAGATATTTCTATTGATATACAGATAGCTGTGTAGATATTTCCATGTTCATACAGATAGCGGTGTAGATATTTCCATGTTTTACAGATAGCGGTGTAGATATTTCCATGTTCATACGGATAGCGGTGTAGATATTTCCATGTTCATACAGATAGCAGTGTAGTTATTTCCATGTTTATAGAGATAGCAGTGTAGATATTTCCATTGATATACAGATAGCTTTGTAGATATTTACATGTTCATACAGATGGCTGTGTAGATATTTCCATGTTCGTACGGATGGCAGTGTAGATATTTCCATGTTCGTACAGGTGGCGGTGTAGATATTTCCATGTTTTTACAGATAGCAGTGTAGTTATTTCCATGTTTATAGAGATAGCAATGTAGATATTTCCATTGATATACATATATCTGTGTAGATATTTGCATGTTCATACTGATAGCGGTGTAGATATTTCCATGTTCATACAGATAACGGTGTAGATATTTCCATGTTCATACAGATAGCCTTGTAGATATTTCCATGTTCATACGGTTAGCGGTGTAGATATTTCCATGTTCATACAGATGGCGGTGTAGATATTTACATGTTCATACAGATGGCGGTGTAGATATTTCCATGTTCGTACAGAAGGCGGTGTAGATATTTCCATGTTCATAGAGATGGCAGTGTAGATATTTCCATGTTTATGCCGATAGCGGTAAGGTATTTCCATGTTTATACAGATGGTGGTGTAGATATTTCCATGTTTATAGAGGTGGCGGTATAGATATTTCCATGTTTATGGAGATATTGGTGTAGTTATTTCCAAGTTTATAGAGACAGCGTTGTAGATATTTCCATGTGTTTAAAGATAGCGGTGAAGATATTTCCATGTTTATACAGATAGCGGTGTAGATATTTCCATGTTTATACAGACAGCAGTGTAGATATTTCCATGTTTATAGAGATAGTGGTGTAGATAATTTCAATTTTTACAGATAGCTGTGTAGATATTTCCAAGTTCATACAGATAGCGGTGTAGATATTTCCACCTTTATAGAGATGGCGGTGTAGGTATTTCCATGTTCATACAGATGGCGGTGTAGATATTTCCATGTTTATAGAGATGGCGGTGTAGATATTTTCATGTTTACACAGATGGCGGTGTAGATATATCCATGTTTACACAGATAGCTGTGTAGACATTTCCATGTTTACACAGCGGTGTGGATATTTCCATGTATATGCAGATAGAGGTGTAGATATTTCCATGTTCATGCAGATAGCGGTGTAGGTATTTCCATGTTCATCTAGATGCCGGTGTAGATATATCCATGTTCATACAGAAGGTGGTTAAGATATTTCCATGTTCATACAGATGTCGGTGTGGATATTTCGATGTTCATACACATGGCGGTGTAGATATTTCCATGCTCATAGAGATGGCGGTGTAGATATTTCCATGTTCATAGAGATGGCGGTGTAGATATTTCCATGTTTATACACATAGCAGTGTAGTTATTTCCATGTTTATAGAGATAGCAGTGTAGATATTTCCATTGATATGCAGATAGCTGTGTAGATATTTGCATGTTCATACAGATAGCGGTGTAGATATTTCCAAGTTCATACTGATAGCGGTGTACATATTTCCATGTTCATACAGTTAACGGTGTAGATATTTCCATGTTCATACAGATGGCGGTGTAGATATTTATATGTTCAAACAGATGGCGGTGTAGATATTTCCATGTTCGTACGGATGGCAGTGTAGATATTTCCATGTTCATACAGGTGGCGGTGTAGATATTCCCATCTATTTACAGATAGCTGTGTAGTTATTTGCATGTTTATAGAGATAGCGGTGTAGATATTTCCACTGATATACAGATAGCTGTATAGATATTTGCATGTTAATAGAGATAGCGGTGTAGATATTTCCATGTTCATACAGATAGCGGTGTACATATTTCCATGTTCATACACATAGCGGTGTAGATATTTCCATGTTCATACAGATGGCGGTGTAGATATTTACATATTCAGACAGATAGCGGTGTAGATATTTCCATGTTCGTACGGATGGCAGTGTAGTTATTTCCATGTTCATACAGGTGGCGGTGTAGATATTTCCATGTTCATACAGATCGCAGTGTATTTATTTCCATGTTTATAGAGATAGCAGTGTAGATATTTCCATTGATATACAGATAGCTGTGTAGATACTTTCATGTTCATACAGATGGCGGTGTAGATATTTCCATGTTCTTACGGATGGCAGTGTAGATATTTCCATGTTCGTACAGGTGGCAGTGTAGATATTTCCATGTTTATACAGATAGCAGTGTAGATATTTCCATGTTTATAGAGATAGCAATGTAGATATTTCCATTGATATATATATAGCTGTGTAGATATTTGCATGTTCATACTGATAGCGGTGTAGATATTTCCATGTTCATACAGATGGCGGTGTAGATATTTACATGTTCATACAGACGGCGCTGTAGATATTTCCATGTTCGTAGAGATGGCGGTGTAGATATTTCCATGTTCATAGAGATGGCGGTGTAGATATTTCCATGTTTATGCAGATAGCGGAAGAGATATTTCCATGTTTATACAGATGGTGGTGTAGATATTTCTATGTTTATAGAGATGGACGTCTAGATATTTCCATGTTTATAGAGGGAGTGGTTTAGTTATTTCCAAGTTTATAAGACAGCATTGTAGATATTTCCATGTTTATACAGATAGTGTTGAAGATATTTCCATGTTTATACAGATAGCGGTGTAGATATTTCCATGTTTATACAGATAGCGGTGTAGATATTTCCATGTTTATACAGTTAGCGGTGTAGATATTTCCATGTTCATACAGATGGTGGTGTAGATATTTCCATGTTCGTACGGATGGCAGTGTGGATATTTCCATGTTCATACAGGTGGCGGTGTAGATATTTCCCTGTTTATACAGATAACAGTGTAGTTATTTCCATGTTTATAGAGATAGCAGTGTAGATATTTAAATTGATATACAGATAGCTGTGTAGATATTTGCATGTTCATACAGATAGCGGTGTAGATATTTCCATGTTCGTACAGATAGCGGTGTAGATATTTCCATGTTCCTACAGATAGCGGTGTAGATATTTCCATGTTCATACAGATAACGGTGTAGATATTTCCATGTTTATAGAGGTGGCGGTCTAGATATTTCCATGTTTATGGAGATAGTGGTGTAGTTATTTCCAAGTTTATAGAGACAGCGTTGTAGATATTTCCATGTTTATAAAGATAGCGGTGAAGATATTTCCATGTTTATACAGATAGCGGTGTAGATATTTCCATGTTTATACAGACAGCAGTGTAGATATTTCCATGTATATAGAGATAGTGGTGTAGATAATTTCAATTTTTACAGATAGCTGTGTAGATATTTCCATGTTCATGCAGATAGCCGTATAGATATTTCCATGTTCATCCAGATGCTGGTGTAGATATATCCATGTTCATACAGATGGTGGTGAAGATATTTCCATGTTCATACAGATGGCGGTGTAGATATTTCCATGTTCATACACATGGCGGTGTAGATATTTCCATGTTCGTAGAGATGGCGGCGTAGATATTTCCATGTTCATACAAATGGCGGTGTAGATATTTCCATGTTCATAGAGATGGCGGTGTAGATATTTCATTGTTTATACAGATAGCAGTGTAGTTATTTCCATGTTTATAGAGATAGCAGGGTAGATATTTCCACTGATATACAGGTAGCTGTGTACATATTTGCATGATCATACAGATAGCGCTGTAGATATTTCCATGCTCATACAGATAGCGGTGTAGATATTTCCATGTTCATACAGATAGCGGTGCAGACATTTCCATGTTCATACAGTTAGCGGTGTAGATATTTCCATGTTCATACAGATGGCGGTGTAGATATTTCCATGTTCATACAGATTACGGTGTGGATATTTCCATGTTCATACAGATAGCTGTGTAGATATTTCCATGTTCATACAGTTAGCGGTGTAGTTATTTCCATGTTCATACATATGGCGGTGTAGATATTTACATGTTCATACTGATGGCGTTGTAGATATTTCCATGTTCGTACAGATGGCGGTGTAGATATTTCCATGTTCATAGAGATGGCGGTGTAGATATTTCCATGTTTATGCAGATAGCAGTATAGATATTTCCATGTTTATACAGATGGTGGTGTAGATATTTCCATGTTTATACACATAGCAGTGTAGTTATTTCCATGTTTATAGAGATAGCAGTGTAGATATTTCCATTGATATGCAGATAGTTGTGTAGATATTTGCATGTTCATACAGATAGCGGTGTAGATATTTCCAAGTTCATACTGATAGCGGTGTACATATTTCCATGTTCATACAGTTAACGGTGTAGATATTTCCATGTTCATACAGATGGCGGTGTAGATATTTATATGTTCAAACAGATGGCGGTGTAGATATTTCCATGTTCGTACGGATGGCAGTGTAGATATTTCCATGTTCATACAGGTGGCGGTGTAGATATTCCCATCTATTTACAGATAGCTGTGTAGTTATTTGCATGTTTATAGAGATAGCGGTGTAGATATTTCCACTGATATACAGATAGCTGTATAGATATTTGCATGTTAATAGAGATAGCGGTGTAGATATTTCCATGTTCATACAGATAGCGGTGTACATATTTCCATGTTCATACACATAGCGGTGTAGATATTTCCATGTTCATACAGATGGCGGTGTAGATATTTACATATTCAGACAGATAGCGGTGTAGATATTTCCCTGTTCGTACGGATGGCAGTGTAGTTATTTCCATGTTCATACAGGTGGCGGTGTAGATATTTCCATGTTCATACAGATCGCAGTGTATTTATTTCCATGTTTATAGAGATAGCAGTGTAGATATTTCCATTGATATACAGATAGCTGTGTAGATACTTTCATGTTCATACAGATGGCGGTGTAGATATTTCCATGTTCTTACGGATGGCAGTGTAGATATTTCCATGTTCGTACAGGTGGCAGTGTAGATATTTCCATGTTTATACAGATAGCAGTGTAGATATTTCCATGTTTATAGAGATAGCAATGTAGATATTTCCATTGATATATATATAGCTGTGTAGATATTTGCATGTTCATACTGATAGCGGTGTAGATATTTCCATGTTCATACAGATGGCGGTGTAGATATTTACATGTTCATACAGACGGCGCTGTAGATATTTCCATGTTCGTAGAGATGGCGGTGTAGATATTTCCATGTTCATAGAGATGGCGGTGTAGATATTTCCATGTTTATGCAGATAGCGGAAGAGATATTTCCATGTTTATACAGATGGTGGTGTAGATATTTCTATGTTTATAGAGATGGACGTCTAGATATTTCCATGTTTATAGAGGGAGTGGTTTAGTTATTTCCAAGTTTATAAGACAGCATTGTAGATATTTCCATGTTTATACAGATAGTGTTGAAGATATTTCCATGTTTATACAGATAGCGGTGTAGATATTTCCATGTTTATACAGATAGCGGTGTAGATATTTCCATGTTTATACAGTTAGCGGTGTAGATATTTCCATGTTCATACAGATGGTGGTGTAGATATTTCCATGTTCGTACGGATGGCAGTGTGGATATTTCCATGTTCATACAGGTGGCGGTGTAGATATTTCCCTGTTTATACAGATAGCAGTGTAGTTATTTCCATGTTTATAGAGATAGCAGTGTAGATATTTAAATTGATATACAGATAGCTGTGTAGATATTTGCATGTTCATACAGATAGCGGTGTAGATATTTCCATGTTCGTACAGATAGCGGTGTAGATATTTCCATGTTCCTACAGATAGCGGTGTAGATATTTCCATGTTCATACAGATAACGGTGTAGATATTTCCATGTTTATAGAGGTGGCGGTCTAGATATTTCCATGTTTATGGAGATAGTGGTGTAGTTATTTCCAAGTTTATAGAGACAGCGTTGTAGATATTTCCATGTTTATAAAGATAGCGGTGAAGATATTTCCATGTTTATACAGATAGCGGTGTAGATATTTCCATGTTTATACAGACAGCAGTGTAGATATTTCCATGTATATAGAGATAGTGGTGTAGATAATTTCAATTTTTACAGATAGCTGTGTAGATATTTCCATGTTCATGCAGATAGCCGTATAGATATTTCCATGTTCATCCAGATGCTGGTGTAGATATATCCATGTTCATACAGATGGTGGTGAAGATATTTCCATGTTCATACAGATGGCGGTGTAGATATTTCCATGTTCATACACATGGCGGTGTAGATATTTCCATGTTCGTAGAGATGGCGGCGTAGATATTTCCATGTTCATACAAATGGCGGTGTAGATATTTCCATGTTCATAGAGATGGCGGTGTAGATATTTCATTGTTTATACAGATAGCAGTGTAGTTATTTCCATGTTTATAGAGATAGCAGGGTAGATATTTCCACTGATATACAGGTAGCTGTGTACATATTTGCATGTTCATACAGATAGCGCTGTAGATATTTCCATGCTCATACAGATAGCGGTGTAGATATTTCCATGTTCATACAGATAGCGGTGCAGACATTTCCATGTTCATACAGTTAGCGGTGTAGATATTTCCATGTTCATACAGATGGCGGTGTAGATATTTCCATGTTCATACAGATTACGGTGTGGATATTTCCATGTTCATACAGATAGCTGTGTAGATATTTCCATGTTCATACAGTTAGCGGTGTAGTTATTTCCATGTTCATACATATGGCGGTGTAGATATTTACATGTTCATACTGATGGCGTTGTAGATATTTCCATGTTCGTACAGATGGCGGTGTAGATATTTCCATGTTCATAGAGATGGCGGTGTAGATATTTCCATGTTTATGCAGATAGCAGTATAGATATTTCCATGTTTATACAGATGGTGGTGTAGATATTTCCATGTTTATAGAGATGACGGTCTAGATATTTCCATGTTTATAGAGATAGTGGTGTAGTTATTTCCAAGTTTATTGTGACAGCGTTGTAGATATTTCCATGTTTATACAGATAGCAGTGAAGATATTTCCATCTTTATACAGATAGCGGTGTAGATATTTCCATGTTTATACAGATAGCAGTGTAGATATTTCCATGTTTATAGAGATAGTGGTGTAGTTATTTCCAAGTTTATTGTGACAGCGTTGTAGATATTTCCATGTTTATACAGACAGCAGTGTAGATATTTCCATGTTTATAGAGATAGTTGTGTAGATAATTTCAATATTATACAGATAGCAGTGTAGATATTTCCAAGTTGATACAGATAGCGGTGTAGATATTTCCACCTTTATAGAGATGGCGGTGTAGATATTTCCATGTACATACAGATGGCGGTGTAGATATTTCCATGTTTATAGAGATGGCAGTGTAGATATTTCCATGTTTACACAGATAGCGGTGTGGATATTTCCATGTATATGCAGATAGCGGTGTAGATATTTCCATGTTTATGCAGATAGCGGTGTAGATATTTCCATGTTCATCCATATGCCGGTGTAGATATATCCATGTTCATACAGATGGCGGTGAAGATACTTCCATGTTCATACAGATGGCGGTGTAGATATTTCCATGTTAATACACATGGCGGCATAGATATTTCCATGTTCATAGAGATGGCGGTGTAGATATTTCCATGTTCATACAAATGGCGGTGTAGATATTTCCATGTTCATAGAGATGGCGGTGTAGATATTTCCATGTTTATACACATAGCAGTGTACTTATTTAAATGTTTATAGAGATAGCAGTGTAGATATTTCCATTGATATACAGATAGCTGTGTAGATATTTGCATGTCCATACACATAGCGGTGTAGATATTTCCTTGTTCATACTGATAGCGGTGTAGATATTTCCATGTTCAAACAGTTAACGGTGTAGACATTTCCATGTTCATACAGATGGCGGTGTATATATTTCCATGTTCATACAGATGGCGGTGTAGATATTTACATGTTCAAAGAGAAGGCGGTGTAGATATTTCCATGTTTGTATGGATGGCAGTGTAGATATTTCCATGTTCATACAGGTGGCGGTGTAGATATTCCCATGTTTTTACAGATAGCTGGGAGGTCATTTCTATGTTTATAGAAATAGCAGTGTAGATATTTCCATTGATGTACAGATAGCTGTGTACATATTTGCATGTTCATACAGATAGCGGTGTAGATATTTCCATGTTCATACTGTTAGCGGTGTAGATATTTCCATGTTCATACACATAGCGGTGTAGATATTTCCATGTTCATGCATATAACGGTGTAGATATTTCCATGTGCATACAGATAGCGGTGTAGATATTTCCATGTTCACACAGATAGCGGTGTTGATATTTCCATGTTCATCCAGATGCTGGTGTAGATATATCCATGCCCATACAGATGGCGTTGAAGATATTTCCATGTTCATACAGATGGCGGAGTAGATATTTCCATGTTCATACAAATGGCGGTGTAGATATTTCCAAGTTCATACAGATAGCGGTGAAGATATTTCCGTGTTCAGACAAATGGCGGTGTAGATATTTCCATGTTCATAGAGATGGCAGTGTAGATATTTCCATGTTTATACAGATAGCAATGTAGATATTTCCATGTTTATAGAGATAGCAGTGTAGATATTTCCATTGATATACAGATAGCTGTGTAGATATTTCCATGTTCATACAGATAGCGGTGTAGATATTTCCATTTTTTACATATACCAGTGTAGATATTTCCATGTTCATACAGATAGCGGTGTAGATATTTCCATGTTCATACAGATAGCAGTGTAGTTATTTCCATGTTTATAGAGATAGCAGTGTGGATATTTCATTGATATACAGATAGCTGTGTAGATAATAACATGTTCATACAGATGGCGGTGTAGATATTTCCATGTTCGTACGGATGGCAGTGTAGATATTTCCATGTTCGTACAGGTGGCGGTGTAGATATTTCCATGATTTTACAGATAGCAGTGTAGTTATTTCCATGTTTATAGAGATAGCAATGTAGATATTTCCATTGATATACATATATCTGTGTAGATATTTGCATGTTCATACTGATAGCGGTATAGATATTTCCATGTTCGTACAGATAGCGGTGTAGATATTTCCATGTTCATACAGATAGCGGTGTAGATATTTCCATGTTCATACAGATAACGGTGTAGACATTTCCATGTTCATACAGATAGTGATGTAGATATTTCCATGTTCATACAGTTAGCGGTGTAGATATTTCCATGTTCATACAGATGGCGGTGTAGATATTTACATGTTCAAACAGATGGCGGTGTAGATATTTCCATGTTTATAGAGATGGCGGTGTAGATATTTCCATGTTCATAGAGATGGCGGTGTAGATATTTTCATGTTTATGCAGATAGCGGTATAGATATTTCCATGTTTATACAGATGGTGGTGTAGATATTTCCATGTTTATAGAGATGGCGGTCGAGATATTTCCATGTTTATAGAGATAGTGGTGTAGTTATTTCCAAGTTTATAGAGACAGCATTGTTGATATTTCCATGTTTATACAGATAGCGGTGAAGATATTTCCATGTTTATACAGATTGCGGTGTAGATATTTCCATGTTTATACAGATAGCAGTGTAGATATTTCCATGTTTATAGAGATAGTGGTGTACATAATTTCAATTTTATACAGGTAGCAGTGTAGATATTTCCAAGTTCATACAGATAGCGGTGTAGATATTTCCACGTTTATAGAGATGGCGGTGTAGATATTTCCATGTTCATACAGATGGCGGTGTAGATATTTCCATGTTTTTAGAGATGGCGGTGTAGATATTTTCAAGTTTACACAGATGGCGGTGGAGATATTTCCATGTTTACACAGATAGCGGTGTAGACATTTCCATGTTTACACAGATAGCGGTGTGGATATTTCCATGTTTATGCAGATAGCGGTGTAGATATTTCCATGTTTATACAGATAGCGGTGCGGATATTTCCATGTTTATACAGATATTTGGGCAGATATTTCCAAGTTTATACAGATAGCGGTGTAGATATTTCCATCTTAATACAGATGGCGGTGTAGATATGTCCATTTTCGTACAGATGCGGTGTAGATATTTCCATGTTCATACAGATGGCGGTGTAGATATTTCGAAGTTTATAGAGATAGTGCTGTAGTTATTTCCATATTTATAGAGAAATGTGTGTAGATATTTAAATGTATATGCAGACAGCTGTGTAGATATTTCCATGTTCATGCAGATAGCCGCGTAGATATTTCCATGTTCATCCAGATGCTGGTATAGATATATCCATGTTCATACAGATGGCGGTGAAGATATTTCCATGTTCATACAGATGGCGGGGTAGATATTTCGATGTTCATACACATGGCGGTGTAGATATTACCATGTTCATAGAGATGGCGGTGTAGATATTTCCATGTTCATACAGATAGCGGTGTAGATATTTCCATGTTCATACAGATGGCGGTGTAGATATTTACATGTTGATTCAGATGTTGGTGTAGATATTTCCATGTTCATACGGATGGCTGTGTAGATATTTCCATGTTCATACAGGTGGCTGTGTAGATATTTCCATGTTTATACAGATAGCAGTGTAGTTATTCCCATGCTTATAGATATAGCAGTGTAGATATTTCCATTGATATACAGATAGCTGTGTAGATATTTGCATGTTCATACAGATAGCGGTGTAGATATTTCCATGTTCGTACAGATAGCGGTGTAGATATTTCCATGTTCATACAGATAGCGGTGTAGATATTTCCATGTTCATACAGATGGTGGTGTAGATATTTCGAAGTTTATAGAGATAGCGCTGTAGTTATTTCCGTATTTATAGAGAAATCTGTGTAGATATTTCCATGTATATGCAGGTAGGTGTGTAGATATTTCCATGTTCATGCAGAAAGCGGTGTAGATATTTCCATGTTCATCCAGATGCCGGTGTAGATATATCCATGTTCATACAGATGGCGTTCAAGATATTTCCATGTTCGTACAGATGGCGGTGTAGATATTTCCAGTTTCATTCAAATGGCGGTGTAGATATTTCCATGTTCATAGAGATGGCGGTGTAGATATTTCCATGTTCATACAAATGGCGGTGTAGATATTTCCATGTTCATAGAGATGGCGGTGTAGATATTTCCATGTTTATACAGACAGCAGTGTAGTTATTTCCATGTTTATAGAGATAGCAGTGTAGATATTTCCATTGATATTCAGATAGCTGTGTAGATATTTGCATGTTCATACAGATAGCGGTGTAGATATTTCCATGTTCATACTGATAGCGGTGTAGATATTTATATGTTCATACAGATAGTGGTGTAGATATTTCCATGTTCATACAGATGGCGGTGTAGATATTTCCATGTTCATAGAGATGGCGGTGTAGATATTTCCATGTTGATACAGATGGCGGTGTAGATATTTACATCTTCATACAGATGGCGGTGTAGATATTTCCATGTTCGTACGGATGGCAATGTAGGTATTTCGATGTTCATACAGGTGGCGGTGTAGATATTTCCATGTTTATACAGATAGCAGTGTAGTTATTTCCATGTTTATAGAGATTGCAGTGTAGATATTTCCATGGATATACAGATAGCTGTGTAGATATTTACATGTTCATACAGATGGTGGTGTAGATATTTCCATGTTCGTACGGATGGCAGTGTAGATGTTTCCATGTTCGTACTGGTGGCGGTGTAGATATTTCCATGTTTATACAGATAGCAGTGTAGTTATTTCCATGCTTATAGATATAGCAGTGTAGATATTTCCATTGATATACAGATAGCTGTGTAGATATTTGCATGTTCATACAGATAGCGGTGTAGATATTTCCATGTTCATACAGATAGCAGTGTAGATATTTCCAAGTTCATACAGATAGCGGTGTAGATATTTCCATGTTCATGCAGATAACGGTGAAGATATTTCCATGTTCATACAGATAGCCTTGTAGATATTTCCATGTTCATACAGTGAGCGGTGTAGATATTTCCATATTCATACAGATGGCGGTGTAGATATTTACATGTTCATACAGATGGCGGTGTAGATATTTCCATGTTCGTACAGATGGCGGTGTAGGTATTTCCATGCTCATAGAGATGGCGGTGTAGATATTTCCATGTTTATGCAGATAGCGGTATAGGTATTTCCATGTTTATACAGATGGTGGTGTAGATATTTCCATGTTTATAGAGATGGCGGTCTAGATATTTACATGTTTATTGAGATACTGGTGTAGTTATTTCCAAGTTTATAGAGACAGCGTTGTAGATATTTCCTTGTTTAAACAGATAGCGGTGAAGATATTTCCATGTTTATACAGATAGCAGTGTAGATATTTCCATGTTTATACAGACAGCAGTGTAGATATTTCCATGTTTATAGAGATAGTGGTGTAGATAATTTCAATTTTATACAGATAGCAGTGTAGATATTTCCAAGTTCATACAGATAGCGGTGTGGATATTTCCACCTTTATAGAGATGGCGGTGTAGATATTTCCATGTTCATACAGATGGCGGTGTAGATATTTCCATGTTTATAGAGATGGCGGTGTAGATATTTTCATGTTTACACAGATGGCGGTGTAGATATTTCCATGTTTACACAGATAGCGGTTTAGACATTTCCATGTTTGCACAGATAGCGGTGTGGATATTTTCATGTTTATGCAGATAGCGGTGTAGATATTTCCATGTTTATACAGATAGCGGTGCGGATATTTCCATGTTTATACAGATATTTGGGCAGATATTTCCATGTTTATACAGATAGCGGTGTAGATATTTCCATCTTAATACAGATGGCGATGTAGATATGTCTATGTTCGTACAGATGGCGGTGTAGATATTTCCATGTTCATACAGATAGCGGTGTAGATATTTCCATGTTCATACAGATAACGGTGTAGATATTTCCAAGTTCATACAGATAACCTTGTAGATATTTCCATGTTCATACGGTTAGCGGTGTAGATATTTCCATGTTCATACAGATGGCGGTGTAGATATTTACATGTTCAAACAGATGGCGGTGTAGATATTTCCATGTTCGTACGGATGGCAGTGTAGATATTTCCATGTTCATACAGGTGGCGGTGTAGATATTCCCATCTATTTACAGATAGCTGTGTTGTTATTAGCATGTTTATAGAGATAGCGGTGTAGATATTTCCACTGATATACAGATAGCTGTGTAGGTATTTGTATGTTCATAGAGATAGCAGTGTAGATATTTCCATGTTCATACAGATAGCGGTGTACATATTTCCATGTTCATACACATAGCGGTGTAGATATTTCCATGTTCATACAGATAACGGTGTAGATATTTCCATGTTCATACAGATAGCGGTGTAGATATTTCCATGTTCACACAGATAGCGGTGTAGGTATTTCCATGTTCATACAGTTGGCTTTGTAGATATTTCCATGTTCATGCAGATAGCGATGTAGATATTTCCATGTTCATCCAGATGCCGGTGTAGATATATCCATGTTCATACAGATGGCGTTGAAGATATTTCCATGTTCATACAGATGGCGGTGTAGATATTTACATGTTGATTCAGATGTTGGTGTAGATATTTCCATGTTCATACGGATGGCTGTGTAGATATTTCCATGTTCATACAGGTGGCTGTGTAGATATTTCCATGTTTATACAGATAGCAGTGTAGTTATTCCCATGCTTATAGATATAGCAGTGTAGATATTTCCATTGATATACAGATAGCTGTGTAGATATTTGCATGTTCATACAGATAGCGGTGTAGATATTTCCATGTTCGTACAGATAGCGGTGTAGATATTTCCAGTTTCATACAGATAGCGGTGTAGATATTTCCATGTTCATACAGATGGTGGTGTAGATATTTCGAAGTTTATAGAGATAGCGCTGTAGTTATTTCCGTATTTATAGAGAAATCTGTGTAGATATTTCCATGTATATGCAGGTAGGTGTGTAGATATTTCCATGTTCATGCAGAAAGCGGTGTAGATATTTCCATGTTCATCCAGATGCCGGTGTAGATATATCCATGTTCATACAGATGGCGTTCAAGATATTTCCATGTTCGTACAGATGGCGGTGTAGATATTTCCAGTTTCATTCAAATGGCGGTGTAGATATTTCCATGTTCATAGAGATGGCGGTGTAGATATTTCCATGTTCATACAAATGGCGGTGTAGATATTTCCATGTTCATAGAGATGGCGGTGTAGATATTTCCATGTTTATACAGACAGCAGTGTAGTTATTTCCATGTTTATAGAGATAGCAGTGTAGATATTTCCATTGATATTCAGATAGCTGTGTAGATATTTGCATGTTCATACAGATAGCGGTGTAGATATTTCCATGTTCATACTGATAGCGGTGTAGATATTTATATGTTCATACAGATAGTGGTGTAGATATTTCCATGTTCATACAGATGGCGGTGTAGATATTTCCATGTTCATAGAGATGGCGGTGTAGATATTTCCATGTTGATACAGATGGCGGTGTAGATATTTACATCTTCATACAGATGGCGGTGTAGATATTTCCATGTTCGTACGGATGGCAATGTAGGTATTTCGATGTTCATACAGGTGGCGGTGTAGATATTTCCATGTTTATACAGATAGCAGTGTAGTTATTTCCATGTTTATAGAGATTGCAGTGTAGATATTTCCATGGATATACAGATAGCTGTGTAGATATTTACATGTTCATACAGATGGTGGTGTAGATATTTCCATGTTCGTACGGATGGCAGTGTAGATGTTTCCATGTTCGTACTGGTGGCGGTGTAGATATTGCCATGTTTATACAGATAGCAGTGTAGTTATTTCCATGCTTATAGATATAGCAGTGTAGATATTTCCATTGATATACAGATAGCTGTGTAGATATTTGCATGTTCATACAGATAGCGGTGTAGATATTTCCATGTTCGTACAGATAGCAGTGTAGATATTTCCAAGTTCATACAGATAGCGGTGTAGATATTTCCATGTTCATGCAGATAACGGTGAAGGTATTTCCATGTTCATACAGATAGCCTTGTAGATATTTCCATGTTCATACAGTGAGCGGTGTAGATATTTCCATATTCATACAGATGGCGGTGTAGATATTTACATGTTCATACAGATGGCGGTGTAGATATTTCCATGTTCGTACAGATGGCGGTGTAGGTATTTCCATGCTCATAGAGATGGCGGTGTAGATATTTCCATGTTTATGCAGATAGCGGTATAGGTATTTCCATGTTTATACAGATGGTGGTGTAGATATTTCCATGTTTATAGAGATGGCGGTCTAGATATTTACATGTTTATTGAGATACTGGTGTAGTTATTTCCAAGTTTATAGAGACAGCGTTGTAGATATTTCCTTGTTTAAACAGATAGCGGTGAAGATATTTCCATGTTTATACAGATAGCGGTGTAGATATTTCCATGTTTATACAGACAGCAGTGTAGATATTTCCATGTTTATAGAGATAGTGGTGTAGATAATTTCAATTTTATACAGATAGCAGTGTAGATATTTCCAAGTTCATACAGATAGCGGTGTGGATATTTCCACCTTTATAGAGATGGCGGTGTAGATATTTCCATGTTCATACAGATGGCGGTGTAGATATTTCCATGTTTATAGAGATGGCGGTGTAGATATTTTCATGTTTACACAGATGGCGGTGTAGATATTTCCATGTTTACACAGATAGCGGTGTAGACATTTCCATGTTTACACAGATAGCGGTGTGGATATTTTCATGTTTATGCAGATAGCGGTGTAGATATTTCCATGTTTATACAGATAGCGGTGCGGATATTTCCATGTTTATACAGATATTTGGGCAGATATTTCCATGTTTATACAGATAGCGGTGTAGATATTTCCATCTTAATACAGATGGCGATGTAGATATGTCTATGTTCGTACAGATGGCGGTGTAGATATTTCCATGTTCATACAGATAGCGGTGTAGATATTTCCATGTTCATACAGATAACGGTGTAGATATTTCCAAGTTCATACAGATAGCCTTGTAGATATTTCCATGTTCATACGGTTAGCGGTGTAGATATTTCCATGTTCATACAGATGGCGGTGTAGATATTTACATGTTCAAACAGATGGCGTTGTAGATATTTCCATGTTCATACGGATGGCAGTGTAGATATTTCCATGTTCATACAGGTGGCGGTGTAGATATTCCCATCTATTTACAGATAGCTGTGTAGTTATTTGCATGTTTATAGAGATAGCGGTGTAGATATTTCCACTGATATACAGATAGCTGTGTAGATATTTGCATGTTCATAGAGATAGCAGTGTAGATATTTCCATGTTCATACAGATAGCGGTGTACATATTTCCATGTTCATACACATAGCGGTGTAGATATTTCCATGTTCATACAGATAACGGTGTAGATATTTCCATGTTCATACAGATAGCGGTGTAGATATTTCCATGTTCACACAGATAGCGGTGTAGCTATTTCCATGTTCATACAGTTGGCTTTGTAGATATTTCCATGTTCATGCAGATAGCGATGTAGATATTTCCATGTTCATCCAGATGCCGGTGTAGATATATCCATGTTCATACAGGTGGCGTTGAAGATATTTCCATGTTCATACAGATGGCAGTGTAGATATTTCCATGTTCATACAAATGGCGGTGTAGATATTTCCATGTTCATACTGATGGTGGGGTAGCTATTTCCGTGTTCATACAAATGGCGGTGTAGATATTTCCATGTTCATAGAGATGTCGGTGTAGATATTTCCATGTTTATACAGATAGCAATGTAGATATTTCTATGTTTATAGAGATAGCGGTGTAGATATTTCCATTGATAAACAGATAGCTGTGTAGATATTTCCATGTTCATACAGATAGCGGTGTAGATATTTCCATCTTTTACAGATAGCGGTGTAGATATTTCCATGTACATTCAGATAGCGGTGTAGATATTTCCATGTTCATACAGTTAGCGGTGTAGATATTTCCATGTTCATACAGATGGCGGTGTAGATATTTACATGTTCATACAGAAGGCGGTGTAGATATTTCCATGTTCGTACGGATGGCAGTGTAGTTATTTCCATGTTCATACAGGTGGCGGTGTAGGTATTTCCATGTTCATACAGATAGCAGTGTTGTTATTTCCATGTTTATAGAGATTGCAGTTTAGATATTTCCATGGATATACAGACAGCTGTGTAGATATTTACATGTTCATACAGATGGTGGTGTAGATATTTCCATGTTCGTACGGATGGCAGTGTAGATGTTTCCATGTTCGTACTGGTGGCGGTGTAGATATTTCCATGTTTATACAGATAGCAGTGTAGTTATTTCCATGCTCATAGATATAGCAGTGTAGATATTTCCATGTTCGTACAGATAGCGGTGTAGATATTTCCATGTTCGTACAGATGGCGGTGTAGATATTTCCATGCTCATAGAGATGGTGGTGTAGATATTTCCATGTTTATGCAGATAGCGGTATTGGTATTTCCATGTGTATACAGATGGTGGTGTAGATATTTCCATGTTTATAGAGATGGCGGTCTAGATATTTACATGTTTATTGAGATACTGGTGTAGTTATTTCCAAGTTTATAGAGACAGCGTTGTAGATATTTCCTTGTTTAAACAGATAGCGGTGAAGATATTTCCATGTTAATACAGATAGCGTTGTAGATATTTCCATGTTTATACAGACAGCAGTGTAGATATTTCCATGTTTATAGAGATAGTGGTGTAGATAATTTCAATTTTATACAGATAGCAGTGTAGATATTTCCAAGTTCATACAGATAGAGGTTTAGATATTTCCACCTTTATAGAGATGGCGGTGTAGATATTTCCATGTTCATACTGATGGCGGTGTAGATATTTCCATGTTTATAGAGATGGCGGTGTAGATATTTTCATGTTTACACAGATGGCGGTGTAGATATTTCCATGTTTACACAGATAGCGGTGTGGATATTTCAATGTATATGCAGATAGCGGTGTAGATATTTCCATGTTTATACAGATAGCGGTGCGGATATTTCCATGTTTATACAGATAGTTGGGCAGATATTTCCATGTTTATACAGATAGCGGTGGAGATATTTCCATCTTAATACAGATGGCGATGTAGATATGTCTATGTTCATACAGATAGCGGTGTAGATATTTCCATGTTCATACAGATAACGGTGTAGATATTTCCAAGTTCATACAGATAGCCTTGTAGATATTTCCATGTTCATACGGTTAGCGGTGTAGATATTTCCATGTTCATACAGATGGCGGTGTAGATATTTACATGTTCATACAGATGGCGGTGTAGATATTTCCATGTTCGTACAGAAGGCGGTGTAGATATTTCCATGTTCATAGAGATGGCGGTGTAGATATTTCCATGTTTATGCAGATAGCGGTATAGGTATTTCCATGTTGATACAGATGGTGGTGTAGGTATTTCCATGTTTATAGAGGTGGCAGTCTAGATATTTCCATGTTTATGGAGATAGTGGTGTAGTTATTTCCAAGTTTATAGAGACAGCGTTGTAGATATTTCCATGTTTATAAAGATAGCGGTGAAGATATTTCCATGTTTATACAGATAGCGGTGTAGATATTTCCATGTTTATAGAGACAGCAGTGTAGATATTTCCATGTTTATAGAGATAGTGGTGTAGATAATTTCAATTTTTACAGATAGCAGTGTAGATATTTCCAAGTTCATACAGATAGCGGTGTAGATATTTCCACATTTATAGAGATGGCGGTGTAGGTATTTCCATGTTCATACAGATGGCGGTGTAGATATTTCCATATTTATAGAGATGGTGGTGTAGATATTTTCATGTTTACACAGATGGCGGTGTAGATATTTCCATGTTTACACAGATAGCGGTGTAGACATTTCCATGTTTACACAGATAGCGGTGTGGATATTTCCATGTATATGCATATAGAGGTGTAGGTATTTCCATGTTCATGCAGATAGCGGTGTAGATATTTCCATGTTCATCCAGATGCCGGTGTAGATATATCCATGTTCATACAGAAGGTGGTGAAGATATTTCCATGTTCATACGGATGGCAGTGTAGATATTTCCATGTTCATACAGGTGGCGGTGTAGATATTCCCATCTATTTACAGATAGCTGTGTAGTTATTTCCATGTTTATAGAGATAGCAGTGTAGATATATCCACTGATATACAGATAGCTGTGTAGATATTTGCATGTTAATAGAGATAGCGGTGTAGATATTTTCATGTTCACACAGATAGCGGTGTAGGTATTTCCATGTTCATACAGTTGGCGGTGTAGATATTTCCATGTTCATGCAGATAGCGATGTAAATATTTCCATGTTCATCCAGATGCCGGTGTAGATATATCCATGTTCATACAGATGGTGTTGAAGATATTTCCATGTTCATACAGATGGCGGTGTAGATATTTCCATGTTCATACAAATGGCGGTGTAGACATTTCCATGTTCATACAGATGGTGGAGTAGCTATTTCCGTGTTCATACAAATGGTGGTGTAGATATTTCCGTGTTCATAGAGATGTCGGTGTAGATATTTCCATGTTTATGCACATAGCAATGTAGATATTTCCATGTTTATAGAGATAGCGGTGTAGATATTTCCATTGTTATACAGATAGCTGTGTAGATATTTCCATGTTCATACAGATAGCGGTGTAGATATTTCCATCTTTTACAGATAGCGGTGTAGATATTTCCATGTTCATTCAGATAGCGGTGTAGATATTTACATGTTCATACAGAAGGCGGTGTAGATATTTCCATGTTCATACAGATGGCGGTGTAGATATTTTCATGTTCATACAGAAGGCGGTGTAGATATTTCCAAGTTCGTACGGATGGCAGTGTAGTTATTTCCATGTTCATACAGGTGGCGGTGTAGATATTTCCATGTTCATACAGATCGCAGTGTAGTTATTTCCATGTTGATAGAGATAGCAGTGTAGATATTTCCATTGATATACAGATAGCTGTGTAGATACTTACATGTTCATACAGATGGCGGTGTAGATATTTCCATGTTCGTACGGATGGCAGTGTAGATATTTCCATGTTCGTACAGGTGGCAGTGTAGATATTTCCATGTTTATACAGATAGCAGTGTAGATATTTCCATGTTCATACAGATGGTGGTGTAGATATTTCTGTTTATACAGATGGCGGTCTAGATATTTCCATGTTTATAGAGGTAGTGGTGTAGTTATTTCCAAGTTTATAAGACAGCATTGTAGATATTTCCATGTTTATACAGATAGTGTTGAAGATATTTCCATGTTTATACAGATAGCGGTGTAGATATTTCCATGTTTATACAGATAGCAATGTAGATATTTCCATGTTTATAGAGATAGTGGTGTAGATAATTTCAATTTTATACAGATAGCAGTGTAGATGTTTCCAAGTTCATACAGATAGTGGTGTAGATATTTACACGTTTATAGAGATGGCGGTGTCGATATTTCCATGTTCATACAGATGGTGTAGATATTTCCATGTTTTTAGAGATGGCGGTGTAGATATTTTCATGTTTACACAGATGGCGGTGGAGATATTTCCATGTTTACACAGATAGCGGTGTAGACATTTCCATGTTTACACATATAGCGGTTTGGATATTTCCATGTTTATGCAGATAGCGGTGTAGATATTTCCATGTTTATACAGATAGAGGTGCGGATATTTCCATGTTTATACAGATAGTTGGGCAGATATTTCCATGTTTATACAGATAACGGTGTAGATATTTCCATCTTAATACAGATGGCGGTGTAGATATGTCCATGTTCGTACAGATGGCGGTGTAGATATTTCCATGTTCATACAGATGGCGGTGTAGATATTTCGAAGTTTATAGAGATAGCGCTGTAGTTATTTCCATATTTATATAGAAATCTGTGTAGATATTCAAATGTATATGCAGATAGCTGTGTAGATATTTCCATGTTCATGCAGATAGCCGTGTAGATATTTCCATGTTCATCCAGATGCTGGTGTAGATATATCCATGTTCATACAGATGGCGGTGAAGATATTTCCATGTTCATACAGATGGCGGTGTAGACATTTCCATGTTCATACACATGGCGGTGTAGATATTTCCATGTTCGTAGAGATGGCGGTGTAGATACTTCCATGTTCATACAAATGGCGGTGTAGATATTTCCATGTTCATAGAGATGGCGGTGTAGATATTTCCATGTTTATACAGATAGCAGTGTAGTTATTTCCATGTTTATATGGATAGCAGGGTAGATATTTCCATTGTTATACAGGTAGCTGTGTAGATATTTGCATGTTCATACAGATAGCGCTGTAGATATTTCCATGCTCATACAGATAGCTTTGTAGATGTTTCCATGTTCATACAGATAGCGGTGCAGATATTCCCATGTTCATACAGTTAGCGGTGTAGATATTTCCATGTTCATACAGATGGCGGTGCAGATGTTTCCATGTTCATACAGATAACGGTGTGGATATTTCCATATTCATACAGATAGCTGTGTAGATATTTCCATGTTCATACAGTTAGCAGTGTAGATATTTCCATGTTCATACATATGGCGGTGTAGATATTTACATGTTCATACTGATGGCGTTGTAGATATATCCATGTTCGTACAGATGGCGTTATAGATATTTCCATGTTCATAGAGATGGCGGTGTAGATATTTCCATGTTTATGCAGATAGCGGTATAGATATTTTCATGTTTATACAGATGGTGGTGTAGATATTTCCATGTTTATAGAGATGGCGGTCTATATATTTCCATGTTTATAGAGATAGTGGTGTAGTTATTTCCAAGTTTATAGAGACAGCGTTGTAGATATTTCCATGTTTATACAGATTGCGGTGAAGATATTTCCATCTTTATACAGATAGCGGTGTAGATATTTCCATGTTTATAGAGATAGCAGTGTAGATATTTCCATGTTTATAGAGATAGTGGTGTAGATAATTTCAATTTTATACAGATAGCAGTGTAGATAATTCCAAGTTGATACAGATAGCGGTGTAGATATTTCCACATTTATAGAGATGGCGGTGTAGATATTTCCATGTTCATACAGATGGCGGTGTAGATATTTCCATGTTTTCAGAGATGGCGGTGTAGATATTTTCATGTTTACACAGATGGCGGTGGAGATACTTCCATGTTTACACAGATAGCGTTGTAGACATTTCCATGTTTACACAGATAGCGGTGTGTATATTTCCACGTTTATGCAGATAGCGGTGTAGATATTTCCATGTTTATACAGTTAGCGGTGTGGATATTTCCATGTTTATACAGATAGTTGGGCAGATATTTCCATGTTTATGCAGATAGCGGTGTAGATATTTCCATCTTAATACAGATGGCGGTGTAGATATGTCTATGTTCGTACAGATGGCGGTGTAGATATTTGCATGTTCATAGGGTTGGCGGTGTAGATATTTCGAAGTTTATAGAGATAGCGCTGTAGTTATTTCCAAATTTATAGAGAAATCTGTGTAGATATTTCCATGTATATGCAGATAGTTGTGTAGATATTTCCATGTTCATGCAGATAGCGGTGTAGATATTTCCATGTTCATACAGATAACGGTGTAGATATTTCCATGTTTATAGAGGTGGCGGTCTAGATATTTCCATGTTTATGGAGATAGTGGTGTAGTTATTTCCAAGTTTATAGATACAGCGTTGTAGATATTTCCATGTTTATAAAGATAGCGGTGAAGATATTTCCATGTTTATACAGATAGCGGTGTAGATATTTCCATGTTTTTACAGACAGCAGTGTAGATATTTCCGTGTTTATAGAGATAGTGGTGTAGATAATTTCAATTGTTACAGATAGCAGTGTAGATATTTCCAAATTCATACAGATAGTGGTGTAGATATTTCCACCTTTATAGAGATGGAGGTGTAGATATTTTCATGTTTACACAGATGGCGGTGTAGATATTTCCATGTTTACACAGATAGCGGTGTAGACATTTCCATGTTTACACAGATAGCGGTGTGGATATTTCCATGTATATGCAGATAGAGGTGTAGATATTTCCATGTTCATGCAGATAGCGGTGTAGATATTTCCATGTTCATCCAGATGCCGGTGTAGATATATCCATGTTCATACAGAAGGTGGTGAAGATATTTCCATGTTCATACAGATGGCGGTGTAGATATTTCCATGTTCATACACATGGCGGTGTAGATAATTCCATGATCATACAGATGGCGGTGTAGATATTTACATGTTCATACAGACGGCGGTGAAGATATTTCCATGTTCGTAGAGATGGCGGTGTAGATATTTCCATGTTCATAGAGATGGCGGTGTAGATATTTCCATGTTCATACAGATAGCGGTGTAGATATTTCCATGTTCATACAGATAATGGTGTAGATATTTCCAAGTTCATACAGATAGCCTTGTAGATATTTCCATGTTCATACGGTTAGCGGTGTAGATATTTCCATGTTCATACAGATGGCGGTGTAGATATTTACATGTTCATACAGATGGCGGTGTAGATATTTCCATCTTCGTACAGAAGGCGGTGTAGATATTTCCATGTTCATAGAGATGGTGGTGTAGATATTTCCATGTTTATGCAGATAGCTGTATAGGTATTTCCATGTTGATACAGATGGTGGTGTAGATATTTCCATGTTTATAGAAGTGGCGGTCTAGATATTTCCATGTTTATGGAGATAGTGGTGTAGTTATTTCCAAGTTTATAGAGACAGCGTTGTAGATATTTCCATGTTTATAAAGATAGCGGTGAAGATATTTCCATGTTTATACAGATAGCGGTGTAGATATTTCCATGTTTATACAGACAGCAGTGTAGATATTTCCATGTTTATAGAGATAGTGGTGTAGATAATTTCAATTTTTACAGATAGCAGTGTAGATATTTCCAAGTTCATACAGATAGCGGTGTAGATATTTCCACCTTTATAGAGATGGCGGTGTAGGTATTTCCATGTTCATACAGATGGCGGTGTAGATATTTCCATGTTTATAGAGATGGCGGTGTAGATATTTTCATGTTTACACAGATGGCGGTGTAGATATTTCCATGTTTACACAGATAGCGGTGTAGACATTTCCATGTTTACACAGATAGCGGTGTGGATATTTCCATGTATATGCAGATAGAGGTGTAGATATTTCCATGTTCTTGCAGATAGCGGTCTAGATATTTCCATCTTCATCCAGATGCCGGTGTAGATATATCCATGTTCATACAGAAGGTGGTGAAGATATTTCCATGTTCATACAGACGGCGGTGTAGATATTTCCATGTTCATACACATGGCGGTGTAGATATTTCCATGCATATAGAGATGGCGGTGTAGATATTTCCATGTCCATACAAATGGCGGTGTAGATATTTCCATGTTCATAGAGATGGCGGTGTAGATATTTCCATGTTTATACACATAGCAGTGTAGTTATTTTCATGTTTATAGAGATAGCAGTGTAGATATTTCCATTGATATGCAGATAGCTGTGTAGGTATTTGCATGTTCATACAGATAGCGGTGTAGAGATTTCCATGTTCATACTGATAGCGGTGTAGATATTTCCATGTTCATACAGTTAACGGTGTAGATATTTCCATCTTCATACAGATGGCGGTGTAGATATTTCCATGTTCATACAGATGGCGGTGTAGATATTTACATGTTCAATCAGATGGCGGTGTAGATATTTCCATGTTCGTACAGATGGCAGTGTAGATATTTCCATGTTCATACAGGTGGCGGTGTAGATATTCCCATCTATTTACAGATAGCTGTGTAGTTATTTCCATGTTTATAGAGATAGCAGTGTAGATATTTCCACTGATATACAGATAGCTGTGTAGATATTTGCATGTTCATACAGATAGCGGTGTAGATATTTCCATGTTCATACAGATAGTGGTGTACATATTTCCATGTTCATACACATAGCGGCGTAGATATTTCCATGTTCATACAGATAGCGGTGTAGATATTTCCATGTTTACACAGATAGCGGTGTAGGTATTTCCATGTTCATGCAGATAGCGATGTAGATATTTCCATGTTCATGCAGATAGCGATGTAGATATTTCCATGTTCATCCAGATGCCGATGTAGATATATCCATGTTCATACAGATGGCGGTGTAGCTATTTCCGTGTTCATACAAATGGCGGTGTAGATATTTCCATGTTCATACAGATGGCGGTGTAGCTATTTCCGTGTTCATACAAATGGCGGTGTAGATACTTCCATGTTCATAGAGATGTCGGTGTAGATATTTCCATGTTAATACAGATAGCAATGTAGATATTTCCATGTTTATAGAGATAGCGGTGTAGATATTTCCATGTTTATGCAGATAGCGGAAGAGATATTTCCATGTTTATACAGATGGTGGTGTAGATATTTCTAGGTTTATAGAGATGGCGGTCTAGATATTTCCATGTTTATAGAGATAGTGGTGTAGTTACTTCCAAGTTTATAGAGACAGCATTGTAGATATTTCCATGTTTATACAGATAGCGTTGAAGATATTTCCATGTTTATACAGATAGCGGTGCATATATTTCCATGTTCATACAGATAGTTGTGTAGATATTTCCATGTTCAAACAGATAGCGGTGTAGATATTTCCATGTTCATACAGTTAGCGGTGTAGATATTTCCATGTTCATACAGATGGCGGTGTAGATATTTACATGTTCATACAGATGGCGATGTAGATATGTCTATGTTCGTACAGATGGCGGTGTAGATATTTCCATGTTCATACAGATAGCGGTGTAGATATTTCCATGTTCATACAGATAACGGTGTAGATATTTCCAAGTTCATACAGATAGCCTTGTAGATATTTCCATGTTCATACGGTTAGCGGTGTAGATATTTCCATGTTCATACAGATGGCGGTGTAGATATTTACATGTTCATACAGATGGCGGGGTAGATATTTCCATTTTCGTACAGAAGGCGGTGTAGATATTTCCATGTTCATAGAGATGGCGGTGTAGATATTTCCATGTTTATACACATAGCAGTGTAGTTATTTCCATGTTTATAGAGATAGCAGTGTAGATATTTCCATTGATATGCAGATAGCTGTGTAGGTATTTGCATGTTCATACAGATAGCGGTGTAGATATTTCCATGTTCATACTGATAGCGGTGTAGATATTTCCATGTTCATACAGTTAACGGTGTAGATATTTCCATCTTCATACAGATGGCGGTGTAGATATTTCCATGTTCATACAGATGGCGGTGTAGATATTTACATGTTCAATCAGATGGCGGTGTAGATATTTCCATGTTCGTACAGATGGCAGTGTAGATATTTCCATGTTCATACAGGTGGCGGTGTAGATATTCCCATCTATTTACAGATAGCTGTGTAGTTATTTCCATGTTTATAGAGATAGCAGTGTAGATATTTCCACTGATATACAGATAGCTGTGTAGATATTTGCATGTTCATGCAGATAGTGGTGTAGATATTTCCATGTTCATACAGATAGTGGTGTACATATTTCCATGTTCATACACATAGCGGCGTAGATATTTCCATGTTCATACAGATAGCGGTGTAGATATTTCCATGTTTACACAGATAGCGGTGTAGGTATTTCCATGTTCATGCAGATAGCGATGTAGATATTTCCATGTTCATGCAGATAGCGATGTAGATATTTCCATGTTCATCCAGATGCCGATGTAGATATATCCATGTTCATACAGATGGCGGTGTAGCTATTTCCGTGTTCATACAAATGGCGGTGTAGATATTTCCATGTTCATACAGATGGCGGTGTAGCTATTTCTGTGTTCATACATATGGCGGTGTAGATATTTCCATGTTCATAGAGATGTCGGTGTAGATATTTCCATGTTAATACAGATGGCGGTGTATTTACATGTTCATACAGACCGCGGTGTAGATATTTCCATGTTCGTACTGATGGCAGTGTAGTTACTTCCATGTTCATACAGGTGGCTGTGTAGGTATTTCCATGTTCATACAGATCGCAGTGTAGTTATTTCCATGTTTATAGAGATAGCAGTGTAGATATTTCCATTGATATACAGATAGGTGTGTAGATACTTACATGTTCATACAGATGGCGGTGTAGATATTTCCATGTTCGTACGGTTGGCAGTATAGATATTTCCATGTTCGTACAGGTGGCAGTGTAGATATTTCCATGTTTCTACAGATAGCAGTGTAGATATTTCCATGTTTATAGAGATAGCAATGTAGATATTTCCATTGATATACATATAGCTGTCTAGATATTTGCATGTTCATACTGATAGCGGTGTAGATATTTCCATGTTCATACAGATGGCGGTGTATTTACATGTTCATACAGACCGCGGTGTAGATATTTCCATGTTCGTAGAGATGGCGGTGTAGATATTTCCATGTTCATAGAGATGGTGGTGTAGATATTTCCATGTTTATGCAGATAGCGGAAGAGATATTTCCATGTTTATACAGATGGTGGTGTAGATATTTCTATGTTTATAGAGATGGCGGTCTAGATATTTCCATGTTTATAGAGATAGTGGTGTAGTTATTTCCAAGTTTATAGAGACAGCATTGCAGATATTTCGATGTTTATACAGATAGTGTTGAAGATATTTCCATGTTTATACAGATAGAGGTGTAAATATTTCCATGTTTATACAGATAGCAATGTAGATATTTCCATGTTTATAGAGATAGTGGTGTAGATAATTTCAATTTTATACAGATAGCAGTGTAGATATTTCCAAGTTCATACAGATAGCGGTGTAGATATTTCCACGTTTATAGAGATGGCGGTGTAGATATTTCCATGTTCATGTAGATGGCGGTGTAGATATTTCCATGTTTTTAGAGATGGCGGTGTAGATATTTTCATGTTTACACAGATGGCGGTGAAGATATCTCCATGTTTACACAGATAGCGGTGTAGACATTTCCATGTTTACACAGATAGCGGTGTGGATATTTCCATGTTAATGCAGATAGCGGTGTAGATATTTCCATGTTTATACAGATAGAGGTGCGGATATTTCCATGTTTATACAGATAGTTGGGCAGATATTTCCATGTTTATACAGATAACGGTGTAGATATTTCCATCTTAATGCAGATGGCGGTGTAGATATGTCCATGTTCGTACAGATGGCGGTGTAGATATTTCCAACTTCATACAGATGGCGGTGTAGATATTTCGAAGTTTATGGAGATAGCGCTGTAGTTATTTCCATATTTATATAGAAATCTGTGTAGGTATTCAAATGTATATGCAGATAGCTGTGTAGATATTTCCATGTTCATGCAGATAGCCGTGTAGATATTTCCATGTTCATCCAGATGCTGGTGTAGATATATCCATGTACATACAGATGGTGGTGAAGATATTTCCATGTTCATACAGATGGCGGTGTAGATATTTCCATGTTCATACACATGGCGCTGTAGATATTTCCATGTTCGCAGAGATGGCGGTGTAGATATTTCCATGTTCATACAAATGGCGGTGTAGATATTTCCATGTTCATAGAGATGGCGGTGTAGATATTTCATTGTTTGTACAGATAGCAGTGTAGTTATTTCCATGTTTATAGAGATAGCAGGATAAATATTTCCATTGATATGCAGGTAGCTGTGTAGATATTTGCATGTTCATACAGGTAGCGGTGTAGATATTTCCTTGCTCATACAGATAGCGGTGTAGATATTTCCATGTTCATACAGATAGCGGTGCAGAAATTTCCATGTTCATACAGATAGCGGTGTAGATATTTCCATGTTCATACAGGTGGCGGTGTAGATATTTCTATGTTTATACAGATGGCAGTGTAGTTATTTCCATGTTTATAGAGATAGCACTGTAGATATTTCCATTGATATACAGATAGCTGTGTAGATATTTGCATGTTCATACAGATAGCGGTGTAGATATTTCCATGTTCGTACAGATAGCGGTGTAGATATTTCCATCTTCATACAGATAGCGGTGTAGATATTTCCATGTTCGTACAGATAACGGTGTAGATATTTCCATGTTCATACAGATAGCCTTGTAGATATTTCCATGTTCAAACGGTTAGCGGTGTAGATATTTCCATGTTCATTCAGATGGCGGTGTAGATATTTACATGTTCATACAGATGGCGGTGTAGATATTTCCATGTTTGTACAGAAGGCGGTGTAGATATTTCCATGTTCATAGAGATGGCGGTGTAGATATTTCCATGTTTATGCAGATAGCGGTATAGGTATTTCCATGTTTATACAGATGGTGGTGTAGATATTTCCATGTTTATAGAGATGGCGGTCTAGATATTTCCATGTTTTTAGAGATAGTGGTTAAGTTATTTCCAAGTTTATAGAGACAGCGTTGTAGATATTTCCATGTTTATAAAGATAGCGGTGAAGAAATTTAAATGTTTATAGAGATAGCGGTGTAGATATTTCCATGTTTATACAGACAGCAGTGTAGATATTTCCAAGTTGATACAGATAGCGGTGTAGATATTTCCACCTTTATAGAGGTGGCGGTGTAGATATTTCCATGTTCATACAGATGGCGGTGTAGATATTTCCATGTTTATAGAGATGGCAGTGTAGATATTTCCATGTTTACACAGATAGTGGTGTAGACATTTCCATGTTTACACAGATAGCGGTGTGGATATTTCCATGTATATGCAGATAGCGGTGTAGATATTTCCATGTTCATGCAGACAGCGGTGTAGATATTTCCATGTTCATCCAGATGCCGGTGTAGATATATCCATGTTCATACAGATGGCGGTGAAGATACTTCCATGTTCATACAGATGGCAGTGTAGATATTTCTATGTTCATACACATGGCGGCGTAGATATTTCCATGTTCATAGAGATGGCGGTGTAGATATTTCCATGTTCATACAAATGGCAGTGTAGATATTTCCATGTTCATAGAGATGGCGGTGTAGATATTTCCATGTATATACACATAGCAGTGTAGTTATTTCCATGTTTATAGAGATAGCAGTGTAGATATTTCCATTGATATACAGATAGCTGTGTAGATATTTGCATGTTCATACAGATAGCGGTGTAGATATTTCCTTCATACTGATAGCGGTGTAGATATTTCCATGTTCAAACAGTTAACGGTGTAGATATTTCCATGTTCATACAGATGGCGGTGTATATATTTCCATGTTCATACAGATGGCGGTGTAGATATTTACATGTTCAAAGAGATGGCGGTGTAGATATTTCCATGTTTGTACGGATGGCAGTGTAGATATTTCCGTGTTCATACAGGTGGCGGTGTAGATATTCCCATGTTTTTACAGATAGCTGCGTAGTTATTTCCATGTTTATAGAGATAGCAGTGTAGATATTTCCATTGATGTACAGATAGCAGTGTAGGTATTTGCATGTTCATACAGATAGCGGTGTAGATATTTCCATGTTCATACAGATAGCGGTGTAGATATTTCCATGTTCATACACATAGCGGTGTAGATATTTCCATGTTCATACAGATAACGGTGTAGATATTTCCATGTTCATACAGATAGCGGTGTAGATATTTCCATGTTCACACAGATAGCGGTGTAGATATTTCCATGTTCATCCAGATGCCGGTGTAGATATATCCATGTCCATACAGATGGCGTTGAAGATATTTCCATGTTCATACAGATGGCGGTGTAGATATTTCCATGTTCATACAAATGGCGGTGTAGATATTTCCATGTTCATACAGATAGCAGTGAAGATATTTCCGTGTTCATACAAATGGCGGTGTAGATATTTCCATGTTCATAGAGATGGCAGTGTAGATATTTCCATGTTTATACAGATAGCAATGTAGATATTTCCATGTTTATAGAGATAGCGGTGTAGATATTTCCATTGATATACAGATAGCTGTGTAGATATTTCCATGTTCATACAGATAGCGGTGTAGATATTTCCATGTTTTACAGATAGCGGTGTAGATATTTCCATGTTCATACAGATAGCGGTGTAGATATTTCCATGTTCATACAGATAGCAGTGTAGTTATTTCCATGTTTATAGATATAGCAGTGTAGATATTTCCATTGATATACAGATAGCTGTGTAGATATTTACATGTTCATATAGATAGCGGTGTAGATATTTCCATGTTCGTACGGATGGCAGTGTAGATATTTCCATGTTCGTACAGGTGGCGGTGTAGATATTTCCATGTTTTTACAGATAGCAGTGTAGTTATTTCCATGTTTATAGAGATAGCAATGTACATATTTCCATTGATATACATATATCTGTGTAGATATTTGCATGTTCATACTGATAGCGGTGTAGATATTTCCATGTTCGTACAGATAGCGGTGTAGATATTTCCATGTTCATACAGATAACGGTGTAGACATTTCCATGTTCATACAGATAGTGATGTAGATATTTCCATGTTCATACAGTTAGCGGTGTAGATATTTCCATGTTCATACAGATGGCGGTGTAGATATTTACATGTTCATACAGATGGCGGTGTAGACATTTCCATGTTCGTAGAGATGGCGGTGTAGAAATTTCCATGTTCATAGAGATGGCGGTGTAGATATTTTCATGTTTATGCAGATAGCGGTATAGATATTTCCATGTTTATACAGATGGTGGTGTAGGTATTTCCATGTTTATAGAGATGGCGGTCGAGATATTTCCATGTTTATAGAGATAGTGGTGTAGTTATTTCCAAGTTTATAGAGACAGCATTGTAGATATTTCCATGTTTATACAGATAGCGGTGAAGATATTTCCATGTTTATACAGATTGCGGTGTAGATATTTCCATGTTTATACAGATAGCAGTGTAGATATTTCCATGTTTATAGAGATAGTGGTGTACATAGTTTCAATTTTATACAGATAGCAGTGTAGGTATTTCCAAGTTTATACAGATAGCGGTGTAGATATTTCCACGTTTATAGAGATGGCGGTGTAGATATTTCCATGTTCATACAGATGGCGGTGTAGATATTTCCATGTTTTTAGAGATGGCGGTGTAGATATTTTCAAGTTTACACAGATGGCGGTGGAGATATTTCCATGTTTACACAGATAGCGGTGAAGACATTTCCATGTTTACACAGATAGCGGTGTGGATATTTCCATGTTTATGCAGATAGCGGTGTAGTTATTTCCATGTTTATACAGATAGCGGTGCGGATATTTCCATGTTTAAACAGATATTTGGGCAGATATTTCCATGTTTATACAGATAGCGGTGTAGATATCTCCATGTTTATACAGACATCAGTGTAGATATTTCCATGTTTATAGAGATAGTGGTGTAGATAATTTCAATATTATACAGATAGCAGTGTAGATATTTCCAAGTTGATACAGATAGCGGTGTAGATATTTCCACCTTTATAGAGATGGCGGTGTAGATATTTCCATGTTCATACAGATGGCGGTGTAGATATTTCCATGTTTATAGAGATAGCAGTGTAGATATTTCCATGTTTACACAGATAGTGGTGTAGACATTTCCATGTTTACACAGATAGCGGTGTGGATATTTCCATGTATATGCAGATAGCGGTGTAGATATTTCCATGTTCATGCAGACAGCGGTGTAGATATTTCCATGTTCATCCAGATGCCGGTGTAGATATATCCATGTTCATACAGATGGCGGTGAAGATACTTCCATGTTCATACACATGGCGGCGTAGATATTTCCATTTTCATAGAGATGGCGGTGTAGATATTTCCATGTTCATACACATGGCGGTGTAGATATTTCCATGTTCATAGAGATGGCGGTGTAGATATTTCCATGTATATACACATAGCAGTGTAGTTATTTCCATGTTTATAGAGATTGCAGTGTAGATATTTCCATTGATATACAGATAGCTGTGTAGATATTTGCATGTTCATACAGATAGCGGTGTAGATATTTCCTTCTTCATACTGATAGCGGTGTAGATATTTCCATGTTCAAACAGTTAACGGTGTAGATATTTCCATGTTCATACAGATGGCGGTGTATATATTTCCATGTTCATACAGATGGCGGTGTAGATATTTACATGTTCAAAGACATGGCGGTGTAGATATTTCCATGTTTGTACGGATGGCAGTGTAGATATTTCCGTGTTCATACAGGTGGCGGTGTAGATATTCCCATGTTTTTACAGATAGCTGCGTAGTTATTTCCATGTTTATAGAGATAGCAGTGTAGATATTTCCATTGATGTACAGATAGCAGTGTAGGTATTTGCATGTTCATACAGATAGCGGTGTAGATATTTCCATGTTCACACAGATAGCGGTGTAGATATTTCCATGTTCATCCAGATGCCGGTGTAGATATATCCATGTCCATACAGATGGCGTTGAAGATATTTCCATGTTCATACAGATGGCGGTGTAGATATTTCCATGTTCATACAAATGGCGGTGTAGATATTTCCATGTTCATACAGATAGCGGTGAAGATATTTCCGTGTTCAAATGGCGGTGTAGATATTTCCATGTTCATAGAGATGGCAGTGTAGATATTTCCATGTTTATACAGATAGCAATGTGGATATTTCCATCTTTATAGAGATAGCGGTGTAGATATTTCCATTGATATACAGATAGCTGTGTAGATATTTCCATGTTCATACAGATAGCGGTGTAGATATTTCCATGTTTTACAGATAGCGGTGTAGATATTTCCATGTTCATACAGATAGCGGTGTAGATATTTCCATGTTCATACAGATAGCAGTGTAGTTATTTCCATGTTTATAGATATAGCAGTGTAGATATTTCCATTGATATACGGATAGCTGTGTAGATATTTACATGTTCAAAGAGATGGCGGTGTAGATATTTCCATGTTCGTACAGATGGCAGTGTAGATATTTCCATGTTCGTACAGGTGGCGGTGTAGATATTTCCATGTTTTTACAGATAGCAGTGTAGTTATTTCCATGTTTATAGAGACAGCAATGTAGATATTTCCATTGATATAAATGTATCTTTGTAGATATTTGCATGTTCATACTGATAGCGGTGTAGATATTTCCATGTTCATACAGATAGCGGTGTAGATATTTCCATGTTCATACAGATAGCGGTGTAGATACTTCCATGTTCATACAGATAACGGTGTAGACATTTCCATGTTCATAAAGATAGTGATGTAGATATTTCCATGTTCATACAGTTAGCGGTGTAGATATTTCCATGTTCATACAGATGGCGGTGTAGATATTTACATGTTCATACAGATGGCGGTGTAGACATTTCCATGTTCGTAGAGATGGCGGTGTAGAAATTTCCATGTTCATAGAGATGGCGGTGTAGATATTTTCATGTTTATGCAGATAGCGGTATAGATATTTCCATGTTTATACAGATGGTGGTGTAGGTATTTCCATGTTTATAGAGATGGCGGTCGAGATATTTCCATGTTTATAGAGATAGTGGTGTAGTTATTTCCAAGTTTATAGAGACAGCATTGTAGATATTTCCATGTTTATACAGATAGCGGTGAAGATATTTCCATGTTTATACAGATTGCGGTGTAGATATTTCCATGTTTATACAGATAGCAGTGTAGATATTTCCATGTTTATAGAGATAGTGGTGTACATAGTTTCAATTTTATACAGATAGCAGTGTAGGTATTTCCAAGTTTATACAGATAGCGGTGTAGATATTTCCACGTTTATAGAGATGGCGGTGTAGATATTTCCATGTTCATACAGATGGCGGTGTAGATATTTCCATGTTTTTGGAGATGGCGGTGTAGATATTTTCAAGTTTACACAGATGGCGGTGGAGATATTTCCATGTTTACACAGATAGCGGTGAAGACATTTCCATGTTTACACAGATAGCGGTGTGGATATTTCCATGTTTATGCAGATAGCGGTGTAGTTATTTCCATGTTTATACAGATAGCGGTGCGGATATTTCCATGTTTAAACAGATATTTGGGCAGATATTTCCATGTTTATACAGATAGCGGTGTAGATATCTCCATGTTTATACAGACAGCAGTGTAGATATTTCCATGTTTATAGAGATAGTGGTGTAGATAATTTCAATATTATACAGATAGCAGTGTAGATATTTCCAAGTTGATACAGATAGCGGTGTAGATATTTCCACCTTTATAGAGATGGCGGTGTAGATATTTCCATGTTCATACAGATGGCGGTGTAGATATTTCCATGTTTATAGAGATGGCAGTGTAGATATTTCCATGTTTACACAGATAGTGGTGTAGACATTTCCATGTTTACCCAGATAGAGGTGTGGATATTTTCATGTATATGCAGATAGCGGTGTAGATATTTCCATGTTCATGCAGACAGCGGTGTAGATATTTCCATGTTCATCCAGATGCCGGTGTAGATATATCCATGTTCATACAGATGGCGGTGAAGATACTTCCATGTTCATACAGATGGCGGTGTAGATATTTCCATGTTCATACACATGGCGGCGTAGATATTTCCATGTTCATAGAGATGGCGGTGTAGATATTTCCATGTTCATACACATGGCGGTGTAGATATTTCCATGTTCATAGAGATGGCGGTGTAGATATTTCCATGTATATACACATAGCAGTGTAGTTATTTCCATGTTTATAGAGATAGCATTGTAGATATTTCCATTGATATACAGATAGCTGTGTAGATATTTGCATGTTCATACAGATAGCGGTGTAGATATTTCCTTCTTCATACTGATAGCGGTGTAGATATTTCCATGTTCAAACAGTTAACGGTGTAGATATTTCCATGTTCATACAGATGGCGGTGTATATATTTCCATGTTCATACAGATGGCGGTGTAGATATTTACATGTTCAAAGACATGGCGGTGTAGATATTTCCATGTTTGTACGGATGGCAGTGTAGATATTTCCGTGTTCATACAGGTGGCGGTGTAGATATTCCCATGTTTTTACAGATAGCTGCGTAGTTATTTCCATGTTTATAGAGATAGCAGTGTAGATATTTCCATTGATGTACAGATAGCAGTGTAGGTATTTGCATGTTCATACAGATAGCGGTGTAGATATTTCCATGTTCAAACACATAGCGGTGTAGATATTTCCATGTTCATACAGATAACGGTGTAGGTATTTCCATGTTCATAAAGATAGCGGTGTAGATATTTCCATGTTCACACAGATAGCGGTGTAGATATTTCCATGTTCATCCAGATGCCGGTGTAGATATATCCATGTCCATACAGATGGCGTTGAAGGTATTTCCATGTTCATACAGATGGCGGTGTAGATATTTCCATGTTCATACAAATGGCGGTGTAGATATTTCCATGTTCATACAGATAGCAGTGAAGATATTTCCGTGTTCATACAAATGGCGGTGTAGATATTTCCATGTTCATAGAGATGGCAGTGTAGATATTTCCATGTTTATACAGATAGCAATGTAGATATTTCCATGTTTATAGAGATAGCGGTGTAGATATTTCCATTGATATACAGATAGCTGTGTAGATATTTCCATGTTCATACAGATAGCGGTGTAGATATTTCCATGTTTTACAGATAGCGGTGTAGATATTTCCATGTTCATACAGATAGCGGTGTAGATATTTCCATGTTCATACAGATAGCAGTGTAGTTATTTCCATGTTTATAGATATAGCAGTGTAGATATTTCCATTGATATACAGATAGCTGTGTAGATATTTACATGTTCAAAGAGATGGCGGTGTAGATATTTCCATGTTCGTACAGATGGCAGGGTAGATATTTCCATGTTCGTACAGGTGGCGGTGTAGATATTTCCATGTTTTTACAGATAGCAGTGTAGTTATTTCCATGTTTATAGAGACAGCAATGTAGATATTTCCATTGATATAAATGTATCTTTGTAGATATTTGCATGTTCATACTGATAGCGGTGTAGATATTTCCATGTTCGTACAGATAGCGGTGTAGATATTTCCATGTTCATACAGATAGCGGTGTAGATACTTCCATGTTCATACAGATAACGGTGTAGACATTTCCATGTTCATAAAGATAGTGATGTAGATATTTCCATGTTCATACAGTTAGCGGTGTAAATATTTCCATGTTCATACAGATGGCGGTGTAGATATTTACATGTTCATACAGATGGCGGTGTAGACATTTCCATGTTCGTAGAGATGACGGTGTAGAAATTTCCATGTTCATAGAGATGGCGGTGTAGATATTTTCATGTTTATGCAGATAGCGGTATAGATATTTCCATGTTTATACAGATGGTGGTGTAGGTATTTCCATGTTTATAGAGATGGCGGTCGAGATATTTCCATGTTTATAGAGATAGTGGTGTAGTTATTTCCAAGTTTATAGAGACAGCATTGTAGATATTTCCATGTTTATACAGATAGCGGTGAAGATATTTCCATGTTTATACAGATTGCGGTGTAGATATTTCCATGTTTATACAGATAGCAGTGTAGATATTTCCATGTTTATAGAGATAGTGGTGTACATAGTTTCAATTTTATACAGATAGCAGTGTAGTTATTTCCATGTTTATAGAGATAGCAGTGTAGATATTTCCATTGATATGCAGATAGCTGTGTAGATATTTGCATGTTCATACAGATAGCGGTGTATATATTTCCATGTTCATACTTATAGCGGTGTACATATTTCCATGTTCATACAGTTAACGGTGTAGATATTTCCACGTTCATACAGATGGCGGTGTAGATATTTCCATGTTCATACAGATGGCGGTGTAGATATTTACATGTTCAAACAGATGGCGGTGTAGATATTTCCATGTTCGTACGGATGGCAGTTTAGATATTTCCATGTTCATACAGGTGGCGGTGTAGATATTCCCATCTATTTACAGATAGCTGTGTAGTTATTTCCATGTTTATAGAGATAGCAGTGTAGATATTTCCACTGATATACAGATAGCTGTGTAGATATTTGCATGTTCATAGAGATAGCGGTGTAGATATTTCCATGTTCATACAGATAGCGGTGTACATATTTCCATGTTCATACACATAGCGGTGTAGATATTTCCATGTTCATATAGATAACGGTGTAGATATTTCCATGTTCATACAGATAGCGGTGTACATATTTCCATGTTCACAGATAGCTGTGTAGGTATTTCCATGTTCATACAGTTAGCGGTGTAGATATTTCCATGTTCATGCAGATAGCGATGTAGACATTTCCATGTTCATCCAGATGCCGGTGTAGATATATCCATGTTCATACGGATGGCGTTGAAGATATTTCCATGTTCATACAAATGGCGGTGTAGATATTTCCATGTTCATACAGATGGCGGTGTAGCTATTTCCGTGTTCATACAAATGGCGGTGTAGATATTTCCATGTTCATAGAGATGTCGGTGTAGATATTTCCATGTTTATAGAGATAGCAATGTAGATATTTCCATGTTTATAGAGATAGCGGTGTAGATATTTCCACTGATATACAGATAGCTGTGTAGATATTTCCATGTTTATTCAGATAGCGGTGTAGATATTTCCATGTTCATACAGTTAGCGGTGTAGATATTTCCATGTTCATACAGATGGCGGTGTAGATATTTACATGTTCATACAGAAGGCGGTGTAGATATTTCCATGTTTGTACGGATGGCAGTGTAGTTATTTCCATGTTCATTCAGGTGGCGGTGTAGGTATTTCCATGTTCATACAGATCACAGTGTAGTTATTCCATGTTTATAGAGATAGCAGTGTAGATATTTCCATTGATATACAGATAGCTGTGTAGGTACTTACATGTTCATACAGATGGCGGTGTAGATATTTCCATGTTCGTACGGATGGCAGTGTAGATATTTCCATGTTCGTACAGGTGGCAGTGTAGATATTTCCATGTTTATACAAATAGCAGTGTAGATATTTCCATGTTTATAGAGATAGCAATGTAGATATTTCCATTGATATACATATAGCTGTGTAGATATTTGCATGTTCATACTGATAGCGGTGTAGATATTTCCATGTTCATACAGATGGTGGTGTAGATATTTACATGTTCATACAGACGGTGGTGTAGATATTTCCATGTTCGTAGAGATGGCGGTGAAGATATTTCCATGTTCATAGAGATGGCGGTGTAGATATTTCCATGTTTATGCAGATAGCGGAAGAGATATTTCCATGTTTGAACAGATGGTGGTGTAGATATTTCTATGTTTATAGAGATGGCGATCTAGGTATTTCCATGTTTATAGAGATAGTGGTGTAGTTATTTCCAAGTTTATAGAGACAGCATTGTAGATATTTCCATGTTTATACAGATAGTGTTGAAGATATTTCCATGTTTATACAGATAGCGGTGTAGATATTTCCATGTTTATACTGATAGCAATGTAGATATTTCCATGTTTATAGAGATAGTGGTGTAGATAATTTCAATTTTATACAGATAGCAGTGTAGGTATTTCCAAGTTCATACAGATAGCGGTGTAGATATTTACACATTTATAGAGATGGCGGTGTAGATATTTCCATGTTCATACAGATGGCGGTTTAGATATTTCCATGTTTTTAGAGATGGCGGTGTAGATATTTTCATGTTTACACAGATGGCGGTGGAGATATTTCCATGTTTACACAGATAGCGGTGTAGACATTTCCATGTTTACACAGATAGCGGTGTGGATATTTCCATGTTCATGCAGATAGCGGTGTAGATATTTCCATGTTTATACAGATAGAGGTGCGGATATTTCCATGTTTATACAGATAGTTGGGCAGATATTTCCATGTTTATACAGATAACGGTGTAGATATTTCCATCTTAATACAGATGGCGGTGTAGATATGTCCATGTTCGTACAGATGGCGGTGTAGATATTTCCATGTTCATACAGATGGCGGTGTAGATATTTCGAAGTTTATAGAGATAGTGCTGTAGTTATTTCCATATTTATATAGAAATCTGTGTAGATATTCAAATGTATATGCAGATAGCTGTGTAGATATTTCCATGTTCATGCAGATAGCCGTGTAGATATTTCCATGTTCATCCAGATGCTGGTGTAGATATATCCATGTTCATACAGATGGCGGTGAAGATATTTCCATGTTCATACACATGGCGTTGTAGATATTTCCATGTTCCTACACATGGCGCTGTAGAGATTTGCATGTTCGTAGAGATGGCGGTGTAGATATTTCCATGTTCATACAAATGGCGGTGTAGATATTTCCATGTTCATAGAGATGGCGATGTAGATATTTCATTGTTTGTACAGATAGCAGAGTAGTTATTTTCATGTTTATAGAGATAGCAGGGTAGATATTTCCGTTCATATACAGGTAGCTGTGTAGATATTTGCATGTTCATACAGATAGCGGTGTACATATTTCCATGCTCATACAGATAGCGGTGTAGATATTTCCATGTTCATACAGATAGCGGTGCAGATATTTCCATGTTCATACAGATAGCGGTGTAGATATTTCCATGTTCATACACATAGCGGTGTAGATATTTCCATGTTCATACAGTTAGCGGTGTAGATATTTCCATGTTCATACAGATGGCGGTGTAGATATTTACATGTTCATACAGATGGCGGTGTAGATATTTCCATGTTCGCACGATTGGCAGTGTAGATATTTCCATGTTCATACAGGTGGCGGTGTAGATATTTCCATGTTTATACAGATAGCAGTGTAGTTATTTCCATGTTTATAGAGATAGCAGTGTAGATATTTCCATTGATATACAGATAGCTGTGTAGATATTTGCATGTTCATACAGATAGCGGTGTAGATATTTCCATGTTCGTACAGATAGCGGTGTAGATATTTCCATCTTCATACAGATAGCGGTGTAGATATTTCCATGTCCATACAGATAACGGTGTAGATATTTCCATGTTTATACAGATAGCCTTGTAGATATTTCCATCTTCGAACGGTTAGCGGTGTAGATATTTCCATGTTCATTCAGATGGCTTTGTAGATATTTACATGTTCATACAGATGGCGGTGTAGATATTTCCATGTTTGTACAGAAGGCGGTGTAGATATTTCCATGTTCATAGAGATGGTGGTGTAGATATTTCCATGTTTATGCAGATAGCGGTATAGGTATTTCCATGTTTATACAGATGGTGTTGTAGATATTTCCATGTTTGTAGAGATGGTGGTCTAGATATTTCCATGTTTTTAGAGATAGTGGTGTAGTTATTTCCAAGTTTATAGAGACAGCGTTGTAGATATTTCCATGTTTATGAAGATAGAGGTGAAGATATTTCCATGTTTATACACATAGCGGTGTAGATATTTCCATGTTTATACAGACAGCAGTGTAGATATTTCCATGTTTATAGAGATAGTGGTGTAGATAATTTCAATATTATACAGATAGCAGTGTAGATATTTCCATGTTGATACAGATAGCGGTGTAGATATTTCCACCTTTATAGAGATGGCGATGTAGATATTTCCATGTTCCTACAGATGGCGGTGTAGATATTTCCATGTTTCTAGAGATGGCAGTGTAGATATTTCCATTTTTACAAAGATAGTGGTGTAGACATTTCCATGTTTACACAGATAGCGGAGTGGATATTTCCATGTATATGCAGATAGCGGTGTAGATATTTCCATGTTCATGCAGATAGCGGTGTAGATATTTCCATGTTCATCCAGATGCCGTTGTAGATATATCCATGTTCATACAGATGGCGGTGAAGATACTTCCATGTTCATACAGATGGCGGTGTAGATATTTCCATGTTCATACACATGGCGGCGTAGATATTTCCATGTTCATAGAGATGGCGGTGTACATATTTCAATGTTCATACAAATGGCAGTGTAGATATTTCCATGTTCATAGAGATGGCGGTGTAGATATTTCCATGTTTATACACATAGCAGTGTAGTTATTTCCATGTTTATAGAGATAGCAGTGTAAATATTTCTATTGATATACAGATAGCTGTGTAGATATTTGCATGTTCATACAGATAGCGGTGTAGATATTTCCTTGTTCATACTGATAGCGGTGTAGATATTTCCATGTTCAAACAGTTAACGGTGTAGATATTTCCATGTTCATACTGATGGCGGTGTATATATTTCCATGTTCATACAGATGGCGGTGTAGATATTTACATGTTCAAAGAGATGGCGGTGTAGATATTTCCATGTTTGTACGGATGGCAGTGTAGATATTTCCATGTTCATACAGGTGGCGGTGTAGATATTCCCATGTTTTTACAGATATCTGCGTAGTTATTTCCATGTTTATAGAGATAGCAGTGTAGATATTTCCATTGATGTACAGATAGCTGTGTAGATATTTGCATGTTCATAGAGATAGCGGTGTAGATATTTCCATGTTCATACAGATAGCGGTGTAGATATTTCCATGTTCATACACATAGCGGTGTAGATATTTCCATGTTCATACAGATAACGGTGTAGATATTTCCATGTGCATTCAGATAGCGGTGTAGATATTTCCATGTTCACACAGATAGCGGTGTAGATATTTCCATGTTCATCCAGATGCCGGTGTAGATATATCCATGTCCATACAGATGGCGTTGAAGATATTTCCATGTTCATACAGATGGCGGTGTAGATATTTCCATGTTCATACAAATGGCGGTGTAGATATTTCCATGTTCATACAGATAGCGGTGAAGATATTTCCGTGTTCATACAAATGGCGGTGTAGATATTTCCATGTTCATAGAGATGGCAGTGTAGATATTTCCATGTTTATACAGATAGCAATGTAGATATTTCCATGTTTATAGAGATAGCGGTGTAGATATTTCCATTGATATACAGATAGCTGTGTAGATATTTCCATGTTCATACAGATAGCGGTGTAGATATTTCCATGTTTTACAGATAGCGGTGAAGATATTTCCATGTTCATAGAGATAGTGGTGTAGATATTTCCATGTTCATACAGATAGCAGTGTAGTTATTTCCATGTTTATAGAGATAGCAGTGTAGATATTTCCATTGATATACAGATAGCTGTGTAGATATTTACATGTTCATACAGATGGCTGTGTAGATATTTCCATGTTAGTACGGATGGCAGTGTAGATATTTCCATGTTCGTACAGGTGGCGGTGTAGATATTTCCATGTTTTTACAGATAGCAGTGTAGTTATTTCCATGTTTATAGAGATAGCAATGTACATATTTCCATTGATATACATATATCTGTGTAGATATTTGCATGTTCATACTGATAGCGGTGTAGATATTTCCATGTTCGTACAGATAGCGGTGTAGATATTTCCATGTTCATTCAGATAGCGGTGTAGATATTTCCATGTTCATACAGATAACGGTGTAGACATTTCCATGTTCATACAGATAGTGATGTAGATATTTCCATGTTCATACAGTTAGCGGTGTAGATATTTCCATGTTCATACAGATGGCGGTGTAGATATTTACATGTTCATACAGATGGCGGTGTAGATATTTCCATGTTCGTAGAGATGGCGGTGTAGATATTTCCATGTTCATAGAGATGGCGGTGTAGATATTTTCATGTTTATGCAGATAGCGGTATAGATATTTCCATGTTTATACAGATGGTGGTGTAGATATTTCCATGTTTATAGAGATGGCGGTCGAGATATTTCCATGTTTATAGAGATAGTGGTGTAGTTATTTCCAAGTTTATAGAGACAGCATTGTAGATATTTCCATGTTTATACAGATAGCGGTGAAGATATTTCCATGTTTATACAGATTGCGGTGTAGATATTTCCATGTTTATACAGATAGCAGTGTAGATATTTCCATGTTTATAGAGATAGTGGTGTACATAATTTCAATTTTATACAGATAGCAGTGTAGTTATTTCCAAGTTCATACAGATAGCGGTGTAGATATTTCCACGTTTATAGAGATGGCGGTGTAGATATTTCCATGTTCATACAGATGGCGGTGTAGATATTTCCATGTTTTTAGAGATGGCGGTGTAGATATTTTCAAGTTTACACAGATGGCGGTGGAGATATTTCCATGTTTACACAGATAGCGGTGTAGACATTTCCATGTTTACACAGATAGTTGTGTGGATATTTCCATGTTTATGCAGATAGCAGTGTAGATATTTCCATGTTTATACAGATAGCGGTGCAGATATTTTCATGTTTATACAGATATTTGGGCAGATATTTCCATGTTTATACAGATAGCGGTGTAGATATTTCCATCTTAATACAGATGGCGGTGTAGATATGTCCATTTTCGTACAGATGCGGTGTTGATATTTCCATGTTCATACAGATGGCGGTGTAGATATTTCGAAGTTTATAGAGATAGTGCTGTAGTTATTTCCATATTTATAGAGAAATGTGTGTAGATATTTCCATGTATATGCAGATGGCTTTGTAGATATTTCCATGTTCATGCAGATAGCCGCGTAGATATTTCCAAGTTCATCCAGATGCTGGTGTAGATATATCCATGTTCATACAGATGGCGGTGAAGATATTTCCATGTTCATACAGATGGTGGGGTAGATATTTCCATATTCATACACATGGCGGTGTAGATATTACCATGTTCATAGAGATGGCGGTGTAGATATTTCCATTTTCATACAAATGGCGGTGTAGATATTTCCATGTTCATAGAGATGGCGGTGTAGATATTTCCATGTTTTTACAGATAGCAGTGTAGTTATTTCCATGTTTATAGAGATAGCAGTGTAGATATTTCCATTGATATACAGATAGCTGTGTAGATATTTGCATGTTCATACAGATAGCGGTGTAGATATTTCCATGCTCATACAGATAGCGGTGTTGATATTTCCATGTTCATACAGATAGCGGTGCAGATATTTCCATGTTCATACAGATAGCGGTGTAGATATTTCCATGTTCATACAGATATCGGTGTAGATATTTCCATGTTCATAGAGGTAGCGGTGCAGATATTTCTATGTTCATAGAGATGGCGGTGTAGATATTTACATGTTGATACAGATGGTGGTGTAGATATTTCCATGTTCATACGGATGGCAGTGTAGATATTTCCATGTTCATACAGGTGGCGGTGTAGATATTTCCATGTTTATACAGATAGCAGTGTAGATATTTCCATGCTTATAGATATACCAGTGCAGATATTTCCATTGATATACAGATAGCTGTGTAGATATTTGCATGTTCATACAGATAGCGGTGTAGATATTTCCATGTTCGTACAGATAGTGGTGTAGATATTTCCAGTTTCATTCAGATAGCGGTGTAGATATTTCCATGTTCATACAGATGGCGGTGTAGATATTTCGAAGTTTATAGAGATAGCGCTGTAGTTATTTCCGTATTTATAGAGAAATCTGTGTAGATATTTCCATGTATATGCAGATAGCTGTGTAGATATTTCCATGTTCATGCAGATAGCGTTGTAGATATTTCCATGTTCATCCAGATGCCGGTGTAGATATATCCATGTTCATACAGATGGCGTTGAAGATATTTCCATGTTCATACAGATGGCGGTGTAGATATTTCCAATTTCATTCAAATGGCGGTGTAGATATTTCCATGTTCATAGAGATGGCGTTGTAGATATTTCCATGTTCATACAAATGGCGGTGTAGATATTTCCATGTTCATACAGATAGCGGTGTAGATATTTCCATGTTCATACAGATAGCTGTGTAGATATTTGCATGTTCATACAGATAGCGGTGTAGATATTTCCTTGTTCATACTGATAGCGGTGTAGATATTTCCATGTTCAAACAGTTAACGGTGTAGATATTTCCATGTTCATACTGATGGCGGTGTATATATTTCCATGTTCATACAGATGGCGGTGTAGATATTTACATGTTCAAAGAGATGGCGGTGTAGATATTTCCATGTTTGTACGGATGGCAGTGTAGATATTTCCATGTTCATACAGGTGGCGGTGTAGATATTCCCATGTTTTTACAGATATCTGCGTAGTTATTTCCATGTTTATAGAGATAGCAGTGTAGATATTTCCATTGATGTACAGATAGCTGTGTAGATATTTGCATGTTCATAGAGATAGCGGTGTAGATATTTCCATGTTCATACAGATAGCGGTGTAGATATTTCCATGTTCATACACATAGCGGTGTAGATATTTCCATGTTCATACAGATAACGGTGTAGATATTTCCATGTGCATTCAGATAGCGGTGTAGATATTTCCATGTTCACACAGATAGCGGTGTAGATATTTCCATGTTCATCCAGATGCCGGTGTAGATATATCCATGTCCATACAGATGGCGTTGAAGATATTTCCATGTTCATACAGATGGCGGTGTAGATATTTCCATGTTCATACAAATGGCGGTGTAGATATTTCCATGTTCATACAGATAGCGGTGAAGATATTTCCGTGTTCATACAAATGGCGGTGTAGATATTTCCATGTTCATAGAGATGGCAGTGTAGATATTTCCATGTTTATACAGATAGCAATGTAGATATTTCCATGTTTATAGAGATAGCGGTGTAGATATTTCCATTGATATACAGATAGCTGTGTAGATATTTCCATGTTCATACAGATAGCGGTGTAGATATTTCCATGTTTTACAGATAGCGGTGAAGATATTTCCATGTTCATAGAGATAGTGGTGTAGATATTTCCATGTTCATACAGATAGCAGTGTAGTTATTTCCATGTTTATAGAGATAGCAGTGTAGATATTTCCATTGATATACAGATAGCTGTGTAGATATTTACATGTTCATACAGATGGCTGTGTAGATATTTCCATGTTAGTACGGATGGCAGTGTAGATATTTCCATGTTCGTACAGGTGGCGGTGTAGATATTTCCATGTTTTTACAGATAGCAGTGTAGTTATTTCCATGTTTATAGAGATAGCAATGTACATATTTCCATTGATATACATATATCTGTGTAGATATTTGCATGTTCATACTGATAGCGGTGTAGATATTTCCATGTTCGTACAGATAGCGGTGTAGATATTTCCATGTTCATTCAGATAGCGGTGTAGATATTTCCATGTTCATACAGATAACGGTGTAGACATTTCCATGTTCATACAGATAGTGATGTAGATATTTCCATGTTCATACAGTTAGCGGTGTAGATATTTCCATGTTCATACAGATGGCGGTGTAGATATTTACATGTTCATACAGATGGCGGTGTAGATATTTCCATGTTCGTAGAGATGGCGGTGTAGATATTTCCATGTTCATAGAGATGGCGGTGTAGATATTTTCATGTTTATGCAGATAGCGGTATAGATATTTCCATGTTTATACAGATGGTGGTGTAGATATTTCCATGTTTATAGAGATGGCGGTCGAGATATTTCCATGTTTATAGAGATAGTGGTGTAGTTATTTCCAAGTTTATAGAGACAGCATTGTAGATATTTCCATGTTTATACAGATAGCGGTGAAGATATTTCCATGTTTATACAGATTGCGGTGTAGATATTTCCATGTTTATACAGATAGCAGTGTAGATATTTCCATGTTTATAGAGATAGTGGTGTACATAATTTCAATTTTATACAGATAGCAGTGTAGTTATTTCCAAGTTCATACAGATAGCGGTGTAGATATTTCCACGTTTATAGAGATGGCGGTGTAGATATTTCCATGTTCATACAGATGGCGGTGTAGATATTTCCATGTTTTTAGAGATGGCGGTGTAGATATTTTCAAGTTTACACAGATGGCGGTGGAGATATTTCCATGTTTACACAGATAGCGGTGTAGACATTTCCATGTTTACACAGATAGTTGTGTGGATATTTCCATGTTTATGCAGATAGCAGTGTAGATATTTCCATGTTTATACAGATAGCGGTGCAGATATTTTCATGTTTATACAGATATTTGGGCAGATATTTCCATGTTTATACAGATAGCGGTGTAGATATTTCCATCTTAATACAGATGGCGGTGTAGATATGTCCATTTTCGTACAGATGCGGTGTTGATATTTCCATGTTCATACAGATGGCGGTGTAGATATTTCGAAGTTTATAGAGATAGTGCTGTAGTTATTTCCATATTTATAGAGAAATGTGTGTAGATATTTCCATGTATATGCAGATGGCTTTGTAGATATTTCCATGTTCATGCAGATAGCCGCGTAGATATTTCCAAGTTCATCCAGATGCTGGTGTAGATATATCCATGTTCATACAGATGGCGGTGAAGATATTTCCATGTTCATACAGATGGTGGGGTAGATATTTCCATATTCATACACATGGCGGTGTAGATATTACCATGTTCATAGAGATGGCGGTGTAGATATTTCCATTTTCATACAAATGGCGGTGTAGATATTTCCATGTTCATAGAGATGGCGGTGTAGATATTTCCATGTTTTTACAGATAGCAGTGTAGTTATTTCCATGTTTATAGAGATAGCAGTGTAGATATTTCCATTGATATACAGATAGCTGTGTAGATATTTGCATGTTCATACAGATAGCGGTGTAGATATTTCCATGCTCATACAGATAGCGGTGTTGATATTTCCATGTTCATACAGATAGCGGTGCAGATATTTCCATGTTCATACAGATAGCGGTGTAGATATTTCCATGTTCATACAGATATCGGTGTAGATATTTCCATGTTCATAGAGGTAGCGGTGCAGATATTTCTATGTTCATAGAGATGGCGGTGTAGATATTTACATGTTGATACAGATGGTGGTGTAGATATTTCCATGTTCATACGGATGGCAGTGTAGATATTTCCATGTTCATACAGGTGGCGGTGTAGATATTTCCATGTTTATACAGATAGCAGTGTAGATATTTCCATGCTTATAGATATACCAGTGCAGATATTTCCATTGATATACAGATAGCTGTGTAGATATTTGCATGTTCATACAGATAGCGGTGTAGATATTTCCATGTTCGTACAGATAGTGGTGTAGATATTTCCAGTTTCATTCAGATAGCGGTGTAGATATTTCCATGTTCATACAGATGGCGGTGTAGATATTTCGAAGTTTATAGAGATAGCGCTGTAGTTATTTCCGTATTTATAGAGAAATCTGTGTAGATATTTCCATGTATATGCAGATAGCTGTGTAGATATTTCCATGTTCATGCAGATAGCGTTGTAGATATTTCCATGTTCATCCAGATGCCGGTGTAGATATATCCATGTTCATACAGATGGCGTTGAAGATATTTCCATGTTCATACAGATGGCGGTGTAGATATTTCCAATTTCATTCAAATGGCGGTGTAGATATTTCCATGTTCATAGAGATGGCGTTGTAGATATTTCCATGTTCATACAAATGGCGGTGTAGATATTTCCATGTTCATACAGATAGCGGTGTAGATATTTCCATGTTCATACAGATAGTGGTGTAGATAATTCCATGTTCATACAGTTAGCTGTGTAGATATTTCCATGTTCATACAGGTGGAGGTGTTGATATTTCCATGTTTATACAGATAGCAGTGTAGTTATTTCCATGTTAATAGAGATAGCTGTGTGGATATCTCCATTGATATACAGATAGCTGTGTAGATATTTGCATGTTCATACAGATAGCGGTGTAGATATTTCCATGTTCATACAGTTAGCGGAGTAGATATTTCCATGTTCATACAGTTAGCGGTGTAGATACTTCCATGTTCATACAGATGGCGGTGTAGATATTTACATGTTCATACAGATGGCGGTGTAGATATTTCCATGTTTATACAGATAGCAGTGGAGTTATTTGAATGTTCATACAGATAGCTGTGTAGACATTTGCATGTTCATACAGATAGCGGTGTAGATATTTCCATGTTCATACAGATAGCGGTGTAGATATTTCCATGTTCATACAGATAGTGGTGTAGATATTTCCATGTTCATACAGATAGCGGTGTAGATATGTGCATGTTCACACAGATAGCGGTGTAGATATTTCCATGTTCATGCAGTTAGCGTTGTCGATATTTCCATGTTCAAACAGATGGCGGTTTAAATATTTCCATGTTCATACAGATGGCGGTGTAGATATTTCCCTGTTCATACGGATGGCAGTGTAGATATTTCCATGTTCATACAGGTGGCGGTGTAGATATTTCCATGTTTATACAGATAGTAGAGTAATTATTTCCATGTTAATAGAGATAGCAGTGTAGATATTTACATTGATATACAGATAGCTGTGTTGATATTTGCATGTTCATACAGATAGCGGTGTAGATATTTCCATGTTCATACAGATAGCGGTGTAGATATTTCCATGTACGTACTGATAGCGGTGTAGATATTTCCATGTTCATACAGATAACGGTGTAGATATTTCCATGTTCTTACAGATAGCGGTGTTGATATTTCCATGTTCATACAGATGGCGGTGTAGATATTTACATGTTCATACAGATGGCGGTGTAGATATTTCCATGTTCGTACAGATGGCGTTGAAGATATTTCCATGTTCATAGAGATGGCGGTGTAGATATTTCCATGTTTATGCAGATAGCGGTATAGATATTTCCATGTTTATACAGATGGTGGTGTAGATATTTCTATGTTTATAGAGATGGCGGTCTAGATATTTCCATGTTTACAGAGATAGTGGTGTAGTTATTTCCAAGTTTATAGAGACAGCGTTGTAGATATTTCCATGTTTATACAGATAGCGGTGAAGATATTTCCATGTTTATACAGATAGCGGTGTAGATATTTCCATGTTTATACAGATAGCAGTGTAGATATTTCCATGTTTATAGAGATAGTGGTGTAGATAATTTCAATTTTATACAGAGAGCAGTGTAGATATTTCCAAGTTCATACAGATAGCGGTGTAGATATTTCCACGTTTATAAAGATGGCGGTGTAGATATTTCCATGTTCATACAGACGGCGGTGTAGATATTTCCGTGTTTATAGGGATGTCGGTGTATTTTCATGTTTAAACAGATGGCAGTGTAGATATTTCCATGTTTACACAGATAGCGGTGTAGACATTTCCATGTTTACACAGATAGCGGTGTAGACATTTCCATGTTTACACAGATAGCGGTGTGGATATTTCCATGTTTATGCAGATAGCAGTGTAGATAATTCCATGTTTATACAGATAGCGGTGCGGATATTTCCATGTTTATACAGATAGTTGGGAAGATATTTTCATGTTTATACAGATAGCGGTGTACATATTTCCATCTTAATACAGATGGCGGTGTAGATATGTCCATGTTTGTACAGATGGCGGTGTAGATATTTCCATGTTCATAAAGATGGCGTTGTAGATATTTCGAAGTTTATAGAGATAGCGCTATAGTTATTTCCATATTTATAGAGAAATCTGTGTAGATATTTCCATGTATATTCAGATAGCTGTGTAGATATTTCCATGTTCATGCAGACAGCGGTGTAGATATTTCCATGTTCATCCAGATGCCGGTGTACATATATCCATGTTCATACAGATGGCGGTGAAGATATTTCCATGTTCATACAGATGGTGGTGTAGATATTTCCATGTTCATACAAATGGCGGTGTAAATATTTCCATGTTCATAGAGATGGCGGTGTAGATATTTCCATGTTCATACAAATGGAGGTGTAGATATTTCTATGTTCATAGAGATGGCGGTGTAGGTATTTCCATATTAATACAGATAGCAGTGTAGTTATTTCCATGTTTATAGGGATATCAGTGTAGATATTTTCATTGATATACAGATAGCTGTGTAGATATTTCCATGTTCATACAGATAGCGGTGTAGATATTTCCATGTTCATACAGATAGCGGTGTAGATATTTGCATGTTCATACCAATAGTGGTGTAGATATTTCCATGTTCATACAGTTAGCGGTGTAGATATTTCCATGTTCATACAGATGGCGGTGTAGATATTTCCATGTTCATACAGATGGCGGTGTAGATATGTCCATGTTCGTACGGATGGCAGTGTAGATATTTCCATGTTCATACAGGTGGCGGTGTATATATTTTCCTGTTTATATAGATAGCAGTGTAGATATTTCCATGTTTATAGAGATAGCAGTGTAGGTATTTCCATTGATATACAGATAGCTGTGTAGATATTTGCATGTTCATACAGATAGCGGAGTAGATATTTCCATGTTCGTACAGATAGCGGTGTAGATATCTCCATGTTGATACAGGTGACGGTGTAGATATTTCCATGTTCATACAGATAGCGGTGTAGATATTTCCATGTACATACAGTTAGCAGTGTAGATATTTCCATGCTCACACAGATGGCGGTGTAGATATTTACATGTTCATACAGATGGCAGTGTAGATATTTCCATGTTCGTACAGATGGCGGTGTAGATATTTCCATGTTCATAGAGATGTCGGTGTACATATTTCCATGTTTATGCAGATAGCGGTATAGATATTTCCATGTTTATACAGACGCTGGTGTAGATATTTCCATGTTTATAGAGATGGCGGTCTAGATATTTCCATGTTTATAGAGATAGAGGTGTAGTTATTTCCAAGTTTATAGAGACAGCGTTGTAGATATTTCCATGTTTATACAGATAGCGGTGAAGATATTTCCATGTTTATACAGATAGCGGTGTAGATATTTCCATGTTTATACAGATAACAGTGTAGATATTTCCATGTTTATAGAGATAGTGGTGTAGATAATTTCAATTTTATACAGATAGCAGTGTAGATATTTCCAAGTCCATACAGATATCGGTGTAGATATTTCCACGTTTATAGAGATGGCAGTGTAGATATTTCCATGTTCATACTGATGGCGGTGTAGATATTTCCATGTTTATAGAGATGGCGGTGTAGATATTTTCATGTTTACACAGATGGCGGTGTAGATATTTCCATGTTTACACAGATAGCGTTGTAGACATTTCCATGTTTACACAGATAGCGGTGTGGATATTTCCATGTTTATGCAGATAGCGGTGTAGATATTTCCATGTTTATAAAGATAGCGGTGCGGATATTTCCATGTTTAAACAGATAGTTGGGCAGAGATTTCCATGTTTATACAGATAGCGGTTAAGATATTTGAATGTTCGTACAGATAACGGTGTAGATATTTCCATGTTCATGCAGATAGTGTTGTAGATATTTCCATGTTCATACAGATAGCGGTGTAGATATTTCCATGTTCATGCAGATAGCGGTGTAGATATTTCCATGTTCATACCAATAGCGGTGTAGATATTTCCATGTCCATACAGTTAGCGTTTTAGATATTTCCATGTTCATACAGATGGCAGTGTAGATATTTACATGTTCATACAGATGGCGGTGTAGATATTTCCATGTACGTACGGATGGCAGTGAAGTAATTTCCATGATCATACAGGTGGCGGTGTAGATATTTCCATGTTTATACAGATAGCAGTGTAGTTATTTCCATGTTTATAGAGATAGCAGTGTAGATATTTCCATTGATATACAGATAGCTGTGTAGATATTTGCATGTTCATACAGATAGCGGTGTAGATATTTCCATGTTCGTAGAGATAGCTGTGTAGATATTTCCATGTTCAAACAGATAGCGGTGTAGATATTTCCATGTTCATACAGATAACGGTGTAGATATTTCCATGTTCATACAGATAGCAGTGTATATATTTCCATGTTCATACAGTTAGTGGTGTAGATATTTCCATGTTCATACAGATGGCGGTGCAGATATTTACATGTTCATACAGATGGCGGTGAAGATATTTCCATGTTCGTACAGATGGCGGTGTAGATATTTCCATGTTTATAGAGATGGCGGTGTAGATATTTCCATGTTTATGCAGATAGCGGTATAGATATTTCCATGTTTATACAGATGGTGGTGTAGATATTTCCATGTTTATAGAGATGGCGGTCTAGATATTTCCATGTTTATGCATATAGCGGTGAAGATATTTCCATGTTTATACAGATAGCGGTGTAGATATTTCTATGTTTATACAGATATAAGTGTAGATATTTCCATGTTTATACAGATAGTGGTGTAGATAATTTCAATTTTATACCAAGAGCAGTGTAGATATTTCCAAGTTCATACAGATAGCGATGTAGATATTTCCACGTTTATAGATATGGCGGTGTAGATATTTCCATGTGCATACTGATGGCGGTGTAGATATTTCCATGTTCATACAAATGGCGGTGTAGATATTTCCATGTTCATAGAGATGGCGGTGTAGATATTTCCATGTTCATACAGATAGCAGTTTAGTTATTTCCATGTTTATAGAGATAGCAGTGCAGATATTTCCAATGATATACACATAGCTGTGTAGATATTTGCATGTTCATACAGATAGCGGTGCAGATATTTACATCTTCGTACAGATAGCGGTGTAGATATTTCCATGTTCGTACAGATAACGTTGTAGATATTTCCATGTTCATACAGATAGCGGTGTAGATATTTTGAAGTTTATAGAGATAGCGCTGTAGTTATTTCCATATTTATTGAGAAATCTGTGTAGATATTTCCATGTATATGCAGATAGCTGTGTAGATATTTCCATTTTCATGCACATAGCGGTGTAGATATTTCCATGTTCATCCAGATGCCGGTGTAGATATATCCATGTTCATACAGATGGGGGTGAAGATACTTCCATGTTCATACAGATGGCGGCGTACATATTTCCATGATCATGCAAATGGCGGTGAAGGTATTTCCATGTTCATAGAGATGGCGGTGTAGATATTTCCATGTACATACAAATGGCGGTGTAGATATTTCCATGTTCGTACAGATGGCGGTGCAGATATTTCCATGTTCATACAGTTAGCCGTGTAGATATTTCCATGTTCATACAGAGGGCGGTGTAGATATTTACATGTTCATACAGATGGCGGTGTAGACGTTTCCATGTTCGTACGGATGGCAGTGTAGATATTTCCATGTTCATACAGGTGGCGGTGTAGACATTTCCATGTTTATACAGATAGCAGTGTAGTTATTTCCATGTTTATAGAGATAGCAGTGTAGATATTTCCATTGATATACAGATAGCTGTGTAGATGTTTGCATGTTCGTACAGATAGCGGTGTAGATATTTCCATGTTCATACAGAGAGCGGTGTAGATATTTCCATGTTCACACAGATAGCGGTGTAGATATTTCCATGTTCATACAGATAGCGTTGTAGATGTTTCCATGCTCATACAGTCAGCGGTGTAGTTATTTCCATGTTCATACAGATGGCATTGTAGATATTTACATGTTCATACAGATGGCGGTGTAGTTATTTCCATGTTCGTACGGATGGCAGTGTAGGTATTTCCATGTTCATACAGGTGGCGGTGTAGATATTTGCATGTTTATACAGATAGCAGTGTAGTTATTTCCGTGTTTATAGAGATAGCAGTGCAGATATTTCCATTGATAAACAGATAGCTGTGTAGATATTTGCATGTTCTTACAGATAGCGGTATAGATATTTCCATGTTCATACAGATAGCGGTATAGATATTTCCATGTTCATACAGATAGCAGTGTAGATATTTCCATGTTCATCCAGATAGCGGTGTAGATATTTCCATGTTCATACAGATAGCGGTGTAGATATTTCCATGTTCATACCGTTAGTGGTGTAGATATTTCCATGTTCATACAGATGGCGGTGTAGATATTTCCATGTTCATAGAGATGGCGGTGTAGATATTTCCATATTTATACAGATAGCAGTGTAGTTATTTCCATGTTTGTAGAGATAGCAGTGTAGTTATTTCCATTGATATACAGAGAGCTGTGTAGATATTTGCATGGTCATACAGATAGCGGTGTAGATATTTCCATGTTCGTACAGATAGCGGTGTAGATATTTCCATGTTCATACAGATAGCAGTGTAGATATTTCCATGTTCATACAGATAACGGTGTGGATATTTCCATGTTCATACAGATAGCGGTGTAGATATTTCCACGTTTATAGATATGGCGGTGTAGATATTTCCATGTGCATACTGATGGCGGTGTAGATATTTCCATGTTCATACAAATGGCGGTGTAGATATTTCCATGTTTATGCAGATAGCGGTATAGATATTTCCATGTTTATACAGATGGTGGTGTAGATATTTCCATGTTTATAGAGATGGCGGTCTAGATATTTCCATGTTTATGCATATAGCGGTGAAGATATTTCCATGTTTATACAGATAGCGGTGTAGATATTTCCATGTTTATACAGATAAAAGTGTAGATATTTCCATGTTTATACAGATAGTGGTGTAGATAATTTCAATTTTATACCAAGAGCAGTGTAGATATTTCCAAGTTCATACAGATAGCGATGTAGATATTTCCACGTTTATAGATATGGCGGTGTAGATATTTCCATGTGCATACTGATGGCGGTGTAGATATTTCCATGTTCATACAAATGGCGGTGTAGATATTTCCATGTTCATAGAGATGGCGGTGTAGATATTTCCATGTTCATACAGATAGCAGTTTAGTTATTTCCATGTTTATAGAGATAGCAGTGCAGATATTTCCATTGATATACACATAGCTGTGTAGATATTTGCATGTTCATACAGATAGCGGTGCAGATATTTACATCTTCATACAGATAGCGGTGTAGATATTTCCATGTTCGTACAGATAACGTTGTAGATATTTCCATGTTCATACAGATAGCGGTGTAGATATTTTGAAGTTTATAGAGATAGCGCTGTAGTTATTTCCATATTTATTGAGAAATCTGTGTAGATATTTCCATGTATATGCAGATAGCTGTGTAGATATTTCCATTTTCATGCACATAGCGGTGTAGATATTTCCATGTTCATCCAGATGCCGGTGTAGATATATCCATGTTCATACAGATGGGGGTGAAGATACTTCCATGTTCATACAGATGGCGGCGTACATATTTCCATGATCATGCAAATGGCGGTGAAGGTATTTCCATGTTCATAGAGATGGCGGTGTAGATATTTCCATGTACATACAAATGGCGGTGTAGATATTTCCATGTTCGTACAGATGGCGGTGCAGATATTTCCATGTTCATACAGTTAGCCGTGTAGATATTTCCATGTTCATACAGAGGGCGGTGTAGATATTTACATGTTCATACAGATGGCGGTGTAGACGTTTCCATGTTCGTATGGATGGCAGTGTAGATATTTCCATGTTCATACAGGTGGCGGTGTAGACATTTCCATGTTTATACAGATAGCAGTGTAGTTATTTCCATGTTTATAGAGATAGCAGTGTAGATATTTCCATTGATATACAGATAGCTGTGTAGATGTTTGCATGTTCGTACAGATAGCGGTGTAGATATTTCCATGTTCATACAGAGAGCGGTGTAGATATTTCCATGTTCACACAGATAGCGGTGTAGATATTTCCATGTTCATACAGATAGCGTTGTAGATGTTTCCATGCTCATACAGTCAGCGGTGTAGTTATTTCCATGTTCATACAGATGGCATTGTAGATATTTACATGTTCATACAGATGGCGGTGTAGTTATTTCCATGTTCGTACGGATGGCAGTGTAGGTATTTCCATGTTCATACAGGTGGCGGTGTAGATATTTGCATGTTTATACAGATAGCAGTGTAGTTATTTCCGTGTTTATAGAGATAGCAGTGCAGATATTTCCATTGATAAACAGATAGCTGTGTAGATATTTGCATGTTCTTACAGATAGCGGTATAGATATTTCCATGTTCATACAGATAGCGGTATAGATATTTCCATGTTCATACAGATAGCGGTGTAGATATTTCCATGTTCATCCAGATAGCGGTGTAGATATTTCCATGTTCATACAGATAGCGGTGTAGATATTTCCATGTTCATACCGTTAGTGGTGTAGATATTTCCATGTTCATACAGATGGCGGTGTAGATATTTCCATGTTCATAGAGATGGCGGTGTAGATATTTCCATATTTATACAGATAGCAGTGTAGTTATTTCCATGTTTGTAGAGATAGCAGTGTAGATATTTCCATTGATATACAGAGAGCTGTGTAGATATTTGCATGGTCATACAGATAGCGGTGTAGATATTTCCATGTTCATACAGAAAGCAGTGTAGATATTTCCATGTTCATACAGATAACGGTGTGGATATTTCCATGTTCATACAGATAGCGGTGTAGATATTTCCACGTTTATAGATATGGCGGTGTAGATATTTCCATGTGCATACTGATGGCGGTGTAGATATTTCCATGTTCATACAAATGGCGGTGTAGATATTTCCATGTTTATGCAGATAGCGGTATAGATATTTCCATGTTTATACAGATGGTGGTGTAGATATTTCCATGTTTATAGAGATGGCGGTCTAGATATTTCCATGTTTATGCATATAGCGGTGAAGATATTTCCATGTTTATACAGATAGCGGTGTAGATATTTCCATGTTTTTACAGATAGAAGTGTAGATATTTCCATGTTTATACAGATAGTGGTGTAGATAATTTCAATTTTATACCAAGAGCAGTGTAGATATTTCCAAGTTCATACAGATAGCGATGTAGATATTTCCACGTTTATAGATATGGCGGTGTAGATATTTCCATGTGCATACTGATGGCGGTGTAGATATTTCCATGTTCATACAAATGGCGGTGTAGATATTTCCATGTTCATAGAGATGGCGGTGTAGATATTTCCATGTTCATACAGATAGCAGTTTAGTTATTTCCATGTTTATAGAGATAGCAGTGCAGATATTTCCATTGATATACACATAGCTGTGTAGATATTTGCATGTTCATACAGATAGCGGTGCAGATATTTACATCTTCGTACAGATAGCGGTGTAGATATTTCCATGTTCGTACAGATAACGTTGTAGATATTTCCATGTTCATACAGATAGCGGTGTAGATATTTTGAAGTTTATAGAGATAGCGCTGTAGTTATTTCCATATTTATTGAGAAATCTGTGTAGATATATCCATGTATATGCAGATAGCTGTGTAGATATTTCCATTTTCATGCACATAGCGGTGTAGATATTTCCATGTTCATCCAGATGCCGGTGTAGATATATCCATGTTCATACAGATGGGGGTGAAGATACTTCCATGTTCATACAGATGGCGGCGTACATATTTCCATGATCATGCAAATGGCGGTGAAGGTATTTCCATGTTCATAGAGATGGCGGTGTAGATATTTCCATGTACATACAAATGGCGGTGTAGATATTTCCATGTTCGTACAGATGGCGGTGCAGATATTTCCATGTTCATACAGTTAGCCGTGTAGATATTTCCATGTTCATACAGAGGGCGGTGTAGATATTTACATGTTCATACAGATGGCGGTGTAGACGTTTCCATGTTCGTATGGATGGCAGTGTAGATATTTCCATGTTCATACAGGTGGCGGTGTAGACATTTCCATGTTTATACAGATAGCAGTGTAGTTATTTCCATGTTTATAGAGATAGCAGTGTAGATATTTCCATTGATATACAGATAGCTGTGTAGATGTTTGCATGTTCGTACAGATAGCGGTGTAGATATTTCCATGTTCATACAGAGGGCGGTGTAGATATTTACATCTTCGTACAGATAGCGGTGTAGATATTTCCATGTTCGTACAGATGGCGTTGTAGATATTTCCATGTTCATACAGATGGCGGTGTAGATATTTCCATGTTTATGCAGATAGCGGTATAGATATTTCCATGTTTATACAGATGGCAGTGTAGATATTTCCATGTTTATAGAGACGGCGGTGTAGATATTTCCAAGTTCATACAGATGGCGGTGTAAATATTTCCACGTTTATAGGGATGGCGGTGTAGATATTTTTATGTTTACACAGATGGCGGTGTAGATATTTCCATGTTTACACACATAGCGGTGTAGTCATTTCCATGTTTACACAGATAGCGGTGTGGATATTTCCATGTTTATGCAGATAGCAGTGTAGATATTTCCATGTTTATACAGATAGCGGTGCGGATATTTCCATGTTTATACAGATAGTTGGGCAGATATTTCCATGTTTATACAGATAGCAGTGTAGCTATTTCCATCTTAATACAGTTGGCGGTGCAGATATGTCCATGTTTGTACAGATGGCGGTGTAGATATTTCCATGTTCATACAGATGGCGGTGTAGATATTTCAAAGTTTATAGAGATAGCGCTGTAGTTATTTCCATATTTATAGAGAAATCTCTGTAGATATTTCCATGTATATTCAGATAGCTGTGTCGATATTTCCATGTTCATGCAGATAGCGGTGTATATATTTCCATGTTCATCCAGATGCCGGTGTTCATATATCCATGTTCATACAGAGGGCAGTGAAGATATTTCCATGTTCATACAGATGGTGGTGTAGATATTTCCATGTTCATACAAATGGCGGTGTAGATATTTCCATGTTTATACAGAAATCGGTGTAGGTATTTCCATGTTTACACAGATAGTGGTGTAGACCTTTCCGTGTTTACACAGATAGCGTTGTAGATATTTACATGTTTATAGAAATAGCGGTGTAGTTATTTCCATGTTTATTGGGAAAGATGTGTAGATATTTCCATGTATATTCAGATAGCTGTGAAGATATTTCCATGTACACACAGATAGCTGTGTAGATATTTCCATGCTCGTACAGATAGCGGTGTAGTTATTTCCATGTTCATACAGATAGCAGTGTAGATATTTCCATGTTCATACAGATAACGGTGTAGATATATCCATGTTCATACAGACAGCGGTGTAGATATTTCCATGTTCATACTGTTAGCGGTGTAGATATTTCCATGTTCATACAGATGGCGGTGTAGATATTTACATGTTCATACACATGGCGGTATAGATATTTCCATGTTCTTACAGATGGCGGTGTAGATATTTCCATGTTCATAGAGATGGCGGTGTAGATATTTCCATGTTTATGCAGATAGCGGTATAGATATTTCCATGTTTATACAGATGGTGGTGTAGATATTTCTATGTTTATAGAGATGGCGGTCTAGATATTTCCATGTTTACAGAGATAGTGGTGTAGTTATTTCCAAGTTTATAGAGACAGCGTTGTAGATATTTCCATGTTTATACAGATAGCGGTGAAGATATTTCCATGTTTATACAGATAGCGGTGTAGATATTTCCATGTTTATACAGATAGCAGTGTAGATATTTCCATGTTTATAGAGATAGTGGTGTAGATAATTTCAATTTTATACAGAGAGCAGTGTAGATATTTCCAAGTTCATACAGATAGCGGTGTAGATATTTCCACGTTTATAAAGATGGCGGTGTAGATATTTCCATGTTCATACAGACGGCGGTGTAGATATTTCCGTGTTTATAGGGATGGCGGTGTATTTTCATGTTTAAACAGATGGCAGTGTAGATATTTCCATGTTTACACAGATAGCGGTGTAGACATTTCCATGTTTACACAGATAGCGGTGTAGACATTTCCATGTTTACACAGATAGCGGTGTGGATATTTCCATGTTTATGCAGATAGCAGTGTAGATAATTCCATGTTTATACAGATAGCGGTGCGGATATTTCCATGTTTATACAGATAGTTGGGCAGATATTTTCATGTTTATACAGATAGCGGTGTACATATTTCCATCTTAATACAGATGGCGGTGTAGATATGTCCATGTTTGTACAGATGGCGGTGTAGATATTTCCATGTTCATAAAGATGGCGTTGTAGATATTTCGAAGTTTATAGAGATAGCGCTGTTGTTATTTCCATATTTATAGAGAAATCTGTGTAGATATTTCCATGTATATTCAGATAGCTGTGTAGATATTTCCATGTTCATGCAGACAGCGGTGTAGATATTTCCATGTTCATCCAGATGCCGGTGTACATATATCCATGTTCATACAGATGGCGGTGAAGATATTTCCATGTTCATACAGATGGTGGTGTAGATATTTCCATGTTCATACAAATGGCGGTGTAAATATTTCCATGTTCATAGAGATGGCGGTGTAGATATTTCCATGTTCATACAAATGGAGGTGTAGATATTTCTATGTTCATAGAGATGGCGGTGTAGATATTTCCATATTAATACAGATAGCAGTGTAGTTATTTAAATGTTTATAGGGATAGCAGTGTAGATATTTTCATTGATATACAGATAGCTGTGTAGATATTTCCATGTTCATACAGATAGCGGTGTAGATATTTCCATGTTCATACAGATAGCGGTGTAGATATTTGCATGTTCATACCAATAGCGGTGTAGATATTTCCATGTTCATACAGTTAGCGGTGTAGACATTTCCATGTTCATACAGATGGCGGTGTAGATATTTCCATGTTCATACAGATGGCGGTGTAGATATTTCCATGTTCGTACGGATGGCAGTGTAGATATTTCCATGTTCATACAGGTGGCGGTGTATATATTTTCCTGTTTATATAGATAGCAGTGTAGTTATTTCCATGTTTATAGAGATAGCAGTGTAGGTATTTCCATTGATATACAGATAGCTGTGTAGATATTTGCATGTTCATACAGATAGCGGAGTAGATATTTCCATGTTCGTACAGATAGCGGTGTAGATATCTCCATGTTGATACAGGTAACGGTGTAGATATTTCCATGTTCATACAGATAGCGGTGTAGATATTTCCATGTTCATACAGATAGCGGTGTAGATATTTCCATGTACATACAGTTAGCGGTGTAGATATTTCCATGCTCACACAGATGGCGGTGTAGATATTTACATGTTCATACAGATGGCAGTGTAGATATTTCCATGTTCGTACAGATGGCGGTGTAGATATTTCCATGTTCATAGAGATGTCGGTGTTCATATTTCCATGTTTATGCAGATAGCGGTATAGATATTTCCATGTTTATACAGACGCTGGTGTAGATATTTCCATGTTTATAGAGATGGAGGTCTAGATATTTCCATGTTTATAGAGATAGATGTGTAGTTATTTCCAAGTTTATAGAGACAGTGTTGTAGATATTTCCATGTTTATACAGATAGCGGTGAAGATATTTCCATGTTTATACAGATAGCGGTGTAGATATTTCCATGTTTATACAGATAACAGTGTAGATATTTCCATGTTTATAGAGATAGTGGTGTAGATAATTTCAATTTTATACAGATAACAGTGTAGATATTTCCAAGTCCATACAGATATCGGTGTAGATATTTCCACGTTTATAGAGATGGCAGTGTAGATATTTCCATGTTCATACTGATGGCGGTGTAGATATTTCCATGTTTATAGAGATGGCGGTGTAGATATTTTCATGTTTACACAGATGGCGGTGTAGATATTTCCATGTTTACACAGATAGCGTTGTAGACATTTCCATGTTTACCCAGATAGCGGTGTGGATATTTCCATGTTTATGCAGATAGCGGTGTAGATATTTCCATGTTTATAAAGATAGCGGTGCGGATATTTCCATGGTTAAACAGATAGTTGGGCAGAGATTTCCATGTTTATACAGATAGCGGTTAAGATATTTGAATGTTCGTACAGATAGCGGTGTAGATATTTCCATGTTCATACAGATAGTGTTGTAGATATTTCCATGTTCATACAGATAGCGGTGTAGATATTTCCATCTTCATGCAGATAGCGGTGTAGATATTTCCATGTTCATACCAATAGCGGTGTAGATATTTCCATGTCCATACAGTTAGCGTTTTAGATATTTCCATGTTCATACAGATGGCAGTGTAGATATTTACATGTTCATACAGATGGCGGTGTAGATATTTCCATGTTCGTACGGATGACAGTGAAGTAATTTCCATGATCATACAGGTGGCGGTGTAGATATTTCCATGTTTATACAGATAGCAGTGTAGTTATTTCCATGTTTATAGAGATAGCAGTGTAGATATTTCCATTGATATACAGATAGCCGTGTAGATATTTGCATGTTCATACAGATAGCGGTGTAGATATTTCCATGTTCGTAGAGATAGCTGTGTAGATATTTCCATGTTCAAACAGATAGCGGTGTAGATATTTCCATGTTCATACAGATAACGGTGTAGATATTTCCATGTTCATACAGATAGCAGTGTATATATTTCCATGTTCATACAGTTAGTGGTGTAGATATTTCCATGTTCATACAGATGGCGGTGTAGATATTTACATGTTCATACAGATGGCGGTGAAGATATTTCCATGTTCGTACAGATGGCGGTGTAGATATTTCCACGTTTATAGATATGGCGGTGTAGATATTTCCATGTGCATACTGATGGCGGTGTAGATATTTCCATGTTCATACAAATGGCGGTGTAGATATTTCCATGTTTATGCAGATAGCGGTATAGATATTTCCATGTTTATACAGATGGTGGTGTAGATATTTCCATGTTTATAGAGATGGCTGTCTAGATATTTCCATGTTTATGTATATAGCGGTGAAGATATTTCCATGTTTATACAGATAGCGGTGTAGATATTTCCATGTTTATACAGATATAAGTGTAGATATTTCCATGTTTATACAGATAGTGGTGTAGATAATTTCAATTTTATACCAAGAGCAGTGTAGATATTTCCAAGTTCATACAGATAGCGATGTAGATATTTCCACGTTTATAGATATGGCGGTGTAGATATTTCCATGTGCATACTGATGGCGGTGTAGATATTTCCATGTTCATACAAATGGCGGTGTAGATATTTCCATGTTCATAGAGATGGCGGTGTAGATATTTCCATGTTCATACAGATAGCAGTTTAGTTATTTCCATGTTTATAGAGATAGCAGTGCAGATATTTCCATTGATATACACATAGCTGTGTAGATATTTGCATGTTCATACAGATAGCGGTGCAGATATTTACATCTTCGTACAGATAGCGGTGTAGATATTTCCATGTTCGTACAGATAACGTTGTAGATATTTCCATGTTCATACAGATAGCGGTGTAGATATTTTGAAGTTTATAGAGATAGCGCTGTAGTTATTTCCATATTTATTGAGAAATCTGTGTAGATATTTCCATGTATATGCAGATAGCTGTGTAGATATTTCCATTTTCATGCACATAGCGCTGTAGATATTTCCATGTTCATCCAGATGCCGGTGTAGATATATCCATGTTCATACAGATGGGGGTGAAGATACTTCCATGTTCATACAGATGGCGGCGTACATATTTCCATGATCATGCAAATGGCGGTGAAGGTATTTCCATGTTCATAGAGATGGCGGTGTAGATATTTCCATGTACATACAAATGGCGGTGTAGATATTTCCATGTTCGTACAGATGGCGGTGCAGATATTTCCATGTTCATACAGTTAGCCGTGTAGATATTTCCATGTTCATATAGAGGGCGGTGTAGATATTTACATGTTCATACAGATGGCGGTGTAGACGTTTCCATGTTCGTACGGATGGCAGTGTAGATATTTCCATGTTCATACAGGTGGCGGTGTAGACATTTCCATGTTTATACAGATAGCAGTGTAGTTATTTCCATGTTTATAGAGATAGCAGTGTAGATATTTCCATTGATATACAGATAGCTGTGTAGATGTTTGCATGTTCGTACAGATAGCGGTGTAGATATTTCCATGTTCATACAGAGAGCAGTGTAGATATTTCCATGTTCACACAGATAGCGGTGTAGATATTTCCATGTTCATACAGATAGCGTTGTAGATGTTTCCATGCTCATACAGTCAGCGGTGTAGTTATTTCCATGTTCATACAGATGGCATTGTAGATATTTACATGTTCATACAGATGGCGGTGTAGTTATTTCCATGTTCGTACGGATGGCAGTGTAGGTATTTCCATGTTCATACAGGTGGCGGTGTAGATATTTGCATGTTTATACAGATAGCAGTGTAGTTATTTCCGTGTTTATAGAGATAGCAGTGCAGATATTTCCATTGATAAACAGATAGCTGTGTAGATATTTGCATGTTCTTACAGATAGCGGTATAGATATTTCCATGTTCATACAGATAGCGGTATAGATATTTCCATGTTCATACAGATAGCGGTGTAGATATTTCTATGTTCATCCAGATAGCGGTGTAGATATTTCCATGTTCATACAGATAGCGGTGTAGATATTTCCATGTTCATACCGTTAGTGGTGTAGATATTTCCATGTTCATACAGATGGCGGTGTAGATATTTCCATGTTCATAGAGATGGCGGTGTAGATATTTCCATATTTATACAGATAGCAGTGTAGTTATTTCCATGTTTGTAGAGATAGCAGTGTAGATATTTCCATTGATATACAGAGAGCTGTGTAGATATTTGCATGGTCATACAGATAGCGGTGTAGATATTTCCATGTTCGTACAGATAGCGGTGTAGATATTTCCATGTTCATACAGATAGCAGTGTAGATATTTCCATGTTCATACAGATAACGGTGTAGATATTTCCATGTTCATACAGATAACGGTGTAGATATTTCCACGTTTATAGATATGGCGGTGTAGATATTTCCATGTGCATACTGATGGCGGTGTAGATATTTCCAGGTTCATACAAATGGCGGTGTAGATATTTCCATGTTTATGCAGATAGCGGTATAGATATTTCCATGTTTATACAGATGGTGGTGTAGATATTTCCATGTTTATAGAGATGGCGGTCTAGATATTTCCATGTTTATGCATATAGCGGTGAAGATATTTCCATGTTTATACAGATAGCGGTGTAGATATTTCCATGTTTATACAGATATAAGTGTAGATATTTCCATGTTTATACAGATAGTGGTGTAGATAATTTCAATTTTATACCAAGAGCAGTGTAGATATTTCCAAGTTCATACAGATAGCGATGTAGATATTTCCACGTTTATAGATATGGCGGTGTAGATATTTCCATGTGCATACTGATGGCCGTGTAGATATTTCCATGTTCATACAAATGGCGGTGTAGATATTTCCATGTTCATAGAGATGGCGGTGTAGATATTTCCATGTTCATACAGATAGCAGTTTAGTTATTTCCATGTTTATAGAGATAGCAGTGCAGATATTTCCATTGATATACACATAGCTGTGTAGATATTTGCATGTTCATACAGATAGCAGTGCAGATATTTACATCTTCGTACAGATAGCGGTGTAGATATTTCCATGTTCGTACAGATGGCGTTGTAGATATTTCCATGTTCATACAGATGGCGGTGTAGATATTTCCATGTTTATGCAGATAGCGGTATAGATATTTCCATGTTTATACAGATGGCAGTGTAGATATTTCCATGTTTATAGAGACGGCGGTGTAGATATTTCCAAGTTCATACAGATGGCGGTGTAAATATTTCCACGTTTATAGGGATGGCGGTGTAGATATTTTTATGTTTACACAGATGGCGGTGTAGATATTTCCATGTTTACACACATAGCGGTGTAGTCATTTCCATGTTTACACAGATAGCGGTGTGGATATTTCCATGTTTATGCAGATAGCAGTGTAGATATTTCCATGTTTATACAGATAGCGGTGCGGATATTTCCATGTTTATACAGATAGTTGGGCAGATATTTCCATGTTTATACAGATAGCGGTGTAGCTATTTCCATCTTAATACAGTTGGCGGTGCAGATATGTCCATGTTTGTACAGATGGCGGTGTAGATATTTCCATGTTCATACAGATGGCGGTGTAGATATTTCGAAGTTTATAGAGATAGCGCTGTAGTTATTTCCATATTTATAGAGAAATCTCTGTAGATATTTCCATGTATATTCAGATAGCTGTGTCGATATTTCCATGTTCATGCAGATAGCGGTGTATATATTTCCATGTTCATCCAGATGCCGGTGTTCATATATCCATGTTCATACAGAGGGCAGTGAAGATATTTCCATGTTCATACAGATGGTGGTGTAGATATTTCCATGTTCATACAAATGGCGGTGTAGATATTTCCATGTTTATACAGAAATCGGTGTAGGTATTTCCATGTTTACACAGATAGTGGTGTAGACCTTTCCGTGTTTACACAGATAGCGTTGTAGATATTTACATGTTTATAGAAATAGCGGTGTAGTTATTTCCATGTTTATTGGGAAAGATGTGTAGATATTTCCATGTATATTCAGATAGCTGTGAAGATATTTCCATGTACACACAGATAGCTGTGTAGATATTTCCATGCTCGTACAGATAGCGGTGTAGTTATTTCCATGTTCATACAGATAGCAGTGTAGATATTTCCATGTTCATACAGATAACGGTGTAGATATATCCATGTTCATACAGACAGCGGTGTAGATATTTCCATGTTCATACTGTTAGCGGTGTAGATATTTCCATGTTCATACAGATGGCGGTGTAGATATTTACATGTTCATACACATGGCGGTATAGATATTTCCATGTTCTTACAGATGGCGGTGTAGATATTTCCATGTTCATAGAGATCGCGGTGTAGATATTTCCATGTTTATGCAGATAGCGGTATAGATATTTCCATGTTTATACAGATGGTGGTGTAGATATTTCTATGTTTATAGAGATGGCGGTCTAGGTATTTCCATGTTTACAGAGATAGTGGTGTAGTTATTTCCAAGTTTATAGAGACAGCGTTGTAGATATTTCCATGTTTATACAGATAGCGGTGAAGATATTTCCATGTTTATACAGATAGCGGTGTAGATATTTCCATGTTTATACAGATAGCAGTGTAGATATTTCCATGTTTATAGAGATAGTGGTGTAGATAATTTCAATTTTATACAGAGAGCAGTGTAGATATTTCCAAGTTCATACAGATAGCGGTGTAGATATTTCCACGTTTATAAAGATGGCGGTGTAGATATTTCCATGTTCATACAGACGGCGGTGTAGATATTTCCGTGTTTATAGGGATGGCGGTGTATTTTCATGTTTAAACAGATGGCAGTGTAGATATTTCCATGTTTACACAGATAGCGGTGTAGACATTTCCATGTTTACACAGATAGCGGTGTAGACATTTCCATGTTTACACAGATAGCGGTGTGGATATTTCCATGTTTATGCAGATAGCAGTGTAGATAATTCCATGTTTATACAGATAGCGGTGCGGATATTTCCATGTTTATACAGATAGTTGGGCAGATATTTTCATGTTTATACAGATAGCGGTGTACATATTTCCATCTTAATACAGATGGCGGTGTAGATATGTCCATGTTTGTACAGATGGCGGTGTAGATATTTCCATGTTCATAAAGATGGCGTTGTAGATATTTCGAAGTTTATAGAGATAGCGCTGTTGTTATTTCCATATTTATAGAGAAATCTGTGTAGATATTTCCATGTATATTCAGATAGCTGTGTAGATATTTCCATGTTCATGCAGACAGCGGTGTAGATATTTCCATGTTCATCCAGATGCCGGTGTACATATATCCATGTTCATACAGATGGCGGTGAAGATATTTCCATGTTCATACAGATGGTGGTGTAGATATTTCCATGTTCATACAAATGGCGGTGTAAATATTTCCATGTTCATAGAGATGGCGGTGTAGATATTTCCATGTTCATACAAATGGAGGTGTAGATATTTCTATGTTCATAGAGATGGCGGTGTAGATATTTCCATATTAATACAGATAGCAGTGTAGTTATTTAAATGTTTATAGGGATAGCAGTGTAGATATTTTCATTGATATACAGATAGCTGTGTAGATATTTCCATGTTCATACAGATAGCGGTGTAGATATTTCCATGTTCATACAGATAGCGGTGTAGATATTTGCATGTTCATACCAATAGCGGTGTAGATATTTCCATGTTCATACAGTTAGCGGTGTAGATATTTCCATGTTCATACAGATGGCGGTGTAGATATTTCCATGTTCATACAGATGGCGGTGTAGATATTTCCATGTTCGTACGGATGGCAGTGTAGATATTTCCATGTTCATACAGGTGGCGGTGTATATATTTTCCTGTTTATATAGATAGCAGTGTAGTTATTTCCATGTTTATAGAGATAGCAGTGTAGGTATTTCCATTGATATACAGATAGCTGTGTAGATATTTGCATGTTCATACAGATAGCGGAGTAGATATTTCCATGTTCGTACAGATAGCGGTGTAGATATCTCCATGTTGATACAGGTAACGGTGTAGATATTTCCATGTTCATACAGATAGCGGTGTAGATATTTCCATGTTCATACAGATAGCGGTGTAGATATTTCCATGTACATACAGTTAGCGGTGTAGATATTTCCATGCTCACACAGATGGCGGTGTAGATATTTACATGTTCATACAGATGGCAGTGTAGATATTTCCATGTTCGTACAGATGGCGGTGTAGATATTTCCATGTTCATAGAGATGTCGGTGTTCATATTTCCATGTTTATGCAGATAGCGGTATAGATATTTCCATGTTTATACAGACGCTGGTGTAGATATTTCCATGTTTATAGAGATGGAGGTCTAGATATTTCCATGTTTATAGAGATAGATGTGTAGTTATTTCCAAGTTTATAGAGACAGTGTTGTAGATATTTCCATGTTTATACAGATAGCGGTGAAGATATTTCCATGTTTATACAGATAGCGGTGTAGATATTTCCATGTTTATACAGATAACAGTGTAGATATTTCCATGTTTATAGAGATAGTGGTGTAGATAATTTCAATTTTATACAGATAGCAGTGTAGATATTTCCAAGTCCATACAGATATCGGTGTAGATATTTCCACGTTTATAGAGATGGCAGTGTAGATATTTCCATGTTCATACTGATGGCGGTGTAGATATTTCCATGTTTATAGAGATGGCGGTGTAGATATTTTCATGTTTACACAGATGGCGGTGTAGATATTTCCATGTTTACACAGATAGCGTTGTAGACATTTCCATGTTTACCCAGATAGCGGTGTGGATATTTCCATGTTTATGCAGATAGCGGTGTAGATATTTCCATGTTTATAAAGATAGCGGTGCGGATATTTCCATGGTTAAACAGATAGTTGGGCAGAGATTTCCATGTTTATACAGATAGCGGTTAAGATATTTGAATGTTCGTACAGATAGCGGTGTAGATATTTCCATGTTCATACAGATAGTGTTGTAGATATTTCCATGTTCATACAGATAGCGGTGTAGATATTTCCATCTTCATGCAGATAGCGGTGTAGATATTTCCATGTTCATACCAATAGCGGTGTAGATATTTCCATGTCCATACAGTTAGCGTTTTAGATATTTCCATGTTCATACAGATGGCAGTGTAGATATTTACATGTTCATACAGATGGCGGTGTAGATATTTCCATGTTCGTACGGATGACAGTGAAGTAATTTCCATGATCATACAGGTGGCGGTGTAGATATTTCCATGTTTATACAGATAGCAGTGTAGTTATTTCCATGTTTATAGAGATAGCAGTGTAGATATTTCCATTGATATACAGATAGCCGTGTAGATATTTGCATGTTCATACAGATAGCGGTGTAGATATTTCCATGTTCGTAGAGATAGCTGTGTAGATATTTCCATGTTCAAACAGATAGCGGTGTAGATATTTCCATGTTCATACAGATAACGGTGTAGATATTTCCATGTTCATACAGATAGCAGTGTATATATTTCCATGTTCATACAGTTAGTGGTGTAGATATTTCCATGTTCATACAGATGGCGGTGTAGATATTTACATGTTCATACAGATGGCGGTGAAGATATTTCCATGTTCGTACAGATGGCGGTGTAGATATTTCCACGTTTATAGATATGGCAGTGTAGATATTTCCATGTGCATACTGATGGCGGTGTAGATATTTCCATGTTCATACAAATGGCGGTGTAGATATTTCCATGTTTATGCAGATAGCGGTATAGATATTTCCATGTTTATACAGATGGTGGTGTAGATATTTCCATGTTTATAGAGATGGCTGTCTAGATATTTCCATGTTTATGCATATAGCGGTGAAGATATTTCCATGTTTATACAGATAGCGGTGTAGATATTTCCATGTTTATACAGATATAAGTGTAGATATTTCCATGTTTATACAGATAGTGGAGTAGATAATTTCAATTTTATACCAAGAGCAGTGTAGATATTTCCAAGTTCATACAGATAGCGATGTAGATATTTCCACGTTTATAGATATGGCGGTGTAGATATTTCCATGTGCATACTGATGGCGGTGTAGATATTTCCATGTTCATACAAATGGCGGTGTAGATATTTCCATGTTCATAGAGATGGCGGTGTAGATATTTCCATGTTCATACAGATAGCAGTTTAGTTATTTCCATGTTTATAGAGATAGCAGTGCAGATATTTCCATTGATATACACATAGCTGTGTAGATATTTGCATGTTCATACAGATAGCGGTGCAGATATTTACATCTTCATACAGATAGCGGTGTAGATATTTCCATGTTCGTACAGATAACGTTGTAGATATTTCCATGTTCATACAGATAGCGGTGTAGATATTTTGAAGTTTATAGAGATAGCGCTGTAGTTATTTCCATATTTATTGAGAAATCTGTGTAGATATTTCCATGTATATGCAGATAGCTGTGTAGATATTTCCATTTTCATGCACATAGCGCTGTAGATATTTCCATGTTCATCCAGATGCCGGTGTAGATATATCCATGTTCATACAGATGGGGGTGAAGATACTTCCATGTTCATACAGATGGCGGCGTACATATTTCCATGATCATGCAAATGGCGGTGAAGGTATTTCCATGTTCATAGAGATGGCGGTGTAGATATTTCCATGTACATACAAATGGCGGTGTAGATATTTCCATGTTCGTACAGATGGCGGTGCAGATATTTCCATGTTCATACAGTTAGCCGTGTAGATATTTCCATGTTCATATAGAGGGCGGTGTAGATATTTACATGTTCATACAGATGGCGGTGTAGACGTTTCCATGTTCGTACGGATGGCAGTGTAGATATTTCCATGTTCATACAGGTGGCGGTGTAGGCATTTCCATGTTTATACAGATAGCAGTGTAGTTATTTCCATGTTTATAGAGATAGCAGTGTAGATATTTCCATTGATATACAGATAGCTGTGTAGATGTTTGCATGTTCGTACAGATAGCGGTGTAGATATTTCCATGTTCATACAGAGAGCAGTGTAGATATTTCCATGTTCACACAGATAGCGGTGTAGATATTTCCATGTTCATACAGATAGCGTTGTAGATGTTTCCATGCTCATACAGTCAGCGGTGTAGTTATTTCCATGTTCATACAGATGGCATTGTAGATATTTACATGTTCATACAGATGGCGGTGTAGTTATTTCCATGTTCGTACGGATGGCAGTGTAGGTATTTCCATGTTCATACAGGTGGCGGTGTAGATATTTGCATGTTTATACAGATAGCAGTGTAGTTATTTCCGTGTTTATAGAGATAGCAGTGCAGATATTTCCATTGATAAACAGATAGCTGTGTAGATATTTGCATGTTCTTACAGATAGCGGTATAGATATTTCCATGTTCATACAGATAGCGGTATAGATATTTCCATGTTCATACAGATAGCGGTGTAGATATTTCCATGTTCATCCAGATAGCGGTGTAGATATTTCCATGTTCATACAGATAGCGGTGTAGATATTTCCATGTTCATACCGTTAGTGGTGTAGATATTTCCATGTTCATACAGATGGCGGTGTAGATATTTCCATGTTCATAGAGATGGCGGTGTAGATATTTCCATATTTATACAGATAGCAGTGTAGTTATTTCCATGTTTGTAGAGATAGCAGTGTAGATATTTCCATTGATATACAGAGAGCTGTGTAGATATTTGCATGTTCGTACAGATAGCGGTGTAGATATTTCCATGTTCGTACAGATAGCAGTGTAGATATTTCCATGTTCATACAGATAACGGTGTGGATATTTCCATGTTCATACAGATAGCGGTGTAGATATTTCCACGTTTATAGATATGGCGGTGTAGATATTTCCATGTGCATACTGATGGCGGTGTAGATATTTCCATGTTCATACAAATGGCGGTGTAGATATTTCCATGTTTATGCAGATAGCGGTATAGATATTTCCATGTTTATACAGATGGTGGTGTAGATATTTCCATGTTTATAGAGATGGCGGTCTAGATATTTCCATGTTTATGCATATAGCGGTGAAGATATTTCCATGTTTATACAGATAGCGGTGTAGATATTTCCATGTTTATACAGATAGAAGTGTAGATATTTCCATGTTTATACAGATAGTGGTGTAGATAATTTCAATTTTATACCAAGAGCAGTGTAGATATTTCCAAGTTCATACAGATAGCGATGTAGATATTTCCACGTTTATAGATATGGCGGTGTAGATATTTCCATGTGCATACTGATGGCGGTGTAGATATTTCCATGTTCATACAAATGGCGGTGTAGATATTTCCATGTTCATAGAGATGGCGGTGTAGATATTTCCATGTTCATACAGATAGCAGTTTAGTTATTTCCATGTTTATAGAGATAGCAGTGCAGATATTTCCATTGATATACACATAGCTGTGTAGATATTTGCATGTTCATACAGATAGCGGTGCAGATATTTACATCTTCGTACAGATAGCGGTGTAGATATTTCCATGTTCGTACAGATAACGTTGTAGATATTTCCATGTTCATACAGATAGCGGTGTAGATATTTTGAAGTTTATAGAGATAGCGCTGTAGTTATTTCCATATTTATTGAGAAATCTGTGTAGATATATCCATGTATGTGCAGATAGCTGTGTAGATATTTCCATTTTCATGCACATAGCGGTGTAGATATTTCCATGTTCATCCAGATGCCGGTGTAGATATATCCATGTTCATACAGATGGGGGTGAAGATACTTCCATGTTCATACAGATGGCGGCGTACATATTTCCATGATCATGCAAATGGCGGTGAAGGTATTTCCATGTTCATAGAGATGGCGGTGTAGATATTTCCATGTACATACAAATGGCGGTGTAGTTATTTCCATGTTCGTACAGATGGCGGTGCAGATATTTCCATGTTCATACAGTTAGCCGTGTAGATATTTCCATGTTCATACAGAGGGCGGTGTAGATATTTACATGTTCATACAGATGGCGGTGTAGACGTTTCCATGTTCGTATGGATGGCAGTGTAGATATTTCCATGTTCATACAGGTGGCGGTGTAGACATTTCCATGTTTATACAGATAGCAGTGTAGTTATTTCCATGTTTATAGAGATAGCAGTGTAGATATTTCCATTGATATACAGATAGCTGTGTAGATGTTTGCATGTTCGTACAGATAGCGGTGTAGATATTTCCATGTTCATACAGAGAGCGGTGTAGATATTTCCATGTTCACACAGATAGCGGTGTAGATATTTCCATGTTCATACAGATAGCGTTGTAGATGTTTCCATGCTCATACAGTCAGCGGTGTAGTTATTTCCATGTTCATACAGATGGCATTGTAGATATTTACATGTTCATACAGATGGCGGTGTAGTTATTTCCATGTTCGTACGGATGGCAGTGTAGGTATTTCCATGTTCATACAGGTGGCGGTGTAGATATTTGCATGTTTATACAGATAGCAGTGTAGTTATTTCCGTGTTTATAGAGATAGCAGTGCAGATATTTCCATTGATAAACAGATAGCTGTGTAGATATTTGCATGTTCTTACAGATAGCGGTATAGATATTTCCATGTTCATACAGATAGCGGTATAGATATTTCCATGTTCATACAGATAGCGGTGTAGATATTTCCATGTTCATCCAGATAGCGGTGTAGATATTTCCATGTTCATACAGATAGCGGTGTAGATATTTCCATGTTCATACCGTTAGTGGTGTAGATATTTCCATGTTCATACAGATGGCGGTGTAGATATTTCCATGTTCATAGAGATGGCGGTGTAGATATTTCCATATTTATACAGATAGCAGTGTAGTTATTTCCATGTTTGTAGAGATAGCAGTGTAGATATTTCCATTGATATACAGAGAGCTGTGTAGATATTTGCATGGTCATACAGATAGCGGTGTAGATATTTCCATGTTCGTACATATTGCGGTGTAGATATTTCCATGTTCATACAGATAGCAGTGTAGATATTTCCATGTTCATACAGATAACGGTGTGGATATTTCCATGTTCATACAGATAGCGATGTAGATATTTCCACGTTTATAGATATGGCGGTGTAGATATTTCCATGTGCATACTGATGGCGGTGTAGATATTTCCATGTTCATACAAATGGCGGTGTAGGTATTTCCATGTTTATGCAGATAGCGGTATAGATATTTCCATGTTTATACAGATGGTGGTGTAGATATTTCCATGTTTATAGAGATGGCGGTCTAGATATTTCCATGTTTATGCATATAGCGGTGAAGATATTTCCATGTTTATACAGATAGCGGTGTAGATATTTCCATGTTTATACAGATATAAGTGTAGATATTTCCATGTTTATACAGATAGTGGTGTAGATAATTTCAATTTTATACCAAGAGCAGTGTAGATATTTCCAAGTTCATACAGATAGCTATGTAGATATTTCCACGTTTATAGATATGGCGGTGTAGATATTTCCATGTGCATACTGATGGCGGTGTAGATATTTCCATGTTCATACAAATGGCGGTGTAGATATTTCCATGTTCATAGAGATGGCGGTGTAGATATTTCCATGTTCATACAGATAGCAGTTTAGTTATTTCCATGTTTATAGAGATAGCAGTGCAGATATTTCCATTGATATACACATAGCTTTGTAGATATTTGCATGTTCATACAGATAGCGGTGCAGATATTTACATCTTCGTACAGATAGCGGTGTAGATATTTCCATGTTCGTACAGATGGCGTTGTAGATATTTCCATGTTCATACAGATGGCGGTGTAGATATTTCCATGTTTATGCAGATAGCGGTATAGATATTTCCATGTTTATACAGATGGCAGTGTAGATATTTCCATGTTTATAGAGACGGCGGTGTAGATATTTCCAAGTTCATACAGATGGCGGTGTAAATATTTCCACGTTTATAGGGATGGCGGTGTAGATATTTTTATGTTTACACAGATGGCGGTGTAGATATTTCCATGTTTACACACATAGCGGTGTAGTCATTTCCATGTTTACACAGATAGCGGTGTGGATATTTCCATGTTTATGCAGATAGCAGTGTAGATATTTCCATGTTTATACAGATAGCGGTGCGGATATTTCCATGTTTATACAGATAGTTGGGCAGATATTTCCATGTTTATACAGATACCGGTGTAGCTATTTCCATTTTAATACAGATGGCGGTGTAGATATGTCCATGTTTGTACAGATGGCGGTGTAGATATTTCCATGTTCATACAGATGGCGGTGTAGATATTTCGAAGTTTATAGAGATAGCGCTGTAGTTATTTCCATATTTATAGAGAAATCTCTGTAGATATTTCCATGTATATTCAGATAGCTGTGTCGATATTTCCATGTTCATGCAGATAGCGGTGTATATATTTCCATGTTCATCCAGATGCCGGTGTTCATATATCCATGTTCATACAGATGGCAGTGAAGATATTTCCATGTTCATACAGATGGTGGTGTAGATATTTCCAAGTTCATACAAATGGCGGTGTAGATATTTCCATGTTCATAGAGATGGCGGTGTAGATATTTCCATGATCATACAAATGGCGGTGTAGATATTTCCATGTTCATAGAGATGGAGGTGTAGATATTTCCATATTTATACTGATAGCAGTGTAGTTATTTCCATGTTGATAGGGATAGCAGTGTAGATATTTTCATTGATATACAGATAGCTGTGTAGATATTTGCATGTTCATACAGATAGCGGTCTAGATATTTCCATGTTCATACAGATAGCAGTGTAGATATTTCCATGTTCATACAGATGGCAGTGTGGATATTTCCATGTTCATACAGGTGGCGGTGTAGTTATTTCCATGTTTATACAGATAGCAGTGTAGTTATTTCCATGTTTATAGAGATAGCAGTGTAGATATTTCCATTGATATACAGATAGCTGTGTAGATATTTGCATGTTCGTACAGATAGCGGTGTAGATATTTACATGTTCATACAGATAGCTGTGTAGATATTTCCATGTTCACACAGATAGCGGTGTAGTTATTTCCATGTTCATACAGATAGCGGTGTAGATATTTCCATGTTCATACAGATAGCGTTGCAGATGTTTCCATGCTCATACAGTCAGCGGTGTAGTTATTTCCATGTTCATACAGATGGCATTGTAGATATTTTCATGTTCATACAGATGGCGGTGTAGATATTTCCATGTTAATACAGGTGGCGGTGTAGATATTTGCATGTTTATACAGATAGCAGTGTAGTTATTTCCGTGTTTATAGAGATAGCAGTGCAGATATTTCCATTGATAAACAGATAGCTGTGTAGATATTTGCATGTTCTTACAGATAGCGGTATAGATATTTCCATGTTCATACAGATAGCGGTATAGATATTTCCATGTATATACAGATAGCGGTGTAGATATTTCCATGTTCATACAGATAGCGGTGTAGATATTTCCATGTTCATACAGATAGCGGTGTAGATATTTCCATGTTCATACAGTTAGCGGTGTAGATATTTCCATGTTCATACAGAAGGCGGTGTAGATATTTCCATGTTCATATAGATGTCGGTGTAGATATTTCCATATTTATACAGATAGCAGTGTAGTTATTTCCATGTTCATACAGATAGCAGTGTAGATATTTCCATGTTCATACAGATAATGGTGTAGATATTTCCATGTTTATACAGTTAGTGGTGCGGATATTTCCATGTTTATACAGATAGTTGGGCAGATATTTCCATGTTTATACAGATAGCGGTGTAGATATTTCCATCTTAATACAGATGGCGGTGTAGATATGTCCATGTTTGTACAGATGGCGGTGTAGATATTTCCATGTTCATACAGATGGCGGTGTAGATATTTCGTAGTTTATAGAGATAGCGCTGTAGTTATTTCCATATTTATAGAGAAATCTGTGTAGATATTTCCATGTATATTCAGATAGCTGTGTCGATATTTCCATGTTGATACAGATAGCGGTGTATATATTTCCATGTTCATCCAGATGCCGGTGTACATATATCCATGTTCATACAGATGGCGGTGAAGATATTTCCATGTTCATACAGATGGTGGTGTAGATATTTCCATGTTCATACAAATGGCGGTGTAGATATTTCCATGTTCATAGAGATTGCGGTGTAGATATTTCCATGTTCATGCAAATGGCGGTGTAGATATTTCCATGTTCATAGAGATGGCGGTGTAGATATTTCCATATTTATACAGATAGCAGTGTAGTTATTTCCATGTTGATAGGGATAGCAGTGTAGATATTTTCATTGATATACAGATAGCTGTGTAGATATTTGCATGTTCATACAGATAGCGGTCTAGATATTTCCATGTCCATACAGATAGCAGTGTAGATATTTCCATGATCATACGGATAGCGGGGTAGATATTTCCATGCTCATACAGATAGCGGTGTAGATATTTCAATGTTCATACAGATAGCGGTGTAGATATTTCCATGTTCATACAGGTAGCGGTGTAGATATTTCCATTGATATACAGATAGCTGTGTAGATATTTGCATGTTCGTACAAATAGCGGTGTAGATATTTCCATGTTCATACAGAGAGTGGTGTAGATATTTCCATGTTCACACAGATAGCGGTGTAGTTATTTCCATGTTCATACAAATAGCGGTGTAGATATTTCCATGTTCATACAGATAGCGTTGTAGATGTTTCCATGCTCATACAGTCAGCGGTGTAGTTATTTCCATGTTCATACAGATGGCATTGTAGATATTTTCATGTTCATACAGATGGCGGTGTAGATATTTCCATGTTCATACAGGTGGTGGTGTAGATATTTGCATGTTTATACAGATAGCAGTGTAGTTATTTCCGTGTTTATAGAGATAGCAGTGCAGATATTTCCATTGATAAACAGATAGCTGTGTAGATATTTGCATGTTCTTACAGATAGCAGTATAGATATTTCCATGTTCATACAGATAGCGGTATAGATATTTCCATGTACATACAGATAGCGGTGTAGATATTTCCATGTTCATACAGATAGCGGTGTAGATATTTCCATGTTCATACAGATAGCGGTGTAGATATTTCCATGTTCATACAGTTAGCGGTGTAGATATTTCCATGTTCATACAAAAGGCGGTGTAGATATTTCCATGTTCATAGAGATGTCGGTGTAGATATTTCCATATTTATACAGATAGCAGTGTAGTTATTTCCATGTTCATACAGATAGCAGTGTAGATATTTCCATGTTCATACAGATAATGGTGTAGATATTTCCATGTTTATACAGATAGCGGTGCGGATATTTCCATGTTTATACAGATAGTTGGGCAGATATTTCCATGTTTATACAGATAGCGGTGTAGATATTTCCATCTTAATACAGATGGCGGTGTAGATATGTCCATGTTTGTACAGATGGCGGTGTAGATATTTCCATGTTCATACAGATGGCGGTGTAGATATTTCGTAGTTTATAGAGATAGCGCTGTAGTTATTTCCATATTTATAGAGAAATCTGTGTAGATATTTCCATGTATATTCAGATAGCTGTGTCGATATTTCCATGTTCATGCAGATAGCGGTGTATATATTTCCATGTTCATCCAGATGCCAGTGTACATATATCCATGTTCATACAGATGGCGGTGAAGATATTTCCATGTTCATACAGATGGTGGTGTAGATATTTCCATGTTCATACAGATGGCGGTGTAGATATTTCCATGTTCATACGGATGGCAGTGTAGATATTTCCTTGTTCATACAGGTGGCGGTGTAGATATTTCCATGTTTATACTGATAGCAGTGTAGTTATTTCCATGTTTATAGAGACAGCTGTGTAGATATTTCCATTGATATACAGATAGCTGTGTAGATATTTGCATGTTCATACAGATAGCGGTGTAGATATTTCCATGTTCGTACAGATAGCGGTGTAGATATTTCCATGTTCATACAGATAGCGGTGTAGATATTTCCATGTTCATACAGATAACGGTGTAGATATTTCCATGTTCAAACAGATAGCACTGTAGATATTTCCATGTTCATACAGTTAGCGGTGTAGATATTTCCATGTTCATAGAGATGGCGGTGTAGATATTTCCATGTTTATGCAGAGAGCGGTATAGATACTTCCATGTTTATACAGATGGTGGTGTAGATATTTCCATGTTTATAAAGATGGCGGTCTAGATATTTCCACGTTTACAGAGATAGTGGTGTAGTTCTTTCCACCTTTATAGAGACAGCGTTGTAGATATTTCCATGTTTATACAGATAGCGGTGAAGATATTTCCATGTTTATACAGATAGCGGTGTAGATATTTCCATGTTTATACTGATAGCAGTGTACATATTTCCATGTTTATAGAGATAGTGTTGTAGATAATTTCAATTTCATACAGAGAGCAGTCTAGATATTTCCAAGTTCATACAGATAGCGGTGTAGATATTTCCACGTTTATAGAGTTGGTGGTGTAGATATTTCCATGTTCATACAGAGGACGTTGTAGATATTTCCATGTTTATAGGGATGGCGGTGTAGATATTTTCATATTTACACAGATGGCAGTGTAGATATTTCCATGTTTACACAGATAGCGGTGTAGACATTTCCATGTTTACACAGATAGCGGTGTGGATATTTCCATGTTTACGCCGATAGCAGTGTAGATATTTCCATGTTTATACAGATAGTGGTGCGGATATTTCCATGTTTATACAGATAGGTAGATATTTCCATGTTTATACAGATAGCGGTGTTGATATTTCCATCTTAATACAGATGGCGGTGTAGGTATGTCCATGTTTGTACAGATGGCGGTGTAGATATTTCCATGTTCATACGGATGGCAGTGTGGATATTTCCATGTTCATACAGATAGTGGTGCGGATATTTCCATGTTTATACAGATAGGTAGATATTTCCATGTTTATACAGATAGCGGTGTTGATATTTCCATCTTAATACAGATGGCGGTGTAGGTATGTCCATGTTTGTACAGATAGCGGTGTAGATATTTCAAAGTTTATAGAGATAGCGCTGTAGTTATTTCCATATTTATAGAGAAATCTGTGTAGATATTTCCATGTATATTCAGATAGCTGTGTAGATATTTCCATGTTCATGCAGATAGCAGTGTAGATATTTCCATGTTCATGCAGAAAGCGGTGTAGATATTTCCATGTTAATACAGATAGCGGTGTAGATATTTCCATGTTCATACAGTTAGCGGTGTAGATATTTCCATGTTCATACAGAAGGCGGTGTAGATATTTCCATGTTCATAGAGATGTCGGTGTAGATATTTCCATATTTATACAGATAGCAGTGTAGTTATTTCCATGTTTATAGAGATAGCAGTGTAGATATTTCCATTGATATACAGAGAGCTGTGTAGGTATTTGCATGGTCATACAGATAGCGGTGTAGATATTTCCATGTTCGTACAGATAGCGGTGTAGATATTTCCATGTTCATACAGATAGCAGTGTAGATATTTCCATGTTCGTACAGATAACGGTGTAGATATTTCCATGTTCATACAGATAGCGGTGTAGATATTTCCATGTTCATACAGGAAGCGGTGTAGATATTTCCATGTTCATACAGATGGCGGTGTAGATATTTACTTGTTCATACAGATGGCGGTATAGATATTTCCATGTTCGTACAGATGGCGTTGTAGATATTTCCATGTTCATAGAGATGGCGGTGTAGATATTTCCATGTTTATGCAGATAGCGGTATAGATATTTCCATGTTTATACAGATGGCAGTGTAGATATTTCCATGTTTATAGAGACGACGGTGTAGATATTTCCATGTTCATACAGATGGCGGTGTAAATATTTCCACGTTTATAGGGATGGCGGTGTAGATATTTTTATGTTTACACAGATGGCGGTGTAGATATTTCCATGTTTACACACATAGCGGTGTAGTCATTTCCATGTTTACACAGATAGCGGTGTGGATATTTCCATGTTTATGCAGATAGCAGTGTAGATATTTCCATGTTTATACAGATAGCGGTGCGGATATTTCCATTTTTATACAGATAGTTGGGCAGATATTTCCTTGTTTATACAGATAGCGGTGTAGATATTTCCATCTTAATACAGATGGCGGTGTAGATATGTCCATGTTTGTACAGATGGCGGTGTAGATATTTCCATGTTCATACAGATGGCAGTGTAGATATTTCGAAGTTTATAGAGATAGCGCTGTAGTTATTTCCATATTTATAGAGAAATCTGTGTAGATATTTCCATGTATATTCAGATAACTGTGTCGATATTTCCATGTTCATGCAGATTGCGGTGTATATATTTCCATGTTCATCCAGATGCCGGTGTTCATATATCCATGTTCATACAGATGGCGGTGAAGATATTTCCATGTTCATACAGATGGTGGTGTAGATATTTCCAAGTTCATACAAATGGCGGTGTAGATATTTCCATGTTCATAGAGATGGCGGTGTAGATATTTCCATTTTCATGCAAATGGCGGTGTAGATATTTCCATGTTCATAGAGATGGAGGTGTAGATATTTCCATATTTATACAGATAGCAGTGTAGTTATTTCCATGTTGATAGGGATAGCAGTGTAGATATTTTCATTGATATACAGATAGCTGTGTAGATATTTGCATGTTCATACAGATAGCGGTCTAGATATTTCCATGTTCATACAGATAGCAGTGTAGATATTTCCATGTACATACGGATAGCGGTGTAGATATTTCCATGTTCATACAGATAGCGGTGTAGATATTTCCATGTTCATACAGATAGTGGTGTAGATATTTCCATGTTCATACAGGTAGCGGTGTAGATATTTCCATCTTCATACAGATAGCGGTGTGGATATTTCCATGTTAATACCAATAGCAGTGTAGGTATTTCCATGTTCATACAGTTAGCGGTGTAGATATTTCCATGTTCATACAGATGGCGGTGTAGATATTTACATGTTCATACAGATGGCGGTGTAGATATTTCCATGTTCGTACGGATGGCAGTGTAGATATTTCCTTGTTCATACAGGTGGCGGTGTAGATATTTCCATGTTTATACAGATAGCAGTGTAGTTATTTCCATGTTTATAGAGACAGCTGTGTAGATGTTTCCATTGATATACAGATAGCTGTGTAGATATTTGCATGTTCATACAGATAGCGGTGTAGATATTTCCATGTTCATAGAGATAGCCGTGTAGATATTTCTATTGTCATACAGATAGCGGTGTAGATATTTCCATGTTCATACAGATAACGGTGTAGATTTTCCATGTTCATACAGATAGCAGTGTAGATATTTCCATGTTCATACCGTCAGTGGTGTAGATATTTACATGTTCATACAGATGGCGGTGTAGTTATTTACATGTTCATACAGATGGCGGTGTAGATATTTCCATGTTCGTACAGATGGCGGTGTAGATATTTCCATGTTCATAGAGATGGCGGTGTAGATATTTCCATGTTTCTGCAGATAGTGGTATAGAAATTTCCATGTTTATACAGATGGTGGTGTAGATATTTCCATGTTTATAGAGATGGCGGTCTAGATATTTCCATGTTTATACATATAGCGGTGAAGATATTTCCATGTTTTTACAGATAGCGGTGTAGATATTTCCATGTTTATACAGATAGAAGTGTAGATATTTCCATGTTTATACAGATAGTGGTGTAGATAATTTCAATTTTGTACCAAGAGCAGTGTAGATATTTCCAAGTTCATACAGATAGCGATGTAGATATTTCCACGTTTATAGATATGGCGGTGTAGATATTTCCATGTGCATACTGATGGCGGTGTAGATATTTCCATGTTCATCCAAATGGCGGTGTAGATATTTCCATTTTCATAGAGATGGCGGTGTAGATATTTCCATGTTCATACAAATGGCGGTGTAGATATTTCCATGTTCATAGAGATGGCGGTGAAGATATTTCCATGTTTATAGAGACAGCAGTGTAGTTTTTTCCATGTTTATAGAGATAGCAGTGAAGATATTTCCATTGATATACACATAGCTGTGTAGGTATTTCCATGTTCATACTGATGGTGGTGTAGGTATTTCGAAGTTTATAGAGATTACGCTGTAGTTATTTCCAAATTTATAGAGATATCTGTATAGATATTTCCATGTATATGCAGATAGCTGTGTAGATATTTCCATGTTCATCCAGATGCCGGTGTGGATATATCCATGTTCATACAGATGTCGGTGAAGATATTTCCATGTTCTTACAGATGGCGGTGTAGATATTTCCATGTTCATACAAATGGCAGTGTAGGTATTTCCATGTTCGTAGAGATGGCGGTGTAGGTATTTCCAAGTTCATACAAATGGCGGTGTAGGTATTTCCATGTTCACAGACATGGCGGTTTAGATATTTCCATGTTTATACAGATAGCAGTGTAGTTATTTCCATGCTTATAGAGATAGCAGTGTAGATATTTCCATTGATATACAGATAGCTGGGTAGATATTTGCATGTTCATACAGATAGCGGTGTAGATATTTCCATGTTCGTACAGATAGCGGTGTAGATATTTCCATGTTCAAGCAGATAGCGGTGTAGATATTTCCATGTTCATCCAGATGCCGGTGTACATATATCCATGTTCATAGTGGTGGCGGTGTAGATATTTACATGTTCATACAGATGGCGGTGTAGATATTTCCATGTTCGTACAGATGGCGGTGTATATATTTCCATGTTTATACAGATAGCGGTGAAGATATTTCCATGTTTATACAGATAGCGGTGTAGATATTTCCATGTTTATACAGATAGCACTGTAGATATTTCCATGTTTATAGAGATAGTGGTGTAGATAATTTCAATTTCATACAGAGAGCAGTGTAGATATTTCCAAGTTCATACAGATAGAAGTGTAGATATTTCCACGTTTATAGAGATGGCGGTGCAGATATTTCCATGTTCATACAGAGGACTGTGTAGATATTTCCCTGTTTATAGGGATGGCGGTGTAGATATTTTCATGTTTACACAGATGGCGGTGTAGATATTTCCATGTTTACACAGATAGCGGTGTAGACATTTCCATGTTTACACAGATAGCGTTGTGGATATTTCCATGTTTATGCAGATAGCAGTGTAGATATTTCCAGGTTTATACAGATAGCGGTGCGGATATTTCCATGTGTATTCAGATAGCGGTGCGGATATTTCCATGTTTATACAGATAGTTTGGCAGATATTTCCATGTTTATACAAATAGCGGTGTAGATATTTCCATCTTAATACAGATGGCGGTGTAGATATGTCCATGTTTGTACTGATGGCGGTGTAGATATTTCCATGTTCATACACATGGCGGTGTAGATATTTCGAAGTTTACAGAGATAGCGCTGTGGTTATTTCCATATTTACAGAGAAATCTGTGTAGATATTTCCATGTATATTCAGATAGCTGTGTAGATAGATCCATGTTCATGCAGATAGCGGTGTAGATATTTCCATGTTCATCCAGATACCGGTGTACATATATCCATGTTCATATAGATGGCGATGAAGATATTTCCATGTTCATACAGACGGTGGTGTAGATATTTCCATGTTCATACAAATGGCGGTGTAGATATTTCCATGTTCATAGAGATGGCGGTGTAGATATTTCCATCTTCATACAAATGGCGGTGTAGATATTTCCATGTTCATAGAGATGGCGGTGTAGATATTTCCATCTTCATACAAATGGCGGTGTAGATATTTCCATGTTCATAGAGATGGCGGTGTTGATATTTCCATATTTATAGAGATAGCAGTGTAGTTATTTCCATGTTTATAGAGATAGTAGTGTAGATACTTCCATTGATATACTGATAGCTGTGTAGATATTTCCATGTTCATACAGATGGCGGTGTTGATATTTCCATGTTCATACAGATAATTGTGTAGATATTTCCATATTCATAAAGATAGCGGTGTTGATATTTCCATGTTCATACAGATAACGGTGTAGATATTTCCATGTTCATACAGATAGCGGTATAGATATTTCCATGTTCATACAGTTAGCGGTGTAGATATTTCCATGTTCATACAGTTAGCGGTGTAGATATTTCCATGTTCATACAGATAGCGGTGTAGATATTTACATGTTCATACAGATGGCGGTGTAGATATTTCCATGTTCATAGAGATGGCCGTGTAGATATTTCCATGATTATACAGATAGCAGTGTAGTTATTTCCATGTTTATAGAGATACCAGTGTGGATATTTCCACTGATATACAGATAGCTGTGTAGATATTTACATGTTCATACAGATAGCGGTGTAGATATTTCCATGTTCATACAGATAGCGGTGTAGATATTTCCATGTTCATACAGATAGCGGTGTAGATATTTCCATGTTCATAAAGATAGCGGTGTAGATATTTCCATGTTCATACAGATAGCGGTCTAGGTATTTCCATGTTCATACAGTTAACGGTGTAGATATTTCCATGTTCATACCAATAGCGCTGTAAACATTAACGTGTTCATACATTTAGCGGTGTTGATATTTCCATGTTCATAGAGATGGTGGTGAAGATATTTATATGTTCATACAGATGGCGGTGTAGACATTTCCATGTTTGTACGGATGGCAGTGTAGATATTTCCATATTCATACAGGTGGCGGTGTAGTTATTTCCATGTTTATACAGATAGCAGTGTAGTTATTTCCATGTTAATAGAGATATCTGTGTAGATATTTCCATTGATATACAGATAGCTGTGTAGATATTTGCATGTTCATACACATAGCGGTGTAGATATTTCCATGTTCGTACAGATAGCGGTGTAGATATTTCCGTGTTCATACAGATAGCAGTGTAGATATTTCCATGTTAATACAGATGACGGTGTAGATATTTCCATGTTCATACAGACGGAGGTGTAGATATTTCCATGTTCATACAGTTAGCGGTGTAGATACTTCCATGTTTATACAGATGGTGGTGTAGATATTTCCACTTTTATAGAGATGGCGGTCTAGATATTTCCATGTTTACAGAGATAGTGGTGTAGTTATTTCCAAGTTTATAGAGACAGCGTTGTAGATATTTCCATGTTTATACAGATAGCGGTGTAGATATTTCCATCTTTACACAGATAGCGGTGTAGTCATTTCCATGTTTACACAGATAGCGGTGTGGATATTTCCATGTTTATGCAGATAGCATTGTAGATATTTCCATGTTTATACAGATAGCGGTGTGGATATTTAAATGTTTATACAGATAGTTGGGCAGATACTTCCATGTTTATACAGATAGCGGTGTAGATATTTCCATCTTAATACAGATGTCGGTGTAGGTATGTCCATGTTCGTAGAGATGGCGGTTTAGATATTTCCATGTTCATACAGATGGCGGTGTAGATATTTCGAAGTATATAGGGATAGCGCTGTAGTTATTTCCATATTTATAGAGAAATCTGTGTAGATATTTCCATGCATATGCAGATAGCTGTGTAGTTATTTCCATGTTCATGCAGAGAGCGGTGTAGATATTTCCATGTTCATCCAGATGCCGGTGTAGATATATCCATGTTCTTACAGATGGCGGTGAAGATATTTCCATGTTCATAAAGACGGCGGTACAGATATTTCCATGTTCATCGAGATGGCGGTGTACATATTTCCATGCTCATAGAGATTGTGGTGTAGATATTTCCACGTTTATGCAGATAGCAGTGTAGTTATTTCCATGTTTATAGAGATAGCAGTGTAGATATTTCCATTGATATACAGATAGCAGTGTAGATATGTGCATGTTCATACAGATAGCGGTGTAGATATTTCCATGTTCATACAGATAGCTGTGTAGATATTTCCATGTTCATACAGATAGCGGTGTAGATATTTCCATGTTCATAGAGCAGTGTAGATATTTCCATGTTCAAACAGATAGCGGTGTAGATATTTCCATGTTCATACAGATAGCGGTGTAGGTATATCCATGTTCGTACAGTAAGCGGTGTAGATATTTCCATGTTCCCACAGACGGCGGTGTAGATATTTACATGTTCATACAGACGGCGGTGTAGATATTTCCATGTTAGTACGAATGTCAGTGTAGATATTTCCATGTTCATTCAGGTTTCGGTGTAGATATTTCCATGTTTATACAGATAACAGTGTAGATAATTCCGTGTTTGTAGAGATAGCATTGTAGATATTTCCATTGATATACAGATAGCTCTGAAGATATTTGCATGTTCATACAGATAGCAGTGTAGATATTTCCATGTTCATACAGATAGCGGTGTAGATATTTCCATTTTCATTCTGATAGCGGTGTAGGTATTTCCATGTTCATACAGATAACGGTTTAGATATTTCCATGTTCATACAGATAGTGGTGTAGCTATTTCCATGTTCATACAGAGAGAGGTGTAGATATTTCCATGTTCATACAGATAGCGGTGTAGTTATTTCCATCTTAATGCAGATGGCGGTGTAGATATGTCCATGTTCGTATAGATGGCGGTGTAGATATTACCATGTTCATACAGACGGCGGTGTAGATATTTCGAAGTTTATAGAGATAGCGCTGTAGTTATTTCCATATTTATAGAGAAATCTGTGTAGATATTTCCAAGTTTATGCAGATAGCTGTGTAGATATTTCCATGTTCATGCAGATAGCGGTGTAGATATTTCCATGTTCATCCAGATGCCGGTGTAGATATATCCATGCTCATATAGATGGTGGTGAAGATATTTCCATGTTCATACAGATGGCGGTGTAGATATTTCCACGTTCATACAAATGGCGGTGTAGATATTTCCATGTTCATAGAGATGGCGGTGTAGATATTTCCATGTTCATACAAATGGCGGTGTAGATATTTCCATATTCATAGAGATGGCGTTGTAGATATATCCATGTTTATACAGATAGCAGTGTAGTTATTTCCAGGTTTATAGAGATAGTAGTGTAGATATTTCCATTGATATACAGATAGCTGTGTAGATATTTGCATGTTCATACAGATAGCGGTGTAGATATTTCCATGTTCATACAGAGGGCGGTGTAGATATTTCCACGTTCATACAGATAGCGGTGTAGATATTTCCATGTTCATACAGGTAGCGGTGTAGATATTTTCATGTTCATAGAGATGGCGGTGTAGATATTTCCATATTAATAGAAATGGCGGTGTAGATATTTCCATGTTCATAGAGATGGCGGTGTAGATATTTCCATGTTTATACAGATAGCAGTGGAGTTATTTCCATGTTCATACAGATAGCTCTGTAGACATTTGCATGTTCATACAGATAGCGGTGTAGATATTTCCCTGTTCGTACTGATAGCGGTGTATATATTTCCATGTTCATACAGATAGTGGTGTAGATATTTCCATGTTCATACAGATAGCGATGTAGATATGTGCATGTTCACACAGATAGCGGTGTAGATATTTCCATGTTCATGCAGTTAGCGTTGTAGATATTTCCATGTTCTTACAGATGGCGGTTTAGATATTTCCATGTTCATACAGATGGCGGTGTAGATATTTCCATGTTCATACGGATGGCAGTGTAGATATTTCCATGTTCATACAGGTGGCGGTGTAGATATTTCCATATTTATACAGATAGCAGTGTAGTTTTTTCCATGTTTATAGAGATAGCAGTGTAGATATTTACATTGACATACAGATAGCTGTGTAGATATTTGCATGTTCATACAGATAGCGGTGTAGATATTTCAAGGTTCATACAGATAGCGGTGTAGATATTTCCATGTACGTACTGATAGCGGTGTAGATATTTCCATGTTCATACAGATAACGGTGTAGATATTTCCATGTTCTTACAGATAGCAGTGTTGATATTTCCATGTTCATACAGTTAGCGGTGTAGATATTTCCATGTTCATACAGATGGCGGTGTAGATATTTACATGTTCATACAGATGGCGGTGTAGATATTTCCATGTTCGTACAGATGGCGGTGTAGATATTTCCATCTTCATAGAGATGGCGGTGTAGATATTTCCATGTTTATGCAGATAGCAGTATAGATATTTCCATGTTTATACAGATGGTGGTGTAGATATTTCCATGTTTATAGAGATGGCGGTGTAGATATTTCCATGTTTATAGAGATAGTGGTGTAGTTGTTTCCAAGTTTATAGAGACAGCGTTGTAGATATTTCCATGTTTTTATAGATAGCGGTGAAGTTATTTCCATGTTTATACAGATAGCGGTGTAGATATTTCCATGTTTATACAGATAGCGGTGTAGATAGTTCCATGTTGATAGAGATAGTGGTGTAGATAATTCCAATTTTATACAGATAGCAGTGTAGATATTTCCACGTTTATAGAGATTGCGGTGTAGATATTTCCAAGTTGATACAGATAGCGGTGTAGATATTTCCACGTTTATAGAGATGGCGGTGTAGATATTTCCATGTTCATACAGATGGCGGTGTAGATACTTCCATGTTTACAGGGATGGCTGTGTAGATATTTTCATGTTTACACAGATGGCAGTGTAGATATTTCCATGTTTACACAGATAGCGGTGTAGACATTTCCAGGTTTACACAGATAGCGGTGTGGATATTTCCATGTTTATACAGATAGTAGGGCAGATATTTCCATGTTTATACAGATAGCGGTGTAGATATTTCCATCTTAATACAGATGTCGGTGTAGGTATGTCCATGTTCGTACGGATTGCGGAGTAGATTTTTCCATGTTCATACAGATGGCGGTGTAGATATTTCGAAGTTTATAGGGATAGCGCTGTAGTTATTTCCATATTTATAGAGAAATCTGTGCAAATATTTCCATGTATATGCAGAGAGCTGTGTAGATATTTCCATGTTCATGCAGAGAGTGGTGTAGATATTTCCATGTTCATCCAGATGCCGGTGTAGATATATCCATGTTCATACAGATGGCGGTGAAGATATTTCCATGTTCATAGAGACGGCGGTGTAGATATTTCCATGTTCATAGAGATGGCGGTGTGGATATTTCCATGCTCATACAAATGGCGATGTAGATATTTCCATGTTCATAGAGATGGTGGTGTAGATATTTCCATGTTTATACAGGTAGCAGTGTAGTTATTTCCATGTTTATAGAGATAGCAGTGTAGATATTTCCATTGATATACAGATAGCTGTGTAGATATTTGCATGTTCATACAGATAGCGGTGTAGATATTTCCATGTTCATACAGATAGCGGTGTAGATATTTCCATGTTAATACAGATAGCGGTGTAGATATTTCCAGGTTCATACAGAGAGCGGTGTAGATATTTCCATGTTCCTACAGATGGCGGTGTAGATATTTCCATGTTCGTTACGGATATCAGTGTAGATATTTCCATGTTCATACAGGTGGCGGTGTATATATTTCCATGTTTATACAGATAGCAGTGTAGATATTTCCATGTTTATAGAGATAGCAGTGTAGATATTTCCATTGATATACAGATAGCTGTGTAGATATTTGCATGTTCATACAGATAGCGGTGTAGATATTAACATGTTCATACAGATAGCGATGTAGATATTTCCATTTTCATTCAGATAGCGGTGTAGATATTTCCATGTTCATACAGATAACGGTGTAGATATTTCCATTTTCATTCAGATAGTGGTGTAGATATTTCCATGTTCATACAGAGAGAGGTGCAGATATTTCCATTTTCATACAGATAGCGGTGTAGATATTTCCATTTTCATACCAATAGCGGTGTAGATATTTCCATGTTCATACAGTTTGCGGTGTAGATATTTCCATGTTCATACAAATGGCGGTGTAGATATTTCCTTGTTCAAACAGATGGCGGTGTAGATATTTCCATGTTTGTACGGATGGCAGTGTAGATTTTTCCATGTTGATAGGGATGGCGGTGTAGATATTTCCTTCTATATACAGATAGCGGTGTAGTTATTTCCATGTTTATAGAGATAGCAGTGTAGATATTTCCATGTTCATACGGATAGCGGTGTAGATATTTCCATGTTCATACAGATAGCGGTGGAGATATTTCCATGTTAATACAGATAGCGGTGTAGATATTTCCAATTTTATACAGATAGCAGTGTAGATATTTCCATGTACATACAGATAGTGGTGTAGATATTTGCACGTTTATAGAGATGGCGGTGTAGATATTTCCATGTTCATGCAGACGGCGGTGTAGATACTTCCATGTTCATACAGACGGCAGTGTAGATATTTACATGTTTATAGAGATGGAGGTGTAGATATTTCCATGTTTATACAGATGGCGGTGTAGATATTTCCATGTTTATAGAGATGGCAGTGTAGTTCTTTCCATGTTTATACAGATAGCGGTGTAGATATTTCCATGTTTACACAGATAGCGGTGTAGGCATTTCCATGTTTACACAGATAGCGTCGTAGATATTTACATGTTTACAGAGATATTGGTGTAGTTATTTCCATGTTTATACAGATTGCGGTGAAGATATTTCCATGTTTACACAGATAGCCGTGTGAATATTTCCATGTTTATACAGATAGCGGTGTAGATATTTCCATGTTTATACAGACAGCGGTGAAGATATTTCCATGTTTGCACAGATAGCGGAGTAGATATTTCCATGCTCATACAGATGGTGATGTTGATATTTCCATGTTTATAGAGAAAGTGGTGTCGTTATTTCCATGTTTATAGAGAAAACAGTGTAGATATTTCCATGTATATACAAATATCTGTGCAGATATTTCCATGTTCATAGAGATAGCGGTGTAGATATTTCCATGTTCATACAGATAGCGGCGTATATATTTCCATGTTCGTACAGATAGCGGTGTAGATATTTCCATGTTCATACGGATAGCAGTGTAGATATTTCCATGTTCATACAGATAGCGTTGTAGATATTTCCATGTTTATACACATAGCGGTGTAGATATTTCCAAGTTACAATAGATAGCGGTGGAGATATTTCCATGTTTATACAGAGAGCGGTGTAGATATTTCCATCTTAATACAGATGGCATTGTAGATATTTCCATGTTACAACAGATGGCAGTGTAGATATTTCCATGTTCATACTCGTGGCGGTGTAGATATTTCCAAGTTTATAGAGATAGCGGTGTAGTTATTTCCATGTTTATACAGATAGCAGTATAGATATTTCCATTGATGTTCAGATAGCTGTGTAGATATTTCCATGTTCATACAGATAGCGGTGTAGATATATCCATGTTCATACAGATAGCGGTGTAGATATTTCCAAGTTCATGCAGATAGCGGTGTAGTTATTTCCATGTTCATACAGATATCGGTGTTGATATTTCCATGTTCATACAGATAGCGGTGTAGACAATTGCATGTTCATACATACAGCAGTGTAGATATTTCCATGTTCATACACATAGCGGTGTAGATATTTCCAAGTTCATACAGATGGCGGTGAAGATATATACATCTTCATACAGATGGCGGTGTAGATATTTCCATGTTCATAGAGATGGCGGTGTAGATATTTCCATGTTCATAGAGATGGCAGTGTAGATATTTCCTTGTTCATACCTATGGTGGTCTAGATATTTGCATGTTAATACAGATGGCAGTGTAGGTATTTCCATGTTCATACGGATGGCGGTCTAGATATTTGCATGTTCATACAGATGGCGGTGTAGATATTTCCATGCTCATATGGATGGTGGTGTAGATATTTCCATGTTTATACAGAGGGCGGTTTAGTTATTTCCATGTTTACCCAGATAGGGGTGTAGATATTTCCGTGTTGATACACATAGCGGTGTAGATATTTAATAGTTTATAGAGATAGTGGTGTAGATATTTCCATGTTTAGAGAGATGGCGGTCAAGATATTTCCAAGTTTATTGAGATAGCGGTAAAGATATTTCCATGTTTATACAGATGGCGGTGTAGATATTTCCATATTTATAGAGATGGCGGTCTAAATATTTCCATGTTTATAGAGATAGTGGTGTAGTTATTTCCAAGTTTATAGAGATAGCATTGTAGGTGTTTCCATGTCTATACAGATAGTGGCGAAGATATTTCCATCTTTATACAGATAGCGGTGTAGATATTTCCATGTTTATGCAGATTGCGGTGTAGATATTTACATGTTTATAGAGATGGCGGTCTAGATATTTTCTTGTTTATACAGATAGCGGTGTAGATATTTCCATGTTTATAGAGAGAGCGGTGTAGATAATTCCAATTTTATACAGATAGCAGTGTAGATATTTCCATGTTCCTATGGATGGCAGTGTAGATATTTCCCTGTTCATACCCATGGCGGTGTAGATATTTCCAAGTTTTTAGATATAGCAGTGTAGTTTTTCCATGTTTATAGGGATAGCAGTGCAGATATTTCCACTGATGTACAGATAGCTGTGTAGATATTTCCATGTTAATACAGATAGCGGTGTGGATATTTCCATGTTCATACAGATTGCGGTGTAGATATTTCCATGTTCATACAGATAGCTGTGTAGATATTTCCATGTTCATACAGATTGTGGTGTAGATATTTCCATGTTCATACAGATAGCTGTGTAGATATTTCCATGTTCATACATATAGTGGTGTAGATATTTTCATCTTAATACAGATGGCGGTGTAGATATTTCCATGTTCCTACAGATGGCGGTGTAGATATTTCCATGTTCATACATATGGTGGTGTAGATATTTCCAAGTTTATAGAGATAGCGTTGTCATTATTTCCATGTTTATAGAGATAGCTGTGTAGATATTTCCATGTTCATACAGATAGCGGTGTAGATATTTCTATGATCATACAGATGGCAGTGAAGATATTTCCATGTTCATACTGATGGCGGTGAATATATTTCCATGTTCATACACATGGCGGTGTAGATATTTCCATGTTCATACAGATGGCGGAGTAGATATTTCTATGTTTATAGAGATGGCGGTGTAGATATTTCCATGTTTATACAGAGGGCAGTTTAGATATTTCCATGTTTACACAGATGGTGGTGTAGATATTTCCATGTTTATACAAATAGCGGTGCAGATATTTCCATGTTCATACAGATAGCGTTGTAGATATTTAGATGTTTATAGAGATGGCGTTCTAGATATTTTCTTGTTTATACAGATAGCGGTGTAGATATTTCCATGGTGATAGAGATAGCGGTGTAGGTATTTCCAATTTTATGCAGATAGCAGTGTAGATATTTCCATGTTCATACAGATAGCGGTGTAGATATTTCCATGTTCATACAGTTAGCGGTGATGATATTTCCATGTTCATACATATGGCGGTGTAGATATTTCCATGTTCATACAGATGGCGGTGAGGATATTTCCATGTTCATACAGATGCCGGTGTAGACATTTCCATGTTCATAGAGATGGCGGTGTAGATATTTCCATGTTCATAGAGATGGCGGTGTAGATATTTCCATGCTTATAGAGATCTCGGTATAGATGTTTCCATCTTTATACAGAGGGCGGTTTAGGTATTTCCATGTTTACACAGATAGCGGTGTACATATTTCCATGTTGATACACATAGCGGTGTAGATATTTCCTAGGTTATAGAGATGGAGGTGTAGATATTTCCATATTTATACAGATAGCAGTGTAGTTATTTCCATGTTGATAGGGATAGCAGTGTAGATATTTTCACTGATACACAGATAGCTGTGTAGATATTTGCATGTTCATACAGATAGCGGTCTAGATATTTCCATGTTCATACAGATAGCAGTGTAGATATTTCCATGTTCATACAGATGGCAGTGTAGATATTTCCATGTTCATACAGGTGGCGGTGTAGTTATTTCCATGTTTATACAGATAGCAGTGTAGTTATTTCCATGTTTATAGAGATAGCAGTGTAGATATTTCCATTGATATACAGATAGCTGTGTAGATATTTGCATGTTCGTACAGATAGCGGTGTAGATATTTCCATGTTCATACAGAGATTGGTGTAGATATTTCCATGTTCACACAGATAGCGGTGTAGTTATTTCCATGTTCATACAGATAGCAGTGTAGATATTTCCATGTTCATACAGATAGCGTTGTAGATGTTTCCATGCTCATACAGTCAGCGGTGTAGTTATTTCCATGTTCATACAGATGGCATTGTAGATATTTTCATGTTCATACAGATGGCGGTGTAGATATTTCCATGTTCATACAGGTGGCGGTGTAGATATTTGCATGTTTATACAGATAGCAGTGTAGTTATTTCCGTGTTTATAGAGATAGCAGTGCAGATATTTCCATTGATAAACAGATAGCTGTGTAGATATTTGCATGTTCTTACAGATAGCGGTATAGATATTTCCATGTTCATACGGGTAGCGGTATAGATATTTCCATGTACATACAGATAGCGGTGTAGATATTTCCATGTTCATACAGATAGCGGTGTAGATATTTCCATGTTCATACAGATAGCGGTGTAGATATTTCCATGTTCATACAGTTAGCGGTGTAGATATTTCCATGTTCATACAGAAGGCGTTGTAGATATTTCCATGTTCATAGAGATGTCGGTGTAGATATTTCCATATTTATACAGATAGCAGAGTAGTTATTTCCATGTTCATAGAGATAGCAGTGTAGATATTTCCATGTTCATACAGATAACGGTGTAGATATTTCCATGTTTATACAGATAGCGGTGCGGATATTTCCATGTTTATACAGATAGTTGGGCAGATATTTCCATGTTTATACAGATAGCGGTGTAGATATTTCCATCTTAATACAGATGGCGGTGTAGATATGTCCATGTTTGTACAGATGGCGGTGTAGATATTTCCATGTTCATACAGATGGCGGTGTAGATATTTCGAAGTTTATAGAGATAGCGCTGTAGTTATCTCCTTATTTATAGAGAAATCTGTGTAGATATTTCCATGTATATTCAGATAGCTGTGTCGATATTTCCATGTTCATGCAGATAGCGGTGTATATATTTCCATGTTCATCCAGATGCCGGTGTTCATATATCCATGTTCATACAGATGGCGGTGAAGATATTTCCATGTTCATACAGATGGTGGTGTAGATATTTCCATGTTCATACAAATGGCGGTGTAGATATTTCCATGTTCATAGAGATGGCGGTGTAGATATTTCCATGATCATACAAATGGCGGTGTAGATATTTCCATGTTCATAGAGATGGAGGTGTAGATATTTCCATATTTATACAGATAGCAGTGTTGTTATTTCCATATTGATAGGGATAGCAGTGTAGATATTTTCATTGATACACAGATAGCTGTGTAGATATTTGCATGTTCATACAGATAGCGGTCTAGATATTTCCATGTTCATACAGATAGCAGTGTAGATATTTCCATGTTCATACAGATGGCAGTGTAGATATTTCCATGTTCATACAGGTGGCGGTGTAGTTATATCCATGTTTATACAGATAGCAGTGTAGTTATTTCCATGTTTATAGAGATAGCAGTGTAGATATTTCCATTGATATACAGATAGCTGTGTAGATATTTGCATGTTCATACAGAGAGTGGTGTAGATATTTCCATGTTCACACAGATAGCGGTGTAGTTATTTCCATGTTCATACAGATAGCGGTGTAGATATTTTCATGTTCATACAGATAGCGTTGTAGATGTTTCCATGCTCATACAGTCAGCGGTGTAGTTATTTCCATGTTCATACAGATGGCATTGTAGATATTTTCATGTTCATACAGATGGCGGTGTAGATATTTCCATGTTCATACAGGTGGCGGTGTAGATATTTGCATGTTTATACAGATAGCAGTGTAGTTATTTCCGTGTTTATAGAGATAGCAGTGCAGATATTTCCATTGATAAACAGATAGCTGTGTAGATATTTGCATGTTCTTACAGATAGCGGTATAGATATTTCCATGTTCATACAGGAAGCGGTATAGATATTTCCATGTACATACAGATAGCGGTGTAGATATTTCCATGTTCATACAGATAGCGGTGTAGATATTTCCATGTTCATACAGATAGCGGTGTAGATATTTCCATGTTCATACAGTTAGCGGTGTAGATATTTCCATGTTCATACAGAAGGCGGTGTAGATATTTCCATGTTCATAGAGATGTCGGTGTAGATATTTCCATATTTATACAGATAGCAGTGTAGTTATTTCCATGTTCATACAGATAGCAGTGTAGATATTTCCATGTTCATACAGATAACGGTGTAGATATTTCCATGTTTATACAGATAGCGGTGCGGATATTTCCATGTTTATACAGATAGTTGGGCAGATATTTCCATGTTTATACAGATAGCGGTGTAGATATTTCCATCTTAATACAGATGGCGGTGTAGATATGTCCATGTTTGTACAGATGGCGGTGTAGATATTTCCATGTTCATACAGATGGCGGTGTAGATATTTCGAAATTTATAGAGATAGCACTGTAGTTATTTCCATATTTATAGAGAAATCTGTGTAGATATTTCCATGTATATTCAGATAGCTGTGTCGATATTTCCATGTTCATGCAGATAGCGGTGTATATATTTCCATGTTCATCCAGATGCCGGTGTACATATATCCATGTTCATACAGATGGCGGTGAAGATATTTCCATGTTCATACAGATGGTGGTGTAGATATTTCCATGTTCATACACATGGCGGTGTAGATATTTCCATGTTCATAGAGATGGCGGTGTAGATATTTCCATGTTCATGCAAATGGCGGTGTAGATATTTCCATTTTCATAGAGATGGAGGTGTAGATATTTCCATATTTATACAGATAGCAGTGTAGTTATTTCCATGTTGATAGGGATAGCAGTGTAGATATTTTCATTGATATACAGATAGCTGTGTAGATATTTGCATGTTCATACAGATAGCGGTCTGGATATTTCCATGTTCATACAGATAGCAGTGTAGATATTTCCATGTTCATACGGATAGCGGTGTAGATATTTCCATGTTCATACGGATAGCGGTGTAGATATTTCCATGTTCATACGGATAGCGGTGTAGATATTTCCATGTTCATACAGGTAGCGGTGTAGATATTTCCATGTTCATACAGATAGCGGTGTAGATATTTCCATGTTTACACAGATAGCGGTGTGGATATTTCCATGTTTACGCAGATAGCAGTGTAGATATTTCCATGTTTATACAGATAGTGGTGCGGATATTTCCATGTTTATACAGATAGGTAGATATTTCCATGTTTATACAGATAGCGGTGTAGATATTTCCATCTTAATACAGATGGCGGTGTAGGTATGTCCATGTTTGTACAGATGGCGGTGTAGATATTTCCATGTTAATACAGATGGCGGTGTAGATATTTCGAAGTTTATAGAGATAGCGCTGTAGTTATTTCCATATTTATAGAGAAATCTGTGTAGATATTTCCATGTATATTCAGATAGCTGTGTAGATATTTCCATGTTCATGCAGATAGCAGTGTAGATATTTCCATGTTCATACAGATAGCGGTGTAGTTATTTCCATGTTCATACAGATAGCGGTGTAGATATTTCCATGTTCATACAGTTAGCGATGTAGATATTTCCATGTTCATACAGAAGGCGGTGTAGATATTTCCATGTTCATAGAGATGTCGGTGTAGATATTTCCATATTTATACAGATAGCAGTGTAGTTATTTCCATGTTTATAGAGATAGCAGTGTAGATATTTCCATTGATATACAGAGAGCTGTGTAGGTATTTGCATGGTCATACAGATAGCGGTGTAGATATTTCCATGTTCGTACAGATAGCGGTGTAGATATTTCCATGTTCATACAGATAGCAGTGTAGATATTTCCATGTTCGTACAGATAACGGTGTAGATATTTCCATGTTCATACAGATAGCGGTGTAGATATTTCCATGTTCATACAGTTAGCGGTGTAGATATTTCCATGTTCATACAGATGGCGGTGTAGATATTTACTTGTTCATACAGATGGCGGTATAGATATTTCCGTGTTCGTACAGATGGCTTTGTAGATATTTCCATGTTCATAGAGATGGCGGTGTAGATATTTCCATGTTTATGCAGATAGCGGTATAGATATTTCCATGTTTATACAGATGGCAGTGTAGATATTTCCATGTTTATAGAGACGGCGGTGTAGATATTTCCATGTTCATACAGATGGCGGTGTAAATATTTCCACGTTTATAGGGATGGCGGTGTAGATATTTTTATGTTTACACAGATGGCGGTGTAGATATTTCCATGTTTACACACATAGCGGTGTAGTCATTTCCATGTTTACACAGATAGCGGTGTGGATATTTCCATGTTTATGCAGATAGCAGTGTAGATATTTCCATGTTTATACAGATAGCGGTACGGATATTTCCATGTTTATACAGATAGTTGGGCAGATATTTCCTTGTTTATACAGATAGCGGTGTAGATATTTCCATCTTAATACAGATGGCGGTGTAGATATGTCCATGTTTGTACAGATGGCGTTGTAGATATTTCCATGTTCTTACAGATGGCAGTGTAGATATTTCGAAGTTTATAGAGATAGCGCTGTAGTTATTTCCATATTTATAGAGAAATCTGTGTAGATATTTCCATGTATATTCAGATAGCTGTGTCGATATTTCCATGTTCATGCAGATAGCGGTGTATATATTTCCATGTTCATCCAGATGCCGGTGTTCATATATCCATGTTCATACAGATGGCGGTGAAGATGTTTCCATGTTCATACAGAAGGTGGTGTGGATATTTCCATGTTCATACAAATGGCGGTGTAGATATTTCCATGTTCATAGAGATGGCGGTGTAGATATTTAAATGATCATACAAATGGCGGTGTAGATATTTCCATGTTCATAGAGATGGAGGTGTAGATATTTCCATATTTATACAGATAGCAGTGTAGTTATTTCCATGTTGATAGGGATAGCAGTGTAGATATTTTCATTGATACACAGATAGCTGTGTAGATATTTTCATGTTCATACAGATAGCGGTCTAGATATTTCCATGTTCATAGAGATAGCAGTGTAGATATTTCCATGTTCATACAGATGGCAGTGTAGATATTTCCATGTTCATACAGGTGGCGGTGTAGTTATTTCCATGTTTATACAGATAGCAGTGTAGTTATTTCCATGTTTATAGAGATAGCAGTGTAGATATTTCCATTGATATACAGATAGCTGTGTAGATATTTGCATGTTCGTACAGATAGCGGTGTAGATATTTCCATGTTCATACAGAGAGTGGTGTAGATATTTCCATGTTCACACAGATAGCGGTGTAGTTATTTCCATGTTCATACAGATAGCGGTGTAGATATTTCCATGTTCATACAGATAGCGTTGTAGATGTTTCCATGCTCATACAGTCAGCGGTGTAGTTATTTCCATGTTCATACAGATGGCATTGTAGATATTTTCATGTTCATACAGATGGCGGTGTAGATATTTCCATGTTCATACAGGTGGCGGTGTAGATATTTGCATGTTTATACAGATAGAAGTGTAGTTATTTCCGTGTTTATAGAGATAGCAGTGCAGATATTTCCATTGATAAACAGATAGCTGTGTAGATATTTGCATGTTCTTACAGATAGCGGTATAGATATTTCCATGTTCATACAGGTAGCGGTATAGATATTTCCATGTACATACAGATAGCGGTGTAGATATTTCCATGTTCATACAGATAGCGGTGTAGATATTTCCATTTCATACAGATAGAGGTGTAGATATTTCCATGTTCATACAGTTAGCGGTGTAGATATTTCCATGTTCATACAGAAGGCGTTGTAGATATTTCCATGTTCATAGAGATGTCGGTGTAGATATTTCCATATTTATACAGATAGCAGTGTAGTTATTTCCATGTTCATAGAGATAGCAGTGTAGATATTTCCATGTTCATACAGATAACGGTGTAGATATTTCCATGTTTATACAGATAGCGGTGCGGATATTTCCATGTTTATACAGATAGTTGGGCAGATATTTCCATGTTTATACAGATAGCGGTGTAGCTATTTCCATCTTAATACAGATGGCGGTGTAGATATGTCCATGTTTGTACAGATGGCGGTGTAGATATTTCCATGTTCATACAGATGGCGGTGTAGATATTTCGAAGTTTATAGAGATAGCGCTGTAGTTATTTCCATATTTATAGAGAAATCTGTGTAGATATTTCCATGTATATTCAGATAGCTGTGTCGATATTTCCATGTTCATGCAGATAGCGATGTATATATTTCCATGTTCATCCAGATGCCGGTGTTCATATATCCATGTTCATACATATGGCGGTGAAGATATTTCCATGTTCATACAGATGGTGGTGTAGATATTTCCATGTTCATACAAATGGCGGTGTAGATATTTCCATGTTCATAGAGATGGCGGTGTAGATATTTCCATGATCATACAAATGGCGGTGGAGATATTTCCATGTTCATAGAGATGGAGGTGTAGCTATTTCCATATTTATACAGATAGCAGTGTAGTTATTTCCATGTTGATAGGGATAGCAGTGTAGATATTTTCATTGATATACAGATAGCTGTGTAGATATTTGCATGTTCATACAGATAGCGGTCTAGATATTTCCATGTTCATACAGATAGCAGTGTAGATATTTCCATGTTCATACAGATGGCAGTGTAGATATTTCCATGTTCATACAGGTGGCGGTGTAGTTATTTCCATGTTTATACAGATAGCAGTGTAGTTATTTCCATGTTTATAGAGATAGCAGTGTAGATATTTCCATTGATATACAGATAGCTGTGTAGATATTTGCATGTTCGTACAGATAGCGGTGTAGATATTTCCATGTTCATACAGAGAGTGGTGTAGATATTTCCATGTTCACACAGATAGCGGTGTAGTTATTTCCATGTTCATACAGATAGCGGTGTAGATATTTCCATGTTCATACAGATAGCGTTGTAGATGTTTCCATGCTCATACAGTCAGCGGTGTAGTTATTTCCATGTTCATACAGATGGCATTGTAGATATTTTCATGTTCATACAGATGGCGGTGTAGATATTTCCATGTTCATACAGGTGGCGGTGTAGATATTTGCATGTTTATACAGATAGCAGTGTAGTTATTTCCGTGTTTATAGAGATAGCAGTGCAGATATTTCCATTGATAAACAGATAGCTGTGTAGATATTTGCATGTTCTTACAGATAGCGGTATAGATATTTCCATGTTCATACAGATAGCAGTGTAGATATTTCCATGTTCATACAGATAACGGTGTAGATATTTCCATGTTCATACAGATAGCGGTGTAGATATTTCCATGTTCATACAGTTAGCGGTGTAGATATTTCCATGTTCATACAAATGGCGGTGTAGATATTTCCATGTTCATAGAGATGGAGGTGTAGATATTTCCATATTTATACAGATAGCAGTGTAGTTATTTCCATGTTGATAGGGATAGCAGTGTAGATATTTTCATTGATATACAGATAGCTGTGTAGATATTTGCATGTTCATACTGATAGCGGTCTAGATATTTCCATGTTCATACATATAGCAGTGTAGATATTTCCATGTTCATTCAGATGGCAGTGTAGATATTTCCATGTTCATACAGGTGGCCGTGTAGATATTTCCATGTTTATACAGATAGTAGTGTAGTTATTTGCATGTTTATAGAGATACCAGTGTAGATATTTCCATTGATATACTGATAGCTGTGTAGATATTTGCATGTCCATACAGATAGCGGTGTAGATATTTCCATGTTCATACAGATAGCGGTGTAGATATTTCCATGTTTATACAGATAGTGGTGCGGATATTTCCATGTTCATACAGATAGTTGGGCAGATATTTCCATGTTTATACAGATAGTGATGTAGATATTTCCATCTTAATACAGATAGCAGTGTAAATATGTCCATGTTCGTACAGATGGCGTTGAACATATTTCCATGTTCATACAGATGGCGGTGTAGATATTTTGAAGTTTATAGAGATAGCGCTGTAGTTATTTCCATATTTATTGAGAAATCTGTGTAGGTATTTCCATGTATATGCAGATAGCTGTGTAGATATTTCCATTTTCATGCACATAGCGGTGTAGATATTTCCATGTTCATCCAGATGCCGGTGTAGATATATCCATGTTCATACAGATGGGGGTGAAGATACTTCCATGTTCATACAGATGGCGGCGTACATATTTCCATGTTCATGCAAATGGCGGTGTAGGTATTTCCATGTTCATAGAGATGGCGGTGTAGATAATTCCATGTACATACAAATGGCGGTGTAGATATTTCCATGTTCGTACAGATGGCGGTGCAGATATTTCCATGTTCATACAGTTAGCCGTGTAGATATTTCCATGTTCATACAGAGGGCGGTGTAGATATTTACATGTTCATACAGATGGCGGTGTAGATGTTTCCATGTTCGTATGGATGGCAGTGTAGATATTTCCATGTTCATACAGGTGGCGGTGTAGACATTTCCATGTTTATACAGATAGCAGTGTAGTTATTTCCATGTTTATAGAGATAGCAGTGTAGATATTTCCATTGATATACAGATAGCTGTGTAGATGTTTGCATGTTCGTACAGATAGCGGTGTAGATATTTCCATGTTCATACAGAGAGCGGTGTAGATATTTCCATGTTCACACAGATAGCGGTGTAGATATTTCCATGTTCATACAGATAGCGTTGTAGATGTTTCCATGCTCATACAGTCAGCGGTGTAGTTATTTCCATGTTCATACAGATGGCATTGTTGATATTTACATGTTCATACAGATGGCGGTCTAGTTATTTCCATGTTTGTACGGATGGCAGTGTAGATATTTCCATGTTCATACAGGTGGCGGTGTAGATATTTGCATGTTTATACAGATAGCAGTGTAGTTATTTCCGTGTTTATAGAGATAGCAGTGCAGATATTTCCATTGATAAACAGATAGCTGTGTAGATATTTGCATGTTCTTACAGATAGCGGTATAGATATTTCCATGTTCATACAGATAGCGGTATAGATATTTCCGTGTTCATACAGATAGCAGTGTAGATATTTCCATGTTCATACAGTTAGCGGTGTAGATATTTCCATGTTCATACAGATGGCGGTGTAGATATTTCCATGTTCATAGAGATGGCGGTGTAGATATTTCCATATTTATACAGATAGCAGTGTAGTTATTTCCATGTTTATAGAGATAGCAGTGTAGATATTTCCATTGATATACAGAGAGCTGTGTAGATATTTGCATGGTCATACAGATAGCGGTGCAGATATTTCCATGTTCGTACAGATAGCGGTGTAGATATTTCCATGTTCATACATATAGCAGTGTAGATATTTCCATGTTCATACAGATAACGGTGTAGATATTTCCAATTTCATACAGATAGCGGTGTAGATATTTCCATGTTCATACAGTTAGCGGTGTAGATATTTCCATATTCATACAGATGGCGGTGTAGATATTTACATGTTCATACAGATGGCGGTATAGATATTTCCATGTTCGTACAGATGGCGTTGTAGATATTTCCATGTTCATAGAGATGGCGGTGTAGATATTTCCATGTTTATGCAGATAGCGGTATAGATATTTCCATGTTTATACAGATGGCAGTGTAGATATTTCCATGTTTATAGAGACGGCGGTGTAGATATTTCCATGTTCATACAGATGGCGGTGTAAATATTTCCACGTTTATAGGGATGGCGGTGTAGATATTTTTATGTTTACACAGATGGCGGTGTAGATATTTCCATGTTTACACACATAGCGGTGTAGTCATTTCCATGTTTACACAGATAGCGGTGTGGATATTTCCATGTTTATGCAGATAGCAGTGTAGATATTTCCATGTTTATACAGATAGCGGTGCGGATATTTCCATGTGTATTCAGATAGCGGTGCGGATATTTCCATGTTTATACAGATAGTTGGGCAGATATTTCCATGTTTATACAGATAGCGGTGTAGCTATTTCCATCTTAATACAGATGGCGGTGTAGATATTTCCATGTTCATACAGATGGCGGTGTAGATATTTCGAAGTTTATAGAGATAGCGCTGTAGTTATTTCCATATTTATAGAGAAATCTGTGTAGATATTTCCATGTATATTCAGATAGCTGTGTCGATATTTCCATGTTAATGCAGATAGCGGTGTATATATTTCCATGTTCTTCCAGATTCCGTTGTTCATATATCCATGTTCATACAGATGGCGGTGAAGATATTTCCATGTTCATACAGATGGTGGTGTAGATATTTCCATGTTCATACAAATGGCGGTGTAGATATTTCCATGTTCATAGAGATGGCGGTGTAGATATTTCCATGATCATACAAATGGCGGTGTAGATATTTCCATGTTCATAGAGATGGAGGTGTAGATATTTCCATATTTATACAGATAGCAGTGTAGTTATTTCCATGTTGATAGGGATAGCAGTGTAGATATTTTCATTGATATACAGATAGCTGTGTAGATATTTGCATGTTCATACAGATAGCGGTCTAGATATTTCCATGTTCATACAGATAGCAGTGTAGATATTTCCATGTTCATACAGATGGCAGTGTAGATATTTCCATGTTCATACAGGTGGCGGTGTAGTTATTTCCATGTTTATACAGATAGCAGTGTAGTTATTTCCATGTTTATAGAGATAGCAGTGTAGATATTTCCATTGATATACAGATAGCTGTGTAGATATTTGCATGTTCGTACAGATAGCGGTGTAGATATTTCCATGTTCATACAGAGAGTGGTGTAGATATTTCCATGTTCACACAGATAGCGGTGTAGTTATTTCCATGTTCATACAGATAGCGGTGTAGATATTTCCATGTTCATACAGATAGCGTTGTAGATGTTTCCATGCTCATACAGTCAGCGGTGTAGTTATTTCCATGTTCATACAGATGGCATTGTAGATATTTTCATGTTCATACAGATGGCGGTGTAGATATTTCCATGTTCATACAGGTGGCGGTGTAGATATTTGCATGTTTATACAGATAGAAGTGTAGTTATTTCCGTGTTTATAGAGATAGCAGTGCAGATATTTCCATTGATAAACAGATAGCTGTGTAGATATTTGCATGTTCTTACAGATAGCGGTATAGATATTTCCATGTTCATACAGGTAGCGGTATAGATATTTCCATGTACATACAGATAGCGGTGTAGATATTTCCATGTTCATACAGATAGCGGTGTAGATATTTCCATGTTCATACAGATAGCGGTGTAGATATTTCCATGTTCATACAGTTAGCGGTGTAGATATTTCCATGTTCATACAGAAGGCGTTGTAGATATTTCCATGTTCATAGAGATGTCGGTGTAGATATTTCCATATTTATACAGATAGCAGTGTAGTTATTTCCATGTTCATAGAGATAGCAGTGTAGATATTTCCATGTTCATACAGATAACGGTGTAGATATTTCCATGTTTATACAGATAGCGGTGCGGATATTTCCATGTTTATACAGATAGTTGGGCAGATATTTCCATGTTTATACAGATAGCGGTGTAGCTATTTCCATCTTAATACAGATGGCGGTGTAGATATGTCCATGTTTGTACAGATGGCGGTGTAGATATTTCCATGTTCATACAGATGGCGGTGTAGATATTTCGAAGTTTATAGAGATAGCGCTGTAGTTATCTCCTTATTTATAGAGAAATCTGTGTAGATATTTCCATGTATATTCAGATAGCTGTGTCGATATTTCCATGTTCATGCAGATAGCGGTGTATATATTTCCATGTTCATCCAGATGCCGGTGTTCATATATCCATGTTCATACAGATGGCGGTGAAGATATTTCCATGTTCATACAGATGGTGGTGTAGATATTTCCATGTTCATACAAATGGCGGTGTAGATATTTCCATGTTCATAGAGATGGCGGTGTAGATATTTCCATGATCATACAAATGGCGGTGTAGATATTTCCATGTTCATAGAGATGGATGTGTAGATATTTCCATATTTATACAGATAGCAGTGTAGTTATTTCCATGTTGATAGGGATAGCAGTGTAGATATTTTCATTGATACACAGATAGCTGTGTAGTTATTTGCATGTTCTTACAGATAGCGGTCTAGATATTTCCATGTTCATACAGATAGCAGTGTAGATATTTCCATGTTCATACAGATGGCAGTGTAGATATTTCCATGTTCATACAGGTGGCGGTGTAGTTATTTCCATGTTTATACAGATAGCAGTGTAGTTATTTCCATGTTTATAGAGATAGCAGTGTAGATATTTCCATTGATATACAGATAGCTGTGTAGATATTTGCATGTTCGTACAGATAGCGGTGTAGATATTTCCATGTTCATACAGAGAGTGGTGTAGATATTTCCATGTTCACACAGATAGCGGTGTAGTTATTTCCATGTTCATACAGATAGCGGTGTAGATATTTTCATGTTCATACAGATAGCGTTGTAGATGTTTCCATGCTCATACAGTCAGCGGTGTAGTTATTTCCATGTTCATACAGATGGCATTGTAGATATTTTCATGTTCATACAGATGGCGGTGTAGATATTTCCATGTTCATACAGGTGGCGGTGTAGATATTTGCATGTTTATACAGATAGCAGTGTAGTTATTTCCGTGTTTATAGAGATAGCAGTGCAGATATTTCCATTGATAAACAGATAGCTGTGTAGATATTTGCATGTTCTTACAGATAGCGGTATAGATATTTCCATGTTCATACAGGAAGCGGTATAGATATTTCCATGTACATACAGATAGCGGTGTAGATATTTCCATGTTCATACAGACAGCGGTGTAGATATTTCCATGTTCATACAGATAGCGGTGTAGATATTTCCATGTTCATACAGTTAGCGGTGTAGATATTTCCATGTTCATACAGAAGGCGGTGTAGATATTTCCATGTTCATAGAGATGTCGGTGTAGATATTTCCATATTTATACAGATAGCAGTGTAGTTATTTCCATGTTCATACAGATAGCAGTGTAGATATTTCCATGTTCATACAGATAACGGTGTAGATATTTCCATGTTTATACAGATAGCGGTGTGGATATTTCCATGTTTATACAGATAGTTGGGCAGATATTTCCATGTTTATACAGATAGCGGTGTAGATATTTCCATCTTAATACAGATGGCGGTGTAGATATGTCCATGTTTGTACAGATGGCGGTGTAGATATTTCCATGTTCATACAGATGGCGGTGTAGATATTTCGAAGTTTATAGAGATAGCGCTGTAGTTATTTCCATATTTATAGAGAAATCTGTGTAGATATTTCCATGTATATTCAGATAGCTGTGTCGATATTTCCATGTTCATGCAGATAGCGGTGTATATATTTCCATGTTCATCCAGATGCCGGTGTTCATATATCCATGTTCATACAGATGGCGGTGAAGATATTTCCATGTTCATACAGATGGTGGTGTAGATATTTCCATGTTCATACAAATGGCGGTGTAGATATTTCCATGTTCATAGAGATGGCGGTGTAGATATTTCCATGTTCATGCAAATGGCGGTGTAGATATTTCCATGTTCATAGAGATGGAGGTGTAGATATTTCCATATTTATACAGATAGCAGTGTAGTTATTTCCATGTTGATAGGGATAGCAGTGTAGATATTTTCATTGATATACAGATAGCTGTGTAGATATTTGCATGTTCATACAGATAGCGGTCTGGATATTTCCATGTTCATACAGATAGCAGTGTAGATATTTCCATGTTCATACGGATAGCGGTGTAGATATTTCCATGTTCATACGGATAGCGGTGAAGATATTTCCATGTTCATACAGATAGCGGTGTAGATATTTCCATGTTCATACAGGTAGCGGTGTAGATATTTCCATGTTCATACAGATAGCGGTGTAGATATTTCCATGTTTACACAGATAGCGGTGTGGATATTTCCATGTTTACGCAGATAGCAGTGTAGATATTTCCATGTTTATACAGATAGTGGTGCGGATATTTCCATGTTTATACAGATAGGTAGATATTTCCATGTTTATACAGATAGCGGTGTAGATATTTCCATCTTAATACAGATGGCGGTGTATGTATGTCCATGTTTGTACAGATGGCGGTGTAGATATTTCCATGTTAATACAGATAGCGGTGTAGATATTTCGAAGTTTATAGAGATAGCGCTGTAGTTATTTCCATATTTATAGAGAAATCTGTGTAGATATTTCCATGTATATTCAGATAGCTGTGTAGATATTTCCATGTTCATGCAGATAGCAGTGTAGATATTTCCATGTTCATACAGATAGCGGTGTAGTTATTTCCATGTTCATACAGATAGCGGTGTAGATATTTCCATGTTCATACAGTTAGCGATGTAGATATTTCCATGTTCATACAGAAGGCGGTGTAGATATTTCCATGTTCATAGAGATGTCGGTGTAGATATTTCCATATTTATACAGATAGCAGTGTAGTTATTTCCATGTTTATAGAGATAGCAGTGTAGATATTTCCATTGATATACAGAGAGCTGTGTAGGTATTTGCATGGTCATACAGATAGCGGTGTAGATATTTCCAAGTTCGTACAGATAGCGGTGTAGATATTTCCATGTTCATACAGATAGCAGTGTAGATATTTCCATGTTCGTACAGATAACGGTGTAGATATTTCCATGTTCATACAGATAGCGGTGTAGATATTTCCATGTTCATACAGTTAGCGGTGTAGATATTTCCATATTCATACAGATGGCGGTGTAGATATTTACTTGTTCATACAGATGGCGGTATAGATATTTCCGTGTTCGTACAGATGGCTTTGTAGATATTTCCATGTTCATAGAGATGGCGGTGTAGATATTTCCATGTTTATGCAGATAGCGGTATAGATATTTCCATGTTTATACAGATGGCAGTGTAGATATTTCCATGTTTATAGAGACGGCGGTGTAGATATTTCCATGTTCATACAGATGGCGGTGTAAATATTTCCACGTTTATAGGGATGGCGGTGTAGATATTTTTATGTTTACACAGATGGCGGTGTAGATATTTCCATGTTTACACACATAGCGGTGTAGTCATTTCCATGTTTACACAGATAGCGGTGTGTATATTTCCATGTTTATGCAGATAGCAGTGTAGATATTTCCATGTTTATACAGATAGCGGTACGGATATTTCCATGTTTATACAGATAGTTGGGCAGATATTTCCTTGTTTATACAGATAGCGGTGTAGATATTTCCATCTTAATACAGATGGCGGTGTAGATATGTCCATGTTTGTACAGATGGCGGTGTAGATATTTCCATGTTCATACAGATGGCAGTGTAGATATTTCGAAGTTTATAGAGATAGCGCTGTAGTTATTTCCATATTTATAGAGAAATCTGTGTAGATATTTCCATGTATATTCAGATAGCTGTGTCGATATTTCCATGTTCATGCAGATAGCGGTGTATATATTTCCATGTTCATCCAGATGCCGGTGTTCATATATCCATCTTCATACAGATGGCGGTGAAGATGTTTCATTGTTCATACAGATGGTGGTGTAGATATTTCCATGTTCATACAAATGGCGGTGTAGATATTTCCATGTTCATAGAGATGGCGGTGTAGATATTTCCATGATCATACAAATGGCGGTGTAGATATTTCCATGTTCATAGAGATGGAGGTGTAGATATTTCCATATTTATACAGATAGCAGTGTAGTTATTTCCATGTTGATAGGGATAGCAGTGTAGATATTTTCATTGATACACAGATAGCTGTGTAGATATTTGCATGTTCATACAGATAGCGGTCTAGATATTTCCATGTTCATACAGATAGCAGTGTAGATATTTCCATGTTCATACAGATGGCAGTGTAGATATTTCCATGTTCATACAGGTGGCGGTGTAGTTATTTCCATGTTTATACAGATAGCAGTGTAGTTATTTCCATGTTTATAGAGATAGCAGTGTAGATATTTCCATTGATATACAGATAGCTGTGTAGATATTTGCATGTTCGTACAGATAGCGGTGTAGATATTTCCATGTTCATACAGAGAGTGGTGTAGATATTTCCATGTTCACACAGATAGCGGTGTAGTTATTTCCATGTTCATACAGATAGCGGTGTAGATATTTCCATGTTCATACAGATAGCGTTGTAGATGTTTCCATGCTCATACAGTCAGCGGTGTAGTTATTTCCATGTTCATACAGATGGCATTGTAGATATTTTCATGTTCATACAGATGGCGGTGTAGATATTTCCATGTTCATACAGGTGGCGGTGTAGATATTTGCATGTTTATACAGATAGCAGTGTAGTTATTTCCGTGTTTATAGAGATAGCAGTGCAGATATTTCCATTGATAAACAGATAGCTGTGTAGATATTTGCATGTTCTTACAGATAGCGGTATAGATATTTCCATGTTCATACAGATAGCAGTGTAGATATTTCCATGTTCATACAGATAACGGTGTAGATATTTCCATGTTCATACAGATAGCGGTGTAGATATTTCCATGTTCATACAGTTAGCGGTGTAGATATTTCCATGTTCATACAAATGGCGGTGTAGATATTTCCATGTTCATAGAGATGGAGGTGTAGATATTTCCATATTTATACAGATAGCAGTGTAGTTATTTCCATGTTGATAGGGATAGCAGTGTAGATATTTTCATTGATATACAGATAGCTGTGTAGATATTTGCATGTTCATACTGATAGCGGTCTAGATATTTCCTTGTTCATACATATAGCAGTGTAGATATTTCCATGTTCATTCAGATGGCAGTGTAGATATTTCCATGTTCATACAGGTGGCCGTGTAGATATTTCCATGTTTATACAGATAGTAGTGTAGTTATTTGCATGTTTATAGAGATAGCAGTGTAGATATTTCCATTGATATACTGATAGCTGTGTAGATATTTGCATGTCCATACAGATAGCGGTGTAGATATTTCCATGTTCATACAGATAGCGGTGTAGATATTTCCATGTTTATACAGATAGTGGTGCGGATATTTCCATGTTCATACAGATAGTTGGGCAGATATTTCCATGTTTATACAGATAGTGATGTAGATATTTCCATCTTAATACAGATAGCAGTGTAAATATGTCCATGTTCGTACAGATGGCGTTGAACATATTTCCATGTTCATACAGATGGCGGTGTAGATATTTTGAAGTTTATAGAGATAGCGCTGTAGTTATTTCCATATTTATTGAGAAATCTGTGTAGGTATTTCCATGTATATGCAGATAGCTGTGTAGATATTTCCATTTTCATGCACATAGCGGTGTAGATATTTCCATGTTCATCCAGATGCCGGTGTAGATATATCCATGTTCATACAGATGGGGGTGAAGATACTTCCATGTTCATACAGATGGCGGCGTACATATTTCCATGTTCATGCAAATGGCGGTGTAGGTATTTCCATGTTCATAGAGATGGCGGTGTAGATAATTCCATGTACATACAAATGGCGGTGTAGATATTTCCATGTTCGTACAGATGGCGGTGCAGATATTTCCATGTTCATACAGTTAGCCGTGTAGATATTTCCATGTTCATACAGAGGGCGGTGTAGATATTTACATGTTCATACAGATGGCGGTGTAGATGTTTCCATGTTCGTATGGATGGCAGTGTAGATATTTCCATGTTCATACAGGTGGCGGTGTAGACATTTCCATGTTTATACAGATAGCAGTGTAGTTATTTCCATGTTTATAGAGATAGCAGTGTAGATATTTCCATTGATATACAGATAGCTGTGTAGATGTTTGCATGTTCGTACAGATAGCGGTGTAGATATTTCCATGTTCATACAGAGAGCGGTGTAGATATTTCCATGTTCACACAGATAGCGGTGTAGATATTTCCATGTTCATACAGATAGCGTTGTAGATGTTTCCATGCTCATACAGTCAGCGGTGTAGTTATTTCCATGTTCATACAGATGGCATTGTTGATATTTACATGTTCATACAGATGGCGGTCTAGTTATTTCCATGTTTGTACGGATGGCAGTGTAGATATTTCCATGTTCATACAGGTGGCGGTGTAGATATTTGCATGTTTATACAGATAGCAGTGTAGTTATTTCCGTGTTTATAGAGATAGCAGTGCAGATATTTCCATTGATAAACAGATAGCTGTGTAGATATTTGCATGTTCTTACAGATAGCGGTATAGATATTTCCATGTTCATACAGATAACGGTGTAGATATTTCCATGTTCATACAGATAGCGGTGTAGATATTTCCATGTTCATACAGTTAGCGGTGTAGATATTTCCATGTTCATACAAATGGCGGTGTAGATATTTCCATGTTCATAGAGATGGAGGTGTAGATATTTCCATATTTATACAGATAGCAGTGTAGTTATTTCCATGTTGATAGGGATAGCAGTGTAGATATTTTCATTGATATACAGATAGCTGTGTAGATATTTGCATGTTCATACTGATAGCGGTCTAGATATTTCCTTGTTCATACATATAGCAGTGTAGATATTTCCATGTTCATTCAGATGGCAGTGTAGATATTTCCATGTTCATACAGGTGGCCGTGTAGATATTTCCATGTTTATACAGATAGTAGTGTAGTTATTTGCATGTTTATAGAGATAGCAGTGTAGATATTTCCATTGATATACTGATAGCTGTGTAGATATTTGCATGTCCATACAGATAGCGGTGTAGATATTTCCATGTTCATACAGATAGCGGTGTAGATATTTCCATGTTTATACAGATAGTGGTGCGGATATTTCCATGTTCATACAGATAGTTGGGCAGATATTTCCATGTTTATACAGATAGTGATGTAGATATTTCCATCTTAATACAGATAGCAGTGTAAATATGTCCATGTTCGTACAGATGGCGTTGAACATATTTCCATGTTCATACAGATGGCGGTGTAGATATTTTGAAGTTTATAGAGATAGCGCTGTAGTTATTTCCATATTTATTGAGAAATCTGTGTAGGTATTTCCATGTATATGCAGATAGCTGTGTAGATATTTCCATTTTCATGCACATAGCGGTGTAGATATTTCCATGTTCATCCAGATGCCGGTGTAGATATATCCATGTTCATACAGATGGGGGTGAAGATACTTCCATGTTCATACAGATGGCGGCGTACATATTTCCATGTTCATGCAAATGGCGGTGTAGGTATTTCCATGTTCATAGAGATGGCGGTGTAGATAATTCCATGTACATACAAATGGCGGTGTAGATATTTCCATGTTCGTACAGATGGCGGTGCAGATATTTCCATGTTCATACAGTTAGCCGTGTAGATATTTCCATGTTCATACAGAGGGCGGTGTAGATATTTACATGTTCATACAGATGGCGGTGTAGATGTTTCCATGTTCGTATGGATGGCAGTGTAGATATTTCCATGTTCATACAGGTGGCGGTGTAGACATTTCCATGTTTATACAGATAGCAGTGTAGTTATTTCCATGTTTATAGAGATAGCAGTGTAGATATTTCCATTGATATACAGATGGCTGTGTAGATGTTTGCATGTTCGTACAGATAGCGGTGTAGATATTTCCATGTTCATACAGAGAGCGGTGTAGATATTTCCATGTTCACACAGATAGCGGTGTAGATATTTCCATGTTCATACAGATAGCGTTGTAGATGTTTCCATGCTCATACAGTCAGCGGTGTAGTTATTTCCATGTTCATACAGATGGCATTGTTGATATTTACATGTTCATACAGATGGCGGTCTAGTTATTTCCATGTTTGTACGGATGGCAGTGTAGATATTTCCATGTTCATACAGGTGGCGGTGTAGATATTTGCATGTTTATACAGATAGCAGTGTAGTTATTTCCGTGTTTATAGAGATAGCAGTGCAGATATTTCCATTGATAAACAGATAGCTGTGTAGATATTTGCATGTTCTTACAGATAGCGGTATAGATATTTCCATGTTCATACAGATAGCGGTATAGATATTTCCGTGTTCATACAGATAGCAGTGTAGATATTTCCATGTTCATACAGTTAGCGGTGTAGATATTTCCATGTTCATACAGATGGCGGTGTAGATATTTCCATGTTCATAGAGATGGCGGTGTAGATATTTCCATATTTATACAGATAGCAGTGTAGTTATTTCCATGTTTATAGAGATAGCAGTGTAGATATTTCCATTGATATACAGAAAGCTGTGTAGATATTTGCATGGTCATACAGATAGCGGTGCAGATATTTCCATGTTCGTACAGATAGCGGTGTAGATATTTCCATGTTCATACATATAGCAGTGTAGATATTTCCATGTTCATACAGATAACGGTGTAGATATTTCCAATTTCATACAGATAGCGGTGTAGATATTTCCATGTTCATACAGTTAGCGGTGTAGATATTTCCATATTCATACAGATGGCGGTGTAGATATTTACATGTTCATACAGATGGCGGTATAGATATTTCCATGTTCGTACAGATGGCGTTGTAGATATTTCCATGTTCATAGAGATGGCGGTGTAGATATTTCCATGTTTATGCAGATAGCGGTATAGATATTTCCATGTTTATACAGATGGCAGTGTAGATATTTCCATGTTTATAGAGACGGCGGTGTAGATATTTCCATGTTCATACAGATGGCGGTGTAAATATTTCCACGTTTATAGGGATGGCGGTGTAGATATTTTTATGTTTACACAGATGGCGGTGTAGATATTTCCATGTTTACACACATAGCGGTGTAGTCATTTCCATGTTTACACAGATAGCGGTGTGGATATTTCCATGTTTATGCAGATAGCAGTGTAGATATTTCCATGTTTATACAGATAGCGGTGCGGATATTTCCATGTGTATTCAGATAGCGGTGCGGATATTTCCATGTTTATACAGATAGTTGGGCAGATATTTCCATGTTTATACAGATAGCGGTGTAGCTATTTCCATCTTAATACAGATGGCGGTGTAGATATTTCCATGTTCATACAGATGGCGGTGTAGATATTTCGAAGTTTATAGAGATAGCGCTGTAGTTATTTCCATATTTATAGAGAAATCTGTGTAGATATTTCCATGTATATTCAGATAGCTGTGTCGATATTTGCATGTTCTTACAGATAGCGGTATAGATATTTCCATGTTCATACAGATAGCGGTATAGATATTTCCGTGTTCATACAGATAGCAGTGTAGATATTTCCATGTTCATACAGTTAGCGATGTAGATATTTCCATGTTCATACAGAAGGCGGTGTAGATATTTCCATGTTCATAGAGATGTCGGTGTAGATATTTCCATATTTATACAGATAGCAGTGTAGTTATTTCCATGTTTATAGAGATAGCAGTGTAGATATTTCCATTGATATACAGAGAGCTGTGTAGGTATTTGCATGGTCATACAGATAGCGGTGTAGATATTTCCAAGTTCGTACAGATAGCGGTGTAGATATTTCCATGTTCATACAGATAGCAGTGTAGATATTTCCATGTTCGTACAGATAACGGTGTAGATATTTCCATGTTCATACAGATAGCGGTGTAGATATTTCCATGTTCATACAGTTAGCGGTGTAGATATTTCCATATTCATACAGATGGCGGTGTAGATATTTACTTGTTCATACAGATGGCGGTATAGATATTTCCGTGTTCGTACAGATGGCTTTGTAGATATTTCCATGTTCATAGAGATGGCGGTGTAGATATTTCCATGTTTATGCAGATAGCGGTATAGATATTTCCATGTTTATACAGATGGCAGTGTAGATATTTCCATGTTTATAGAGACGGCGGTGTAGATATTTCCATGTTCATACAGATGGCGGTGTAAATATTTCCACGTTTATAGGGATGGCGGTGTAGATATTTTTATGTTTACACAGATGGCGGTGTAGATATTTCCATGTTTACACACATAGCGGTGTAGTCATTTCCATGTTTACACAGATAGCGGTGTGGATATTTCCATGTTTATGCAGATAGCAGTGTAGATATTTCCATGTTTATACAGATAGCGGTACGGATTTTTCCATGTTTATACAGATAGTTGGGCAGATATTTCCTTGTTTATACAGATAGCGGTGTAGCTATTTCCATCTTAATACAGATGGCGGTGTAGATATGTCCATGTTTGTACAGATGGCGGTGTAGATATTTCCATGTTCATACAGATGGCAGTGTAGATATTTCGAAGTTTATAGAGATAGCGCTGTAGTTATTTCCATATTTATAGAGAAATCTGTGTAGATATTTCCATGTATATTCAGATAGCTGTGTCGATATTTCCATGTTCATGCAGATAGCGGTGTATATATTTCCATGTTCATCCAGATGCCGGTGTTCATATATCCATCTTCATACAGATGGCGGTGAAGATGTTTCATTGTTCATACAGATGGTGGTGTAGATATTTCCATGTTCATACAAATGGCGGTGTAGATATTTCCATGTTCATAGAGATGGCGGTGTAGATATTTCCATGATCATACAAATGGCGGTGTAGATATTTCCATGTTCATAGAGATGGAGGTGTAGATATTTCCATATTTATACAGATAGCAGTGTAGTTATTTCCATGTTGATAGGGATAGCAGTGTAGATATTTTCATTGATACACAGATAGCTGTGTAGATATTTGCATGTTCATACAGATAGCGGTCTAGATATTTCCATGTTCATACAGATAGCAGTGTAGATATTTCCATGTTCATACAGATGGCAGTGTAGATATTTCCATGTTCATACAGGTGGCGGTGTAGTTATTTCCATGTTTATACAGATAGCAGTGTAGTTATTTCCATGTTTATAGAGATAGCAGTGTAGATATTTCCATTGATATACAGATAGCTGTGTAGATATTTGCATGTTCGTACAGATAGCGGTGTAGATATTTCCATGTTCATACAGAGAGTGGTGTAGATATTTCCATGTTCACACAGATAGCGGTGTAGTTATTTCCATGTTCATACAGATAGCGGTGTAGATATTTCCATGTTCATACAGATAGCGTTGTAGATGTTTCCATGCTCATACAGTCAGCGGTGTAGTTATTTCCATGTTCATACAGATGGCATTGTAGATATTTTCATGTTCATACAGATGGCGGTGTAGATATTTCCATGTTCATACAGGTGGCGGTGTAGATATTTGCATGTTTATACAGATAGCAGTGTAGTTATTTCCGTGTTTATAGAGATAGCAGTGCAGATATTTCCATTGATAAACAGATAGCTGTGTAGATATTTGCATGTTCTTACAGATAGCGGTATAGATATTTCCATGTTCATACAGATAGCAGTGTAGATATTTCCATGTTCATACAGATAACGGTGTAGATATTTCCATGTTCATACAGATAGCGGTGTAGATATTTCCATGTTCATACAGTTAGCGGTGTAGATATTTCCATGTTCATACAAATGGCGGTGTAGATATTTCCATGTTCATAGAGATGGAGGTGTAGATATTTCCATATTTATACAGATAGCAGTGTAGTTATTTCCATGTTGATAGGGATAGCAGTGTAGATATTTTCATTGATATACAGATAGCTGTGTAGATATTTGCATGTTCATACTGATAGCGGTCTAGATATTTCCATGTTCATACATATAGCAGTGTAGATATTTCCATGTTCATTCAGATGGCAGTGTAGATATTTCCATGTTCATACAGGTGGCCGTGTAGATATTTCCATGTTTATACAGATAGTAGTGTAGTTATTTGCATGTTTATAGAGATACCAGTGTAGATATTTCCATTGATATACTGATAGCTGTGTAGATATTTGCATGTCCATACAGATAGCGGTGTAGATATTTCCATGTTCATACAGATAGCGGTGTAGATATTTCCATGTTTATACAGATAGTGGTGCGGATATTTCCATGTTCATACAGATAGTTGGGCAGATATTTCCATGTTTATACAGATAGTGATGTAGATATTTCCATCTTAATACAGATAGCAGTGTAAATATGTCCATGTTCGTACAGATGGCGTTGAACATATTTCCATGTTCATACAGATGGCGGTGTAGATATTTTGAAGTTTATAGAGATAGCGCTGTAGTTATTTCCATATTTATTGAGAAATCTGTGTAGGTATTTCCATGTATATGCAGATAGCTGTGTAGATATTTCCATTTTCATGCACATAGCGGTGTAGATATTTCCATGTTCATCCAGATGCCGGTGTAGATATATCCATGTTCATACAGATGGGGGTGAAGATACTTCCATGTTCATACAGATGGCGGCGTACATATTTCCATGTTCATGCAAATGGCGGTGTAGGTATTTCCATGTTCATAGAGATGGCGGTGTAGATAATTCCATGTACATACAAATGGCGGTGTAGATATTTCCATGTTCGTACAGATGGCGGTGCAGATATTTCCATGTTCATACAGTTAGCCGTGTAGATATTTCCATGTTCATACAGAGGGCGGTGTAGATATTTACATGTTCATACAGATGGCGGTGTAGATGTTTCCATGTTCGTATGGATGGCAGTGTAGATATTTCCATGTTCATACAGGTGGCGGTGTAGACATTTCCATGTTTATACAGATAGCAGTGTAGTTATTTCCATGTTTATAGAGATAGCAGTGTAGATATTTCCATTGATATACAGATAGCTGTGTAGATGTTTGCATGTTCGTACAGATAGCGGTGTAGATATTTCCATGTTCATACAGAGAGCGGTGTAGATATTTCCATGTTCACACAGATAGCGGTGTAGATATTTCCATGTTCATACAGATAGCGTTGTAGATGTTTCCATGCTCATACAGTCAGCGGTGTAGTTATTTCCATGTTCATACAGATGGCATTGTTGATATTTACATGTTCATACAGATGGCGGTCTAGTTATTTCCATGTTTGTACGGATGGCAGTGTAGATATTTCCATGTTCATACAGGTGGCGGTGTAGATATTTGCATGTTTATACAGATAGCAGTGTAGTTATTTCCGTGTTTATAGAGATAGCAGTGCAGATATTTCCATTGATAAACAGATAGCTGTGTAGATATTTGCATGTTCTTACAGATAGCGGTATAGATATTTCCATGTTCATACAGATAGCGGTATAGATATTTCCGTGTTCATACAGATAGCAGTGTAGATATTTCCATGTTCATACAGTTAGCGGTGTAGATATTTCCATGTTCATACAGATGGCGGTGTAGATATTTCCATGTTCATAGAGATGGCGGTGTAGATATTTCCATATTTATACAGATAGCAGTGTAGTTATTTCCATGTTTATAGAGATAGCAGTGTAGATATTTCCATTGATATACAGAGAGCTGTGTAGATATTTGCATGGTCATACAGATAGCGGTGCAGATATTTCCATGTTCGTACAGATAGCGGTGTAGATATTTCCATGTTCATACATATAGCAGTGTAGATATTTCCATGTTCATACAGATAACGGTGTAGATATTTCCAATTTCATACAGATAGCGGTGTAGATATTTCCATGTTCATACAGTTAGCGGTGTAGATATTTCCATATTCATACAGATGGCGGTGTAGATATTTACATGTTCATACAGATGGCGGTATAGATATTTCCATGTTCGTACAGATGGCGTTGTAGATATTTCCATGTTCATAGAGATGGCGGTGTAGATATTTCCATGTTTATGCAGATAGCGGTATAGATATTTCCATGTTTATACAGATGGCAGTGTAGATATTTCCATGTTTATAGAGACGGCGGTGTAGATATTTCCATGTTCATACAGATGGCGGTGTAAATATTTCCACGTTTATAGGGATGGCGGTGTAGATATTTTTATGTTTACACAGATGGCGGTGTAGATATTTCCATGTTTACACACATAGCGGTGTAGTCATTTCCATGTTTACACAGATAGCGGTGTGGATATTTCCATGTTTATGCAGATAGCAGTGTAGATATTTCCATGTTTATACAGATAGCGGTGCGGATATTTCCATGTGTATTCAGATAGCGGTGCGGATATTTCCATGTTTATACAGATAGTTGGGCAGATATTTCCATGTTTATACAGATAGCGGTGTAGCTATTTCCATCTTAATACAGATGGCGGTGTAGATATTTCCATGTTCATACAGATGGCGGTGTAGATATTTCGAAGTTTATAGAGATAGCGCTGTAGTTATTTCCATATTTATAGAGAAATCTGTGTAGATATTTCCATGTATATTCAGATAGCTGTGTCGATATTTCCATGTTCATGCAGATAGCGGTGTATATATTTCCATGTTCTTCCAGATTCCGTTGTTGATATATCCATGTTCATACAGATGGCGGTGAAGATATTTCCATGTTCATACAGATGGTGGTGTAGATATTTCCATGTTCATACAAATGGCGGTGTAGATATTTCCATGTTCATAGAGATGGCGGTGTAGATATTTCCATGATCATACAAATGGCGGTGTAGATATTTCCATGTTCATAGAGATGGAGGTGTAGATATTTCCATATTTATACAGATAGCAGTGTAGTTATTTCCATGTTGATAGGGATAGCAGTGTAGATATTTTCATTGATATACAGATAGCTGTGTAGATATTTGCATGTTCATACAGATAGCGGTCTAGATATTTCCATGTTCATACAGATAGCAGTGTAGATATTTCCATGTTCATACAGATGGCAGTGTAGATATTTCCATGTTCATACAGGTGGCGGTGTAGTTATTTCCATGTTTATACAGATAGCAGTGTAGTTATTTCCATGTTTATAGAGATAGCAGTGTAGATATTTCCATTGATATACAGATAGCTGTGTAGATATTTGCATGTTCGTACAGATAGCGGTGTAGATATTTCCATGTTCATACAGAGAGTGGTGTAGATATTTCCATGTTCACACAGATAGCGGTGTAGTTATTTCCATGTTCATACAGATAGCGGTGTAGATATTTCCATGTTCATACAGATAGCGTTGTAGATGTTTCCATGCTCATACAGTCAGCGGTGTAGTTATTTCCATGTTCATACAGATGGCATTGTAGATATTTTCATGTTCATACAGATGGCGGTGTAGATATTTCCATGTTCATACAGGTGGCGGTGTAGATATTTGCATGTTTATACAGATAGAAGTGTAGTTATTTCCGTGTTTATAGAGATAGCAGTGCAGATATTTCCATTGATAAACAGATAGCTGTGTAGATATTTGCATGTTCTTACAGATAGCGGTATAGATATTTCCATGTTCATACAGGTAGCGGTATAGATATTTCCATGTACATACAGATAGCGGTGTAGATATTTCCATGTTCATACAGATAGCGGTGTAGATATTTCCATGTTCATACAGATAGCGGTGTAGATATTTCCATGTTCATACAGTTAGCGGTGTAGATATTTCCATGTTCATACAGAAGGCGTTGTAGATATTTCCATGTTCATAGAGATGTCGGTGTAGATATTTCCATATTTATACAGATAGCAGTGTAGTTATTTCCATGTTCATAGAGATAGCAGTGTAGATATTTCCATGTTCATACAGATAACGGTGTAGATATTTCCATGTTTATACAGATAGCGGTGCGGATATTTCCATGTTTATACAGATAGTTGGGCAGATATTTCCATGTTTATACAGATAGCGGTGTAGCTATTTCCATCTTAATACAGATGGCGGTGTAGATATGTCCATGTTTGTACAGATGGCGGTGTAGATATTTCCATGTTCATACAGATGGCGGTGTAGATATTTCGAAGTTTATAGAGATAGCGCTGTAGTTATCTCCTTATTTATAGAGAAATCTGTGTAGATATTTCCATGTATATTCAGATAGCTGTGTCGATATTTCCATGTTCATGCAGATAGCGGTGTATATATTTCCATGTTCATCCAGATGCCGGTGTTCATATATCCATGTTCATACAGATGGCGGTGAAGATATTTCCATGTTCATACAGATGGTGGTGTAGATATTTCCATGTTCATACAAATGGCGGTGTAGATATTTCCATGTTCATAGAGATGGCGGTGTAGATATTTCCATGATCATACAAATGGCGGTGTAGATATTTCCATGTTCATAGAGATGGATGTGTAGATATTTCCATATTTATACAGATAGCAGTGTAGTTATTTCCATGTTGATAGGGATAGCAGTGTAGATATTTTCATTGATACACAGATAGCTGTGTAGTTATTTGCATGTTCTTACAGATAGCGGTCTAGATATTTCCATGTTCATACAGATAGCAGTGTAGATATTTCCATGTTCATACAGATGGCAGTGTAGATATTTCCATGTTCATACAGGTGGCGGTGTAGTTATTTCCATGTTTATACAGATAGCAGTGTAGTTATTTCCATGTTTATAGAGATAGCAGTGTAGATATTTCCATTGATATACAGATAGCTGTGTAGATATTTGCATGTTCGTACAGATAGCGGTGTAGATATTTCCATGTTCATACAGAGAGTGGTGTAGATATTTCCATGTTCACACAGATAGCGGTGTAGTTATTTCCATGTTCATACAGATAGCGGTGTAGATATTTTCATGTTCATACAGATAGCGTTGTAGATGTTTCCATGCTCATACAGTCAGCGGTGTAGTTATTTCCATGTTCATACAGATGGCATTGTAGATATTTTCATGTTCATACAGATGGCGGTGTAGATATTTCCATGTTCATACAGGTGGCGGTGTAGATATTTGCATGTTTATACAGATAGCAGTGTAGTTATTTCCGTGTTTATAGAGATAGCAGTGCAGATATTTCCATTGATAAACAGATAGCTGTGTAGATATTTGCATGTTCTTACAGATAGCGGTATAGATATTTCCATGTTCATACAGGAAGCGGTATAGATATTTCCATGTACATACAGATAGCGGTGTAGATATTTCCATGTTCATACAGACAGCGGTGTAGATATTTCCATGTTCATACAGATAGCGGTGTAGATATTTCCATGTTCATACAGTTAGCGGTGTAGATATTTCCATGTTCATACAGAAGGCGGTGTAGATATTTCCATGTTCATAGAGATGTCGGTGTAGATATTTCCATATTTATACAGATAGCAGTGTAGTTATTTCCATGTTCATACAGATAGCAGTGTAGATATTTCCATGTTCATACAGATAACGGTGTAGATATTTCCATGTTTATACAGATAGCGGTGTGGATATTTCCATGTTTATACAGATAGTTGGGCAGATATTTCCATGTTTATACAGATAGCGGTGTAGATATTTCCATCTTAATACAGATGGCGGTGTAGATATGTCCATGTTTGTACAGATGGCGGTGTAGATATTTCCATGTTCATACAGATGGCGGTGTAGATATTTCGAAGTTTATAGAGATAGCGCTGTAGTTATTTCCATATTTATAGAGAAATCTGTGTAGATATTTCCATGTATATTCAGATAGCTGTGTCGATATTTCCATGTTCATGCAGATAGCGGTGTATATATTTCCATGTTCATCCAGATGCCGGTGTTCATATATCCATGTTCATACAGATGGCGGTGAAGATATTTCCATGTTCATACAGATGGTGGTGTAGATATTTCCATGTTCATACAAATGGCGGTGTAGATATTTCCATGTTCATAGAGATGGCGGTGTAGATATTTCCATGTTCATGCAAATGGCGGTGTAGATATTTCCATGTTCATAGAGATGGAGGTGTAGATATTTCCATATTTATACAGATAGCAGTGTAGTTATTTCCATGTTGATAGGGATAGCAGTGTAGATATTTTCATTGATATACAGATAGCTGTGTAGATATTTGCATGTTCATACAGATAGCGGTCTGGATATTTCCATGTTCATACAGATAGCAGTGTAGATATTTCCATGTTCATACGGATAGCGGTGTAGATATTTCCATGTTCATACGGATAGCGGTGAAGATATTTCCATGTTCATACAGATAGCGGTGTAGATATTTCCATGTTCATACAGGTAGCGGTGTAGATATTTCCATGTTCATACAGATAGCGGTGTAGATATTTCCATGTTTACACAGATAGCGGTGTGGATATTTCCATGTTTACGCAGATAGCAGTGTAGATATTTCCATGTTTATACAGATAGTGGTGCGGATATTTCCATGTTTATACAGATAGGTAGATATTTCCATGTTTATACAGATAGCGGTGTAGATATTTCCATCTTAATACAGATTTCGGTGTATGTATGTCCATGTTTGTACAGATGGCGGTGTAGATATTTCCATGTTAATACAGATGGCGGTGTAGATATTTCGAAGTTTATAGAGATAGCGCTGTAGTTATTTCCATATTTATAGAGAAATCTGTGTAGATATTTCCATGTATATTCAGATAGCTGTGTAGATATTTCCATGTTCATGCAGATAGCAGTGTAGATATTTCCATGTTCATACAGATAGCGGTGTAGTTATTTCCATGTTCATACAGATAGCGGTGTAGATATTTCCATGTTCATACAGTTAGCGATGTAGATATTTCCATGTTCATACAGAAGGCGGTGTAGATATTTCCATGTTCATAGAGATGTCGGTGTAGATATTTCCATATTTATACAGATAGCAGTGTAGTTATTTCCATGTTTATAGAGATAGCAGTGTAGATATTTCCATTGATATACAGAGAGCTGTGTAGGTATTTGCATGGTCATACAGATAGCGGTGTAGATATTTCCAAGTTCATACAGATAGCGGTGTAGATATTTCCATGTTCATACAGATAGCAGTGTAGATATTTCCATGTTCGTACAGATAACGGTGTAGATATTTCCATGTTCATACAGATAGCGGTGTAGATATTTCCATGTTCATACAGTTAGCGGTGTAGATATTTCCATATTCATACAGATGGCGGTGTAGATATTTACTTGTTCATACAGATGGCGGTATAGATATTTCCGTGTTCGTACAGATGGCTTTGTAGATATTTCCATGTTCATAGAGATGGCGGTGTAGATATTTCCATGTTTATGCAGATAGCGGTATAGATATTTCCATGTTTATACAGATGGCAGTGTAGATATTTCCATGTTTATAGAGACGGCGGTGTAGATATTTCCATGTTCATACAGATGGCGGTGTAAATATTTCCACGTTTATAGGGATGGCGGTGTAGATATTTTTATGTTTACACAGATGGCGGTGTAGATATTTCCATGTTTACACACATAGCGGTGTAGTCATTTCCATGTTTACACAGATAGCGGTGTGGATATTTCCATGTTTATGCAGATAGCAGTGTAGATATTTCCATGTTTATACAGATAGCGGTACGGATATTTCCATGTTTATACAGATAGTTGGGCAGATATTTCCTTGTTTATACAGATAGCGGTGTAGATATTTCCATCTTAATACAGATGGCGGTGTAGATATGTCCATGTTTGTACAGATGGCGGTGTAGATATTTCCATGTTCATACAGATGGCAGTGTAGATATTTCGAAGTTTATAGAGATAGCGCTGTAGTTATTTCCATATTTATAGAGAAATCTGTGTAGATATTTCCATGTATATTCAGATAGCTGTGTCGATATTTCCATGTTCATGCAGATAGCGGTGTATATATTTCCATGTTCATCCAGATGCCGGTGTTCATATATCCATCTTCATACAGATGGCGGTGAAGATGTTTCATTGTTCATACAGATGGTGGTGTAGATATTTCCATGTTCATACAAATGGCGGTGTAGATATTTCCATGTTCATAGAGATGGCGGTGTAGATATTTCCATGATCATACAAATGGCGGTGTAGATATTTCCATGTTCATAGAGATGGAGGTGTAGATATTTCCATATTTATACAGATAGCAGTGTAGTTATTTCCATGTTGATAGGGATAGCAGTGTAGATATTTTCATTGATACACAGATAGCTGTGTAGATATTTGCATGTTCATACAGATAGCGGTCTAGATATTTCCATGTTCATACAGATAGCAGTGTAGATATTTCCATGTTCATACAGATGGCAGTGTAGATATTTCCATGTTCATACAGGTGGCGGTGTAGTTATTTCCATGTTTATACAGATAGCAGTGTAGTTATTTCCATGTTTATAGAGATAGCAGTGTAGATATTTCCATTGATATACAGATAGCTGTGTAGATATTTGCATGTTCGTACAGATAGCGGTGTAGATATTTCCATGTTCATACAGAGAGTGGTGTAGATATTTCCATGTTCACACAGATAGCGGTGTAGTTATTTCCATGTTCATACAGATAGCGGTGTAGATATTTCCATGTTCATACAGATAGCGTTGTAGATGTTTCCATGCTCATACAGTCAGCGGTGTAGTTATTTCCATGTTCATACAGATGGCATTGTAGATATTTCCATGTTCATACAGAAGGCGGTGTAGATATTTCCATGTTCATAGAGATGTCGGTGTATATATTTCCATGTTCATAGAGGTGGCTGTGTAGATATTTCCATGTTTATGCAGATAGCGGTATAGATATTTCCATGTTAATACAGATGGTGGTGTAGACATTTCCATGTTTATGGGGATGGCGGTGTAGATATTTTCATGTTTACACAGATGGCGGTGTAGATATTTCCATGTTTACATAGATAGCGCTGTAGACATTTCCATGTTTACACAGATAGCGGTGTGGATATTTCCATGTTTATGCAGATAGCATTGTAGATATTTCCATGTTTATACAGATAGCGGTGCGAATATTTCCATGTTTATACAGATAGTTGGGCAGATATTTCCATGTTTATACAGATAGCGGTGTAGATATTTCCATCTTAATACAGATGGAAGTGTAGATATGTCCATGTTTGTACAGATATCAGTGTAGATATTTCCATGTTCATACAGATGGCGGTGTAGATATTTCAAAGTTTATAGAGATAGCGCTGTAGTTATTTCCATATTTATAGAGAAATCTGTATAGATATTTCCATGTAAATTCAGATAGCTGTGTAGATATTTCCATGTTCATGCAGATAGCGGTGTAGATATTTCCATGTTCATCCAGATGCCGGTGTAGATATATCCATGTTCATACAGATGGCGGTGAAGATATTTCCATGTTCATACAGATGGCGGTGAAGATATTTCCATGTTCATACAAATGGCGGTGTAGATATTTCCATGTTCTTAGAGATGGCGGTGTAGATAATTTCATGTACACACAAATGGCGGTGTAGATATTTCCATGTTCGTAGAGATGGCGGTGTAGATATTTCCATGTTTATACAGATAGCAGTGTAGTTATTTCCAGGTTTATAGAGATAGCAGTGTAGATATTTCCATTGATATACAGATAGCTGTGTAGATATTTGCATGTTTATACAGATAGCGGTGTAGATATTTCCATGTTCATACAGATAGTGGTGTAGATATTTCCATGTTCATACAGATAGCGGTGTAGATATTTCCATGTTCATACAGATAGCGGTGTAGATATTTCCATGTTCATACAGATAGCGGTGTAGATATTTCCATATTTATACAGATAGCATTGTAGTTATTTCCATGTTTATAGAGATAGCAGTGTAGATTTTTCCATTGATATACAGATAGCTGTGTACATATTTGCATGTTCATACAGATAGCGGTGTAGATATTTCCATGTTCATACAGATAGCGGTTTAGATATTTCCATGTTCATACAGATAGCGGTGTAGATATTTCCATGTTCATACAGGTGGTGGTGTAGATATTTCCATGTTTATACAGATGGCGGTGTAGGTATTTCCATGTTCATACGGATGGCAGTGTAGATATTTCCTTGTTCATACAGGTGGCGGTGTAGATATTTCCATGTTTATACAGATAGCAGTGTAGTTATTTCCATGTTTATAGAGATAGCAGTGTAGATATTTCCATTGATATACACATAGCTGTGTAGATATTTGCATGTTCATACAGATAGCGGTGCAGATATTTACATCTTCGTACAGATAGCGGTGTAGATATTTCCATGTTCGTACAGATAACGTTGTAGATATTTCCATGTTCATACAGATAGCGGTGTAGATATTTCCATGGTCATACAGTTAGCGGTGTAGATATTTCCATGTTCATACAGATGGCGGTGTAGATATTTACATGTTCGTACAGATGGCCATGTAGATATTTCCATGTTCGTACAGATGGCCGTGTAGATATTTCCATGTTCATAGAGATGGCGGTGTAGGTATTTCCATGTTTAAGCAGACAGCGGTACAGATATTTCCATGTTAATACAGATGATGGTGTAGGTATTTCCATGTTTATTGAGATGGCGGTCTAGATATTTCCATGTTTATAGAGATAGTGGTGTAGTTATTTCCAAGTTTATAGAGACAGCGTTGTAGATATTTCCATGTTTATAAAGCTAGCCGTGAAGTTATTTCCATGTTTATACAGATTGCGGTGTAGATATTTTCATGTTTATACAGATAACAGTGTAGATATTTCCATGCTTATAGAGATAGTGGTGTAGATAATTTCAATTTTATACAGATAGCAGTGTAGATATCTCCAAGTTCTTACAGATAGCGATGTAGATATTTCCAGGTTTATAGAGATGGCGGTGCAGATATTTCCATGTTCATACAGATGGCGGTGTAGATATTTCCATGTTTATAGAGATGGCGGTGTAGATATTTCCATGTACATACAAATGGCGGTGTAGATATTTCCATGTTCGTACAGATGGCGGTGCAGATATTTCCTTGTTCATACAGTTAGCCGTGTAGATATTTCCATGTTCATACAGAGGACGGTCTAGATATTTACATGTTCATACAGATGGCGGTGTAGAAGTTTCCATGTTCGTATGGATGGCAGTGTAGATATTTCCATGTTCATACAGATGGCAGTGTAGACATTTCCATGTTTATACAGATAGCAGTGTAGTTATTTCCATGTTTATAGAGATAGCAGTGTAGATATTTCCATTGATATACAGATAGCTGTGTAGATATTTGCATGTTCGTACAGATAGCGGTGTAGATATTTCCATGTTCATACAGAGAGTGGTGTAGATATTTCCATGTTCACATAGATAGCGGTGTAGATATTTCCATGTTCATACAGATAGCATTGTAGATGTTTCCGTGCTCATACAGTCAGCGGTGTAGTTATTTCCATGTTTTACAGATGGCATTGTAGATATTTACATGTTCATACAGATGGCGGTGTAGTTATTTCCATGTTCGTACGGATGGCAGTGTAGATATTTCCATGTTCATACAGGTGGCGGTGTAGATATTTCCATGTTTATACAGATAGCAGTGTAGTTATTTCCATGTTTATAGAGATAGCAGTGTAGATATTTCCATTGATATACAGATAGCTGTGTAGATATTTGCATGTTCGTACAGATAGCGGTGTAGATATTTCCATGTTCATACAGAGAGTGGTGTAGATATTTCCATGTTCACATAGATAGCGGTGTAGATATTTCCATGTTCATACAGATAGCATTGTTGATGTTTCCGTGCTCATACAGTCAGCGGTGTAGTTATTTCCATGTTTTACAGATGGCATTGTAGATATTTACATGTTCATACAGATGGCGGTGTAGTTATTTCCATGTTCGTACGGATGGCAGTGTAGATATTTCCATGTTCATACAGGTGGCGGTGTAGATATTTGCATGTTTATACAGATAGAAGTGTAGTTATTTCCGTGTTTATAGAGATAGCAGTGCAGATATTTCCATTGATAAACAGATAGCTGTGTAGATATTTGCATGTTCTTACAGATAGCGGTATAGATATTTCCATGTTCATACAGATAGTGGTATAGATATTTCCATGTTCATACAGATAGCGGTGTAGATATTTCCATGTTCATACAGATAGCGGTGTAGATATTTCCATGTTCATACAGATAGCGGTGTAGATATTTCCATGTTCATACAGATGGCGGTGTAGATATTTCCATGTTCATAGAGATGGCGTTGTAGATATTTCCATATTTATACAGATAGCAGTGTAGTTATTTCCATGTTTATAGAGATAGCAGTGTAGATATTTCCATTGATATACAGAGAGATGTGTAGATATTTGCATGGTCATACAGATAGCGGTGTAGATATTTCCATGTTCGTACAGATAGCGGTGTAGATATTTCCATGTTCATACAGATAGCAGTGTAGATATTTCCATGTTCATACAGGTGGCCGTGTAGATATTTCCATGTTTATACAGATAGTAGTGTAGTTGTTTGCATGTTTATAGAGATAGCAGTGTAGATATTTCCATTGATATACTGATAGCTGTGTAGATATTTGCATGTCCATACAGATAGCGGTGTAGATATTTCCATGTTCATACTGATAGCGGTCTAGATATTTCCATGTTCATACATATAGCAGTGTAGATATTTCCATGTTCATACAGATGGCAGTGTAGTTATTTCCATGTTCATACAGGTGGCCGTGTAGATATTTCCATGTTTATACAGATAGTAGTGTAGTTATTTGCATGTTTATAGAGATAGCAGTGTAGATATTTCCATTGATATACTGATAGCTGGGTAGATATTTGCATGTCCATACAGATAGCGGTGTAGATATTTCCATGTTCATACAGATAGCGGTGTAGATATTTCCATGTTTATACAGATAGTGGTGCGGATATTTCCATGTTCATACAGATAGTTGGGCAGATATTTCCATGTTTATACAGATAGCGATGTAGATATTTCCATCTTAATACAGATGGCAGTGTAGATATGTCCATGTTCGTACAGATGGCTTTGAACATATTTCCATGTTCATACAGATGGCGGTGTAGATATTTTGAAGTTTATAGAGATAGCGCTGTAGTTATTTCCATATTTATTGAGAAATCTGTGTAGATATTTCGTGTATATGCAGATAGCTGTGTAGATATTTCCATTTTCATGCACATAGCGGTGTAGATATTTCCATGTTCATCCAGATGCCGGTGTAGATATATCCATGTTCATACAGATGGGGGTGAAGATACTTCCATGTTCATACAGGTGGCGGCGTACATATTTCCATGTTCATGCAAATGGCGGTGTAGGTATTTCCATGTTCATAGAGATGGCGGTGTAGATATTTCCATGTACATACAAATGGCGGTGTAGATATTTCCATGTTCGTACAGATGGCGGTGCAGATATTTCCATGTTCATACAGTTAGCCGTGTAGATATTTCCATGTTCATACAGAGGGCGGTGTAGATATTTACATGTTCATACAGATGGCGGTGTAGATGTTTCCATGTTCATATGGATGGTAGTGTAGATATTTCCATGTTCATACAGGTGGCGGTGTAGACATTTCCATGTTTATACAGATAGCAGTGTAGTTATTTCCATGTTTATAGAGATAGCAGTGTAGATATTTCCATTGATATACAGATAGCTGTGTAGATGTTTGCATGTTCGTACAGATAGCGGTGTAGATATTTCCATGTTCATAAAGAGAGCGGTGTAGATATTTCCATGTTCACACAGATAGCGGTGTAGATATTTCCATGTTCATACAGATAGCGTTGTAGATGTTTCCATGCTCATACAGTCAGCGGTGTAGTTATTTCCATGTTCATACAGATGGCATTGTAGATATTTACATGTTCATACAGATGGCGGTGTAGTTATTTCCATGTTCGTACGGATGGCAGTGTAGATATTTCCATGTTCATACAGGTGGCGGTGTAGATATTTGCATGTTTATACAGATAGCAGTGTAGTTATTTCCGTGTTTATAGAGATAGCAGTGCAGATATTTCCATCGATAAACAGATAGCTGTGTAGATATTTGCATGTTCTTACAGATAGCGGTATAGATATTTCCATGTTCATACAGATAGCGGTATAGATATTTCCATGTTCATACAGATAGCGGTGTAGATATTTCCATGTTCATACAGATAGCGGTGTAGATATTTCCATGTTCATACAGATAGCGGTGTAGATATTTCCATGTTCATACAGTTAGCGGTGTAGATATTTCCATGTTCATACAGATGGCGGTGTAGATATTTCCATGTTCATAGAGATGGCGGTGTAGATATTTCCATATTTATACAGATAGCAGTGTAGTTATTTCCATGTTTATAGAGATGGCAGTGTAGATATTTCCATTGATATACAGAGAGCTGTGTAGATATTTGCATGGTCATACAGATAGCGGTGTAGATATTTCCATGTTCGTACAGATAGCGGTGTAGATATTTCCGTGTTCATACAGATAGCAGTGTAGATATTTCCATGTTCATACAGATAACGGTGTAGATATTTCCATTTTCATACAGATAGCGGTGTAGATATTTCCATGTTCATACAGTTAGCGGTGTAGATATTTCCATATTCATACAGAAGGCGGTGTAGATATTTACATGTTCATACAGATGGCGGTATAGATATTTCCATGTTCGTACAGATGGCGTTGTAGATATTTCCATGTTCATAGAGATGGCTGTGTAGATATTTCCATGTTTATGCAGATAGCGGTATAGATATTTCCATGTTTATACAGATGGCAGTGTAGATATTTCCATGTTTATAGAGACGGCGGTGTAGATATTTCCATGTTCATACAGATGGCGGTGTAGATATTTCGAAGTTTATAGAGATAGCGCTGTAGTTATTTCCATATTTATAGAGAAATCTGTGTAGATATTTCCATGTATATTCAGATAGCTGTGTCGATATTTCCATGTTCATGCAGATAGCGGTGTATATATTTCCATGTTCATCCAGATGCCGGTGTTCATATATCCATGTTCATACAGATGGCGGTGAAGATATTTCCATGTTCATACAGATGGTGGTGTAGATATTTCCATGTTCATACAAATGGCGGTGTAGATATTTCCATGTTCATAGAGATGGCGGTGTAGATATTTCCATGATCATACAAATGGCGGTGGAGATATTTCCATGTTCATAGAGATGGAGGTGTAGATATTTCCATATTTATACAGATAGCAGTGTAGTTATTTCCATGTTGATAGGGATAGCAGTGTAGATATTTTCATTGATATACAGATAGCTGTGTAGATATTTGCATGTTCATACAGATAGCGGTCTAGATATTTCCATGTTCATACAGATAGCAGTGTAGATATTTCCATGTTCATACAGATGGCAGTGTAGATATTTCCATGTTCATACAGGTGGCGGTGTAGTTATTTCCATGTTTATACAGATAGCAGTGTAGTTATTTCCATGTTTATAGAGATAGCAGTGTAGATATTTCCATTGATATACAGATAGCTGTGTAGATATTTGCATGTTCCTACAGATAGCGGTGTAGATATTTCCATGTTCATACAGAGAGTGGTGTAGATATTTCCATGTTCACACAGATAGCGGTGTAGTTATTTCCATGTTCATACAGATAGCGGTGTAGATATTTCCATGTTCATACAGATAGCGTTGTAGATGTTTCCATGCTCATACAGTCAGCGGTGTAGTTATTTCCATGTTCATACAGATGGCATTGTAGATATTTTCGTGTTCATACAGATGGCGGTGTAGATATTTCCATGTTCATACAGGTGGCGGTGTAGATATTTGCATGTTTATACAGATAGCAGTGTAGTTATTTCCGTGTTTATAGAGATAGCAGTGCAGATATTTCCATTGATAAACAGATAGCTGTGTAGATATTTGCATGTTCTTACAGATAGCGGTATAGATATTTCCATGTTCATACAGATAGCAGTGTAGATATTTCCATGTTCATACAGATAACGGTGTAGATATTTCCATGTTCATACAGATAGCGGTGTAGATATTTCCATGTTCATACAGTTAGCGGTGTAGATATTTCCATGTTCATACAAATGGCGGTGTAGATATTTACATGTTCATAGAGATGGAGGTGTAGATATTTCCATATTTATACAGATAGCAGTGTAGTTATTTCCATGTTGATAGGGATAGCAGTGTAGATATTTTCATTGATATACAGATAGCTGTGTAGATATTTGCATGTTCATACTGATAGCGGTCTAGATATTTCCATGTTCATACATATAGCAGTGTAGATATTTCCATGTTCATACAGATGGCAGTGTAGATATTTCCATGTTCATACAGGTGGCCGTGTAGATATTTCCATGTTTATACAGATAGTAGTGTAGTTATTTGCATGTTTATAGAGATAGCAGTGTAGATATTTCCATTGATATACTGATAGCTGTGTAGATATTTGCATGTCCATACAGATAGCGGTGTAGATATTTCCATGTTCATACAGATAGCGGTGTAGATATTTCCATGTTTATACAGATAGTGGTGCGGATATTTCCATGTTCATACAGATAGTTGGGCAGATATTTCCATGTTTATACTGATAGCGATGTAGATATTTCCATCTTAATACAGATGGCAGTGTAGATATGTCCATGTTCGTACAGATGGCGTTGAACATATTTCCATGTTCATACAGATGGCGGTGTAGATATTTTGAAGTTTATAGAGATAGCGCTGTAGTTATTTCCATATTTATTGAGAAATCTGTGTAGATATTTCCATGTATATGCAGATAGCTGTGTAGATATTTCCATTTTCATGCACATATCGGTGTAGATATTTCCATGTTCATCCAGATGCCGGTGTAGATATATCCATGTTCATACAGATGGGGGTGAAGATACTTCCATGTTCATACAGATGGCGGCGTACATATTTCCATGTTCATGCAAATGGCGGTGTAGGTATTTCCATGTTCATAGAGATGGCGGTGTAGATATTTCCATGTACATACAAATGGCGGTGTAGATATTTCCATGTTCGTACAGATGGCGGTGCAGATATTTCCATGTTCATACAGTTAGCCGTGTAGATATTTCCATGTTCATACAGAGGGCGGTGTAGATATTTACATGTTCATACAGATGGCGGTGTAGATGTTTCCATGTTCGTATGGATGGCAGTGTAGATATTTCCATGTTCATACAGGTGGCGGTGTAGACATTTCCATGTTTATACAGATAGCAGTGTAGTTATTTCCATGTTTATAGAGATAGCAGTGTAGATATTTCCATTGATATACAGATAGCTGTGTAGATGTTTGCATGTTCGTACAGATAGCGGTGTAGATATTTCCATGTTCATACAGAGAGCGGTGTAGATATTTCCATGTTCACACAGATAGCGGTGTAGATATTTCCATGTTCATACAGATAGCGTTGTAGATGTTTCCATGCTCATACAGTCAGCGGTGTAGTTATTTCCATGTTCATAAGATGGCATTGTAGATATTTACATGTTCATACAGATGGCGGTGTAGTTATTTCCATGTTCGTACGGATGGCAGTGTAGATATTTCCATGTTCATACAGGTGGCGGTGTAGATATTTGCATGTTTATACAGATAGCAGTGTAGTTATTTCCGTGTTTATAGAGATAGCAGTGCAGATATTTCCATCGATAAACAGATAGCTGTGTAGATATTTGCATGTTCTTACAGATAGCGGTATAGATATTTCCATGTTCATACAGATAGCGGTATAGATATTTCCATGTTCATACAGATAGCGGTGTAGATATTTCCATGTTCACACTGATAGCGGTGTAGTTATTTCCATGTTCATACAGATAGCGGTGTAGATATTTCCATGTTCATACAGTTAGCGGTGTAGATATTTCCATGTTCATACAGATGGCGGTGTAGATATTTCCATGTTCATAGAGATGGCGGTGTAGATATTTCCATATTTATACAGATAGCAGTGTAGTTATTTCCATGTTTATAGAGATAGCAGTGTAGATATTTCCATTGATATACAGAGAGCTGTGTAGATATTTGCATGGTCATACAGATAGCGGTGTAGTTATTTCCATGTGTAAAGAGATAGCTGTGTAGATATTTCCATGTATATGCAGATAGCTGTGTAGATATTTCCATTTTCATGCAGATAGCGGTGTAGATATTTCCATGTTCAAACAGATAGCGGTGTAGATATTTCCATGTTCATACAGATAGCGGTGTAGATATTTCCATGTTCATACAGATACCGGTGTAGATATTTCCATGTTTTTACAGATAGCAGTGAAGATGTATGCATGTTTACACAGATAGCGGTGTAGATATTTCCATGTTCATCCACATGGCTGTGTAGATATATCCATGTTCACACAGATAGCGGTGTAGATATTTCCATGTTCATACAGATAGCGGTGTAGATATATCCATGTTCATACAGATAGCGGTGTAGATACTTCCATGTTCGTACAGATAGCGGAGTAGCTATTTCCAAGTTGATACAGATAACGGTGTAGCTATTTCCATGTTCACACAGATAGCGGTGTAGATATTTCCATGTTCATACAGATAGCGGTGTAGATATATACATGTTCATACAGATAGCGGTGCTGATATTTCCATGTTTATACAGGCAGCGGTGTAGACATTTCCATGTTCATACAGATAGCGGTGTAGCTATTTCCATGTTCATACAGATAGCGGTGTTGATATTTCCATGTTCATCCTGATGGCTGTGTAGATATATCCATGTTCATACAGATAGCGGTGAAGATATTTCCATGTTCATACAGATAGCTGTGTAGATATTTCCATGTTCATCCAGATGGCTGTATAGATATATCCATGTTCATACAGATGGCGGTGAAGTTATTTCCATGTTCATACAGATACCGGTGCTGATATTTCCATGTTTATACTGGTAGCGGTGTAGATATTTCCATGTTTATACAGATAGTGGTGTAGATATTTCCATGTTTATACAGATAGCTGTGTAGATATTTCCATGTTTATACAGATAGCGGTGTAGATATCTCCATCTTAATACAGATGGCGGTGTAGATATTTATATGTTCATACAGATGGCGGTGCAGATATTTCCATGTTCATACAGATGGCAGTGTAGATATTTCCATGTTCATACAGATAGCGGTGTAGATATTTCCATGTTCATACAGATAGCGGTGTAGATATTTCCATGTTAATACAGATAGCGGTGTAGATATTTCCATGTTTATACAGATAGCGGTGAAGTTGTATGCATGTTTACACAGATAGCTGTGTAGATATTTCCATGTTCATCCAGATGGCTGTGTAGATATATCCATGTTCATACAGATAGCGGTGTAGATATTTCCATGTTCATACAGATAGCGGTGTAGCTATTTCCATGTTCATACAGATAGCGGTGTAGATATTTCCATGTTTATACTGATAGCGGTGAATATGTATGCATGTTTACACAGATAGCGGTGCAGATATTTCCATGTTCATACAGATAATGGTGTAGATATTTCCATGTTCATCCAGATGGCTGTGTAGATATATCCATGTTCATACAGATAGTGGTGTAGATATTTCCATGTTCATACAGATAGTGGTGCTGATATTTCCATGTTTATACAGGCAGCGGTGTAGCTATTTCTATGTTCCTACAGATAGCGGTGTAGATATTTCCATGTTCAAACAGATAGTGGTGCTGATATTTCCATGTTTATACAGAAAGCGGTGTAGATATTTCCACGTTTATACAGATAGCGGTTTAGATATTTCCTTCTTAATACAGATGGCGGTGTAGATATTTATATGTTCATACAGATGGCGGTGTTGATAATTCCATGTTTATACAGATAGCAGTGTAGATATCTCCATCTTAATACAGATGGCGGTGTAGATATTTATATGTTCATACAGATGGCGGTGCAGATATTTCCATGTTCATACAGATGGCGGTGTAGATATTTCCATGTTCATACAGATAGTGGTGTAGTTATTTCCATGTGTATAGAGATAGCTGTGTAGATATTTAAATGTATATGCAGATAGCAGTGTAGATATTTCCATTTTCATGCAGATAGCGGTGTAGATATTTCCATGTTCAAACAGATAGCGGTGTAGATATTTCCATGTTCATTCAGATAGCTTTGTAGATATTTCCATGTTCATACAGATAGCGGTGTAGATATTTCCGTGTTCATACAGATAGCGGTGTAGTTATTTCCATGTTCATACAGATAGCTGTGCTGATATTTCCATGTTCATACAGGTAGCGGTGTATATATTTCCATGTTCATAGAGATAGCAGTGTAGATATTTCCATGTTCATACATATAGCGGTGTAGATATTTCCATGTTCATACAGATACCGGTGCTGATATTTCCATGTTTATACAGGTAGCGGTGTAAATATTTCCATGTTTATACAGATAGCGTTGTAGATATTTCCATGTTTATACAGATAGCGGTGTAGATATTTCCATGTTTATACAGATAGCGGTGTAGATATCTCCATCTTAATACAGATGGCGGTGTAGATATTTATATGTTCATACAGATGGCGGTGCAGATATTTCCATCTTCATACAGATGGCGGTGTGGATATTTCCATGTTCATACAGATAGCGGTGTAGTTATTTCCATGTGTAAAGAGATAGCTGTGTAGATATTTCCATGTATATGCAGATAGCAGTGTAGATATTTCCATTTTCATGCAGATAGCGGTGTAGATATTTCCATGTTCAAACAGATAGCGGTGTAGATATTTCCATGTTCATACAGATAGCGGTGTATATATTTCCATGTTTATACAGATAGCGGTGAAGATGTATGCATGTTTACACACATAGCGGTGTAGATATTTCCATGTTCATCCAGATGGCTGTGTAGATATATCCATGTTCATACAGATAGCGGAGTAGATATTTCCATGCTCATACAGATAGCGATGTAGCTATTTCAATGTTCATACAGATAGCGGTGTAGATATTTCCATGTTTATACTGATAGTGGTGAAGATGTATGCATGTTTACACTGATAGCGGTGTAGCTATTTCCATGTTCATACAGATAGCGGTGCTGATATTTCCATGTTTATACAGGTAGCTGTGTAGATATTTGCATGTTCATACAGATAGTGGTGTAGATATTTCCATGTTTATATAGATAGCGGTGAAGATGTATGCATGTTTACACAGATAGCGGTGTAGATATTTCCATGTTCATCCAGATGGCTGTGTAGATATATCCATGTTCATACAGATAGCGGTGTAGATATTTCCATGTTCATACAGATAGCGGTGTAGCTATTTCCATGTTCATACAGATAGCGGTGTAGATATTTCCATGTTTATGCAGATAGCGGTGAAGATGTATGCATGATTTCACAGATAGCGGTGTAGATATTTCCATGTTCATACAGATAGTGGTGTAGATATTTCCTTGTTCATACAGATAGCGGTGTAGCTATTTCCATGTTCTTACAGATAGCGGTGTAGATATTTCCATGTTCGTACAGATAGCGGTGTAGATATTTCCGAGTTCATACAGAGAGCGGTGCTGATATTTCCATGTTTATACAGGTAGCAGTGTAGATATTTCCATGGGTATACAGATAGCGGTGTAGATATTTCCATGTTTATACAGATAGCGGTGTAGATATTTCCAGGTTTATACAGATAGCGGTGTAGATATCTCCATCTTAATACAGATGGCGGTGTAGATATTTATATGTTCTTACAGATGGCGATGCAGATATTTCCATGTTCATACAGACGGCGGTGTAGATATTTCCATGTTTATAGAGATAGCGGTGTAGTTATTTCCATGTGTAAGGAGATAGCTTTGAAGATATTTCCATGTATATGCAGATAGCTGTGTAGATATTTCCATTTTCATGCAGAAAGCGGTGTAGATATTTCCATGTTCAAACAGATAGCTGTGTAGATATTTCCATGTTCATACAGATAGCGGTGTAGATATTTCCATGTTTATACAGATAGCGGTGAAGATGTATGCATGTTTACACAGATAGCGGTGTATAAATTTCCATGTTCATAAAGATAGCTGTGTAGATATTTCCATGTTCATCAAGATGGCTCTGTAGATATATCTATGTTCATACAGATGGCGGTGAAGATATTTCCATGTTCATACAGATAGCGGTGTAGATATTTCCATGTTCATACAGATAGCGGTGTAGATATTTCCATGTTCATACAGATAGCGGTGTTGATATTTCCATGTTCATCCTGATGGCTGTGTAGATATATCCATGTTCATACAGATAGCGGTGAAGATATTTCCATGTTCATACAGATAGCGGTGTAGATATTTCCATGTTCATACAGATATTGGTGTAGATATTTCCATGTTCATACAGATAGCGGTGTAGCTATTTCCATGTTCATACAGATAGCGGTGTAGATATTTCCATGTTCATCCAGATGGCTGTGTAGATATATCCATGTTCATACAGACGGCGGTGAAGGTATTTCCATGTTCATACAGATAGCGGTGCTGATATTTCCATGTTTATACTGGTAGCGGTGTAGATATTTCCATGTTTATACAGATAGTGGTGTAGATATTTCCATGTTTATACAGATAGCTGTGTAGATATTTCCATGTTTATACAGATAGCGGTGTAGATATCTCCATCTTAATACAGATGGCGGTGTAGATATTTATATGTTCATACAGATGGCGGTGCAGATATTTCCATGTTCATACAGATGGCAGTGTGGATATTTCCATGTTCATACAGATAGCGGTGTAGTTATTTCCATGTGTAAACAGATAGCTGTGTAGATATTTCCATGTATATGCAGATAGCAGTGTAGATATTTCCATTTTCATGCAGATAGCGGTGTAGATATTTCCATGTTCAAACAGATAGCGGTGTAGATATTTCCATGTTCATACAGATAGAGGTGTAGATATTTGCATGTTCATACAGATAGCGGTGTAGATATTTCCATGTTTAATACAGATAGCGGTGAAGATGTATGCATGTTTACACAGATAGCGGTGTAGATATTTACATGTTCATCCGGATGGCTGTGTAGATATATCCATGTTCATACAGATAGCGGTGTAGATATTTCCATGTTCATACAGATAGCCGTGTAGCTATTTAAATGTTCATACAGATAGCGGTGTAGATATTTCCATGTTTATACTGATAGCGGTGAATATGTATGCATGTTAACACAGATAGCGGTGTAGATATTTCCATGTTCATACAGATAGTGGTGTAGATATTTCCATGTTCATACAGATAGCGGTGCTGATATTTCCATGTTTATATAGGCAGCGGTGTAGCTATTTCTATGTTCCTACAGATAGCGGTGTAGATATTTCCATGTTCAAACAGATAGCGGTGCTGATATTTCCATGTTTATACAGGCAGCGGTGTAGATATTTCCATGTTTATCCAGATAGCGGTTTAGATATTTCCTTCTTAATACAGATGGCGGTGTAGATATTTATATGTTCATACAGATGGCGGTGTTGATATTTCCATGTTTATACAGGTAGCAGTGTAGATATCTCCATCTTAATATAGATGGCGGTGTAGATATTTATATGTTCATACAGATGGCGGTGCAGATATTTCCCTGTTCATACAGATGGTGGTGTAGATATTTCCATGTTCATACAGATAGTGGTGTAGTTATTTCCAGGTGTAAAGGGATAGCTGTGTAGATATTAAAATGTATATGCAGAAAGCAGTGTAGATATTTCCAGTTTCATGCAGATAGCTGTGTAGATATTTCCATGTTCAAACAGATAGCGGTGTAGATATTTCCATGTTCATACAGATAGCGGTGTAGATATTTCCATGTTCATATAGATAGCGGTGTAGATATTTCCATGTTTATACAGATAGCGGTGAAGATGTATGCATGTTTACACAGATAGCGGTGTAGATATTTCCATGTTCATCCAGATGGCTGTGTAGATATATCCATGTTCATACAGATAGCGGTGTAGATATTTCCATGTTCATACAGATAGCGGTGTAGCTATTTCCATGTTCATACAGGTAGCGGTGTAGATATTTCCATGTTCATACAGATAGTGGTGTAGTTATTTCCAGGTGTAAAGGGATAGCTGTGTAGATATTAAAATGTATATGCAGATAGCAGTGTAGATATTTCCAGTTTCATGCAGATAGCTGTGTAGATATTTCCATGTTCATACAGATAGTGGTGTAGTTATTTCCATGTGTAAAGAGATAGCTGTGTAGATATTTAAATGTATATGCAGATAGCAGTGTAGATATTTCCATTTTCATGCAGATAGCGGTGTAGATATTTCCATGTCCAAACAGATAGCGGTGTAGGTATTTCCATGTTCATACAGATAGCGGTGTGGATATTTCCATGTTCATAGCGATAGCGGTGCAGATATTTCCATGTTTATACAGATAGTGGTGAAGATGTATGCATGTTTACACAGATAGAGGTGTAGATATTTCCATGTTCATCCAGATGGCTGTGTAGATATATCCATGATCATACAGATAGCGGTGTAGATATTTCCATGTTCACACAGATAGCGGTGTAGATATTTCCATGTTCATCCAGATGGCTGTGTAGATATATCCATGTTCATACAGATAGCGGTGTAGATATTTCCATGTTCATACAGATAGCGGTGTAGCTATTTCCATTTTCATACAGATAACGGTGTAGCTATTTCCATGTTCATACAGATAGCAGTGTAGATATTTCCATGTTCATACAGATAGCGGTGTAGATATTTCCATTTTCATACAGAGAGCGGTGCTGATATTTCCATGTTTATACAGGCAGCGGTGTAGATATTTCCATGTTTAAACAGATAGCGGTTTAGATATTTCCTTCTTAATACAGATGGCAGTGTAGATGTTTATATGTTCATACAGACGGCGGTGCAGATACTTCCATGTTCATACAGATGGTGGTGTAGATATTTCCATGTTTATAGATATAGCGGTGTAGTTATTTCCATGTGTAAAGAGATAGCTGTGTAGATATTTCCATGTATATGCAGATAGCTTTGTTGATATTTCCATTTTCATGCAGATAGCGGTGTAGATATTTACATGTTCAAACAGATAGCGGTGTAGATATTTCCATGTTCATTCAGATAGCTTTGAAGATATTTCCATGTTCATACAGATAGCGGTGTAGATATTTCCATGTTCATACAGATAGCGGTGTAGATAGTTCCAGGTTCATTCAGATAGCGGTGCTGATATTTCCATGTTTATACAGGTAGCGGTGTAGATATTTCCATGTTTATACAGATAGCGGTGTAGATATTTCCATGTTTATACAGATAGCGGTGTAGATATTTCCATGTTTATTCAGATAGCGGTGTAGATATCTCCATCTTAATACAGATGGCGGTGTAGATATTTATATGTTCATACAGATGGCGGTGCAGATATTTCAATGTTCATACAGATGGCGGTGTAGATATTTCCATGTTCATACAGATAGCGGTGTAGTTATTTCCATGTGTAAAGAGATAGCAGTGTAGATATTTCCATGTATATGCAGATAGCTGTGTAGATATTTCCATGTTCACACAGATAGCGGTGTAGATATTTCCATGTTCATACAGATAGCGGTGTAGATATATCCATGTTCATACAGATAGCGGTGTAGATACTTCCATGTTCGTACAGATAGCGGAGTAGCTATTTCCATGTTGATACAGATAACGGTGTAGCTATTTCCATGTTCACACAGATAGCGGTGTAGATATTTCCATGTTCATACAGATAGCGGTGTAGATATATACATGTTCATACAGATAGCGGTGCTGATATTTCCATGTTTATACAGGCAGCGGTGCAGATATTTCCATGTTTATACAGATAGCGGTTTAGATATTTCCTTCTTAATACAGATGGCAGTGTAGATATTTATATGTCCATACAGATGGCGGTGCAGATATTTCCATGTTCATACAGATGGCGGTGTAGATATTTCCATGTTTATAGATATAGCGGTGTAGTTATTTCCATGTTTAAAGAGATAGCTGTGTAGATATTTCCATGAATATGCAGATAGCATTGCAGATATTTCCATTTTCATGCAGATAGCGGTGTAGATATTTACATGTTCAAACAGATAGCGGTGTAGATATTTCCATGTTCATTCAGATAGCTTTGTAGATATTTCCATGTTCATACAGATAGCGGTGTAGATATTTCCATGTTCATAAAGAGAACGGTGTAGATATTTCCATGTTCAAACAGATAGCAGTGTAGATATTTCCATGTTTTTACAGATAGCGGTGTAGATATTTCCATGTTCATACAGATAGCGGTGCTGATATTTCCATGGTTATACAGGCAGCGGTGTAGATATTTCCATGTTTATACAGATAGCAGTTTAGATATTTCCTTCTTAATACAGATGGCGGTGTAGATATTTATATGTTCATACAGATGGCGGTGCAGGTATTCCCATGTTCCTACAGATGGCGGTGTAGATATTTCCATGTTTATAGATATAGCGGTGTAGTTATTTCCATGTGTAAAGAGATAGCTGTGTAGATATTTCTATGTATATGCAGATAGCTTTGTAGATATTTCCATTTTCATGCAGATAGCCGTGTAGATATTTACATGTTCAAACAGATAGCGGTGTAGATTTTTCCATGTTCATTCAGATAGCTTTGTAGATATTTCCACGTTCATACAGATAGCGGTGTAGATACTTCCATGTTCATACAGATAGCGGTGTAGATATTTCCATGTTCATTCAGATAGCGGTGCTGATATTTCCATGTTTATACAGGTTGCGGTGTAGATATTTCCATGGTTATACAGAAAGCGGTGTAGATATTTCCATGTTTATACAGATAGCGGTGTAGATATTTCCATGTTTATTCAGATGGCTGTGTAGATATCTCCATCTTAATACATATGGCAGTGTAGATATTTATATGTTCATACAGATGGCGGTGCAGATATTTCCATGTTCATACAGATGGCGGTGTAGATATTTCCATGTTCATACATATAGCGGTGTAGTTATTTCCATGTGTAAAGAGATAGCTGTGTAGATATTTACATGTATATGCTGATAGCTGTGTAGATATTTCCATTTTCATGCAGATAGCAGTGTATATATTTCCATCTTCAAACAGATAGCGGTGTAGATATTTCCATGTTCATACAGATAGCGGTGTAGATATTTCCATGTTTATACAGATAGCGGTGAAGATGTATACATGTTTACACAGATAGCGGTGTGGATATTTCCATGTTCATCCAGAGGGCTGTGTAGATATATCCATGTTCATACAGATAGCGGTGTAGATATTTCCTTGTTCATACTGATAGCGGTGTAGATATTTCCATGTTCATACAGATAGCGGTGTAGATATTACCAGGTTCATACAGATAGCGGTGTAGATATTTCCATGTTCATACAGATAGCGGTGCTGATATTTCCATGTTTATACTGGTAGCAGTGTAGATATTTCCATGTTTATACAGATAGTGGTGTAGATATTTCCATGTTTATACAGATAGCTGTGTAGATATTTCCATGTTTATACAGATAGCGGTGTAGATATCTCCATCTTAATACAGATGGCGGTGTAGATATTTATATGTTCATACAGATGGTGCAGATATTTCCATGTTCTTACAGATGGCAGTGTGGATATTTCCATGTTCATACAGATAGCCGTGTAGTTATTTCCATGTGTAAAGAGATAGCTGTGTAGATATTTCCAAGTATATGCAGATAGCTTTGCAGATATTTCCATTTTCATGCAGACAGCGGTGTAGATATTTCCATGTTCAAAAAGATAGCGGTGTAGATATTTCCATGTTCATACAGATAGAGGTGTAGATATTTCCATGTTCATACAGATAGCGGTGTAGATATTTCCATGTTCACACAGATAGCGGTGTAGATATTTCCATGTTTATACAGATAGCAGTGTAGATATCTCCATCTTAATACAGATGGCGGTGTAGATATTTATATGTTCATACAGATGGCGGTGCAGATATTTCCATGTTCATACAGATGGCGGTGTAGATATTTCCATGTTCATACAGATAGTCGTGTAGTTATTTCCATGTGTAAAGAGATAGCTGTTTAGATATTTAAATGTATATGCAGATAGCAGTGTAGATATTTCCATTTTCATGCAGATAGCGGTGTAGATATTTCCATGTCAAAACAGATAGCGGTGTAGGTATTTCCATGTTCATACAGATAGCGGTGTGGATATTTCCATGTTCATAGCGATAGCGGTGCCGATATTTCCATGTTTATACAGATAGTGGTGAAGATGTATGCATGTTTACACAGATAGAGGTGTAGATATTTCCATGTTCATCCAGATGGCTGTGTAGATATATCCATGTTCATACTGATAGCGGTGTAGATATTTCCATGTTCACACAGATAGCGGTGTAGATATTTCCATGTTCATCCAGATGGCTGTGTAGATATATCCATGTTCATATATATAGCGGTGTAGATATTTCCATGTTCATACAGATAGCGGTGTAGCTATTTCCATTTTCATACAGATAACGGTGTAGCTATTTCCATGTTCATACAGATAGCAGTGTAGATATTTCCATGTTCATACAGATAGCGGTGTAGATATTTCCATTTTCATACAGAGAGCGGTGCTGATATTTCCATGTTTATACAGGCAGCGGTGTAGATATTTCCATGTTTAAACAGATAGCGGTTTAGATATTTCCTTCTTAATACAGATGGCGGTGTAGATGTTTATATGTTCATACAGATGGCGGTGCAGATATTTCCATGTTCATACAGATGGTGGTGTAGATATTTCCATGTTTATAGATATAGCGGTGTAGTTATTTCCATGTGTAAAGAGATAGCTGTGTAGGTATTTCCATGTATAAGCAGATAGCTTTGTAGATATTTCCATTTTCATGCAGATAGCGGTGTAGATATTTACATGTTCAAACAGATAGCGGTGTAGATATTTCCTTGTTCATTCAGATAGCTTTGTAGATATTTCCACGTTCATACAGATAGCGGTGTAGATATTTCCATGTTCATACAGATAGCGGTGTAGATAGTTCCAGGTTCATTCAGATAGCGGTGCTGATATTTCCATGTTTATACAGGTAGCGGTGTAGATATTTCCATGTTTATACAGATAGCGGTGTAGATATTTCCATGTTTATACAGATAGCGGTGTAGATATTTCCATGTTTATTCAGATAGCGGTGTAGATATCTCCATCTTAATACAGATGGCGGTGTAGATATTTATATGTTCATACAGATGGCGGTGCAGATATTTCCATGTTCATACAGATGGCGGTGTAGATATTTCCATGTTCATACAGATAGCGGTGTAGTTATTTCCATGTGTAAAGAGATAGCAGTGTAGATATTTCCATGTATATGCAGATAGCTGTGTAGATATTTCCATTTTCATGCAGATAGCTGTGTATATATTTCCATCTTCAAACAGATAGCGGTGTAGATATTTCCACGTTCATACAGATAGCGGTGTAGATATTTCCATGTTTATACAGATAGCGGTGAAGATGTATGCATGTTTACACAGATAGCAGTGTGGATATTTCCATGTTCATCCACAGGGCTGTGTAGATATATCAATGTTCATACAGATAGCGGTGTAGATATTTCCATGTTCATACAGATAGCGGTGTAGATATTTCCATGTTCATACAGATAGCGGTGTAGTTATGTCCATGTGTAAAGAGATAGCTGTGTAGATATTTCCATGTATATGCAGATAGCTGTGTAGATATTTCCATTTTCATGCAGATAGCGGTGTAGATATTTCCATGTTCAAACAGATAGCGGTGTAGATATTTCCATGTTCATTCAGATGGCGGTGTAGATATTTCCATGTTCATACAGATACCGGTGTAGATATTTCCATGTTTTTACAGATAGCAGTGAAGACGTATGCATGTTTACACAGATAGCGGTGTAGATATTTCCATGTTCATCCACATGGCTGTGTAGTAATATCCATGTTCACACAGATAGCGGTGTAGATATTTCCATGTTCATACAGATAGCGGTGTAGATATATCCATGTTCATACAGATAGCGGTGTAGATACTTCCATGTTCGTACAGATAGCGGAGTAGCTATTTCCATGTTGATACAGATAACGGTGTAGCTATTTCCATGTTCACACAGATAGCGGTGTAGATATTTCCATGTTCATACAGATAGCGGTGTAGATATATACATGTTCATACAGATAGCGGTGCTGATATTTCCATGTTTATACAGGCAGCGGTGTAGATATTTCCATGTTTATACAGATAGCGGTTTAGATATTTCCTTCTTAATACAGATGGCGGTGTAGATATTTATATGTTCATAGAGATGGCGGTGCAGATATTTCCATGTTCATACAGATGGCGGTGTAGATATTTCCATGTTTATAGATATAGCGGTGTAGTTATTTCCATGTGTAAAGAGATAGCTGTGTAGATATTTCCATGAATATGCAGATAGCTTTGTAGATATTTCCATTTTCATGCAGATAGCGGTGTAGATATTTACATGTTCAAACAGATAGCGGTGTAGATATTTCCATGTTCATTCAGATAGCTTTGTAGATATTTCCATGTTCATACAGATAGCTGTGTAGATATTTCCATGTTCATAAAGAGAACGGTGTAGATATTTCCATGTTCATACAGATAGCAGTGTAGATATTTCCATGTTTCTACAGATAGCGGTGTGGATATTTCCATGTTCATACAGATAGCGGTGCTGATATTTCCATGGTTATACAGGCAGCGGTGTAGATATTTCCATGTTTATACAGATAGCAGTTTAGATATTTCCTTCTTAATACAGATGGCGGTGTAGATATTTATATGTTCATACAGATGGCGGTGCAGATATTCCCATGTTCCTACTGATGGCGGTGTAGATATTTCCATGTTTATAGATATAGCGGTGTAGTTATTTCCATGTGTAAAGAGATAGCTGTGTAGATATTTCTATGTATATGCAGATAGCTTTGTAGATATTTCCATTTTCATGCAGATAGCCGTGTAGATATTTACATGTTCAAACAGATAGCGGTGTAGATTTTTCCATGTTCATTCAGATAGCTTTGTAGATATTTCCACGTTCATACATATAGCGGTGTAGATACTTCCATGTTCATACAGATAGCGGTGTAGATATTACAAGGTTTATACAGATAGCGGTGTAGATATTTCCATGTTCATACAGATAGAGGTGCTGATATTTCCATGTTTATACTGGTAGCAGTGTAGATATTTCCATGTTTATACAGATAGTGGTGTAGATATTTCCATGTTTATACAGATAGCTGTGTAGATATTTCCATGTTTATACAGATAGCGGTGTAGATATCTCCATCTTAATACAGATGGCGGTGTAGATATTTATATGTTCATACAGATGGTGCAGATATTTCCATGTTCTTACAGATGGCAGTGTGGATATTTCCATGTTCATACAGATAGCCGTGTAGTTATTTCCATGTGTAAAGAGATAGCTGTGTAGATATTTCCATGTATATGCAGATAGCAGTGTAGATATTTCCATTTTCATGCAGATAGCGGTGTAGATATTTCCATGTTCATTCAGATAGCTTTGTAGATATTTCCATGTTCATACAGATAGCGGTGTAGATATTTCCATGTTCATAAAGAGAACTGTGTAGATATTTCCATGTTCATACAGATAGCAGTGTAGATATTTCCATGTTTTTACAGATAGCGGTGTAGATATTTCCATGTTCATACAGATAGCGGTGCTGATATTTCCATGGTTATACAGGCAGCGGTGTAGATATTTCCATGTTTATACAGATAGCAGTTTAGATATTTCCTTCTTAATACAGATGGCGGTGTAGATATTTATATGTTCATACAGATGGCGGTGCAGATATTCCCATGTTCCTACAGATGGCGGTGTAGATATTTCCATGTTTATAGATATAGCGGTGTAGTTATTTCCATGTGTAAAGAGATAGCTGTGTAGATATTTCTATGTATATGCAGATAGCTTTGTAGATATTTCCATTTTCATGCAGATAGCCGTGTAGATATTTACATGTTCAAACAGATAGCGGTGTAGATTTTTCCATGTTCATTCAGATAGCTTTGTAGATATTTCCACGTTCATACAGATAGCGGTGTAGATACTTCCATGTTCATACAGATAGCGGTGTAGATATTTCCATGTTCATTCAGATAGCGGTGCTGATATTTCCATGTTTATACAGGTTGCGGTGTAGATATTTCCATGGTTATACAGAAAGCGGTGTAGATATTTCCATGTTTATACAGATAGCGGTGTAGATATTTCCATGTTTATTCAGATGGCTGTGTAGATATCTCCATCTTAATACATATGGCAGTGTAGATATTTATATGTTCATACAGATGGCGGTGCAGATATTTCCATGTTCATACAGATGGCGGTGTAGATATTTCCATGTTCATACATATAGCATTGTAGTTATTTCCATGTGTAAAGAGATAGCTGTGTAGATATTTACATGTATATGCTGATAGCTGTGTTGATATTTCCATTTTCATGCAGATTGCAGTGTATATATTTCCATCTTCAAACAGATAGCGGTGTAGATATTTCCATGTTCATACAGATAGCGGTGTAGATATTTCCATGTTTATACAGATAGTGGTGAAGATGTATGCATGTTTACACAGATAGCGGTGTGGATATTTCCATGTTCATCCAGAGGGCTGTGTAGATATATCCATGTTCATACAGATAGCGGTGTAGATATTTCCTTGTTCATACTGATAGCGGTGTAGATATTTCCATGTTCATACAGATAGCGGTGTAGATATTACCAGGTTCATACAGATAGCGGTGTAGATATTTCCATGTTCATACAGATAGCGGTGCTGATATTTCCATGTTTATACTGGTAGCAGTGTAGATATTTCCATGTTTATACAGATAGTGGTGTAGATATTTCCATGTTTATACAGATAGCTGTGTAGATATTTCCATGTTTATACAGATAGCGGTGTAGATATCTCCATCTTAATACAGATGGCGGTGTAGATATTTATATGTTCATACAGATGGTGCAGATATTTCCATGCTCTTACAGATGGCAGTGTGGATATTTCCATGTTCATACAGATAGCCGTGTAGTTATTTCCATGTGTAAAGAGATAGCTGTGTAGATATTTCCATGTATATGCAGATAGCAGTGTAGATATTTCCATTTTCATGCAGATAGCGGTGTAGATATTTCCATGTTCACACAGATAGCGGTGTAGATATTTCCATGTTTATACAGATAGCAGTGTAGATATCTCCATCTTAATACAGATGGCGGTGTAGATATTTATATGTTCATACAGATGGCGGTGCAGATATTTCCATGTTCATACAGATGGCGGTGTAGATATTTCCATGTTCATACAGATAGTCGTGTAGTTATTTCCATGTGTAAAGAGATAGCTGTTTAGATATTTAAATGTATATGCAGATAGCAGTGTAGATATTTCCATTTTCATGCAGATAGCGGTGTAGATATTTCCATGTCAAAACAGATAGCGGTGTAGGTATTTCCATGTTCATACAGTTAGCGGTGTGGATATTTCCATGTTCATAGCGATAGCGGTGCCGATATTTCCATGTTTATACAGATAGTGGTGAAGATGTATGCATGTTTACACAGATAGAGGTGTAGATATTTCCATGTTCATCCAGATGGCTGTGTAGATATATCCATGTTCATACTGATAGCGGTGTAGATATTTCCATGTTCACACAGATAGCGGTGTAGATATTTCCATGTTCATCCAGATGGCTGTGTAGATATATCCATGTTCATACATATAGCGGTGTAGATATTTCCATGTTCATACAGATAGCGGTGTAGCTATTTCCATTTTCATACAGATAACGGTGTAGCTATTTCCATGTTCATACAGATAGCAGTGTAGATATTTCCATGTTCATACAGATAGCGGTGTAGATATTTCCATTTTCATACAGAGAGCGGTGCTGATATTTCCATGTTTATACAGGCAGCGGTGTAGATATTTCCATGTTTAAACAGATAGCGGTTTAGATATTTCCTTCTTAATACAGATGGCGGTGTAGATGTTTATATGTTCATACAGATGGCGGTGCAGATATTTCCATGTTCATACAGATGATGGTGTAGATATTTCCATGTTTATAGATATAGCGGTGTAGTTATTTCCATGTGTAAAGAGATAGCTGTGTAGGTATTTCCATGTATAAGCAGATAGCTTTGTAGATATTTCCATTTTCATGCAGATAGCGGTGTAGATATTTACATGTTCAAACAGATAGCGGTGTAGATATTTCCTTGTTCATTCAGATAGCTTTGTAGATATTTCCACGTTCATACAGATAGCGGTGTAGATATTTCCATGTTCATACAGATAGCGGTGTAGATAGTTCCAGGTTCATTCAGATAGCGGTGCTGATATTTCCATGTTTATACAGGTAGCGGTGTAGATATTTCCATGTTTATACAGATAGCGGTGTAGATATTTCCATGTTTATACAGATAGCGGTGTAGATATTTCCATGTTTATTCAGATAGCGGTGTAGATATCTCCATCTTAATACAGATGGCGGTGTAGATATTTATATGTTCATACAGATGGCGGTGCAGATATTTCCATGTTCATACAGATGGCGGTGTAGATATTTCCATGTTCATACAGATAGCGGTGTAGTTATTTCCATGTGTAAAGAGATAGCAGTGTAGATATTTCCATGTATATGCAGATAGCTGTGTAGATATTTCCATTTTCATGCAGATAGCTGTGTATATATTTCCATCTTCAAACAGATAGCGGTGTAGATATTTCCACGTTCATACAGATAGCGGTGTAGATATTTCCATGTTTATACAGATAGCGGTGAAGATGTATGCATGTTTACACAGATAGCAGTGTGGATATTTCCATGTTCATCCAGAGGGCTGTGTAGATATATCAATGTTCATACAGATAGCGGTGTAGATATTTCCATGTTCATACAGATAGCGGTGTAGATATTTCCATGTTCATACAGATAGCGGTGTAGTTATGTCCATGTGTAAAGAGATAGCTGTGTAGATATTTCCATGTATATGCAGATAGCTGTGTAGATATTTCCATTTTCATGCAGATAGCGGTGTAGATATTTCCATGTTCAAACAGATAGCGGTGTAGATATTTCCATGTTCATTCAGATGGCGGTGTAGATATTTCCATGTTCATACAGATACCGGTGTAGATATTTCCATGTTTTTACAGATAGCAGTGAAGACGTATGCATGTTTACACAGATAGCGGTGTAGATATTTCCATGTTCATCCACATGGCTGTGTAGTAATATCCATGTTCACACAGATAGCGGTGTAGATATTTCCATGTTCATACAGATAGCGGTGTAGATATATCCATGTTCATACAGATAGCGGTGTAGATACTTCCATGTTCGTACAGATAGCGGAGTAGCTATTTCCATGTTGATACAGATAACGGTGTAGCTATTTCCATGTTCACACAGATAGCGGTGTAGATATTTCCATGTTCATACAGATAGCGGTGTAGATATATACATGTTCATACAGATAGCGGTGCTGATATTTCCATGTTTATACAGGCAGCGGTGTAGATATTTCCATGTTTATACAGATAGCGGTTTAGATATTTCCTTCTTAATACAGATGGCGGTGTAGATATTTATATGTTCATAGAGATGGCGGTGCAGATATTTCCATGTTCATACAGATGGCGGTGTAGATATTTCCATGTTTATAGATATAGCGGTGTAGTTATTTCCATGTGTAAAGAGATAGCTGTGTAGATATTTCCATGAATATGCAGATAGCTTTGTAGATATTTCCATTTTCATGCAGATAGCGGTGTAGATATTTACATGTTCAAACAGATAGCGGTGTAGATATTTCCATGTTCATTCAGATAGCTTTGTAGATATTTCCATGTTCATACAGATAGCTGTGTAGATATTTCCATGTTCATAAAGAGAACGGTGTAGATATTTCCATGTTCATACAGATAGCAGTGTAGATATTTCCATGTTTCTACAGATAGCGGTGTGGATATTTCCATGTTCATACAGATAGCGGTGCTGATATTTCCATGGTTATACAGGCAGCGGTGTAGATATTTCCATGTTTATACAGATAGCAGTTTAGATATTTCCTTCTTAATACAGATGGCGGTGTAGATATTTATATGTTCATACAGATGGCGGTGCAGATATTCCCATGTTCCTACTGATGGCGGTGTAGATATTTCCATGTTTATAGATATAGCGGTGTAGTTATTTCCATGTGTAAAGAGATAGCTGTGTAGATATTTCTATGTATATGCAGATAGCTTTGTAGATATTTCCATTTTCATGCAGATAGCGGTGTAGATATTTACATGTTCAAACAGATAGCGGTGTAGATTTTTCCATGTTCATTCAGATAGCTTTGTAGATATTTCCACGTTCATACATATAGCGGTGTAGATACTTCCATGTTCATACAGATAGCGGTGTAGATATTACAAGGTTTATACAGATAGCGGTGTAGATATTTCCATGTTCATACAGATAGAGGTGCTGATATTTCCATGTTTATACTGGTAGCAGTGTAGATATTTCCATGTTTATACAGATAGTGGTGTAGATATTTCCATGTTTATACAGATAGCTGTGTAGATATTTCCATGTTTATACAGATAGCGGTGTAGATATCTCCATCTTAATACAGATGGCGGTGTAGATATTTATATGTTCATACAGATGGTGCAGATATTTCCATGTTCTTACAGATGGCAGTGTGGATATTTCCATGTTCATACAGATAGCCGTGTAGTTATTTCCATGTGTAAAGAGATAGCTGTGTAGATATTTCCATGTATATGCAGATAGCAGTGTAGATATTTCCATTTTCATGCAGATAGCGGTGTAGATATTTCCATGTTCATTCAGATAGCTTTGTAGATATTTCCATGTTCATACAGATAGCGGTGTAGATATTTCCATGTTCATAAAGAGAACTGTGTAGATATTTCCATGTTCATACAGATAGCAGTGTAGATATTTCCATGTTTTTACAGATAGCGGTGTAGATATTTCCATGTTCATACAGATAGCGGTGCTGATATTTCCATGGTTATACAGGCAGCGGTGTAGATATTTCCATGTTTATACAGATAGCAGTTTAGATATTTCCTTCTTAATACAGATGGCGGTGTAGATATTTATATGTTCATACAGATGGCGGTGCAGATATTCCCATGTTCCTACAGATGGCGGTGTAGATATTTCCATGTTTATAGATATAGCGGTGTAGTTATTTCCATGTGTAAAGAGATAGCTGTGTAGATATTTCTATGTATATGCAGATAGCTTTGTAGATATTTCCATTTTCATGCAGATAGCCGTGTAGATATTTACATGTTCAAACAGATAGCGGTGTAGATTTTTCCATGTTCATTCAGATAGCTTTGTAGATATTTCCACGTTCATACAGATAGCGGTGTAGATACTTCCATGTTCATACAGATAGCGGTGTAGATATTTCCATGTTCATTCAGATAGCGGTGCTGATATTTCCATGTTTATACAGGTTGCGGTGTAGATATTTCCATGGTTATACAGAAAGCGGTGTAGATATTTCCATGTTTATACAGATAGCGGTGTAGATATTTCCATGTTTATTCAGATGGCTGTGTAGATATCTCCATCTTAATACATATAGCAGTGTAGATATTTATATGTTCATACAGATGGCGGTGCAGATATTTCCATGTTCATACAGATGGCGGTGTAGATATTTCCATGTTCATACATATAGCGTTGTAGTTATTTCCATGTGTAAAGAGATAGCTGTGTAGATATTTACATGTATATGCTGATAGCTGTGTTGATATTTCCATTTTCATGCAGATTGCAGTGTATATATTTCCATCTTCAAACAGATAGCGGTGTAGATATTTCCATGTTCATACAGATAGCGGTGTAGATATTTCCATGTTTATACAGATAGTGGTGAAGATGTATGCATGTTTACACAGATAGCGGTGTGGATATTTCCATGTTCATCCAGAGGGCTGTGTAGATATATCCATGTTCATACAGATAGCGGTGTAGATATTTCCTTGTTCATACTGATAGCGGTGTAGATATTTCCATGTTCATACAGATAGCGGTGTAGATATTACCAGGTTCATACAGATAGCGGTGTAGATATTTCCATGTTCATACAGATAGCGGTGCTGATATTTCCATGTTTATACTGGTAGCAGTGTAGATATTTCCATGTTTATACAGATAGTGGTGTAGATATTTCCATGTTTATACAGATAGCTGTGTAGATATTTCCATGTTTATACAGATAGTGGTGTAGATATCTCCATCTTAATACAGATGGCGGTGTAGATATTTATATGTTCATACAGATGGTGCAGATATTTCCATGCTCTTACAGATGGCAGTGTGGATATTTCCATGTTCATACAGATAGCCGTGTAGTTATTTCCATGTGTAAAGAGATAGCTGTGTAGATATTTCCATGTATATGCAGATAGCAGTGTAGATATTTCCATTTTCATGCAGATAGCGGTGTAGATATTTCCATGTTCAAAAAGATAGCGGTGTAGATATTTCCATGTTCATACAGATAGAGGTGTAGATATTTCCATGTTCATACAGATAGCGGTGTAGATATTTCCATGTTCACACAGATAGCGGTGTAGATATTTCCATGTTTATACAGATAGCAGTGTAGATATCTCCATCTTAATACAGATGGCGGTGTAGATATTTATATGTTCATACAGATGGCGGTGCAGATATTTCCATGTTCATACAGATGGCGGTGTAGATATTTCCATGTTCATACAGATAGTCGTGTAGTTATTTCCATGTGTAAAGAGATAGCTGTTTAGATATTTAAATGTATATGCAGATAGCAGTGTAGATATTTCCATTTTCATGCAGATAGCGGTGTAGATATTTCCATGTCAAAACAGATAGCGGTGTAGGTATTTCCATGTTCATACAGATAGCGGTGTGGATATTTCCATGTTCATAGCGATAGCGGTGCCGATATTTCCATGTTTATACAGATAGTGGTGAAGATGTATGCATGTTTACACAGATAGAGGTGTAGATATTTCCATGTTCATCCAGATGGCTGTGTAGATATATCCATGTTCATACTGATAGCGGTGTAGATATTTCCATGTTCACACAGATAGCGGTGTAGATATTTCCATGTTCATCCAGATGGCTGTGTAGATATATCCATGTTCATACATATAGCGGTGTAGATATTTCCATGTTCATACAGATAGCGGTGTAGCTATTTCCATTTTCATACAGATAACGGTGTAGCTATTTCCATGTTCATACAGATAGCAGTGTAGATATTTCCATGTTCATACAGATAGCGGTGTAGATATTTCCATTTTCATACAGAGAGCGGTGCTGATATTTCCATGTTTATACAGGCAGCGGTGTAGATATTTCCATGTTTAAACAGATAGCGGTTTAGATATTTCCTTCTTAATACAGATGGCGGTGTAGATGTTTATATGTTCATACAGATGGCGGTGCAGATATTTCCATGTTCATACAGATGGTGGTGTAGATATTTCCATGTTTATAGATATAGCGGTGTAGTTATTTCCATGTGTAAAGAGATAGCTGTGTAGGTATTTCCATGTATAAGCAGATAGCTTTGTAGATATTTCCATTTTCATGCAGATAGCGGTGTAGATATTTACATGTTCAAACAGATAGCGGTGTAGATATTTCCTTGTTCATTCAGATAGCTTTGTAGATATTTCCATGTTCATACAGATAGCGGTGTAGATATTTCCATGTTCATACAGATAGCGGTGTAGATAGTTCCAGGTTCATTCAGATAGCGGTGCTGATATTTCCATGTTTATACAGGTAGCGGTGTAGATATTTCCATGTTTATACAGATAGCGGTGTAGATATTTCCATGTTTATACAGATAGCGGTGTAGATATTTCCATGTTTATTCAGATAGCGGTGTAGATATCTCCATCTTAATACAGATGGCGGTGTAGATATTTATATGTTCATACAGATGGCGGTGCAGATATTTCCATGTTCATACAGATGGCGGTGTAGTTATTTCCATGTTCATACAGATAGCGGTGTAGTTATTTCCATGTGTAAAGAGATAGCAGTGTAGATATTTCCATGTATATGCAGATAGCTGTGTAGATATTTCCATTTTCATGCAGATAGCTGTGTATATATTTCCATCTTCAAACAGATAGCGGTGTAGATATTTCCATGTTCATACAGATAGCGGTGTAGATATTTCCATGTTTATACAGATAGCGGTGAAGATGTATGCATGTTTACACAGATAGCAGTGTGGATATTTCCATGTTCATCCAGAGGGCTGTGTAGATATATCAATGTTCATACAGATAGCGGTGTAGATATTTCCATGTTCATACAGATAGCGGTGTAGATATTTCCATGTTCATACAGATAGCGGTGTAGTTATGTCCATGTGTAAAGAGATAGCTGTGTAGATATTTCCATGTATATGCAGATAGCTGTGTAGATATTTCCATTTTCATGCAGATAGCGGTGTAGATATTTCCATGTTCAAACAGATAGCGGTGTAGATATTTCCATGCTCATTCAGATGGCGGTGTAGATATTTCCATGTTCATACAGATACCGGTGTAGATATTTCCATGTTTTTACAGATAGCAGTGAAGATGTATGCATGTTTACACAGATAGCGGTGTAGATATTTCCATGTTCATCCACATGGCTGTGTAGTAATATCCATGTTCACACAGATAGCGGTGTAGATATTTCCATGTTCATACAGATAGCGGTGTAGATATATCCATGTTCATACAGATAGCGGTGTAGATATTTCCATGTTCATACAGATGGCGGTGTAGATATTCCATGTTTATATAGATGGCGGTGTAGATATTTCCATCTTAATACAGATAGCAGTGTAGATATTTCCATGTTTATACAGATGGCGGTGTAGATATTTTCATGTCGATACAGATGGCGGTGTAGGTATTTCCATGTTTATAGAGATAGCGGTGTAGATATTTCCATGTTGATAGAGATAGCGGTGTTGATATTTCCATGTATATACAGATAGCGGTGTAGATATTTCCATGTTTATACAGATATCGGTGAAGATATTTCAATGTTCATACAGATGGCGTTGTAGATAATTCCATGTTCATACAGATGGTGGTGTAGATATTTCCACGTTTATAGAGATAGCGGTGTAGTTATTTCCATGTTTATAGAGATAGCGTTGTATATATTTACATGTTTATACATATAGCAGTGTAGGAATTTCAATGTTTATAAAGATAGCAGTGTAGATGTTTCAATGTTTATAGAGATAGCGGTGTAGATATTTCCCTGTTTTACAGGTAGCGGTTTAGATATTTCGATGTTTATGCAGATAGCAGTGTAGATATTTCCATGTTTATAGAGATAGAGGTGTAGTTATTTCCATGTTTATACAGATAATGGTGTAGATATTTCCATGTTTATAGAGATAGCGGTGTATATATTTCCATGTATATACAGATAGCGGTGTAGTTATTTCCGTGTTTATACAGATGGCCCTGTAGATATATCCATGTTTATAGAGATGGCGGTGTAGTTATTTCCTTGTTTATACAGATAGCGGTGTAGATATTTCCATGTTCATACGGATAGCGCTGTAGATATTTCCATGTTTATAGAGATAGCGGTGTAGATATTTCTATGTTTATACAGATAGCGGTGTAGATATTTCCATGTTTATACAGGTAGCGCTGTAGATATTTCCATATTTGTACAGGTAGCAGTGAAGATATTTCCATATTTATACAGCTAGCGGTGCAGATATGTGAATTCATTAAACCTCTTTTTCTTTATAAGTTACCCAGTCTTGGGTATGTCTTTATCAGCAGCATGAAAATTGACTAATACACTCACTGTCCATGAATGATACTCTGTTAGCCCATTTGCATTGTTATAAAGAAATACCTGAGGTGGGGTAATTAATAAAGAAATGAGGTTTATTTGGCTTCTTGTTCTGAAGGCTGTACGTGAAGCATAGTACTGGCACCTGCTTCCAGGGAGGGCCTCAGGAACCTTCCAATCATGGTGGAAGGTGAAGGGAAACCAGCATATCACATGGTGAGAGAGGAAGCAAGAGAGACAGGGAGGAGGTGTCAGTCTCTTTTAAACAACCAGATATCGCATGAACTCACAGGGTAAGAACTCATTCATTACCAAGAGGACAGCACCAAGCCATTCAGGAGGCATCTCTCTCCAACATTGGGGATCACATTTTAACGTGAGATTTGAAGGGGACAAACATCCAAACTATGTCAGATACCAAAGCTGACAATGCTTAGGATCTTTAGCTGTTCCAGGTTCTGGGAAAAGGGAGAGAGTTAGCTTCCCTCGTCTATGCTGTGCTACTCCATATTATATTAGTAGTTATTGTTCTCTAAAGGTTCTTGAAAGCAAATAAACAAATGCAAGGCAAAACATATGAAATGCAAGGCAAAACATATGAAATGCAAGGCAAATGCATTAAAAACTTTTGAGTGTTAATATATAGGTTTTGTTTTATCTTTTTAATGTCTTTTGCTTAACCAAATAGATTATGTAGTTTTGATTAACTGGCCATGAAATAGCTCTGCCTACATAGAATTTCCCATGAATAATTGGTTGTGGAGACTTTTGTGTGTGACCCAAATCCTCCCTCAAAACTGAAGTTTGCCCAGCTATTGGGAGTGTTGGCAAATCATGCCTCTCAGCTGATTCTCTCTAGAATTTATTCTCAGGAGATCTAATTAATAACTTGTCAAGCTGATGTCCATCCTTGGGGACAACTCGTATCTGAAGAATGGCCAGTGAAAGGTATTAAAGCTCCATACTCCTGCCTCAATTTAGGGCAACTCTGAAGGGTCACCCCTGCTTCTCAGCTCCCCCTTGAGATTAGCTGAGGTATTTGTTGTGACTGCCTCACATCTCAAATCCCTTTGTCCAATTCAGCTTTTTCGCCACAGTTGTTGGCTCCTAGGATTTTACCCAGTTAAATGTTCTCTACACAAATCTCTATCTCAAATCTGCTTTACAGGGAATGTGGCCTCAGACAGGTTTTCATTAGGTTCTGGACGTAACTCTCATTAGTCATTGATATGATTCGGCTGTGTCTCCACCCGAATCTCACCTTGATTGTAATTATCCCCGCATGTCAAGGATGGAGTCAGGTGGAGATCATTGAATCATAGGGGCGGGTTCCCCCTACTGTTCTCCTGGTAGCGAATAAGTCTCATGAGATCTGATGCTTTTAAAATGGGAGTTTCCCTACACAAGCTTTCTTCTCTGCTACCATTTAAGATGTGCCTTTGCTTCTTTTTTGCCTTCTGCCGTGACTGTGAGGCCTCCCCAGCCATGTGGAATTGTGAGTTCCTTAAACCTCTTTCCTTTCTAAATTACCCGGTCTTGGGTATGACTTTATTAGCAGCATGAGAACAAACTAGTGCAGTCTGTTCTATAAGCCCAAGTCGGATCACAGAGTCCCGCTTTCTGTTTTTTTTTTCTAGCCCATATTTCTACTAAAACTTGACTCATATAGACTTAAAACAAAATAATTAAGCATGGCTAGTATTTATTTAATATTTTATACGTGTCAGGTACTGTATTTTGTAACTTATCTTTTAATAATCTTTCCAAATCTCTAAAAGGATAATTCTGCTCTTTTATAGAGAAAATAAGGATGGCTCAATCTTTTGATTTTTATTACAAGCTTTATTTTGTATAACGTATAATATACTAAAAATATTGAAAGTTTAGAAACCATCAGCATGCAATCGAGGTGATGGAAATATACTTCACCTCCAGTTTCCTGATGCCTCTTTATAATACATTTCTCTGGCCCCTCATTCCTGGCCCTTAAAAACCACCAAACTGCTTTCTGTCACTGGACAGTAATTTATACAGTCAAAAAATGTATATAAATAAAATTTTACACTATGCACTTTTTTGTCTGACATTTTATGTTTTTTTCTCTGCATGTTTTACCTCTAGAGTCTGCCTTGTTTCACTTAGTATAGTTATTTTGAGATTCATTCATGTTATAGTATGTATCCATAATTAATTCGGATAAAGCAAGTTAATTCATTAATGTATTGATTGATATTTAGACTGTTTCTAGTTTGGGCTATTATGAATACATGTGCTATGAACATTTGTGTTGATATCATTATATGAACACCTACTTTTATCTCTCTTGGGTAAATACCCAGGAGTGCAATGGCTGAGTCTTACGGCAGAAGTATGTTTAACTTTTTAAGGGACTCTTAAACTGTTTTTCAAAGGTTACACTTTTTTGTATTCCCATCAGCAGTGTATGAGAGTTTCAGCTTCTCCACATCCAAGCCAGTGCTTGGCTGTTATCAGTCATGCTAATCTTAGCTATTTAAAAATAGATAGTGGCGTCTCATTTTGGTTTTAATTTGCATTGCCCTAAGCATTAATTATGTTGAGCATATGTGCTTATTTACCAAACAAATGTCTACTTTGTAATGTCTGTTCCAGTCTTTCACCCAAGTTTTAAATGGGGTTGTTTGTTTTTCATTATTAAATTTTGAGCTTTTAAAATATATTTTTGATGCAAGCCTTTCATCAGATATATGAATTGCAAATATTTTCTCCCAGCCTGCAGCTTGTCTTTTCAGTCTCTTAATAGATTCTTTTGAAGAGCAGATTCTTTTTTTTAAATTTGATGAGTTCTTCTTATCAATATATTATTATATAAATCATGCTGTGGGGTCATATCAAAGAAAGCTTTGCCTGACTCAAAGTCCCAAATGTTTTCACATCTTCCCTCTCCTCTCCTTTGGGAACTGAGATTACACGTAAATTCAGTTACTTGAAATTTACTGTCTACTATTGCTCTGTTCATGTTTTTTAAAAATTTATTTTCTCTCTCTATTTTATTTTGAGAGGTGTCTATCTTTTCTTCTTTAATGACTAATGTGCTATCAGCCTACCATGTAGCTGGGACTACAGCCGCATGCTACTATGCCCCGCTAATTTTTGTATTTTTAGTAGAGATGGGATTTCACCATATTGGTCAGGCTGGTCCTGAACTCCTGACTTCGTGATCCACCTGCCTCGGCCTCGCAAAATGCTGAGATTACAGGCGTGAGCCACTGCGCCCAGCTTCCTTTAGTGTATCTTGCATGTCTCTATTTTAGAACATATAGAATACTGTTTCAATAAGCATTTGAATGTTCTTAACTGATAACTCTGGCACCTTGATTTACTCTGGATCAGTTCTGACTCAGTGATTTTTCTCCTTATTATGAGCCACGTTCTTCTGTCTTTTGTTGTTACTGTTGTGTCTCTGCTAAACTGTGTCTGGATGTCAGATATGGTGACTTTTATCTTATTGAGTGCTGGAAGTATATATAAATATTCTTGATCTTTGTATTGGTATGTATTTAAGTTTAGTTGGAAAGAGTTTGACTCTTTTTGGTCTTGCTTTAAAAATTCATTAGGTGGGATCAGACCAGTTCTCATTTTAGAGCTAATCACTCCCAACTAGTGAGGCAAGATCCTTCTGGGTATCCCTGGGAATCTTGAGGTGTTTCTGGTTTGGCTGATAAAATAAGCACTATTACTGGACCTTGGTGAGCATGTGTACTGTTACTTTTCATCTTATCTGGGTGTTGTTTCCCCAACCGTAGGTACTTTTCTCTAGGCCTGTCCTAACAATTACTTAGCTGTGTACTTTAGGGGGACCCTTTGCAGAGCTCTGGAGTTCTCTTTCTGTGCAGCCCCTTCTTCTCGGAAACCTTGTCCTGAGAGCTCATGTCAACATGGTTTCTGTGGACTCTCAGCTCTGTCCCCTCAGCTCAGGGAGAACAATGGGCTCCTCTTGGGCTTTTCTCCTGGAGTAGTGGGCTGGAAATCTTTCTCCAGGCATAAATTAGGGCAGTTGATAGGCTCACCTTGTTTGAGACTGACTTTACAGGGTCTTGCAAACTTTTGTGGCATACATTTTGGCCATTTTTTTGGTTGTTTCAGGAGGGAGAGAAAGTCTAGTTCTTGTTACTCCATCATGGTCATTGCAGAAGTCAACCTAACTGATATTTCTCAATACAGTCTGTTGCTACACATTGAACTTGCTTAAGATAATTTTTAGATGGCACAGAACTTTCTGTCCATTGAATGAGACTCTCTGCTTATTTTGCAAGTGCTCATTTCTATGGAGACATTTGTATGGAGAAACTTCAAAAAGTTTGTGGAAAAATGAAGTTAAAAGATAAACATTGAAAATGTGATCTTCGGTTTTCATCCCTAAAGAACTGATGGTCCTGGGAACTTAACAATGTCAATGCAGTCTCTTATACATTATTAACTTAAGAAAAATGGGTGCCCTTTCCACATTTGTTGAGATTGGGAAACAAAAAGAAGTCAGAAGGAGCCAAATCAGAGCTGTAAGGTGGATGCCTGACAATTTCCCATTGAGACTCTCACAAAATTGCCTTTGCTTGATGACAGGAATGAGCAGAAACATTGTGGTGTTAGAGGACTGTCTGCTAAAGCTTTCCCAGGTATTTTGCCCTAAAACTTTGGCTAACTTATTCAAAACACTCTCATGATATGCAGATATTATTGTTCTTTGACCTTCCACAAAGTCAACAAGCAAAATGCCTGGAATGTCCCCAAAAAACTGTTGCCGTGACCTTTGCTCTTGAGTGATCCCCTTTAGCTTTGACTGGACCACTTCCACCTTTGGTAGCCATTGCTTTGATTGTCTTTTGCCCTCAGGATCATACTGGGAAAGCCATGTTTTATCTTCTGTTACAATTCTTCAAAGAAATCCTTCAGGATCTTGACCCTAGTTCTTTAAAATTTCCATTGAGAGCTCTCCTCTTGTCTGCAGCTGATCTGAGCACAACACTTTTGGCACCCATGCAGTGGAAAGTTGGTTCAACTTTAATTTTTTAGTCAGAACTGTGTAAGCTGAACCAATTAAGATGTCTATGATGTTGGCTATTGTTTGTGCTGTTGATTATCAGTCCTCTTCAATTAGGGCACAAACAAGATTAATTTTTTTCCTTGCAAATTGATATGGATGATCTGTCCCTGTGGACTTCATCTTCCACATCATCTCGTTTCTTCTTTAAAAAAGCTGTCCGCTTGTGAACTACTGATTTCTTTGGTGCATTGTCCCCTCAAGCTTCTTGTAAAGCATCAGTGATTTCACCATTCTTTCACTCAAGCTTCATCATAATCTAATGTTTGTTCTTGCTTCAATTTTAGCAGAATTTACATTGCTCTGCTAGGGGCTCTTTTCAAACTAATGTCTACTCCTTCTTACTGTCTCAAACTAGATCCTGTTCAAACATGCTATAATAAATTAGTATGAGTTTATTTTGCTGCCAAAATTGAAACCTTTGCATAGTTTTTTTCATAATATACATTTTCCATGAACTTTTTAAGGCCTCTCATGTATCCACAGGTAGAGTGCCTTACCTATTCTGACTTCAGTCAATTATTCAAGACCTTTCCTTGTCAGTGATACATTAGAAAGGTAGAGTATTGAAAAATAAGAGTAGCTTCTGCTGATTAAGAAATACTATATCTTTTTCTACTTCTTTCTTTTTTTTTCTTCTTTTTTTTTTTTTTTGAGACAGCATCTTTCTCTGTCACCCAGGCTGGAATTCAGTGGTGTGATCTCAGCTCACTGCAACCTCTGCCTCCCAGGGTCAAGTGATTCTCCTGCCTCAGCCTCCCGAGTAGCTGGGACTATAGGTGCCTGCCACCACACCCAGCTAATTTTTGTATTTTTAGTGGAGACAAGGTTTCACCATATTGGCCAGGCTGGTCTTGAACTCCTGACCTTGTGATCTGCCTGACTCGGCCTCCCAAAGCGCTGGGATTACAGTCATGAGCCACCGTACCTAGCTTTCTACTTCTTTCTTATTATTTTCCTCCTCTCTCATTCCTATATTCTCTCCTTTCTCCTACTTTCCTCCCCACTCCCTGTTTCCTTCCTTTCATCTTTCCTATTTTCAAGACTTAATATTTCTTGAACCTCCGATGTTATCATAGTATGTTATTTGTTTAATTTTCACATAACAATAATAGTTTAAATACAAATAATATTTATTTTCATCCCCATGTTATCAGTATAACAGTAAAGATGTGGAGAGGCCAGCTGGGCATGGTGGCTCAAGCCTGTAATCCCAGCACATTGGGAGGCCGAGGTGGGTGGATCACGAGGTCAGGAGATCGAGACCATCCTGGCTAACACGGTGAAACCCCATCTCTACTAAAAAATAGAAAAAATTAGCTGGGCGTGGTGGCGCGTGCCTGTAGTCCCAGCTACTCGGGAGGCTGAGGCAGGAGAATAGTGTGAACCCGGGAGGCAGAACTTGCAGTGAGCCAAGATCACGCCACTGCACTCCAGCCTGGGTGACAGAGCGAGACTCTGTCTCAAAAAATAAATAAATAAATAAATGAAAATAAAAGAAAAAAAATGATGTGGAGAGGCCAAACCAATGGCTCTTATATCCACGTTCTTTCTTCTAAATGATTTCACCTTAGTTTTGGTCTGCATCTCTAACCATAGCTAGTTGCAGCAGGACTTCTATCTGGCCTTGCTGCTCTCATTTTTGGACCTCCTCACTGAAATCAAATTGATCTTTCTAAAATGCAAACCTGGTCTTAGTATTTTATTACTTAAAACCCATTGGTGGCCTTCCATGATTTATGGAATAAAGTCAAAATTCCTGTTTTTGCCCATGTTTCTGTGTGCCTCTCATCCCTACATTTACTGATTCCTGTGTGCCATAAATTGCCAGTTGTCCAGAGTTCATTCTCTTTTTGTACTTGGGAGGACTTCTGCATCCTGCAACTTTTCCCCTGAAACGTGCTTGGAAAATACCTACTCATTTTTTTCAGATTCAGGTTAGCTTTTTACTTCAGTTTCTTTTCCTGAAGCTTATACTGACTGCTCCATATGGCTTTGGGGATTAGCTACTCATTCCTTTGTGCCCTTTGTAGATACACATTTATCATGGAGTCTTTTTTTTTTTTTTTTTGAGACAGAGTCTCACTCTGTCACCAGGCTGGAGTGCAGTGGTGTGATCTCAGCTCACTGCAACCTTTACCTTCCAGGTTCAACTGATTCTCTTGCCTCAGCCTCCCAAGTAACTACAGGCGTGCACCACCGTGCCCAGCTAATTTTTGTATTTTTAGTAGAGACGGGGTTTCACTATGTTGGCCAGGATGGTCTCGATCTCTTGACCTCGTGATCTGCCCACGTTGGCCTCCCAAAGTGCTGGGATTACAGGCATGAACCACCGCTCCCAATCAGCCATGCAGTCTTTATACTTACTTGTTTACTTGCCTGTGAGCTCACTGAATGCAGGGACTATTTCCTTGTTGCTCTAGCACCTACACCAGTACCTGGTATCCAGAAGCTGTATGCTAAATGTTTGTTGAGTGGCTGTTTGACTGAATGATTGTACTCCTAATTAGTAGATAGAAAGCCATGAACTTCCCAGTTCATCATTCTTTGTGCTCAATTCTGGTTTCTTTATTGTGTTCAAAAGAGTTCCTTAGTGACATAAAACTATGGAGCTAGTATGTCAGCTCATTTAAGCAATGATTGGTTTATGTATATAAGAGGCTTCAATAATTATATATTTTTATTTCAGTTTCAATAAATGATCAATTTATTAATTTTCTCTGTTTTGGCTTATTGTTCACATTTAATATCAAATAAAAGTGTTTTACTTAAAATTATCCATGCCAATTATGACAGTTAGGTGAATATTACTTTGATTTACATTCCAGTAGTAGTTTTGGTTGAACCCTGAATATGCTAAGACGTCCCTTTTCTTTTTTCTTATGAACAGGCTACTGTGTTTACATATATTATTAAAATCTTCTTTGAAAATACGAAGAGTGTTACATTTCTTATATTTAGTTCTCTGTGCTTCAGAATTCCTGTGATACTTGCACTTAAGTCCTTCTGAGCAGTTGATGTTGATATTTATGTGGTTAATTTCATGAAACGTGGTGGTTTTCATTTCTATCATTAATTTATACAGGAGATAGACTGTTTTCCAGGTGTAAGCTCAGTCATATAATTAGAAAATTTATAAGCAGAAAGGAGTTATTTGGTCTAACCCATTTATTCTACAGATAGAGAAATTAGAGTCCAGAAACTCTGTCTTCTTTAAAGTCTTACAGGTATTTAAGAAAAAAGAATAGACTTGAGGTTTCTGTGCTCTGAACCCAGTGATCTTGACACTGTAATGATCTTCATCCATATTATTCACAGAAGTAAATATAATCACATATTAAATAAGAAACAAAAATACTAAGGAGATATTATACTGAAAAATGAAATAATATTATCTTAATTATTTTGATCAGATTCAATCTATAGCAGCTTGAAGGCTAATAATTCCAATGATTCTCTGAATAAACCATTTTTCTAATAAGATTACAGGTTTTAGTAATCTAATTATTTTGACTGATGCAAATGTTACCCCGCCAGTCTGAAAAATGTGTTTATTTATATGTCATAAAGAATAATTTATTCCAAAAAGGCTAATTTTCAAAATATATGTATCTTCTGAAACTGTATCTATTTTTTCCCCACGTTTTCTAAATATATTTTAGAGGGCATTTGTAGATTTTCATGGTGCTGAAAAATTAAGGTATAATGGTCTCATGAAGGAGAATAATGTCATTTAGACATTGTAATTTTGGAGGATCACAATACTTTTTGGAATGTGGTTGTTGCAGCACTGGTCACTTATACTAATTATATAATAACATACTATACTAATGCAATAATATACCATATGAAATTATTCAGTGGTAAATTTGTCTTAAATCCTCTAGAATACTGCAAAGAAATAGTTTATATAAGAAAGAGTACCATAGCAGATGTGAACACAATATTTCCTATTTTTTTCTTCTTTTTTATTTTTTTGAAGACAAGTTCTCACTCTGTTGCCCAGACTGGAGTTCAATGCCATGTTCATAGTTCACTGCAACCTCAAACTCCCAAGCTCAAGTGATCCTCTTGATTCAGCCTCTGAAGTAGCTGTGCCTATAGGTGTGCACCACCACACCGGCTAAGTTTTAAAATTTTTTATAGATATGTTGCCCAAGCTGGTCTCAAATTCTTGAGCTCAAGAGATCTTCTCACCTTGGCCTCCCAGAGTGTTGGGATTACAGGCATGAGCCACCATACTCAGCCAATATTTCTTTTGTAAAAGACATTTTCTAACATACTTCTCATTTTAACTAACATAATATTCAAAGTGTAGATCTGAGAAAGAGATAGTGCCTGCAGATCTGGGATCCTACATGCTAATATTATGGGATGCATTCAGATTTGATCAGCAGATATTCCATTTATTCTAGAACACCACCAGCAGAAGAATGTAATTACGTCTATCACTAAAACTTTGTGTCAATACAGACTACTGTATTTGTTATCATAGATGGTCCTTGGATGGCAGCCTTAAGCAATTTTAAACCTAGACAGGTGATGTACTTTTTCTTCTTGGATAATTTTCATGGTTTTATCTAATTTGGTTGTAACTAATGTGTTTAATATGGCTTGCTTGTTTTTTAAAAAGTTGTTCAGTATCCTTAGAACTCAGTGCTGATTTCTTTTTCTAGCAGGCCTTTTATATAGGACATCTCACTTTCTCCTGACTCTCTACTACTAGCATGAGGTCTCTGAAAAATCAAGACAGCAAAATAATTTGTTATAGAACAGCCTATGTAGAGGGACAGGGGAGGAGTCATATTCCAAGAGGGAAAGACCTTTGAGCCAGGCTCAATTTGTAGAGGCTGTTGAATGAAAATGAGAGAGAGAGAATGCACACTTTACTGCACTATTAAAGCAAAATTCTGACAATAACTTCTAAAAATGATTCAACTCTTATACACTGAGAATATGACAGACCTTCCAAAAGTATAATTTCTTACATGAACTTCCAGGTATATAAGGAAAAATAACTATTTCATACCAATATCTCCAGCCGCCTTTATTGTTGGTTCACCACATAGGTTTTTATCAGAATCGCAGAACATTAATTTTTTAAATTAGCTACCATTACAACTAGCTTGAGAAGAACTTTCTTTTTAATAATTCGACCCAGATGCATTCTAGATACTCCAGTGTTACGAATCGATGGCTTCATGAGGAGCCGCTGTTGACTCATGCTATCTCTGGACACACTGACAGGAAATGTTTTCTTACACCTGTTTTCCTCCTGCTTTTCCTTGGTAGGACTTAGTTCCTTGGCATAGTTCAGTATCAATGGCAGTCATAGAGAAGTGTTACAGAAACCCAGCTTATTCCAACTTGTGAATTATTTGGCACCCAGGAACCAGGTCTTACAATCTTCAACCCACTTTTTCTTAACATGGCCCCTTTTCTGAAATGTTTATTTATATATGATGTAGGCCTGGGGAAAGGACATGGACTTTCAAAGAAAATATTCTCCAATAGATCTCTCAACTCCAGAGAACCTTCTGACTAAATCTGAAAGAATTCCACTGTGCTCTGATAACATCCTTTAATAATGAAGGAAAAGATATTTTTCCCCCAGGAGGATTTTGTAGTGAAAAGATGGCATAATTTTTTTAAAAATGTTGTTTATAATCTCATTTGTTTTTTCAGTTGTGGGGTGTGTCTTAAATCCTAAATGGTACATCCTTTTTAAAATACTTCTAGTAATAAAATGTTTCTGAAGTTATGTTGTAAATATCATTGGACTATGTTTAATAATGTTAAGTTGATCCCACTTCCCCTGAAATTATATACATAAATGCTGAAAGTATAAATTTACATATACAACTTCATGGAACATTTTTCTTCCAAGTGTGCATTTGCTAGAATTTGCATTGAAAGGTTTTGGAAGGAGCCTGTTGGTATGAATCCTGTGTGAGCAACACTCAGATTTGTTGCATACTGAACAGCATGCTAAATCTCACTTCACAATCTTAGATTTCTCATCTACCATCTTGAGCTGAATTTAAAATGTAACTGCAGTTTATTATGTCACCTGTTCGTCAAACACTGATGCAAAGCTTAGTTTTCAGTGTGAAGAACCCATGACTAGAGAAGGGAAGAAGAAAGGGTCAAGCAGACCTCATTAAAGAGTGTATGGGCAAGAAAACACATCAGATGTCTTGATAGGTTTTTTAAAGTCCTGTTAGACTTGTCATGATTTCCAAAACACTAAATGCCATCTAGTATTTTGGACCCTCCAAAATTACAGTAGAATATTATTATGGGTCATCTTAATTGGAAATATACAGGAAAATCCTGATGATTAATGTAGACTAGTGATAGCTCTCACACATTTATATAACCTATGTTGAAAAGAAAGAAGAAAGGCAGGAAGGAAAGAAGGAAAAAGAGCGGAGAGAGAGGAACAAGAAAACACGTGGATTTGTGGAAATGAAAATTTTTAAATTACTAATTTGCAAGAATGGGTAAGAAAAATACCGAGTATGAACATAAATGCTTTCAATTCCGTTTGTCTCTTAATCCTTCTCAGTCCGTGGCCAGTTTTGAAACTTGGTGTAACTTCCTTCCTTTATTCCTCCCTCCCTTGCTCCCTCCATCCCTTCTTGCCAGCCTCCTTCCCTTCCTCTCTCCTTGAGTTTCCTTCTTCTTTCTTGTTCCCTCCCTCCCTCCCTCTCTCTTTTTTCCCCTTAGTTTCCCCGGAAGCACATATACCAGCCATTTGAATGCTTTCTGCTCATAGATACTGCCAAGCCCCCTCACCCAGACTGCTGAATAGATTTGGTAGAATGGAATGAGAAACATAGACTTTGTGTCTGTGGCGGCCACCTCTGATGTTGCAGACTTTTGCCGTGATTATGCACTCCAGCCGAGGGATGCTAGAGAGGTTGAAATTTCAACTGTGGGATTTGCCATTTTGGAATTTGCAGAAATGTACTGGATATGCTAACAGCAGCCTGGCTAGCCTCCACTTCACAAGGAAGTATTTAAATATACACGTGTAATATGAAGAAAATTGCATTAGATCATAAGGGATGAATTATTTTGTAAATGACTATACCATCAAATACCATACCTGATATCAATCATCTTCATCAGACAGTATCTGTGTATGTAAGTAGATAAACAAAAAAGCAGGAGTTTATTTCTCTCTAATATATCCTTGACTCTCTAGCAGTGACCTCTGAAATGTCTCTTCTGATCCAGACTTGTTTGAATCATGTGCAACATTTTAGATTTGTCTTTTCTCTGCAAGTTTTTTTTGTTAAGTACCATAACATATTGAACCAAATAGTTTTGCTTGCTTTCTCTTGATGACACATGATTTTGGCTTTTATCTTCAGTGGAAAATCAATGTGTCACATGGAGTTCACTAAGAAAAAGGTATGGGGCCTCTTTGTAATTCTTTGTCAGATGATTGCTTTATCTTGATTTATGCCTTCAAACTTTTTCCCATTCAGCAGAAAATATTGTGTCGCTATCTGTGAGAGCAAAGCGATCTATACCAATTTATGCTCTAAGTGTAGCCTCCTTCCAGAACTGCTTATGGAACATATCAACTCACTATAGATTAGGGACATAATGGATTCTTCTTTCTTAAAAGTGGCAGATTGACAATTTTAGTTCATATACAAGCTTTTATATTAACATTAAAACAATATTTCTATGTAAAGTAAAATATTGTAGTTGATTATTCTTCGAGGGCCTCCCAGAATTTCAAGGTCTGAAAATAAATTCAGTGTTCCTGGTGGTAACAAAATTGCCCCTACTTCCTTGTATCAGGACTGCCATTTGGAACTGCTGGGGCAGCTCTTTTCAGAAATTATTTTCAAAACAGCATTGTTGCCTTTTGCCAAACTGAAATCTGGTTGTAAACTTTTGAAAACTAGTTCCTTGGAATGGAATTCAAGTTGTCTTCTAAGCAATTTTTTTTAACTCAAACATACATTCTATCTTGCTTTATTATGTCACTATTTGTGTAGGAAACATATTTCTATTTTTACCATTTTCAATTTATTTACATTTACATTTACATTTGTGTGTATATATATATACACACATACATACACTTTAAGTTCTGGGATACATTTGCAGAACTTGCAGTTTTGTGAAATAGGTATACATGTGCTGTCGTGGTTTGCTGCACCCATCAACTCGTCATCTACATTAAGTATTTCTCCTAATGCTATCCCTCCTCTTTCCTTCCTACCCACTGACAGGCCCCAGTGTGTGATGTTCCCCTCCCTGTGTCTATGTGTTCTCATTGTTCAACTCCCACTTATGAGTGAGAACATGTGGTGTTTGGTTTTCTGTTCTTGTGATAGTTTGCTGAGAATGATGGTTTCCAGCTTCATCCATGTCTCTGCAAAAGACATTAATCCATCCTTTTTTATAGCTGCATGGTATTCCATGGTGTATATGTGCCACATATTCTTTATCCAGTCTATCATTGATGGGCATTTGGGTTGGTTCCTAGTCTTTGCTCTTGTGAATAGTGCTGCAATAAACATATGTGTGAATGTGTCTTTATAGTAGAATGATTTATAATCCTTTGGATGTGTACCTAGTAATGAGACTGTTAGGTCAAATGATATTTCTAGTTCTGGATCCTTGAGGAATTGCTACACTGTCTTCCACAATGGTTGAACTAATTTACACTCCCACCAACAGTGTAAAAGCATTCCTATTTCTCCACATCCTCTCTAGCACCTGTTGTTTCCTGACTTTTTAATGATTGCCATTCTAACTGGCGCGAGATGGTATCTCATTGGACCAGGGGTGATGAGCTTTTTTTTTTTTTCTTCGAGACAGCCTCACTCTGTCACCCAGGGTGGAGTGCAGTGGCACAATTTCGGCTCACTGCAACCTCCACCTAATGGGTTCAAGCAATTCTCCTGCCTTAGCCTCTTGAGTAGCTGGGATTACAGATATATACCACCACGCCTGGCTAAAGTTTTTTTTGTGTGTTTTTGGTAGAGACAGAGTTTCACCATAGTGGCCAGGCAAGTCTCAAACTCCTGACCTTGTGATCCACTCGCCTTGGCCTCCCAAAGTGATGGGATTACAGGCGTGAGCCACCACGCCCAGCCTATGATGAGCTTTTTCTCATGTGTTTATTGGCCGCATAAATGTCTTCTTTTGAGAAGTGTCTGTTCATATCCTTTTCCCACTTTTTGATGGGGTTGTTTTTTTCTTGTAAATTTGTTTAAGTTCCTTGTAGATTCTGGATATTAGCCCTTTGTTAGATGGATAGATTGCAAAAATTTTCTCCCACTCTGTATGTTGTGTGTTCACTCCGATGATAGTGTCTTTTGCTGTGCAGAAGCTATCTTTAGTTTAATTAGATCCCATTTCTCAATTTTGGCTTTTGTTGCCACTGCTTTTGGTGTTTTAGTCGTGAAGTCTTTGCCTATGCCTATGTTCTGAATGGTATTGGCTAGGTTGTCTTCTAGAGTTTTTATGGTTTTAGATCTTATGTTTAAGTCTTTAATCCATCTTGAGTTAATTATTTTATAAGGTGTAAGGAAGGGGTCCACTTTCAGCTTTCTTCATTTGGCTAGCCAGTTTTCCCATCACCATTTATTAAATAGTCAATCTTTCCCCATTGTTTGTTTTCGTCAGGTGTGTCAGAGATATGTTGTATATTTCATGGTACAATGCCTTCTGTCAATGGGGAAAAATAACAAGCATATATGGGATGAATGAAGTCTGCTATGGTTAAGGTTGAGAATATTTACTGATCCTTGAGTTCAGTCTCCAGGAATGTTGGAAATAGAGAATGGAGATAATGGAGATAAAGAAAAGTTCTGAAAATGACACTTCCCATAGTGTCAAAATTGTGATCTATTGCAGAATTCTGTGATACATCAAAATCTCTGTTTATACTGAGGTTTGTTATTGTGTATGAGCATATCTTTATCAGGTGTAGGCTATTTCTATACTTTCATGTCTTTAAATCAATGTTTCTATTCACATATGTATATGTGCAAATAGAAGCATGTTAATATTATATATATATTTTTTCTGTCATTACCATGATTGCTATGATTATCATTAGCTTGTATTATTAGTGTGACCGAAGTATCATCAGTATCAGTTTCTTTCTCACTGCAGTGCTCCTGTAATGCTTCATTTCTACAGAGCCAACCTACACCCACCGTTTCCCTGACTATAACTTTACCTAAAGTATAAGCCCTTATAAAGCCATGAAAGCCTACCAAGAATTGTCAAAGAAGCTAGGCAGCAGCCAGGCTCTGCCTTAGGAAAAGATTTTACTTTTTATTATCATGTGCAGTACTTAACTACTTGTTTTGACCTCTAAGATTTTGCTCTCCTATATTTCTATCCCCTGGCTTTCTGATATTTCATGTGATTATATTTGAAATTTTAACCTTGCTTTTCTTTTTGGAATCTCTGATATCTCTGCTGCCACAGGTAATGACAGGTTCCTCTCTAACTGTTGGTGTTATCCCTGGTCAGATTATTACTGATGACAGAAGTAGATGTTTTACGTGGATTCTCTCGATATCAGAAACAAATACAGATATCACAACTCAAAAATGACAGACTGATAACCATTATGAACTTAGATGCAACATTCTTAATACAATATTAGCAAATTGAGTCTAGGAATATTTAAAAATGATAATGTGTTTTAACCAAGTGGGGTTTATCTCAAGTTGGTTTCAACAACTGAAAATCTACCATGCTGACAGAAAAAAGAAAAATCACGTGACACTCTCAATAGATGCAAAAAAGGAATTTACAAAATGTAACACATTTTTTAAATTAAAAACTCCCAGCAAACTGAGGATAGAAAAGTACATTTTCAAACTGATTATGTGTTTACAAAAAATCTATAGCAAACATCTTACTTAAAATGGTGAAAGCCTTAATACTTTCTACATAAGATTCTGAAAAATGCAATGATGTCCTCTCTCCCTAGTTCTTTAAAGTATTGCATTCAATATTAAATAAGTGGAAATATATACCAAGTTCATTGATAAATATTTAATACTTATGAGATGATAATTCTCCTGAAATTGATCTCTAGACTCAGTGGAATTCCCATGAAACCTTATAGGTCCTTTTGGATAAATTACAAAACTGATTCTAAAACAGGGAGAAAGAAAGAAGGGAAGGAAGGAGGAATGGACAGAAAGAAGAAAGAAATAAAGAGAAAAGAAAAGAAAATAAGAAATAAGTGACACCCAAGTTGGGAAGAAAGAAAAATACTATTCTCACGTGATGTAAACATATACATAGAAAATCCTTAGGCATCTGCAGAAGTGTGCTAGAGGCATGAAGTGAATTTAACAAAGTTGTAGGATGAAAGATCAATAAATAAAATCAATTGTGTTTCTATACACAATCAACACCAATTAGAAAATAAAATTATGTAAGCAATTTAACTTATAATAGCCTCAAAAATAATAAAATAATTCAGAATAAATTTAATAAAAGGTATGCTGATCCAAAATTTCTAAATCACTAATACGAGAGATTGAATAGGTAGAAATATGTATCAAGTTCATTGGTAAATATACATGTCATACTTATTAGATGATAATTCTTCTGAAACTGATCTCCAGATTTGGCACAATCCCAGTCAAACCTATAGGCCTTTTTGGAGAAATTACAAAGCTGATTCTAATTTTTTTTTTAAATGCAGAAGTCCTAGAATAGCCAGAGCATGTTTTAGAAAGAAGAATAAAGTTGGAAAACTTTCCAAATTTCAAGACATATTGTAAAGCTACACTAAACAGTACAGTAAACTTACTGGCATGAAGAAGACATATATATCAGTGAAACAGAATAAATAATTTAGAAATATATCCTGCCTTACATGGCCAAAGTTGCCAAAATATTTCAATAAGGAAATCAATGTCTTTATAAAGATGGTACTATTAAAATTGGATATTAAATGGAGAATATGAACTTCAGAATTACCTCACACCATATCCTCAAATTAACTCAACATGTATTTTATACATAATGTAAATATAAAATGTATAAAGCTTACTGAATAGGAAAAAATTTTAATAATCTTACTATAGCTAAAAATTTTTTAGATAAGAAAAGGATGGATGAAAATGGAAAAAGATAGTAAGTTGGACTTCATGAAATTAAGACTTTTGCAACTTAAAACATAGCATCAAAAAATGAAAAGGCAAACCACAGATTGGGACAGAATAATTTTAAATATGTCTGATAAAGAACTTTCATCTAGAATGTACACATAACTAAAAAACTAAATAACAAAACACAAATAACTCATTTAACGTAATATTTTGACCTAAATGGGCCAAATATTTGTACAGATATTTTAATTTAAAAAGAGATGATGTCCAATACACAAAGGAAAAGATACTTAACATTACCCGTCATCAGGGAAATACAAGTTAAAACCACATTGAGGTACCACTGTACACCCACTGGAGTGGCTGACACGAGCAGAACTGACCATACCACATGATGTGAAGAATTGCTATTCACACCTGGCTAGTGGGACTTCAAAATGGTACAGACATTTTGGAAAGCAGTTTGGCAGTTTCTTTTAATGTTAAACTTAGTACTGATCATATAGCCAAATAATTCCACTGTGACTCAAAATAAATAAAAACATATCCGTACCAAGCCTCATCCTTGAAGTTCATAGCAGATGTGTCCATCAACTTGTAAATGGATAAACCAGTTGTAGATGGAGTACCACTCAACAATAAAAAGGAGCAAACTGATACAACAGCAATATAAATGAATATCAAAAGCATTATGCTCAGTGAAAGAAGCTAGACATGAAAGACACCAATGTATCATTCCACTAATAGGATACTCTAGAAAATGCAAACTGTAGAAACAGAAGCAGATTAGTGGTTGCCTGTGTTCAGGAATGGAGAAAAGATCAAATGCAAAACAGCAAAAGAAAACGTTTTGTGATGATGCAGATTTTCTGTATCTTGATCATGATTGTGGTCAAATGATGATATTCATCTGCCATAACCCATTAAATTGCACATTGAAAAGGGTGAATTTTACTGTGTGTACATTATACTTAAATGGAGCTGTAAATATGTTTGGAGCTTATCTGTGAACATTAGTTGCAGAGCAGGAGTTACTTTTATAGAGTGGAAATCTGCTGAGTGCCAACTTGAGAAGGGTTGAAAAAAATTAGAACCTTCTTCCAACACATTTCAGTTAGAACACTCTTAGGATGTCGTTACAGCTGCGCTCTATATTGGAGTCTCTGATGAAATCACATGTCTGACGATCTCAGCATGCCTTTAATCAACAGAATATACACGTGTTTTCTTTTATTACTATAAAGGATATACCAAACAACTTTTTCAAGACTTTACTTCAAAAAGGCACGTAGTTTTGCAACATTTTTGGTAAGTCTTTAATTATTTCAAAATGAAAAATTGAAAATAAAATGCAATTATTTACTCAGGCCCCCCAAAAAAAGGTCTGTACGGGGAATGCATGTGGTGTGTGTGTGTGTGTGTGTGTAAGTGTGTGATTTGAAGAATTGAAAAAATTTTAGTGGGGTTTTGTAGCATCACTTTGATAGCATCCTGTAATTTTGTATTGTGTTTGAAATAAAAATAAAGTGAATACACTGATAAAAGAATTTGAAAAGAATTTGCATTATTGCCTAAATTATGTGTGGTTTCCACAGTGGCATGAATCGAGCATCTTTAACCTACATAACAATATATCAGAAGTATTAGGTAAAAAATAAGTAAACTAGTATAACAAAGTTAAATATTTCTAAAGTAAAATTATAGCTTTATTTTTTTTTCCTGAAATGTTTTGAGGAGATATTTACACCAAAAGATATTATCACTGATCAATGAAACTTTTTCAGAATTTGCTTGTGTCCCACCAATATTTGATTACATAGTGCTTCTGTGAGTTCCATTTCATTAATTTAGCTTTGACAGGAGAGAAGGCAATGGCTCTGCAGCCTCTCTCGGTGTGGCATGATCCTGGTTCCGCTGGCTGATCTCTATTAGAACCATGGCCTTAAACATGCCTTTCATGCTTCTAACTTGATTTGCATTTGTTGTGTGATCCAAATTTATTCTCTCGTTTAGTCGCTTCCACCCATAGAAAAGCAGGTCTTTTTCATTTCTCCTTCACCATTGCCCCCATTTTTTCTTTTTGTCCTCCCATGATGAAAAACAAGACAGAAAACAAACTAACAACAACAGACACCTTTTGTCTGTGGTCACCAATGCATTGTAGCACTAAACTTTGTTCAAAATCTCTAGATCTGACCTCTATATCTGCTGTTCCCAGAGTTTTCCAATGTATTCTCTAGACTACTGTGACCCACTGACAGAAAGTCTAGCTATATTTAATTGAAAGTTATTACTGTCTGATATGGTTTGGCTGTGTCCCCACTGAAATCTCATCTTGCACTGTAGCTCCCATAATTCACATGTTGTGGGAGGGACCCAGTGAGAGGTAAGTGGATCATGGGGGCAGTTTTCCCCACACTGTTCTAGTGGTAGTGAATAAGTCTCATGAGATCTGATGGTTTTATAAGGGGAAACCCCTTTCGCCTTTCACTTGGTTCTCATTTGCTGTTTGCCTGCTGCCATGTAAGATGCGCCTTTCGCCTTCTGCCATAACTGTGAGGCCTCCTCAGCCATGTGGAACTGTGAATTCATTAAACCTCTTTTTCTTTATAAATGACCCAGTCTTGGGTATGTCTTTATCAGCAGCATGAAAATTGACTAATACACTCACTGTCCATGAATGATACTCTGTTAGCCCATTTGCATTGTTATAAAGAAATACCTGAGGCTGGGTAATTTATAAAGAAATGCGGTTTATTTGGCTCCTTGTTGTGAAGGCTGTACATGAAGCATAGTACTGGCACCTGCTTCCAGGGAGGGCCTCAGGAACCTTCCAATCATGGTGGAAGGTGAAGGGAAACCAGCATATCACATGGTGAGAGAGGAAGCAAGAGAGACAGGGAGGAGGTGTCAGTCTCTTTTAAACAACCAGATATCGCATGAACTCACAGGGTAAGAACTCATTCATTACCAAGAGGACAGCACCAAGCCATTCAGGAGGCATCTGTCTCCAACATTGGGGATCACATTTTAACGTGAGATTTGAAGGGGACAAACATCCAAACTATGTCAGATACCAAAGCTGACAATGCTTAGGATCTTTAGCTGTTCCAGGTTCTGGGAAAAGGGAGAGAGTTAGCTTCCCTCGTCTATGCTGTGCTACTCCATATTATATTAGTAATTATTGTTCTCTAAAGGTTCTTAAAAGCAAATAAACAAATGCAAGGCAAAACATATAAAAGGCAAGGCAAAACATACGAAATGCAAGGCAAATGCATTAAAAAACTTTTGAGTGTTAATACATAGATTTTATTTTATCTTTTTAATTTCTTTTGCTTAACCAAATAGATTATGTAGTTTTGATTAACTGGCCATGAAATAGCTCTGCCTACATAGAATTTCCCATGAATAATTGGTTGTGGAGACTTTTGTGTGTGACCCAAATCCTCCCTCAAAACTGAAGTTTGCCCAGCTATTGGGAGTGTTGGCAAATCATGCCTCTCAGCTGATTCTCTCTAGAATTTATTCTCAGGAGATCTAATTAATAACTTGTCAAGCTGATGTCCATCCTTGGGGACAACTCTTATCTGAAGAATGGCCAGTGAAAGGTATTAAAACTCCATACTCCTGCCTCAATTTAGGGCAACTCTGAAGGGTCGCCCCAGCTTCTCAGCTCCCCCTTGAGATTAGCTGAGGTATTTGTTGTGACTGCCTCACATCTCAACTCCCTTTATCCAATTCAGCTTTTTCGCCACAGTTGTTGGTTCCTAGGATTTTACCCAGTTAAATGTTCTCTACACAAATCTCTATCTCAAATCTGCTTTACAGGGAATGTGGCCTCAGACAGGTTTTCATTAGGTTCTGGACGTAACTCTCATTAGTCATTGATATGATTCGGCTGTGTCTCCATCCGAATCTCACCTTGATTGTAATTATCCCCGCATGTCAAGGATGGAGTCAGGTGGAGATCATTGAATCATAGGGGCGGGTTCCCCCTACTGTTCTCCTGGTAGCGAATAAGTCTCACGAGATCTGATGCTTTTAAAATGGGAGCTTCCCTACACAAGCTTTCTTCTCTGCTACCATTTAAGATGTGCCTTTGCTTCTTTTTTGCCTTCTGCCGTGACTGTGAGGCCTCCCCAGCCATGTGGAATTGTGAGTTCCTTAAACCTCTTTCCTTTCTAAATTACCCGGTCTTGGGTATGACTTTATTAGCAGCATGAGAACAAACTAGTGCAGTCTGTTCTATAAGCCCAAGTCGGATCACAGAGTCCCGCTTTCTGTTTTTTTTTCTAGCCCATATTTCTACTAAAACTTGACTCATATAGACTTAAAACAAAATAATTAAGCATGGCTAGTATTTATTTAATATTTTATACGTGTCAGGTACTGTATTTTATAACTTATCTTTTAATAATCTTTCCAAATCTCTAAAAGGAGAACTCTGCTCTTTTATAGAGAAAATAAGGATGGCTCTGAAAATGTTAGCATTAGGGGAAGTAGGGTGAGGGACATAGGGGGCACTTTGTGTTATTTGTGCATTTTGCTATCAATCTAAAATCAGGTCAAAATAAAAATTAAAAAAATGGGTAGTAGAAGCAGGTTGTTAAGATTTTCAGTGTGACTCTAGAATTTTTTTGTTTGTTGTTTGTTTTGGAGTGTAGTGGTAAGATCTCTGCTCACTGCAACCTCCACTTCCCAGGCTCAAGCAATTCTCCTGCCTCAGTCTCCCAAGTAGCTGGGATTATAGGTGCCCGCCACCACACCCAGCTAATTTTTCTATTTTTTTTTTTTTTTTAGTAGAGATGGGGTTTCAGCATGTTGGCCAGTCCAGTCTCCTACTCCTGACTTCAAGTCATCCGCCCGCCTCAGCCTCCCGAAGTGCTGGGATTATAGGCATGAGCTCCCACTCCTGGCCCAAAGTTCATATTTTAACTACTAACCTAAATTATTTTAAAAACAAAAGCCTCCTTGGACTCAAACCAGGTCAGAGTGACATGATCATGTGCCTGTTTTGTGCAGGGTGAAGTGAGATTATTATCTAGGAAATAGCTGAAATGTCTTGTTGTGGGCATACATATTTCATATAAATTCTAAGCTTCATATTAGCACTTAGATTATAATTATCTAAAGAATAGAGAACAATTTCATATAATTTTCAGTGTATCAGGCGAATCAAAAGTATACATACAAGCATGCAGATGAATTTCAGTGAATATAGTGGTGACAATGCTCAACAGAATATGTGTCCCCCACCCAACCCTGCTTCTTGCTCTTTCACTGTCCTAAAGATAGAACAAAATGGTTCAGGCATCCAGCTTGTCCCCTCCACACTTCACACTTTTACTTAATAGCAGCTTATCTTTAACACTTTGTCATCTTTAAGATGTTGCTAATTCTTTCTGGTAGATCCCAGGACTGAGGATGAGGAAGAATGATTTTATTTAAATAAAGTTGCTTAATTAAAAAACAATTTTTTTAGTTTTAAAATATTTTCATTATTTTATAAAATTTTTGTGGGTACATAGGAGGTTTATATATTTGTGGGGTACATGAGATGTTTTGATACAGGCATGCAGTGTGAAATAATCACGTCATGAGGAATGGGCTTTCCATCCCCTCAAGCATTTATCCTCTGAGTTAAAAACTATTCAATTGGCTGGGCACGGTGGCTCACGCCTGTAGTCCCAGCTCTTTGGGAGGCCGAGGTTGGCGGATCGCCTGAGGTCAGGAGTTTGAGACCAGCCTGGCCAACATGATGAAACCCCATCTCTACTAAAAATACAAAAATTAGCCGGGTGTGGTGGCGAGTGCCTGTCATCCCAGCTACTCGGGAGGCTGAGACAGGAGAATCATTTGAACCTGGGAGGTGGAGGTTACAGTGAGCCGAGATCATGCCATTGTACTCCAGCCTGAGTGACAAGAGTGAAACTCCATGTCAAAAACAAACAAAAATCAATTACATTCTTTAAGTTATTAAAATTAAACATTGTAAATGATTTTTTTTCCCAAAGCTTTTTCAAAGAAAAAAAAGTAGAAACAAAGACACTTTCTACTGATTTCCAATATGGTAACTCTGTATTTCTAGCATGTGTTAAGGTGAAAAATTGATTTTATGTTTAATACAAAACATAGCATAATGTAATGAAAAGCAAGATTGTAATGATAAAGGAAAATAACACTAGTGCTAATTTTTTTCAATTTGAAGCATTGGATTAAAATGAATTAGGTTATATTCCAACATGTTTATATTGAATTTCTTTTTTCTCCAATTGGTTTCCTTTTATTAATGGGTGAGTGTTGCATTTGTATAAGGTTTCCCTATTATATTCAATTGTTTTGAGATGCTTTTAATTTGAAGTTTTTATGTTTTCTTTTTGATGTATACATGTTATGCTTTTATGCTGAATTTGATAATTGGTGCTGTATATGCAAAGCAAATGTAATTTCCCAGCTTTTATTTTTTAAAGCCCTGGGAAGCAACATAATAAAGTAGAAATAGTATCAAGACAGGAGTTAGAATACCTGGATTCTAAAATTTAAATTAAATTAGGATCTAGTGACATTATAGGTGTTCCTTGATCTTCTGATGACCTGATTCCTCAAAAGAAAAATAAAATAATCTATAAATTGTTTCTAATTCTAAAACTCTATCAATCCTATTTTTAAAATTATAATTAGTTGAACTCTATAAGGTCACAAAAATCCCTATTAAGAAACTAAAATAAAATTTTATCATATCTTAAAAATACTCTGATCTTTTTTTATATGCTGACATGAATTCTAATTATTTTTGAGCCCCTAAAAAACATTTAAGATCACAGTTTATGTTTTATTATTGACTTTCAGATAATTAACATTTTACTGATAGATATGAACAAATCTACTCTAACAGAGATAGTCATTAGTTTATTTCTCTCTTTTCAGTATCAATAAAAAGTATCGATTTACCAATAACAATGAATTAATTGCCTGAAATAAATGAAACGTAAGCAGCAAAAGTGAACTTTTTAGTATAACTCTTCTTGTAAACATTGACTTAGTTCAAAGGGAGCTTATCTTTAAAAAAAAAAGCGCTAATTCATGTCTATTGGTATAGATATAATCTTTTTTTCCTTGAAAATAGATCCTACTATACTCCAGACACTATGCCACTAGGTGCAGATATTAACACAAATAGCAGGTGATCATTGTCCTCATGGAGTTTATTTTAAAGAGAACAAAGTGAGACAAAGGCACACAAGCAAAGAACTACAATACAAAGGGGATGGCATCTGACTCAGCATGGAGGTGTCACGGAAGGTGTTGTTTTGCTTAGGTTTTGAAGTGTGGGTAGGAGATGGCCCATGTTGAGAGTGGGAACTGGGAATTAAAAAGATGAGGAGGTCTCTGCAAATCTACATGGATGGGAAGTAGCATGCTGATGTGGGAAACAACTAAAAAGTTCCAGAATGCATGGTTTATAAAGCGTGAGTCAGAGAGGGCTAGACCAGTAGCCAGATCAAGGATATCTCAGATGTTATAGTCATGAATTAGTGCATTGACCTGCAGGCCATGGGAGTCACTGAAGGTTTCAGTCAGGTAAGTGAGCTGATCAGAACAGTCCTTTAGATAGGCCGCTCTTTTGGCTGTAATGGGGACACGTTTGAAGTAGGGCTATAGCTAAAAATATACAGACACTTCCTCTTGTCCACAGCCCTGCTGGCATCTGTTGTATTTTGACTTTTTAATAATAGCCATTCCAACCGGTATGAAATGGTATCTCATTGTGTTTTGATTTGCATTTTTCTGATGATTAGTGATTCTAAGCATTTTTTTTTCGTGTATTTGTTGGCCGTTTGTATGTGTTCTTTTGAGAAGTGTTTGTTCATGTCCTTTGCCCATTTTTTAATTGGGTTATTTTTTTTCTAATTGATTTAAGTTCCCTGTAGATTCTGGATACTAAAAAACAAACAAAAACCAGAAGTAAATAAATTCTCAGGACACACACACCCACACCCACACCCACAGAGAGAGAGAGAGAGAGAGAGAGAGCGCGCACCTAGGTAAGAGGCCACCAACCACCAGGGTCTAAACTGGGAACACTTTCTAGTACAGAATGAATGGAAAGGATTCATGAAATATCTAGAAAGTAACGTTAATGAGATTTACATGTATGGAGTGAATGAGGAGAAACAGGGATCATTCAGGATTCTGGTGGGAATAACAGGGGGAGCCATTAGTTGAAATTTTGAAGTGGGAGAAGGAGAGGGAGTTTTAGGGAGAAAGATGAGTTTTTTTTTAGGTATTTCAAACCCTTGAAGCTTCTATGGGACATCGAAGTGGAAATAACAGTCTGTGGGTTGGGACAATAAAGAAAGAAATTGGTTGAAGACTAGGGGAAGAGTATAGAGCAAAGAAATATTTAAGATAATAAACATATAGAGATAGCTGAAAATGTGGGACTGGATTACAAAGGAAGAATGATTTAGTTATGAAGCCCAAGGGCTGACAGGAATGGGTGACTAGTCGAGGAGTTCATATGCATCTGTTATTGTATGAATAAAAAAAATTATCTGTTCCTTCCTAAAGATATCTTCAACCTGTTTTTGGATACATATGGGCACTGCTTTTCACTCTCTTAGCCCCATTTCTTATTTTAGCCTCTGCTGTAGCGATCAGTTCTGCACAGGCTTTGACCCAGGCTTTGACTAGTTGGTGCAGGTGTGATATGACACTTACCTGGAATGGCCCACAGTTTGTGGCTGCTCTTACTTAAGCAGGTGGGATGCTCATGTAGGTGTAACCTAGCAGCTTGGTAGAGTTTATGCCCATGGGGCAACCTGTGACCACTCAAAAATAAAGCCCTTTCCTCCTCCCAGATTGAGGAGTCTTGCATTATGTAATAAAACTCCTTAGAAGGCCTATTAGGTTCCAATACAGCATTAGGCAACTTGATAAGGTATCCCATCATCAGCCTTCCTTTCTTCCCTCATTCCTCTGCCTCTCACTCTTTCTTCCTAAGTTAACTTCTTAGATAAAATGCCAACATTCTATATTTTGTCTCACATCAGGGAAAATAATTGTATACCCCATTTCAAAAGCACATAAAAAGGTTACTGTATAGAAAATTTGTCTTTAAGAGATTAAGCTGTAATTTTCCAAATACTTTAAAATTTTATTTCAGATACGTTTTTCATTTTTATAAGCTTCATCTAAAAGCAGAGTTCACCTAAGAATATACCTAAGAGCATATTACATAGAATATATTTTATATTTCAGTAGTTTAGCTAGGATTCTTTCAAAATTGAGAGGATCTACAAATATTTCTAACACATTAGTTTTCAGTCTTAAGGCTGAGTCAAGAACAAAGCTCCTAAACTTTGCACTGGTGATTGAGAACATTTTAAAATTGTTATTTAATTCATTAATTTATTTTTAAAAAATTTTCACATTGTAATTATATAGATTTATAGGATACAATTTGATGTTTCAATGAATATGTATGTTGTCTAATGATCCAATAAGGATAGTTAGTGTATTAATTACCTCATGCATTCATCATTTCTTTTTAATAAGAAATTTCAAAATCCTTTCTTCTAGATACTTTGTAATATACAATACTTTACTTTTAACTATAGTCACCCTGCTTTGCAAAGAACACTACAACTTATTCTTCCTATATAATTGTGATTTCATAACTGTTAACCAATCTATCTCCATTTTGCCCTCCCCACTTCTTCCTCACTGTTTGGTAACCACTATTCTACTCTACTTCTCTATTAACATTTTTTTTTTTAAGATTCCACATATGAGCGAGATCATGCGGTATTTGCTTTCTGTGTCTGGCTTATTTCACTTAACATTGTATCCTACAGGGTCATCCATGTTGTTGCAACTGGCAGAATTTCATTCTTTTTTTATGGCTGAATAGTATTTCATTGTGTGTGTGTCCATATATATATATATATATATATATATATATATACATATATAATTTTATGTATAATTATAATTACACATAAAATTATATATAATTATAATTAATTTTATGCATAATTATAATTACACATAAAATTATATATAATTATAATTATAATTATATATAATTATATATAATAATAATATATATATTATATGTAATATATAATATACATAACATACATAATGTATATTATATATAATATACATAACGTATATTATATACATTATACATTATATAAATTATAATATACATAATATATATTATGTATATAATATACATAATATGTATTATATATAAAATATACATAATATATAATGTATATTATACATATAATATATTATATATTAATAATATATCAATATTAATATGAATTATTATTACTTATTAATAATTATTGATAATTATTAATTAATAATTATTATTTATTATTAATATAATTAATATTAATATATAATATATTAATATTAATAATATATTAATATATAATATATTATATATTATACATAATATATAATATATTATATATTATACATAATATATAATATATTATATATTATACATAATATATAATATATTATATATTATACATAATATATAATATATAATATATTATACATAATATATAATATATTATATATTATACATAATATATTATATATTATATATTATACATAATATATTATATATTATATATTATACATAATATATTATATATAATATACATAATATGTATTATATATAATATACATAATATATATTATATATATATAATTCACTTGTTTGTTTTTATACACATAGGTTGATTCCATATCTGATTATTAGAAATAGTGCTACAGTAAACATAAGAGTGCAGATATTTTTCAAACACAATGATTTCATTTCCTATGGATATATACCCAGTAGTGGGATTGCTGGGTTATGTGATCGAATGATTGTTTTATTTTTTATTTTTTATTTTTTAGCGAACTTCCATAAAGTTTTGCTTAATGGTTGTACTAGTTTACAACCCCATCAACAGTGCGTAAGTGTTCCGTTTTCTCAACTTCCTTGCCAACTCTTGTTATCTTTTACCTTTTTGCTAATAGCCATTCTAATGGGTGAACTGGTATCTCATTGCGGTTTTGATTTGCATTTCCCTGATGGTTAGTGATGTTGAACATGATTTTATTATATATTCGTCTTGACCCTTTCTATATTTTCTCTTGTGGCATTTCTTTTAGTTTATTTTGTCCTTTTTTTTTTTTTTTTTTTTTTTTTGCGAAGGAGTCTTGCTCTGTTGCCCAAGCTGGAGTGCAGTGGTGCAATCGGGGCTCACGGCAACCTCCATCTCCCTGGTTCAAGCAATTCCCCTGCCTCAGCCTGCTGAGTAGCTGGGGTTACAGGCACACGCCATCATGTTTGGCTAAATTTTTGTATTTTTAGTAGAGAAATGATTTCACCATATTGGTCAGGCTGGTCTCAAACTCCTGACCTCAGGCAATCCGCCTGCCTCAGCCTCCCAGTTTTGCCCATTTTTAAATAATTTATTTATGTTTTTGCTGTTGAGTTGTTTAAGTTTGTTATATAATCTGGGCATTAACTCCTTAGCAGATGTATAGTTTGCAAATATTGTATCCCATTCTGTAAGTTGTTTTTTCACTCTGTTAAGTTTCCTTTGCTGTGCAAAAGCATTTTAGTTTGATGAAACCCCATTTATCTATTTTTTCTTTTGTTGCCTGTGCTTTTGACGTCTCATTTAAAAAATCCTTGTAGAACCCAAAGTTATAGAGAATTTCCCACATGTTATCTTCTAGTAGTTTTTCATAGTTTTCAATCTTACCTTTAGGTCTTTAATCGCATTTGAGTTGATTTTTGTATAAAGTAAAAGATAGGGGTCTAATTTCATTATCCCACATGTAGATATCCAATCTTCTCAGTACCATTTAATGAAGAGACTGTCTTTACCCCTGTGTGTGCTCTTGACTCCTTTTTGGAAAATCAGTTGACTTTAGGTATGAGAATTTATTTCTGAGCTGTATATTCTCTTCCATTGGTCTATGTGTTTGCTTTATGGCAGTGCCATGCTGTTTTGCTTACTATGGCTTTGTAGTATATTTTGAAGTCAGGTAGTGTGGTGCCTCCAGCTTTGTTATTTTTGCACAGGATTGCTTTGGTTATTTGGGGTCTTTTCTGGTTTCATACAAATTTTAGGGTATTTTTTTCTATTTCTGTGAAGAATTTCATTGGTATTTTGATAGGGATTGCATTGAATCTGTAGGACATTTTGTTAGTATGGTCATTTCAATAGTATCAGTTCTTCCATTCCATGAGTATATAGTGTCCATTTTTTGTGGATCGTAAATTTTTCCATCAGTGTGTTATAGTTTTCATTGTAGAGATCTTTCACGACCTTGATTAAATTTATCTGCAGATTTCTTGGTAGCTATTGTAAATGGAATTCCTTTCTTGATGACTTTTTCAGATAGTTCACTATTAGTGTATAGAAACACCACTGAATTTTCTGTGTTGATTTTGTATACTACAACTTTACTGAATTTATTTATGATTTCTAGTAGTTTTTGGTCAAGTCTTTAGGGTTCTCACTCTATATAAGTATATATAGAAAGAACCCTAAAGAGAGAGAGATCATATATATCTATATGATCATATATATAGATGTATACATATGTATGTGAGATCACATTTTCTACAAACAGAAACAATCTGACTTCCTTCTTTCCAGTTTGGATCCCTCTTATTTATTTCTTTTGTCTAATTGCTCTGGCTCTGGCCTCCAGTACTATGCTAAATAGAAGTGGTAGAAGTTGACATCCTTGTCTTCCTCCATATCATAGAGGAAAAGCATTTAACTATTCACCATAAATAAGATGTTAGCTGTGGGTTTGTCACATATGGCCTTTACTGCGTTGAGGTACACTCCTATACCTACTTTCTTGACAGTTTTTATCATAAAGGAATGTTGACTTTTGTCAAGTGTTCTTTTTGCATCTGTTGAAATGATCACATGGTTTTTGTTCTTCTTTCTATTGTGGTGGTGTATCATATTTACTGATTTGTGCATGTTAAGCCATCCTTTCATCCCTGGGATGAACCCCACTTGATTATAGTGAATACTCTTTTTAGTGTGCTGTCGAAGTCAGTTCACTTGTATCTTGTTGAGAATTTTTGTATCTATGTTCTTCAGGAATATTGGCCTGTTATTTTCATTTTGTGCGTGTCTTTGTCTGGTTTTAGAATCAGGATGTTGCGAGCCTCATAAGATGAGTATGGAAGTATTCCTTCCTCATTGCTTTTGTGGAAAAGTTTGTGGAGAATTGGTAGTTATTCTTTAACTGTTTGGTAGAATTCAGCAGTGAAGACATCAGGTCCTGGGTGTTGGTTGTTGTTGTTGTTGTTTTGATGGAAGATGTTTTATTATTGATTCAATTTCCAAACTCATTATTGATGTGTTCAGATGTTATATTTCCTCACAATTTAATCTGGGTAGTTGTATGTGTGCAGAAATTTATTCATTTTATTCTACATTATCAAATTTGTTGGCATATAGTTATGAGTAATGTCTTACAATCCCTTCTATTTCTGTGGTGTATCAGTTGTAATGTCTCCTTTTTCATCTTTTATTTATTTGAATTTTCTCTCCTTTTGTCTTAGTTTAGCTAAAGGTTTGTCAGTTTTACCTTTACACTTTGTCTTATTTATCTTTTGAAATATTTTTTAGTGTCTGTTTCATTTATATCTGCTGTGAGCTTTATTATTTCCTTCCTTCTACCAATTTTGGGTTTAGTTTGTTTTTGATGTTCTAGTTACTTGAAGTGTATAATTTTGCTTTGTGATTTGAAAATCTTTCTTCTTTTTTGGTGTAGGCTTTTATTGCTATAAATTTCTCTCTTAGAACTGCTTTTGCTACGTTCTATAGGTTTGGGTATGTTGGATTTTCATTCTTACTTGTCTCAGTGACTTTTGAAATTTTCCTATTAATGTCTTAATGAGACCTATTGATTTCTTGGGTGCGTGCTATTTAATTTCCATGTTTTTATAAAATTTCCAAGGGCTTTCCTGTTGTTGATTTCTGACTTTATATCCCTGTAATCAGAAAAGATACTTCATATGATATCTGTCTTCTTAAGTTTGTTAAGACTTATTATGTGTCATAATGTATGATTGGTCCTAGAGAATGTTTGGTGTACAGTTGAGAATAATTTGTATTCTGCAGCTGTTGGATGATGTATTAGTCTGTTTTCATACTGCTGATAAAGACATACCCGAGACTGGGTAATTTACAGAGAAAAAGAGGTTTAGTGGACTCATAGTTCCACGTGGCTGGGGAGGTCTCCCAATCATGATGGAAGGCGAAAGACACATCTTACATGGTAGCAAACAAAATAGAATTGAGAACCAAGTGAAAGGGTTCCCCCTTATAAAACCATCAGATCTTGTTAGACGTATTCACTACCACAAGAACAGTATGGGGGAACCGCCCCCATGATTCAATTATCTCCCACTGGTTCCCTCCCACAACATGTATGAATTATGGGAGCTATAATCAAGATGAGATTTGGGTGGGGATATACAGCCAAACCATATCAGGTGAGATCTTCTTTACCTGCTAGGTCCATTTGGTCTATGGTATAGTTTGAGTCTGTCATTTTTTGGTTGATTTTCTCTTCATAGAATCTGTCCATTTTTAAAGTGGAGTGTTGAAATTTCCTACTAATATTGTATTGCAGTCTATCTCTACCTTTAAATCTAATATTTGCTTTATATATCTGGTTGTTCTGGTGTTGGGTACATATATAGTTACACCTAAGTAATATATATGTTATGTCCTCGTATTGAATTGGGCCTTTTATCATTTCATTATACAGTGACATTCTTTTTTTATATAGTTTTTTTATTTAAAGCCTTTTAAAATATGACATGACTGTGGCTACTCCTGCTTGCTTTTCATTTGTTTGCATAAAATATATTTTTCCATCTCTTCACTTTCAGTCTATTTGTCTTTAATAGTGAGGTAAGTATCATGTAGGCAGCACATAGGTGGGTTTTGCTATCTGAATCCATTCATCCACTTTATATCTTTTAAGTAGAGTTTAATCCACTTCTATTCAAGTTTATTATTGATAAATTAGGACTTCCTTCTACCATTTCATTAGTTGTTTTTTAGATTACTTGTTCACTTCTTCCTTTCTTATTGTTTATCCCTCTAGTTTGGTGGTTTTCTGTGGTGCTAAGCTTTGTTTCTTTTCCCTTTTTTGGTGTGTGTGTGTGTATCTGCTGTAATTTCTTTCTTTCTGGTTAGTGAAACTAACATACAGAGTCCTGTATTTGTAACAGACTATTTGACACTGATAACAACTTAACTTCTGTCACATAAAAATACTCTTGACTTCTCCCCCCCACACACATAATTTATATTTTTGTTACCTTACATTGCATCTTTATGAATGGTAGACTCCATGGAACATAGGATCTATGTCACAACTAAATCAATTATTTAATGGCAGCATTAAAGCAGCCCAAAGAATGTGAAAAACTGGTGTGGGTGTATTTAACTTTTTAAAAACTATGTTTCATAATGTTTTCATTAAAAAGTCTTTATCAGTTTGCTAATGCCTAATTTTTACAACCAGCCACCATAGATTTTACAGGATAAATATATTATTTCAGTGGTAATTGAAGCAGAATTTTTGTTGCTCTTCTTACCCTTAGAGATTGTGTATTATCCTCAGACGTAATTCTTTGATTTTTTTTTCTTTTCATGTTGTTACACATAGTTACCAACAATCAACGTGAGAATAACCTTTGAATATTTTCAAGCATTAAGATTTGTTTATACAGCTGCACAATTAGACAACCAACACTCTTGGGTCTTTACCTCTCAGCATACACCTGATTATTAACTTAAAGGTATGATGGGAAAAGTATCAATTTTTGTTGGTCACCTAGATTTGGAAATATGTAATAACTATAAGCTTGGGTCTGCTTCTTCAGAAGCCTAGGAATTGGAGTGATGGTTCTCTGAAGAGGCTGGAAACAAAGTATGTGTTTCCAGAAGGCTTAATAGAATATGTTGAGACATAGGCCATTAACACAAAAGTGAAAGAAATGCAAAAAATGTATGAAAGTAAGGATTTGAGAAGGGAAATTTTATTTTTAAGTCTAAGATTCCTATGAATTATATGAAAATAAATGTCCTATCCTTAAAATTAGCCAAAGGAAGCACTTTACTTATCAATATGATATGACTTTTCATACTCTTATCTAAAGATATCCTAAACTAAGATCCAGTTTTCTAAGTAAAGACCTTTTACTCATGCTTTAAAGCATGTTAGATGATTCCTACCACATCACATCATGTTGTTTACATGTATGATTTAAACTGCATTTATTCTTCAACTCACTGGTTCCTTAGGCTTCTTATCTTTCCTTGCACGCTTAGATAATTTTATGTAAAATTGATTTTTAGAAGTTTAGTTGCTGGGCGTAGTGGCTGTCGCCTGTAAACCCAGTACTTTGGGAATTCAAGGCAGGTGGATTGCTTGAGTCTTGGAGTTTGAGGCCTGCCTGGGAAAGATGACAAACCCCATTGGTACAAAAATAAAAATATTAGCTGGATATGGTGGCACATGCCTGTGGTCCCAGCTACTCCAAGGCTGAGGTGGGAGGATGGCTTGAGTCTGAGAGGCAGAGGTGTGAGCCAAGATCATGCCCTGATCTTCAGCCTGGGCAACCAAGCCAGACCCTGTTTCAAAAAAAAAAAATCTAGTGAGATTTGATTTCTATTTCTATGTGATTCAAAACTAGGAGAGCTTCAAGGCTAATGATTATTAAAAAATGGCCATTGCTACTTGCATTTTCTATGAAGCCAGCATACACAGCAATGTGCAACCTAAAAACCAAGCTATTTAATAAGTAGCTTAGATTTCAGGTTTGATTGTCTTTGAGGTTTGATTATTGCAGAGATCAATTGCCAGACCAAATATAGACTAATTCTGTATTTGGTCTTTTTATCATATGAAACATCCCAGCCTTGGGTATAAATTAAGAGCAAATACGGATGTTTATACCGATAGCGGTGCAGATATTTCCATGTTTATACAGATAGCGGTGTAGATATTCCCATGTCTATAGAGATAGCGGTGTAGATATTTCCATGTTTATACAGATAGCGTTGTAGATATTTCCATGTTTATAGAGACAGCAGTGTAGATATTTCTATATTTATAGAGATAGCGGTGTAGATATTTCCATGTTTATAGAGATAGCAGTGTAGATATTTCCATGTTTATACAGATAGCAGTGTAGATATTTCCATGTTTATACAGGTAGCGGTGTAGGTATTTCCATGTTTGTACAGGTAGCGGTGAAGATATTTCCATATTTATACAGATGACGGTGTACATATTTCCATGTTCATACAGATGGCGGTGTAGATATTTCTATGTTTATAGAGATGGCGGTGTAGATAATTAAATGTTTATACAGATAGCTGTGTAGATATTTCCATGTTTATAGAGATGGTGGTGTAGATACTTCCATGTTTCTACAGATGGCGGTGTAGATATTTCCATGTTTATACAGATGGAGGTGTAGATATTTCCATGTTTTTACAGATAGCGTTGTAAATATTTCCATGTTCACACAGATAGCGGTGTAAATATTTCCAGCTTTATACAGATGGTGGTGTAGATTTTTCCATTTCCATACAGATGGCGGTTTAGATATTTCCATTTTTATAGAGATGGCGGTGCAGATATTTCCATTGTAATACAGATGGCGGTGTTGGTATTTTCATGTTGATACAGATGGTGGTGTACATAGTTCCCTGTTCATACAGATGGCGGTGTAAATATTTTCATGTTCCTACAGATGGCAGTGTAGATATTTCCATGATCATACAGATGGCGGTGTAGGTATTTCCATGTTTATACAGAGAGCAGTGTAGATATTTCCATGTTCATACAGATAGCGGTGTGGATGTTTACATCTTTATACAGATGGCGGAGTAGGTATTTCCAGGTTCTAACAGATGGCAGTGTAGAAGTTTCCTTGTTTGTAGACATGGTGGTGTAGATATTTCCGTGTTTATACAGACGGCGGTGTAGATATTTCCATGTTAATAGAGATGGCGGTGTAGATATTTCCATGTTTATACCGATAGCGGTGTAGATATTTCCAGGTTCATACAGATGGCGGTAAAGATATTTCCATGTTCATACACATTTCGGTGTAGATATTTCCATGTTCATACAGATGGTAGTGTAGATATTTCCATGTTTATAGAGATGGCAGTCTAGATATTTCCATGTTTATAGAGATTGCGGTGAAGATATTTCCATGTCTATACCCATAGAGGTGTAGATATTTCCATGTTTATAGAGATAGCGTTGCAGATATTTCCATGTTAATAGAGATAGTGTTGTAGATATTTCCATGTTTAAACAGATAGCGGTGTAGATATTTCAATGTTTATACAGATAGCAGTGTAGATATCTCCATGTTTATAGAGATAGCGGTGTAGATACTTCCCTGTTTTACAGATAGCAGTGTAGATATTTCTATGTTTATACGGATAGCGGTGTAGATATTTCCATGTTTATAGAGATAGCGGTGTTGTTATTTCCATGTTTATACAGATAACGGAGTAGATATTTCCATGTTTATACGGATAGCGGTGTAGATATTTCCAAGTATATACAGATAGCGGTGTAGATATTTCCATCTTTATACAGATGGCGGTGTAGATATTTCCATGTTCATTCAGATGGCGGTGTAGATATTTCCATGTTTATACAGGTTGCGGAGTAGATATTTCCATGTTTATACAGAAGGTGGTGAAGATATTTCCGTGTTAATAGAGATGGCGGTGTAGATATTTCCATGTATATACAGATAGCGGTGTAGATATTTCCATGTTTACTCAGGTAGCGGTGTGGACATTTCCATGTTTACAAAGACAGCGTTGTAGATATTTCCATATTTATAGAGATAGTTGTGTAGATATTTCCCTATATTACATATAGCAGTGTAGATATTTCCACGTTTATACAGATGGAGGTGTAGATATTTCCATGTGTAAAGAGATAGCTGTGTAGATATTTCCATGTATATGCAGATAGCTGTGTAGGTATTTCCATTTTCATGCAGATAGCGGTGTAGATATTTCCATGTTCATCCAGATAGCGGTGTAGATATTTCCATGTTTATACAGATAGCGGTGTAGATATCTCCATCTTAATACAGATGGCGGTGTAGATATTTATATGTTCATACAGATGGCGGTGAAGATATATCCATGTTCATACAGATGGCGGTGTAGATATTTCCATCTTTATAGAGATAGCGGTGTAGTTATTTCCATGTGTAAAGAGATATCTTTGTAGATATTTCCATGTATATGCAGATAGCTGTGTAGATATTTCCATTTTCATGCAGATAGCGGTGTAGATATTTCCATGTTCAAACAGATAGCGGTGCTGATATTTCCATGTTTACACAGATAGCGGTGTAGATATTTCCATGTTCATACAGATAGCCGTGCTGATATTTCCATGTTTATACAGGTAGCGGTGTAGATATTTCCATGTTTATACAGGTAGCGGTGTAGATATTTCCATGTTTATACAGATAGTGGTGTAGATATTTCCATGTTTATACAGATAGCGGTGCAGATATTTCCATGTTTATACAGATAGCGGTGTAGATATCTCCATCTTAATACAGATGGCGGTGTAGATATTTATATGTTCATACAGATGGCGGTGCAGATATTTCCATGTTCATACAGATGGCGGTGTAGATATTTCCATCTTTATAGAGATAGCGGTGTAGTTATTTCCATGTGTAAAGAGATAGCTTTGTAGATATTTCCATGTATATGCAGATACCTGTGTAGATATTTCCATTTTCATGCAGATAGCGGTGTAGATATTTCCATGTTCAAACAGATAGTGGTGTAGATATTTCCATGTTCATAAACATGGCGGTGTAGATATTTCCATGTTTATACAGATAGCGGTGAAGATGTATGCATGTTTACACAGATAGCGGTGTAGATATTTCCATGTTCATACAGATAGCGGTGCTGATATTTCCATGTTTATACAGGTAGCGGTGTAGATATTTCCATGTTTATACAGATAGCGGTGTAGATATTTCCAAGTTTATACAGATAGCGGTGTAGATATTTCCATGTTTATACAGATAGCGGTGTAGATATCTCCATCTTAATACAGATGGCGGTGTAGATATTTATATGTTCATACAGATGGCGGTGCAGATATTTCCATGTTCATACAGATGGCGGTGTAGATATTTCCATGTTCATACAGATAGTGGTGTAGTTATTTCCATGTGTAAAGAGATAGCTGTGTAGATATTTAAATGTATATGCAGATAGCAGTGTAGATATTTCCATTTTCATGCAGATAGCGGTGTAGATATTTCCATGTTCAAACAGATAGCGGTGCTGATATTTCCATGTTTACACAGATAGCGGTGTAGATATTTCCATGTTCATACAGATAGCGGTGCTGATATTTCCATGTTCATACAGATAGCGGTGTAGATATTTCCATGTTCATACAGATAGCGGTGCTGATATTTCCATGTTTACACAGATAGCGGTGTAGATATTTCCATGTTTATACAGATAGCGGTGTAGATATTTCCATGTTTATACAGATAGCGGTGTAGATATTTCCATGTTTATACAGATAGCGGTGTAGATATCTCCATCTTAATACAGATGGCGGTGTAGATATTTATATGTTCATACAGATGGCGGTGCAGATATTTCCATGTTCATACACATGGCGGTGTAGATATTTCCATGTTCATACAGATAGTGGTGTTGTTATTTCCATGTGTAAAGAGATAGCTGTGTAGATATTTAAATGTATATGCAGATAGCAGTGTAGATATTTCCATTTTCATGCAGATAGCGGTGTAGATATTTACATGTTCAAACAGATTGCGGTGTAGATATTTCCATGTTCATTCAGATAGCTTTGTAGATATTTCCATGTTAATACAGATAGCGGTGTAGATATTTCCATGTTCATACAGATAGCGGTGTAGATATTTCCATGTTCATACAGATAGCGGTGCTGATATTTGCATGTTCATACAGGTAGCGGTGTAGATATTTCCATGTTCATACAGATAGCGGTGTAGATATTTCCATGTTCATACAGATAGCGGTGTAGATATTTCCATGTTCATACAGATAGCGGTGCTGATATTTCCATGTTTATACAGGTAGCGGTGTAGATATTTCCATGTTTATACAGATAGCGGTGTAGATATTTCCATGTTTATACAGATAGCGGTGTAGATCTTTCCATGTTCCTACAGATAGCGGTGTAGATATTTCCATGTTCATACAGATAGCGGTGCTGATATTTCCATGTTTATACAGGTAGCGGTGTAGATATTTCCATGTTTATACAGATAGCGGTGTAGATATTTCCATGTTTATACAGGTAGCGGTGTAGATATTTCCATGTTTATACAGATAGCGGTGTAGATATCTCCATCTTAATACAGATGGCGGTGTAGATATTTATGTGTTCATACAGATGGCGGTGCAGATATTTCCATGTTCATACACATGGCGGTGTGGATATTTTCATGTTCATACAGATAGCGGTATAGTTATTTCCATGTGTAAAGAGATAGCTGTGTAGATATTTCCATGTATATGCAGAAAGCAGTGTAGATATTTCCATTTTCATGCAGATAGCGGTGTAGATATTTCCATGTTCAAACAGATAGCGGTGTAGATATTTCCATGTTCATACAGATAGTGGTGTAGATATTTCAATGTTCATACAGATAGCGGTGTATATATTTCCATGTTTATACAGATAGCGGTGAAGATGTATGCATGTTTACACAGATAGCGGTGTAGATATTTCCATGTTCATCCAGATGGCTGTGTAGATATATCCATGTTCATACAGATAGCGGAGTAGATATTTCCATGTTCATACAGATAGCGGTGTAGCTATTTCCATGTTCATACAGACAGCGGTGTAGATATTTCCATGTTTATACTGATAGTGGTGAAGATGTATGCATGTTTACACAGATAGCGGTGTAGATATTTCCATGTACATACAGATAGCGGTGTAGATATTACCATGTTCGTACAGATAGCGGTGTAGATATTTCCATGTTCATACAGATAGCGGTGCTGATATTTCCATGTTTATACTGGTAGCGGTGTAGATATTTCCATGTTTATACAGATAGTGGTGTAGATATTTCCATGTTTATACAGATAGCGGTGTAGATATTTCCATGTTTATACAGAAAGCGGAGTAGATATCTCCATCTTAATACAGATGGCGGTGTAGATATTTATATGTTCATACAGATGGCGGTGCAGATATTTCCTTGTTCATACAGATGGCGGTGTGGATATTTCCATATTCATACAGATAGCGGTGTAGTTATTTCCATGTGTAAGGTGATAGCTGTGTAGATATTTCCATGTATATGCAGATAGCAGTGTAGATATTTCCATTTTCATGCAGTTAGCGGTGTAGATATTTCCATGTTCAAACAGATAGCGGTGTAGATATTTCCATGTTCATACAGATAGCGGTGTAGATATTTCCATGTTCATACAGATAGCGGTGTAGATATTTCCATGTTTATACAGATAGCGGTGAAGATGTATGCATGTTTACACAGATAGCGGTGTAGATATTTCCATGTTCATCCAGATGGCTGTGTAGATATATCCATGTTCATACAGATAGCGGTGTAGATATTTCCATGTTCATACAGATAGCGGTGTAGATATTTCCATGTTTATACAGATAGCGGTGTAGATATTTCCATGTTTATACAGATAGCGGTGTAGATATTTCCATGTTCCTACAGATAGCGGTGTAGATATTTCCATGTGCATACAGATAGCGGTGCTGATATTTCCATGTTTATACAGGTAGCGGTGTAGATATTTCCATGTTTATACAGATAGCGGTGTAGATATTTCCATGTTTATACAGATAGCTGTGTAGATATTTCCATGTTTATACAGATAGCGGTGTAGATATCTCCATCTTAATACAGATGGCGGTATAGATATTTATATGTTCATACAGATGGCGGTGCAGATATTTCCATGTTCATACAGATGGCGGTGTGGATATTTTCATGTTCATACAGATAGCGGTATAGTTATTTCCATGTGTAAAGAGATAGCTGTGTAGATATTTCCATGTATATGCAGATAGCGGTGTAGATATTTCCATTTTCATGCAGATAGCGGTGTAGATATTTCCATGTTCAAACAGATAGCGGTGTAGATATTTCCATGTTCATACAGAAAGCGGTGTAGATATTTCAATGTTCATACAGATAGCGGTGTATATATTTCCATGTTTATACAGATAGCGGTGAAGATGTATGCATGTTTACACAGATAGCGGTGTAGATATTTCCATGTTCATCCAGATGGCTGTGTAGATATATCCATGTTCATACAGATAGCGGAGTAGATATTTCCATGTTCATAGAGATAGCGGTGTAGCTATTTCCATGTTCATACAGATAGCGGTGTAGATATTTCCATGTTTATACTGATAGTGGTGAAGACGTATGCATGTTTACACAGATAGCAGTGTAGATATTTCCATGTACATACAGATAGCGGTGTAGATATTACCATGTTCATACAGATAGCGGTGTAGATATTTCCATGTTCATACAGATAGCGGTGCTGATATTTCCATGCTTATACTGGTAGCGGTGTAGATATTTCCATGTTTATACTGGTAGCGGTGTAGATATTTCCATGTTTATTCAGATGGCGGTGTAGATATTTATATGTTCATACAGATGGCGGTGTTGATAATTCCATGTTTATACAGATAGCAGTGTAGATATCTCCATCTTAATACAGATGGCGGTGTAGATATTTATATGTTCATACAGATGGCGGTGCAGATATTTCCATGTTCATACAGATGGCGGTGTAGATATTTCCATGTTCATACAGATAGTGGTGTAGTTATTTCCATGTGTAAAGAGATAGCTGTGTAGATATTTAAATGTATATGCAGATAGCAGTGTAGATATTTCCATTTTCATGCAGATAGCGGTGTAGATATTTACATGTTCAAACAGATAGCGGTGTAGATATTTCCATGTTCATTCAGATAGCTTTGTAGATATTTCCATGTTCATACAGATAGTGGTGTAGATATTTCCATGTTCATACAGATAGCGGTGTAGATATTTCCATGTTCATACAGATAGCGGTGCTGTTATTTCCATGTTCATACGGGTAGCGGTGTATATATTTCCATGTTCATAGAGAAAGTGGTGTAGATATTTCCATGTTCATACAGATAGCGGTGTAGATATTTCCATGTTCATACAGATAGCGGTGCTGATATTTCCATGTTTATACAGGTAGCGGTGTTGATATTTCCATGTTAATACAGATAGCGGTATAGATATTTCCATGTTTATACAGATAGCGGTGTAGATATTTCCATGTTCATAGAGATAGCGGTGTAGATATTTGCATGTTCATACAGATAGTGGTGCTGATATTTCCATGTTTATACAGGTAGCGGTGTAGATATTTCCATGTTTATACAGATAGCGGTGTAGATATTTCCATGTTTATACAGATAGCGGTGTAGATATTTCCATGTTTATACAGATAGCGGTGTAGATATTTCCATGTTTATACAGATAGCGGTGTAGATATCTCCATCTTAATACAGATGGCGGTGTAGATATTTATATGTTCATACAGATGGCGGTGCAGATATTTCCATCTTCATACAGATGGCGGTGTGGATATTTCCATGTTCATACAGATAGCGGTGTAGTTATTTCCATGTGTAAAGAGATAGCTGTGTAGATATTTCCATGTATATGCAGATAGCAGTGTAGATATTTCCATTTCCATGCAGATAGCGGTGTAGATATTTCCATGTTCAAACAGATAGCGGTGTAGATATTTCCATGTTCATACAGATAGCGGTGTATATATTTCCATGTTTATACAGATAGCGGTGAAGATGTATGCATGTTTACACAGATAACGGTGTAGATATTTCCATGTTCATCCAGATGGCTGTGTACAGAGATCCATGTTCATACAGATAGCGGAGTAGATATTTCCATGTTCATACAGATAGCGATGTAGCTATTTCCATGTTCATACAGATAGCGGTGTAGATATTTTCATGTTTATACTGATAGTGGTGAAGATGTATGCATGTTTACACTGATAGCGGTGTAGCTATTTCCATGTTCATACAGATAGCGGTGCTGATATTTCCATGTTTATACAGGTAGTGGTGTAGATATTTGCATGTTCATACAGATAGTGGTGTAGATATTTCCATGTTTATATAGATAGCGGTGAAGATGTATGCATGTTTACACAGATAGCGGTGTAGTTATTTCCATGTTCATCCAGATGGCTGTGTAGATATATCCATGTTCATACAGATAATGGTGTAGGTATTTCCATGTTCATACAGATAGCGGTGTAGCTATTTCCATGTTCATACAGATAGCGGTGTAGCTATTTCCATGTTCATACAGATAGCGGTGTAGATATTTCCATGTTTATGCAGATAGCGGTGAAGATATATGCATGTTTTCACATATAGCGGTGTAGATATTTCCATGTTCATACAGATAGTGGTGTAGATATTTCCTTGTTCATACAGATAGCGGTGTAGCTATTTCCATGTTCATACAGATAGCGGTGTAGATATTTCCATGTTCGTACAGATAGCGGTGTAGATATTTCCGAGTTCATACATAGAGTGGTGCTGATATTTCCATGTTTATACAGGTAGCGGTGTAGATATTTCCAGGTTTATACAGATAGCGGTGTAGATATCTCCATCTTAATACAGATGGCGGTGTAGATATTTATATGTTCATACAGATGGCGATGCAGATATTTCCATGTTCATACAGACGGCGGTGTAGATATTTCCATGTTTATAGAGATAGCGGTGTAGTTATTTCCATGTGTAAAGAGATAGCTTTGAAGATATTTCCATGTATATGCAGATAGCTGTGTAGATATTTCCATTTTCATGCAGAAAGCGGTGTAGATATTTCCATGTTCAAACAGATAGCGGTTTAGATATTTCCATGTTCATACAGATAGCGGTGTAGATATTTCCATGTTTATACAGATAGCGGTGAAGATGTATGCATGTTTACACAGATAGCGGTGTATAAATTTCCATGTTCCTAAAGATAGCTGTGTAGATATTTCCATTTTCATCAAGATGGCTCTGTAGATATATCTATGTTCATACAGATGGCGGTGAAGATATTTCCATGTTCATACAGATAGCGGTGTAGGTATTTCCATGTTCATACAGATAGCGGTGTAGATATTTCCATGTTCATACAGATAGCGGTGTAGCTATTTCCATGTTCATACAGATAGCGGTGTAGATATTTCCATGTTCATCCTGATGGCTGTGTAGATATATCCATGTTCACACAGATAGCGGTGAAGATATTTCCATGTTCATACAGATAGCGGTGTAGCTATTTCCATGTTCATACAGATAGCGGTGTAGATATTTCCATGTTCATACAGATAATGGTGTAGACATTTCCGTGTTCATCCAGATGGCAGTGTAGATATATCCATGTTCATACAGATAGTGGTGTAGATATTTCCATGTTCATACAGATAGCGGTGCTGATATTTCCATGTTTATACAGGCAGCGGTGTAGCTATTTCTATGTTCCTACAGATATCGGTGTAGATATTTCCATGTTCAAACAGATAGCGGTGCTGATATTTCCATGTTTATACAGGCAGTGGTGTAGATATTTCCACGTTTATACAGATAGCGGTTTAGATATTTCCTTCTTAATACAGATGGCGGTGTAGATATTTATATGTTCATACAGATGGCGGTGTTGATAATTCCATGTTTATACAGATAGCAGTGTAGATATCTCCATCTTAATACAGATGGCGGTGTAGATATTTATATGTTCATACAGATGGCGGTGCAGATATTTCCATGTTCATACAGATGGCGGTGTAGATATTTCCATGTTCATACAGATAGAGGTGTAGTTATTTCCATGTGTCAAGAGATAGCTGTGTAGATATTTAAATGTATATGCAGATAGCAGTGTAGATATTTCCATTTTCATGCAGATAGCGGTGAAGATATTTCCACGTTCAAACAGATAGCGGTGTAGATATTTCCATGTTCATTCAGATAGCTTTGTAGATATTTCCATGTTCATACAGATAGCGGTGTAGATATTTCCATGTTCATACAGATAGCGGTGTACATATTTCCATGTTCATACAGATAGCGGTGCTGATATTTCCATGTTCATACAAGTAGCGGTGTATATATTTCCATGTTCATAGAGATAGCGGTGTAGATATTTCCATGTTCATACAGATAGCGGTGTAGATATTTCCATGTTTATACAGATAGCGGTGCTGATATTTCCATGTTTATACAGGTAGCGGTGTAGATATTTCCATGTTAATACAGATAGCGGTGTAGATATTTCCATGTTTATACAGATAGCGGTGTAGATATTTCCATGTTCATAGAGATAGCGGTGTAGATATTTCCATGTTCATACAGATAGTGGTGCTGATATTTCCATGTTTATACAGGTAGCGGTGTAGATATTTCCATGTTTATACAGATAGCGGTTTAGATATTTCCATGTTTATACAGATAGCGGTGTTGATATTTCCATGTTTATACAGATAGCGGTGTAGATATCTCCATCTTAATACAGATGGCGGTGTAGATATTTATGTGTTCCTACAGATGGCGGTGCAGATATTTCCATCTTCATACAGATGGCGGTGTGGATATTTCCAGGTTCATACAGATAGCGGTGTAGTTATTTCCATGTGTAAAGAGATAGCTGTGTAGATATTTCCATGTATATGCAGATAGCAGTGTAGATATTTCCATTTTCATGCAGATAGCGGTGTAGATATTTCCATGTTCAAACAGATAGCGATGTAGATATTTCCATGTTCATACAGATAGCGGTGTATATATTTCCAAGTTTATACAGATAGCGGTGAAGATGTATGCATGTTTACACAGATAGCGGTGTAGATATTTCCATGTTCATCCAGATGTCTGTGTAGATATATCCATGTTCATACACATAGCGGAGTAGATATTTCCATGTTCATACAGATAGCGATGTAGCTATTTCCATGTTCATACAGATAGCGGTGTAGATATTTTCATGTTTATACTGATAGTGGTGAAGATGTATGCATGTTTACACTGATAGCGGTGTAGCTATTTCCATGTTCATACAGATATCGGTGCTGATATTTCAATGATTATACAGGTAGCGGTGTAGATATTTGCATGTTCATACAGATAGTGGTGTAGATATTTCCATGTTTATATAGATAGCGGTGAAGATGTATGCATGTTTACACAGATAGCGGTGTAGATATTTCCATGTTCATCCAGATGGCTGTGTAGATATATCCATGTTCATACAGATAGCGGTGTAGATATTTCCATGTTCATACAGATAGCGGTGTAGCTATTTCCATGTTCATACAGATAGCAGTGTAGATATTTCCATGTTTATGCAGATAGCGGTGAAGATATATGCATGTTTTCACAGATAGTGGTGTAGATATTTCCATGTTCATACAGATAGTGGTGTAGATATTTCCTTGTTCATACAGATAGCGGTGTAGCTATTTCCATGTTCATACAGATAGCGGTGTAGATATTTCCATGTTCGTACAGATAGCGGTGTAGATATTTCCGAGTTCATACAGAGAGCGGTGCTGATATTTCCATGTTTATACAGGTAACGGTGTAGATATTTCCAGGTTTATACAGATAGCGGTGTAGATATCTCCATCTTAATACAGATGGCGGTGTAGATATTTATATGTTCATACAGATGGCGATGTAGATATTTCCATGTTCATACAGACGGCGTTGTAGATATTTCCATGTTTATAGAGATAGCGGTGTAGTTATTTCCATGTGTAAAGAGATAGCTTTGAAGATATTTCCATGTATATGCAGATAGCTGTGTAGATATATCTATTTTCATGCAGAAAGCGGTGTAGATATTTCCATGTTCAAACAGATAGCGGTGTAGATATTTCCATGTTCATACAGATAGCGGTGTAGATATTTCCATGTTTATACAGATAGCGGTGAAGATATATGCATGTTTACACAGATAGCGGTGTATAAATTTCCATGTTCATAAAGATAGCTGTGTAGATATTTCCATGTTCATCAAGATGGCTCTGTAGATATATCTATGTTCATACAGATGGCGGTGAAGATATTTCCATGTTCATACAGATAGCGCTGTAGATATTTCCATGTTCATACAGATAGCGGTGTAGATATTTCCATGTTCATACAGATAGCGGTGTAGCTATTTCCATGTTCATACAGATAGCGGTGTAGATATTTCCATGTTCATCCTGATGGCTGTGTAGATATATCCATGTTCATACAGATGGCGGTGAAGGTATTTCCATGTACATACAGATAGCGGTGTAGATATTTCCATGTTCATACAGATAGCGGTGTAGCTATTTCCATGTTCATACAGATAGCGGTGTAGATATTTCCATGTTCATCCAGATGGCTGTGTAGATATATCCATGATCATACAGATGGCGGTGAAGGTATTTCCATGTTCATACAGATAGCGGTGTAGATATTTCCATGTTCATACTGATAGCGGTGTAGATACTTCCATGTTCATACAGATAGACGGGCTGATATTTCCATGTTCATAAAGATAGCGGTGCTGATATTTCCATGTTTATACAGATAGTGGTGTAGATATTTCCCTGTTTATACAGATAGCGGTGTAGATATTTCCATGTTTATACAGATAGCGGGGTAGATATCTCCATCTTAATAGAGATGGCGGTGTAGATATTTATATGTTCATACAGAAGGCGGTGCAGATATTTCCATGTTCATACAGATGGCGGGGTAGATATTTCCATGTTCATACAGATATCGGTGTAGTTATTTCCATGTGTAAAGAGATAGCTGTGTAGATATTTCCTTGTATATGCAGAGAGCAGTGTAGATATTTCCATTTTCATGCAGATAGCGGTGTAGATATTTCCATGTTCAAACAGATAGCGGTGTAGATATTTCCAAGTTCATTCAGATAGCGGTGTAGATATTTCCATGTTCATACAGATAGCGGTGTAGATATTTCCATGTTTTTACAGATAGCGGTGAAGATGTATGCATGTTTACACAGATAGCAGTGCAGATATTTCCATGTTCATCCAGATAGCGGTGTAGATATATCCATGTTCATACAGATAGCAGTGTAGATACTTCCATGTTCATACAGATAGCGGAGTAGCTATTTCCATGCTGATAAAGATAACGGTGTAGCTGTTTCCATGTTCACACAGATAGCGGTGTAGATATTTCCATGTTCATACAGATAGCGGTGTAGATATATCCATGTTCATGCAGATAGCGGTGCTGATATTTCCATGTTTATACAGGCAGCGGTGTAGATATTTCCATGTTTATACAGATAGCGGTTTAGATATTTCCTTCTTAATACAGATGGCGTTGTAGATATTTATATGTTCATACAGATGGAGGTGCAGATATTTCCATGTTCATACAGATGGCGGTGTAGATATTTCCATGTTTATAGATATAGCGGTGTAGTTATTTCCATGTGTAAAGAGATAGCTGTGTAGATATTTCCATGAATATGCAGATAGCTTTGTAGATATTTAAATTTTCATGCAGATAGCGGTGTAGATATTTACATGTTCAAACAGATAGCGGTGTAGATATTTCCATGTTCATTCAGATAGCTTTGTAGATATTTCCATACTCATACAGATAGCGGTGTAGATATTTCCATGTTCATACAGAGAACGGTGTAGATATTTCCATGTTCATACAGATAGCAGTGTAGATATTTCCATGTTAATACAGATAGCGGTGTAGATATTTCCATGTTCATACAGAAAGCGGTGCTGATATTTCCATGGTTATAGAGGCAGCGGTGTAGATATTTCCATGTTTATACAGATAGCGGTTTAGATATTTCCTTCTTAATACAGATGGCGGTGTAGATATTCATATGTTCATACAGATGGCGGTGCAGATATTCCCATATTCCTACAGATGGCGGTGTAGATATTTCCATGTTTATAGATATAGCGGTGTAGTTATTTCCATGTGTAAAGACATTGCTGTGTAGATATTTCTATGTATATGCAGATAGCTTTGTAGATATTTCCATTTTCATGCAGATAGCGGTGTAGATATTTACATGTTCAAACAGATAGCGGTGTAGATTTTTCCATGTTCATTCAGATAGCTTTGTAGATATTTCCACGTTCATACAGATAGCGGTGTAGATATTTCCATGTTCATACAGATAGCGGTGTAGATAGTTCCAGTTTCATTCAGATAGCGGTGCTGATATTTCCATGTTTATACAGGTAGCGGTGTAGATATTTCCATGTTTATACAGATAGCGGTGTAGATATTTCCATGTTTATACAGATAGCGGTGTAGATATTTCCATGTTTATTCAGATAGCGGTGTAGATATCTCCATCTTAATACAGATGGCGGTGTAGATATTTATATGTTCATACAGATGGCGGTGCAGATATTTCCATGTTCATACAGATGGCGTTGTAGATATTTCCATGTTCATACAGATAGCGGTGTAGTTATTTCCATGTGTAAAGAGATAGCAGTGTAGATATTTCCATGTATATGCAGATAGCTGTGTAGATATTTCCATTTTCATGCAGATAGCTGTGTATATATTTCCATCTTCAAACAGATAGCGGTGTAGATATTTCCATGTTCATACAGATAGCGGTGTAGATATTTCCATGTTTATACAGATAGCGGTGAAGATGTATTCATGTTTACACAGATAGCGGTGTGGATATTTCCATGTTCATCCAGAGGGCTGTGTAGATATATCCATGTTCATACAGATAGCGGTGTAGATATTTCCATGTTCATACAGATAGCGGTGTAGATATTTCCGTGTTCATACAGATAGCGGTGTAGTTATTTCCATGTGTAAAGAGATAGCTGTGTAGATATTTCCATGTATATGCAGATAGCTGTGTAGATATTTCCATTTTCATGCAGATAGCGGTGTAGATATTTCCATGTTTTTACAGATAGCAGTGAAGATGTATGCATGTTTATGCAGATAGCGGTGTAGATATTTCCATGTTCATCCACATGGCTGTGTAGATATATCCATGTTCACACAGATAGCGGTGTAGATATTTCCAGGTTCATACAGATAGCGGTGTAGATATATCCATGTTCATACAGATAGCGGTGTAGATACTTCCATGTTCGTACAGACAGCGGAGTAGCTATTTCCATGTTGATACAGATAACGGTGTAGCTATTTCCATGTTCACACAGATAGCGGTGTAGATATTTCCATGTTCATACAGATAGCGGTGTAGATATATCCATCTTCATACAGATAGCGGTGCTGATATTTCCATGTTTATACAGGCAGCGGTGTAGATATTTCCATGTTTATACAGATAGCGGTTTAGATATTTCCTTCTTAATACAGATGGCGGTGTAGATATTTATATGTTCATACAGATGGCGATGCAGATATTTCCATGTTCATACAGATGGCGGTGTAGATATTTCCATGTTTATAGATATAGCGGTGTAGTTATTTCCATGTGTAAAGAGATAGCTGTGTAGATATTTCCATGAATATGCAGATAGCTTTGTAGATATTTCCATTTTCATGCAGATAGCGGTGTAGGTATTTACATGTTCAAACAGATAGCGGTGTAGATATTTCCATGTTCATTCAGATAGCTTTGTAGATATTTCCATGTTCATACAGATAGCGGTGTAGATATTTCCATGTTCATACAGAGAACGGTGTAGATATTTCCATGTTCATACAGATAGCAGTGTAGATATTTCCATGTTAATACAGATAGCTGTGTAGATATTTCCATGTTCATACAGATAGCGGTGCTTATATTTCCATGGTTATACAGGCAGCGGTGTAGATATTTCCATGTTTATACAGATAGCAGTTTAGATATTTCCTTCTTAATACAGAGGGCGGTGTAGATATTTATATGTTAATACAGATGGCGATGCAGATATTCCCATGTTCCTACAGATGGCGGTGTAGATATTTCCATGTTTATAGATATAGCGGTGTAGTTATTTCCATGTGTAAAGAGATAGCTGTGTAGATATTTCTATGTATATGCAGATAGCTTTGTAGATATTTCCATTTTCATGCAGATAGAGGTGTAGATATTTACATGTTCAAACAGATAGCGGTGTAGATATTTCCATGTTCATTCAGATAGCGGTGCTGATATTTCCATGTTTATACAGGTTGCGGTGTAGATATTTCCATGGTTATACAGATAGCGGTGTAGATATTTCCATGTTTATACAGATAGCGGTGTAGATATTTCCATGTTTATTCAGATTGCGGTGTAGATATCTCCATCTAAATACAGA